>NW_027202270.1:101188332-102655832 GCF_024711535.1 Dipodomys merriami
GCAATGGCATCCTTGTTTTCCATAGGACACAGGACTGTTAAAGTATATTGTCAGAGATCTCAGAGATACACAGGTCCAAGGAGAACCCGGGGCTGCTCCTTTCTAGGCTGGGACCTCTCTATCAAGTGTTGCTACTTAGCATCATAGATATAAATAACCAAACTTTGTTATGTCTTCTTTTTTTCAGCTGAAAAGAGAAGAAAGTATTCACTTGAGAAAAAAGATGGGAGGCTAAGGGCTACCGTTCACTTCACTCAGAAGGCAGAGTTCAGGTCAAGAGGATTTCAGTTCAAAGCCATCCCAAACCAAACATGGGGTATTCCAGATATGGAGAGAGGCATAAGTAGAAAGATTGTAGTCCAAGCTGTCCCATGCAAAAGTGCAAGACCTTATTTGAAAAATAACTACAGAAAATATGGCTGTGGTAGAGTTCTTGCCTAGAAAATGCAAAGTGCTGAATTCAAAACTCTTAATACTGACTGAGTACTGGTGGCTCACTCCTGCAATCCTAGCTACTCAGGAGGCTGAAATTTGAGGATCATAGTTCAAAGTCTGCCAAGGCAGTAAAGTCTATAAGACTCTTATCTTCAATTAACCACCACAAAAAGCTGGAAGTGTAGCTGTGGCTCGAGTGGTAGAGGGCTAGCCTGGAGCACAAAACAGAAGGGAAGGGAAGGGAAGGGAAGGGAAGGGAAGAGAAGGGAAGGGAAGGGAAGGGAAGGGAAGGGAAGGGAAGGGAAGGGAAGGGAAGGGAAGGGAAGGGAAGGGAAGGGAAGGGAAGGAAGGGAAAATAAAGACTTTCAAGCTAATGCTAGATGGAAAGGAAGGAAGGCAAATGAGAAATTAAGGGAAGTTGGGGGGGGAGGATTGGGTGGGGAGGTAGGGGGAGGATGGGATGGGAAGGGGAAACAAAGGAGGAGGCTACAATGCTTGATAAGAAATGTACTCACTATCTTGCCCCATGTATTTGTAACCCCTCTGTACAGTATTTTCACAATACAAAAAGAGAAATTAAGGGAAAAACCACAATGAGTAAGGGATGAAAATATAAGGAGTGGAAATAGTTGATTTTTTTAAAGAACTATACAGTGTACCTGATATCTGTTTCCTTAAAGTCATTGAAAACTTGAGAACCTAGAGAGTCCCTTTCCTTCTTCTTTATGAAACAATATTCTCTGGGGGTGAGTTTCAAGAATTGTAAATTAATAAACCTGACAGATTATTCTTGTTCACATTATAGATAAAGTCCACAGGCTGTACGTAAGCAATACCTAATTCATCAAAATAAAGGCGGAAAAACAACTATAACCAGTGAAATATGGACTACTAGCATTTTAGACCATAGTAAGAATGATTTATTTATAATTCTGTTTTTTGCAGTGGGTTACTTAAAGCAATAGTTAAATTCTCTTTAAGCAACAGGATTAAGTATGGAGAAACACTAAGAATTTGACTTACTGATCCCTGTCTCCTCTGGTACCAGCACATAGTTTTCTGCTTGAGGACAGTGGAGTTTCCCTATCTCCTACCTCTGATTCTGCCTCACAGTTTGGCAAAATACAGCTGCCAGTTGTTCCAGCAACCCAAGGGGTCTGTGTGTCAGGGCTTCTGAATTTACTGCTATAGTTCCTATCATCCTAAGTGCTAGTTGACCAATCACACATTCATTTGTTCATCCAGTAGACCTCTTTAGAAGGCCTTCATACCATGCATGGAAGCTAGGATCAGAACGGTAAACAAAGAACTTGCCTGCCTTTGTGTCTTCACAGGGGAGCTAGAGGGAAAAAAATTAATTGTATTTATGTATAGTGCCATGCAGGAAAGATGCAAGCACTGTTCAGAACATCTAACAGGAAGAGCAAATCTAATCCTAAATTCCATGGAGAAAATGAAGTATCAGCTGACACCTGCAGGACAGATGGAATTTAGCCAGAGAAAATTGGGAATGGAAAACCATCTTGCTCTCCCCCACTTATTAATAATGGAAGCAATGAGGGAAGAAAGGGACATGTGATCTCTATGTCATATTGTTGTAAGGTCAATCATCGCAGAAGCCACATTTTAAAATATAGAATATTGGAGTCTTGATTATACAGTTAACAGGCTACAAGCTCCTCGTTGGTACAAAGACCTGCAGCACGCAAATATACACAACACAGCTAGGAAATATGCTAAAGAGGAAAGAAATAACAAAAACAATACCAACAAGCCAACTCAGCTTCAATGGAGCACTGAATTGGGATGCCATGATAACCAAAGATGAGCCAGGAGACAGGACATGATCACAGAGACACACGTGGCATGGCATAATAGCTGCTAGGCTGGTCCTGACCTAACTAGGTCGAATCTGTCAGTCCTCAGGAAATTCCCAGTCCCAGGCACTGAACTGACAGATTTGATAACCTATGAGCAAGTGTCCGCCCCTGCCTCTAGGGATTCAGGCATGCCCATTACCTGGAAGACAGGTGATGTGCAAGGGGTATTCTTCCCCCAGCATGAAGACAAGATGCCAGACCCTACAATCCACCATGTAGCCAATATGGTGCCAGCAAGACCTGACCTCCTTACCTCAATATCCATTGATATATATATATATATTCCAAGGAATAGAGGAGATGCTATCTACAAAAATGCTTCCATGTAATTTATCCTAACCTGCCTTCTATCCCTTAAATTAGCTCATGACCCCTCCATCTCTGATGTTGAGTCACACTATTCAACTCCTCAATTTCTACATATTTTCCATCTGTGTACCTAGTAAGCAGATCTCTGTACAAATGATTGGTTGGATTAAAGTTACCAAAATTACATTTTAATAGATTATACTATACCTTAGAGTATCTACACATAGCATCTATGCATTTCATAACATGTTTGAGTAATCATGGAACTGTAGAAGTAAGATGTATGCATTTATGTGTTTTCATAGCAAATCATAGTTTTGGGCCTGGATTAGATACAGGTATACCTACCACAGTGGTGTTCAAACTTAAAGATTCTGTTGTCTGCATTTTTGTTGTTACTGAATACCTCCCAGAACAACGTAGAAAATCTTTGCATGTAGCTCTTGGTGCCGTCATCCAGCAGGGCAGTCCTCACTTCAGCAGGATCATTTGCTCACGCATTAGCAATTCCTCGGTGCTTATGGAAAGCTGTGGACACATCCAGCCTTATTTATATAGTACCAATGTCAACAATACATTCCTGATACTATTTAACAGCAGATCTTTCAGTAGTACTTGCTATGTATATAATATTTCATTAATACATGTAATCAAAATTAAAGAGAAAACACTACCACTGAAATATGACCCTATAGCTCTTTGGACCATAGTGAGAATAGTCAATTGACCATTTCTGGTTTGTACTGGGTTAGTGAAAGCAGTACTTAAATCTCTCTAAGTAACAGGATTAAATATGTGCGTGGAAGCTGCTCTCTTGATTTTAGACAGTAGTAAGACTCATACAGGAATGACTAAAGCCCTGTGCCTATAGGTGGCCAGTGGCACACTTTCTCTCCCTCCCTCCCTCTGTCTGTCTGTCTATATACACACATATATGCACACATACATGCATGCACAAATACATATGCATGTGTGTTCATATGTGTTTGCATGTGCACATGTGTATATTTAGATATGTGTAAATATGCATATATGTATGCATACATATACACTTATGCCATTTACTGTCTTTTCCCTTTGTAGTGCTTTAAAATATTTTCCTTAGAAATATTTAATATTAACCTCTCGAAAGGAAGGCCTCGTGGAAATGTAATATTAAATGAATAAAAGTTATCTCTGAAGACCCATTCAGGTTTAAATGATATATTGTGATAATATGTGAATGCACGCACACACCAACACACACACACACACACACACACACACACACACACACACACACACACACACACACACACCCCTCCTACAGGTGCTCTCATACTTGTGTTCTGATAGCAGCAAGGGGATAGTGCTATCCCAGAAGTATCATCTTTACTACTTTGAAAAAAGTGCTAGAGACCAAAATGATGTAAGAGTATATTATTTTCTCATAGAAGCAACGTCTTTATCCTTATGCCCAACTGTGTAATATAAATAGCCACACACAAACTTGCTTAATGAACTAGATAGGCCAAGCACCTGCAGAGCATAAATCCGCCTGAAGTGCATCAAACGGAAGGGCATGGCAAGGAAATCCATGCATTCATTCAGCTTATTGCCTCTTCTTCCTACATTATATTTTTCTGGCAAAATGGAAAGAGACCTATATAGGAGGATTGTAAAAATAAAACAGCCTTCTCTGATGATATTCCTAACCAGCATCTTAGAAGTGTATTGGACCACATGATCACTCTTTCCTATATATATTTGCTGGCTTGGGTCTCTTGCTGCACTTTCCCTATAAGAAATAAAAGCCACCAGAATGTAGTTTGTGGGTCATTCTGTTGCTTTTAGAATTGAGCATGTCTTCTTTCCTGGACTATCATCTCATTAGTACCAATTGTTTCACCTCAAACCAATTTAATTTTAAATGCATGAAACAACTCCTATTTACACTGAGAAACTTACACCCTCTGACTTAGCACCACTGTCCCAGTTCACAATGCCAAGGATATAGCAGTGGCAACTTCAGTGGCAGCCAGACTCAGACACAGTTGGAAAGTCACCTTCCCTACCACTGTGCAGCTTGCATGCTCCAATATGTACTCAATTTCAGCTCCTTCCTTCCTTCCTGCCTGCCTGCCTGCCTTCCTTCCTGCCTGCCTTCCTGCCTTCCTTCTCCCTCCCTCTTTCCTTCCTTCTCTCCTTCCCTCCCTCCCTCCTTCCTTCCTTCTTTTGTTTTCATTCTATATATGCTTAGATAAACATGCATATTCACTCAAAGGGCAATGCAATTGTAGACAACTCCTCAAACATAATTTCCCAGTGTCATAACAAAGATGGATTCATTAATTTATAGTCACTGAATACCTTTCCTTGCTAGTATTTAACCTCCCCTGCCAACTTTCTTCCTCTTTTACCCTTCTCAGTTTGACTTTGTCCCTGGTTAAAAAAAAATAGAACCCAGGACTCAGAAGGGTAAAGAAAGAACAATCAACCAGTAGTACCCTGTTGTCAATTTACTGGTCTAAATTTATCTGAGGACTGTCTGCCAACTGGGAACTGAGCTGGCATTAAGGAATGGTCAGCTTTGTGTTATGTCATTGTGTAGTTCAAAATTGCCAGTAACAGCTTGCCAGTCCATTGAAGACTTAACTTTCAAGACAAACCCTCCATCCAGGGGAAAGTCTACACTATATCTCAATTTGTGTCACTTTTTGAAAAGAACTTTTCCTGTACTATTTTTCTTTTTAATATTTTAGAACTGTTTTTTATTCATTGTATAATATCAACTTCCTAGAAAGTCCTTAAAGCTAAACGAAAAATGTGAATAAAAGTCATATTTGAAGCTGGGAACTGGTGGCCTAGACCTGTAATACTAGCTACTAAGGAGGCTGAAGTCTGAGGATCACAGTTCAAAGCCAGCCTAGGCAGAAAAGACCATAAGTTCCTATCTCCAATTAACCAGCAAAATATTAGAAGTAAGGGTTGACTCAAGTGGTAAGTGATAGAGCACCAGCATTAGGCTCTGAGTGGAATTTAGTCTCAGATCTCAATACCAGCATGAGCGTGAGTGTGAGTGTGTGAGTGTGTGTGTGTGTGTGTGTGTGTGTGTGTGTGTGTATGAAAGTCCAATTGATAGAATGCCAAGTAAGTATAAATCATATATTTTGTACATGCTAATGGAGAGTTATAGGTTGGCTTGTAGCAATAGCACCAAGTGTTTCTATCCTTTAGGTTGGCCCAATTGAGCACATCATGGAACTCATGTGCATGCAGGCTCAAAGGGAAGTAGAAGTGAATCCTACAGGCTAGCCTTCTGTGGACAGAAAGGCATTTAGCTGCTTTCTTCCTACTGGCTGTATAACCAAACCACTGTACTTAGCTTCAGAACCCACTGCTAGCTGTGAAGCCCTCCAAATTTCAATTCTTTTTACCTCTTCTCTAAATTTTCCCTCATCAACACTGCTTTTTATGCTAGGAATCTGGGTTAGCGCAGTGCCAGCCCCAGATTCCTACTGAACTTCCTGTTCATGTGAGTGACCTTGCTTTGCAGTTTCTCTCTATGGAGAAACTCATATTACTCCCAATAAGCTAAGATTGGGGATGGAGAGAAGTACATTATACATTTGAGGCCATTCTACCCCATATGATCATTCTTTAGTTTTCATTTCCCCAAAAGAACATGCAGCCTGTGGGTTATATATCCACTTAATTGGCAACCCTATTGGGCATGCAACCCCTATGTTGAATGTCTGAAGAGAACACCCCAAAATGCTGAGATCTCTCTCCATGCACACCCTGTTCTAGATGCAGTGGGATGTTAACACCTGTGCAAACCAATCTTATGTACTTTCAATCACCCATGTTTGAGCTTGGTTAACCAAAACATGGCACTTAGAGTCCTGGCTCGATGCTCTCACCTCAAAAGATAGTTTCACCCTGCCAGGCAACAGAACTAGCTTAAGAGAAGATAACATTGAAAAACCAGTGGAGCTATGCCCTAGAGGGTTGAACAGGGCTAAAAACCATTCATAATCTGATTTACCATGTCTGGGAGGCCACTGGCATGATGTCACAGCAAATGTATAAAAGATGCCATTCCTAGTCTCAGATAACAATATGATATTTGTGTCATATTATCTTGGCCAAAGGATTCTTTTCTCTACCCCCCATTATAAGTGTGCTATTGTATTAGACACGTACTTTGAAGCCTTTTTTAGTTCCTATATAAGGAAAGCTTCATGAGGTAGAAGAACTTAGCTGAATTTTGGTAACTACATTGTAAGTGATCAAAAGAGAAATATTGATGTCAGTATTACGAGGTGAGCAGTAAAAGTAAGGGGCAGAAATGGGTAGGATAGGAAAGCCTGTGGAACACATTGAGTCAAAAGTGCCTAAGAGTTCAATGCAGATAATGACAAATAGTAATGGGAACTGTAACATTAGGGTTAGAATGACTGCAAAGAAAGAAAGCAAATGTGAGGAGCTTGGGATCGGTCATGTAGAGAGAAGGAAGAACCAGAAGTTTTTGAATAATATATTTTTTGACCAAGAGCAAATGAACCAAGGAATGATTCAGATGTTAGCAGGAGAAAAAAATGCCCTGGAATTGTCGTTTTAAAATGCCAGGTGCAAATTCCTTCACATCCTGCAGGTTAGCCTGATTCATCTGTAAACATGCCTAGTTATATATTGCTTAAGTAAGCCACTGATTCTGCATTTCACAAGCTGGATGTAGTACTTATATTTCACTTTCAAACTGCAAGGAAAGTGTCCACCGTTGTAACAGCAGCAACTTTTTTGAAGAGAACAGAGAGGTTGCTGGTGGGTGAGGAACTCACTATATTCACCCAAGTAGAAACCGTCAGAATTTATGACTGTACAGACAGAGAGAACATGAGCCATGTTTAGGGGTGGTGAGACAGGGAACACACACTTCCTGGAGAGTGTATTCTAGATGTAAATCAAATCTTTGCCCTTTGCAGCTAGAGATATCCCCCATCTGTTTTACACACACACACACACACACACACACACACAGCTCACACAAAGAAAACCTCAAAGAAACTTATGAAAATAATTAAGCATGATAATTCTGGATTATCCTTAATTAGAAGAAGGCTCTGGTGAGCTCTGAGCTTTGGAGGGTCATCAGACATTTGTTGCAAGTGATCTGTCACTGTTTCCCAGGCACATTATTCATCACTCCACCTCTGATCTTCCCCTCCTCTGAGCTCAGCCCTCTGCAAGGTCCCCCACACTGAGGCTGTAGAATGAAAGAAATCCCCTCACTCCTCTCCTGCTCCTAGTAGATGACATGGCCCTTCCAGGGGGAGGGGGGTGTGAGAAGAATAGAATCTTTTTCTCCCTCTTCTTCATGTTGTACTGGCTCTTTCATGCCAGGCTCCTATTCTTATGCTGATCCTTCGCAATGAACTTCAGCAGGACTCAGGACTTTGCAGTTACAGGAACAGCACCCAGGATAAAAAAACAACAGGTTTTAAGTAGTTTCCGTGCCCATTTTTGGCCCAAGGATGCCAGCAGAATAAGAAGAGAGAAAGTAATGGCAGCTAGAGAGACTGAAAATAGGAAAAGGCCAAATTTACGCAGATAGAGGAAAGCAACCAGGTAAAACCTGTGGTTGTCCCCTCGTCTTTGAACACTGATGGGTCCCCACCATCTTATGCCTCCCTGATTTCACATGCAGGCCTGAGCAGAACCCAACAGATCTTTACAATTCACTCCGTGCTTCATTTTTTTCTCCTCTTAGCACTAATTCAGCCCCAATTCTATACCATCAGCCTCTCATCCCTTCCAGCACTACATTTGCCCCCTGGAAGGGAGCTTGTGGCATTGCTGCTTTGAGTCCATTAGTTGACCACATGTCCACTACTTAGAGCACAGAGATCTGTCTTGTCTATCCTACCCCACCACTTATAGGCAGGTACCATGCATATACTAGGTGGGGAAGAGGTCACCCTGTATTCAAAGTTAAACCACTCCTTTCTTCCCCAGTGCAGTTTCCTAAATTGTTAAGTCTTCTATTAAAGATGACCCTGAAGACTCTCTTCTTAGCTTAGGGAAATTGAAATGTATCTTCAGTAAGCCTGATCTCAAGCAATATAGCAGAGTTGGAGCACAAATTTAGCCAAGAAACAAGCATGACCTCTGAAGTTAACTGGGGTTATTACTTATTGAATAGTTAAAGTTAGGAGGCTTTTGCCTTGGGTCCTACCTGTGCTACTTCATTTGTTCAGAGAGAATTAATAATATCTTCTTCTTGTAAAGTAATCAGGATAAGATAATGGATAGAAAAGTATTCCAATAGGTAGAAAGCCTCAATCGAGGATGGTTTGGTCTATATCCTTTCCTTTTAATCCTGGCTTAAACTTCTTCTCTTTGTGGCTTAATTGTTCCTTTCCCTATGTTTTAAAGTAAAACACTAATTAAGTAGCACCCAGTGGTTCAGTTAGCAACATGAATAACATGTCATTTTAGAATTGAACAGTGATAAGCTTTATCATGACTGCCAGCTCCACAGGTTGTCAGCTAGAAGGCTCTGCCATCCAGCCCAGTGTATTTGCTTCCCTTTGAAGGGGTTCCTAATCATCCACTCAAAATTTTAGACCAATAGAGTTCAAAATCCAAAGCCAAGCTTTGGAGTCACTGATGTTACTTTTATTTGTGTTGAACTGTTGGGGAAATTTACTGAATACCTATCAAAATAAATATTAAAAATACCAGTAGATATAGTCACTTACTTGGCGTGCTTGTCTGTGTTTTCATGAGACAGATGATTCTGGTACTCTTGTGACCTCTCTTTGAAGATATTTACCATCCTGAGCTTGCTGGTGCATTCCCTGCCGTAACCCGAGGACACAGCACCTTTGTACCTCTGAAACTCGCCTTTCCATCTGATTCCTGCCAGTCTTTTCTCACTAATTTTATGATTATAATGAGGTAGTGGTGCACTAGTTAGCACAGATGACCTTCTAATTGAAAGACTGTAAATTCAATCTCCATCGCTGGGTACTGACAGGAATTTAAATAAATATAGCTCCCGAAACCCTGTGATGGGCTGGCCTGGTGACCAGAGGCTAGCAGAATCCAAGTCATAAGTCACAGGGGACTGCTGGCAACTTCTGGTGTTAACTACAGGAGTCATTAGAAGCCAGTAAGGGGAGACACTGTTCCTGTTCCCTGGCTTTGATTCAAGCCAGGCCAGGTTTTTTAAGTCATGTTACCTAAAACTGACTTCCTCTGAACACCAGAGGAAGTTCCATTCTCAAACTGGACTTAAACAGACCAGCAAAGCCTTATCTACCATGCTATCTTTTATCCATTTATGGACTTGGATGCCGTGGGCTGCCAAGAGTTGTGTGGACAGTATGCCCTCTCCTGTTATATTCACCCCCATTTTTCACCCCGATGACCTTGGACAGCAATCCAATTCAGGTTTTCAGAATGAACTGCCCTGAGGACCAAGATGGGTGTGGAAAGTTGTTTAATGGTCAGTTCCAACAAGGAATCCATGGGCCTGTAATACTGACAACATCTGTCCCAAATAATTGAGTACCTGCCCCTGATATAGGTTTGACCTTCCATTTTGCCTTTAGTACCATTACTCGTTTATATAGCTCAGATTGTGAGGTGCCTGGAATCTCTTCCAGAAACAACCTGCATAAATTTTGTGAGTAACTAAGCAGCTATTAACATAGGCTCCTGGAAGTCAGGCGTTGGTGGCACATGCCTGTAATCCTAGATACTCAGGAGGCTGATCTAAGGATCAAGGTTCAAACAAGCCTGGCTATAAAAGTCCATAAGACTGTTATCTCCAGTTAACCACCAAAAAGCCAGAAGCGAAGCTACTGCTTACGTGATAGAGCACTAGCCTTGAGCACAAAAGCCCAGGGACAGCGCCCTGGCAAACACGGTAAAAAAAAAAAAAAAAAAGCTCTGGACCTTGGCAATAGCTACCTAAAAATGGCCCCATAATATGGACCCGACCTTAAGGCTGTTTATTGGGTTGTCAGCAGTGTGCATCTCTATTCTGAATCTCTCACAGAGACACAATGGAAATTTCCCATTGCCTTTAAAGTTTTGCATTCTGTATATTTGCTTGTTAGACAAATAGAGCAAGCTTTGCCGACTTCATTTTCATTCTCAGCAGCATGTTTTTATCATAAGGCAGATAGTCATTAATTTACAGAATCAACGCTGGGAACAGCTTTTGTGATCTCATATTAAATTTTCCCCTGAATCCGCCCCTTGGCAAAAATTACTCACATCGTTAAAAAATATTTAATTAGGCTGTAGTTTATACCCAGCTCGCTGGGGAAATGTTGGAATTAATATGATTTGCATGAATTCTGTTTCTCTTTTTCTGTCAGAGAATTAGTTTTGAATTCAGTTCAGAGGGTCATTGACACTGCCAAGGACTCCAGATCGTGAAGGTCAACCAGGTAGCAAATACTTCCCCTGGGCAGGTTTCCTGAAAAGACAGCTCAAAATTGCTTTTAATTATGGGTTACCTGAAAGGCCACTTGCTGTTTTTATTTTGCCACTGGTGCCTGAAATCCTGCATGAGTGGAAGTTTTAAGTAAACCACTTTATACTCAACAAAAACAGGCCAGTGTAGAAAAAGGTCTTGCCTTGGCTATGTGATCTTAGATGATTCTCTTAGTAGCTCATTCACTTCTGTTGGTTGATCACAGAAGAAAGTAATCTCCACCTCGAACCAGAATACTACACGAAGAAACTCAGACAGTCAACAGTGAGTAAATTTTCTACATAGCCATGCATCTGCTTGCTTAATAATCTCTCACAAGATAGGACATAATGTTTAGTTACGTGTATCTTTGTTTATTCTTCCATGAGTTAGGAAAAGGAAAAACTTCCTAAGGGAATTCACCATACTATGTCATTTTCTTTTCAAAAGAAAATTTAATAGAATATTTAATTAATAATCTAATCAATCAATTAATCTCAGTACATAAGTCTTGAAATCTAATTCTTTGTCACAGCTATATCAATAAAGAAGTGAAATGGCTGCCTACTTATCAAGATAATAGGAAACTCTTACAGACACAAAGTAAAATTGAAATTGCATTAATTCTGCTACAGTAGAACCTGTTTGTTGGTGGTAAAAAAAAAGTCTGTGCATTTTAGACAAATTTTAATTCACCCATGAGGACTACCAGGTACACCGTTGATGCCGTAACCTTTACTAATCATGTTCAAGTTTCTTTAAAAATTATTCTTTCCATGCCAGGCATTGGTAGCTCATGATTATAATCTTAGCTTCTCAGGAGGCTGAGATCTGAGGATTGTGGTTCAGAGCGAGCCTCAAAAGCCTATAAAATTATCTCCAATTAATCAGCAAAAAAGCCAGAAGTGGATCTGTGGCTCAAGTTGCAGAGTACCATTCCTTAGTAAAAATGTTAAAAGACTTTGCCCAGGCCCTGAGTTTAAACCCCAGTACACACACACACACACACACACACACACACACACACACACACACACACACACACACACACACACACACACACACACACACACACACACACACACACACACACACACACACACACACACACACACACACACACACACACACACACACATCTTGTTTTCAAATAAGCCTTACAAGGTCTAAGTAAAGACATTCCATACCATAAATGGCATTTTAAACTCATGAGATATTACCTCTGACTTTATTGTTGAGTATTATTTTAGGTTCAAATATTTAATCCCTCTGCCTTCAAAGTGTGTTCAGGCCACACCAGGCTGTGGACTAGCCAACTATTGATAAATAAATATTAATGTCCCAAGCAATTATATGAAGGTTCTTTCAGCACTGGAAAGATAAGAGTCAGTCTGACCCTCACTTCAAAACCTGGGAAGTCTTGTGATTCTGGAGAAATGGATACCATGTGCACAATTGTAATGGCTTTATTTGATAACAATACTAATGAAGATGACCACATGTTCCAGATTATTCCACAGTGTGTTCCAAAGTAGAAGAAATTTAAATAAGAGAAATATAACTGTCTGTGCACATATGTTTTGCTGGACACATATTTTGTAGGCCATTTACCATGTGATCTCACTAACCCCAAATCCCTGTAGAGGGGAGATAATTTTCTCCCCATTGCACTAATGAGAAAGATGAAAGTTCAAAGGCAGGTTAATTCATCCTCTTCCTTTCTACATGAACTTCCTTTTAGAAGAAATAAATAATTCCCACACTGTCACAAGAAAGGTAGGGGTAGTCTCAATACTGAATACCTCAGTTTCCCCAGCTATCTGCACGTATCTTTCTGCTTACCTCAGGTTTCTAGCTCAATTTTCTCAACCATCAGGCTAAAAATGAATTTATTCAGTTAAAAAAAAGCACAGCTCATTTTCCCATGCTCATATTAGTTTATTTTGATTTCTTTAAGTCAACCTAATCAGGTAGCTTACACCTATAATCCTAGCTACTCAGGTGGATGAGATCTAAAGAATCATCAAAGCAATCCCAAGCAGAAAAGTCCTTGAGTCTCCATCTCCAAAATAACCAGCAAAAAGCCTGGCTGGGGGCATGGTTCAAGTAGTAGAGAGCTAGCTGAACCAGCTAATACAAGTTAGCTAGAGGTGCTGAATTCAAACTGCATTTGCTCCCACACAGACATACACACAAACTAAGTTACCTCACTATTCTGCTTTCCCCAGATAAATCCCAGTGTGTATCTGGCTTAATGAAATCTTTTACACAATGTATACCCAGCCAAATGGTAGAAGGAATTTCATATAAACACTTCAGAGCACATTTCCAATATTCTTGTTGAATATATGAAAACTAAAACAGAATGAATGGGTGAGAGCAGAGCAGTCTGTCACTGGAAATTTCACCAAAGCCAGCAGGATGAAGGATATTACTTCATTCTCCTAAAGGGAACGGATGGCTCAGAAACTGGACACTTTCCTGTGTAGCTTGTTGCTTTGTTGTTTGCTTTTTGCCTTTTCCTTGCAATCCTTGTTTGAAGAGCGCAAGCTGCAGAACTCACCCATTAACTCTGCATGACTTTCTGAGATGGCAAATCTCAGTATTTCATGTAGATATCCAGAGAATTAGGGAAGCCAGGTGGTTTATGTCCTGTTTTCTACTTGAAAGAAGACATACATACTTCATTTTCTTTTCTTTCATTATCGGCCCTGTTCTGAGGCTACCAGTTTGTCACTTGGTGGCTTCTCCCAGTGGTATTCCCCAGTGGTGTGCCTTTCTTGTCTGTAGTCATACCAATGTGTCACTGAAGTGAAAGATCAATTTATTATCATATCCCATTGTTTGATGAAACTTTTTGCAAATAGACATAATGAAGAGGGTTGTGACTGAGATACACTGGAAAATACAAGATTCAAAGTTTAGGAGCATTTCTAAATAATTGACAAAATTAAGATTGTGTTTGTGTTAGCCTGTAATACTAGCTACTCAGGAGGCTGAGATCTGAGGATCTGGGTTTGAAGTTAGCTGAGATATAAAAGTAGATCAAACATCAACTCCAATTACCCAGAAATAAAAGCTGGGCTGAGGGCATGGCTGAGGTGGTAGAGTGCCAGATGTGCAAACAAATCCAAGTAAGCTCAGTTTAAACTCTGTGTTTGAACTCAGTTTAAACACACAAAAAAATAAAGGAAAGAAGGGTAAAGGGAAAAGGAAAAAGAAGGGGAAGATGAAAAGGGAGGAGGAGGGGAAGGGAGAGGGGAAGGAGAAGGAGAAAAAGGAGAAGGAGAAGGAGAAGCAGAAGGGGAAAGGGAAGGGAAGGAAAGGGAGGGGAAGGGAAGGGAAGGAAAGGAAAGGAAGGGAAGGGAAGGAAAGGAAAAAAGACTTGGCTGTGTTGTGCTGTGTATTTCCCTTACCCATTCCGATTTGGGCAGTAACTAATAATTGTGTTATGATTGCCATTTAGGAACAACCTACCATATATTAATGATGTTACTCATCCCTATTAATTCCCTCAACAACCGGAGTAAAGTATAAATTCCTTAATGTACAGGTGTGAAAATGGAGACATACAAAGGTTAAATGACCTTTTCAAGGTTGCACAGATATTGGCAGAGCTGGGTTAATAACCTTGTCCTTTTCAGTTCAAAAACCCAAGTGCAACTCTGTCTCCAGTCAAAACAGGGTCTCAAATCAAGGAAATCAGTACAATATGAGGAAGACTGACTTTTAAAGTTCAAACTGTGTATATTTACATTCATCCTGAACAGATTACTTTGGTCAATCTAATTAGCATATCCATCTCTTCAAAGTTTGTGTGTGCATGTCCAAATAATACTTAACATCTATGTTTTAAAACAAATTTCAGACTTGTAATATAACATTATTAACTACAGTCTTCATGCTTCACATTTGACTTCTAGAAGATACTCATTCTACTGAACTCAAACCTTCTATACCATGCCAAAAAGTTTCTCATTTTCCATACTCTTATTCAAAAGAATTTACATCAGTATCTCCAGCTAAATCTTGGCACTCCAGCATTATTCATAATAGTTAAGGTGTTTGTCAATAGATGAAAGGATAAACAACTGTAAAGTGAATGGAATATTTTTTAGCCCTAAAAAAGGAGATCTTGCCACTTAAAACCATTTGGATGGCCCTGGGAGATATTATGCTAAATTAAATAAACCAGACTCAGAAAGCAAACTATTGAATAGTATGAAAATTTTGCATTCATAGAAATAGCTTTCTCATCTTAGCTGGGCAACCAGGGCCACTGTGAGATAGTGGCAGACTCCCTAAAATCTGGACTACTTATTCATCCTGAACCCATTACCTCAATCTAATTAACATGTCTATCTCTTTACAGTTTATATATACACATCCCAATAACACTTTATATCTACATTTTTAAAAAACAAATCACAAACTCTCAATACAGGTCTTCAGTCTGATATGTAATAACAACCCAGGCTCCAGGGAGGAGAGTAGTGACATACAAGAAAGACTTACTCAAGTCAATAAATACGTATTAAGCACCGTGCTTGATGTCTCAAGAACCCTAAAGATGAACAAGACATCAAAAAGTCTGAATTGTAGAAATAACTTTAACCTAACTAGAGAAAGAGCCAAGTGAGTGGATGTTAAGTTCCTTAACTTCCTAGAACAAACCATGATAGTTTTAAGATTGGACAGAGTTAGAGAAAATTCTCCTAAAGCATAAATGAAAGAGAGAAGGGATGATCGGAGAGTTGAGGGAATAAGAGAAGGGCACTATGTATTTCTGCACAATACCACTTCCTCAGACCCAGTTTCCCGTATTCCATACAATTCTAGCTACTATTGGCAAGAAAAATCCCCACAGGTGTATTTTTCACATAACGCCATCCAAATGCACAGACATTAATTATACACATTATGTGAAAAAATGATACTTGTGTTAGGCTGGCTGTGATGAGATGAGAAGAGATGCATTTCAGACACTGGGTAACGTCCTGTTGCTCATGAGAGGTGCCAACTGCCTGCATGAGGGAGGAGAAACGCTGTCTTTTTAAGCCAAATATTGCCTCGAAGTCCTGCAAATCTCAGGCTTATTGATTTTCTGGAATGCCAGCCACACTTTTCTCCCTATCTCAGCCTGCAAAGTCAGCATACCTTGCACATGCTCCTCTACCACCATTTTTCCTTTAGTTATCTGCTCATTCAGAGAAGATGATGTGTCGAGTGAGGGAATCATGTATATACTTGGTACTCCACCTGGATGTTTATGTACTCATTCTCTCTCATGAGAACCAGGAATTGCCTCTTCCAGGTAGCAAGGTAATAACTGGAGGAAAACAAAGATGCACTGACTCATCTACCTTTACTCTAAAGACCAGGAGTGAAGATGGAGATAGAGGATAAGAAAAGCAAGCATTGGCTTTCCAAGGCAATGTTTAAGCCAGTGGCCCAAATTATGTTTTACACTTGCAGTGATACATTTGCTTAGTCCCCGTATTTATGCCCATATGTTCCTAAAGTTCTACAGTATGTAACAAGTCTAGCCCGTAGTTCTCACACTTCTTTGAATAGAGACATACTGTTCTTTAAACTATGTGGTGTGACCAAAACCAAATAAAATATACCAACATAGAGCTGGTCTAGTAAACCAAATAGAATATACCAACATAGAACTGGTCCAAAATATACCAACATAGAACTGGTCTAGTTGGACAATGATAGAGAAGTGCCTCCTGGGTTTACCAGGAGCTCACTAGCATGGAGCCCATCATAGATGTGCTCAAAGAATCTGTGAATTCTTGCAAATTATCTGCAGTGTCAGGAAGAAGTTTGCAGTGGGAGCCATACTTCCCATCAGAGACACAAATGATGGCCAATTGTAGATAAATGAGATACGCTCCTGCAGATTTTCTAGATCCATGGATTCATGGGTCCAGATCCATAGATCTACAGCAGCTTTCTTTCTTTCCCACATGACCGACATTCCTCCCTCAGTTTACTATAGTTTATTATTATATGACTTCCAGCCAAACCCAAATGGTTTTGTTGAGTTTATAATGGTGATACCATCCTTCAGAGTCCAAGTCCTGGAAAATCAGAATTAGTCCTGCTAATACAGTGAATGGGTAAGCAGGACAGTTAAGTCATCTGGGCCTTCTAGAGTGTTGGAGCAAACCTTTCTGAGTCTGCTCAGTTCCCACAAGATGTTAAACATCAGTTACTTGTATCTCACTCTTATATTTGATTGATATCTATGTAGAAGACTGGGCATCTTGGATTATAGCAGTAGACAAGTGTGACTTCTGCCCTCAAAGAGCTTACATCCATTAAATAAGCATGCAGTTATATTAACTCATGACTCATTAGATGCTAGATTTGCTTTTGTTTGATACATGTTATGAATTGTCTAATTTATGCTTGACAGCAGTCAGGTAGATACCATTAGAATCATTATAATTGAAAGAAGTAGGTAACATCCTTTGGGGGAAATAATGATTTAGATCCCAGGCCATTTGCCTCTAGAGTTGACATGCATAACCAGTATTCTCTATTAGGTACATAGCAGAGTGTTAGAAAGCTTATTGGAACACAGCTTGGGTGTCAACAATTAGCCAAACAATTGAACTTTACTATCCCAAATCCCAACCAAACATTTTACTCCAAAAAACATGACCTCTCCTAGCTGACTATACTTAAAAGAGGTGCCTTTTGAAATATTTGGCAGAGAAAGGAGAAACCTATCAGTTTCAAATACAGGATATGGTATCTAAGTGATGCAATTAAAATGAGAACAAGAGACTTCAAAGTATGGACGGTCACCCAACAACCATTGCATTGTATGAAGGGCTGGCTATAAATTCAACTAATAAGTTATCAGAAAGGGTACCTTCAACGATCTCTATTTCTCTAAGGAAGCAAAATAATTATGGTATTGGAGTGATGGCAACTTATTAGTGAATTGAAGTTGATATTCTATGGGACTGGTTTGTATTTGTGCTTATGTAAAGCGGCTGAGACAATAGACTCAATGCTGAAAAAAATAAAAAAGATGCTCAGAGATAGAAATGAAAAAGAATCCCCAGACATAAAAGAACTGAGTAGAACTTGCTTAGAAGGAGAACCCTGAGTATTTTGCATGTGGGATAGGAGACCATCTATCCATTCTAGCTCCTACTGGGGCTGCTTTCTCACAGCTCAGAGGAGTGGCAGAAATGGGTGAGATAAATATATGCAAATCTGGACAGCGGATAAACTTTCTGGACTCGTTTTTTGAGAGAAAAATGTTAAAGTCAAGTCAGATGCTGGTGGTTCGTACCTGTAATCCTAGCTTCTCAAGAGGCTGAGATCTGAGGATATATCTGCAGCTCAAAGCCAGCCCAGACAGGAAAGTCCATGAGAATCTTATCTCCAATTAACTAGCAAAAATGCTGGAAGTGGATCTGTGGCTTAAGTGATAGAATGTCAGCTTTCTGTTTAAAAGCTAAGGGATAGCACCCAGATCTGAGTTCAAACCCCAGTTGCTGGTACAAAACAAGTTAAGGTAAAAAGGGAGAAATACTAATAGACATACTACCATTGTCCATTGCTTCAGTGAAGACAAGCAAGCATGCTGAGCACACATTCTGTGTTCTCTGATGAAATCCCTGATCCCTGTTAAAGAGGATAGGAATGGGTAGTAGTCAGTCTCTTGCAGCCATGTCTTCCAGCTCCAACTACTCTTTCCCAGTTCATTCTTATAATTCATTTCCAAACAAGAAAACTCTTATCTCACCTTTGGGAGCATCCATATTCACTTCTCTATAGAGAGTGGGGTGCCTCTATGGCTTTAGAAATGCTGCCCACAAAAGAAAAAAAAGAAAAGAAAAGAAAAGAAATGCTGCTCATGCACCTCTGATTTGTACTTGTTTTATTTTGTTTTGGGTTTTTGTCTTCCTCTTGCTATGACCAGCATAAACTTTTCCATTTGCAAAAGGGTTTAATCGACAATAAATGTTTTGAATCAGATTTAAATACTTTAAGAGCTCTGTGTTTATTCTGTCCTGCTAGATACATGAGATTTATCTTGCTTCTGAAGGGCAATACAAAGCTGAGATGCTCCAATGAATCCTTACCATAGGCAGGTATGTGAATGGCTAATTGTGTATCTTAAAAGATCCTGGGTTCTTTCCCAGAATCCCTCCCCCCCTCCTCCCCCTTCTTTTGACACATCAAAACTGAAGAATCATCTGAGGTTATATTATTTGTCTGTGTTTTGGGGACATCACATTTATTTGCTCTTGAAGACAATCAATATAAGCAAGCCCAGATCTTTCAGGAGTCTTTAATTATACATCTAGGAATGCATATGTATTCACGTGTAATACTTGTGTTTCTGCAATGTTTTCCTCACCTTTTTCAGCTGACATGTGTTAAGACTCTTTAAAAGCAAAGAAGAAAATCAAGAGGATAACAGGCAAATGCACAATGAGTTGTTAAATGTGATGGCAAAATAAAAAAAAATTAAAAGCTTCAGTCGGTATGATCAGTAAAAAGAAAAAAAAAGACAGCCAGCAAACTGTCTATCATGTGATGAAATTTGACAGTAGGGATTATGGCTTTGATGGACCAGAACAGCTAATAGAAGAAGCTGACATTTTTGAAACCCTGCTAATTAAGGGTTCCTTCCTTAATATTAAAATAAAGTCTTTGTCTGGGTTTTATGGTTGGAGAATCAGGTGTTTTCATTAATATATGCCAGTCAGTCTTAATAAGCTTGGAGGGCAGAGGAAGTTATTATTGAGTGACCTTCTACAAAATAAGCATGTTGCTAAGGGCTCTAACCCTGGCCCGTTCAGACTGATGAATCTCATTTCCAATGCAAAAGCTTCACAAGAAATCCAAGTAGTCTCTGTGCAATCACAGAAAATAATCCTTGTGTCTCTTGTAATGTCCAGAATTGCCACTTACTATACTACTACTGTACAATGAATATTACAATACATATTATTTTTCTACCACAATTGTCTACATTTCTGAATTGCCCAGAATAGAAAAAAAAACTTATTGTGAAGACACTTGTATTGAAAAGTCAGCTCATTTTAATACTTCTCAAATAGTCATCTACTCTGTTCATGAATTATAATGCTCAGAATACATCTGACAATACTGCCTTTGAAAAGGAGATATGTCTATATTATTACATATTCATTTTCAAATAGATTTCAAACAGATTTTAAACCATTCATTGAAATTCATTGAAATGATAAATTCACAGTTGGGTTTTGATTGACTCTTAATCCAATTTTACTTTTGATAAGTTTTTCACCCCCTCTCTTCCCACTTATTCCCAATCATTTTCAGTGTATTTTTTGATTCTCCTATTGGTTTTAAGGCAAAACTCGTAGAGTGTGGTAAAACTTGAAAGTTTCACTAACTTTGTAAAGCTTACTTAAAAGAATTGGTAATTCAAAACCTGGCTCATCTCCAATATACTGATGCTTGTCTTAATGGATGAAGAATGCATGTTATCTGACTCTTGATTCACATCCTGGAGCAAAACTTTGAGAGAATCTTCTAGCTACTGAGCCATACCACCATGTCCAGATGGCAGGGAAATAAACATACTGAAAACATATTAGGGGTTTACTTGAATAGTAGAGCACATAGCTTGAGGTTCTGTGTTTTCCCAATTAAGAGAAAATTACTGAAGTGTTCCTCATCTTGGACTCCTTCTTTCCTCCCTAAAAAGAGAATGGCTCACAGAGTTGTTGTTAAACTCATGGTCAGGTAAAAAGACAAGTCTACAAGAAAGTCTATGGAAGGAAGAAGCTAGATTTAAATTTTCAAAGTGCATCATGGATTTGTGCTCACTTGTGGAGGGAAAAACCATCTATCATAAGTTGAGTCCATTCATATATCAAATATCAGAATAAACAGGATGAAAATCTTGGGTTCATAGCCAAGAAGTGTGCTTCAACTAGGGGATGATTCTGGTCTCTATTACAGTAGTAAGACTGTTATCTTGGAGGCACAGTCTTGAGAAACAAGCGATGGCATTTCCTATAAATGATTACATGGAACTGATCTTTAGTATTTAAGTGCATGCAAAGTTAATGAACACTAGCATAGCTCTGTCTCCTTAGGGCCAATATCAATCACTCAGTGTTTATTGAGCCTCTACATGTTTTCCCCAATGTCTTAGGCTGAACGCAAGAACAGGGGAGCACATCATCCATGTCGTTATCAGCCCCAGTATAGTGAGGACTGGTCTTAGATCGCTCTCATCTTTTCATCCAAGCTAACTCTCTTCTCTGTATGGGACCAAATGGGAGTTGTTCCTCATGCATTTGATTCATATCCATCAGCTGGATACATCTAGACTGGTGTGAATCATGACTGAGTTTAATCAGCATCACCCAGAAGCTCCTTGAAACAAAGAGTGCTAGGTTCTATTCAAGATCAAGGGAGCCTATGATTCTGCATTTTAAGGAAATTTAGAAAGGATCTAGAAAAAATAAGTGGCAATGATCCATAATGCTCATGTCACAAGTCAATCATATCCTACATGGTATCATCTTATATTTTTGTCATATCAGTTTACTCTGTGTTTGATAAAGTAAATTATCAAGTCCTTGGATGCAGGTAAAGAGTTTCAATATTGTTTTATCCTCATAATCCCAAATGATTTCGAAGAACAAATGATTAGCTGGGCACCAGTAGTGCATGCTTCTAATCCTAGTTATACAGAAGACTGAAATCTGACAATAGGGTTTGAACACAGCCTGGGCAAGAAAGTCTTTGAGACTCAACCACAAAAAGCCAGAAGTGCAGCTCAAGTGGTAGAACATCAGCCTTGAGTGAAAAAGCTAAAGGACAGCACCCAGGCCCTGAATTCAAGCCCTAATACTGGTGCATGTGCATGCGCACACACGAGCACACACACACACACACACACACACACACACACACACACACACACACACACACACACAAATATTTGATTGGCTGACTGGTCACATTTATAAACTCAGTCTTTTTATTCTCACACCTCCTTTTTCTTTCCAGTCATTGCCATGAAATTCTAGAACTTTATGTTCTGCCACAGGAATTCTTGGTTCTAGAGTAGCACTGTTAAATAGAAACACCACAAAGCACATATGTAATTTAAATTTTTCTCAGAGCTGCGTTTTTTTCCTTTTTTTTTTGGTGGTTCGTGTGATCTGGGCTCTGTCCCTGAGCTCTTCAGCTCAAGGCTAGCGCTCTACCACTTGAGCCACAGTGCTACTTCCGTTTTTTTCTGCTTATATGGTGCTGCGGAATCAAACCCAGGACGTCAGTCATGCAAGTCAAGCAATTTACCACTGAGCCACCTTCCCAGCCCGTAGCTACATTTTAAAGGGTAAAAACCAATAAAAATGTCAATAATTTATTTTATTGTTTCACATATTCAAAATATAAAATGCTTTGCATTTTTTATTTAATTCTAAGTCTCTGAAACTTGATATTATCTTCCATGTATAACTTATTACAACTCAGAGTAGCCACATTTCAAGTACTCAATAGCCACCCTTGGCCTGTGGCTACCATATTGGCAGCATGGCTCTTAAGAATATTCATGGGTAAAGAATATTCATGGATAAATGCCAACTAATATGTATATGACTAAAGCATTATTTCTGTTGAGACAGAACATCAGGTTTGGAAGGGTTTACCCCATGACCACTAATATTATCACAGTTCACTAACAAATAACTCAAGGAAAACAAGCACTGCCTTTAGCCTGTGGAATGACTCATTACTTTTGATCAATTTTCTTCCCTTACCAGTTCTATTTACATTCTCTATTGTAACAAGACTGACTCACAGTCTGCTATTAAACAGTTGTGAATTTAACTTATCCCTTTAAAATAGCACCTAGAGAGTACTCAGAGTATTGACTTGCTTCAAAGAAAATAACCTCAACATTACCACAGTTAGTAGTTACAATTGCCAGAATAAAATAACAGTATATGGACTTTTTTCTTACTAGTAATCCACTAGAAATAAATTATTTGCCAGGGCTATAGTACCCACATGGCCTTCAGAAGGTTCCTAAGATTTACTTAATGGTATCAGCAAGGAAAGTTCTAAAAGGGTCAGTGATTGATCATAGCACCAAGGATTTTCTTCCTTCTTGTTCTTTGTATTGGATTAATGCTCATGGCTAAAGTCGTTTAGCATACTAGGTGGTTTTCTTAGATGAGTCTTGCTTGTACTTATGGGAAAGTTGAACTCAACTCTGAGATTTTTTTTGTTATTGTTGCTGTTGGTGGTGGTGGTGATCATGGTGGTGTATATGAAGTGTTGGTTCTGGGGCATGAACAAAGGATCTCAAGGTCTCACTTGGCTTTTCTATTCACAGCTGGTGATCTTTCAGTTGAGCCAGTGTCGCCCAGGCTGGTTCCGAACTTGTGACCTTCCTGCTGCATTCTCGTTGCCTCATTAATTACTGTCTTGTGACACTGTGATAGACGTGACATTTTTAAGACCCTTCATAGTGACATGAAAAAGGCCACCAGTTTACTTTCCTACATTGCAGGCATGATGTTATGCTCTAGTCTAAGAAACCAGGATGTCAGTTGAGCAAGATCCATCTTTTACATTGCTTTCTCTTCAACATGAAGGGTTCTTGAAGGATAGAGAAAAATGCTTTGTAGATTGCTTTCATTTTCTCTCAAAAGCATTACTTAAACATAGTGACTGGGTTCCTACTGAGGACACTAGCTAGCCTTCCATCCTAGGTCAGCCCCTTTAAAAATAACCAGGGATGGTTGTATTATTCATGCCCATTATAGTATTTATTGTTATCTATGTGATTATTTTTGTGTGCATTGACCATATCCAAAGTTTTAGTCTATAAACTGTACTCTCTCACCATGACTAAAAGAAAATAAAAATCACTCTGTGTAAGATTCAAAAGAATAGGAAAAGCCCAAATTATTATTGTTTTCCTAAACCAGTTATCTTTCTCTAACTTAAAAAACATTGTTTAGAGTCAAGAAAATATTTAACTCTCAATCTTAACATTTTCTATTTTTTTCTTGTTACATGCATGATCAAAAAAAAAGAGAGGAACAAAATTGACTGAGAATAATAAAAATAATTAAACTAAAATTGAGATGTATTGATACTGAAGTCTGGCTGTATATAGCATGTATCCATCTCAGTGTGTCCTAATTTAAATGACAAATATTGAACCATGTAAAATTTGAGGATAATGGATTAACTATGCCACTATCAAGAATTTTATGTTGATGGGTCTCCTTAACCACCAAGGTAATAGAGAAGCCTGGAGAGTGACATCTTACTATTTGTTTGATCTTCAGAAAAGAGGGGTGGACTTCAGTGACTGATTAGATTGCTAATGCTTCGTTCTCCGCATCATTGCAGTTTTTACTGTGATGTAACCTCCAATGGCATCCTCTCTCCCTTCCCAGCACTGTGATCAGTTCTAAAATTTTGCCCTTTTCTGCCCTACAGACACTTTAAAACTTCAAAACTATAGGAACCTTGTAAAACAAGGTTTGAAAAATCTCTAAATTGAGTCATTTCACAACTCCCGAGGCTCATCCCTGTGATGTATTGTCCTCTCAAATGAAGGCATTTCTTAGGTTTTTCTTTTAACTAATATCTCTTGATGAGAGGGAAAGATAGGAACATATCAAGACTATTCTGAAACCACTGCTTCCACAACATAGTATCTTGGGGGTACACCTAAGCCAAGGTTACAAAAATGTTTCAGTGCAGCATATAATTTATTTATTAGAAAAAAATTAAAGAGACCTCGAAGAGTCTGTGGATCTCTTTTACACACTATTTCTGTAAATGCTTACACATTCTCAACCCAAGCCCGAGTCTGCAGAATTCCCTGTCAAATACTTGAGAATCTTGGAGTAATCAGTGTTATTAGCAGGTCAATTCAGTCACCAACAATGATAGTTCAAAACAAATGCACCATCTGGATGAGCATAGGCAAGTCATTCTTTTGTCTTTCATTCCTTTTCTCCCAGTCTGCCTTTCTCTTTCTCCTCTTTGAGGACTCAAAGAGGCACTTGTTAATCGGAGTTCAGAACTGGTTTATGCACTATGACTTTGGATGCTTGTTGTACATCAGGCACTCCAGGGGTTAGAGAAAAGTATATAAAAATCAAAAATGTAGTTATCCTCACCGACTCCCACAGGAATCAAAATGTTTATTTCTGAAGATAAAATAAACACATGATGGGGTGTCTTTCAGCTCATATTCTTCTAAGGGAAGGCTCTGTTAACAGATCTGTAACAAGAGAGTGGGTTCGTTTTCTTATTTGATGACACTGAAAGGATTTTCCATTCTGCCTTCTCGTTCTGATAGAGAGCCTTCCTTTCTTCTTGTTCTACTAATTTATACACATATTTCTCTAACAGACCCGGTGCTTTTATGCGTTTTTTTTTTCCTTCAGATAAGTCAGCAAATACATAGAATGAGACAGAGCAGTAAAGAACATCAAGTTTCTGTCAAAACAGTTCATAAATATTCAGTAGAGTTCTGCAATATGTAGGAAGTTAGAAAGATGGCATTAAGATACTAGGAAATCCAAAGAAAACCTATGCTAATCAAACTATCATATCTTATTATATTTTATTCTCTTATCACTTTATTATCCTTCAATAACACAAATGTGACCCTTCCCACCACCCCCCACCCCTGAAAAATTACAAATCCTAACCTGCTGTGGTAAGATAGAATTTCCACCTTGTCCTGGGTCAGGATTTTTCTGACTAGGATGTCAGGGGTTCTCAGGAGTTCTGAAAATCTGACCTGGGAGTTAGATTTCCAAGCCACTTACCACTGACTTCATTCTCCCTTGGGGGTGACCCTGTTTACAAATATTGCTAGCATCCCCTTAAGATTGTGCCCAGCCCTCAAAGGACTCCAGAGACAAAGCTTAACCACACCTCCAGGCACCTTGGTAACCCCAAGGCTCTTAAGAAATTATTTTAAGTGCCTCACAGGCTTCCTGAGGCTCATGCCTGTAATCCAACTCTTTAGGAAGTGGAGATCAAGAGGCTTGTGTTTTAAGTCTAGCCACAAATAATGTTGGTGAAACCCCATCTCAACCAATAGCCAAGTAGCATGGTAAGCACCAGTCATCACCACCTAGCTACACAGGAGACTAAGCATCAAAGTTCCAGACCAGCCCAGGCACATCATTCTTGAGAATTCATCTCAATAGGAAAAACTGGGTGTGGTAATATATCATCCCAGCTACTTGGAAGCAGAAATAGGAGAATGCAATCCAAAAGCGGCACCCTAGCTCAAATATAATCCAGTGGATAAAAGCATTGAAGACATGGTACAAGTGAGAGGGGCACTGCCTAGCAAGCACAAAGCCTAAACTGAAACCCCGGTATCAGCATGGATAGGTAGGTGGGTAGGTAGGTAGTAGGTAAATAGCTGGATGAATAGATATATAATCTTACAAAAGGTCTAAAACATCCTACCTTAAGTAGTAGGTTTTGAATGATCCTTTTAATGGTACAGATCAAAATTGGATTATTCATAAAATAGAAGTTATTTTTGTTTTGTTGGTTTTTGTTTTTTCTGGTTCTGAGGTTTGTTGTGCTCAAGGCTAGCACTCTACCACTTGAGCCACAGTACCACTTCTGGCTTCTTCTGAATAGTTTATTGGAGATAAGAGTCTCATAGACTTTTCTGCCTGGGCTGGCTTTGAACTGCGGTCCTCAGATCTCAGCCTCTGGAGTAGTTAGGATTACAGGCATGGCCTCTGGTGCCTGGCTGATAGAAGTACTTTTAAGTCTGTAAGACTCTTTTTTAAATTGCTTTTTTTTTTGTTTATATGGTTCTGAGGAATCAAACCCAGGGCCTCAAGTATGCTAGGCAAGTATTCTACCAGTAAGCCACATTCCCAGCCCTTGCAGAAGTATATTTAAAGAATAATCTTAAAGCAGGTTTTGTGCTTCTTTTGTTTTAAAGAAATATTCTCTTCATAAGTTCCAAGATGGAGGTGACTTAAAATATCCGTGCTGGTTCCTCATTTATATCAGACTCTTCCAGCCCCATGTTTACTCTGTCAGTACTTGGCTGTAGTTAGAGTACTGCTCACTCCATGGGGACAAGCAAAGCTTATTGACATGCTTGCTTGATGTATAAAAAGACAAAGGGATCTTCCCATAGTGTTTTTATGGAACCATATTACAATTCAGAGGATGAAGACATGGGGTTTGGAAGTTGGAAATTAACCAGCTGAAGTAGTTTTGCCACAGATCTGGAGCAGAATGGGTTATGAAAGTTGGCCAGTGATGTTTTCAGAGTCACTCAAAACTCTGTGTGAGCCCCAGCACTGACACGGTCCTCGCCTCAAGTAAACTCAGCTGGTATCTGAGAAAGGTGGAAGTCTTCCTGCATGTGCTAAGGACTTGCTGCAAATGACTAAATTATGGTGTTATAATACAACTCATTTTTATAAATTATGACATAATAATGTCATTCATAATATTTGAAAAACAAAATTCAAGCTTGACCAAATCAAGCTCAGATTAATTTTTTCCAGGCCTCCATACTTGTCATTTTGCATTCATCATTTATGTTAGTCCTACCTATGTAACACAAAATCAGTTGGAAAAAGTTTTGGAAAGCTAGGAAGTAGGGATTGTCAAATGCCTAGTTAATATTGGATTGAGCTTTTGTGTTTTTTTTCTACTTAAAACTAACATGAGGTAACGTCTGTTCGTTAGATTAAGAATATAAATAAATAAATCTCAGTCTTTCCAGAACTTGCCCAGGACTTCCCAAGTTGGCTGCAAACCATGATCCTCATATCTCAGCCTCCTGAGTAGCTAGGATTACAGGCATGAGACATTGGCAGATGACTCAGTGTTAGTTTCTGTAATTTATTTTGCTATACAGAATTTAGTGGTAGGAAGTGAGAACTGTAGTCTATTTTACCTGGTCAAGCCTCTTGGGATGGGAGGAGATAGAGCTATATGAAATATGGTAGACAACTATTTAGCCAACTGGGCTGCAGCCTCCTCAAACTATACAGCCAGACTTATGAAAGCATTGTAACTCCTCAGAACTCTAGTTTTCATGGCTTAAGTAAGAAGATGTTAATAGATAGGTTTTGATCTAATTCTCAAATTTAATGAAATGAAAGCAGCATGAAAAATGTTGAAATTATTAGATAAATGTAAGATGTGATGATGATTGTAACGATGAAGATAGGAGGTGAATATTAATTAGGGTTTTGTCTCCCCCCCCCACCATCTATTTTTGAGTTACAGCACCTCCTTTTACACTTCTCTTTGGCCTAAGAGCTTGACAGCAAAGCATCCTGATCCCCAAGATTGGCAGGCTGCCTGCTCTCAGCCTGATGCTTTCATAGCTCAAGTTCTTCTCCTACTTAAAAGTGATCAAGTTGCGGAGCAGTGGTGGCTCACACCTATAATCCTAGCTATTCAGGAGGCTAAGATCTGAGGATTGTGGTTTAAAGCCAGCCAGAGTAAGGAAATCCGAGACTCTTACCTCCAATTAACCATCCAAAAAGCTGGAAGTGGACCTGTGGCTCCAAGTGATTGAGCCCTAGCTTTGAGCACAAAAGCCCAGGGACAGCACCCAGGCCCTGAATTCAAGCACTAAGACTTACATTAAAAACAAAAACAAAAACAAAAACAAGTGATGAATGACAGAGTAACTCCTCAGAGGACCTTGGCCTTTATGGCTCCAGATGTCACTGCTATAAGGTAATAGATCAAAGCAGACTTTGATCCAGATTCTCACTCTACCATGGTCACTGACAGTATGTAAAATGGGACAGGGTATATCAATTCAGAAGACTGGTATGAAATTACACACAGTATAGAAAGTATCTGCACATAGTCAGGAGTGGTTGATATTGAAATGATCAAGACCCAAAGCACCTCACCTTTTTGTTATAACTACCCCTGCTCACTAAAGTCAAAGCAATGACACAATGCCAAGTTCTACAGGAACATACATTTCTATGCATCATGCACACTTATGAATGACAAGAGCAGGCAATTCAGAGTGCTTACTTCTCCCCCTCTCTCGTCCCCACCATGATTTCCTGTCTGCTTTCACTGCATTTTCAAGTGATGCTAGGGGGCCAGTAAAATGAGTCTTGTTTCTCACCCAGCTCTCTCGAACTATGCCTCCAGTGACATGCTGGGGCAAGGGGATTTATCCAGAATGCATCATGAGTAGAGGCCTCAAGGTCTTAAGAAACAGCATTGCTGGCTGGTTTTAGGATAGAAAACAAAAGCCTAAGGAGGTTAAATGACTTGTCCAAGATCACACATCTGGAAAAGAAGAAGATTCTGATCTCAAATTCAGGTCATGATTCCAAACAGCTTGTACTTTGTATAGAAGCATCTGGCTGTAACTACAGTGGACACTATTACAGTGTCTAAGCCTCTGGTCAATCAGTATTAGGGTTTGAGGGGTCTTAGTGGTCCATGCCACTGGAGAAGAAAGTCCTCACCATGCCATCATGCAGAATGGCATATTGTGACTTCTTGTGTTGTGCCCTGCTCAGGGCTTGATTCTTGGGAGGAAGTGGGCACAAGTCCAAGCAGGTCGGGTGGTAGAAATAGTGGTCTGAGCCTCTTCTCTGCGTGACTGGCTTACATGAATATGCAACAGGCAGCACCCCCAAAAAACCTTACTTTGTATCTCCTACTTGTGCTTGCCATCCTAACAATCAGTAGTCTGTGCCAAAAGGCACACTTTAGTATTAAAGGAAGGCATTAGCCTCTGAGATAGGTGACACAAAATATTTATTAAAGTGCTGTAATTGAACTCCATGCAAAATGAGTGACTTCCTCATAAGTCACTAATCCCCAAACAAAATAACCATCAAGAAATATTAAAACACACATTCTATTAGTTTCATTTAATTTCTTAATTGCTCAAAGTCAGTTTACCCATTTATTGCTGTGTGAAGTGCTTAGAGACAAGGCGTACATTAAAGGGATTATTTCCATGTAATCCCCCCCTCCCAGAGGGTAGAAGCTGATCGCTGAATCCTGATGTTCTCTCAGTAACAATACAAAAGGGAAGAAATAGGTATTGTCAAATTATGTTGTCAGTGGTCAAGTAACGCAGTCAGTGAATGTGATTTAAGAACAAGAGAACATACAATTTTCAGCAAAAAGTTACAAAAGCCCCTTTTTTTTTCAGGAAGAGCTATTAACCAATCTGAGTTTAGCCTCCTCTTTTCCTAGCTCTACCTGTTGGTTGATAGATGTGGAAGATGTGGAGGCTGTTAAGATTTTAATCAAATGGTGTCTGGGAGTAGATGTGATCATCTTATGGGGACTTAGAGTTCAGTAGGGAATAATTGCTCTGAACATTATACTCTCTGTGATAACTCACCCATTGCTGCCATCCTTCTTGGCAGGGTGAAAGGGTACAGATTTGGTGGAATTTGGAAAGATGCTGGGTATTCTACAGGACTGGGAAATGAGGTGGGAAGAGGTCTAGGTAAATATCTATCAAGAAACTTGTAACCAAGTGGAATATTCCAGCAACTTCTATAGACCCTTCCTAGCTGGCCTGAGACCATCTCCAGATGACTGGGAAACCCATTAGTGACCCAGAGAAAGCTTTTCCTTGTCCTATTGCTAATGCACCTCTCCATGCTGTAATACCTACAACCCAAGTGCATTATATTAGGGGCATTACAGCTATTCTTAAAAGGAACATTAGGAAAGTTCAGATGTAAGGGTGGTCCTTATCAGCTGCTGTGCCCCCTCCCAAACAGCCAGCCACCCAGACAGAGGGGCCATGTCTGTCAGCACTAAAATAGGCAAGGCCTCTGTTAAAATAGTTTACAATCTGCCTCTGTGTGGGGAGCTAGCCTCATTCAAAGAGTACACAAAACAAAACACTTCTGGAAAAAGAAAAAGAAGCCCTTGAGGAGATCTTGTTCCATGTTATTTTATTAGATTGAAGGCAAAACAAGCTGATACCACTGGGGAAAAAATGGCTACATCAGACCCCAGATGACCACTTTTGCATGGAAAATTCTCCATATGCCTACTGACCTAATGGGTAATCTTTAATAAAAATTATGCCTTTGCATATATTTGGAAGTGGCACTTCTTACAATTAAATTTACATAGAAATAAGAGGTGATGTGTAGAAATAAATCTTGGAACTCTGTATTTTTTTAAGGGAAAATATTCTTCCCTTGCTACCTCTGGCTGTTTCTATAACTGTTTTTACACAAAGCCCAACTTCTCCATAAGAAAGCTGTAAAATTCAGTCAATCATCCAGCAAGTCAACCAAACAGGCAAGTCTGTATTTGGTGATGGATGGATAAAACAGCCAGATGAAAGGCAGACTGGCTTTATGTAAACGACAGTGTATAAGGGGGACAAAACTGGGGCGAAACAATTGCTAAATAAATACATTAAGGGGAGGAGAAACAACCACAGGTTTGTTTTTTTTAATTTCAGTTTGAATCTTAAAATGTTAGAAGATGAAGTCAGAGGCAGCATGGCTGCAGGCGGCTGAGCATGTTTTCATTGCTGCTCAGAATCCAAATCTGAGAAACCTGTGACAAGTCTTTCCCCACCCTTTCTCGTCCCTCTCTAGGTGGAGCTGACAGGCAGCAGCGTCTTTGACTATGTCCACCCGGGAGACCACGTGGAGATGGCAGAGCAGCTGGGCATGAAGCTCCCGCCTGGGCGTGGTCTCCTGTCGCAGGGCACCGCTGAGGATGGAGCCAGCTCAGCATCTTCCTCTTCTCAGTCCGAGACCCCTGAGCCAGGTGGGAATTTCAGCCCCAACGTGTGGGTTGGTGGGCAGGACCTTTGCTGAATGAGTGTGCTCCAGGTACCCATGTGAAGAGCCTATAAATAGGTCTCAGGGTATTTAACGATTCCACACAGCTTTCGGTTCCATGCAGTAATTAAATAAGGAGGAGATTGGAAAATAAGGAGACATTTTAATAAGTATAATCCAGAGATCTAATTTCAGTTGAACAATACACACTGAAGGCACTCTTTAGTTTCTCTTGCAGATTACGAGAGGAAAAGCTTCTCATTTGGAACGTTTGTACTTTGATTATTACCAGGACTCAATGTAATATGTATATTTGTTATTTAGTAAAATCTACAAGAGAAGGGCATTTTAAATGTTAGCTTGTGGAGAATTAAAAGTATTAGGGATTTGCGGAAATCTTGGGTTTTCTTCCCCTCGCCCCCACCCCACCTTTTTTTCCCCTAAAGCATCAGAAGGTACTTGAAAGACGTGAACAGATAAATTAAGGCTAAAAAGAAAACAGAAATGGCTACATTTTCAACTGCCTTTCCACCCTCAGTATTTAATTAGATCAATTGTATGGAGGAATGAACAGAGGTGACATTCCTCATTTGGGATTCATTCCAGGACTCTTATAGACTTTGCATTCAGAATGTTCCCATTTTCATTGTGTTGTACTGATGATAATTTAAGTATTAGGGGAAAATCCATTTATAAATTAAACAAAATGACTTGATATCCATCAGTCCCCTAGTTCATCAAGCTGTTCAAACACAGGGAAGATTGGCTGGTCGGTCTGGGTCTTCCGAGAGCGCTGGTAATTAGATCTGCGAAGGATTTATTCTTTGCTGATTGGGGCTTTAAATTAATTGAAGTTCCACATTTGTGGTTTTGTCCTTTTTGTACTTTTTTAGAGGAGATATTTCATATTCTTGTGTGGTGGAGTGCTTGGCCAAGCAGCAGTGGTTTAAATGTTAATTTTTCTCATGAGAAGTTTAAGATTTTTAATGAATCAAAGACTGATGTGAAGTGCAAAGTTGTATTTGCTTGCTTAGGAAATTATTTTTTACACTCTTCGAAGATGCTTGGAATTTTTTTTACTTCATCTGTTGTTTCAAACAGATTCATATAACACTAGAGCATTTGATTAGAAAGAAAAATGGAACAACTAGTCAAGATTTATTACTAAAATAACTATACTTCCAAGAAAATATGTTTGCTCATGCAGATGAGGAAAAAACATATTTTCCTCTTTGGGAAATATTTTAAATCCTGTTAGAACCTTGTTGAAGTTCCTTGGAGTTTCCAGAATATTCCTTATTCTCAGCGTTGGTGGGCATCCTTCATTAGCCTTATGCATTAAAAACTACAAAAAAATATTTAAGACTGTTCAAAGGAAAATCATTTTGTTCAGGGGGAAGTCATATTTTTAAGCCATAGCTCACTGCCTGTACTGAGTGGATATGTCAGTGCGATAATTGGAACTGGTTTTCTGTCATTAGAGGGTTCAGATGTGGGCATATTTGAGAAGTAGCATGTAAAAATAGTTTTCAATTCTTTATTCTGGATCAAGCAACCAATGTTGAATCTTCATAATTCAAACATGCAGTATGAAAAATTTTAAGGTTAAAAGCCTTGGGAAAGTGGACTCTTTTTGTAGATTTTTACTAATTTTTGGATGTACTGTGGGTTTGAACTCAAGGCCTGGCACATTCTAGGCTGGGCCATGTGAGCCACATTCCCAGCTCTTTTTCAGGTTGTGTTTCCCATTATACCCAGTGCTGGCATCAAATGGTAATCCTCTTCTCTATGCCGCCTAAATAGCTGGGATTACAGCTGGGATTGATCTATACTTGGCCTGTAGTTGAGCTAGAGTCGCATTAAGATTTTTCAGGGATTGTTCTCAAACCATGATCCTCCCAATCTCTGCCTCCTGGGTAGCTGGGATTACAGGCATAGTTTTTGCTCAACTTTAGAAGGATCTTTTCAGTCCTATCATCTAAATCCCAACATACCTATCTTTCTATAACAAAACCAACAGGTCCCTTTTCTATTCTCTGCTGAAACCTGATCCTGGTAGGGAGCTCACTAATGTATAAGGCTACCTCCTTCCATTGCAGTTCAAATAGAATTCACTCCTAATTTGGAACCCAAACCCTACTTGTCATCCGAGACCACACTGCAGAATACTCCATCTTTTCTATTTTTTTATGTTTTTTATTGTGAAATTACTGTACAGAGGGGTTACAGTTACATGAGCAAGGTAATAAGTACATTTTTTTATCAAGCATTGTTGCCTCCTCCGTTGTTTTACCCCTACCATCCCTTCCCTCCCACTTCCACAACTACCCCCCTTGCCCTCCCCCCCCCCGCCTAAATTGTAAAGTTTGTTGTTCAACAGTGTCTTGTACATCTCATTGTTACAATTGGTCAACCTGTATTACTCCGTCCTTTCTACCATGGCTATTCGATGGTATGGTCCTAAGAGCCTTACCACCCTAGACATCCTACCTGTCTGTGCTTCAGTTTGTTGATGACTCCCTAAATATGTTTCTAGTACAAAGAAGAAAGACTGTCACCTTTCCAGCATTGCTACTGTAATTCAGTTAATGAAGCCTAAGGTTAAATTAGGTCCTAATCGAAACCAGATTACCCTGGCCATTCATACGGGGCTTGATGTCTCTCCAGATCTCTGGTGAGGATGCCTTGTCATCTGGAAGAACCTCTAAGTTGGTTTTGCCAGGGTATCTGCTAGAGTCAAATGAGCAAATGCAAATAAATATTCAAATACAAGAACCAAGATAAATTTGTGCCTTTTATAAAGCATGAATAGGCATAAGCCAAGTCCAAGTGCACCACAAAAACTCAGTTCTCACCTATTACTAATTCTAGATAACAGAACACATCTGTATTTCTAAAAAGAATTCCTTCAACCATCACCATCCTTCTCACCTTTACTCTTTTAACATTGAAGTATAATTGAAAGGTGCTATAAATTTATGTAGCCTTCCTCTAGCCATCCTAACCAGCAAAATTGAAAAATCTGCTGCCTATATCCCATAACAACTGGGGCTCATTAGCCACACTCACATCAGAAAGGGCTTTCTTCCTTAAGTGTAGCTCTCTCCATTAGAGAGAGTCAAGCTATCTTAGCTTTAGAAGTCTGTAGTATTGGTTAGTTTCAATCTCTGGCTTAAAAAAAAAAAAAAGCAATTAGATTGACTGCTCAAATACTGAAAAGCAGCAGAGGGTGCTACCTTGAACGAAATATCTTCACTAATGCAGATGATCGCTCCAAGGGAATTACTTAAAAAGTTCATGTCAGGCACTACATCCCAAAGCTGCTTATGTTTCTTAAAAGCTGAAAGAATTTTAACAAGATTTCCTAATTCTTAATAACACGAAGGAACATTTTTGAAGACTGTTGTTCATTGCATCATAATCTTTTAAACTCTGATAAAACACTGATTCCTTTTTTTACATACAGATGTAATTTGGCAGGAAGAGGGATATCGATATACAGTTATTATGAAAATGAAAGGACTAGTAGGTAAGGAAATTTCCAGAAGGCCTGATGTGTTCAGTGTAGCATTACTAAATGACTGGAATCTAAATAACATTTGGCATTATAATAAAAGGAAATAAGTGACTAAACCAGACTAAGAGGCAGTGATACTGAGCTGTAATAGGAATTCTATTTCTTTGAGCTGCCAGCCCTGTGATTGTCTTGTCTTGAATAAGTCTCAAGGTAATGGGGGGAGGGAGATCCTGTTGATGTGGCAGCAAATCGAAATGAATATTTTTCATATATGCACGTTGATAAATAGTTTAGTAGCTATTTCTCCTATAAAACTCTTAAGTCAAACATTAGAAAAATAAATCAGTGGCTTTGTTTAAAGGTTCTGAAGAGTCCACTGAGTAGTAGATCTGAACATTTTGGAAAGACTTCATGCCACAATTTCTTCTCTGCCATGGGTACCAACAGCATGGGGAGTTCCATACCTTCTGAACACACTGTGCAAAAGATTCATCTTATTCCTGTAGATCTGTCTGTATTTTTTCATTACTCTTAATGATTCTGCAATCTTGGGATATTGTGTGTTAACTTCATATTTTTATAAATGTCAATACCTGGTCTTCTAAATGTTTAGTAAACAGGAAAGGTGTTCTTTCAAGAAATCCTGGGGGGAACTGGATTTGTTTTTTATGAGGCTAGGACGTATTTTCCTTGAGTTGTATAGTTTTTACTTGTTCCTAGATTTTTTTCCAATTATAAAATTATTTATACTTGTGAAAAATTCAAAGACTATAACCAAGCAGGAAAAAATAACACCAAACAATACCTACTATCAAGAAAAATGCTATCCATTATGTTATACATACACACATATGTATTATGTTTTCTCTCTATAGCTAGATATGAAGAGATATGTGAGATATGTGTTTATGTGTGTGTGTGTATAGATACACACGATGTTTCTGTCTTCAAGATGAAATTTCCTATCTGTCCCCAATGGCTGCTTCCCACTAGCTAACCATCAGCACCCGCTGTAGGGGCACTGGCAGGAGTGACATACCCCGGCCCTGCTTCAGAGGGAATTCAAGGAGGGCCAGGGCTCCTTGCAGCTCGCTGAATGGGTGTGAGCACATAGGGAGAGAAATCAATAGTGCACTAGGATTTAGACAATTTAGCAAAATGTATGAGACAGGACTTTAAGTAAAGAATAACTATAGTGTGATTAACCCATGGTTGTCTAAAATACAGGTTATCATGTCTTGTCTCGGTGTTCAGGTGGAATCTAGCCTTTTTTTTGTTGGTTAAACATACATAGTAGTGTCATCTCTTTGCTTGTATGCCTAGGTCCTGAATGCTTTAAAGGCAGGAAAAAGTAAAAACTAACTACTCTATGCACTAGTAAATTTTACCAACTCCTGATTCTCTAGGAACAGACCAGTTCCTCTAACTTTAAATGATAAAATTAGAGAAACTAGTCACTAAGAATAACAACAACCAAAAAGAATGTAAAAGAATTCCCTGGAGATCAAATGGAATTTTGTTAAAAAAAACTGATTGGATATAAAATACACTTGCACATTTATGGATGAATTATTTGCCATCTGGTAAATGATTGGGATGGATTTTTTTTTTAGATTGGTTCAGGTTTCCTATCAATGAACTGAATTTAGCATCTAAGCAAGAGAAACCATCTTACTAACCTCACAGCCAACCCCAGTCCCCAGACAATGTGACTGTATCTACAGCACTCTCTGCTGTACTGCAAATGTCAAACAGAAGGTGTAATGGATTTAATATTAGTGCTGGCCAAGGTGTTGAGGGAGCTGTTAATAATGTCACTCCAGTTATTGATCTGAAGCCTTTAAAAATCAGAGAAAAGTGAGAGATCCCCTATTGGGGAAAGGCACACAGTGGCTGGTTTTTATTGCTAATATATTTCTACATATAGAGTGGCAACTTTGGAATTATGTTATTGTCATTAATCAGTATGAGGTTTTTAGAGTCATTATATGGTAAGATAGTATCAGGGAGCTGTTCTGAATGCCAAGTCTAGAGAATATAAAAAGGGCTTGAATTTTGGGCAATGATTACAACATTCCTACAAGTTGTCAAATGTTAGGAGGTTATTAGTACCAGATTTGTACCTGGTGACAATGTCAGACCCACTGGAAGTACAAACAGCACACCATGGAGTCACAGGGAAGGACTGTACTCTTCTTTTGCCTTAGCACAATGCTGAATACAAACAGTGTAGTGAGTGAAGAGAAATGGATTTTCTTCTGGCAATGAGTATACCTTTTTAAGAAACTGCTAATCCTTCTATCTGAATAGTATTTGTATGCAATGAAATTCTCGGTTTCCATCGTCCCCAACTAATAAATGAAATTAAAATGTATAATTTATGTTGAATGTTTATCAAACTGTAAATACACATTTAATTCTGTTCCATATTCATTCAACATAAGCAAAGATAAATCCATCGGATAATGCTCTGCAGTGGTCTCTGATGGATTGAATATGAAATATCTCTGTTGGGGCCAAGGCAGTGATGGAAACAAGTTCACAGTTCTCCAAACCCACCTGAATCCTGTTCTTGGGTGCACACAGGTGTGGCACCTATTAGAAAGCACCCTAAAGGAGATAAATCTTTTCATACTGCTAAGAGATCAGAGCATAAACATAACTTCTACCCAAGACTGTATATCCAAAATTATTTATTCTCATTAACTAGATCGTTATTTTGAAATGAAATATAACAAATCCTTTTGCCAATCCTGAATGTGCTCAACCAGCAAACAGAAGCCAATACTTGATAGGTATGTGTTGCATGTCTATAATCTCTGAACTGTGGATATGAGGATAGAAAGTTCAAGGTCAGTTACGGAAAGGTAGGAAAGGATAAAAAGAAGGAAGGAAAGAAAAAGCTAATATTCTTTTTAGCAAGATTTTTTTTTTCAAAAGTGCTTTTTCTTTTCAGTGTAAAAAGTAGGCAATTTTAAATTTCACCTTTATCCCCAGCTAAGCTAAACAAAATTGCCCGGAACTTCCACAGAAGGGAAAACTCTTTTCTCCAGCTCTCTTCTGGGATTCAAGGTCTGGATACACTTATCACCTTAATTTGTGTATTCGTGGGCTTTGGTCCTTATGAGTGTCTGATGAGGACCCTTGCAAAGCAACCGTGTACTTCTGGAATCTTGCCTGAGGGAGCTAAAGAAAAATAAGATAAAATCGCCTCTTTCTAGTATTAGAGCTCTGCCCTTCCAGGCCAGTTCCCTGAATGCACAGCTACAGCCTTAGGCATCCTCTGGGATCTAATACCTTGACCCATGAAAATCAGCATTGGCCACTCTCTTAGCTGCAGAGGAGCAGCCTCCCTTTCATTCTCTGAAAAGATGCTGGATCTCAGTGAAGTTCCAAATGCCATTCCAAACCTAAGTTTCCCTTCCAAAGTTCAGATCACAGTGGCTGCAACTGTAACAAGTACAGCTTCCGTAGAAATTAATATAATTTCCAGGGTAGCAGATGTTTTGTTCAAATAATAGAAGCAAAAGCCTCTTCCTCTCAAAATACAAAATAAGGACACACACACTGCATCTCTTGCCATGTGATTTCTTGGGATTCTAGCAGTATGAAGACCATCACCAAATGTCACCCCTCCATATTAGACCTGCTGACACATTGGACTGAAAACCCTTTGTACAATTGCTTAATGAAAATTTTTTAAAAAGAAAAAACACGACCACCAGAACTACCAGCCAGAATAAATAGCTTTTCGTTAGAATACAAAATAGGTTTCCCCAGTTTACATGCAGTATTTTCCCCAAAATCTTTTATTAAGGATTTAGAAAGTCAACTTTTAAACCCAGTATTAACTTTTCTTACATATCTTGCAAGGGGATAATTTTTATTTCCATTTGCCTGTAGTAATAAGAAACATTACTTTTCACTTTCTAAAATGGAATCCAATACAAATTGTTAATGGTGACCTGCTTACCACCTTTTTAAAAAAGTGGTTGTCTTTGTCACTGGATAATTAAAAATTACAGATTCTATAACCAATGCTTTGAACAAAGCACAAACTATTTGCTATTTAATACATATCACTGCACAGAAATTCCATCCCTGTCCAAATTATACCACTCTGAATTCTTCAGCTGCACTAAACAGCAGACTTACAAAGGACCAGTTACCTCTCATTGACTGAGCCTTGCAGGGGGCACAGATCAGAAGAGGCAGAACTGGCTGGAAACCATTTCCACCCCTAGTGGGCAATTTACTCATGATTGCTTGGGGAAAATACTGGAAATATTGCTTCTGTGTAAACTTTGCAACTTCTTGTTGTCAACTCTTTGCCAAACAGTTATTTCCAAGTGTAGCTGTAGCAGCAAAGCATTCTCCAGCTACTGGGATAGTGGTGGGCATTACTATTCTACTTGGTGTATGCAGAGCCCCCAAACTGCTAATTACAAGAGTTAATTCACACTACATCCTTCTGAGTAGGTCGGTATGTTATCCTTGTTCTACAGTTGGGGGTGAGGATGAGCGTTTTAGAAATTCAAAGTGGCTTATCCCAAGCCATACAGATTACTTTTAGCAGCCAAGATTAAAGCATGTGATACAGGGTTGGAATATGTGACAATCCAAACAAATAGATGGAAAAAGAAGAAATTGCACACTAGTAGAAACCAAACCATTGGACTTTTCTCCAAGGAGATCCTGAAGGCCAAAGAAAAGCCTAATTATTTTCATATATTATTTTTTGAAGATGTTTTTATATCAATAAAATATTAGTCTCAGTCAGGCACTAATGGCATACAACTGTGATACTAGCTACTAAAGAGGCTGAAAACTGAAGATCAAGGTTTGAAGCCAGCCCATACAGGAAAATCCATGAGATGCACCTCTAGTTAACTACCAAAAAGCCAGAATAGGAGTTGTGGCTTAAGTGGTAGGGCACTAGCCTTGAGCAAAAAAGCTAAGGGACAGTGCCCCAATCAATACTGGCACATACATACACACAAGTCATTATTAAAAACAAAAATGTAATCATTTTCCTTGCTTTCATCCCTGCATTGAAACCTCTATGCCATAGAGAACAGAAAGTAACATCTGAATATAAAACACAAGCAAAATTCTACTAGAGTATCTTAGTCTGTGTTCACTGTATGCCTCCCTGGCCAGGAGCACAACCAAAATTGTCACTGAGTATGGGACCAGGCCTTGCATGATTTCTCCAGCCTTTTCTTTTAAGACCCAATCTCCTAAGGCAGCCAAAAGATAGAAAAGGAGAAAGAAGAATAGTGTCCATTGGTGGGTGGACATGTCCCCCTGGAGGTGTCCATTCATGGAACACAATCAAGGTTTCTTAGGACCCTTACAACACACTGACAAATGTCTGTTGGTAAAATTAGATTGAGAAGAGATAAGAACTTCTGTCCTATCAAGCTGTAAATTATCCAGAGTAAATTTTCACTCCAGACATAGGCCTTCTTCCTGATAGAGATTTTTTTTTACAGATTTCTCAAGAAACACTGAATGAGTATCTGTCATGTGTCAAACATTACATAAAACACAGAGGAAACCAAGATCAAGCTCCCCATTCTGGGAATGGCCTTCATGAGGGGGACACGTGAAACCATTACTGCCATGCAGGAGTGTGGTGGTGACAAGTACAGGAGCACAAGTTGGCAGAATCATCTCAGTTGTAGCAACAAGTGTGCTCTGGCATGCCCAGATACGTTCACCAGGAGCTTATTTAATTAAATACCCCCAGACTTTCGTAACACTGTCTCTGCCTCTACTTAACAGGTTCATGGGAACAATATTGCCTCTATGAGGCACATTCAGGCTCTGTAGAAGTGTCCTAAATGGGAGGTGCCCTCAATTACTCTCTCTTGTACTTCCACAGGCCAGTTCTACCAGCTGGATTGCAGGAAATCCTAGCCTTTTTTTTTCAGCCTTTTCTACTCAAGGATAACTTTGTACAAATATTGTAATAATATTAATGGTGTGCTCATAAACAGTTATACATCCCAGTTATAAATTGTTTACTTTTCAGCATAACTCTAAACCAACATTAGAGATGGCAAATGGTTCTCCTCACAGTGGCGTTGTCTCTGGATCTAGAATTTGGGTTCAGGCTTTTTGTTTTGAACACTTTGCTAGGTAGACCAGAGATTCAGGAGCCGGATGGGACCCCTGCCTTTAGGAAATGGCTCATCAGTAGATTTACACACAGTCAGCAACCAAGATAAAAGATGAGGTTGCTCTCTTCAGTTGTGGCATAAAAATGTCAAGTAATATAGGAAATCAGAGAGAAATTCAATGAGTGTCAGCTGGTTTGACAAGGTGGAATGGCTTGTGCAGCCTGCTTAAAATCAACCTGTGAGCAGAGAGGCAGAGACAATCTTTCGGGAGGCATCAATGGAAGTGGGTGGGTGAGACTGCTGCTTTAGGAAGTTAAGAAGTGGTCTTGTCTTCCTCAGTAAAGAAAAGGGACATGCTGATCTAGGCAGGGACCAGATCGTGGAGCAGCTGAGATGCCAGCATGAAGCATCTGGAATTGGAATGATACACTACATCTCACTCCTTTAAAAAAAAAAAAAAAAGCAGTGACACAATCAAAACATTAGTTTATTACTTATCAATTTAAAATTCAAATTTAGAAAGGTCATATCATACAACTCCCCAGGAGTTCCTGAGTCTTTTATGCAACATAATTGTTCCTATGCATGGAATGTTGTCTGTGTGCCAAGCATTCTGTGAAGCACATTATGTACACTACCTTATCCATTCCATTCAAAATACTGTGATAAAGGCACCAGGTTTTTGTTTTTTTTTTTTTTGCAGACTGTTACAAAGTTTAAAATAAAACATACAAAAGCCTGAATGTTAATAGATGTATTGTCCAGAATTAGAACCCAAGCAGCCTGACACAAGCCCCATTCCTCCAAGGTACATACCATCAAATCACTTGAAATAATTGTGGAGGTCCTGCCTGGGCCCAGCAGAGGGGCTGGGTTGGGGGGGGGGGGCACTCATCATTCTTCCCTGACTAACTACTACTGCCCTAACTACTTCCTTTGAATAGTCTTTCCTGTAATGTAGATAACTTACTTTCACCATACATCATACTAGATCCTTGAGTTCTGCAAAAATGTTCTGATGGGTTTAATAGAGAAGATTGGAAACAAAAGAACATTTCAGGGAATTCAGTGAATGAACAGACTTTGGCAAGAAGAAATTATTGAGAGGCCTTGCCAAGAAAGAAAAATACAATGATTTAGAATTAAGATAATATTTAGAAAAAGGCCCAAAGTACCTTGAGGATAATCTTTATCTAGGAGCTTATGTTGAATACTCTAGAAATCATTCAGATCTTAAGTTTTCATATATGATTGCAATTAACAGTCCTACTTGTACCAGTCTTATCTTTTGTTAATTGGTAATAGAACCTTTAAATTTTTGAAAATTAAAAATTTATATATACTTGTAATAATGATTTTTGTTTTTACCATACTGAGGTTTAAGCACAGAGCCTTATAGTTTTCTAGGCAGGTGCTTTATCCCTTGAGTCATGCTTCGAGTCACTTTTGCCCAGTCCTGGACCATGCTTATCCTGTTTGAACATTCTGCCATAAGTTGGATGACAGGCATATGCCATCATAACCAGCTTTTTCTGTTGAGATGGAAATCTCATGGGATATTTGCTAGGCTGACCTCAAACCAAGATCCTCCTGGTCTCAGCCTTTTGTCTAGCTAGGATTACAGGCTCAAGACACCATACTCAGCTATAAAATGCTAATATGTAAATCCTGTCAGTTTCATAGCTATTCCTCTATGGTTTATTCAGGTATATCACATGCCTTAAGTTGATCATATCAGAAGAAGTTAAAACTCTATTCACATTCACTGGGTAAAGTGGCCCTGTCAGCCCCAAGGGACAAGAGAAAGCACCAATAAGAAGATTGTAGTCTAGGCCCATTCAGGCATAAAACAAAACTCTACCTCAAAAATAATTAATGCCAAGAGGGGCTGGGAGGCATGGCTCAAGTGGTAAAGCATTTGTCTAGCCAGCTCAAGGGCCTAAGTTCAATCCCTAGTAGCCAAAAAAATAAACGATCTCTAGCCAAAAAGATAAACAAGCAAAAAAAAAAAACCCTCTATTTTATTTTATTCAATCATCCTTTTTTTTCATTGAATAAAGAAAATGTTTATTTGGAAGTGGGTAAGAAGTGTAGTGATGAGGTTATTTAGTTTACAGTTTGGCTACTAAAAGTTGAAGCAACATGGCTCAGGTTCTGGAAAGGGATCCTTTTGACTGTGTCACCTAGTCATGGATGTTGAAAGCTGAGAGTGAGTGTGAGAGAAAGAAATCCCCAAACAGGAAAATAGAGAGTCTATGCCTGACAAGAGAATGGACTCAATGACCAAAAGACCTCCCCTCTTAATTTAATAGATGGATAGTCCAGGATTCGAACCCAAGCAGCCTGACACAAGCCACATTCCTCCAAGGCACATACCAACAAATCACTTGAAATAGTTGTGGAGCTACACCACTTTCTCCCAGCCATAGTGAAGTTCAAATGTCCAACAGACTATCCCTTAGAGGTTAACTCAAATTATTTTCTAGACAGAGTGATAGTAAACTTTTTCTTTTTTTTTATTGTGAAAATACTGTACAGAGGGGTTACAATTACATGCAAGATAATGAGTACATTTCTTATCAAGCATTGTAACCTCCTCCTTTGTTTCCCATCCCTTCCCATCCTCCCCTTGCCCCCCCAATCCTCCCCGCTCCCCCTCCCCCCCCCACCAAAGTTGTAAAGTTCGTTTTTGGCATAACGACTTGTACATCTCATTGTTGCAATGGGTCCACCTGTATCCCTATTTAAACGATTTGTTTTCCCCCTTCCCCTCCACAAATTATTCCAACATCAAATACAGTGAAAGCAGGGCTTATACTGTGGAGGAGGGACATACAAAGCAACAAAGAAATAATCTTATAAATGTGTTAGAAACAATTGCATGAAAGAAAAAAATTGAATACATATCTTAGGGTTCATTAGTAAAGTCTCACTAACACCCCTTGAAGCATGGAATTAAGCACTACAAATGGTCTCGTTTCTGTTAACTGTATGTCTCTCACCTCTTCTAGAACCTTCGTAGTGCAAGCATGCTCACACAACTCAGAGATCATCAACTTCCTTTGGTAGCTCTTTCAGATTTTTTTAAATCAGTTATCAGGGTGCCTTTTCAAGCTTTTCTACAAAATTAAGTTTCCAGATGAATCTAGTAATTAATTGAAAATTTTTAAGACTAAACCTATCACCCCAAGTCCCACATATTTTTGGTATCGTGCTGGGCTTTTGAGGCGCACACTATCAAATTCCTCCCTATTCTTCAGCTACCTAGAACATATAAATCTATAGTTCCCCCACCCCATAGCAAGATAAAGTATAAAGCAATAGATTTAAGTATAAAGATATGATTAAGGCTACTCCCAGCACAATGGTGAAAATCAGAGAATAGGCTGTTTTGTATTATTGGTAGCAATTAAATGACATGTCTTAGATTATACATTTTAAAGACTACAGTCTAGTAATTTACAGAATACCCTGATAACAGGAAGCTGATTACATATGAAGATGACAATCCTGATTCCAATTTTAGGACATACTTGTAAACTATTTCTGTATCTATCACAAATATACTACATAGGGCTTTGGAACCAGATAGTCTGTGTTCAGATTTTTATCCCTCAAAACTCTGCCACTTACAAGATATGTAACGCAGAAAATTAATTAATTTATAAGTGCCTTGTTTTCCCCATACAAAAATTTTAACTGTCTAATTTAGGCTGGAGAATGAGCCAAGGATAATCTCCTATTGGTTTAATCCTCAAATGAAGTAATATAGTCACATACCTTATAAAGGATATGATAGATTAATGCATGTAAAACACTTAGACCAATATTTTATCACATAGGCGGTACTTGATCCATATTATCATTAGTTTTGTTGTGTATAGCATTATTCTATTATTAAGCTTATTCCTTATGGGAAAGCTAGCCAAAGACTAGGTGACAGAAGTTATAATCTGTGTATTATATTTGAATTTAGGTTCCACTGACACCATGGTCCAGGTATATGATGTAGGAGTCTGGATTCTATATGGGACACACAATACCCCAAAGGTGTGCTTCTAAATATACAAACTCCAAATGGGTTCCTTTTGTAAAGACGCCACTTCTAAGGAAACACTCTTTTAGAAATAATTGACCCATAGCTTCCTAATTTCCATTTACCATCTTTGAAAGGCACAATTATTTTCATTCACCTTTATTGCCTACATAGTTTTCTTAAAAACATTACCCATGGTTCATAGTTCTTACGCTCAGAGGTCCTTCCCACTGCTCCTGGATTATCCACACTAAGCATGCCTGCAGCTTCCCTTCTTCTCAGACTAGCTTGGAGGATATCCAGTTCCACTTCAGAACAGCCTGGAATGTTAATCTCTAAGGGATTACAGCTTTCAGCCGGTCCCATTAAAATGTATATGAACATAACATACATAATGCTTTCACTGATTTTTTTTCCCTTTTTATATGCTTGGTTGTGATGATGTGGCCACAGCCACGACATGACCATGCTCCACAAATGACAAAGTGACCCTACATTGGATGTTAGGTCTCCACGACTTAAGGGTCCTTTTACTACCAAATCAGCTTTCATACAGCCTTCTGGTCTGCACAGCAGAATGGGTAGAGGACTCATGATTGAATTGAACTTTAAATGAATCAATTTATTTTGTGTAGTTGGACTTCAGTTCATCACTGCTCTTGAGAGATGAAATGAGGGTAGATCTGGTGGATTGCATCTATAAAAGCAAGCAGGATGCCCTGGCCATAGATACTGTATATGGACTTAAATAAATAAATTAAGAAACTCATTTCACATAGGCCACCAAGCAGTCATGAGATGTTAATGACTTTTAGTCACTGCCAACCTGGACAAAATTCAAACCAATGACCTATAGGTGAAAGGCTCTATATATCCCATTACCAATCCCCTGAGCCATCCAGCCACCCCTGACAAGGTATTTTATCATACACAGTACTATAGTCTAAATTCCTATACTGTCAGGAAATCATTTTCTATTTAAAAATTTTAAAAGCTTATCAAAGAGAGGCAGAAAACCTAGTTCCTCAAATGAAGGAATCACTTCAACTTTAAAAAAAGACTTTCAGAAAAAGGGGAACAAATACATTGTGTTGAATTTTTTTTTCATCCACTTTTGGTCATCATGTTTACACCACTGCACATTTGATTTTGCCTCTGGATATATAGCAAACTGGTATATTTGGGAGTTCCATTAAAAGAAAAGTCATTAGTTTTCGCTTAACATTTGTGTAAAACTGATTTGTTAAACCCATGGTGCCTTCTATCCTGGCTTGTTTTTAAGTGTCATAAATAAATGACTTCAATGTCCCACAAGACAAATGTTCTTTAATCATCTAATGCACTCATTTATCCTCAGCCGTAACCTTAGTCCTAAATTAAGTCTGTTGCAAAAACATAACTTCATCAAAAAACACCCATCAATCCTACATAGTTTTGATAAGCACATTTAAAAAACATAAACAACCAGACAGTTGCCAATCTGGGTGAAGCCCCATCACATTTAGGGGTTATTCACCAATGGCCATATTTCATGCCCACACCACCAACAGAATTATAATGCAGAACAGATGATATTTGGGCCTTCACCCAGTTTGAATTGTGAAATTGAGGGTGTAGGGTATAGTTTACAAGAATGTAAAACAAACAACCAAGGAACAGACAAAAGATTATCCCCTTTCCACATCAGATACATTTAGGGTTTATTTTCCAAAAAAAAAAGTATGCTGTAGATGCATTAAAATTTCATGATCATGTATTTAGTAAATTGCATGTCATGCCTTTGATTAATTTTCATTTGTTCATGGTCCTAAAACTCTGTCACAGAATCTGGCTGCTCAGAGCTCATACATGAGTAATGATTACTAAAAGATTTGGTGCAAGGAGAAACGAAGTCAAAGTGCAATGGGCTAAACACTGCACTAAACTAGGTACTTAAATATCTCATTACTAAGAAGTCACATAGTTTGGTGAAATCTTAGCTTTGACAGGTTCCCCATGTTAATTCCAAAATAATTCTTCTATCTTTCATTTGCCAATGGTCCAATTTCACAGTAGGGCAAAAACAATCTTCCTGGTTTCCCAGTGGCTTCATTGGGTCCTGCAGAATTATTACCACAGAAGCCCCTGGGGTTGTTGGATACTTCCCTCCTAACTCAGTCTGAGGCTTTAATTTTTTTGTTAAAAAATAGATAAGAACATTCAGCAAATAGCTACATTGAGAATAAACTCAAAAATTATCACCAAGGTCCTTCCTCTGGCATAATTTGTCAAATCTGCTGATAGGAAACAAATTCTATTCATAAAGATTTTATTTGGGAGGGGGGTTACTCTTGTGATTTGGTAGCAATTCAATTATAGTTTTGTGAGATAGTGAGCCCAGAGAGGGAATCCAGACTGACAAGAAATATGACAGGACAGTTACAGAGTGTTTATGCAATTAAACTTTCACTGACAATACCTGCAGAATGATGAATGCGTGGGCGGAGGTGTGTGAGCGCAGGCAATGCCCCACAAGTATTGCCCATTTTTCATTATTATACAACTGTTCAGATCTTTCCAGAACAGCCTGAAGTGAGGTGGAGAAGAGAGTGCTGTTCACCAGCATGTTAACCAAATGCCTTTTTTTTCCCCTTTCCCTCTCTCCAACGGGTTGTGATGTGCCAGCGATAAAAGAACATCTATTTTAGAGAAAAATGTTTCAAAAAGATTAAGATTTACCCTGAGTTTGACATATATTAATTTTGGATACCAAAAGACGTTTTTCTTCTGTTTTTTTTTCTTCTGTCTGCAACTTTATATCACTTCTCAACTGATAGAAGAGTGCATAATTAAGCTGTTGGGTTATTCATTTTATGCAAGCAGGTGCAAAAGGGCACTAGAAAAGTAGGATTTTACTGATGGTAGATTAAAAAAGAAAGGAGAAACTTAAAAGCCTTTTGTAGAGAACCACAAAAGCTTACAGAGATTAATTTGGTTGGGCAAAGTCTGTATTGTATGTCTCAGTCTTCCAAGGATATGTGAAAGCAGGAATGTAGCAGGATTTCAGAGCCTCTAAAAGGACTGTGGAGTTTTTCATATTGTTAATAACCCTTATTTTGGATCTTTTTGTAAGACCATCAGTTTTGAGGGTGATTTTTTTTGTTTTTGTAAGCAAGCATTACACACTGATGTCTTTTTTTAAAAATTAAATTGGCTTTCATTTGTATATAAGATTAGAAATGCCTGAAATAACCGAACTAGTAGCAGAGTAGATTCCTTTCAGAACCCAGAGCTTGGCTGATTCATTGTGTAGATTTGAGTGAGAAAACAGTCTAGCATATGTCACAAAGATGCAAAGGGCTGATGTGAAAAGCACATGCCTTGCCTTACTATTTACACATCTATTTAAATTAATGAGATTGACTTGGGGTAGGGAAATGATATTCATTATGGGCAAACCATTGATTCTGTGATTTTGACCTCTAAGAAAGTGCTTTTGATAACAATGTGTTTTTGTTTTGTCTCCTTTCATGTCTGATGTTCCTTTGTTAATATTTTCTTAAGCCTTCTGGGGATACCAGAAAGCTTTAGAGTTTTTACAAAGAATATTTCAGTTATAACCAACTCTCACATTTTTTTCTTGTATTTGCATCTAGACTCAAAGGCCTACATGCCCATATAAAGAATATTATAAATCAGACTCACATCTACAGACTCTATTTACACAATCGCACCCATTTGGGGGATTCAGTGAAATAACTGGTCACCTTGAAGTCAGAAAATTTCTATCAACCTTATTTGTTCTAGAAGCAAGTTGACCAGACCTTTCTATCAAACCAATCAACCTAAAAAACCCCAAGAATTCATCATCTAAATACAAGATTTTATAATCACCTCTCTTGCCAAAAATCTGCACTCTATTACATAAAAATATTGATGTCATTAGATGTGATATTTTCATACACACTAAAATTCATAGTTTAAAAATATTGTTTTCACATTACTTAGGTGTTAAAATTACACGGTGGTGTTCCTTTATTTTTGAAAAAACCAAACCTAATCCTGTTAATTCAAAGTGAATAACAAACAGGACTAAGACTTTTTCCCAAGTTGTTACATTTATTCAACCTGCTTGTGTTTTGTTCTTCATCATAATTATTTCCAAGTCAAATCTGCACTGATTTCCTTGCGGACCTGCGTACCTCTGACTAACTTAAAGAATTGAGCTGGGATAATTCACACAATTCCTCGGGGGTCATGTTCACTGTTTTTTTTCAAGGACATTTTTATTACAAAGCTGATGAAATTTGCATATTAATTCATTTCTTTCAATTTTTTAAGATTAAATGTTGTCAACATGTATCAGTGCAAGGCTCTGACAGTGTTGATGAAATGGGTCAGTCAAGCTTGAACATTTAGAGTAATGCAGCCATCTGCAACCCCCTGCGCCCCTTGTGGAGTTTCCTGCTACCACTGCAACTTGATTAAAAAAAGTTTTATTCAATGCAGGATATTAAAACATTATCTAAGAAATGATATGTGTCAGTCTTGCCACTTACCCAGAAAGTGAATCAGACAACAAAATAGATCTAAGGAGGTCCTTGCTGACTGGGAGTTAGCATCCTGTCCATCTTCATTAAACTACAGCCAAAATATCTCATCCCAAAGCTTTGCATTTAGTAAAAGGAACGTAGAACTTGAGTTGACTGTTTCCTCTCCTGGTGTGATTTACAAGTCAGAGAAACTAAGATGGCTGGTAGGATACTGAAGAGCTACTGTAACTTATTTCTCAGTGTCCTGAGAGTTGGACCTGCCCTTTATGATTTTATTTTATAACCACCAATAAGCACTAATATTCACTGGTCAGATCTAAAGTCCTCCAAAAATGGTATCCAGAGATCTTAATTTCTATCCACATAACCCAATGTGAATGTTAGCTGCATTGATTTAGCTGTCTAGTTTGTTAACTGTCAAAACAAATCCTCCATCAAGATACTCAATAGTATTGCCTCTCCATGTGAGCCATTTGTGTCTGTGTCTGCATTTTTTTTTTTTTTGGTTGAAGGCTCTTTGGAATGGACCTGATGCCCTTAATAGATTCCAAAGCCTTATAAAGAAAGATATTTCCTGGATGTTGAGCTGGGGTAGCAAGGCAACCCATCACCATGTCATTTTATTTTTAATTGGATAGCTACTAGAAGAAACCCCTTCTTGGCATGAAAAGTTGCCCACAAAACTATGGGTCATGGGGCCTGAACTCTGGGCCTGGGTGCTGTCCCTCAGCTCTTCAGCTCAAGGCTAGCACTCTACCACTTGAGCCGCAGCGCCACTTCCAGCTTTTTTCTTTTTGCTTATGTGGTGCTGAGGAATCGAACCAAGGGCCTCATGCATGCAAGGCTCTACCACTGAGCCACCTTCCCAGCCCCGCCCATAGAACTATGTGACCCACCTTTCAACTCCTATCTCTGTTTTCAGTGCGCTATGAAAAAAAGTATTTTCTTTGAAAGCAAATTGTAGGTAAATATAGTCCTATGCTAACTGCATCAAAGGCTGCTTTTTCAGATCATTCCCTCCTAGCAATACATTTCCAATCAGAACATTGTCCAGTATAGGAAATGCCATTAGCTAGAAAAGCTTGTCTCCCAATGTGAAAAAAATATGGCCTCATCTGAAGGGAACAAAAGAAAGAGAAAGTAGTCTAAGAAATGGTTTTATCTCGATTTTGAATTAAACTCCCAAACTCATATTGGATTGAAAAATCAAAACCAGACTTCACATTGTCGAGTTGGAAAATGTCAGATATGAAATATTTAAACTGTGGAATACAGTCTTCGACTTTGGGTTATAAAACTTTAATTTTGTGAGTTGGTAGCACTCCAATAGTTCAATATTTTTAATTCTACAAATCCATGTTTATTAACTTTCAAGGTTTAAACAGTATCACCAAGTTTATTGAAACTAAATTATTCTGACTTGGGAGAGCTATAGGGTAGCTATAATTTGTTTCTATTTCTAAATAAGTGACAAAGACAAAAGAAAGAACAAATAAAAGTAATTGATTGTCATAACAACCCCTTTGTATACTTTCAAAATGACCTAAAACTCTAGCTGACCATAGCAACAAGAATGCAAGCCCACATGGCTTTGACTAGGGGTTTTCCAGCCTACATCCAAGTCCAACGGAACTTAAGATGGGGTTGCCTACAGGCCATTAAAAAGTGATTTGCCAGCTAGGTGGTAGTAGCTCATGCCTATCTAATTACTCAAGAGGATGAGATCTGAAAATTGCAGAGAAGTCCCTGAGACTTTTATCTCCAATTAACCACCAAAAAGCCAGAAGTAAAACAGTGGCTCGATGCAAAGTACCAGCCTTGAGCGGAAAAAAATGAACGGGCAATTCCCAGGTCTTGAGTTCAAGCCCCAATAACTACAGACACACACACACACACACACACACACACACACACACACACACACACACACACACACGCTAACGTCATATTATTGTTTTGAAACTAATTGTATTCCTCCCCCCCAAATAAGTATCACTTTCTTTCTTTTATTTGGAAAATGTGAATTGGGTGTTTTTAACAACAGTTTTGAAAATCTTCACCTCAGATGTCATGATTAGTTGCTATTACCAGTAATGACTTTTCATCTCGCGCTCCAATTAACACTCTGTTCTTGTTGCCTCTCCCAGTATTTCATTCCATTTCTTAGTAATTATCTAACATGTCTCTGCTCATTTGCTAATTGGTTCCACATTTGTTCCACACCTACTATGTGCTATGTAAATAAAATCCCTTAATGAGACAGTTGTGGAATCACAGAAAGAACCTGAGCATGGGAGAAGAGAAAGGCACATTCCAACCCTTTCTGTGTCCCCCACCTGGCCTGATTCAATCATGCATTTAAACACATAGAGGTCCTTTCCCCACCCACAAAATAAAACACATATTTACTCACAGAGTTTTGGGGGCCATCAAAACATGTAATTAAAAAAATATATTCCTTGAACAGCTTAGAATTAATAACACATTTGTCAAACAGCACAATTCTTTGAATTCTAGGTTTCTGCAAGGGAGCAGTGGCCTCTTAGATTTTTACACTCTAATACCACATCCATAGCAGCTGCTGTTGACTTCAACATCCAAGTTAGATTATCCGACACAGTTTTGATGAAATTCATTCCTCCACCTAACTTAATCTCTATATATATAACGTCATTTACTGCCGGGCAGGGAAGGAAAGTATATTTGCTATAAACTCAAAGTCCTGGTTACTAGAAAGAAAATTTGGCATGTTTTGTTTATTGCTTTTCATATATAATGTATATGGCTTCGTGATGATTTGTTCAGGGGAGAGAAGTTGCATCTACAATCTGCTGAACATGTGCTACAAAAGCATTACCCACTTCTGAGTTACCCACAATAACTCTCTTGGTAATTATTTTCTCTAAAAATTTATAAACTCACAGTCATGTTTCTTTTAACGATGATACATGCACTAATATATCTCTTTTGGGTTTTTGTAAGCCATGCCTTTCTTCCACTTCAAGTTTGGAAGCCAGTAGCTGCCAAATTCACAATTCAAGAGACCCTTGTTTAGAGTGAGGATTGATGGCTAGTGACCTCACTGAGTTTTTTTTCTGAGCCAGTCCTCTTTGTCATCCAAATAAACCTACTTCCTATATCTAGCATGCATAATTCTATCCAAATACCAAAAACAAATTTGCCCCATAAAGTTTGGAGTCCCATAGCCAAAAGTTGCATAAGAGCTCAGATCATCCTGGAGATTGGCTGAACTTACGTTCTTGTTTGGGGTGATCCTAATACAATCAGGACAGGCTTGGAAGGGCCCACTCAAATGGTTCACTGGGGAAACATCAGACTCAAGATGAATGGGCTTTCAATCACTTGTTCTCCAAACAAAAAATCTTGCTTTCCTTTCCTCTGACATATAGTTTAATATGAGGGATGGGGAAAAATTGGAAGCAACGTGTTTATGGCACAATTACAAATATAAGTCCAACATTTAATTGTTAAACACAAAACTAACTTTGTCTCAAAAATAGCCTAATCAGATAGAACCCTACTCAGTTTTCTCATATAGTGGTGAGAAGATATAGTAAACTGGTACCCAAGATGATGGTGTGGAAATATGCCTTAAGAGTTGTAACTTGCCCACTGATATACTAAAGCTTCATGAACAATTAAATGTCCATATGTATCCAAAGCAAATTGTTTTCTTCCTTCCCCTAATACTATATGGTCTTTTATAGATGGATCTATTAAAAGTAGCCAGTGAGAGTAAAGTTAATGAAGTATTATGTAACTCTAGCCTGGGCAGGGCAATTAGGCAGTGTTTCTTTTAAAAATTTTTTTATTGTGAAAATGCCGTACAGAGGGGTTACAATTACATGGGCAAGATAACGAGTACATTTCTTATCAAGCATTGTTGCCTCCTCCTTTGTTCCCCTCCTTTGTTTCCTCAGCGCATAATGCTGACTAGAAGAACTTCACAGAGAGAACTGTGTAATCCCAAATCGGTAAAGTCCAGTGCCAGAGGCAGGCAGGCCCTGGGGAAGGACTGAGCTACAGGCCCTGTCCTTCAGGGACTCGGGTAAGGCACTGGCAGCACATGAAACCACATTGTACAAGTATAACAAGTGACATGTTACAATAGGCACAATAGAAGTGACTTCTAGAAGAGAGGTAAGCATGTTAATGCTTGCTTTCTTCTTTTCGTTTCTCTCTCTCTTCTTTTTTTCTTTCTTATTTCCTTCTTTCTTTCTTTTTTTGGCAGTTGTGGGGCTTGAACTCAGGGCCTGGGTACTGTCCCTGAGCTCTTTTGCTCAAGGTTAGCATTTTACCACTTTGAGCCACAGTGCCACTTCCAGTTGTCTGGTGGTTAGTTGGAGATACCTCTCAGACTTTCCTGCCTGGGCTGGCTTTGAACTGCAATCCTCAGATCTCAGCCTCCTGAATAACTTGGATTACAGGCATGAGCCACTGGCACGTGGCTCATTTTAATGTTTTCATTCCCACTTTTGGTCAGAAAATAGATAAAAGGAAGGATCTTCTAAGAAATCTATAGTATTTTGCCATGAAACTGGGCAACTTCTAGATTCTTTTCAATGGGAGGAAAAATTGGCTATCTTATTTATTGTCTCTTAATTTATTTTGAGAGATTGATCACATTAAAACTGTTGTCTGGCTCTTTGAGGGTGTTGGGGGCATTGGGAGGAGGCTTTTGGAACAGCCTACATTTTGAAATAACTGCATTTCCAAAAGAAGATAAGTCACATCTTGCAAACTTAAAAAAAAAACTTCTCTACATGTAAAGTGTCCTTACCCCCCTTACCCATTTCAGATCATTTTGAGTTGATAACCCCTCCCCTAAATGTTAACTGTGAATGTTCTTGCCCTAACACCCTTCCTCAGCTTCCACAAAGCAATCTTTAAGTGTTTGAAGGAGAGCTTCCTCTTCAAAGTGATCCTCTACAGTGATCCTTTTGTAACACTTATGAAATCATCTCTTATAACTTCTTTGCTATTGCAAACATGTATAGAAGCAATGACTTATGTAGTCCAATCAATACTGAGGCCTCCACTAAATAAATGAAGGTATACCATAGAACCAAAATGTTATATTGCATTGGAAAGCATATGCTTGCTCAGATTTGGAATGCTTTCTAATCTGTTAAGCAAAGAGAAGAAAGGGGCATGACAGTGTACAAGGGCTGCTATCATGCACACAGGCAGAAGGAGTCATCTGGCATTGTGTCCTGGCATGGGGCATTTGTGACCCTCAGATGTTAAAGGGTGCTCTTCTGAGAGAAGTCCTAGGATAGATAATTGGCCTTAAAGTGGGAAGGAAGGCTATTTTCATTCCATATTTTCTATGTTATTTGGATGTAAAAACAAACATGCATATGTTTCTAATTACTAGAAAATATTAACCATTTAAAAATTTGGAACAATCACTCATGTATTTTAGAGTAAATATAAATTAAAAGCAAATAATCAGTTTTTAAATGATCCCTTTTTGTCGCAGAAAATACTGCTTAAATTGAGATTTTGCATCTAAAAATTCTGTTTTAACTAAGTTAAAGTCCAAAAAGAAGAACTCAGAAAATATTATTTTCACAAAGTCACCGGACTGGCAGATAGGAAGAGCCAAGAAAGCAGCTGCATTCATGGAAAGCCCTGTGACCTCGGGCAAAATATCGTGCTCAATGTGAAAGGGACACTTCTAGAATATTCCATGCTGAAACATTTTGCCTCAGCCAGAGTAATTAGGACCGTAATTCCAATTTGGGCTTTTTTCTTTCTTTCTTTCTCCTAGGTTTCACAGCTTATGAAGTCAGCAGAACAGGGTTATTAAATCATAGCCTAGTACCAACTCAAAGAGATTTTCCTAAATGTAGAAGACAGGGAAATGCAGGCCCCAGCTGAGCGGTCCTGTGGGTAAGGTGATGAACCCGTACATGGCACAGCTAATGACCTGTTTTAGGGGCTTAGCTCATATATTCCAAATAACGGGGGAGGGGGGAGAATTCCAAATAGCTTAACATCATTAAACCCAAAATGCTCTCCGATCCTTCCTCTGTGGCATCATAAAATACCTCCTCCAAGTGGAAGAAAGGGACATGCTTGCTGTAAATCATGGAAAGTTTATGCCACCCCAGATGCGAGCTTCACACTAACTTGCTCACTCTGGGGAAGGTTCATGGGTTTGCTTTGTTTGGGGGTTTGGCTTGGTTTTTCCTTTAAAGCAATAATAGTCTTTGTAGGATGGCTGCCGTGTCAGCATTTATCTTGAAACTCGTGGATATGAGTTCTGACTGGAGTCACCTTTCTGACAAGTGTTATTGCGACTGTGTTTTATATCCCTGTTCAGAATGGTTTCTAATGATAATGCTCTGTCTACCTCGCTGCTTCACACTAAATTATAGATGCCAGGATGACAGGGCAAACTGCATCCGGGCGCAGAGCTCCACTCTGTGTGTGTGATGTCAGTTGCCTCCACCCTCTGTGCCTGGAATTAAAAATGGGAAGTGAAGATATGCAAAACATTTGTGCTTAAAAATAATGTTCTGTCAGTTATTAAACAAGTGATATTTCATTTAATCAGCTCAAGGGATTATTTTAAATGAAAAGGCAGAGAGGATGATTTTATTAACACATTCGTGCCCTAGAGTCCTACTATAATAATTCTTTACCTGCGTAAGTTAAAAAAAAATGTAATTCTGTCTGTCTACAGGAAGAAGTTCTGGGTGATTAGATTTTATTAGTTCTTTGATTTTTCAGCTTCTCTCAAAAAAAGAGGTAAAGGCCAAAAATCTTATTCTAAAGCAGTCAGTGTTTGAGCTACTTAATAAATCACCCTTGTCTTGATGGAGTTTTGTGTAGGACTTCTAAAGCAAGTCTTTCTGAACACAGTAGAAATAGATTCCATTCAACAAATCCACATATATTTGTACCTCCCTGAAAATCATTGTACCACTTAAGCAAAATGTGGAAGACTTAACTTCAAAATATATTTCAAAGTGGTATTTAGTTGTCTATTATATATAAAGCACAGTAAGAAGAGATACTGAAATTCATATGATCATATTCTGACCTTGATGGATTTACACGAGTTAATAATGAGACCCACGTCTGAACAAAGACAATAAGAGTGACTGTGAAGGAGAATTGAAGTAGCCAACTAGAAGGATTCAACACCCACCTTGTCCCACTGCAAAGAAAGCTAATCATTTTAACTTCTTTATGAATGTGCCACTGCACAGTTATACAATTATGTTCAAATACCTGATTATGTTTGGTTATTTGAGCTTTGAAACAAGCCTGTGAGGTTTGGAGTGGTTTTTAAAAAAAAATTTTCTTTGAAAAGTTAGAAAAGTTAGTGGAGAAATAATTTTTGCCTGATTCTTGGCTGCTCCCATAATTTCAAACACAAGTTCTGTTTGTTCATCCCCAGGTCAACAGGATTATACATGGACTTAAGTTCCTGATCTTGAGAAAAGGGATTGTTCAAATTTTGAAAATAGACCCTGACTTCAAAAGAGAGAAGAATTGCTGTTTTAATAGAATCCTTTATTAGATTTCAATCTTTGGCTTTTCATGCATGCCACTAATTTGTTTTCATTTTTTATAGAGAGCAGTTGTGTGTTGTAAGAGTTGCACTTTATGGTGGCATTTAGACACAGCTCCATTCCTAGTACTTTTGTCTTACTGACTTCTAGAAAGGTAGGGCAGCTCTTTAAAAGCCTGTTTACTCACTCATTCACTCATTCACTTAACAAAACATTTGTTGAGAACTTACAGGCTGAGTCGGTTTCTACCAAAAGGTTCTATTTGTGATTAGATTAATTCTTTATTCAACCAAATCATAGGTGCAAAGATCCCTACCAGATGTTTGAAAGATATAAAGTAGAATATGAAATGAGACCATGTCCCTCAAGGATCTTCCTGATTAATAGGAGACAAACATTGGAACAATTAGACAGGAAGCATGACTAAAGTGTTGTTGTAGGAAAAAAGCAGACTAGCAAATTGATCCATCTTCCAGAGGACAAACAGAATAAACACAAGAGAACTTTCTGGAGGAGTGTTTGAAATGAGTATTTTCCCTTCCTTTCAGAAAGTACTTCTCTAGAAGACTGTCCTAATATGATAGTAAGATTTCACATTGTCATTCTCTTCAAACATGCAAAATAGCATTGGTCATCTGATAGTTATTGCTCCCACCCAATACCAATGGTTTTCCCATTTCTTGGACAGAATTATCTTGGCTCAACAAAAAGGGAATTCAGCCAAAAATACAATTGGTGGGAGAGTGCTTTTCTATTGCATTTGGAACATACTCCTATCATTTTCACTCATTTTCAGTGCTTGTGATGGATCTCTCCAGTTGGAAAGAACTCAAAACCAATTTCAGTGCAGATGCAAATAATCCTAACAAATTATTCTATAAATACACCACAAATAGCAATACTTTGTGAGGTTAATAGCTCTTACTTATCAAATAAAGAAACCGAAAAACAAAAGTTGAGTCCATGTGAGGAAAGTATATTGGTTCTGAATCCAGAGATCTAACTTCTTGTAGTCAGTGCAACTATTCTACATTTAACTAAGGAGAAACTAATACTCACCATAATTCAAATCATTTTAGAAGCAATTCACCATTGCCCAGTACCTGTTCTAGATGTGTGTATTTGAGAGGGGAGGTAGGGTGGGTAGCAGGGCAAGAAAGCAAAGACTCCATCCCAAACCTCATTCTCATAGCTCTAAACAGGGAGCTCATTTTGTTACAACTACTCTTGGAAATCAAATTGAGGAAGCCAGAGTGGGAGGTGAATATACCTCTTCTTCTCCTAAATCAGGCCATAGGTTGATAATTCTAGGTATAAAATACCAATCCGGCACCCTCTTCGTAATCTGGAAGATGTATGTAATACATATGGCCTCATGATACTGAGCTTTGTGGTTGAATGAAGACTTCTAATACAATAGAAAATTAAATATGAATTCCACTGTATGTAAAGTATTTTCTTTAGAAATTGCATTTTATAGAAGGGGAAGCAGAACGGGATTGAGGTAGAATTCTTGTACTGCTTAACACAAAAATCCCAAAAATTTAGACGAGTTGCATGTTTTTAGTAAATAGTGTTATGACCTTTAAAAAATTATTCTCACCTTAAGTTTTCCCATATCAAAGGGATTTACTTTCTATCATTCCCAATCCAGAAATTATAATGGTTAAAAATCCCCAGCTACCACAAATAAGTAGCAGTCATACATACAAACTGAGCAGCAAGTAGTGTATATCACACTTAATATATGTATTATTATCACAACACCATTTGAAGTAGGAATTATTATTTTGACCTCATTCTGCAGGCAAGTAAGAAAAGCTCAGAAAGATTCATTTATCTCAAGACCATATGCCAATAAAAAAATAGGGCTAGGATTTCAAGGTAGTGATCTGGATCCAGAGCCCATATTCTCCTCTATTACTCTGTTCCAAGATCTGGGGGTCTCAAGTGAGGCAAGCCTGACATTGAATCTTGTCTTCAAGCTGGGTAGCCTTGAGCAAGTTATTTTATTCCTAATCTTTGCCTGTTTTACTTTCTCTCTTTATAAAATTGATGCATAATCCTTTGAAGTGGGCATTATTATAAGGATGGAAGGACAGCCGGGCGCTGGTGGCTCACGCCTGTAATCCTAGCTACTCAGGAGGCTGAGATCTGAGGATCATGGTTCAAAGTCAACCTGGGCAGGAAAGTCTGTGAGACTCTTATTTCCAATAAACCACTAGAAAACCAGAAGTGGTGCTGTGGCTCAAGCAGTAGAGCGCTCACCTTAAGCTGAAGAGCTGAGGGACAGCGCAGACAAAAAAAAAAAAACCAGGTAGAAAAATACAAAGCAAAACCCTATATGGTGGTCCATTACCTTGTTGAATGAAATCTAGGAAATTTTTAGGAAAAAAGGACAAAGGTCTGTGGAAACAAAGTGACATGACAAATTAAATGGCTGCTAACAAGTTATAGAAGTGTGTAGGCATATAAATTGTAATGTGTTTACATCTCATATTTATCTCTGCAGATTAAAACATTTCAATTTTGAGTTTTTATAGCAACTAATAATAAAATATTAGTTGAAAAATAATTGATTTAGGGGTTGAAAGTGGAGCTCAGTGATAAGATGCTTTCTTAGCATGCACAATGCCCTGCGTTCCATCCCTAAGAACCTCCCTCAATTAACTGTTCATTAAATATGAATTTGAAAACTTAACATGGGATGAACTGAGTAGAGCACTCTCTGAACTTGAAAATTAGAGGTATCTCTCGGCTTGTAGTTGAGACATTATTTTACTGCTCCATGACATTACAATGGATTGGAGAAAAGAACATTTCAAATCTAAAAATAAAAAGTACTTCATGCATAAAGCATGATGCCCCAAAGCATAGTAGATCTGTTTATCTCTTTGTTTAAAATGAATGCTACCTGGTATAGTTTACATAACATGCCAGGGATCGGCTTGATAAGTGTTTAGATCACCTGGGGAACATACTGGCTCATTTCCTCAACACCTTTCCACATGACTAGCTTGCCAGCAAGTATAATAGCAAACAAAGTTTTAATAGGTCAAGAGCAGAGTAACTGTTGAGGAGGGAGAGAGGGCTTGACGTGCACCCAGACTAATAACTGACACTTTCAGCACACGTTTTTGAATGCTGCTTAATGGAGAGTTTAGAAGAAAAGGCTTTTAGAAAAGCATGACATAACTTCTAATCTGTGGGTAGGAGGCAGAGGGAAAGGAGAAGAGCGTGGCTGTGTGTCCATGCCTGAAAATTTAGGTGTCCTTTAAAGCAGGTGGTTCATAAACCATCTCTCCATTATTTGGCTGCTCTAGCGGCTCACAATTAATTCCATCATCAAGCTTAAGGATTTATGGCCACGGCTTCCACTTTCTTCAAAGCTAGCTGTCTGAAGCAGAAGAGGCTCTCATTTTTATTTGCTTGTTGTCTAAGCAAAGCTGCTACTTAGAAACTGTTGCTGTCATATCACGTCTCTTTTGCTGAAAGCTACAACAACACAGATAAACATATGATCTATTTTAGAACTTTTTTGTGCCTACCAGGAGTGGGGGAGAAGGAATTTTCTTATCCTTTCCAATCTTGTTTATTCTTCTCTTCCTTCTTTTCTTTCATAAAAGTGATTATTTATGAAGTAAGAAGCATCTACAGAATCCATAGGTGCCCTTCCCCTCCACCAGGAAACACACACAATAATAGGTTTTGATAAAGTTTAAGGAATGCTGAAATGACTAGCTATGTTACTAACCCTGGCTTTGGCAGCCCATAAATGGCAAAGTATGCTCAATATTGTATTTATCCTTTCCGCGTTACCAAGAGGGAAGCAAAATCTGCTACTGTTATTTAAACAGAAGAATGGGCAGGCTTGCCTTTGTTACAAAATCTGTGCCTTTTGTGGGCATGCTGGAATTGAAAGCTCTTTAATAATACAGGGTGTAGAGGAGCTAGAGAGAAACGGAATTGGAAGTTCATGAGCAGTGTTTCTTAAGACACCTACTACCTACTGTAACAAATAGGAAACTGTCAATATACATCCAGATTCCAGTGGGGATACAGATCAGTAACCAAATCATAGGTAAATAGATAGATTAGATATGGCAGTGGTGGGAAATACATGCTGAAAAACAAATCCACAAGAACAGTTTTACAAGGCTTACCTTCTATTTTCATAAGGAAACTAAGCCAAATAATCTGACAAGAGCGGAAATCAAATCATCTGTCAAGTTCCTCTACCTTTCATTTATCACACAGTTTAATACCGTAATGAAAAATAGCAAATGAAAAATGAAGTGAATGACCAATGAAAAATGCATTCTCTGAGGATACAGTGATGTGTTATTAGCCTAAATCCTCCACCCCTGTACACGTGTAACTAGTAGGGGAGGCCCTGTGGCCACCCAGTCCTTTTCATTCAAGTATAACCAATCCCAGGATGACATTAGCACTGTGCTTGGAAGAGCCCTCAGTACATAAAAGCCCCCCTCTTCTTTCTTTCCTCTCAGGCTCCTTTCTTTATGTCAAAATATGAGTTGGTAGGGGTTGTTGTTACAAGTAAGGAGAGGCCTCGTAATTCCCTACTCACCAAAAACACATATTGTTGGGGAAGGAAGGTAGTACTATCATTTATCGTGCTCACTACATGACAAAGATTGATCTTTATAATAACCATACACAGTAGTGTGGACCCCATTTTCACACTTGAGAAATCTGAGAATCAGAGTAATTACAGTAATTTATCCAACCCTAAAGGTGGTAGAGCCAGAATTTGGACCCAGACCTACTTGACATCAGGTATCCTGAAGCTAGGAATCAACCCTGGCTGTGGGCTCAGTGCCTTCTTCCTGACTCTAAGTTCTTCCAGCCTCTTAGACCTCCAGACCGGAGGAAAGTGAGAAGATTTGAGAACTTGCCTAGGGCAGGAAGGCTCTGATGGCTGTCTCTTGGTTTGCTGTTAAAAGATATTTATCAAGATGTATTGTACTTGTAAATTGATATGTTGAATTAAAATCCCTTTGTACAACTACTTAGATAATTTTTAAAAATATTTCAGAAAATAAGCCGTTTTTAAGAAAATAATTTTAGGAACAACAATGAAATGCCTCCCTTTAAGTACTAAAATAAAATGTTATTTATCTTCAGCCCCCCTGTCTAAACGGTGTACACTTAGGAAAGAAATAACATTTATTTTACATACTTGGTACAGTCTAGCAGATTGTGGGTCTTCAAATCATTCTCTGGCTCCTAAGCCAAGATGATTAATAAGGCAGAATATATTTATTTCTAAGGAGAAGAGAAGTTGATTCTGATTTAGACAGTATGTGCTGTGGAGCTGCAAAACAAAATTGACCTCAGCATAATTAGGTTGGACACTGGTGGAGTGAGGACTTGAACACAAATAGTTCTATTTTGACAAGCAGAATTCAAGAGCGGCTGGTTTCTTTCTTTTTTCTTTTTCTTTCTTCTTCTTTTTTTTTCAAAAGGAGAATGATGATTATTTAATATTTGTTGAGTGCCAACAGTGTACTCAGGGCTGCACAAGCCCCAGGAAGTAGAGTTGGGAACTGCCTCAAGGAAATGTTAGCAAATTAAAATCCATAGAATCAGCGTGAAGGCGGCTGAGGAATACCTGATGAGAAGAGGATCCTCCTCTCGCCCATCCCAGAACTACAGACAGAGAGAAAGAAGAGAGAGAGAGACAGAGACAGAGACAGAGAGAAAGACAGAAACAGAGAGAGAGAGACAGAGAGACAGACACAGACACAGACAGACACAAAGACAGAGAGACAGACAGCCAGACAGAGACAGACAGCAAGACAGAGAGAGAGACAAAGAGAGACAAAGAGACACAGAGACACAGAGACACAAAGAGACATATAGAGACCAGAAATTAAATCCTGGATGGTTCAAATCACAAGGATGCAGCCAGGTGGAAAAGTAGGCGTTAAAAGCAAGAACTCTCATCCAAGTGATACTAATAGAAAGGAACATAAATTTCAGCTGACAAGATGGAGAGCAGGAGGAGGAAGAAGAGTACATTTCAAGAACAAAGACATCAAGGCACATAATCTTTCCTGGGTCCTTCCAGAGAAAGAGGTTTGGAGAGAGGAAAGGCATACGGTCTGGGGCGAGGAGCAGTGTGGGAGATCCACAGGGCACAGCTACCCAATGGCTTTGTCTGTGTGCATGGCATGTCTTGTGACTCAGTATCTGGCCCAGGGTAGGAAGGAAAAGCACACTTAAGTGGTAAAGGTAAAGTGGGACCTGGAGATAAGGATATCAAAGACAGCTACAGGGAGAACCTGTATCAAATTGTCTCCCAGGGTGCTGATGGCCCTCAGGTGGCAAGTCCCAGAGCAGTCTATAAAGCAGTAGTAGCAGCAGCTGTCAGCTACAGATACAGCACATTTTCTGTCAGAACAGGATCCAGGGTAGACATGTCCATGAGATACCCAGCCTTGGATCAGGGAACATAGTACTGCCCTCACACTGAGCAAGATGGAATTCGGAGAATGAAGTGGCAGGGATAGGATCAGATTGAATTGAAGTACTCTTGAAAACTTGGGAGTCCTTTGAAGGAGTTCCCAAAACCATGCACGAAAAAGGAAAACTGGTAGGTGTGGTATATTTTGACTTTCAAAGGACTTTAAGTAAGAGAAAATGAAAAAAAATAATCCTTGCAAGAGGCTATTATGCAAAATTGGTAACCATAGGGCAAGTGTTAAAATTCTGTTACATCTTAAAAACTAGTTAAAAGATGGAAAGCAATGAGGAGGAATAAAAGGCCATTTCTTTCCATGGAAAGAGGTTAATGGTGGGGACCTCGGGGGAGAGCACAGATACCAACCCGCCTTATTCAGTCTTAATAATGACCTGGAAGAGGAAGATGAAAAGCAAGATGGCAAACTTGTTGATGAAAAAGAATTATTTAAAGGTATTTGAGTCATGGAAGAGTCTGAGTCTAGAAAACACAGATCCGCAGAAAGGGGAAAAATAATAAAGGTAAATTTAAAGCAACCCAGCACACCTCTGTGGGAAGAAGAGCCTATGTTATCTCAAAACTTAGTGCATGGCTTTTGGAGTCCTTTTGTGGGATTAACTGAGTCTAGAGATTGCAGAGACAAATCTATCATCTGCCACAAAGAAAACCTGCAACTCATTGCTTTGTATTTTTTCTAGTTGTGAAGTAACAACAATAGCGTGGGCCTCATTTGTAGATGTACTTAGGGCTGGAATCTATTACTGATTGAAAATTCCAAGTGAGACAGTGTGCTCCCCCCCTCCCCACATGTTGATTAATTGAATTAGTGGACAATTCCCCAAAGCACTCCAGTGGCTGTGTATTTCTTCCTTCTTTCCTCCTACGGCATGTGATGGAAGTTCTTTTCTGCTCACAAAAAGAGCTGTTTTATTTCTACAGATGGCACAAAAGCAAACCTTGTGTGTGGCAGTCACTTTCCTCTGGAGAAAAGTGGGTGTGCTTGAATAGAAAATGAAACAGCATCTTACAAGTTACATTCTAGCTATTTCGGATTTAAAGGAAATACTGCTCTACCCCCCCCCCCCACAAAGCCTGATGAATAATATCACAGAACTCCAGGAGAAGCTGAAATGAATTCATACTCTTCATTCTTCCCACCCCCACTCTCCTATTCCTAGCCATTTGGAGAATGGACCCCACCCTTTGAATAACTAGCTCATAAGGGCAAGAGTTTAGGTTGGCTCTCTGGCAGAATTAGATGATGTCAGAGAGTAATGACAGGAGTAAAAGTAGATGGGGTGGATGTCAGGAGCACCATTTGCCAAGTTCTTTGCAGTTTAAGAAGTGCTTTTGCCTCGATTATTTTTAGTTTGGTTCTCGTAAGCCCTGTTGTGGGAACAAATAATTCAATGAATAAATGAGCAAATGAACCGAACAGACCACTCTCAGAAGAAGCAACAAATGGTCAATAAGTACATGAAAAAATGTTCAGCATCTTTAGAAACCAGGGAAGTAAATGCAAATCGAAATGACACTGAGATTCCATCTTGCCCCATTCAGAATGATTGTCATCCAGAAAACAACCAACAATGGGCACCAGTGGTACATGCCTGTAATCCTAGCTATTTGGGAGGCTGAGATCTGAGGATCAAGGTTCAAAACTAGCCCAGGCAGCAAAAGTCCATGAGACTCTTATCTCTAATTAACCACCAAAAAACCTGGAAGTGGAGCTCTGGCTCAAGTAGAAGAGTGCTAGCTTTGAGCAAAAATGCTCAGAGATAGTGCTCAGTCTCTAAGTTTAAGCCTCAGGACCAGTGGAGAAAGAAAACAACAATACTGATGAAATATAAGGGGGAAGAAACCCATATACATTATTAGTGAAAAATGTAAGTTAGCACAGACACTTAGAGAAATCAGTGTGGAGGTTCCTCAAAAAAATTAAAACTAAAATGATATGATCTTGCATTACCACCTGTCATGTTATAGAAAAGAAAATGGAAGCTCACAGTCATTGCTAGTTTATGAACAGCAGAGCTGAAATTCCAACTTAGCTGTTCCATCTACAAACACATTCTTTTTCACTTCATAGAAGGAAGGAAAACAAAAATTTGCCCTTGCTCTGGCTTTTGGTATTCCCCATACTTGGAGATGGTTGGTATTTATTGTGCCTATGATTTTTATACTTCCTGACCTTGCCCACTCTCCCACCTACCACACACTTCTTCAAGGAGCAAGCACATAATTCAAATTCATTCACCTTCATGACTGAAAGCTTTTCTATTATTATTTATCTTTTTACCCGATGAGGATTTATCGCTATAATATATACGTGCATGTACTATAAAATAAAACTTCCCTGATTACCTTATAACTGCACATTAAAAATTTACTAAAGTAAAATTAATGTGATTTTAATAATGTTGTTTTAATATACAGAATGCCAGGTCACAGACAGAAACTATTTTGAATTCAGTATGCTTTTTTCCTAGAACCTTCCTAACAATAGCTGAGCAGGCATATAAGTCGTGTCTGTAAAACTTCTAATAAGCTCATCCCCAGGGAAATGGCTACAGTTTTTATTTTTATCTTTATTTTTATTTTTTTGGTACTGGTACTGGGGCTTGAACTCAGGGCCTTGTGCTCTCCCTTAGCTTTTTCACTCAAGGCTGGTGTTCTTCCACTTGAGCCACAACTCCACTTGCAGTTTTTGGTGGTTAATTGGAGATAAGTGTCTCAGATATTCCTGAGTGGGCTGGCTTTGAACTGAATTCTTACATCTCAACCTCCTGAAAAACTAGAATTAAAGGCATGAGCCACTTATTTCTGTTAGACCTTTTAAAATGTATCTAGACAATGCTTTTGAGTCAATAAGTTCCCCGCATGGCAAGGGAATTGGACCAAGAAAACATATAGAGAACATTGCTCCTTATATTGTATTTTGTTGAGATTCAGTCAGAGACTATAACTTCCAAGAATCTTTTGATGGAGAAAAATGTTTTCATTAACCTGTTTTATGATAGTGGTGCAGCGTACTGAAGAGTTGATTTAATATAATGACAGGACCTGGATACTACCCCAAAGGACAAGAAATTTTACTTTTCTTCTGCCACATGCATTATTCCCAGCCAGGAGTGGATCGGCAAGTGATGGGTTAAAAGGAAAAGATGGTCAGAACACAGAAATAGAAATCATTAGATTTCCACCAAGGTCGTTTGCCCAAGGCCTGTGACCCAAGGCAGGAATATTCCCATGGTCAGGTGCCTGCTGGCTCCAAAGCCCCAGTAAAGAAAGCAGACCTCCCAGCTCTGCACGGCTGCTGAGGAGATCTGAGGGGGCCCAGCAGAAGTAAGGTCTGGCTTCCACCCATTGGGCAAAGACTCAGCCAAAGGAAGTGCCAGGACACTGTGCTGACCCACTTCGAGCCCTTCCTCTCCATTTGTTCCCGGGCAGAAGAGATACAAAAGCATCACTATGGCATGAGGGAAAGTTGGAGAAGCATTCTGGAAATTGACATGCAAATAAGCACTCCAAATGCTCTACTTTGTTCTAAAAATTCCCATGATCGGGAGCTGTTAAAACACCAGTCTGAAGAGGGGCAGAGATGGGAAGGACCTGGTGGTTTTATAGCCAAAGTCTCCCCCTTTGAGGCTGTTTCTGTACCAGCCTCAGCTGGCACAGGTAAAACTAAACATGCCCCATAGAGATGACCCAGGAGCCAACAAGTTTAGATGGAACTGATCTACATTCAGTGATAGGTCACATGACTCCAGGTGGCCTACATTTATGATTGATCTCTGCTGCCCAGAGCTCCAAGATGCAAACAGGCTTCATAGCCTGAGTTCAGGAGGAGCAGCCAAATATTGCAAATAGGACAAAAGCAACTGTCTCCTCCACAATGCCAGTTCTTGTACTCTGAGCAGTTGTCCAACGTCCTGTGTAAGGACACTGAAGTTCTAGACAAAGCCCTGAAGACCCAGTCGCTGTCTTCCTACTCACTGCGTTGTCTACATCACTGCCTATGCAAGCTCCCGCTACAGAGCACACAGCACACTATATACCATGTTCAACAGAGCCAAACGTCACAGAGGAATGTTGAGTTGCTGACCAGAGTATGGCCTGTACGATGTCTCCTAGCTGAATTTATGAGATACACGAGATCCTGAAGAAAAAATAAAAATAAAAAAGAGTTCACACTGTCTGCAGTGGACAATGCAAGCTGAGTTCTTGATAAGAAAATGTATGGATTCACTCTGGTCCAAATTAAAACCTGCCTCTCCTTGTACTGTCTGTCCTTCTCATCTGGCCAATAGGAAGCATATCCTCAATGTTGTGTGGAGTCACCCTAGCATCATTGTCTTTTACCCTCCCAACTATCTCAGAGCCAACCTCCTTGACGATTTTCAGCTCTCCTCTCTCACAGAAGTGTGTTTTTGTCAGGCAAACTGAGTCATTTCTTGTCTACCAAGGGAAATTCATTCTATCCTTCCATCAACTTCACTAACTAGATAGGAAGGTGTCTCATGAAATAGATCCAGAGAAAGGACAACCCCAAGCCTGAGGAATTCAGTAGCTCAACAAGATATTAAAAAAACTGGGTTTTCTCCATCTCTCTACTATCTATCTCTCTTCCTCTCAGCATATGAGGCTCATCTGTGGCCTGATACCTTACTTGAGTTTTGAGCAGCAGCCATAGCTACTGAACAATTTCCAGCTATTCCTTCTGCTTTTCTTCTCCTTCCTCCAACTCTTATGAGTCTAGCAATACTTCCTTGTACCTCTACCTTCTGTGTTGTCCATTCTACTATCCACCCAGGAGCCAGATCATGGCTTCTGTCATCATATTCTGAGCTAAATCCTAAGTTGCTCAGAGCTGTGAAGATGACTTGAGCACACTACCCATAGCAGCTCTTCTCTGTCTTTCCTATCCCTTCCTCTCCCAGATTTACTCCAGCTACTCTGGCCTCCTTGTACTTGTTTCTTAACATATGAGATTTCTGATTCTGGTCTTTTGTACAGGCTGTGCCTTCTTCTTGGTACTATTCCACAAGACATTCAAGAGTCAAGACCTTGTGTGCTGCATCTATAAGAAGATGCTACCTTCCTCTGCAAGATCTTTCCTGGCCCCACTATTTAAATTGAAACTCCCTCCCCAGACATTCTTCTTGACCATGAATGCTTCCTACGTGGGCCACACTGACTTTGATGCATCTAGAGCTGCACTTGGTTCCTTTGAAGAATGTAGCTGAGCAAAGCAAGTTGGGTACTTGGGTGAAGATAAATGCTTTAAAGGAAATTGGAAATAAGTAAGAGTTGGGCAAGCAAACAATAGTGCTAAATATATATTGTTGGTCTCTGTTTATAAAATGGAGATAATTATTATCCAACTTATCCTAAGTCATAAAAAAATCTGTTGACATTTTTCACCATATTTTAGCATCACTCCCTTTGGAATCCATTCTATAACCTGTAATAATTGTATGATTTAATAATTGGCAGTACATTTTTTTCTTTTAGTTTATCACTCAAAGATGAGGCATCTTCAGATAGATAATATCTTATACTTCATACAATCCCATATTATCCTCTGAAAAGGGGTATGCTTCTTAAGTGAGAAGCAGTGCTGGGGGAAAAAGTAGTGTCAACATTGTCTATATTCTTTAAAAGCAAGTAGCAGGGCTGGGAAGGTGGCTCAGTGGTAGAGCACTTACATTGCATGCATGAGGCCCTGGGTTTGATTCCTTAGCACCACATAAGCAAAAAGAAAAAAGCTGGAAGTGGCGCTGTGGCTCAGGTAGCAGAGTGCTAGCCTTGAGCTGAAGAGCTGAGGGACAGAGCCCAGGCCCAGAGTTCAGGCCCCACAACCGGACCCAAAATAAAATAAAATAAAAGCAAGCAGCACTAGAGGCTTGTGCCTGTAATCCTAGCAACTCAGGAGGCTGAGATCTGAGGATCATAGTTCAAACCTAGACTGGGCCGAAAAGTCCATGAGATTGTCTCAAAAATAACCAGCAAAACACTCAGCTGGAACCATGGCAGAGAACTAGTAGAGCAAGAAGGCAGAGCAATCCTGAAGCCCTGTGTCTAAACTCCAATACCAGCAAAAAAGAAACAAATAAAAAATTAAAAAAGCAGAATGAGAAGCGAGGCACAGTGGTGCATGCTTATAATCTCAGCTACTGTATTTAAGAGGTAGAGATCAGATCATCTCTATTTGAGGCCAGCCCACACAGGAAAAAACAAGTTATTGAGATCCTATCTCAACAAATAAGCCAACCAGGCTGGTAAAGCACAAAATGTCTGTGGACACAGGGTTCAAGTGGTAGAGCACTTGCCTAGCAAGCACAAGACCTGGAGTTCAAACTCCGAAACCATGAAGAAAAATTTAAATACATAGAAATAGAGGGAGTTAATATGACCAAAATTTACCATATGCATGTATTATACTGCCATGAAACCACTCACTTCATACATTTAATATATGCTAATAAAATATTTTTTTCAGTAAGTTTTGACATCTCCCATGATTCCCAGTAAAACTAGCTCTACTCTTTTTCCTTTCCATTCATGTTGGGAAGCTTTGATTTAAGATAATGTCTGAGCAAGAAGCTTTGTTCAGCAGTGTCATTTGACCCAGATTGTATGTTTTTATAGCTTGAGCCAATTAGTTAAAGTGACTTTGACGATAATAGGGACCTGTGACATTTCTCAATATCATTGCATTAGCATCTCCGGAACCATTTCTGGGGCTTATGTTTGTAATCTGGCTGTGACTGGTCCTTTCTCATTCTGATACATGATTTGTTCTGTCCTGGAAAATAATGACCTTTGTGTCCTTGAAAGTCAGAACTCTCTGATTTTATTTCAGTGAGTTCTTGCCACCTGATCAGACAGTGAGAATCACCTTTATTGCTCTGGTGACTTTGTTCCTTTTTTTTTCAACTTTTAAATCTGCATTACTCAAGTGAGGGTTGGGTTTACAGTCAGGAAACTTTGATTATCCTTTTAACTCTGTCCTAGAGAATGGGATAAACCTGGCCAAACCCCACCTGTTCTCCTTTTCCTTGCCTAGCCATAGGCAAGGTTGTTGTTAGGTTTTGCCCAGCAATATAGAACTGTGGCTTGTGGTACCATCACAACATGCACATTTTCTGGGCTAGGATTCTAGCCTCTACTCCAGGGCTGCACTGGGCTAGGCTTGCATCTAACCAAACACACTCATCCTTCAACAACATAAAACTGGATATGACTATAGGCTCCCTGTGGACCAGCAATGTCTCATTGATCTTTAGACTCCATCATGAAACACATATTGCTTAAGAAGAGATAGCACCTGTGAGATTCATTTTTATAATCCCAGGGCCCAGAGAGAGTAAGGACCTCACATATATTTATTAAATAAGTAAATGAATGGCTGAAATGTGATATTCCAGCTGCTATTTCTTCTTAGCCTTGAAAGAAACCATAGTGTTCTTTTCCTTCCATGCTGTGTAGCTCAGGTCTTCCCTAATATGCTAAAATGCGTACTTGTGTACATTTTTTCCCTCCCCAGTGGCATGTTTCATGAGTGTCATGTTTCATGAGTATAGGTCTCTGTCTTTTTGTGAATACACACACACACATAATTAAAGTTGGATTCTGGCCTGGATGCCAAGAGCTCACTACTCAGGAGTGCCTAGCTACTCAGGAGGCTGAGATCTGAGAATCAAGATTCAAAGGCAGACCTTTGGACTTGGAGCTGTGTTTCAAGTGGTAGAGTACTAGTCCTGAGCAAAAAAGCTCAAGGACAGCACTCAGGTCTCAAGTTCAAGTCTTAGTAGTGGCTCATGTGCACATGTGCACATACACACAAAGATTCTGGCCATTTTCTTTCTTTTTTTTGTCAGTCCTGGGGCTTGAACTCAGGGCCTGAGCACTGTCCCTGAGCTACTTTTTCTCCAGGCTAGCACTCTCCCACTTGAGCCACAGTGCCACTTCTGGCTTTTCTGTTTTTGTGGTACTGAGGAATAGCACGCAGGGCTTCATGCATGCTAGGAAAACACTACCATTAAGCCACATTCACAGCCCATTTCTGGCCATTTTCAAATGCATAGTTCAACAGCACTGAGTTTATTTATGTTGTACAACCACCACCACCATCCATCTCTAGAAGGTTCTCACCATCCTCAACTGAAATTCAGTAACCAAAAAAACAGAACTTTCCTCTTTTCCTTCTCAGAGCCTCTGGTAACCTCTGTCGTTTGTCTCTATGATCTTCCTAGTCAAGGTAAATCATCTAAGTGGAACTGTAGTCTTTTTTGAGGGGTTTTTCTCTGGTCCAGCCGCCCCTTCTTTCCCTTTTCCTTATTAATGTTATTGTTTCTTACAGCTATTCTCTGCTGGGAAATGTCTCATCTTCTCTAAGCTAGGAAACATCCTTAGCCCTCATACTTTCTTATACACATATATTGCTTATAGGATATCAACTCATCCTTTTAAAAAGTGTTCTGTTAATATTTAAATGTGCCATAAAATGATTAAAGGAGGAACTATGACTTCAAAGTTGTTTTTTTTTTAAAGCAGGATTTTCTGTAATCCTAGCTACTCAGGAGGCTGAGATCTGAGGATCACAGTTCAAAGCCAGCCCAGGCAGAAAAGTCTGTGAGACTCATTTCCAATTAACCACCAGAAAACTGGAAGTGGTGCTGTGGCTCAAGTGGTAGAGCGCTAGCTTTGAGGCCGAAGCACTGTGGGACTGCGCCAGGCACAGAGTTCAAGACCCATGACCGACAAAAAAAAAAAAAGCAGGCTTCTGGGAAGAGTTAGCTCATAAAATGACAACATTTGTGAAGTGCACTGAAGAAAGAGAAGTGAGCAGATGTTATTAGAAGAGGTTTTCCGGAGAAACCTTTACCTGTCTGAAAGCCATTGTATGGTTTCACAAACATAGGATTGTCCAACAATGTAAGCAGTCTTTCTAATTGTGGTACCCCCTCCAAAAAAAATCACAAAGGGCAAATTGTCAGCAACAAAAAGTAGGAAAGACTCTTAGAGGTTACTTATACAGTGACTCAAGTTATGCAATTAATTATTGATATTCAACATCAGCTTTCCCCTGAAATCTGAACTCAGCACAGACTAAACAACACTTCAGGGAAGCTCTGAGCAAGACAGGGAAGTTCTGAACACAAGCAGAAACATGTGAAAGCAGATATTATTATAAAATAATGAACCCATATTTTATAACGTCCAGGAAATAAGTTAAAATTCAAATCACTCTTAAATCTCTCCCATCTTTTGACAACATCTTTGTTGGTTTCTTTCTATAGTCCATGACTATGAAATACACTGCAGTAGAGACACAGAAAGTTAAAGATTTCTAAAGAAATTAGAGCAAATACATTTGACTCCATGTACAACATGATATCTAACAATAGTGGCTCCTTTAAAGTGCATGGGAGAAAATATGGGAGAAAAATAAAGTGTTTATCTCAAAGAATGTTGGGATGACTAAATAAAATGTGTATGTTATCACCTGGCATCCCTCCTAATCTCTTGTCCCTCAAAGCTGGTATATACAAAACAGAATGGTTACTGAGAAAATCTAGCCCATCACCTTGCACTTAGGCTTAAATGTGTGTGGTTGCCAATTCTAGAAATACCTGCTTTTGTAATGGTTATGTTAATTCATGTGTTTTCTGTTTTCTATGCCTTGGGAAATCATAAGTGTTCGGTGCATGCAAACCAGGAGTAGCAGTGGGCATACCAAGGCAAACCTATAGTGTAGTTCTAAGAATAACATTGTTATTACTTCTACTCATATTTCTTCTCCCATTATTTCTTGAATGCACCCTATGTTCTTGTTTGGTCTATTATTATTGTCACTTCAACTGCATAAGTTTTGTATATTTTTTTCTCATTTCTCTTAATCCTTTGTGTTTGTTTTTAGTCTTCCCTTATATCTTTCCTATACCTGCTGGGCATTGATGGCTCATACCTATGAGCCATTCCTTCTCAGGAGGCTGAGATATGAGAATCATAGCTCTAAGCCAGCTTGGGCAGGAAAGTCTGTGAGACTCTTATCTTCAATTAACCACAAAAAAGCCAGAAGTGGAGCTGTGGCTCAAGTGACATAGTGCCAGCTTTGAGTGAAAAAGCTAAGGGACTACATCCAGGCCCTGAGTTCAAGCCTAGTACGAGCACACAAGCCCACACAAGCCCACACAAGCCCACACAAGCGCACACAAGCACACACACACACACACACACACACACACACACACACACACATTTCTATCTGTTGTCTTCCTGCTGCCTGCCTTCCTTCCTTCCTTCCTTCCTTCCTTCCTTCCTTCCTTCCTTCCTTCCTTCCTTCCTTCCTTCCTTCCTTTTTTTCCCTTTCTTTTGCACTGGTCCTCGAGCTTGAACTCAAGACTTTGAGTTCTTGCTTGGGTATTCTGCTCAAGGTTGGTGCTGTACCACTTGAGCTATACCTCTACTTTTGGCTTTTTGGTGGTTAAAGATAAGAGTCTCACAAACTTTTCTCTTCAGGCTGGTTTTGAACCATGACCCTGAGATCTCAGCCTTGTGAATAGCTACAATTACAGGTGTGAGCCACTGGGTGGTGTCCATCTGGCTCTGCATCTATCTTCTTCCTCAGTTTTATTCTGTTTAATTCTCTACCTTCTTTTTCTACATTTGCATTTTTGTTGTTCAGATTTATTATGTAGCATATTCTGGTGAAACTAATCACCATAAAATTCTCCTACCACCTTGTAACAGTTTCAAGGCCTATCCATTTCTGAAATTTTTCATCCTAGGTATCTTTTACCCAAGTCCTGTTGATCATGGTAGTTTGTTAATATACCTGTGAGTTTTGAAATAAGCAATGTATCTAAGACATTTCTGATATTAATTGATGCACATTTGGTGCTGAGTACCTTAAACACACAATAATGTATGTTTTTCAAATGTAAATTACATATATCAAACATCCTTTTTCATGTGAATATACTTGATTATTCCAACAATTTCCAGAAGACAGGTAACTCAGTTAATGTTGCACCTTTCAAAAGGAGAAAGGAATGAATAACAAAGAGATATCACTGTTGACCTGGCCTGGTCCAAACTCAAGCTTCCTAACTCCATGCTATCTATCTGACCTCCATGCCACAGCTCTCCATATCTGTGGTCATCTTTCTGCCCAGTAGCACCACTAGTCCAGTTTTACCAAACATCAACATCTCTTTGGACGAGAAAAAGATATTCATCTATGTCAAGAGAAAGGCCTTAAAGAAACTGAAATAAAAAAAAAGGTGAACCAACAAATCAGGCTTCCAAGTCCTTTCTCCTCTTTCATATATCAGAATACATACTACTGCCTTTATGATGCTAGACTCAAATGAGCATTGAATTCATGATGTCCTGGAACATGTCCTGACATGTTCTTTGTCCATGGCAGTTTTTACAGTGTCCTCAGTTTGTGTCCATAGAAGGTCATAGGTGCCTCTCAAGGTGCTGCTAAAACTTCCCTGTACCATCCTCCTATCTGCCAGGGCATTAGCTTCAGACCAAAATGAAATGTGGAGGTATTAGAATGACCAGAAAATGAAGAGATCCCATTCCAGAAGAAGAAAAGCTAGGACAGAAATATCAATCAATGGGGGAGGGAATCTTATTTTCAAATATAAATTCCCCAAAAGACAATCCCAATAAAAATAATTAATAATAATCTGAAGAGAGAATAGTTTAGTTCTAAGTTCACCCAAAACTTTCTCTTTGGTATTGGGTTATTCTTTAGACCCTTCCAGGATTGTAAGCATCTAATTTTCATTATATCTTAGTATTCTCATAAAGCAAACAGATAGTATTTATTACCTGTTATGAATATTGCTTATGAATATGCTTCACAAATTTCAATGGCAGTGAACTGCAATGGGCAGCGCTTTTCAAGGACAGAAAGGAGGAGTTGGAACACACATAAGAAAAGTTGCTCATTAAGGGAAGGTTTGTTATCCAGAAATGTATAATTAAGGTGATGGTACCAGTTAGTGTGACAGCCAACACTTGGGTAGTTGTTTGATTGCTGTGTGGGTCAGGGATCAGCTTCTGCTACAAGATGTAGCCACATTAGTGTGTTAGTGAACAGGTTAGGAAGTAAATTACAGCTACACATTACTGTCGGTCTTCATTGTTTTGTTTTTACTGTACATCAGCAGGACTGTGGCTTCTGAAGACTTTGTGTGACAGGCTAGGCATTTTCTCCTTTGAGTAAACAGTAATCATGGTGTGAAGAAAGTAGGGCATTAGAGAATTTTCCCTATTCTTTGAGAATTCCACTTTTCCTTTTTAGTTTGCTCCAAGGGCTCATTGGGGATACATATATTAAGCCCTTTAAATAGTTCATAATAAATCTTTGTCTCAGGCCGATTCTGACAGTTTTTTAAAGAGTCTTTTAAGAGAGAATCCTCAATCATTTGTTAATCCATGGGGTGATCTTCAGACTTCAGGAAAAAAAATAACAGCCTGGGCTCTGGGTAGTGAAAAAAAACAATGGAGAAAAAAATATATAAATATGGAAACTCCCCAGAATATTGTCTTACCAAGATTACATATTCTTCATGTATCTAAATACTTGCTTCCTCAACAAGTCATAAAGAGAGGAGAAAATAACTATCAAGATATCTGGGATTTTTATTACTAATTTTTAGACGTGAGTGAATCTAAAATGTTGAATGTTAAATTGTTTCAGAGAGAATATTTCTTTTTAAAATAAAGAAAATCTTTGATGAAGACAAAATTCCTTCTTTTTTTTAATTTAATTTAATTTTATTTGTGAACATACTGTACAGAGGAGTTACAATTACATGGGCAGGATAATGCGTGCATTTCTTACCAAGCATTGCAGCCTCCTCCTTTGTTTACCCTTCACATCCAAAATTCCTTCTTTATTTATCCTCTTTGAGGCTATCTGTTTCCCCTTCATTTCCTGGCCAGAGAGAAGCATTCAACTTTGAAAGAAAGGTTGTAAATATTGGTCATGAGTGTCAACAACAACAATAGAAACTTTGATGGTGAAGACAAAGCTTGACCTACCTAGGCCTTTAGCACCAACATATTTACATATTTTAACTTCAGCTTTAGATTAGAGCTAGATTGCCAAGAATCCTAGATTTTCACTAAAGACAATAACAATTTCAGCATGCATTTTAATACCAATAAACAAATCACAGACATGATGTACCAAGAGAAGAATAAAAGCAACATTATCTCATGTGCAAATAATTAACATTACTAATCATTATTTGTATAATTATTTAAAAATATTTTAAAGCCCCTGTATAGAAGAAAAGCACCCTCAATTTCAACTATTTTATGGGTAAATTATTGACTATTTCAGTGGAATTTCTTTAGGTTTGTTTGAGTTGGCTTATAACTGAAATTATGGAGTTAACTAAAGAATGGAGGGTGATTTTGATTTGATGTGGATAAGCATCTCAACAGGGTTGTTTTCTCCTTGTAGATGATCCAAAGCTTTATGTCATTTTTCAAATACAGCTTCTCTAGCTATTAAAAAGAAATGCTAAGAACTTTACTAATAACATGCAAATGGAGTTTGTTAGGGATAAATGCAATCATGAAATGGAGAAAATGGGCAAAGGACAGCCTACTGTTACAGATGGATTCATTCACAAGTAAGGTCAAATAATTGAAGACCCAGCCATAAATACCTGGAGCCCCTGCAGTTGAGGGGATTAACCACAGAACAATGATGAAAAACGCACTGGGGACATTCATCTCCCAGGCTGCAAGAAATGTGTGGTGTCTATGTGAAAAAATAGTCATTGGACATCATAGCACACAGTTCAGACCCACCCAGAAGGCATCTGATATAATGCCAAAGAATTGGTGGTTCAAAAAGGAGAAAAAAAGGAAAATATCAAGTGTGTCATTAAGAATTATAAACAATGGATCACCACGCCTAAAAAACAGTGAAAATTCATATCAACAAACTTTATTTGTTCCAAGGAATTCTTAAAAAGTTATTTTTACCCCATTTTCCCCTCTGTGTGTGTGTGTGTGTGTGTGTGTAAGAGAGAGAGAGAGAGAGAGAGAGAGAGAGAGAGAGAGAGAGAGAGAGAGAGAGAGAGAGAGAGAGAGAGAGTATGTTTGTCAGTACTGGGGCTTGAATCCAGAACTGGGTGATGTCCCTTAGCTGTTTTCTTTTCCCCTCAAGGCTTATACTCTACCACTTGAGCTACATCTCTACTTCCTGCTTTTTTTCTCATTAATTGGAGATAAGAAACTTTTCTGACTTTGATCCTCAGATCTCAGCCTTTTAAGTAGCTAGGATTACAGGCATGAACTACCAGTGCCCAGAACTTTTAACTTCTTCTTCTTATTATTATTATTAGTAGTAGTAGTAGTAGTAGTACTAGTAGTAGTAGTAGTAGTAGTAAAAAGGAGACAAGTCTAACTGCAAGCTATGTAAATAGACTCATTAAAAAAATGACTGCTTTTCTATCCTCACCACTTGGGGAGATTATTCATAGCCTTGCTGGAGACATGGAGTTCAGATATGGAAATGCTTCCTTCATATGCATTAGTTGACAAAGATAATGATGATTTAACCCTGTCTTCCTCAAAGCAAAGCAGAGTGACTTCTTGCAAAAGATCAGAAGATTTTGTTTAGGTATTAGGACAAAACAATGGTCATTGAAACTTATTGGGATCATGAGACAAAGGAAAATTTGCTTAATTAAAGATGTCAAAAATAGATATTCATTAGCAAAATAACAGATAAAGATAATTATTGGGTTATCTCCCATTACTGGCTTCTCGGAATTATTACAAAGTATAAATAATGTTACTAAGAATATTCTCTAATGAATAACCTTCCATTCTTTTTATTGATGATGGATTTAATATGGTATTTCTAACTAAAAACATCTGAAAAATAGCTATCTCAAGATGTGCTGGAATATAGCCATAAAAATACCAACAAATTTTAGCCATTCACATTCCTTCTATAGGAAAAAAATAAATTAGCAGAAAATACTGACTCAGATGTGGAGATGTGCCAACCCATACTAACTCATATTTCCAGATTATGCACAAAGAAAAATAAAAGTTGGCCATCCTGCCAGACCCTGTACTTAACGGAAAATATGAAAAAAAAAAACCCAGCAACCCCTACCAAATTTTACTTGAAATCTCAGCTATGTCTTATTTCTTTAATTCTCTCTAGTGACAGAGCTCTAGGCAATCAACATTTACCCCATCACACAGATTATCCCAGGTCAACCACCTCAATCCCTCCACTCATCATCCCTACTGCTCAAATAGCTGTCATCTTGCAAAACTGTTCCTCTGTGCCACATGAAACCCTTATCCTTCTAGGAAGATTTGCCATACAGAGAATCAGGATTCAAAATTAGGTACTCAAGGAGGCTGAGATCTGAGGATCTAAATTTGAAGCCATCCTGGGCAGGAAAATCCATGAGACTCTTATCTCCAATAAAACAAACAAACAAACAAAAATCAGAAGTAGAGGTGTGCCTCAAGAGTACCAGACATAATCAAAAAAGCCAAGTGAGAGTATGAAGCCCTTAGTTCAAGGCCAAATACCAACACACATGCACACACAATTAAAACATATATCTAATATTTGGATCAAACTAAAACATTCATTATCTGAAGTTTAAATCACTGGGGTGTATTTTATGTAGCATTGCTTATTAGGCCACCATCCTACCAGCCCCAATTCTTCTCTTTACCCTCATTGAAAACTCTCTCCTCTTGAGGCGCACCTGCTGAGTGTCCTGCTCCATTCAGTCCTGCCTGCATATAGAGAGAATTAACCAACAAAAAGTCAGAAGTTGAGGTACAGATCAAGCAGTACAGCACCAACCTTGAGCAGAACAGCCAAGCAAGAGTGCAATGCCCTAAGTTCAAGTCTCGGAACTGGCTCACGCTCACATGCTCACGCACATACACAAACACACATGTGCATGTACACATATACACCGAAAAAAGAATATATGCATATACATATGTGTATACATATATTATGAGACAATATCTGTGCTGAGATGGGGGACTTGGCTAGAATGCTAAGAAAATAAACATGGCAGTTCAACTGGATACTGGCAATGAGTTATGGCCCCATGGATAGGCTGCGTGAAAGATTCATGTATATAAAATAGTATCTTAAAGTAAACTTACAAAAGCAAAGAGCAATCACTGCCACCATAATTTTTTCTTCTTCTTTGGGATTCTAATTTTAAAAGCATTAAAGGAGACAGCTGCTCATGCTGTGATACGCGCTAAACAGCCTGAAGGATGGAAAAAAATATATTTGTAGCTCATAATAACTATTGACCTTTCTGATATACAGTGTTCTCTGTGTTAGCTATTCGGTTCCATCAACAGTGAAGATTGAACATGACTTTTTAATAGAAAACATGGGGTTTTGAGCTGCCTTCACAAAGGTGTTTATGTATTATTTTGTATTGTACTACAAAGACTAAGGCCAATGCCCTTTGTCTGACATCGTGTTTGTCATAGAAAAAGGGGGAAGAAAGAAAAGAAAAAGGAAAGAAATAAAAGCATGAAACAGAAGAGGGAGAGAAGGAAGCCTGCAATGTTACTGAATATTTTTTATATGGAGATCTGGCTCGTAACCACTTTATAGTTGTGATAAAAGTATTGCTATAGTTGATCCTGTATGCAGTATCAGTAATGGAATCCATGCTGCATCCCAAGAGAACACACTATATTTTTTTTCCTTCAGAATAGATCCCTGAAGTGGCGACATTTATAGGAAGTTTCCAATAAGATTTAAAACACTCCCTTGCAGTATTCCTATGACACCGTGTTGGGCGTGCATCGCCTGCTGCGGAATGGGTCAGATTGGATAGCAGGTACTCTCCAAGGCGATCTTTACGAGTCTCAGTTTCTTCCCCCTTGAACTTCCCAGTTGCTTAGTCGTTGTGTCTAGAAACACCCACTGGTATCAGCTTGACTCTGACACCGTGTAGATTTCCCTAGAGTGGTATCATCCAAACACCAACTGCAGAACAGCAGGCATCCTCTGAACACTCCTCACCCTCCCTTTCTCCAGGGACAGGCTCACCAGGAGCAACCCCTGCTGGGCATAGGAAACCTAAAAGGCAGCCCCATGCATTGGATTCTCTGCTAAGACAGGCCACACAGGACCAGCAAGTTTATCCTGACAGGTGGCATGGGCTAGCAGACGATTATTATTTTTACCCCTTTTTTCTTTTTTGATGGATTATTTTTAAGGGTATTTTGAAAGGAGTTTGTTACCTCATTATTGAAGCACAATTATTTTCACAGCTCTGCTCTAGAGTTCCAGCTAATGATTCACAAGTTGCTAAACAAAGCTGAAGACTCACAACTGAATGAGAGCTGGAATGGGTCCTAATGAGATTTAAATACATCCCATCGGGCTGTTTGGGCTGATTCGTCCCACAAGTTGTCAAACTGACTGCTGAGGCAGAGTATAAGTGGTACATCTATGCTGCCTGTAGAGGGCAGGATAACTAGTGACCACAGAAAGAGAAGTCACTGTCTACCACCTGGGGAAAGCGGGTCCCAACTCTGGAATCCCAAGGTCCATCACCCCCTTCAGAGTTACCCTGATGTGGTGGAGACAGGCCGATGGGATTAAAGCCAACACTCAATAGACAGAAGACAAAGTATGTGCTAATTCCTGAGGAAACTATGCCAATCCCTTTTTAACTACCAAACCCACTGGCCTGGGACTCTCAAACACTTTGTAGAAAACACTTCCTTAGAGATGAATAAAAGGACAGGGCATGATGCTTTTTCCTTCAGAAAAAAAGAGCTTCTTGGGACAAGATACTGTTTAGTGTGGGACAGTGGCAGAGTAATGTGAAGAATCCCTGAGGAGGTGGGAAAGCACCTGAAAGCCACATCCGTTCCACAGACATTATACGATGTCTGCTTACCTAAAATATTTGGGCATCCGAGGAGGAAAGAGGCTGAGAAGAACAAGAAAGAGATACAAAAAAAGGATAAGGCATCATTCCTGTCTTTTGAGATCTCACAATCTTACTGTATATGACCATCTTAAGCACCTTTTAAAAAATTACCCTTTTTTTTTTTAATGAGCACTTGGAAATACAGGTATTTCTCACACCTGTAACCCTAGCTACTCAGAAGGCTGAGCTCTAAGGATCTCAGTACAAAGCCAGCCCCGTTGGGAAAGTCTATGAGACTCTTACTTCCAATTAACCACCAAAAAGCTGAAAGAGAAGCTGTGGTTCAAGTGGAAGAGTGCCAGACTTCTTGAATACAAAAGGGACAGTACCAGGCCCTGAATTCAAGCCCCAAGACAAAAAAGTCTTCATGGCAGAGAGAAGAGAAAAGGAAGCAGCACATCATGATTGACTCATGAGAATTCCACCTAGAGATTACATGTTACCTTTGTTTATAGTTCAGTTGATGAAGCAAGTCTCCTGATAAAGGATTCCCAATTCCAACTGGGTACAGAAGTGTACTCTCCTGCTCCGTATTAGTGTATTGTCCTATAACCTTTCCACAAATGCATAGATTGAACTTAGGTCCTACCCACCATCCCAATTCTCTTCTCTTATCCCCTCTCCCATTTTATCTTTCCCTAGTAGTCCCTCTGCTACTTGAAAGGGAGACTTTTGTAAGAAAAGGAACTTATTTCCTTACATATGTAACTGTAACCTTTCTGTACATCTTTACAATAAAAAAGTACCAGTTTCTCTGTACATTTCCACATCCTAAAGTTCAAATATATATCACTTTCTAACAAAGCTCACATCCTATGCCAATGAAACAATTTGGCTTTCATAGGATAACTGCAAAATGAAACATCTCTCATATCTTTTGCATATTTTCATTTTGGTTTGTCCTGTATCTGAAAAAAATATTGAATAGATTTGTTTAAGCAATGAAATGGGAACAAAAGTATATTGTTAGTCTTCCATAAGCACAGGATCAACCAACAGCTGATAAAAAAAAATATCCAAAAGAAATTGCATCTGCATGTGTACAGACGTATGTTTGTTGTTATTCGCTAAGCAATGCCATATAAGAACTATTTATTTAGCATTTCCTGTATATTTTAATTCTAAATAATCTATCAGGGGTAAGGTATATCTAGCCCAAAGCATTTGGTACACAGATAGGCATGAAATGCTTCTCCAATGCTTCTTGTCAGCTGCCGGCAGATAGTTGCTTATATTGATAATTTTGCATGGCTCAGGAATGATACTATAAATAGCCAAAAGGCCCTTGGCAGGAAAAAAAAACAACAAAGGATCCCCACTCCTGAAAGCTTTAGGGGTAAATATACACTGGTTATATGCAAATAATAAATCATTATATATAAGGGACTTCTGCATCTGAAGATCACCCACAGATAGTGACGGATGAGTATATTTTACTTAATTTCTTATATGCTTAATAAAACTTCTCCTTTTAAAAGAAAAATATCTCACTACACATCTTAAAACTTAGTTTTTTGTCAGGTATAGGTGGCTCAAGCCAGTTATACTAACTGCTCAGAAGACTTGAGATCTAAGTAAGGATCATGGTTTGAAGCCAGCCCAGACAGGAAAGTTTGTGAGACTCTTTATCTCCAGTTAACCATCAAAAGGAGAAGTGGAGCAGAGGTTCAAGTAGTAAACTGTTAGTCTTGAACTTAAAAGCTCAGGAACAAGCCCCAGGAAGAGTACACATGCGTGCGCGCGCACACACACACACACACACACACACACACACACACACACACACACACACACACACACACAATCTTAGTTTTTGCTATTTCTTCCTTTACCTGTAAGTATTTGGTGACAGATGAAGGTTTCTGATGCTAGAATTGCACTGAAAATATTTGAATTCTAACGTCCTTAGGGTTTGCCTCATGGGCTCATGTACTAGGAGAAACTTTAGAATAAATATTGAAAGTATTCAGCCAGGCACCAGTGACTCAGGCCTGTAATCCTAGCTACTGATATATGATATCTGAGGCTGATATCTGAGGATTGCAATCCAAAGGTAGCCCAAACAGATAAATGCAAGAGACTCTTTTTTTCATATATATATATATATATATATGCATATATATATATATGTATGTATATATGCATAATATTTTGTAAAGATACTGCACAGAGGGGTTACAGTTACATGAGTAAGGTAATGAGTACATTTCTTGTGGAGTATTGTTACCTCCTCCTTTGTTTTTCCCTACCATCCCTTCCCTCCCTACCTCCCCAACTCCTCCCCCCTACAAGTTGTAAAGTTTTTTTTCAACATACTGTCTTGTACATCTCATTGTTACAGTGGGTCAACCTGTATCCTTATTTCAGCATTTTGTTATTTCTCTTCCCCCTTCCCAAATCAGAAAAATGTATATTCAAGATGCAGGTCACCAACATCAAATACAGTGAAAACAGGGGTTATCTCTAGTTAACCAGCAAAAAGCTACAAGTAGAGCTGTGGCTCATGTAGTAGAGAAACAGTCTTGAGCAAAAACAGCCAACCAAGAACACGAGAACCTGAATCCACACCCTATTAATAGTGTGAAAGGGAAGGAAAAGAAAAGGGGGGAAGGAAAAAGGAAAGAATATAATATTCAGAATGGGCCTGGGCCCTAGTTTCAACCCAATAAGAGTTAGATGATTCTCACCAGTCTCTTCCTTCCACTTTATACTATTGCCTGCCCATAAGTGAAGATCCAGACCACAACAACCACACCACTGGCTGTGGACTTATGCACAGCTGTCTACTAATACTCATGATGGTGGCATTTCTCAACATAAAAACCATTACCACTGGGGGCTGGGAAGGTGGCTCAGTGGTAGAGCGCTTGCCTTGCATGCCTGAGGCCCTGGGTTCGATTCCTCAGCACCACATAAGCAAAAAGAAAAAACCCGGAAGTGGTGCTGTAACTCAAGTGGTAGAGCACTAGCCTTGAGCTGAAGAGCTGAGGGAGAGTGCCCAGGCCCAGAGTTCAGGCCCCACCACCGGACCCAAAAAAAAACCATTACCACTTCTGCTATAAACTGTTGCGCAAATTTTACAAAATATGCAAAAGCTGGCATTTTTAAAATGGAAGTTATTTAGAGCTACCATAAACAAAAACCTAATCAGGGTGCTGGTAGCTCACATCTATACTCTTACTCAGAAAGTTGAGATCTGAAGATCATGATTTGAAGCTAGCCCAGGTCAGAAAGTCTGTGAGACTCTTATCTCCAATTAAACAACAAGATGCCAGATGTAGAACTGTGGCTCAAGTGACAGAGTGCCAACCTTTAGTGAAAAGGTAAGAGACTGTATCCAGGCCCTGAATTCAAGCCCTAGGACCAGAGCTAAAGCCTGTTGAGATTCACCAGCAAGAAATACTACTGTATATATTTTTTAAATTTCAGTTTGATTGAAGTATGTCTTGTTTTTCAGTCCTAGTCTATAATTCATATTCAAAAACTGAGAACACCTGAGTTTTGACCACTTAAGTCAGCCTTCCACAGATATTTCTAGTGTCTCAAGCAGCAGACAGAACTTCTATGAATCCCAAATGTTTTATCAGAGCCTATGACAGTTATGGCTACCCCTTAAGAGTTGACAAAAAAAGTATTTCATTTCTAGAAAGCATCCTAAAATACTTCTTAGGCATAAATCAGTGTCAGTCTCTAGACAGCAAGCATCCCAAAGAAACCCTTCTTACTACCTTGTCTCCTTTCCATCTTTCCATTACTCAAGGCAACACATGGTCCCGTCAGCCACCGTGACTTTACCACCTTCTTCTTCCCAGTACAGCCTTCATCCCAACCTGCCTCTCACCCAAGACAGTCAGAACACCACTCTTCTGAGGTGTCTACTTTTGCCTGTCACATGCAGACAGTACATCTTTCCATATAAGCGACACTATTGTCACAGTTGGGATAAACCAAGTGTATTTGCTAGCCCATAGGAAACATGGCTATGGTATGCATGCTGTGAATGAGTCTGTTACGGGGCCCTTTGAAAAGTACAGCATGACAGGTCACTGTTCTGTCCTATCCTCAGAACTAGAAATCCACAAGTGCTGAAAAGTCGAAATCATCATCAGAAATCTAGTTGTTTTCTAAATTGCCTGTTCTTTGTCTTAAGGGTCCCTCGTACCCTATGGATCTTGAATTAAAGTTTGAATACCAATCTAGACTTTAAATCCCTACTTCAATGGGGGCAAACCTGACTTTAGCATTCCTCCTACAGAGTAGTCCCTATGTAATTAGCACTGACCGGCATGTTTAGGCAATTACTGGTGTAACATGAGCTGAGGTGTTCTCTCTGGCCTGGGCTAGAGTATGATGTAATGTGGTAGCTGGCTCCACAGCCATGAGAAAATTGTGTCTTCACCCAGCTGGAGGTGCCGATGCTGTGGTCTCTTGGCCACTGTAAGTGTTACAGTGCAGGTCCCATATGGGTGACAGTAACATCGCTACAGATGCCTGAATCAGCCTCCCTTCTATGGCAAGAGGATTACTTCCTTACTGCACCAGAGTATCCATGACTCTCAGCCTTCAAATGTATTCCATTTCTCTTGCAAGTTCCATTTTTCCCTCCCTCCACTATTGCAAACACAATCTTGCTGAACAGAGCTGAATTTTTAAGCCTGCATTTGTGGTGTGGATTTTGATGGCTTCACGTTAGTTCAAGTCTCTGAGGACCAGTGCCAATAAATGTGAAAGGGACAACAGTGGGCTGGCATACTTTCCCATTTCCACCAGGATGAGAAAAAAAAAACCTGCTATAAATTAAGTCTAACCTTAAATGTATAATCTGTCCTTGGGAGGAAAAAAAAAAAGGATATAGCATCTTCAAGCTTTCGGCATCCCTTACGAGAAAAAATTGGTTCTAAGGGTCTCTGATCTTGTGTTTTAGTAAAATAGAACTGCATGGCTGACTGACAGTTCTGATCTAAAGCATTTACGTTTAAGTTTTGATCTCTCTGCTTTTGATTAAAACTAATGAGCTCATTTAATTCAAAATGGGAATCTCTGATAAGAGAAATAAGGTTGATGTGATTGGATTAGAGGGGCAAATTAAACTCTTAGAGCAGAAGTTTGTGCTTATATAGTGTATTAAAAAGCTGTTGGCGTATTATGGCGTGTTAGATGATGAGAAAAATTTCATAGTAATTCATATTTAATCAGAAGAAATGAAAGTACTAAATATAACATGGCTCTGCTTCTCCCTCGAGTGATAAAAAGCTGTACATTTAAAATGACATCAGATCCATGCTCTCTGAAACAAAAAAAAAGAGAGGAAACCTTAAGAGAGACACATAAGAAAGGGACAGTTGTCATTGTTCTATCACCCCAGAATAGAAAAGTCATGAATGCAGGAATATACAGTCCTGCCCAGGTAAGAGTAATACAGGACAAGCCCAGACAACAATAGCCAGTTCCTGTCCATACAATGGCTCTCTTGTTTCTTCAGAGCATCAAGTATCATATGTAAACTAGAGACTACTTGCTGTTCAAAAAATACAAGTGGTATTTTATAATTTAAAATATAAAAGCTTGGTTTAACAAGTTGTAATGTATCTTTAATAGCTATATTCGCATATATTCAACTCTGAAATCTCCTTATTTCATGCACATTTTTTAATCTCTATTCCAGATAAAATTGGTGTTAGTAGAGGGCCACTGAAAAGAAAACCTGTTCATTGTTGGATATTTTACTTTCCAATAAGAAAAACCTTAATATTTAAGAAGAATAAAATTAAAATATTTAATAGACTTATTTCTCCATCATTAATTTACTTGTAGAAAAGAAATTTAAATTTATAAAACACATAGAAGTTTGTTTTAAACAAAATAGACTTATGTGAATTTCTGGCTTGTTTGCACAAAGGTGTTCTTAGACAACTAAGATTTAAAAGTACCACTGTAAGATTCATAGATCAAAAAATACTCTGATGCCTGGTCTTGGTGGCTTATACCTGTAATACTAGCTACTCAGAAGGCTGAGATCTGAGGATCGAGGTTCAAAGCCAGCCTAGGCAGGAAAGTCCATGAGACTCTTATCTCCAATTAACCACCAAAAATCTACAAGTGGAGCTGCAACTCAAGTAGTAGAGCACCAGCCTTGAACAAAAAGGCTAAGGTATAGCTCCTAGGCCCTGAGTTGAAGCTCTAATTCTGACAAAAAGAAAAATGAAAGAAGAAAAAAAAGCTGCTAAGTATGAAAACATAAAAAGTACCTTATTTGGAAGTGGCGCTGTAGCTCAAGTGGTAGAGCGCTCGCCTTGAGCTGAAGAGCTGAGGGACAGCGCCCAGGCCCAGAGTTCAAGCCCCACGACCGACAAAAAAAAAAAAAGTACCTTATTTAAGAGAAGTAACATATTTTCACATATTAGAAGTTAAGAAATAAAAGGCAACTGAAGAAGTAAAAGGAAACTGAAGCAGGTGCCAGTGGCTCATACCTATGATCCTTGCTATTCATGAGGCTGAGATCTGGAGGATCAAAGTTCAATGCCAGCCTGAGCACAAAAGTCCAAGAGATTTCCATCTCAAAAATAGCCAACAAAAAGCTAGGCTGGATGTTTAGCTCAAATGGGAGAGCACAAGGCAAGTGATACTGTGAGGCACTGAGTCCAAGGCCTGGTACTGGCAGAGGGGGAGGGGTGGGGAGGGTGAAGGGGAGGGGGAAGAGGTGGAAAGAGAAAGAGTGGGTAAAGATGACATTTGATATTATGAGAACTTTTCATTTCCTTCTGTCTGTACATGCCATTCTTCTCCTATCTGGAGTTATGTAAGGAGATCTAATGCTTCTAGTTCCTTACAATGAAACTTCCAACTCAAAGGACTGTTAGGAGAACAAAGAATAAGTCTTCCCTCATCCAGTTTCTGCCTGTCCCTTGATTGGTCCTATCATTGTACAATATCCTTTTCCATGTAGTTCCTCCATGAATGCCTACCATGTCCCAAAAGAGTTGCAGAGACAGGTGTCAGTGGCTTATGTCTATAATCCTAGCAACACAGGAGGCTGAGATCTATGTCTGTTGGTTCAAAGCAAGGCTAGAAAACAAGTCCATGAGTTGCTTATCTCCAATTAGGTGCCAAAAAGCTGGAAATGGGGCTGTGGCTCAAGTGCTAGAGCACCAACCAGCCTTGCAGGAAAAAGCCAAGTGACAGTGCCTAGATCCTGAGTTCAAGTCCTAGTACTGGTTCAAAAAAAAAAAGAAACAGAAAAAAGAACTGCAATTACTTATTCTTATGAGGTTCTACTTAGGAAGTTGCAGCAAGTTAAAAGACTTGAAAAACTCTCATCCAAAACCAGAAAGGAGTTACTTTGGATACATTAATTTTCTTTTTTATTTTCTGCAAAGTAAACATTTTCTAAATGAGGCAAATTGATTACTGCGCTCTTAGCACCCATCAGTCATTTATTTTTAGTGAGCTCAAGGATTGCACCTGAGCAGTGGTTGGTGGGGGAAGGGAGCTGTGTACACTCTAAGTCATGTGTGTATGTATATTTGTATTCCTCAGTGGAGTCAACCAGTTTGCTAACTACCGACAACACCCTGGAGCGCTCCTTCTTCATCCGAATGAAATCTACACTGACCAAACGCGGTGTGCATATCAAATCTTCAGGATATAAGGTAAGCTGGACTCTGAGAGGGGAGACATTCTGGTGTTAGGTAAGTACTAGGTAATTTGCATTGAGTTTCCAGCTACTTTGAGTTCATATAATTAAGACATGTGACCTTCATCCACAATAAGGTCTGCCCAGCTACTCCTCTTGCCTCAATATAAACATCTTTCTATCTCCTCCTCTTCACTTAGACATTTCAGGTATACTGAATCCCCCTGCCACTCCTCCTCAAGTCTTCCCTTGAAACCCTGGTTAATAACACACCATATGACTCAGTAGCTGAAGGAAACTGACTTGGGTGAAGATGGTGAGCAAATATGAGCTCCAGGCAAATGTTCTAGAACTACTTCTTACCTCCTTTGTAGAGACTCCCCAATTGAATTGCATTGTCATCATCAGATATGTTCGTGTAGATAAGAAAATCAGCTTGGGTTATTAAAAACTTTAACTCTGAAATTTCAATTACTGAACATTTAGTAAAATTTAAGTGTATACAGAATGCTCAATGAGATGTCCCTCAATGAGATGTCCCTCAGAAGCAGAAAATAAGATCTGGTGGTAATCTGATATTATCATCCTAAGGTTAGGGATATAAACATCTTCTAATCTCAAAAACCTCCAATATTTATTCCAGTTACTATAGCAACATAAATTAAAAGCTATGAAATTTATGAAATGCCTTTGGCAACCTGACTCTTATCAATTTTACAACACACTAGCCAGTCACCATTTATTGTATGTAGGAAGGCAATGGAAACAGAATATGATATCTGTGTGGCCAGCGCAGATCTTTCCCAATCTTAGACTTTAATTCTTAAGGTGACCCTCGCATTGTTGAGCTGTTGCCATTATCAAGGGGCCTTAAAACCTTTATATAAGTCATCAGGAGACTAGCGACTGTAGAAAGTCTGAGTTGGGCACTGTCTTTGACATTCATTCTTTAGAAAAAATTAAAAGAAGAAAGAAGATGGGAATAGGGCTCTTCCAAGGACGACCTTTAGCTGAGCTGTCCTACAGTCTGAAAGGCACCTGCAGAGCAACCTTGACCTTTAGCAGGGTGTGACGCAAAGAGGAGGCAACCTCTACCTTCCGTAGCATCACCCTCTAGTCACTTGTTATAAAGCACTGTATTGGGGAAAGACACCAGAGTGCATTTGTATTTCTCTGCCTTGCATAACACTGTGCATTTATTAGTTGTTAACAGTATGACATTAGCAAGTTTGGAATCGCATTAAAAGACTACATGTGGAGATTTATTATTTTAGTGTTAGAAGGCTATGAGATATCCTCCCAACACTTACTGTTCTCTCAGCTTTCTTTCTTCACCTTTTCTGGACTTTTACTGTTTGGTAGAAGCCATATCCTAAGTGAAAGAGGTAAAATGTAGTTTGGAAAAACAATAGTCTAGCTGGGCTCCAATGGCTCACACCTGTACTGGACACCAGCCAGTGGCTCAGGATTGTAATTCTAGCTACTAGGGATGTTGAGATCTGAGGATCAAGGATTGAAGCCAGCCTAGGAAAGGAAGTTCATGAGATGTTATCTCCAGTTAATCACCAAAAAACAAAGCAAAGCAAAACAAAACAAAACAAAAAAAAACAGAAGTAGAGCTGTGGTTCAAGTAGAATGCCAGCCTTGAGGGAAAAGAAAAAGCTAAGAGACAGCACCTAGGCCCTGAGTTTGACCTCCACGATCAGCACTAAATAAATAAATAGCTATCAGGTAATTTTTTAGAAAGCAGGAAAAAAATCCTTCATATTACAAACTAAGGATTACAAAGCTCTTCATAACCTTTAATCTGCAAAAACAACAACAAAAAATCACTGGGCTGCATGAGCAAATAAATAATATGAAGAAATAACATTTCGGTGTAAGCAAGAGATGAGTATCTTTGATTTGCCATAGAAGTACCTCACCAAAGCTGTTTTTGCCACTTGGTCAGAAATTAGATGTGTGAATATCTCCAGATAGAACATCCATTCACTCAGCAAAGATGTATTAAGCTGCCACCAGCATTGACAAGGAAAAGCACCTACTTTCATGGTGCTTATATTCTAGTGGGGGAAGGTAGACAACAACAAAAAAAAATAGATAACTAAACATGATGATTTGGGAGAGTAATAAAAACTGAAGGGACAGCAGCAAACATCCAATGGCCATGCCATTGAATACCCAAGTATATATCCTCTCCACAATCCTAAAGAGAAACGAAAAGTTAATTAGCATACCTGCCTTTGCCTATTGAAGAAGCTCAACTGGAACTTGGGGAGTCTAGCTGCACATCTCCTGCACCTAGCCAGGGCTGGAGACTCTTAGATAGGAGGCTCACGGGGGTCACTCAGTAAACGGAGCCACCATGAGAACAAATGGAAGAAAAATGCTTTTGAAGCAACTTGAATCTAGGAGTCAAGACGCCTTGTTAGAAAAGGGCAGTTCAAGAAACAGTGTATCAAACGTTTCCACCTTCAACAAGGAAAAAAGATTTAGAAGCTGCCCTGAATCCCATCAAATAATGTACTGTAAAAGACACACTCTCCCGTGATACACACACCCAGGCAGGAAGTCTTTCTCAAGACACCATAAAAATCTCCATCCAAATGCCCCTGTTCCTCTCAGAAATGCTACCTACATTTGTCCATTGTCCCTTAGTAAGATGAATTGCTTAATGGATCCAGACTCTTCCTTCTCTTTTATCTCTTCCTCCTCCTCACCCTCCTTACTCTCCTCTTTGTAACCTTCCCTCACTCTCCCCATCCTGGTGATCTTCCTCCTCCTGCTTTTCCTCCTCTTCCTTCTCCTCTCCACCCCTTCTTCCTCCTTGCTCTCCACCTGTTTCTCCTCCTCCCTCTTATTTCTTCCTCTCTTCCTCTCCATCTTACTCTTTACCTCACATCTCTCCCTCCCTTCCCACCTCCTTCTCCTTTTCTCTCTCCTCTCTCTCCTTCTCCGGGAACCTCCCTCATTAATAAGCCTTATCTGAATTTAGTAGAAGACCTGGTGAGACAGCATGACATGACACAGTTGAATCGAATCCCTGTTTATGTTCCTTCTCAGCAAGTAAATCTAGCAGCTTATAAACATTCTAATAAAACTGGTAATCACCTCCACCACCACACAATAAGCACAAATAAAAATAAACAGCAATGATAATTTCTCTCTGCTCTCAGTATTCCCCTTCATTTATTACCATTGTGTGTATCTTTTCTCCCCCTTAGCTAAAGATCCAAAAAAGCCTCTCTCACCACAGGTCACTCTATTTCTTTCCATTATTTTTCTGTGACCTCAGCACATGAACCTTTCTAACGAGCTTCATCACCATATCTTTTGTAGTTGTCACTGAGAGTAATCATAGTAATGAAAGCATCACTTGGTAAGCATTACCTCTGTGTAGGCCCTGTGCCAAAAAGCTTTATGCTTTTTTTTACTCCATAAAGTACTATTACATAAAACTTCCTATGGGAAATTAGCTGTTATACCCATTTTCAGGTAGTAAAACTGAGGAAATTCTTTTCCATCTTTATACAGCTTTCTTTCCCCTGGCAACACTAGGAATCAAACTTGTGCTTGCAAAGTAGGTGTTCTATCACTTCAGCGAGTCCCTTTTTGCCTTGATTATTTTTGAATTACAGCCTCAACGTATGGCTTTTCTGAGCTCTGTGATTCTTCTATTGTCTCTCCCCATGTCACTGGAGAAGATGGATGGGCATAGTTGGCCCCAGCCTTGTGACTCCCTCATGGCTGGGATAACAGGCATGTACCACTGTGCCCAGACATTGTTTGAGATGGAATCAGGCTAACTTTGTTTTGCCCCGGTTGGCCTCAAACTGTGATCCTTCTATCCCCACTCCCCACCCCACCCCCAGGATTACAAGCTTGAGCCACCACACTCAGATATACAGTCCTTGAGCAGTTATGAGGAGACATAATTGAATCCAGCACTTGAGCTCTAGGATTTGATCTCGTACACCTTCTGCTTCACTCTTAAATATTTTTAAAAAGGCTTAAAAGGCTCAGCAGGAAATAGACCTCAAAATATGATGATTGAAGTGTTTTGAAGGAAAAAAATTGCCTAAGTAAAATCTTCCCAGTGTGGCTCATCTTATCTCCCTACATCAGGGCTTGGTGACCCTGAAGTCCCTAAGAATTCTGAGATACTTACCTTCTAAGATACTTACCTTCCTCTCCGAGACTTCTATAAATGCTCACATTCACACACTTAAACTACTCCAGTCTGAACCTTTTGAGCCCTGACATAAGGCTGCAAGCTAAAGTCTATACCTGACTTTAGTTAATGGATCAATCTCAAAACACGGGAAAACTGAAAATACTACATAAAACTATATTCGAGCTACAGGTACAACGTTTGTCTGAAATTTAAAGGAATTTCATGTTCAAACCTGTGTCTTGTCTTCAAAAAATATCTCATTATTTACACATATATGCTCCAAAATCCAAACCACTGCTCCCAAGCATTGCAGCAACTCAAACCAGTACTCTCTAACCAGGAATGCTAGTGAAAGAAAAGCCAGTCTCAATGTGCTAAATTGGGTGTGGTATGCCACACAAATTATTGTGGCTTAGTTTGCCACTCCAGTCCTCAAGAAAGTTGCCCTCCTGTCTAATAAAGTTTCCCAAGTAGGAGCTGACATTCAGTTCTTTCAGTCCTTATTTGCTTCGAAATTCACAGTAGCATGTTATCTGGTCTGGCCACTTTTCTACGCCTTAGGGACTTCCTTGTTATTTAGGTATCATTGCTGGTCACATATCAGCATGCCACAGCTCTCATTTAAATTGCCTGGCATCAATAATCTGCCTTCTTTATTTGGTCTATATTTGGAGGAACTCTGTGGGTATAACACTGGGAGGGGGAAAAAGGCAAAAGGAGATATGTAATCAGGGAAATTATAGAAGTGAAGACTAATTGGGTCGCCTCCTTAGTGCCTGTCTTTGGAGGATAGGATCCTTTAAAGGGAGACTTTCAGGTTTCTAATCTACTCTTAAATGCACACCAACACCACTGTCATTTCTGGAGAAGTTAGAAGCAGATTATAATGTCCTGACACTAATGCAGAGTAGAGTAGCCTTGACAGGGAAACAAAAAAGAAACAAAGTCTCTGTCCTGGTCTGTACAATGCTGAGAATGTCTGAATTCTCACAGAAGTGGAATCTGCAAATGCCAGAATCCCCTGCTTTGACAAAGGGTAAGTTGGGATTCTTCATAAAAAAAAAACACAAAAAAACAAGTTTCCCCATATGAGATGAGTTGAGAATGGATTTGCCTGTAGCTCTGAATTAAATGACTTCTGAAATCCTGTCTGGCCTTCCTAGAAAATGAAAAAATCATAAATAAAATAGCTGATAGGTTTATTAGGATTGCTGGTAAACTTCATTTTTAAGAAGCGCTATATCTATAGAGGAAATAACAAGAACAATTTACTAAAGAGAGAATTAGCTAAAGACAATTCTTTTCTCTAAGGACAAGCATAGATGTGTTTTGTGGGTTTGTTGTTGTTGTTGTTGTTGTTATTTGTCAGTCGTGGGGCTTGAACTCTGGGCCTGGGTACTGTTCCTTAGCTCTTCAGCTCAAGGTGAACGCTCTACCACTTGAGCCACAGTGCCACTTCCGCATAGATGTGTTTTACATTAGAATTTTTCTTGTTTTTATTTTCTTTGGCAAAGTCATGTTGTATTCATTCCATGGATTAAGATATACACATAACTTGAACAGGGATTTGTGTTATTTTCTTTTCTCTTTTTTAAAATTTTTATTGTAAAGATACTGTACAGAGGAGTTACAGTTATACGAGTAAGGTCATGAGTACATTTCCTATTGAGCATTGTTTACCCCCCCCTTTGTTTTTCCCCTACCATCCCTTCCCTCTCCACCTTCCCAACTCCTCTCTCCCCCCCACCCCCTACCCCCCAAGTTGTAAAGTTCATTTTCAACATAGTGTCTTGTACATCTCATTTTTACAGTGGGTCAACCTGTATCCTTGTTTCAGCATTTTGTTATTTCCCTTCCCTTCCCCAAATTAGAAAAATGTATATACAAGACACAGGGCAACGGAATCAAATACTGTGAAAACAAGGGTTATACCATGGAGGAAGAACATACAAAAGAAACAAAAAAAATCACATAGTATGTTATAAGTACATTAAAAACAACGACAACAAAGATAAAATTTCTTGTGTCCCTCTCTTGGGGTTCATTTTGCTTAGCATCATCTTATATGGTCATATGTACATAGCTTTTGTTGTGTCATTTTCTTTATGTAAAATCCCTTTAAAAGATTTGATGGCCAGGTGCTCACTTCTGTAATCCTAGATACTCAGGAGGCTAAGATCTGAGGATCATGGTTTGAAGCTAGCCTGGCATAAAAGTCTCCAATTAACCACTCCAAAACTGGAAGTGGCTGGGTGCCAGTTGCTCACATCTGTAATCCTAGCTACTCAGGAGGCTGAGATCTGGGGATTTCAGTTCAAAGCCAGCCCAGGCAGGAAAGTCCATGAGACTCCTATCACCAATAAACCACTAGAATACCAGAAGTGCCACTGTGGCTCAAGTGGTAGGACAGCACCCAAGCCCAGAGTTCAAGCCCCACGACTGACATAATAAACAAAAAACAGAAGTGGCTGTGGCTCAAGTGGTAGAGCACTAGCCTTGAGCACAGAGGTTCAGGGACAGCCTGTTCAAGTCCCACAACTGACAAAAGATATCTAATGAAATCTGTGGAACCTCTTTCATAATGATAAATTTATTAGCATCTGTAGGTTCTGAATCCTTAGAGTTTATCCATTGATCTCAAGTTACAAAATTCCATTTAATATGATGCTATCTTTAGTGCTTATTGAGACAGCAAGTTAGCACATCTTCCTGAATACATTCTATCTGTGTCACAATATCCCTTCCCTTCCTCCTCCCTGTACCTCCCATTTGTCCATATACTGTTTAACACATACTAGTCCTGGGACAAAACAGATCAGCTCTTAAATTGCGGAGTTCTAAATGATGATTTACATTTTGTTCCCCCTCCTGCAAATAGGAATCATCTTCTAAGACGTAGTTCTCACAAAAATATTTTTTAGAACTATTATGCCTACCATTTTAAAATTATAGTCGAGAGTGCTCTTTTCAGTAGCACCTGGTCCCTCTTTCCTATTCACTTGGGTGTACAGCAGTAGAATTTCCGATGCCAAAAAAAAAAAAATCACAACTAAGTAAATTTTTAAAGTTGAAGGCTCTTCATATGCAAACCTGGTCTTGATTGAATGTTTATATTAACAACTCTCAAGATGATAGCAGACTAGCAGGGAATTATTACTTACTGTTTCAGTCATTTGGGATTTAGTTCTTAGGTTAATGCTTTGATAACTAACCACCTCCTCTTGTTCCCCTACCGCATTAATGCACTGCCCAAAGTGGCTGGATCCACCTGCTATGTTTCCAGGTCTATTGTGAGAAATTCCCAAATTACCTCCCAGGAGATTGTACTACTCCATATTTATACTACAGCTTGCCCCCCTCAACTACCTTCCCAAAGCCTCAGCGACCATTTACCTTTCTGCTGTTATTCCATCAATGATTCATAGTGCTGGCATGTTTAATAATCTGACTGACCCCAGCTTACCTTTCTGACCACCAAGTGCACCATTTTTTCCTGCAGTGCTTACCACTGATGCCCCTGCAACATAAGGCCAAGCTGGTTGCATATTCATAGTGCTGTGGGTTTTGATCACACTTTTCTTTCCATAAAATGCCTTTTTGCCACCTGGACACTCTTATTCAGCCAGTATGGCAACACATAAATACAGTCCTTTTCCCCCCTAATTGACAGCGGTAAGCAACTCCTTCTTTCCATGCTAGAACCATTTTTTGGGGATGTAACTTATGCTTTTTATGCCTCAGTTTTCTTATCTGTAAAGTGAAGCCATTGATAGTACATAAGCCCCAAAGAATTTTTTTTTACAAATAAAACACAAGTTCAGGGCTGGTCCCAGTGGCTCATGCCTGTAATCCTCGCTACTCAAGAGGCTGAGATCTGAGGGATCCAAGTTCAAAGCCAATGCAGGCAGATAAATCCAAAAGATTCTTACCTCCATTCAACCAAAAAAATCCAGAAGTGGAAGAGTGACTCAAGTGATAGAGCTCCAACCTTGAGTAAAAGGCTGAGCAAAAGAGCACAAAACCCTGAGTTCAAATGCTAGTAATAGCACAAAAAGAAAAAGAAAAGAAAAGCGCACCACAAATTCACCCAAACATCTTCCTCCATTTATGAAATATTTTCATATGATTTCATATGAATACCTCAATTAATTCTTTTAGGTCTTTATCTCTATTTTCCCAATTTCAAGGGTAAATAAAACTGAGGCACAGAAATCTGAAATCACTGATCTAAATTCACATAAGTGTCAAGACAGAAAGAAGTATCTACATGTTCTGACTTCAAATATCTTCTTTTCAGTAATACTATGTTAGATGCTGGTTCTTTCTTTTCTTTCTTGCTTGCTTGCTGGCTGGCTGGCTTGCCTGCCTGCCTGCTTACTTTCCTTCCTTCCTTTCTTCCTTCTTCCTTCTTCCTCCCTCCCTCCCTCCCTTCCTTCCTTCCTTGCTTCCTTCCTTCCTCCTTCTTTCATTTCTTTCTTTCTTTTTCTTCCCTAGTATGTTTCCTAAAGTTGTCACTCAATAAATGCTGGTTAGGTTGAATTGCAAGCTCTCTTTTTTTCTGAAATATAAATGAAAACTGTTGAGAGACACATGACATACTACTCAAATTTCTTCTAACTGACATTGCTGTCTTTTATACCTGACCACTAGAATGGTTGTGAACTCACATAACTGTCCCATGGCTTCCATTTCTCCATCTTACTTACAAGTATATTGTGAATCTTTACCAATGTCTTACCCTAATCAAAAAGTACCATTCCCTTTCAGCCATCATCTGAAGAGGTAAAAGCATAAATAACATCACTTACTATTTTATGGTCTTACAAGAATTTTTTCTGGAGATTACATTTGGGGCCCACTTTCTGAAATTAAAATAATAATATAGCTTCTTGGCCTCTTAGCTAAAATCAAGTAAAACTTAGAATATTTGCCAACATCCTGCATTATGGCACAATAAGCTATGTTTTCGCAGAGATTACCAAGAATATGTGAAGGGTCAAGAGAGCAATTGTATGCAGTGAGTTTCCAATATAAAGGAAAGTATAATGCGGAAATGTGCCCGGCACTAATGCAGGTAGCAATGTGGCTGTGTACTTCTCTAGAGATTTCTAAGATCACATACTAAACTAGTCAATTAGGAATTGCTCTTTCTCCCCAAGAGTGGACATACTAAATGCCTTTTGGATGTTTCTTCCAGTTTGAGATTCTGAGATGTTCTAAGTATCCAGACATATCAGTACTTCTCCTGAAGCTTTTGCTTCAGTTTTATTGTTGTCTTGAAGTGATGACTATAGTGTTCCAAGCTTTGCAAAATGTAACTGTCTTGTCAAATCAATAGATGAATTTTTAGACAGACCAAAAATTCTGTCAACCCATTCCAGCTTTCGAAGGCTGTGCATTTATTGCCTTTCAATCAACCAAGACACCCAGAATAAATTGAAGAAGAAAAAATTTTCCAGGGCAGTATTTACAGGCAGAGGTTAGTCTGATGAAAAATGCAAATAGAGGAAGGGAACCAATAAAATCAAATTTTTTAAATCTTATTATCTCCTCTTAGTCTCTGCTCACCTATGCACAATTGTCCATTATAGCATGATTTTCAGTGTCATTTTAAATACAGTTGACATTGTTTCCCATTACGAAGCCATGACAGTTGTTCCAGTTTGAGATATGTCATTGCTGCTAGGACTAATCAGCTCACTATTTTACCAACCAGTGGCATAATCACTGGCCATTCTGTGAAGTGTCTGTACATTCCCAACTATGTTGGTGACTGCAACCTATACCTGTTGCTAACTTACAGTGCTTCATTTCCCATTATACAGATTGCAGAAAGGTGAGCTAACAGATTTCCTTCTTTGACTAATACTTTATCTTTTCAGGCTGGTTTTCTAAGCATTTACCAGTTAAGTATACTCAGAGTGATGGTCACTTTGAAAATAACATCACAGGCTGACACCAGTGCCTCACATCTGTAAGCCTAGCTACTCAGGAGGCTGAGATCTGAGAAATGAGGTTCAATGCCAGCCAAGACAACAAAGTCTATGAGATTCTTATATCCAATTAGCCACCAAAAATCCAAAAAACGGAGCTGTGGCTCAAGTTGCAGAGTGACAACCTTACACTGAAAAAGCTAAGTGCACAAGGGCCTGAGTTCAAGCCCTAGCACCAGTGTGTATGCATGCATATGCACATATGCACACATACATATACACACAATATTTTTTAAAACAGCAGCAAGAGCCCATAATTTGTGTCCCTCTTGATCCAGTGTTGTTTAATTCCTTGCAAATTTAAAATTTTAAATCTGAATATATTATCCCTTTGGACCTTACCATCTCAAACTGCTTTATTGGAGTATGATTATGCACAAAGCAGTAATGTCAGACCACTAAGGGTTTGGACTTTATTCTGTATCCTTGGCCCTTTGACCTTAAGTCAGTTGTTTAACATCTTTAAATGCTGTTCACTCTCTTGCAACATGGACATTCCAAGAGAACCTTCTTCTAAGACTACTGAGAAATAAAGTGAGACAAGGTAGGTAAGGAGTTTATCTCAGTGTCAGGCCCACAGTTAACACAGACAATATGTCCATTTGTGGACTCATGTGTTTATAGGGTTCACATTGTGAATCCCATGTTGTGAGTTTGATAAAAGTAAGTGTAGACTAGCCCAAACCTTAATTTCTACCCCCCTTAAATACGCACCTATAACCATGGAAAGCAGTAATTCATCAGCAATACTTCAGATTATCTCCTGGAAGTTACATGAGCTCTGGAATAATAAATGATTTCTCTCAAATATAGAAAATGCATTTATTTCTGGGAAATTTCTCCTTGCTTTAGTGTCCTGAATATTGATTTGATTATAAGGGACAAAATATGACTGAAATACGTCATCTGTCCCTTTAACAAAAGAAGCACATACCAAATGGTTTTCTTTGGAATTGATTTAGCGTCAAGGCAAGACTAATATAGCCCTCTAATGTAAGAAATGAAGTAGGGGCAGGGCTAATTTGATGTTGTTGATCTCTGGAATAAATGGAGCTCCCAGACTCCTAAAGCCTGCAGGCTCTAGGTTTGGTTGGAGCATCTGCAAACCATAAACTGAACTCCATAGGGAAAGTAAGGTACCACTGTGTCTTAAACCCTGCAGCATCTCAAGAGGCATTACGTACCATTCCAGAGAGGATTCTGCTAACTCATTCCAAGTAGAGGAAAAGATCCAGGATCCTGGAGGTTTGCATCCCCAAGGACCAAGAAACTAATCATAGATTTCCCATTCCTCTATAATCACCACTCCTAGACTAGAAGACAAGTCTTACTGCAAAGTTCTTTGTGGAGCGAGGCTCTTTATTTAAGAAAAAAAAATCATCTCTGTCATCAGTTTTCAGCCCCATATGTAGGCATATTTAAGGGAGCATATTTGAGTTGCTGTCCTATGTGTGTGTGTGTCTTTCTGTCTGCCTTTTGATATGAAGTTTCAGTGTTGCCATGATGAAAACATCACTTATCAGCTCATGATTGGCCCATCTATAGAAAGGACCCATATGACTCACAGCAACATTTATACCTCTTATACCAGGGCCTTCACGTCTGCTTCTTATTCTCCCTGGAAAAGTCACAGCTGCATCTCACTGAGATTTTGAGATTTCATGCTCTAGTATCACATTCTTCCCCTCCCCATCAAAATTAGGATACTTTCAGCATTCCATCACATTTTATCTTCATAACACTTAACATGACATGATACTATTTTATACAGTTTTTAATTTTTTGTACTTTTTTATTGTAAATATACTGTACAGAGGGGTTACAGTTACATGAGCAAGGTAATGAGTACATTTCCTATCAAGCATTGTTGCCTTCTATTTTCTTTATTAAGTGATTACATAATTTTCACAATAGTGTGTGATCGTGATAATTAGCTAAAGTCACAAACACATTTTAACCTTCACAAGGCGAATTGTCATTATCATGGTCTATAAAGCTTTTGAATTCTACATACTTTGATAATCAACTATTTCTTCCAAATCAGTGATATGTACATTTCAACCCTTTTGCTTTTTATAGGTCACGGGGCTTAAACTCAGGGTCTGGGCACTATCTCTGAGCTTTACCTTCAAGCTAGCACTCTATCTTTTTGAGCCACAGAGGCATTCCATATATGTTATATATATATATATATATATATATATATATATATATATATATGTACCATATATACTATATATAATATGTATTATATATATATATATATAGTTTTCCTCCTCCATGACAAACTTTTTTCAAAAATTAATCTACTTATAAATCAACTTACAAATCAGTTATAAATATTGTACATGAGTTTTACTAAGGCCAAAACACATACCTTCTTTGGGTTGGATTTCCAGTTCTTTACAGGGGATGGGGAAAGATGTGAATATGCAGACAATAAAGTTATTTCTTTCTTTTCCAGACTATGTGTGAGTGTACAAGTTTAAAGTTCTCTTCCTTTTGCTTCATTTGAAATGTGTTTTTCATGCTATAGCATTCAGTTTTCTAAATGTATTTAACTTGTACTCCACTGTACCCAATTCTACTGGCTGGAGCTCCAGAAGCATAATCAAGAGACACTTGATTATTCCTTGGTAGTTCTGAATATAATAGTTCTCAACAACTGCTTGCGTCCTTCAAATGCCTGCTTCCTTATAGAAGTCGTGGGGACAGAGTGGCATAATAGGGACACACGTGGTAGGGAGAGTCAGAGTATTCCATCCCAGTACCAGCACTGTTCCTTCCTTGCTCTGCAACATTGGACAAGCAGCCTAATTATTGAGGACTTTATTTCCTTGATAAAAACAGTAAGTAGTAGGACCTGCCTTCAATGCCCACTAGTGACTGATAGTTGAGATTGTATCTTCTTTTTGGGGAGAGAGGGGGAGGGTCCGGTCGTGGGGCCTAAATTCTGGACCTGGGCGCTGTCCCTTAACTCTTCATCTCAAGGCTAGCGCTCTACCACTTGAGCCACAGCGCCACTTCCGGCTTTTTATTTTTGCTTATGTGGTGCTGAGGAATCGAATCCAGGGCCTCATGCATGCAAGGCAAGCGCTCTACCACTGAGCCACCTTCCCAGCCCATGAGATTGTATCTTCTTTAGTTATACTCTATAAATTAGAGTATAGGGGCATGCTGGGTAGAATGTAATAGAGGATCCAACTGCTTAGGAGCCTCTGATTCCTGAAAATAGAGAAGCTAAAGTCTTACAGGAAGTAGAATAAGAATCATTTAGGACTGCCATATTGCTTTGTGGTAAAAGCTACTTTGAGTACCAGAAGTACTCTAAAAACACATTTATCCAAATCAGTGCTCAAAGGATTTTGCAATTCATAGAGAGGGCTCAGTGAGCTCTTTTTCTTTTTTCTTTTCCTTCAGTTAAGCACTTCTTTCTGAAAGCATCAGTACATAGGCTGAAGCCATCCAAACATTGGGAAATAAATCTAGATCCAAAACAGAGAACAAAAAATAAGTTACTGGTGAGAAATACTCTCTTACCTTATAGCATGATCTGTACCAAATTTCTTCCACTCATTTTGAGCCAATATACACCCTTGTCTTTATACCAAATAATATTCAGAATCACATTCATACTAAATTTAGCTATGATCCTCTTTAACATTTTGCTTCGTTTATTGGGGTAACATCTATGCCCACCTGGCCTGCAATTTTTCAAGTTAGAAGGACTGGGCTGAATGTGTCATTCAAGTGGTAGAGTCCTTGTCTAGGAAGCACAGGGCCCTGTGTTTCAGTCCCTAGTACCAAAGAAAAGGAAAGGAAAAAAAATAAAACAAAAGGACCCAAAACTGTAAATTTTTAAAGAATTACTCTACAGGCAGCTGAGTCCTGGGTAAAAGCTCTTTAAGGAAGAATGAAGTTAACAATATTATCATTATTAGCCTCCTCAAAGAAAGACGCTGTAGAATATAAAATACTTCTTTTTAATTTGGTGCCAGTACTGGGGCTTGAACTCACAGCCTAGGCACTGTCCCTTATTTTTTCTCAAGGCCGGACATCTCACTGGAGTTATACCTCCACTTCCACTTTTTGCCGGTTAACTGTAGATAAGAGACTCCCAGACTTTTTGGTCCTGGCTGGCTTTGAACAGAGATCTTCAGATCTCAGCCTAGGATTATAGACATGAGCCAACAGCACACTGTTATTTTTATTATTCTCTATAAAAGGTGTCTTTTTCTCTCTTTTCATTGGAAAGATCTAGAAAGTATGTATCACTTTGCCCAAGGTCCCTAGTGGCCAGATCCCAAACATGTTAGCATGATAGAAGAATGCTAAGTTCTATGGTTTCGAGCCCCCGCTATAAATCAGAAGTACAGAGCACCCCTAGGTTCCCAAGCACATTGACAGCACTATAGACCCACAGGGTAAAGCCACACTCTAGAACAGGCAAGAAATACCAACAAGGTACTCATAGGTGAAAAGAGGAGTATCTTTTCATGTCTTTACAAAGCATGCTTTTACTACCCATAGAGAAGACACTGCTAAGCCTGGAGAGACCCCCTTGTCCACTCAGCCTCTCTGCCCAGTACTTCTCCTTAGAGTAGACATCTGTGGGGATAAGCCACTCAAGCCCATGTGACATTTCAGACCACAAAGTATCTTTTTCCTTCTGCATTCATAAATCACCCCTCCTAATCATGCTATCCAGTCCTAAAAACTTTAAAAGGATGGCACTCTGCTAGTGAAAATTCATAGGCACCTGCTCTTGATTTACTCCCTGCTTGGAATAATTTTTACACAGCTGTGATATTGCAGAATGACTGTTCAGAGTATCAAACAGTGAGGTTCAGTCAAGAAAGGATAGGTTGGATGTGTGGGTGAGAATGATTTCAGCTATTTCTTTTTTTTCCTACAGCATCATTAGTAATCTGTCATTTTAATAATAATAATTCCCTTCTGACATCACAGAGGCAAAAAGAAATCATCACTGACATCAAAAACAAGGTGATATTTCAGCTGTATTATTTCTCTGAAAATAAAATAGAAAGCTTTATTACCCCCATGCTTTAAAGAAAGCAGAACAAGGCATATACTAACCCTAGAGCTTACCTACTTCACTTCCTTACAGACTGATAGAAAATATCTAACTAGTTTCAGAGTATAGGTTTCCCCTAAAGCTTTATATCTACATACTTGAAAGTTTTTTGAAAGTAAGTTTTGTTTATAAGAACCAGAAAAAATGCAGGAAGAGGTCCAATATAACCAAGAATAATCTATCATTTTCACCTTCAATATCACTATTGGTCCAAAGTATTTGAGGATTGATTTTACTCAATCATGTGGTCAACACTGATTGTGTTCCTGTGTGTATTATATACTTTGCTGGGTGCTAAGAAGGATAAAATCAAGTCCTTGGCCCAGAGAGCAGAGTCTAGACTTCGGCAGCCACATGAGAATGTGAAAGGTGCCATAATAGAGGTGGGCTGGAGGGCAGTAGGATCAAGTAAGTAAATTTGTGTGGCAAAGAAGAGGGAATATCAAAGACAGGATCATTATAGGCAGCTCTAACTGTATAGACTTGCCTGGCAGAGCTGTCAGACAAAGAAACAGTATCAACAGAGACCTGAAAGTTGAGTGCACTGAGCACAAAAAAAAAAAAATGCTGGGTGTCCTGGGAACCAGAGCAAATGTAGACAGGAGTGCAACCTTCATTTCATGTAATATCCCCATGGGATAATCAGCGTTCAGGGTAACTGAGATGGAAATTAAGAGTATTTCATGTTAACAAAATTTCTTGGATTCATTATTTTAAAAAAAGAACATGATTTTTCTAACAAGGAGACTCTGAAGACTGTTCTTAAGCCTCTAAGAGAATAAGTATGTAGATTTAAGTAAGACATAGGGAAATCCATTTTACAATTTTCTCATATTTTTTTTACTAGTCTCCCTGCTTTTCTCCCAGTATCAGTGCAGGGATTTATATTCTGAGGGGAACTCTATGATCTTCCTAGAACCAAAAGAGAGGAAAAAGCCAAAGGAACAAACAAAAATCTAAATGCAGCGAAATCTTAAACTGGAAAATGAATCAGAGTCACAAGTATAAACTAGACTTTGGTCACCCGAGCACCTGTTTTGGACACCGAGGACATGGATTCCTGCAAATATCTGCATATTTGCCACAGTATACACAAATACACTTCTTAGAAAGCCTTGGGTTTCCCTTAGATATAGTATTTAGTAAAACCTTGAGCCCTAACGATGATTTTTTCCAGGGCCATCAATGGCTCATGCCTATTATCCTAGCTACTCAGGAGTCCAAGATGTGAGGATTATGGTTCAAAGCCAAACTGGACAGAAAAGCCTATGAGATTCTTATCTCCAAATAACTACTTCATTTTAAAAAAGCCATAAGAGGAGTTGTGGTTCAAGTGGTAGAGCATTAGCCTTGAGCATAAAGGCTCTTAGTTCAAGTCCTAGGACTGTCACCCCCCCAAAATAATAATATGGTGATGATGACTTTTCCCTCACTAGGAAAATTCATTAACTTCTCATTTGCATTGTCTATACAGCTTTTATACACACTACAGCAACCATCTGGGCACCAAGGCCCTTTGTTCCCCTCAGATCTTTGCATTTCACATCAGTTACAACTCATCTGTCATCAAACAACTTCTGTCAAGTTAACAGCACCTGACCACATAAAATATGAGCTTTATAACTATGAAAATATTCTATATTAGAAATTCTAATATATTCTATATTAGAAATATGAGAATTTTAAAAATTCAAATATATAACTACTAGATTTTCTGTAAGAGCAAATTTTCACCCCTTTACACTGCTTCTTCCTAGAAAATAAACTTTATATTACTGGATTGAGTGTTTAATATTCTGTTTTGTTTTTTATTTAGCTTAGTTATATAAGAGGGGAGATTAGTTATTATTAGGGGAAAGATTTTATTGTTACTTAGCACGTTTTTACTGCATTTCAGTCAATGTCACTGTATTGTTCTCCCCCTTAATATTTCCTTAAAACAACCTTTCTACAAATTTCAGAAAAGGGATCTTGTCATTTCCCCCTATTTTTTCAGAGCCTGTATAGGCCTTCTCTTTCTACTGAACATAGTATGAAAGCTGTGCATGGTGGTACTTGCTGTAATCCCAGCTACTTAGGAGGCAAAAGCAAGAGGATCCTGAGTTCTAGACCGGCCTAGGAACCCTGTCTCAAAATTAATTTGAAAAAGGAGGCAAGAGGATGGGGACATAGCTCAAGTGGTAGAGCACTTGCAAAGCCTTAGGTTCAATCTCCAATACCACAAAGAAAAAAATACATCATATGAAATAAAGCATCAGGCTTTGTATCACAGATTAGCTGAGTTGCTTGTTATCTACTTGATTTTATAAACTTTCTATTAGCTTACATTAACTGCACAAAACCATTGGTTTCATTGTGACTTGTGTGTGTGTGTGTGTGTGTGTGTGTGTGTGTGTGTGTGTGTGTGTGTGTGTGTGTGTGTGTGTGTGTGTGTGTGTGTGTGTGTGTGTGTGTGTGTGGAGGGGAAGGAATGGGGAAACCAGTCCTGGGTTTAAACTCAGGACCTGGGTGCTACCCCTTAGCTTTCTTGCTCAAGGCTAGCACTCTACCACTTGAGCCATAGCTCCACTTCTGACTTTTTTTGGTAGTTAATTGAAGATAAGAGTCCCATGGACTTTTCTGCTCAGATCTCATCCTCCTGAGTAGCTAGGATTACAGGCATGAGCCACCAGTGCCTTGCCTCATTGTGATATTTTTATATGTGTATATCATGTACTTTGATCATTACTCTCTCCTGTCCTACTGCCCCACCTGCCTACCTCCTGCTAGTCCCTTCTACTTCCCAAATATTCCCCCTTTTAACTGTCTTTTTAAAAAGTCCAAGTTCCTCATAGAAGAGAAACCATGCAACATTTGTCTTTCCAGTGTTGGCTTATTTTGTTTAACTTTCATTTTCCTACAAAGGACATCATTTCATTCTTCTTTATGCTTAAGTAATATTCCATTGTCTTTATTACATTTTCTTTATCTATTCATCTATAGATGGACACATAGCCTGCTTCCATAATTTAAGTGTTATGAATAGTCCTGCAAAAACATGGGTGTTCTTATTTTTCTTTTCCAGATGTCTTTTTTCCTCCAGGTAATGAATGCTCTCAATTGTTCTCAAACACATCCTCTCTATTATCACTAAGTTGATCTAACCCTGTGGAGTTGCCAATCTATGCAACAGCTTTTTAGGAATAGATCTTTCTATGTGAGTCACCACTCTGGATTGAAGGGAAATCATAGCCCCAGTTGGTTCTTGGTTCTTTTTCATTTCCATATGCAGAGGCTAGGAAAGTGAACTGGACACAAATGGGTTTGGGTTTGATTTCTTTGCATATGTGAAACCACACAGAGCTGATACACAATAAACAAGCATGCATTATGGGTTGTTTTCAGTCACTTTATAGACATACACATTCATAAATTTTGATACGATTGTAAGAAGCTGACTTTGATGGGCCCAAACTCACAGACGAGCTTTTGATCACTGGAGCAACCACCGTCTAACTTTATGTTGATAATTTATCAGCCCTTCTCCGTCAAGGAAAATTGTTTTTAGTGCTTGCCTATTAGCAATCAGATACATAATATGAAATTGAGTTTTGGGAAGGATAGCCTACCATCTGTCTTTCTGATATTTTCCTTCCAATGTTTTATGCTCAAATTCAACTCTCTGTGTATCAGAATACTACTAAATAGGATTTTCCCATAATATGGGCACTTAACAAGAAAAATGAGCCAGATACCCTGTCATCTTTTAACTTGCAGAGTTTTAGAAAAGGAAAATCACTGATACCCCCCTCTCCAAAATCTGGGTATTATCATTCAACTGTTCTTCAAATGTTGCCTATCTTCCGAAGCCTACTTGGGTAAGGCTGGTTTTTCATAAAGCAAAGTTCATCAATGGGCTTTTTGAAAAGTATTTTTTAAAATTTACAAAAATAAGCCTTGAAGAAAAAATGAAAAGCAACATGAGGTTAAGAAAATGGAGCTCTGACTCGCTGATTTGAACAACAGAGATGTGTCTAATTTTCCTTCCAAATACCTGCCTCAGGAAAATCACCTCTACTGTATTGGATTATACTTTTCAAAACATGCTGAAGATGATTCTTTTAAATTGTTAAGAGGAAAAAAAAGTAGCATACTGCACAATGTATGCAGAAAGATGGTTCAAAAGAATACTGGCAGGCCTTTCCTGTGTAAGTGTGGCAGGTGTTTATTATACTATAAATTCCATCACTGATTTGGGCCAGTTTAGATTGATTCTGCAGTATATGTAAGTAATGAACCTTTCAGTGTAAAAGAAAGGAGAAAAAGAGGAGGAGGAGGAGGAGGAGGAGGAGGAGGAGGAGGAGGAGGAGGAGGAGGAGGAGGAGGAGGAGGAGGAGGAGGAGGAAGAGGAGGAGGAGGAGGAGGAAGAGGAGGAAGAGGAAGAGAAGTTGACAGCAGTGGAAGGGAGGAGGAGCCAATATACTGGAGGAACTGGAACTCTACAAACTGTAGAGTTCATTTAGTCACAGATCATGTAGTCACTACAAAACAGAGATAGATAGATAGATAGATAGATAGATAGATAGATAGATAGATAGATAGATAGATAGATAGATAGATAGATAGATAGATAGATAGATAATCTATGAGTTCCTTCTTCTGGCTTCAGCAGCTACAACAATTGAATACAATAAGAGTACTTCTTTTTTTAATTTTATTTTATTTTATTTGTGAACATACTGTACAGAGGGGTTACAATTACATGGGCAGGATAATGCGTACATTTCTTACCAAGCATTGCAGCCTCCTCCTTTGTTAATAAGAGTACTTCCTAAGGAAGGAAAAGCATTTATGTTTTCTTAACCCTTACTTTCCAAATTTGTTCCATCTGATCTTCCCTTCCCCCACTGCCTAAAGTGAGGCAGGATGTTCATGATGCAAGAGAGATAAAATATGGAGCTTTCTTTTCTTGCTATAGTTTACATCGTACATGTCCCCAAATGCCAATGTTAAAGGCTTAGTCCCTGGGATAGTGCTATTGGGAGGTGCAGGAGACTTTAGGAGGGTAGGTCCTGGTGGGAGGTCTTTAGATCATTTGGGAGGGTGTATCCTTTTTTAATATATATTTTTATTGTAAAAATACTGTACAGAGGGGTTACAGTTACATGAGTAAGGCAATGAGTACATTTCCTATCGAGCATTATTATCCCCTCCTTTGTTTTTCCCCTACCATCCCTTCCCTCCCCACCTCCCCAACTCCTCCCCTTAACAGTATGCACTTAAAGGATATTGTGGGTCCCTTTGTCCCCCACTTTGCTCGCTCTCACTTCCTGGACATGATGTGAGCAGTTTTTCTCTACTATATACTCCCATAATACATGCTGCCCCAAGCTTGAAAGTGTGAACCAAAATAAGCCTTACTATCTCAGGTATTTGTTATAGTGATGGAAAGCTGACTAATACAATAGAGAAACTTAGCCTCTGTCAGTTCCCAATGCCTAGAACTAAATGGATTCTTAGCTCAATAGACGTTCCCAAGAGGTTAAAATATAATACTCTTCTGTTTAAACATTTGTAAAGAGGAAAATCAGTTACCTGAAGGAGTTGAGCCTATTAAGGTAACTAGTAAGAGTAACAGTAATGCTACTCAGAGGCACTGTATGATCCCTGAGGTAAGGACTAGAGAAAGAAGTGAATGAATGGCCAAAACTGAGACAGTAAAGCCTTACATTGGATATTCTTTTACAGTGCTACAGAAATGGGCAAAATGTATGAGGTGGAACGGAATGTGATTTGGAATCACAAGTGGAAATAAAGTAGAGTGGGTTTGGGGACAGCAAAGGGAGAGGGGAATATGGAAAGGGAAGACATCAGAATCATACTGTACCTACCAAGGAGGCCAAGAAAATGCTCATTTCATTCTTACCCCACCGCTCCCATCTCTGGCCTGATCTTCATAGACACTAAGGAGTAGAGGAAGAGCTGTAGGCTGAGGCCATGCCCAAAGTACTGGCCCCTGGGTACAGGATCTGTGTCATCATCTTTATCCCACTGAATTTTCAGGAAGAAAATGGCAAAGCCTCTACAGTCCTTTTGTGTCCAAGAACAAATGCCATAAATTCATCTAAGAGTCCTTTCCTATATTTCCTTTTCTCTATTCCTGTTTCAAATCACAGAATGTACCATTGAAAGGCCTATAGATGGGGGTTTGATTAGTGTGAGTAAGAAGAGCTGACAGCATGGGCCAGTGGAGGCTTCCTTGAAATGCAGACATTTCTTGAGGTCACTTGAGGCGATGCACAGAGGAGATCCTGGATACAGCAGGCAAGTCTTTAGACATGCACAGTGAGAGCCAGCCACATAGGGAAGCCAGAATCAAATGTAGGAGGCACACATTGGACAACACAAGCAGGGTGCCAGGCCCAAAGTAGACATTTCCAGCTCCAAAGGAAACCTAACCTGGGTATCACCTTTTACTCTTAGCATTATTGGAGCTCACTTTCAGTCCCCCTCCCAGCACCTCAATACCTGGGCCTAGGACCAAAGAGAAGATATGTGGTGTGACAATGGTAAGAGTTGCAAGGTATTGTCTTGAATCCTATTTTAGGAGGAGATTATAAATAATTTTAGTTCCGTTCACAGGGATGAAACACTTTCAAACCTGAAGATTCAATAGTATGCAACAGCACATGGTCATGTTAGAATTTGAGCATGTAGTTTAAAAAATTAGAGCTATTAAGAAAACTGAAATGCTAGTGGACCTCCAGAACCATTTGGGGTGTCATGGGGGTCAGGGCAGAGATGTCAGATAGGTTATAGACAAAGAAAAACATGGTTATACATCGTTCCAAAATACCTAGAAAATTTGATAGGAATATTTATGACCAATTAAGACTACCACAGGGTCATTTGGTGTATTGCATAAAAATTACCCATTAAAAGAGTGATATTTGTACTGGAGTTGAGTCATATTTAAGATCCGAATCTAAACTCTAGCTATCAGCTATGCAGTATTAGTCGTTCCAGTTCAGTAAAGACACCACACAGAAATAAAAACTAACTTATTAAATGTTGAAACTACACATCAATATAGATATTTACAAATAGTAAGTGTCAACTAATATAAAAATGATCTTGTAATTTTGAATGACTTGGTAGAACACATGTAGCTTTGGTCTTAGAACCAACAACTATAGGTTTTAGTCCTAGTTTTGTTTGGCATGTATTTGACCTTGGGAAACTCTTAGCCTGCCTGAGCTTGTTGAAAGGAATAATAACACCTTTTCTGAGACATCATAGAGTTATTATGATGTTAATCTAAGATATTATGAGTGAAAATATTCTGTAAACCCTATGTGACTGTTGACTACCCAATATTATTTTTTGTAACTATAAAGTCTAGAATTTTAGCATTTCAGAAGATATTGGAATAGCTTCTGTTTACCACTCAGAATTCATCTTCCTTTTACTCTATTTCTGTTTGTAGAGCACTTCTTTTTTGTAAAGCAAAACCAAAGTTTTCCTTCACAAAAAAATAATTGCTAATAGGAGCCTTCAGAACATCTATTTCTGAAGAGGACAAAAGCAGAAAGCAGAAAGAAGAGGAGGAAAATAGATGGGAATTACCACTGGGTCTGCTGTCCCCACAGTAAGGTAGTATGTGGGCTGCAACTGAGTAAAGAATTATATAAAGTAGCCATGAACTAAGGTTGTTATGAAGAAGTCACACCCTAGACCCAATGGCCTCTTTAAGATCCTCACCACTGATGTTTACTTAGGTTAATGGTAGAGATTAGCTATCTAGTGGTAATATTGTCCAACTTTGAATTTTCTATTTTATTGATTAGTGATGAAAATATAAGTATCCCTGTTTGTACTTACTCAAGATGATCTGTTACTAGAATCTACTATGATAGAGACCTTTGGTTCCTGGAGGTAGAAGTAGAATATTCTCTTTAGTGCCCCGATAGCCAAACACACCTGCTATACACTCACTTCCTCCCCTTCTTAAAGTACTCAGTGTGTACAACAAATAACTAACCCCCCAAGAAGACTCTTACTAATATAAAATTTTAAAGAGAAATCCATAATGAAAGGTTTTTCAAGTAAAATGGAGAGCTGAACAGCTTTGGACTGCCCAGATGGATCAGAATAGGAATCGAAAGTGGCAGGAGACCCAAGGCAGACTATGAATGCAAACACTGAGCTTACAGGGATGGCAGAACTGTATTTTAGCTATGTAATCACAACAAAACACTTCATTTCTCTTGGCCTCCACTTCCCTATTTCTAGAATGGAGATATTAATACCTGCTTTCCCTGGCTATTGTAAAGATCCAGAGAAATAAAGTGAAGAACTTTGTGAGTTCTCACCGTGGATTGATATTGCATACAGTAATTTTCCAATAGGCCAGGGCTTACAAACTATACAGAGAAGCAACTCACATTCTGTGACTCTAAGAAAAAAAATAGAGAGTAGGAAGAATAGTAGCTTTGGACTAGGGTGGCCAAAGAAAAAGGGGATTTACCATAGGCTGTAAAGAATGGGTATTATTTCCACCAATGAAAGGAACATTGAAGGGATTTGTTGTCTAAAAGGTGGAGTGAGCCAAGGAATTTCTGGAGAAGCAAAACCAAGGTGGATCCAGCAAAAACTGAAAAGCATTCAGAGTCCAGAGAAGATAAGCCAGGTTGTGAAGCTGGGGCTTCACTATCCCAAGACTTGTATAATACCCTAATGGTCTGAATTATATTCCAAAATCAATCAAGATTCTTGAATAGTAAGTGAATAATAGTACTTTGTAGCTTAGAGGTATCCTGAATCTCACTGTATCATTCCTTTCTTAAAGCAATTCTGCAAGATGGGGATGAAAATGGTAATCATCCACATTTGATATATGGGAAATTGAGGCTCAGAGACACAGGGCCTTTAGTTTTCCTATTCAAGGCTGATACTTGGCCACCTGAGTCACAGTTCCACTTCCTGCTTTTTGCTAGTTAGATGGAGATAAGAATCTCACAGACTTTCCTGCCCACACTGTTCTCAAATCATGATGCTCAGATCTCAGCCTACTGAGTAGTTAAGATTACAGGGGTGTGCTGGTGATGCCTGGAAAAAGTTCTCTTCTTACATCTGGGGTCAGATCACATAATCCTTCAGTCGTTCTGAGTTTGTACACAAGTCATAGTTCCTTTCTCCAGAAGAGGTAGCATTCCACAGTCCAGCCAGCTTCCCACACCCCAACAATTTCCCATTCATCTACTCAACTTTGTCATCTCTCTGCAGTCCTCAATTACTGAACATGAGATGAAGTTTCATGCCTATGGTTTAAGTTCCACTCCCATGGGACTGTCAGAGAGGTTCAAGTACTAGAGGGCCTGCTTAGCAAATGTGAGGCCCTCAATCCCCTCACTCATCCACAAATGTAACCTCCAATGTAACCTCCTCCTTGTACAAGAGCACTTCGTTTGTGCTTGGTCTCTTCCCCAGCTGCGCAGCCTCTCATTCTAGATCTGGCTCACATGCCCATCTCCCTGGGTTTAGCAGAGTGCTGGCTCCTGGTAAAGGTTCAAATCATGAAAAGTAAAGAAAAATGGCAAAAGAGAAGCTTAGCAAGAAGGAAATTAACTTAATTTTCATGTCTCTTCTAAAATGTATCCCTTGCTACAAATTTCTCTCCATGAAAGATAAAACTCATTTAAACCTTGCATATTCTACAAAGGAACTGCTTCCCTTCCTCTGCCTATTAAGATGCTGGGTAGTTTTACTTTCATAGCCAAGGTTTTTCTTATTCCTTACTCAGCAGAAAAAAAAACCCTCCCTTAACAAAAGGAAGAAACTGACATATTTTGGATTGACAGATGTCAAGGGGACACTACCATCTAATTTCCTTGTTGATTAATTTGAAGGTAATTTCCTAGTAACCCAGGCTTCCAAAAAATGTATTTTAAGTGGCATGTTGGTAAAAGAAAATTAATTTCTCTACGTTAAACTTGCCAGCTTTTGAATTAATTGCATGAGCATAACAATCAATTAATAAATGTTAAGCAAACAAGGGAAAGTTGGTCAATTAAAAATGACAAAATTGATTCCAAGGGTAGATAAACCAAAAGATTGTCATAATGCTCATTTCTAAGTTTAGATATCCTGCCTCTATAAACCTTCCTCCCACTTTTCTATACAGCATTCAAATTGCTGAAGCTTCATTATAATTTCTTTTAAATAAATTACCATCTAAGCCCTCCTCACTGCTTTATCAGAATTAAAGGAACCACACAAGCAGTAGACCTATAGCAGCTACCAGAAATGGTCACTGCTTTGGGAAGATATGCCTCTCACATTTCTCTGCCTTAGTGGGGATTTGGGGGAGTGAGGGAGAGTTGTTTTGTTTTGTGTCAGTCCTGGGTCTTGAACTCAGGGCCTGGGCACTGTCCCTGAGCTTTATTTGCTCAAAGCTGATATCTACCACTTGGGTCACAGCTTCACTTCCAGGTTTTGGTTGTTAATTGAAGGTAAAAGTCTCACAAACTTTCCTGCCTGCTGTGGCTTCAAGTTGTTATCCCCAGATCTCAGCTTCCTCAGTAGTTAGGAACACAGGCATGAGCCACTGGTACCCAGCTGATATTTTTAAGACAGGAAGCATTTGCAAACAGGCAAACCAATGTTTTCTAAATATTTGCCAGTACAATGTGCCAGGAGAAAGCTCTGTACTTTCTGCTGATCAGATACCGGGCACAGTAAGAAATGGCAGGGCTTAGGGAGATTACTAGGTCTTTTCACAGCATTCAAATGGCACCTTCTGAAATTCAGTGCCATTCATACTTTGAGATCTCAGGCGAGACATAACCCAGGATGTATTAGATTTACCACCCTGCTCCAGAAAGGGGTTCTCATGGAAACATTGGAAATGATGTCTAAAGGCATCAAAAATATGCTGGATACTGGTAGTTCATGCCTGTAATCCTATCTACTCAGGAGGCTGAGATCTGAGATCACAGTTCGAAGCCAGTCCAGGTAGTTCCACTAAACTGGAACTGTGGCTCAAGCAGTAGAGTGCCAACCTTGAGTAACTTATATTAAGTAAAGTAAGCCAGACCCAAAGAAACATAGGTCACATGGTTTCCCTCATTTGTGATAACTAGAATGTGCCTATAAATCTACAAATAAACACACTGGATGATAAAAAAATGAAAACAAGTTATACCATGGGGGATGGACATACAAAGCAACAAAGAAATCATCTTATAAATATGTTAGAAACAATAGTAAGAAAGAAAAACCATTGAGTCCTTATCTTGGGGTTCATTTCGCTTAACATCAACCCATTGCAACAATGAGATGTACAAGACATCATGTTGAAAAACGAACTTTACAACTTGGAGGTGGGGCAGGGGAGACAGGAGGACAGGAATGGTAAGGGGAGACAAAGGAAGAGGCAACAATGCTTGACGAGAAATGTATTTATTACCTTGCTCATGTAACTGTAACCCCTCTGTACAGTATTTTCACCATTAAAATTTAATTAAAAAAATAAAATGCACTGGGACATGATAAATTATACAAGTTTCTAGACATTCACACAGAGTGAGACCAAAGGAGGATATTCTTTTTTTTTTTCTTCCTTTTTTTTTTTTTGGTCTGGTCGTGGGGCCTGAACTCTGGGCCTGGGCGATGTCCCTCAGCTCTTCAGCTCAAGGCTAGCGCTCTACCACTTGAGCCACAGCGCCACTTCCAGCTTTTTTCTTTTTGCTTATGTGGTGCTGAGGAATCGAACCCAGGGCCTCAGGCATGCAAGACAAGCGCTCTACCACTGAGCCACCTTCCCAGCCCCCAAAGGAGGATATTCTTAAGAGAAAATCACAAAGGCACAATAGCTATGTGCATGCAATCATATATAATAATAGTTATCAAAATGAACTCCAGGAAATGGACACAAGAGATTTTTTCCCCTTTGTTGCTGTTTTTTTAAATTTTTTTTCCTTTAGTCTTGTTAGTTTATCTGTCTTTGGGAGAGCACAGGATGGGAGGGGGGGCACAAAAATGGTGAAGCAAAGGGTAAACAATTGCTGCTGCAGTGATACTCACTGCTGCAGTGATACTCACTAGCCACTAGGTTGAAAATGAACTATACAACTTGTGGGTGGAGATGGGGGGAAAACAGAGAGCAGGAGGGAAGAGGAGGGACTGTTCAAAAAGACATGTACTTTTTATCTGGCTTATGTAACTGTAACCCCTCTGTACAACACCTTTACAAAATAACAATAAATAATTTTTTTAAAAAAGAATCTCAGGGAGAGAACCCAAGCCCTGAGTTCAAGCCCCAGGACTAGCAAAAAAAATGTATCTATATTAAAGTATACAAAGAATAAAATTTGTCTAGTGAAAGTAGCCTAGAGTGTGTGTATGCTTTCTTGCTATAGGACATAGCTGACATTTGCATGGCTTGCTCTGCTTGTCTTTTTTTTTTTTTTTTTTTTTTTTTTTTTTTTTTTTGCTCTCCTTGTCTTTAAGCCTTAGTGTATTTCATCACAAAATACATCCCTTGTCCTCTCAGACATGGACTGAAAAAAATTAGACAGCATGACATTTGCATCATTCATTTCCCGTTTTTCCAAGGGCGTTTAACATAATGGGTATGTATAAAGTTTCTAAACAATTCTATTTGTGTAATGCAAAAAGTTATCTCAACAAAGCCTGTGGAAAAACCAACACTAAAGAAGCACATGTAAACTTTTCCAATGGATTCTTCATTTGAATGTAGACAACTTCTCAATCATAATGAAATCACACCAAAACTCATCCCCAAGATTGTGTCTTCTATGAGCCTTTTCCCTCTCAGTAAATATCACTGCCCTCCATCCTGAGCTCTGGACAAAACTTGGGCTCATCCTTCAGCTCCATATTTAATATATTAACAATTCTACCCTCTGTCAAGCTCTGTCAATTCTACCTTCATGGCTTATCCAGAATCCAGCTAGGCAGCACCATTTCCTCCTGAGCAACCACCTTCTCTTGTGCTTAGCAGAAGCCTCCTATCTGGAATTCTTCATGATTTCACCTGGATCTACAGAGCAGACATTTCATATATTCCAAAACATGGGGTAGAACACATCGTTCACCACTGTCCACTTCATTACTACATCCTAAAAGCCCTGAACAGTAACACAGAGTAGATGAATGTAATATTTTGAGCGAATGAAAGTGTGAGATTTGGCTCAGTGCTAGTGGCTTTTATCTCCAATTTGCCACAAAAATAAAACCCCCAAAAAACAAAACAAAACCAAAAACCCTAGAAATGGAGCTGTGGCTCAAGTGGTAGAGTGCCATCTTGAGGGGGGAAAAAAGCTATGGCATGGTGACCAGGCCCTGAGTTCAAGCTCCAGTAACAAAAAACAAAAGTGTATAGTTTAGACAAGGTACACAGAATGACTAATTAAACACTTGAATACTGAACAAAAGCGTAACCATGTGGAAAACAAGGAGGAATAGGACACCTGCCTCTGCATCTCAGTAATTCACCCACCTATCAATTTAAAACTCACCTCATTCTTCCCTACAAAGGTGTTAATGGAAAAGAAGGCATTAGGGGTGAATGGGGTTTTCTGCCTAAAGCCGCTCCTTGGAGGGCTATGTTTACTGAAACCAAAGCAGAACTCAAAACTGGAGTGCTGATTCTAGTTGTTGTAAACAGTTGCCTGTTTGGCAGTCATGTGCTTGGTAATCAAAAGAATCATTACATAGTTTGCTAAAATCCCAGGGAAATAGCACAAAATGTGATATTTTGGCACTAATGAGGTGGTGCCCGAAGAAGTGTGATTTTAATTATGATAGATTTGGAGAATCCATTGCAAAACTGCAGGAGAACAGCATGCTCTACCCAGTTCCAGGGAAAGTGCATTAATATCCCATGTTTTTGTTTTATTTAGTCTTTGCTAGCTGTGTGGAGAATCACCCAAGGTAATGATAGAGCTACTAGGCACTACATCAAATAGAACCCTACATAGGAACTTTATTTTCTCTTCCTATAAAATGGATGGGGACTGTGCTACAGAAGAATTTTGGTCTTGAGTTGTCTCACAAGTTACAAGATTGATTTGCTTGGCGTCTGTCTGTTCTGATCCTGCATCCCCTTTCTAGAAACTTCTATCCTGTAGAGGTTGAAAAGTCACTGCTTAGTCTACAGGTTCACTGGCTTTTGGAGAACTGCTCTTCATTCAAAGGATTCTTCTGGGTTGGGGTGAATGCTGGTAGAAGTCTGCATACAAGCAGTGTTGCTGATTACTTCACTAGAATCCTGAGCACCTCAAAAGCCATTTGCTTTCAAGTTTCTTTAAGTGGTATTAGGGGAAAATATCCTCAAGGCATTATTTTTAAAGGGGACTTCAAATGTTCTCCCAGAAAAAAACATAATAATAAAAGTTGAACTTCAGGGGGTTGAAAGCAAAAATCTTAACAAGACTGTGAAAATGGAGACATCATTTCAGTTCCAGGGTAAAGAAAGTATTGGTCCCAACCAGGGTTAAATGTGAAAAGTGGATGGAGAAAAAATGCAGAAAATCTCCAAATCCTTGAATCCACATCATAAAATAGCAAAGAAGAAGAGTGAAGGGAAGAAACTAAAAAAGTAAACTTTTCACTTTTATACTTATGGAATAAAGAGAATTCAACACTCTCCCCATATCTTGAGTATAAAGAAGGCTAGACATTCTTCTCATTTCATTCCACTCTGCAAAGATAACTAAAATGATCTCCTGCTCACTTGGATTACATGGATTCACAATTATATTTTAAAGGCCTGGAAAGCAAGCCACAGACAGGGACAAAGCAGTTCCTTTAGAGTTTCCTCAAAATAGTTGTCTGTTCCAAAGGTCAAATCAAAAGATGTTTTTCCAGGTTCAAACTCTCATCTTTTTACATAGATCCCAACCTCCTCTCATTTGATGCATTGATATCTGGTTGCTTAGGCATTAGAGTTGCAGTATTACATATCAAAAGGACTCTTGAGAAATTCTCCCGAATTGATAATTCTAATTTCTTATGTATAAACTACTCTATATTCACTCAGAGGACAGCTGCATTGTATGCTAAATCATGAATCGGAAAAATTGGTCCCTTTGTATGTAGGATCGTATTAATTTGAGATGATCTTCCTTTTTTTCATTCGTTTGTTCCCACACTTGAGTTCCTGGTGTCAGTTTGTATTTGGCTTCTTGAGCATATTAAAGTTTTTCTAGTGCTTATGATGTTTTTGCCAAGAGCACACTTGCAGCAATCTGTGCTAGAATGGTCTTTGTGCCAATTACTTCAAAAAGTATTCTTTAAAATAAAAAGAGGGGAGGGGAAGCCTTTTTTAAAAGGAACTTTCAGGTTATAGTGTGGTAGTTTCCATTTTCATTTTGCCAGTCGATCTTCCTGATATGATGATTCTACAGGCTCTGGAATATAGAACTTTGTTTTTCAATTTTTGTTTTAAGCTCTTCTACAGAATGGAAATCCTAAGGGATATATTCAAACAGAAACAGGAATTGTGGTGGGCAGGAAAGTGCTGTCCAAAGTAAGGTCTCTGATGACACCACACCCTAGGCTGTTTAAACAGCATTAGAAAGAAGACTGCTAAAATGTGTTACAGTTTCCAAATGTGAGACTGATTAGATCTGTCTCTAATCGTGGCTGAATAAACCAAATGTAGCAAATGAGCTGGTGACATGTACAAAGTTGTCCATCCTGCCAATGAATGTTTTGAGTTGCATACATTGAATAGATAATTGTCATGTCAGGACTTTGGGTCTTAGGAGGCTATAAACTTAAATGTGATCAAATCATTAATATACATAGATATAAACACAGAGGAAATGGAAGGGAATGTAGCTTTTAGAGTACTCTACTAGATGGTGGTTTGCCTCAGAAGGCAGTGGCATTACTCTTCCCCCAGGATCTGTTTGCCTGTCTCTGTCAATGTTTTTTATCCTGAACCCCCTAAAACTGCGGAAGAGAAAGGTGGCTGGCTTCTGTATCTAAGTGATTCCTCTAAAAGTTTTCCCTTTATTATCAAAAATGCATTCATGGTACTGAGGCTTGCTGAAGTGGGGGAGGGGAAGGAGCAAGCCACCCTTTTCCCTGGTACTGCCTTCAAGTTTTCTCCCAGCAGCAGTATGCACTCTAGGACTGTGGATCGCAGGCAGGGGAGCTCTCCTCTTAGACCCTCAGACATTTATTGTATTATTTGGACTTTTGTTATAGTTTAGTGTCAGTACGAAATTCTGCTAGGAAATTCAAGAGAACAAAAGAGACTTTGAACAAGATTAATTGTCAAATTCAAGATACTGAAATAAAATATACCACGTTCTTGTTGGGGGTGAGTGTTGTGTGTGTGTGTGTGTGTGTGTGTGTGTGTGTGTGTGTGTGTGTGTGTGTGTGTGTGTGTGTGTGTGTGTGTGTGTGTAATTATACTAGGGCTCAGGGCCTGAGTCCTATCCCTTAGCTTTTTTACTCAAGGCTAATGCTCTACTACTTGAACCACAGCTCCACTTCTGGATTTTTTTGGTGGTTTATTGGAGGTAAGAGTCTCATGGACTTTCTGGACTTAGCTGGCTTCATACTTTGATCCTCAGATCACAGCAGCCTCCTGCGTAGCTAAGAATATAAGCATAAGTCACCAGGCCCAAATAAAACACACAAAGTTATTAACTGAGCAAGGATAGGAAGTATATCCTTGCATATGTTTATATCCAAACATACCTATACAAGAGGAAACATATGTTTCTCAATAAAAAATCCATGGTGTCTTCCAAAAAAATATCAAACACTATGGTATTCCTTCCTGGGAAAAGAGGCAAGAGGTAAAAAGTGGGATTGAGTTTTTATTCCATGACTGGCACAGGGCTGGTTCCAAGTCTTGTTTTCTGAGAGTGTTGGAAGATAAAATCACAGGCTGTTTTATTGAGAAGAGCCGCCTCTTTACCCTCAGCCTTAAGCACTAAGCCACAAGAGGCTGGGGGTGAGGGGTAGGAGAGGGAAGGGAGGGTAGGGGATGCACTCACTACCCATACCTCCACATCTAGAAAAAGAGGAATAAGAAAGTTGCCCTCCCCTGTGGACAACAGTCCTCTGTCCTTCTCTAGGAGACTTTAATAATGTAACTGAATCAAATGGCATTTGATCAGATGTACACAGTTCATCCTCCTTTGCTTTGCCCGGCCACAATTTATCTTGGTGTTTCTACCATGGTCCTGTTTTATTAAATGATATTTGAAGTGTTCCACTCAGAGAGAAAATGTGGTTTATAGCCTTGGCATACATTTGCATAATCTCGTTAAGGAGATCTCAGCAGCTTAGTTAAACTATCCCAATAAAAAATCTTATCTTTAGTAGAAGAAAGACTACTTTCCCTAAAGGGAACAAGACACAGACACAGGGTCTGAGTCCATTCTGAAAAGTGAAGGCTAGCTGTAATTGTAGTTACATTTTTCTTATATATGTGAAGTTTGTGAAAAAGAGATAGATGGGGAGTCATTCTTATGTTTGGGAGGATACAGTCAACAGAAGAAGAGAATGCTGTGCCTAATGTATATTAAATACGGGGGTTTAAATTTATAATTTGTTGCCTTAGAAAAATATTTCTGCATGAAATCCAAGACAAGGGTGATGAATTAGCAGCCATCTCTCAGCTCCCCACTGGAGCCATCCCATTAAGGGTTAACTTTCCAGGATCTCCTGAATTAATCAGGAGCTGAGCCAGGGGCAGGCAGCAAGGGGGAGGGGATTGGCAAAGCTTGGCTTCCCCTAGGAGGCTCCCAGCACTACCGAGCAGCCCACTGTGGTGTGGCCACTGAGAGATTGCAGCATTTTTCACAAAGAAAGGAGCAAACACCAAGAAACATGGCCTGTCCCACCTATCCCAGACCTCCTGCTTATCATGCACCCTGATTCCATTTTCAAAGAACCAAAAGACAATGGGTTATGTTGTAGTGAGTAAGGCGTTTTTCAGTACAGATTTAATTGTAAATGTACATTCATCTTTTGTTTTCTCATCAGCTTTGGAAGGCAGGCTATGCTGGGTCCCTGGGTCATCTTTATTAAGATTCAGTTACTTCTCCTGTAGAGGGACACTACCACTGGGTGGGCAGGAAGTTTTGCCAACACTGCCATTCAGAGCATTAGAAGGGCCAGGTGGAATCCAGCTCACTCTCCAGACCCTCCCTAGATTTATAGACCCTGGAGTTACAGGAGATGTCACTTGGAAATCCACATTGCCTACAAGATTTCCAGCCATTTCTTTGTGCACATCCAAATTTAAGAGCCACCACCCTTTAGGAGTCGTTTCTGTTTACTTAAAGAAAATTCCTTAGTCCCAGTTAAAAACAAAACATATTTTCCCCCCATTCAGTCGTGGACCCAACCAACTCAGGACTCCACCTGCATGAGTAAGAGGGGCCACTTCTTGGGCTTAAGCCCACTTTCCTTCATGACAGCATCTCAGTGACAGCAGAGAATATAGACCCTGATTTATTTCCTCTCCCTCTGCCTGCCAGTCTGGAAGGCCATTCTGTATAGCTTCATAGGCATCCACTACTTCACTAACTTTTCAGTAATCAGAGAAGCCAGGACATCTGTCTTCCTGCTTACCTTTCCTCTAATTAACCCTTCCTTTGTAATCATGGCCCTTTTATCCAACAACACTGGTTTCTCCCAGGGTTCTTCTTCCTTAGGGCCAGAACACTCCCTGCTCCTAATCTTGCTATCTCTTCTCTACGAAAGCCACCGTTATGTTGGATCTGCATGAAACCTGGATATCCTCTCTAAATTCTTGTCTACCCTCAAAGTCCTTATGCAATTTTGAAGGTTTCTGGTCTTAAAGGAATTCATTGGGACAAGCTTTCACTCGTGTCCTGAGTGCACACCATCCATGGATGATCTCTATCATCCTCTTTGCTCCTCTATCATGTACTCCCTGCCAAGAGTTCATCCTGTCATTCCAAATTTCACCTTCCCCAAATCTCACCACCCAACTTGCTGGGTGTTTTTCTTATCCCCAACTGCTAACGTGCCATTGTACTTATGGCAATAAAGCCTACCATTTTAATAGGGTCAGCTTCTAGATCTAAAATTGGAGATCCTGAAAAAGGAAATGGAATAGCATTCTGTTGTTCTTCTGGCTCCCAGTTGTCTTCTCTTGGGTGCTGGCTTCTGTGGACAGTGACCTGGCTTTAACTAGGAGTTGGAGGGGATGAGTGGCTGTTTGTTTTCAGATATTATACAAAAACCTAGGTGAAAGGAGTCAGACAAAGATGACCAGAAGATCTGTTAGAGCAGAATCTCCAACCTATAAATAGGCTCTTGTCCTGGAAAAAAAAGCACCCTCCCAAGAATTTGAATGAAGTTGGTACAAGTTTGATGTTCTCACACTGGTATAAATTGTCTTTACACTGCAGACTAGATGTTGAAGGTACTGAAAACCCAGCTAGACCCTTTCTATCTGCAGGTTTTGGTTCACCTCAAAGTCCTCATCACTTAAAAATTAGCTGACTCACCCACCTGAGCTAGTGATTTCATGACCTGTATGCTAACCCTGACTATGATGAGGAAGGGAGAGAAGGGAGATTGAAATGCCAGAAGAAAGCTTAATTTTTAAGGATTCCCTAAAAGGACAGGTGAAAAGATACTGAAGATACTCTACATCCAGGGACACAGTAATTGTTTTGTGTCTGAAGTCCTTTCTGTACCGCAGGTCTCCTAGCTCAATTCTCAGTTTCATATTATATGTGGTAAATAATGCATATAATGCTTGATAATGGAAACCTAACCTATTCCTAGAGGTGAGGTTTATTCCTAAAAGGAAGAAGAGCTGGGCTTCCAGATGTAATCCTCCATCATAGACCTTCCTTCCTTGAGTACTGACAGAGGGACAGTTTTATGGAGGTCTCTACCACAGGTTAGTTTGTAATGAGAAGATATTAGGGAGCCCATCTAAGTATGTATCACTAATAGGCAAGTGAAAATAGCATATGGAATGAAGAGAAGCAGATACTCCGTGTGGACAGTGTGGCTTGTTCACACTCTACACTCAGAACTTTGCAGACATGTGCTCATAGGCACTGCATGCAGCCCAGCCCTGGATCAGAGAAAACTAATAGTCAAATCACCATTTTTTCCTACTATGGGACAATTAAATAATGCAAATTGAGCATTGCCACTCAAAAAAATTGTGCATTGTGTTTTCCTGATGCCAACACCCAAGCAGTTCTGCGTAAGAAGCTCAGATTTTTTTTCCATCTCCTTATGATAAGACAAGAACAGTGAAAGGAAGTATGAGGATCAAGCTCTTATAGAAAGTTGAGCTCAGGGGCAAAGAATCTCGTAGTTCAAAAAGCTCTTTTGAAGAATATCTATAGATTAGATTTAAAACCAGACTAAAAATGAGCCCTTAGAACACAGAGGCAGTTTTTACCTGGCACTGACCAAAACCAAAGCAAGGCTCCAACTCAGATAGGATGCATAAAATCCCTATTGATTGGTTCTTAAACTGCAGTTATCAACTCACAGCCATACTCTGAAGTTCCTGCTCCCACCAAAGGGTTAGAAGGAGGAGGAGGAGGAGCACTACAGCCCCGTAAAGGCCACTGTATTGAGCATTTGGTAATAGAATTCTCTAGAAGCCATCATCCCCCCCCCTCAGTTATTTTCCACTGTTTTCGGTCTAAAAACTACCCAGGCCAAGCTGGGTTATTTGTCATGGTTTCTCAGGATCAAAATCAGATGTTCCAATTCCCAATTCAGTCCTATTTCTATCCCCATAATATTCTTTCTTAAGCAACTTTGTTATTTGTACAGTTTCTTGGTTCTTGATAGACTATTGGAGTTTGGGATCATATATCCATATCCACAGCCATTTCCCATTCACCAGCTTAACTTCACAAGGAGGCTCCCCATCACCCTCCACCCCACCCTACTCCAGCCCCCATTCCTTGGGATGTCAAACAGCAGGACTGGCCAAGGTATAACAAGTGTGACACTCATGCTAGACATTGACCAAGATGCTTTATACTCATAACCTGATTTATGGAATTGTAACCTCTTTGTACAACTACTTAATAATAATACTATTTAAAAACTCCTAGGCTTCAGGTACTCAAAAGGTTAAAAAAATGCTTTTGGCACTGATAGCCTACCTTGATAATTTCACAGATTTCTTGGCTTTAGCTCTCAGGAAGGAAACAAAAACAGGAGAAAAAGAAAAACAGAGAAAAAACAAAGTTTCTAAAAGTATAACTTCAACTCTCCCTCCCTTTTCTTCTCTCCCTCTTCTCCTTCTTCTCTCTTTATTTTAGCGATTCTAAGGTTTGAACTCAGGGAAACTTGATAAGTTGGCACTCGATCACTTGAACCCTGATGCTAACTAGACCTTTTTGCTTTAGTTATTTTTCTGATAGGTTCTTCTGTTCTTGCCTGGGGCCACTCATAGACTAAGATTCTCCTACTTCTGCCTTCCATAGAGCTGGGATTACAGGTGTGCACCATTATGCCTGGCTTACTTGCAGCACTACATTGGATACCTTCTCTAGGAGCTCCCTAAGCTGCTCAAATATAGGCTTTCCATCATTGTCCCCACATTAGTTCCTGAATTCCAGTTACCACTCAGTTGTCACCATCATCCTACAAATTCAAAAGCCATAGTGCCATCTCTTCTACTAGGTCCTATTGCAGATTTTATTGATCCTGCCCTCTGGGGGCCCACCTCTGTCTCTTCTGCTGTAGATACCAATTTATGTGCTCCTAGAACCCTGAAAAGTTCAATTATTTTTCTAGATTTCTCAGTCTGGAAATCTTTTTCCATCCTGCCATTTTACCTTATGTCAAGAACATAATGCCAGTATCATGTTGTCTTCCTAGTCTGTTTGGCTCAAAGTATTTTATAATTTTCTTATGGAACCTAATTTTTAATAATAAAAATGATATTTATTGAATGGATATTAGACACAGACCCAGGCACTTAATGTATATTTTTCACTTACTTGTCCCAGTAACCCCGCTAAAATCCAGAAGACCAAAAATGGCTGTGGAGACTTCTAGACCAATATCTGAGTCATTCCAATGTATTGCAAAGATTGAGTTCGGAATTCCAAACTCAATCATACATTTTCACACAGTAGGCATCACCTCTGAAACTGTAACACACAAAGGGACTGAGTGTGGTACTTAATTTCCACTACTTAGAAGGAAGAAATCAGGAGAATCAAAGTTCGAGGCCAGCTCAGGCAAAAAGTTATTGAGACTCATCTTAACCAACAATTTGGTAAAAATCTGTAATTCTAATATTTAGGTAGGATGATGACAGTTGAAGGTCATCACTAGGCAGAAGTATAAGACCTTCTCTCAAAAATAACCAAATCAAAAAGGGCTAGGCATGTGTGGCTAGCTCAGATGTTAGAACACCTGCCTAGCAAGCACAAAGTCCCGAAGTTTAAACTCTACTAGTACTCATTTAAATAAACAGAAAATGAAAGGAATAAATTAGACCCTTCTAAGTTATCTTCCAAATATGAAATTTATGACCCTTTAAAATTACAAGGAACTTATTAGACCTTTACCTAACATTCAATTAACATTTTGTCCTCATGCGTATTGGTTGAGGTTTTTTTCTAAGTGTATCAGTCCTGGGGCTTGAACTCAGGGCCCAAGAGCTATACCTGAGCTTTTTCTGCTAATAATCTACCACTAGACTAGTACTCTACCACTTGAGCCACAGCTCCACTTCCAGCTTTTTGGTGGCTCATTGGAGATAAAAGTCTCAGGGCCATTCTTGCCCGGGCTGGCTTTGAGCCATGATCCTCAGATCTCAGCCTCCTGAGTAGCTAGTGTTACAACCATGAGCCACTGGCATATATAAAGGCAAACAGAGATATTATTTTAAAATTAGAGAATTCTTCCCTATTTATAAAGCATGTGCCCCCATTATGTCCTTTAATTTTCATATTATAACTGCACAATAATGACTATTGTCTCCTACTTCACAGAAAAGGAAACTGAGACATAGAAAAGATGGATTACTTTTCCAGAAGAGCAGAATCAGAAAATTACAAGTCTGTATACCTGTTAGGCCCTGCTTTACCCCCTCAAATACCATTATGGCCACAGGCCAAGTTGGAACTCAGAGTTTGGGTACATTGGTATGAACACTGGCTCTCTGACACCTGCCTTCCCCAAATGTTCTTTAGTCTAAACGCTTTTAAATTGTTTTGGAACAGAATACCAAGTGCGGATTTATTTAGCACATCATTTCTGGGTGTATGTTTTCCTGAGCATTTATAGATCTGTGTTTTTCTAAGAAGCTGAGTTTTTGTGATAAAGCAAGACAGATCATGATAAATGAGCAGCTATGTAAGCCTCGCTGGGAGGAGGACTAAGGAAGGCACACCCTCCTGTGAAGTTAATCCCATTTCTTTTAGCTATTTCTTTATTAGTTAATGAGGTCTTGCAGAAAAAAATGTGTATCTGTGATGGTGCTGCAGCATCCTTGCCTCTAGGTACATTTTCAAATATTCATCAAGTAGTAGCAAATCTGACCAGAGCTTAAACCAAAGGGGCATTAAGTATGAATTTCGTCAACTTCAAGTGTGGGTGGTCACAATGCTGCTGCAGAAATAACCTCAATAATCTTCCTAGTTGGTGTTTCCAGAGCCCTAGCTCTGGGCACACATGTGAAGAGGTGACAGAGAAGAGGTATTATTTAGAACACTAGGACTCTGAAAGGTGGCCTCATAAGCTTTGATCCTGCTTCCTGACTGACAGAAGTGTGGCTTGCTTTTGGAAAACAGAATAACTTAAGAGAAGCAAAAATAAAATGAAAAAGGAATTGCCAGTCAAACCCCTGGGAAAGGGAGCAAATGCCAGATCATTCTGTTCATGAGAGGCGAGGCGAGAGACTGACTTCCCACTTTGGTTCCTTATGGCAAAGAGGGAAAAGTGGAATGCCAATAGATGATTTGATGCTCAATGATGCATTTGGAAAGAAAAACAAATGTGGAAAGTGGTTAGCTACTGAGATGAGTTCCATGCTACAAAGATCATGGCAACAACTTCTATGACCTAGATTTGACAAATCTCTTACATAGTAGCAGGGTCCTCAGAACTGAGCTAGAGTTTGCATGTGCCACACAGCTGTATGTGCATGCACACACACAAACATGCACGTGCATTTTCAAGTGCTAAAACATGCACCTCACTTCCATCACCTCAACACACAACCATAATGAGTACTGGTGGCTCATACCTGCAATCCTAGCTGCTCAGAAAGCTGAAATCTGAGGATTGAGGTTTGAATCTAACCCAGGCATGAATGTTCACGAGACACTTGTCTCCAATTAACCACCAAAAAGTCAGAAGTAGATCTGTAGCTCAAGTTATAAAGCTTTATCCCTGAGCAAAAATCTAAGGGACAGTACCCTGAATTCAAGCCCCAGCACACACACACACACACACACACACATACACACACACACACACACACACACACACACACACACACACAAGTTTTTCATATTTTCCACCCTTTTTATGATTTTATTTCACAGAAAACTTCAGGAAGCTGACATCATAGGCCTCCTTATAACCCTATGCAGGTTATAGGCAAAGGTTTAATAGTTCTGGATGACCTAGACTATTTGGTATACTTTGGCTAAAAAAAAATCAAATATTACAACCCAATATTCTCCTCCTGTTTCTAGTTAAGTACCTCTTGTGCTGCTGCCAAAATGGTACACATCTTCCTGATCCTACTTAAGTATGCACTCAAGTAATGAATCATAGGCCAAAGTCCTCTGACCATCACCCCCTGAGTACTGTAATAAATCACTGCTTTCCTGGTAATTCAGTACCGCCCCACTGTCCTTAAAAGAACCCATTTGTCGCAGCCACCAAGCCAGTTATTCATTGGAGTCTTTAGTCTTTCGCAGTATCAACTCTCAAATGAAGGAAATGAACCACACTTAAAGATGGAGATAACCAGGAGGTTTCTCTCGGTATAAACTGTGAGACAGATAGACGAATATCTGTCATTAACAAGGATTAATAATTCAGATGTTTCTTTCTGTAGCTCCATGTTCAACTTTTCTCTGATTATGAATTTCTAATGAATGTGAAAAAAACTCCTAGAAGAAAACAAAAGTACCACACTATAATAATATGTCTAGGAAAAAAATCTAAGAGCCTATGATTACTTCTTTTTGTCTCTTGTCCAGAGGACATTGAGGACACACTGACAGCCATTCAAGCTAATGATGGTTGTTCCAGATGTAATTTCAAATTTCTCACAAGAAATCACCATTACACATCCCCAAGATAAAGCTGACTGGTGTCCTGTCCTACATGCTCTCTTGCAGGTGATTCACATAACAGGCCGGCTACGCCTGAGAGTGTCGCTGTCCCATGGAAGGACTGTCCCCAGCCAAATCATGGGTCTTGTGGTTGTGGCTCATGCCTTGCCACCTCCTACAATCAACGAAGTCAGAATTGACTGCCACATGTTTGTCACTCGCGTGAATATGGACCTCAATATCATTTACTGTGAAAATAGGTACTTCCATTTCCCCCCCTTCCATTTGCCTGTTTGCATGCTGGTAAGGATTTTGTGGTTTCCAACAGTCTGAGGGATTTTACTTTCCCAATGAGGCTCATTACAAATCTTGATCTTGTTTGTAATAGCTCCTTGGAATGACACCAAACATGCTTTTTATTTAAAATTGACACTGCTGTCCTGATTTACATTAGGGACAACAATGGAATGAATGGGAATACCCAGATATCCGTATGCTATAAAACAGAATGAGACATTATTGGCAAAATGATGTAGCTAAAGGCATCTTCTATCCAATGGTCCAGCCACACCGTGGCCACTGCTCCCACAGGTATTAAAAAAGGAGAGAGAACAAATGAGGATTTAAGGCCCTCGTAGGAAAAAAAAGGACACAAAGGGAATTTGCAACACTATTAGATAAAAGTTCATCAATCTGAGGAACTCACCCTTATAAATTAGGGAAAGAGTATGGTATTCTCACAATTGAAAAAAAAATAAGGAAAGATAAGTCAGCATAGAAAGGAGCTGGCAGTTCTTCCTTAAGATGGAGCTTTTCTGAAGGGAAATTTCAGTTCCTGGTTAAAACATTTACTCTTTTAGATTACTCCCAAGGCAAGGGACAGGGAACCCTCAAGCTTTTCAGGGAGGCTCATCATCTGACTGTTAGGGAGAGAAAAAATCACGGGGCAAAAGGAGAAGAGCTGCTCACCTATCATCTGTGGGAAGGTAGTGTGGTGACACCACTCACGCCCTGATGTTCCCGAGAGAATTATTGAGACAGTTTGAGAAAGATGATTTTGTGCCATTGATTGCCGTAGCTTGAAGGCAATCTCTGTTCACTGTGCCCTGTGAGTGCCTTCAGAAGGGGAATGAAAGCAGAAAGGTCAAGTGGCTTGGGGAATTGACCTCACCAGAGCCAAAGCCAAGCGAAGTCAGACAGCCCTGCTTTCAGTCTACTGGGAAACGCTACGGAGGTTTAGGTCAAGTTAGAAACCGCCTACCATTTCCAGCCAGGGTCTGGTTCAGAGGAAAGAATTCACCAGTGGGACACAGATAGTATTGAAGATATTTTGCACCTGCCACTCTTACTTGAGAAGGAACTGCAAATCAGCTTTTCAAGTTTTGCTAGTATTTAATAAAAATTTTTTACCATTGTGATGACACATTTGAGTCTGTCTAAGGTATACTGGAATGGACACTGATTATCAGGAAAGACAAGTTAGCCAGAATGAATAACTGGAATTTTCAAGTAATGATAATGATAGGTGACTTTTAGTGAGCATTTACTACATGCTCAGCCTTATGCAAATTTAAACATAGAGACTATCTCCTTTAAGCTTTAGTACAGTTCCAGGAAGTGGGTGCTGCCATTGTTTCCATCATCTTAGAGCAACTTTAAGAGAAAGGACTCCCTGGCCTCAACCAAGGTTCAAACCACATCCTCCAGATCCAAACATCCATGTGTTTGGTTTTATTTTTTTAATCCTATGGGATCTCTCTGGCCCCTTGTTTTTCTTCAAAGGTCCTATGGGTTCTCCCTGCTAGCTGGCTTTTCTTCAAAGGTCAGACTACACAGATAAACCTCTGAGAGGTAAAAGAACACAATTACTACCAACAAGGTTGTTTAATCTGCAATTTAAAATGTATAGCACCGAAGAAGCACTCAGTCAGGTGAGGCAGGAATAAGGCCAGAGGATGGAACTGGTCTAGTTTAGCTTCACCATAACTTTTGCTTATTTACCAAGGTTCCAGTAATTGTCCTTTATCCCCCAAATCACTTAATTATCATTCTTTTGATCAACTGATTTTTTTGACAAGCTCCATGATCCTGGATGCCTCATGGTACCACACCAGTAATTGAGATCATTTCTGTGACCTGATTTAAGCTTTTTTTTTCTTGCCATTAAAAAAAATGCTTTCCACAACCCCCTATTAGCCAATACAATGCAGCATTATTTCCCAGCTGAGGATGATAGTAATTATGAAGACTTGTATTAAAGGTAATTGAGTATCTGATCTACAGAATAAGCATACTGTGTACCAGGCAGTATGTGATGTTAATTTCATTCCTTTCACCAATCCTCTCACCACCTCTGAGGTTGTTTTACAGATAAGGAAACTGAAGGTCAGAATACAAGAGGCCTCGGGATCCTGGTCTGTGGCCTTCTGATTTATGAGATCAACGTAACCACTAAGCTGGTCATGTTCACCACATTGAAGGGCTACAGTCATGTTTGAAGGATTTAATTCAAATAAAAACTAAACCAAAGAATTGCCTTCCCTAAAGTATAGAGTGGCTATCTCCTGTGGTTTATTATTTAATTAGGGAATTGTTAACTGCAAGCTAACTCTTGTTCCTTGGCACTGTGGACCACTCTTCTGCATGTTCCCTAAAACGGCCTGGGGCAAAGCCAACATCTAATGTTTTTTGGGAAGCTGGCAAATTCCAGAAACACCAACCAGAGTCTTTTAATGGCATCCTTGTTTCCTCTTTCACAGAAAGGGGGTGTAAATTACGCTTAGAAACTAGGCTTATGGCTTTAGGAAAACACCAACTAATCTGTTTCATACCACAAAACTATGGAATCCTTAGAAAGCATTCCTTTTATATTTCCCCAAAATTAATCTTTACCTTACTAAGAACTTTGGTTTGGCCAAAACTATTATTTACATTGCTCAACATTGAGAAATCTACTCACTGAATAGTATATTTTAATTATACCCCATAGTATCTTAGCTTTGTATTTCCTGTTTCCCTATCTTGGTAACCAAACATAAGCTCTTGTGTTTCTTAAAGGTGTCATTTCCAAAGTCTTACTTCAGATTTGAATAGGCCCTATGTCATAAATAATATTTTTTAAACATGGGAACAGTAAAGAGAATACATTAAATTTAAATCCCAAATCCATCTGTACTTGGAGATACAGAGGGATATGAGGCATTTTGACATGTCAGTTGTAAAGCAGGCAGAGTCCCCCGAATGTGTTTTCCAATTTGGGTTCTATTTTTCTATGCTTTGCCTAGGGACACCGATGTCTGGACAGTCAATGACAGGGGCATGCACACATACAGCCTGAGAGAGACACTGAAATGGTTTAAAAGTTTCTGTGTGGAATCTACCACAAAGTATCAGTTAAAAGAGCCAGGAGTAAAAGCTGAGTTCCCAAATGACTAAGACTAAAAAAGATAATACCCCCAGGCATCTGTATGTCTCAGCATTTAAATTATATCCCTTGAAATGCCAATTTGGACTTCATGCCAGGAAGCAGTTGAAGCCCTTTTTCATGGAAATACCCAATAGAAGACCAATCTGTTTAAATGAAAGGTGTCTCTAATCATTTGGTATAAACATAGTATGTTTTTATTTTATTATGTAACCTTGAATTATCTGGCCTATAATGAGGATTGTGACTGAGTCTCAATAATATCACAGACTTATGTTGTCTCAGAGTGCGTTTTAAACACCCCCCTCCCCCCCAAAAAAAGTAAATGAGAGAGAAGGAAAACCTAATTATTTAAATAAAAATGCTTGAAAGCTAGGCACCAGTGGCTCATGCCTATAATCCTAGCTACTCAGGAGGCTGAGATCTGAGGATTGCAGCCAGCCCAGGCAGCAAAGTCCATGAGTCTCTTATCTCCAATAAACCACCAGAAACCCAGAAGTGGCACTATGGCTCAAGTGGTAGAGCACTAGCCTTGAGCTGAAGAGCTGAGGGACAGCGCCCAGGCCCAGAGTTCAAGCCCCACGACTGACAAATAAATAAATAATGCTTGATCTCACACATTTCCTAACTCTGTAAAATCATGTTATGCAGTACAGAAATAATCTTCTCTATGAAGGGTTTTCCTAAGTGTGCCATGTCCTTGCAGGTATATGGCATGATGAAAATGTGTTAACAGTTATTCCACCATCTCTATTTTGCTCTTTTCTTAAGTTCGGGCCTGTGTTCTTCCCTTTGTAGGATTAGTGATTACATGGATCTGACCCCTGTAGACATCGTAGGGAAAAGATGCTATCACTTCATCCATGCTGAAGATGTCGAGGGCATCAGGCACAGTCACCTGGACTGTAAGTAACTCTGAATGAGGGAGAAACCCAGGCTGGTGTGTGTGTGTGTGTGTGTGTGTGTGTGTGTGTGTGTGTGTGTGTGTGTGTGTGTGTGTGTGTGTGTGTGTGTGTGTGTCTGTGTGTCTGTGTGTCTGTGTGTGTGTGTGTGTGTGTGTGTGTGTGTGTGTGTGTGTGTGTTTCTTTCTGGCATTTGTTTGGTTCAGCTCTGACTTTTCCTTTCATCTCTCATGTATACATTTGAGATGACTGTCAGTGTGCAGTGGAAAAAAAAAAGTGAGACATAAATCATTTCAACTGGTGTTGGCATTCGATTGAAAGTTGGACCTCAGGACAAGAGAAATTGCTGGATCTTTAGGTGTTCATTGGGAATTTCACGGTCTCTCGTGCTCTTTCTGCCAGTTAGCAGTAGGGGAACCTCTCTCCTCTTAAGTACTTCCTTGACCCTTTCATTTTCTAGAGAGCAATTTCCAATTTGAAATTTGTAGTTTCAGTTTAAAACGATATGTAGGAAAAGACAAGTTCAAATAGGCCAGAACCTCATAAAAAAAATGCCTCCTTGACTAGCACAAGAACTGGTAGACAAGGGGGCAGAGGACAGGGACAGATTACTATAGTACGGACAGAGCTGCTCTTGATGGCAACATCTTTTCATTGTATTCTGGAAAGACAGTTCTTCAGAGGAGCAAATACTTCCAGCCCCTGACTCCAGGACTCCCAGCTCCTGTCCCTCAAGCTGGATTCCAAAAGACCTTCTGTGGTACAAAAACAAGCAAGGCCAGTAGCATTCTGGTTTGGTCCAAGCAATGGCACACAGTGTCTTCATGTAGTATTCTCTCAGAGGAAATGCTCAATGCCATTCTTTCCCATCTACTTGTGTCTTATTTCTCAGGGGGTCTGTTTATTCTATGCATGGAAAGCATCTGACAAGAGCACTGGCCTGATGGACCATTTGAGAAGGAAATGCCCTCTTCTACTCAGAGCTGCTTTTGATGACTATTCAATAGACTCTTCCTGAAACACTAGAGGTCTACCAGTTACATTCCTAGAAAGTTCTAACTCAGCTCTGAAATCTGATTTTAAATTCATGCTAAGTGCCACAGTGAAAATGGTCCAACTTAAAGTTGGACGGTTTTATATAGCAATCATGGTCCAGCTGGAAAGTCTTTGTATTTATCTTCTCTCCCCCTTTCCTGTCATGGATGAGGAGAGATATTTCGGCTACCTTTTCCTACCCTTTGCAAACTTTTCCTCATTTTCAACTCACATCTTCAAAAGCACAGCTAAAAGGATAAGCTAGCTAGAGTCTCAAGGTGTGAACCTCTCACACTGGTTTTAAACTCTGCATTAGCAACACTGACATGGGACCAAATTCAGTGTCAAACTCAGTATCTCCTATCTCCTGGCAGAGCCTGACTGCAAGGCTGCTCTTCCTTACACTATAATCCCAACATTGAGCACATACCGTGATACTGCACACCAAGGATTTAGGGAACACACTTGTTGCTAAGAATTGAATGGGTGTTCTGTATCACAGAAGCAGATGGCTCTTCAATTAATTGAGGGGAAAAAATGATGCTGTTTCTTGGAAAGAAACATCAGGAATTTTTTGCTGGGAATTCAGAGAAACTGGAGAAAACTCAGGATCTTTAAAGGAGGCCATTGATTTAAAAAAAATAGAAATATATGCCAGAAATCCAGACTTAAATGAACAGATTATTTTCAGGACACTCTAGTAGATTCTGTGTATGAGGACAGGGGTGCTTTCTTGTGTTGAGTTAAGGTATAAATTCAGAGAACTGATGATGACAGGAAGTCATAACCAGTTGTTATTTGAAAAATGTCATGTTATCTCTCTAGGAATTGATTTGCAGCTGGAAGAAATTCAGGAACAGTGAGCTAGGACACTTTGTTGGGATTTGGTTGGTTTGGAGGAGGATTTTTTCCCCATAAAGCACTAACAAATATACTGAATGCCATTCTTTCACATCTACTTTTATCTCATTTCTCAGTAAGTAGAATAATTTGAGAGTGCTGAAAATAAACCATTCTGTCATTCACTATTGTGCAATTCTCCTAATTTTTCTGGTATCTTGCCAACTAATAAACAAGGAAACTGTGCTTTCAAATTCCATCATTTTTTTCATTACTTGATATTGACATACTGGCTGTTGGTTATGATTTCACCTACTAACAATGATTGAGTTCACTCTTAACTCATGCACATGATTTCTCATTTTGAGTTCTTTTAATGACCTTAAACACATGAAAAACAAATAGAACAAGCTGATAATTCTGCACAGTAAAATACACTTCACATATTTAGCTATCATGCTGTGGAATAACTCCACAATGTCAAGTAGCACACAATTAGTAAAACTGTAGGGGGAAAAAAAGGAGTGTTTTGATCCTGAAGAATTTTGATCCTAATCAGATTGAAACTTCAACGTTCTTGTAGTGCTTAATATCTTCAATCATACATGCACACACATGCATACACACACAAATCAAACTGATTCCAATATTAGACTTTGCATTCTGAGACTGAAATAAAATGCTAAGATATACAAATGCATCTCACTTTTTACAATAAACATTAACATCATTATAAAGTCAGATTGAGTCTAAAATGGTGCAGTGGAATGTCTGATGTTTACCTAATTCTCAAACCAAAGCCAGCCCAGTAACAAAATGACAGAGCATGTAATAAGTCTTGGTTGTGTAAACACTGGAAGAAAAGGCAAAAAGCCAGCACAGCATCTCTGCTTGTCTAAAGCCCTAGGCTATTACTAAAGGATGCTTCAACTGTGTTGTGTTGGCAAGAGAAGGTCATGGTGATATGGAATCAGTTCAAGAATAAGACAGAATTCTAAAACAAAGGGATGGTTAAAAAATAAACCACATTAACTATTTAGCTTTTCTTCCTAGAGCTGTTGGTACAGTTCCTGGTTCTGTCTATGAAAGACAGGTTTTAGACATCTGATCACACTTCCGATATTTTGATATCTGTCTTATGCTCTGATTTATGGATAAAAGTTAAAAGCAAAAAAGATTCACACTCACAAGTCTTTGATGACTAAAAATCCTATCTTTATCACTTTTTTTTCCCTTAGCCTAGGCAACTGTAAATGAACTTGTTTCTTGAATAAGAAAAAAAAAAACAGGGAATCTCAGCTACAACAAGTCTTGACAACTCTAATAACTGAATCAAGAAGATGGGTCCATCTCTCCTTCCACTGGGTTAATTCAAGATACCTGGTAGTTCACTGAGTGTCAGCATAGTCACTAAGAATCACACTGTTGATGCCAGCATGGAAGGTTAGTGACATACTAGGATTCTAAAGCCAAGAGTTTCAGAGTCCTTTCTGTGATAAAAATCACTCTCTCTTTTTTTTTAAAGACCAACTTCAAGTGAGGTGCTGATGTCTCATGCCTGTAATCCTATCTACTCAGAAGGCTGAGATCTAAGGATCCTGGTTCAAAGCCAGCCCAGACAGGAAAGTCCTTGAGACTCTTATCTCAAATTAGCCACCAAAAAGCTAGAAGTGGAGCTGTGGCTCAAGTAGTAGAGTGCTTGAGCAAAAAAACCTAGGCTCTGAGTTCAAGCCCAGGACTAGAACCAAAAAAAACAAAAAACAAAAAACAAAAACCCTTAATTGATCAAATCAACATTAACATTTCAAAGTTTGAATTTCAAACCATTCCTATCCTACCAATCATTTGGTTATCTCTCCCTCCATCACCCTCCTCTTCTTCCACTGCTTAGGAGGCAGTAACCAGGATATGCTCAATCCTGTGTGCTAGAGTCAGACTTTCCACTAACCAAGGGCATCCATGTCATTCTGAAGTTATGAGTTTCAGTACAACCATTTACAACTCTACCTCTGTCTCTAACCCAAAAGAGGATGCTCAGCCAAACACAGATCCATGCTTTGCATTTCTCTTTTGTTTTCATGTTCCAAGTTACTACAGTTTTAAAATTTTTTATTTTCTTTTTCTATTTTATTTTAATTAATAATTTTTTATTGTGAAAATACCATACAGAGGGGTTACAATTACATAAGCAAGGTAATGAGTGCATTTTATTTTCTTGCAAAGATGCTGTACAGAGGGGTTACAGTTACATCAGTAAGATAATGAGTACATTTCTTGTTGAGCATTGTTACCCCCTCCTGTGTTTTTCTCTTGCCATCCCTTCCCCATCTCATCCACTCCTCCCCCCAAAGTTGTAAAGTTCATTTCCAACATAGTGTCTTGTGTCATTGTTGCAATGGGTCATCCTGTGTCATTGTTTCAGCATTTTGTTATTCCCCTCCCCCCCATTAGATAAATGTATATACAAGATGCAAGGTACCAAAATCAAATATAGTAACAACAGGAATATACCATAGGAAGAAGAAAATACAAAAGAAACCAAAAAAACTCCCATCTATCCCCACCTTTTGTCTAGACTTGAGAAGAACTTGTCTTGATACATCTTTAGGGTTCAGGTCAAAGCAGCAAAAACTCTCTAATAACCTTAGGAAGAAGCCTAGAGAGAAACTTCTTTGTCCTGGTGGCTTTGTGCTTCCCCAGCAAAGCTCAAGGCTCTGCAACTATGGGATTCCAGAGGAAAGGAGCTACAGAGAATAGGTACCATGGCAGTTTCCCTCTCCTTAGCACATTTATCCAGGATAAGAAAACTCGGACAGAAGAACTTCCAGATAATAAAGGAAAAGGAACATGACCAACCCAATATACTGGGTGGAGGAGGGAAAGAGAGATATTAAAAAATACCATAGCCAAAGTATTTCTTAATCTCGTTCTTAACAGAATGCACATACAGCTACCTGGCATAATGCATTCCATGCTGCTTTGCATCAATAACCCCTACACTTCTCTCCTGAAGGCATCTCATCGCCAAATGCAAGCAGACTGCTTAATGCAGGACTAATTAGTATATCCCCTTCCAGTCTGTGGGCCCTCCATTGTAATTCCTTCCCAGCTCATTTTTTTTCCACAACCAAGCATCAATCAAAGTAAGTGCCCTGCCTGCCTAGGCAACACAAGATGTCCTCCATGCATTTGTCATCTGCCACACAAACAAAGGGGGAATTTAATTGTTGATTTGGGTATGCAGCCATGGTGCACAGGAAAGGAAGCAGCAAGTGAGAGGAGGTGGCAAGGAATAAAGTTTGATGGGTGGGCCAAATGCACAGTGCACTGGAGGCTTTTGTGCTATTTTCTGATCTTAGCACTGCTTCTAGTCCTGTCTTCAGGGATTTCACTGCAACCTGGTCATTGGCTGGACTTTTTCCTAAAGCAAATGAGTTTTTTCCCTTCTTCCTTATGAATATGAAAATGCCTATGGAAGTGCACTTAAAAGCTACCATATCTGCTTTCTTCAGAAGCCAAGTCAGCCTGCATCGTGCGCTTGTCTAAAAATCCTGTCACAGGAGCAAGATAAGGCAGGGTTTTATGCAGGGATGAAGTAGTATTATTTGGTTGGGTTTTCCTTTGGGGTTGCACCTTGGTTTTTGGTTTTTGGCAGTGCTGGTTTGGCTTTTCAAGTCTGTAGGCAGGCAAGTACAGAGCAGAGAGCAGCAGGAGTGGCCAACCACCAGCTGAGTGTCTGTCCCATTTGTTACACAGTGGTCTGGACTAGCAGTGCTGACATCACCCCACACTTACAGAAAGGCAGAATACTGGCAGTACTTCACTGACTCTGAACCTACAGTTAACAGGATTCTCTGCAGACTCTATTCATGCTCAAAGCTGAGAAGTACTAACCTTTTTTTTTTTAATGGTTGAGACAGTTTCATAGGCCTCGAACTTACTATATAGTCTAATCTAGACTCAAACTCAAGCTCTTCCTGCCTGAGCCTCCCAAATGCTGGGATTATAGGCCTGTACCACCACACAAAACCACTAGTATTTAGAAGATACTATTTTATAAACTATCAGAAGGAGTTTATTTTCCTCTGGATATGGATAAATTACATTAATAATAGCAAGATGTCAGTAGCAAATTGGCTCTAAGGGTATTGCAAATGAAATGAGTATATATAATTACTTGATAAACTCATTTCTTTACAGAGTTTTTTAAAATTTTTATTTGCTTGTGTGTATGTGTGTGCTTGTGTGTGCATGTATCAGTCCTGGGGCTTGAATTTAGGGCCTAGATACTGTCCTTGAGCCTTTGTGCATAGAGCTATAGCACTCTACCACTTGAGCCACAGCCCCACCTTTGGCTTTTTTTATTTTTAATTGGAAATAAGAGTCTCAATGTACTTAGCTGCCTGGACTGGCTTTGAACCATAATCCTCAGAGCTCAGCTTCCTGAACAGCTAGAATTACAGGCGTGAGCCACTAGAGCCCAGCAAACTTTTATTTATTCTTATCTTCATATGAATATACAAGAGGGTTACAATTTAGCATGCCCAGTGCATCTTGATCAGTTATCCTTTCCATAATTTTCCTCTCCTACCTCTCCCAACCAGCCACATCAACTTTACCATATCCCTTTTCACATGTATACATTGAGAATTATGACTGTGTTTGTCCATTTCCCATTCATCACCCCCTTACCACTACCCTGTCTCATTCAAGACATTTCCATTTCCTGGTGCTCATGTTGCTAAACTGTGACTTCCTTATGAAGAACTTGAATGTGCAGTAATAAATGTTATACAAATTAGAGGAAAATGAAATCATTTGTTGTTTTTCCCTCAGATATTTTTCCTACACTTTGTGTAGGGCTGGGAATGTGGCTTAGTGGTAGAGTGCTTACCTAGCATGCATGAAGCCCTGTATTTAATTCCTCAGTACCACATAAACAGAAAAAGCCAGAAGTAGAGCTGTGGCTCAAGTAGTAGAGTGCTAGCTTTGAGCAAAAGAAGCTCAGGAACAGAGCCTAGGCCCTAAGTTCAAGCCCCAGGACTGGCAAAAATACTTTATATACTTTAATATATAGTATACTTTTATATATACTGCATGTATGAATACAAACAGTAATATCTTGCCTGTTCACATTCATGTAATATGCCTAAGTGCTTGTTATCTATGATACTTTATATTGCTGTGAGGTTTGAAACTAGCTAAGATAAGGCTTCTAACTTCTAGGGGCACACATACTAGAAGAGAAGACAACATGAAATACCCAGTTCTAATTACATGGCATAAAATGATGACTAGAAAACCTGAAGTGGGAGAAATCAAGACAAGGATAGAGAAGGAGCACATTTACCACAGATATTAAAAGAGAGTAGCAAGAGGCCAGGTAGGCAGGAGATGTAGAGTGGTGCCAGGGATATTTCAGGAAAAGAAGAACATAGGAGGGATGGGGAATACAACCAGAGAGCAAAGTTGACCTTTTTCTTTTCTCTTTTTCTAGTTCTGAGGCTTGAACTCAAGCTTTTGTGCTCATGGCTAGCACTCTACCACTTGAGCCACAGATCTACTTCTGGCTTTTGGGGGAGGGGGAAGTTAAATGAAGATAAGAGTCCCATAGAGTTTTCTTCCTAGGCTGGCTTTGAACTGTGGTCCTCATATCTCAGCCTCCTGAGTAGCTAGGATTATAGGCATGGGCCACCAACACCTGGAACAAGTCTGACTTTATATCAACTGGTAAATTCAATTCTCCCATGCATTCTTGCTCCTTATTAACATTTTGATTAGTAGCTGCTTTTATTATAGTGTTTAAGGCTTATAATTGATGAAAACTAACCCACTGTTCTAGTAAGGTATGAACAGTATTGACTTCTTAATCTTTCATTTTAACCTAAATCAAGTAACCTAAATAGAATCAGTTCCATCACTTCTTATAATGGCATCTTGTTCTTAATTTGATGTAAAGTATTTTCTCTATCAAATTAGCCATAAAACATCAACATCATCTGGCATAGCTCAAAAAAAGAATCTCAAATATTTATAAACACTGAGCATTGGATTTCATTTATGTATGTGTCTAGCTTATGTATGTGCCCATAAATATGGGTTATCTAATGATCAGGTTACTTAAATGTCTTCATGAAGGCCCACATGCACATCTTGGAAATTTTGATAGGTGTATCAGCTAAAATGTATCTGGTTACAAGTAACAGAAATCCCAAGTAGAGGTGGCTTAAACTTCCTTTGTAATTGTCTTAGCTTTCTCCTCATGATCAAGACTGCTATAGCACCCACAAAATATTAGCTCCCAAAACAGTCGTGCTGATGTGTGTTCACATAAAATATACCCCAAACTTCCCCACTGGGTGGAGTGATCCCCATGGATCTTGCCATCCAGCTTCTTTTCATACCCAAGCCTAAAACACACAGTGGCTAAGGGATGGAATTACTATTCATGGTTTAAACAATCAAGCATTAGCCCTCCTGGAACTTGTGAGGTGGGAAAGGGGAAGGGTATAAAACAAGACCTCTAACATAAATTCTGTTATCTGGAAGGAAACAGCAGTATTCATTCACTGAACCATCAACAATGGCTGTCACATGGAGAATCCACCATGTTTTTAACCACAGAGCACATGGACTTTTAAAACCCGCTTTAAAAAAAAAAAAGGAATTAACCTGGCACCGGTGGCTCATACCTGTAATCCTAGCTACTCAGGAGGCTGAGATCTGAGGACTGAGGGTCAAAGCCAGCCCAGGATGGAAAGTATGTGAGACTCCTATCTCCAATTAATCACCAAAAAGCCAGAAGTGGAGCTATGGCTCAAAGTAGTAGAGTACTACACTTAAGCTCAAAGGCTCAGGGACAACATCCAAATCTTTAAGCCCTGGGACCCATAACAAAAAAAGGAATAAGTCCATGCTTAAATATACAGATTTTATAAAGCACTAATTTCTATAGCCTTATGACTGACCTTTTATATATTTCTTCTTAAAGATGCTTAGTAGAGTCAACAAAAAGCAGACACTCGGGATCTACTTGGAGACATAAAGTTCCTATAGTCTCCATCCCATTTGTCATTTTTTAGCCTCCACTATATTCCATTCAACTTGACAGTGCTAATACTCTTATTTGCTCTGCTCTTCATTTTTAAAGAAGCACTCACTGTGGGGAATTTACGAATGAAAATGGCTAGCTACTTGCCACTGAAAGGCAAGTAGAGCCAAACCCCTATTTTAAGAGTGAAGGAAACTTTTCATTACCTCACACCATAGTAACTCCCCCTTGAGTTTTTTTCATCACCCCAAAATTCACTTCAAACCTACACTGATCCCTGGCAATAATGATCATGTCTAATTCAGACTAATGTCAGAGGGCAGGCCCAAGATAAGTCCTGTTTACTGTGATATCCCCTATGCCTGGCACAAAGGACACTCTCAAAATAATCTTGTTGGGTGATTGGAGAAATCTTCCCTTCCCCTTACTCCCTAGCCATCAATCTTTCCCAAATCCATGCTTAAGAGTTCACTGCTTCTTTCCTTTACACAAAGTACTGCCTCTTCCCTAAAAAAAAAAATGTTCTGAGGGCTTTGAAAATACTGTGCTTAACTATTTCGGCTACAAAAGGAAGGGATGAGTAGGAAAGAAACTTTCTGGTTGAAGGGCTGGGAAGGTGGCTCAATGGTAGAGTGCTTGCCTTGCATGCTTGAGGCCCTGGGTTCAATTCCTCAGCACCACATAAGCAAAAAGAAAAAGAAAGAAACTTTCTGGTTGAAGACTGCTTGGGAAAAAAACACAAAACCTGAGATCTTGGATGTCAGTCATACCAACACTTTGATTCTTTCCATCCTAGAACATGATACAAAATCTATCAGTGTTTCAGAGCCTTGGACTCCAACTCACAACATTATTATGAAGGGGAATTTATTTTTGAAACTTAACAAATTGACATGTGCTAAATCAATGAAATGTTTTCTGCATGATTCAATATTAACAGTTAATAAAAATCTATCAATTGGCAGTACAATAGGACAAAGCCTCTTCTGAGGTAGTAAATCACACAGATAGTAGTTCAGGCAAGGCCTGTCATTAGTGTATTAGGGGGAAAAATCCATAGATGATGCATACTCATTCATAGAACATCCACAGGTCTTTTGTCCTTGTGCTCGTAATTCACATTAAGTATCAAATATCATTCAACTTTACCAAATGTTCCTCAGCACATAGATTTAAAAAAAAAAAAACCTAAAAACCAATTTGTAGATGCCTGCCATTTATAAGACATCTAGCTCACTAATTGCAAAATCTATAGGGAAGTGCCCAGCCTCAAAGCCTCGGCTGATCCTATGAGTGCTTCTAAATGAAAAACTGTCTGTATTCCTAGTAAATAAAGCACTTCATGCAGTCACTAGCTGCAATGCTGTTTCTCCTGTGGGTTTTCAAAATGACCTTCCAGTAAGCATCAAGGACTTATAACTTTTTAGATAAAGAAACTTGTTCTTGTTTTAAGTCTATGTCAGGTTCATTCCCCTATAGCCCAGATTTTCAAAAGAAGAGGAAAAAGTAATCCAGAATTTAAAAAAAAAAAAAAAAAAAAAAAAAAACCTGTTTCCAGAATGAAGTTCCCTGTCAGCCTGCCTTGGGCCTTAGGTGGAGAAGCCGAGATTAAAGAGTCAGTATTCTTTTTCATGTTTTATCTGCCAGTTTTGTGAATGTAGAAAGAGAACGAGTGGCCACAGCTAAGCATCCAACTGTGGTATTAAATAGAAAGTATGACTCTAGCACAACACCCTTATACCCACACACACGCATGCGCACGCGTATACACACACACACACACACACACACACACACACACACACACACACACACACACACACAATTCCTAGCAAAGGCACCACTCTCCCCCTTAGCTCCACAGCCATTGATGAAGGTACTTTGAGGAGGGAGTGAGCGTCCCTGCAGATGTGTCCTATTGCCATGATGATAATAACGTTCTTTGTTCAGCTGTGTGAATGTGGCATCTCTGATGAGCTCACTATTTCCTATTTATTCTATACTTACCTGAATGCACCAAGTATTGCAGCTTTCAATGCATATGCAAACCAACTAAAATGTCCTTTTGTGAGATACTTTACTAAATGACTGCTTTGATATGCGTTCTTCATCTGCATCTTCAGACTGCATTCCATTGCTTCCTTCTTTAGAAGACACAACTCACTATTTAGCCTCTTTGGCTTTGATTTTGTACAACAGCCCAACAGGAAGAGACTATGTATGCTTTATTCTTCATATTTCTAAAGGCAAATTTATACTGATTTGTTTTGATTTACTAAGAGACGTATGTTCCTGCCACAGACACTGGCTTCCTTTATGTCCTTTCAGGCATCAGCCTTGGACTGTGAACTAAGTTTTCCCAAGGAAAACTGAAATCCCTTAGCTGGTATCTGTGTGCTAGGACCTGGACACCCACTGTAGCAAAAGGTTCCTGGGTCTTGGAGACAAGTAATTATTCTCTATAAGCAGCACATTTCTTGTATGCCAACCACTAAGCCTGAATGGAAAAACTAGGTGGCATTTTAAAAGAATATTCAATAAAATTTACCAAGTCCCTTTTTTTATGTTTTGGTTTTGAGGGAGTATTTGATGGTAAAAGGTCACATGTTTTAAAATACAAGCGTTTTGCAACTTTCTTCTGATAGAACCATATTTTCCACTCCTTCCAGAGTTAGAGGGGGTAGTGTTTTGCAAAAAGCCCCCCTCATTGTGAGGTGAGCAGTGGCCTAGCTCAAAAAGGAAGACTCAATTTCTCTGTTAATCTGTATTATATTCTTCTCCCCAGTGGAGGGTCACCTCTGTTCTCTGAAGAGCAAGGCTTGTAACTCTAAGGCAGCTTGGGTTAGAGGGTGAGATAGTGCTCACCCCACAGTTGGTTATCTAGGCCCAGAGGAATAAAGGTAGTATCTTATATGGTGGCAGAGCCCTTCACAATTATGTCTAGACTATTCTGAATTGTAAGTAAACATGTGAAAATCTTGTTATCTTCCCTATGCTTCTGTATGTACCTGTGAGAGAAATCTAAAAGAAACATTCGAATTTTAAACTAATTCCTATCACATTCCCTTTAAAAACAGTTATCATGTGCTGGGTGAATTCATTTGAAGGTCACACCAGGATTTGGGACAGCAGTGAAAAAGAAGATGCAGCTTATATACTGGAAACGCAACCAGTATCTCTTGGATGCAATTGTAGGGCTATAATCAACATATCTCTTTCTCTCCTTCTGCTTCCATTCCCTATAGAATATATATAGAATACATAGATATGAATTTATTCCTGAACTCATTGATTTGATGGGTACCTATATCTTTTCAACTATTCTTTCGGAATGCCATATCAACTAACCATTGTACTTATTTCTGGTTTCCCAAATAACCAGACATAAACATTTTCATTTTGCTCTGCAATCTACATCTAAAAATTTTAAGTAAGAACACAGCCACAAAATTCAAGAGAAAGGAAGTTTTTTTTGTGTTTTTCAAGTTCTCTAATTTATTACCCACTAAAAATCTCTCTCAAACTGGCACCAAGGTGGCTTTTCTTCTTCAGCTGATTAGGCCCGCATGAGCTCAGGAAAAGCTGTCAGATCCTGCCTCTGGCGCAGCTGGAATGATCCAACTGATTTGCCAGTATGGTTTTTCTTTCTTTCAAGAAATAAGCTTCATCCCACAAATCATAAATTTATTTTCTAGATGAACCAAGCCCCTTCCCCCCCAAAATTCCTTGTTCGTTTTAAAAGTAAAACAGCCTAATAACCTCTTTCATGAAACTTCCTCAAAAACAAAAGCAACTTGGGTCATCTTTGGTCAGCATTTCAGTTTCGTGGGCACTAATACCACACCGTATTTGCAGTTATCTGCATTCCCTATGGCCTATGCCCTGTGCCCTATGCAAGGGTGCAAGGGTCTGAGTTTCACTCATCTCCAGAAAAAAGTCATCATGTAAGGCCATGCTAAAACGTTTACCCTTTTAAAATTCTGTCAGGTTAGCCCAGGGCAAAATGATGAGTTACATCAATCTTGTCTTCCTCAGCTGCCCGCTGTGGGCGCTAAAACCTGCTTCTTGGTATTCACCACAATAACCTAAGGGCAATATCATAGTTCTCTGACTCCCCAAGGAACCCCTTGCTCTCCAATCCTTCAATCCTGTCCTCCCATCAGAACTCACCACTCACTGACACTGCCTCTCTTTCATTTGGGTCTCCTCTCTCAACAGATAACCCCTAGCCTGGGTTTGGTAAAGACTATACTAACATAATTATGCATCCTAGTAAGTTGGTATTTATCATCTCAGGATGCACAGATGTGTTTAAGAAGACCAGGTCACCCTACTTCATCTCAAAAAGATGGCATGGTATCAGTCCTTTAGCAAATAAGCCTTTCAGCTCTTTCTACAGTAGATGGCTGAGAACCACAGAGGCAGATGTTTTCCCAGATATCTACTCGCTGTTGGGGTTTTAGCTGAAGGAAAAGTACAGTAAGCCCACCTTTGCAAATTTACCATATGTGGCTCTGACTAAACATGATCAAAATAAGTAAATGAAAGGCCTTTCAAAAAGCAAAAGGTTTTAATTCCCACATTTGAATTATGTAGCTCAGTTAATGCAGAGGAGCACACAATCTTCAGTTGCCATCAATTGTGTTTAAATCACTGTAATCCACTGTTTCCTTGCCCTGAAATTGTAAAAATTGGCCTCCCATCAAAAGCAAATGGCTCCCCAAAAGCAAAGTAAATAGTAATGCGCTAATTCAAGTGAGATGTTACAATGAGATGTTACAATGGCATGTCTTTAGAAGTTGGGTAGCATTATGGGGAAAATGAATCAGGCATCGTCAGTATAGCACTGAATTCTGTATCTTGAGCATTCGTCTCAGTGATGGCTTTCTTATAACTACATACTCAAAAATACCAAGTGTCTGCTGCTTTATTAGAAAAATGATGGGATGAGCTTTATGTTGATGCAATTGCTAATTTTATAACTGCTTTATTCATTTGCCCTTTTCTGTATTCCATATTGTAAAAATCTTTTAACTTTTACCTGCTTTGAGTCACACTCTAGTCCACAATTCCCATCCAGGATGAGCTGACGGGGCCCACCTTGTTGTTTTCATTTGATTCTAAAAAGGGGATTCTTCCTTTTAATTAAGAATATAACAACCGTGCTGGAATGTGGCACAAGTGATAGAGTGCTTGCCTGGCAAGCAGGAAGCCCTAGTTTAAACCCCAATACCACCAAAAAGCAAACATAAATACCACAACTATTTGATATTATCCTTTATTTTAAATATAAACAGAACTGTGCTACCAGCCTGACTGGAGTAGTATATGTTTTCTCTGTGAAGAAAGTGGACAGAATGACACAACCCACAACTCCTCGATTAAGTTAACCAGGTTGAGCAGATTTGAATAAAAGCACATCTTGTTGCATGCAACAATGATCTGACAGAAGAGTTGGATGGCAGAGTTAGTATTTTACTGCTTTCAGCTTCACTACGCAGTTTTAGAGCCATGCATGCATACTGTCAGAACTTACAATTGCCTACAAAAGGAGAGTACAATGCTACCTGTGGAGCCTCATCACCAAGAGAAGGTGATGTTTCAGACCTTAAAAATACCCTCAATTGTGCAGTCCTTTTAGAATGAAACCTGCCACGATATGAAACACTCATCAAGGCAAACCTTTTTCAAGCAACAGTGAAGACATTATTATTAAATTTTACTACCATGCATGTAGCACACTGTGAGAAAAAAAAAGGGGGAGCTTTGGAGAAAAGCATCAGAGCATATATGTTTAAAGACATAACATGTGGAGGTTTCATTTGCGATCACTTTCATAGGCAGGGAGAGTGGCTCGCGACATGACTGCAAGAGTTTCAGTATCTTGAAACATGACTTTTTTTGGAAGTGACTACCCTTTATCCATCCACACACACCTCCAAAAAAATCAAAATGTACTTCATGAAACTATTGTATATGAAGCACTTATTAGCCGTAATTAAATGGACAATATGAATTTACTACGTCTTTAGGACTCTGGCTTGTTCTGGTTTAGAGCAAGATGATTAATGCAAATACATATTACTTGAGATAACCATTTAGCAGCTAATTTAGCCAAATTTATTACAGCAGTTAGAGGTTTTTCATTTCAACAGACGGAGACAAGGACATGCCAAAAGTGGGCCACATAGATGAGTGCACACTGCCCTCTAGTGGCCAACCAGCGGGTGGTACTTCCTGGGGTGGGGGTGGGGGGGAGCAGAGAGTTGCTGTGATCCATAACCAACTCCAAACAGCAGCTTCTGTACATTTTCAGCATCCTTTAAACCATTCCCTTCCATAGCACTTTATTTCAGGGGATGATTTACTGCACTTTCCCCTTTTACTAGCTCAGGAGTACCCAGATACAAATCAAATCAATTTCAACTTGGCAAGATTTTGGTTAAAGTATCATTTTTAACATCTGCATTTTAAAGCTCTCTTTCAGTGGGTATTTAATGGCACCGTTTCACATTACTGATTGTTTTTACTCGTTCCTTCATTTTGGGTCATATTTCAGAGTCTGTGTGGAGCCGTCACTCTGTTTGGCTCTAGCCAAGTCAATTCCATGTCTCCCCCTTAGGCCAGGGATTCTCTCTGACTCAATGAGGGGATTTATTTCATCCCAACATTCAGCAGTCTCACCTGAATTTCTCCCAACTGAACAGTATCAATTCAATCCATCTGAGAACAATAAATTTGGTTAGCCAAGATCAAAAGGGACAGATGGGTAAAGGTGCCAGTTAGTATTGCTGGAACTGATCGAAACAGAGATCGAAATGATCGAAAGAGAGAGGCAAAGCATCTTTAGAACCATTCAAATATCCAGACCTCAAAGAGGACTTCCAAATAAATCACATCCCTATATCCTCTGCTTCCCATCTCATGTCAAACCCAGTGACAATATTTACAATGTAGTAAGTGCTCTGTGAGCCAAAGGATTTGTAGTCCTCTTATTCTTCCTTTCTGCCAGAAAAGAAATAAAGTCTTGATACAGATGCCAATAACCCTCCTCCAGCACAGCCACTCCACCGAACTGTTGACTTCACCAGCCCTACTAGTGCCATCTTACATTAAGCCCACAGAAGGGGTAGAGGTTCTGGGCTTGAGGATTTGCGCAGATGAGAATCACATGTCCTTTGTCTTATTACCATCCCTTCTGTTTTGGTTTTTTTTTTTTTTTCCTCCAGTGCTGAATAAAGGTCAGTGTGTGACGAAGTACTATCGCTGGATGCAGAAGAATGGAGGATATATCTGGATACAGTCTAGTGCTACCATAGCTATTAATGCCAAGAATGCAAATGAAAAGAACATCATCTGGGTGAATTATCTTCTTAGGTATATCTTCTAATTGTTTTATTTCCCAGTTATAAGTTGTGCAGCCCAATGATGTAAAGTTATATTATCTTTAAATAATAAGTAGTACAGAGTTTTATGGAAATTCTGCTCCCCTTTCCACAAGTTTCAAAGAAGTGTGAGAAAATCAAAATGTTGGAAAGGTCTCTCAGGGAAGATTTGCAAGATTCTAGTAATTCTTGAGTTGCCAACATTTGGCCAACTCTGTCAAAAAAATTGCTTTGGTTTTTCTCACAAATGCTCAGACCAAAAAAAAAAAACATGATACAGACTTCAGCCTGAGGCAGAAATATTTAGCTGAAGTATTCAAGACGCATGCTTTTACCTATAGCCTCCACACTCTCACTCATGCTCTCTACTCCTTGTGAAAAATAAGCAAAAGAGATGGAGAGGAGGGACAGAGTATGTAATATTCCTATTGCTCATCATCCCTTCCATGCCCTCAGCCAGCTCTATATGGTTTGATGGAGAAACATAAACTGCTTTGCCAGAATGATGATGATCTCATGATAAAAAGTGGAGACAATTTTCCTTTGCCTGTTGATGTGATCTCAGACATGTTCCGCTGCTCTTACAGTATGTCTTCAAACTTATATCCATAAATAAGTCCAAGCTCAATCGCTTCGTAAACTCTGTTGTGCCATACCTTTTCTCTTACCCTACTTTCTGCTTTTGGATCCAAACAAGCAGAAAAGTAAGACCAACAGGTAGGGTGATTTGTATTTGGAGTGAATCTTCTAGAAGGTTCTCCACCAATCTAAGAGGCATAAAGAGGCATTTCCCATTTCAAGGCAGTTTCACAATGCTTGACTTAGCTTCCTCCCACCACCATCATACCAGTCTGGCTTCTGTGTCCCTAAAGGCACCAAAAGGGTCCACGTGGTCTAAGTAAGAAAACTTCCAGTAGGTCTAATGAATGGAAGTTGGTGCCCTTTGGCTGATAAATTTTGACAGGGACTACCTGAATCCCATTTTTCTTTGAAACAGCCAAATGGAGCTGAGATGTTAACAAGGCTGGCTTATCAGCACAGTGGCCCTTCAGTGTTTCACATACTTTCATGATGACTTGAAGGCACGAATGTGCTTGCTTCCAACAGGGTATCAATCAGACACTAATGATTATTGCTGTGGAGAAGGCCTTAATGGCGACCACTTAAAAGAATCTTCATTAATCTACTTTCTTTTATCTTTTTTGACCTCTACTGCTCTATGTTAATTCTCTCCCAAGGTAAAAGTATGTGCATTTCTTGGGGCTTTCTCCTAGGGCCTTCATGCAAACTATCCCTTGTAGTCATGATGTGTTCCAGAGGGTTCTGATATCGAGGGATCCTTTTAGATATTGCTGCATGGAACAGTCATTTATATGTAATGCAGGAAGTGATACTCAGGTGCCTAAACAGAAAATAGAAACAAGGTATTATGACATTATATTCTTTAGTAATAACCCAAGCAGACTCATTACTACAAAGCATAAAACAGTGGTAAAAGGTTACATCTTGTCTTCCACATTGATGTGAACAGGACATTAAGAATTTCTGTCTAGTTGTTACTCCCATTTTGGAAGACTGTTTTCTGCTCTGAACCTTTCTTACTGCCTCATCAACCCCAAGACTTCCCAGCCTACCTCCTATGGTAAGGGTAAGGTCAGTCTGAACAACTTGGGACTGATACCAGTGACCTAGCATGGAGTCAAATGGTACAAAACTTCATGACTGCTTGGTGATTCTATTCCATCATATTCTATAATAGACAGGAAGGAGGCAGTTTGGATTTCAAAGACCAGACTTCGGGCTGTAGAACCTATTTCAAATGTGACAGACCTTTTCCAGCTGACCCAATGACCTACAGTGAGGTCAGCAATAAAAGGACAGTAAATTGGAGGACAAGTGACCATTTAAACCCCATGGCACCTAGACAAAAGAAAGTGATGTCAATGAGCTTTAGTATAGGACATTCCACCAAGCTAGCCACCCAACAACCCATCTATAGGCTGGATATCTAAAAAGGAAAGGAAGAGACCTCGGCAAAGCAGCAACTACTAAAGTTTGCTTTTCTTCCCCCTATTCATAGCTTTTGTTCTTCGCTAAAAAAACAAACAATGTTTTCATTTCAAAATGTTTTCCTGCTCAGAATCCCTCAGTCCCAGGGCCTAACCAAGCTCAATCTAACTTGTTCTGAAATTACTGCTCTTCTGTCTTTTTCCCTCCCTTATAATACAGGCTCAGATTATTCAGAGAAAATGCTGTCTACCTTTCTATCATTAGTCTCATCTGATTATCTGGAAAACTACTGCGAAAGCTAATTCACACTAAGGAGTAAATGCCTGATAATCCTTCTGGTTGAATTAACCCTCAAAGGAACTTTTGAAGTTTTAAGAGTAGTTACTGAAAGAGTGCCTCTTTCGTATGGGAATTTCACTTCACTAGAGGTTAGCAAATGAGTCAATAATCATCTGTTTGGCTGGCCATCCTGGACGCCTAGAAGAGGCACTTCCCATTTCAAGGCAATATGTTCTGCTTGTGCCTTCAGATTATAGAGGCTCATACACTGGGCTTTCCAGAAGATAGCCATCTCAAACTGACCAGAAATATTCTGCTTCCACAGGTGGCTTGTTTCTACATTAAAAATAGAACAAAAATATGTTTGCGCAAATGGGGTTAGATCCATTCTGCTAGGGCCCCTCTCACACTGGGATCCCCCACACACACTGCAATCAGATTGCTAGCTAACAAGTCACAGGTGTACACCACATGAAAAGATGAAAATGTGATTGTAATGGGTGTGTTGACAGTTCGGTAGCCATAATCCACACATCCCAAGGTGCACCTGTGCATCTGACAGATCGTTAGGCACTGAGGGCTCACCTCCCCCACCCCTTCACCACCACCACCACTACCTCTGGAACCATCAGAAAAACTGAGAAGTTACACTAAGGGGGTTAGACAAGGGTACTGAGGCAACGGATTCATCAGGAGCCCAAGGAAAGATAGGGCACACTGGGAGGTATGGGAATGAGTTGCTGAGAGTACTTATTCCCCCAGCCCCTCAGGTGCTGTACTGGGAGGAATGTCAAGAAGCACAGTTCCCTTGCCCCCAAGTAGTACCTGACTGATTAGTTTAAAAGATTTTTAGTGCCTTTTATGTCCCATTTGGATAGTCAGTCACTGTAACAGAGTGCACCTGTATCCTGGAACATGCGATCCAAGCTTCGAAATAGTCCCACAAAGAGCTAAAAAATGATTTTCTGTTTAGTCTTCTAAACTTTTTAAACTCCACAACTGTGGCAAGGAAGTGTCAGAAATGGTTCACAGCAAATTATGCAGAGTGAGTGCCTGCCCTCCTAATGAATGCCTCCCTCCACACAGCAACCCTGAGTACAAGGACACACCTATGGACATCGCACAGCTCCCCCACCTGCCAGAGAAAACTTCCGAATCCTCCGAGACATCTGACTCTGAATCTGACTCTAAAGACACCTCAGGTATTACAGGTATTACTACTTCTCCATGTTCTGTAGCTTCAGGTTGCCTCTCCAAATGCAAGGGTGGGGTGGTGGCCAAAGGGCCATGGCCAGAGAACCAAACAGCCCAATTTTATATCACGATGTGCACACCAAGTTATTACTGAGTCTCCTATCGTCTCTACACATAAATGCATATATTTACCTAACATATAAATACATACATGTGTATATGTGTATGTTGTTGTGTATACGTACATAAACATACAGATAGGTAGATTTAGTGTTAGTCCTTCCCTAGCCAACAGGAGTCATGCTTTAGTCTCACAGTTAACTCAAGCCTCTTTTCTGGAAACAGGTATAGGAATAACCCTGCCAGCTCCAAGAAAGTTTGTGCCTTGGAGCCCCAAATGTTCAGAACTGATCTAAGCTACTGAACCTCTAAAGCAGAATAATTTATATATGGGTGAATGCCTCTTGCAGGGTGCCAGACTGCTATTTGTTTTCTGAATGCTTTACTATTCCCCATTATTTTGGGAAGTAGTCTTCCTAAATAGTTATTTGAGAATAGGAAAACTAATACAAAATTTTACTTTTCCTTCAGTTCTCAATTGCCTCCCATAGACATGCAAAGTCAGGGAGCACAGAATTCATAAAATGTTACAGCTGCAAAAACTTCTAAGCCTATTTTAATCCTACCACTACAGCTACAGAAGGGGAAATGAAGGACAGAGAAGTTGTATGTTTTTCCAAGGTTCTAATGCAGGCTGCCATCCAAACCTATCATGGGGGAGCCATAAAAATCACCATCATCCTTACATATTTTGAGGCTATTTACTGAGAAAATGAATTCTCCCTAAAATGCAGAAGATGACAAGTCTCTTCCTGTCATCAGGGCTCCTCCAATACAGTGACAGCAACATGAATGTCTATACACAGGACACAGCTTCAGGAAGGCAGGAGGAAGGGACAAATATTCATAGTGGATCTTGATAATATTCCTGCCCCTTCAATTGTATCATTTGGAAATTCTTTACTACAGCAGTGAAGTACATGGATTATCCCCACCAGTTATATTCCTTCAGAGGAAAGAGACAGAAGCAAATTAAAACATACAATGAATCAGATAATGAATCTAAGTGTTATGGAAAAACACTTGCTAGAGGGTGTGGCTTCCAATAATGATAACAAAAATTTTCTGCACCAGTGGAAGTCCAGAGCTCTTTAAGTGTCACCTGGCATTCCATCATCTGTATACCTGGCACCTTATCCCAGGTTAATTTTGCCCCCCTGGGTATCTCTGCAGAACTTCTAAAGTTTCAATGTGCCTACGCATAAGAGGAGACCTACCATCCTGCATTTGCACCAGGTGTCCTGGCCTTTCTGAGGGCCTGGATAGCAGAAGCTTACTAAAAGAGCCAGCCATGGACCAGTCCCATTGACACAGTGTCGTTTCTCACATCTCCTGTCCCAACTTCAGCTAATCTAGGCCCTCAACAGAGACTGCCTGGTCATTAAAGTCACTGGAAGGCTGTGTAACTGAGCACAGGACACCTCTTTCCCTCCTCCCCGCCAGTCTCCAGGTGAGAAGCTGGTTCTGCCCTGCTAATGCAATGTCCTCTTTTCTCTCCCCTTGCCCTGCCCTCCCCCAACCCTGGGCCCTGCACAGAGGACAATGAGAACTCCAAGTCTGACGAGAAGGGGAATCAATCCGAGAACAGCGAAGATCCTGAGCCCGACCGGAAGAAGTCGGGCAATGCGTGTGACAACGACATGAACTGCAATGACGACGGCCACAGCTCCAGCAACCCCGACAGCCGCGACAGCGACGACAGCTTCGAACACTCGGACTTTGAGAACCCCAAGGCGGCCGAGGACGGCTTCGGGGGGCTGGGCCCCATGCAGATCAAGGTGGAGCGGTACGTGGAGAGCGAGTCGGACCTGCGGCTGCAGAACTGCGAGTCGCTCACGTCAGACAGCGCCAAGGACTCGGACAGCGCGGGCGAGGCGGGCGCGCAGGCCTCCAGCAAGCACCAGAAGCGCAAGAAGAGGCGGAAACGCCAGAAGGGCGGCAGCGCCAGCCGCAGGCGCCTCTCCAGCGCGTCGAGTCCTGGCGGTGGCGGCGGCGGCCTGGAAGCAGCAGCAGCAGCAGCAGCAGCAGCAGCCGGGCTCGTGGAGCCCCCGCGGCTGCTGTCTTCCCCTCACAGTGCCTCTGTGCTCAAGATCAAGACGGAGATCTCGGAACCCATCAACTTCGACAACGACAGCAGCATCTGGAACTACCCGCCCAACCGGGAGATCTCCCGGAATGAGTCTCCCTACAGCATGACCAAGCCCCCCAGCTCCGAGCACTTCCCGTCCCCGCCGGGCGGTGGCGGCGGCGCGGGCGGCGCGGGCCTGCACGTGGCCATCCCGGACTCGGTCCTCACCCCGCCGGGCGCCGACAGCGGCGGCGCGGCCACCCGCAAGACTCAATTCAGCACCTCAGGCAGCACAGCCCTGGCCCCGGTGGTGGCGGCCGCCGCGGCCTCAGACCCGCTGTCGCCCCCGCTCTCGGCGTCCCCGCGGGACAAGCACCCCCCCGGGGGCGGCGGCAGCGGAGGCAGCAATGGCGGCGGCGGCCCCGGGGCGTCTAACTCCTTGCTGTACACTGGGGACCTGGAGGCTCTGCAGAGGCTACAGGCCGGCAACGTCGTGCTCCCCCTGGTGCACCGGGTGACCGGGACCCTGGCGGCCACCAGCACAGCGGCGCAGAGGGTCTACACCACGGGCACCATCCGCTACGCGCCCGCCGAGGTGACCCTGGCCATGCAGGGCAACCTGCTGCCCAACGCACACGCCGTCAACTTCGTGGACGTCAACAGCCCCGGCTTCGGCCTCGACCCCAAGACGCCCATGGAGATGCTTTACCACCACGTGCACCGGCTCAACATGTCGGGACCGTTCGGCGGGGCGGTGAGCGCCGCCAGCCTGACGCAGATGCCCGCCGGCAACGTGTTCACCACGGCCGAGGGACTCTTCTCCACGCTGCCCTTCCCGGTCTACAGCAATGGCATCCATGCCGCACAGACTCTGGAGCGCAAGGAGGACTGAGGCGTCCGCTCGCGTGCCTACGTACGTGCGTGCGTGCGTGCGTGCGTGCACATGTGGGTCGTGCGCATGCCGCATGCGCATGCGCAGGGCTCCTCAGAGGAGGCATGGTGGTCGGCGTTTTCAGTTTTTAGACCTTTAATTCTAGCACTTTGAATTCGAGCAGGTCAGCGTCCTCTCCACGCGGCGGTCCCCCCCTTCCACCCCCCCCCATCCCATTCCCCTTCCTTTCACGTTGACTTAATTCTTTTGTGTAAAGACAAGTTTTATTGTTTTGGCCTTCCGAGGGTCAGATGACCAGTTCAACTGCCTGCCATTTTGTCTTCTTCTAAAGATGTGTGTTGGGTTGTTTGGCTTTTCTTTGCATCTTTATTAAGATGTCTTTAACGTGTATATGCCTCTGCCATAGAATACTCAGTCTCGTGGTCAAGAGATTTCTCGAGTGACAACCATTGAGGGTTTCTTCCTAAAGATCTTGATGTGATCAAGATGGAAAGAGACAAGCATAAACAATGTGCCCTGTTTGACTAAGTCAAATGAAATGGGGTGGTGGGTTTTTGTTTGTTTGTTTCTGTTCCTAATTCCTTTAAAAAAAATAGGGGAATAGTATTTTAGAATTTTATGCAGAATTTAATTCTCTTTTTTATGGTTAAGATTTTAAGATTTTTCTTACTTGCACATAAAAAAAATAATTTGGGCTCTTAAACTTAATTTCTGGCCTATGACTAGAATGTGTTGGGGTTTTTTTTGTTGTTGTTTTTACAAAAAAAAGTTGGACTAAATGTTAATTACTGAAACATTAACTTAATTTCTAAAATCATGGTGCTATCATTTATTAATCTATAATGTCTTCATACAAAATGCAGCTCCTGGGCTGGCTTTTGGGGAAAAAAAAGAAAAAGAAGAAAAAAAAAAAAAAACCACGATGTTTTCTGTCCTGGTGTGGAGTCAGTTGCTGCAGTCTCCTTGGTTAGTTAAGACAAAGCCCTCATTAACGTTTGCTGCAGGATTTAAAATGTTTTACCTCCCAACTAACAAACATAGCCTCACATTAAATTTAATGGGTCAGTAAAGCCCTTTTAAAAGGGGGCCTTTGATGAACTCAATCAAACTGATTTGAGGAGCAGTTTAGGTACATCTGCCTTTTGTTGAGCTTTTTATTTTTTTTAACTCAGTCTAACTGAGGCTAATTTTACAACTTCAATAATACTTAGGAGTCAACGAAGGAAAAATAAACATGTTTTTGTTGGGTTTTGTTTTTCTTTCACTTTTTGCTTAAAAAAAAAGGAAGGTTGTATGTTGAGGGACTGATTTGATGGAATTTATTTTCTTTTGAGTTCTTATTTCTGGGTTAAAACCAATATGTTTTAAAACTAAAGAATGGGTTAATAAGCTTCAGACAGATAACTGCAACTGAAAACTGCACATTAAAGTTAAACAAAACAAAAAAAAAAGAAAAATAAGGAAAAAGAAAAAAATAATCCTATTTTGTCTGCATTGCCAGAAATCAGTGTGGTGTCAAACACTCCAAATGACTGTCAAGTATAAATTCTTCTCCTGCTTCATTTTTGGCAGTTGTTTGTTAAGGCATCTAATAACAGATGTGAGAACTGTAATGTGTACAATGTGTACGTGTCCTCGGCTGTCAGTCCCATTGCAGTTTCAATGTGTGTTTCTATATGCAGTATATACTAAGCTAACGTAGTTGTTTTGTCCTTTGTCTTCTCTGTGCTCTATCTCTAGTCTGGAGTGGTACAGTCCCATTCCTGCAGTCCTAGTGAATCAGTGATTCTTGGGGGTTAGTGGTTTTTGTGTGGTGGCCTTCCTCTGTAATGTCACCCTATACTGCTTCTACTGTCTGTGAATCCTCTGTTTTACTTTTGAAAATTCCTGCCGTTGCTTTGCTGGTGTATATTCTCCCTGCCTCTCCTAACTTTCCCTTCCCTTTCCTGTTTTCCCCTTTCCTTCTCTGCTTTCCATCCCTGGTCCTCCAAATCCTTTTCATTCTCAGAGATAAAAAGACTCTTAACTAGCTCAAGGTTAATGGAGCCATTTTCCCCACAATGGAATTCTGGGTATGACTGACACACTCACTCTTTCTCTCTCTCCTCTCTCTCCTCTCTCTCTCTCTCTCTCTCTCTCTCTCTCTCTCTCTCTCTCTCTCTCTCTCTCTCTCTCTCTCTCCCTCCCTCCCTCCCTCCCTCCCTCCCTCCTGGAGTGCAACAAAAAGCACTGAAGAATAATGCTCAGATATATTAAATAAATGATGCCATACAGCCTCAGTTGTTAACATTCCCAGAGTCCCTTGTGCTCTACCTATAAGCAGTGGGTGCTTTTCTTTTTTTTTTTTTTTCAGGTTGGCTGATGGAGCAATATATAAAGCAATTACCAGTGAGACAGAAAATTATTTCAAAGGTCAACCAACATTTTTTTAAAAAAAAACAAAATGGGTGGGGGTAATGGAATATAGAATTGTCATATATATTTGTTTATTCGTGCAATGCTAATATAGTAACTCAGCTGTCCTTTGAATATCACTGTGTGGAGTGGATTCCTCTAGAACCTTTGATTCCATGAGTTGGGCCCAAGCTATGGTAACATAATAACAGAATGAAGTGGATGCCACAAATTTTAGTAGTGAGCTTACTTGAAGGATTGCAATAGGTTTAGAAGATGAAGAAGGCCGATTGAGAAACTTAAAGATTAATCGTGGAAGCTCTACTCTAGCTATTGAACAATCAAAGGAATGCACCTATCAGCTACAAAGAACAGCTAGACAGCTGTCTTATTTTTCTTTTATAAATGTTTCTGTGTTGTGTCAAAATGATTTCTGGTGATTTAAACTAACAGATAATCACAGCTGCTGTCTAAATCCATAGTGTTTAAAATACAAAATGGAAAAAAAAAAAAACACTTCATTACCTGTGAAGACTGTGTCTGTGTTTTTAACTATTTCTTGTACAAATATATGAAAACTTTTATGAGGAGACTGGTGCCAAGTAGCTGAATAATGGGGAAAGGGATATTCTGTTCGTAAAAATCTTAGCAGTGTTACCAACTCTACGATATATATATAAAAATAATTAAAACATTACAAAGCGACAGCTATGGTACATTTGTTTTGTGTGAAGCTAACCGGACCTAACTTCCTGAGTGCCTGGCTTATTTTGAAACATTTTTTTCATTGACCATTGATAATGCTGCAAATCAGAAATGTACATACTTCATTTACAACAGGGTTCTTTTTATACTTTTGTAGATTTCTCATACATGTCACATACATGGTTGTCTTTATGTAACTTAATTTTTTTCATCCGCAGGTGCCATTTTCATAATAAACTTCTCTTGGATTTGTTACTATCTGGCATCATTTCTTTTACATGTAACCATCCTAACTAATGAATGCTGGTAGTATTTGTTTAAGCAGGTACTTTGGTCATTATTCTTTATTTAAAAAGAAAAAAAAAGATTTCAAATGCATCCATATTTTTGCTAGTTTTGGAAAAAAAATGCATAGCTTGTGTACTGATGAGGCTGACAAGGCCCAGATTAAGATGCTAATCCAAATACTACACAAAACTTGCAACCATCCTAAATTTTCAGCTACCCCAACTCATTGTCATACCAAGCATTAGTATGCATATTCTCAAAGCTGAACAGTGGGTATGCAACCTTAACCACTGTGGGAAGGGTGCATTCTTTCTTGATTAATGCTCAGTAAGTGATGAGAGCTGTCATACATTAATCATTTAAAATGCACTTGATATTTTCATTTATTATGATCTATAATGTGTAACCAACTTTTCCATTGCTTATACGTCTCTCTATTCTAAATACGTTTTTTCTTTTCCTCCAGACAAGCTAAGTCATGGTTGTGCTGTGTTATATTTAAGTCAGCATGTGGCCTGTTACATTTTAAGGCAGGTAATATGGTAGCATGTTTTTGTGGTAGCATCTCAAAGTTAAGAATTGAGTAGTTTACCTGTTCAGGCTGTGCTCTCCAAAAAGAGAGAGAATAACTTAATCAAAGCCAAAAGAGAGATGTGTTTTTGTTCCCAAACTACGAATGATAGTAAATATCATTGCCTCAGTCTATGTCTTTAGTGGCTTTTGCTAAGTTGGGGATAAATAATATTAATAGAGGGATGATGGATATGATCATTGAGACTGATGGATGAAAGTGTGGTTAGGTCTGTAGGCTTTCTGCTGTTCCCTACGTGGGTCCTTGAAATAAGTATTTAAGAGGCTAAGGAGAGGGTGAGAGAGAACACAGAATTGAATTGGCTTAGTTATTTTTCCAAAAGTTATCTTTTGCTCCAAAGTGCCAGCAATATAAGAAATAACAAGATTGCAGAGGTCAAAACTAGGGAAGCTAGACCCGAATGGATGATGGTGAGGAGACCAGAGCTCACCCAGGCCACTCTGGTAGACACTGATGGGGTAGCTCTTGCTGATGGCTTTCAGAGGTTTGCCTGGAGCAAGATATGGTGAAGGCAGAGGGATAATGTGTTATAGTGAGGCTGGTAAAGCCACAATACTGCTTCTGGACAGTTCTACTGCTCTATGAATCCTGAGGCTTGAGTAGACAAGTCAAACATGGTGGGAGAATTGAAATCCTCATAGTCTTTGGAGCTTCTGCAGTAAAAGTGATCAAAATCCTCCATTCTTTTCCCAATTTGAGCCCCCATCCACGTAAGGTTTCTGTCTTTTGTATACCTATTATTGCTAAAAATAGGTCACTAATGAAATAACAGTTCATATCTAGAAAGAGCAAGCAAGCTCTGGACTCAGACCCATTGATAATTGGGAAGCCCTTCCATTTCCCTAGTCCCAGGCCTCGCAATCCAGCCAGAGCCTCTAGCTCTCTAGAAGCCCAGCCCCTCTCCTTTGTCAGGCTGGCAGCAAGTCAACCTGCCAGGGCTCCATCAGATGTTAGACAGAAAGAGGATCTGCAACCAGATCTCTTCATCTCCTCCCTCTTCTTTCCCAGCTGATACTGACATAGTTCATTTGCCAATGAAGAACATTTTTCAAGGGAAATCAACAGAAAATATATATCAGGAGGGAATCCAGGGAGGAAAATTACTGGGAGAAAATGAGGGAAGAGGTGACACTGTTCAAAAAGAAATGTACTCAGGGCTGGGAAGGTGGCTCAGTGGTAGAGTGCTTGCCTTGCATGCATGAGGCCCTGGGTTCGATTCCTCAGTACCACATAAGCAAAAAGAAAAAAGCCGGAAGTGGTGCTGTGGCTCAAGTGGTAGAGAGCTAGCCTTGAGCTGAAGAGCTGAGGGACAGCACGCAGGCCCTGAGTTCAGGCCCCACGACTGGACCCAAAAAAGAAAAAAAAAAAGTACTGATTAACTGACATGTAATTTTAACCCCTCTGTATATCACCTTTACAATAAATTGTTTTTAAAGAGGGAAACCATGCACTCACCTTAGTATAAAGAATCTGGGTTACTCTTTTTTTGTTGTTTTTATTGGTCATGGAGCTTGAACTCTGGGCCTGAACGCTGTCCCTCAGCTCTTTAGCTCATGGCTAGCGCTCTACCACTTGAGCTGCAGCACCACTTTCTGGGTTACTCTTATAAGCTGTAATTCTTACATACCCTTCCCTACTCCTAGGCAAAATCTATTTACACCAAGAGGGCTTAATGCAACTGGAATCTAACTTGTATGTGCTTGGTAATGTATCAAACACAGAAAGTAGTCTGTTCAAGCCAAGGTCATTATCCAAATTCAAAACACAGAGTAAGGGCCTTGAGAGAAGAATACTTTTGCTAACATCAGATCCTGCAATGGAAAAAATGACAAATTTTGTTCTGAGGTATAATTCCCAAAGACTGATGACAAACTGCAGGCTTAGGAAGCTCTCCTGAAAGACTAAGGTAAGTGAACACTTTCAGAGCTGCCCTCTGCTCTCCTGTGTCTCCTAGGAAGCTATCATAAAGAATGAGGATTGACCTGGTAAACTCTCATGGGCCATGAATTATTGCCAATTCAACTTCACAGCCCCCCATAGCTCACTGATTTACAAACAGTGTTGGCTCAGTGAAGACTTACTAAACAGTAATGACTAAAGACATGAAAAAATACTGAAACATATCTTATCAAGAGGTAGATATTCCACTGCAAATGTCCAGGTGGTTTGACAGGATAAGCTGGAGTTTCTGTTGAGGAATATCAAAATGGGAAAGGCAGCAAGATCACTCTTCCTGCCTCCTTGGGTAGCCCACATGCCTCATACTGAGCTGCCCACTGAGAAATGTTGGAGAGAAACTAAAAGTGTGTGTCCACACTGCTATCTTCTTTGTATGCAGAAATAAGTCAGATAATCCAAAGAGGAAAAGGAAGAAGACAAATGAAACTAAGCAGTTAGGAACCGATCTAGTAAACAATGACATCCTATCCTGTGGACATCTATAGATCTTATGTTCAAAAGAAAGTAGCACTTGTTTATTCTCACAGATGAACACTGAGCTGATAATAAACACAACGGATTTCCAGAAAACCTTAGCCGTGCAGAGGAACCCTCTGGTGTAGAAATGACATCATAATGATCCTAGTGAGGGTCTTTCTAGCCCACTCACTAGTGGATCGTTATCATTTTAGAAGGTATTGAGCTGAAATCTTAACTCTGATTTTAAAATGGACTAAATTATTACTCTCTTCTGAATGGCCTTCAGAAGTATTTGTCAGGGTCACTAAATCTCTAGGCTAAAGGTCACTTGTTATTTCCTCCAGTGACATGGTGGACAGAATTCTTACACACTCTAGTCACTATAATCTGAGCATGCCAGAACTCATGTAGGGCCTTCTGTTGGCTTCCTCAGACTGCCTGGTTATCACAAATTGGGTAGTCCTCAGAGTTCCATGGAGGGAACTATTAAGTCCCAAACCCAGGTGGCAGAAAGAAAAGCTCTGGGGGAGAAAGTACCCCCAGGTTCTTTCCTGACCTCTGGATGTTACATCAATCTGAAACACTTCTCAGTGTGCAGATGCATCACTTTAATCTCCACATCTGCCATTGTTTGGCTACACTCTGTGTATCCCTACACCTTCACTTGGGTCTTTCTTCTCTCTTATAGGAATACCAATCATATTAGATTAAAAACCCAATCTATTCTGTTGTGGCCTCATCATCGCGAATTACCTCTATAACTTCCCACTATGAAGAAGGAATGGCAATAAGGTCACTTGTAGAGGTTTGGTCAAGACTTCACCTTTTGGAGGAATAAAATTTCAACTCATAACAGACTGTCTTAAAATGTGACCATGGACACACCCCATAGCTGAAGATGGGATCTAGTGTGTGCATGATATAAAGGTCCCATTCCATTTCTTACTCAGGACTCGAGGCTCTTAATTAAAACTGCCTGTGGTTGCTTTTCTTAGCAGCCAGATCAAATTATCATTTCATCTCAAGCCTCCAGTCAACCAGAACACCCAGGCCTTTTCACCGAGTCTCATTAAGATAGGTTTTCCACCCATCTCTTTGTATATGGATAAATGTGCTAGAAAGTACAGACTTAGCCCCAATATTTGTAGAATCTGGGATACAGGCATATAACAACATCCATTTCAAACATATCCAGTGGAACAGCTCCTGGTAAGGAAACTGAGACAGAGAAAAGCCAATAATAAGAGGGATGTAGAACAAACTAGAGAGATAAACTATCCTATCAGCCACTTTGTGGGACCAGAACTAAGTTGAGAAGGGCCAAGACTCTTCGTATGTACATGTAAAATCTATCCACAGTTCAAGGAAGAATTGCAAGACCAGACATCAATTTCCCAAAAATGAGTATACCTCTTTGGTCCTCTTATTGATATACATTAGGGAGAGTAGCCATAGTATATGCAAAATGTGTATGTATTCTGCCTAGACTTAGAAATCACAAGTCCTGTATTTCCAACTTTTGTCATGTCTTTTCTGCAGGGGCAAAGCATAATGTTTTGTCCTTTCCCTTTGCCTCCCCCTATTTGGGATCATGAAACACACCAAAAGGAATGACCCAGATAACGTTACTACATGGAAAGACGTTTTCTGGAAATAAAATTAACTTCAGTTTTAAAAATTATGTATACCAACTATTCAATCTAGTTTAAGAGGAAAGGGGGCAGAAGATGAGATGGGTCCTCCTTGGGCTGAAGGAGTGCTCAGATTTATAGCAGAAGTGGCACAAACAGGATGTAATATCCATGTGACCCCTCCCATCTCTCCCAAACAAAACCATTATACACTTGATGAATTATTGACTTTAGAGTTTTATCTGTGCCATGAATAATCTCAAACTTGGGAGTCTCAGGGCACAGTTCATAAACAAATAATTATATCACAATGATAATTTTTCAGGAATTGCAACATCAATCACAGCCATGTTATTATCAAGTACATTTTCTAGTCGCCTCTATTCATCAACCCCTCCTCCCTCTCCACCCTTCCACACCACACAAGCAAAACTCATCACTAGATTGCCTCTTATTTACACATCACTCAAAGCAGGACAGAGTAGGCACACACAAAATGGGCCAACCCAGCATTTATGAGAGATGAATTTTCATTAAGAAAGTTCAAATTAAATGCATTGAGAAGGATGGAGGGGAGATAATTAATTATTCCAGACTCCCCCAAAGAGGCCATCTGAAAAAATCTTATTCAGAAGATAAAAACAGACAGAAGGTTTATTCCATTTCAGGCAGTACTAATAAAGAAAAAAGAGTTTATCTCAGGAAGCCAAGGAAATAACAATAGGGTAATGTGCCAATATAGATACATTGCTTACACACAAGCATAAAACTTGGGCCCATGCTATAGGTAGAAGCTGCCAACGGATATGGATACAGAACTTGGAAAGCATATAAATATCATCTCCAAGTCAGTAATAGAGCTGCTTAAGAGGCTTGGATCTAATCTAAACCACTTTACTACAGCTGTAATAGAAAGCTAATGTTTCCAAACAAAATAACAACACAATGCACGCTTAGTCAAGCTACTTTTCTGAGTGGCTTAACATCACTGAAGGTCAAAGGGCTATTCCTTGGATATCATGTTCTTCTCACAATTCAAAAGAAAAGTAAATTACTAACAGAACCATGTAAAGAAAGTCTCTTTCTTAAGATATAAGATTGTACAATCAGGTTAAATCTGTAACAGTGATGTTTACCATTAGCTCATTGTACAAGAGAGCTTTCTCACTGGTCTAAGCTTCCTAATTAGCAGATAAAGCAATACATGTTTTAAAAAATGACCAATATTTCTGTAGGGGAAGGGAAAAAACCAATTGTTTAAATAGGCAGGGGTGGAGGAGGTAGTTGGGGGAGAGGGAACGGGGAAACAAAGGAGGAAGCAGCAATGCTTAATAAGAAATGTAAAAAAAAAAAAAAAAAAAAAAAAAAAAAAAAGACCAATAGGGAGAATATTAAAGTCCTCATGAGAATGCTGACCCCAAGCACCAAGACAGTCTAGTTCCCTAGGACACCTCATTTGTGGTGATAATCCTTGGATAGTTGTGGCCTGATTTTAGATCACATTCTCTCCTCTTCACCAAAAAGTGACTAGAATTGGAGGGGGAACAAATCTTTATAAGCAGAGAGAAGCCCCAGCCTCTAAAACTTCACTCTCAGGCACCAATGCCCAGCTTAAGGCTTCAAGTTCACTGTTCTGCTTCATTCAAATCATTGTTTCCCATCCTGATACTTCTCTTTTAATATTATCTGGTAGGTAGGGAGGATACCAGAAGTTGAACTCTACGCCTCATACTTGCTAGACACCTTTATGGGCTACAACTCCAGCCGTTAGTGCTTTAGGTTGGTTGGTTTTTTTGTTTATTTTTTCCAATCCTGGGGCTTGAACTCTGGGCCTTGATGCTGTCCCTGAGCTTCTTTTACTTAAGGTTAGCACTCTACCACTTGAGCCACAGCACTACTTCCAGATTTTTCTGAGTGGTTTATTGGAGATAAGAGTCTCACGGACTTTACTGAGTGGGTTGGCTTCAAACTACAATCCTCAGATCTCAGCCTCTTAAATAGCTAGGCTTACAGGTATGAGCCACCAGCACCTAGCTTTTAGTTCTTTTTCAGAAAGATTCTTGCACTCTTTTCCCTGGGGCCAGCCTCATACCACAATCCTGCTACTCCCGTGTAATGGCCATATCCAGTTTGTTGATTGAAATAGGATTGGGGCTCCCACTAACTTTTACCCTAAGATGACCTCAAACTATGACCCTTCTGGTCTCCAATATCTTGTTCCAAGTAGCTGAGATTACAGGACTGTCCCATTGTTTTTGATTATACTTTTTTTTATTTCAACTTTTAGACTACCTGACATAATCTATAAAATATACAAAGACCAATGGCTTACCCTCTTCCTCAATCCCCAATCTCAGGGAAAATGCTAGGAACAGGACTTGTATCATCCATCCCTGCCAAGCCCCTCCCCAGCCAGGGACTCCCTGGTGATAGAGAAAAGTGAGGTAATGGGGAGAAGGAGGAAAAAAATTTTAAAGGTCACATATATTGTGCATTATTAAAACAGCACTTGTTAGTGTGTTAGGACTTGACTGACATGGGCCAAATCCTCCAGGATTCATCCAAAAGGCTTCAGTTGCCCTTGCCTGGAGTTCACACACCTCAAAAGACATCTCTGCTTTGGAGTTAGGTTAAAAAATAAAAGACCAACCATCATTTCAAGGCAAGGTTCCAGTGTATCAATGTAACTGCTATTTTGCTAAAACCATTTTCTACGATGAGGACACTGGCAAGTATTTTTCATTTTGAAGGTTTCCAATAAATTAAAAGGAAACTTGGATTTCTTTCTGTAGTATTTCCACCTGACTTCCATCCATGCTGCTCTGGATATTTACATAGAGTTGCTCAAGTTAGAGACATTTTTCAGACATTGATTAATCTATAATTCTTTGAAGTAGGGAAACAGTATTATCTCCACTTTACAGATGTAGAAACTAAGACACAGAGGTTAATGACTTGCCCAGAGGTCAAACATGCTGGCAGTTGCAAACGTGGGTTTTAAACACAAGCTCCCCTTTCTGCTCCCAGGTTTAATTCAAGTTTGTTCTTTGCTCCTCTGCCCTCTTCACATCATAGCTGCCTCTCAGTCCAGCCAGCTCTTATATTCTGCCTTAAGGCCCTTAGTACGTTTCTTGAAAGACCAATGTGTTTCCTCCTAGCCTTTGCTCTACCCTTTTCCCATTCAGGCCTCTGCCTGTAAATAAGAAATGACAAATCCCATTCTAGAAAGTTTTGTAATGGTTTTGCATCCCTAAACAGAACAACTCTGTTCTTCAATTTTATAGTAAGTAGGTGCCCCATAGTTCTGTCTGAACCTACAACCTGGAGTTTTTGTTTAATATCTGGCCATGGCCTACAATACTTTGCTGGTGACTGACTCAAGCTGGGCCAGGAATAGAAAGATGAATTAAGTATTATTGCTTCTGTCCTCCTATTGTTCAGACTAAAATGTAAAAGTTAATTGTTTCAACAGCAGGATACGGGACAAGGCAAGCTTATGTCTCCAGTGAGAGAGACACAGCAGTGATGGCCAATAATTCAGGAGAGAGGAGGCTCCCAAGGAGAATGCCATGGCAAGTAGGGCTTCGCAGATAAGGAGGAGCCAGTCACGGATGCTAAAGGAGTCCTGGGAGCCCCAGGCAGCACCTGGGAGATAGAGGCAGAAGACAGCTTGCAAAGGACTTCATACACTAGATGGATGGTTACACCTAGCAGGGTGTATAGGTTGGACCAGCAAACAACTAAGAGCCAGTCCAAGCTTTGGGAGTCACACTCACTTCCCTCACTCCAGCAGAAGTGTCTAGTTCTCTCCTAACACCCCATTCCAAGCCTTGTTTAGCAGCTGGGCTGCATAATGTCCAAAGAAACATCTTTGTTTTGGTTGCTGTTCACACAAAGGAATCATATAGAGCAGCAGCATCCAAAGGAAGGATTTACCATGAATGTTATGCTGAGGAGTTTGAATGGTGCTCAGTAGGAGATGGGCAGTACTGAAGGTCTGAATCAGAGAACACATGCGTACACACACAGTGGATATTTGGTACCAGAAAGGTCACTCTGTGGCAGCTGAAGAATGGAGCAACATCCTACGTGATAAAGAATGAGGGAGGGCCTGAGCAAGACCAGGAGTGGGGATGGCAGGGAAGGGCTGGAGTTGAAAGGCTTAAGGAAGGAGTCTTGGGGACAGGTTGGACACCATAGGTGATGGAGAAAAAGAGGATTCATGTTTCTGGCTTGCGTGTACAGGTGTGATTAAACAAGACAAGGGCAAAGGAAGATTCAAGGACATGAATTGCAGCTGAAGGACACTGTTTTAGACATTGTAACATTTAGGTGCCTATGGGAAATCTGTGTGGACATGTCTAGTAAAGTCTAAAAATGGTTCTAAGACCTCTGGAGAGAAATCTGTTTTAGAATTAGTATTAGACAGTAGTACTTGACAGTAGAAGGAGACATAGGTTCAGACAGCACACCACAGGAAAGAAGCATAGAATGAGAAAAAGACTAGTACAAAAAAAGGTCAGCCATGGACTAGGATGGGAAAGCAGAGCTTAGTTCACTGAGGACCATTCGTCAGCCATGACTAAATGACTACCTACTTCTGACTATCTCTCTATGAAACCGAATAAACTTCCATCTTGTATAAGTCATGTTTATCTGGAAATGGAGAATTTATTTTGCTACTCAGTTCTATTCTTAAGCAGCTATTGCATCAGATTGATTCCATGCCTCCCTTGGCTACTAGTTCTTCACCACTAAAGCAAGTTCTTCCAAAAGGTTTCTTCTAACACATTGCTCCTTATATATTCTGGTGGGAAAACATTGAGATATCAGTGTAAAATCAAGCTGAATGACCCTGGTTTAGATGTGCCAAAGTATAGATACTTATAGGAAATCTACGTAGAAAAACATAGGGAAAGCTAGAAATGTATATGTTATAGGAAAAATGCTATGAGACTCTTTAATACTGGGCAAATGGTTAACATTTCTCTCTCCAAAGAGAGAAATGGTAAAACCAAAAACAGAAAGTCAAAACCTGGTTTTTGTTTTTTGTTTATTTTGCTTTTTGTTTATGACTCTGAATACACAGGCAATATGAAGGTTGGTATCCCATTTATTTTGAGGTGGTATCTCTGAAAAACCATTTCTTTCAGAAGAATCATGTGAGCTGTTCAACACCAAGTATTGATGTAGCTCAAAGAAAAGATAAGAAAGCCTCTAGACATCCAGGATAATCAGAAAATGTCTCCAATGCGCATTTTCTAGTAGATCAAAGTAAGATAGCTCACAGTTACACTGGTACCTGGTATGGGTGAAACTGAAAAACAATTTTAGGAGGGAGAGGGGGATGCCAGTACTAGGGCTTGAGTTCTGGGCCTTGTAGTATCACTCAGGATATTTGCTTACAGTTAGCATTCTACCACTTGAGCTATACCTCTACTTTCAGCTTTTGCTAGTTAATTGGAGGTAAGAGTCTCACAGGCTTTTCTGCCTGGGCTGGCTTTGAACTAGGATCCTCAGATCTCAGCATCCTGGCTAGGATTACAAGCATGAGTCACTAGTGCCTTACAGGGAAAGTAATGAGAAATGAAAGCTAGAGTAGTAATGAGAATCCAACATGATACTTGGATGCTACTAAGCAGCCACTAATCTAGAAATTCTAGAGCATAGAAGAATACATCTTTACTTTTGGAGAAGGACATATTTAGAAGACAATTCCCAAAACAGCAAAAGTTACACCTGCAGGATGACAATTATGGCTGCCATTTTCCATGTGCCAGGCCCTGGGGCACCACCTTGATGTCCTTAAATGCCACCTAGTCATGGCAGGTAGTGCTGTTTTCTCAATTTTACAGATTTGCAGACAATCAGAGGATAAGGCAGCTTGTCCATGGTCTCATGAGTAATGGGTGGTCAGACAGGATAATAACACAGGTCTTCCTGGCTCCCAAACTGGATGGTTTTAAACCACTATGCTATGGTTCCCTCCCACATCTTAGGGTCAAAAGGAGAATTCTTCCTGAAAGCCATAAGGCATGTTTTTCTCCTGGTACTTTCCAATACTTTTGAGACAAAAAAAATGACTAAAGAGAGTGTCTTCACGCTAAACATGTGATATAGCAGATTTTTTAAATTTTTACATTTATTATTCCCTCCCATATAATACAGATTAAAAACTTTCACAGCCAATTAATTCAAAACTATAAGCTCCAACCCACGATCATGTTGGAGGTTTAAACATACCTATCTTGCTAAACGTCAAGCTGGTGATATGGTAATCAATATATATTATCTGTGTCTGATCATCAATGAATGGAAGTGAAGCAAATATTTGACAACACTGGGGGAAAATAACTCAAAAAAAATCTAAAGAATTATTTCTCAGCCGGGCGCCGGTGGCTCATGCCTGTAATCCTAGCTACTCAGGAGGCTGAGATCTGAGGATCATGGTTCAAAGCCAGCCCAGGCAGGAAAATCTATGAGACTCTAATCTCCAATAATAAACTACTAGAAAAAAGGAAGTGGTACTGTGGCTCAAGCAGTAGAGCACTTGCCTTGAGCTGAAGAGTGCAGGGACAGTGCCCAAGCCCAGAGTTCAAGCCCCATGACCGACAAAAAAAAAAAAAAAAAAAAAAAAAAAAGCTACAATTTAATTCCATCATTCTCCTTTCTCCCAAAATTTGTAATTATTTGATTTGAATTCTAAACTTGACATATAAAAATAGCCATCAGCCTTATGCCAGTGGCTCATACCTATAATTCTAGCAGCTCAGAAGGCTGAGCTCTAAGGATGGAGATTTGAAACTAGCCATGAACAAGAAAGATGAGAGACAGTACGAGGTCCTGTCATCTGCCTGATGACAGAAGACAAAAGAAAATTAGCCATCGTAAAGCAAATGTCTGTCTAGTTCCAGGATATTTTCCCCACTCCAGAGGAACACCAGAAAGCAATTATATCATTGCTTTTCTGTTCATGAAACTGAAATTTTTATGTTTTCTACTAATTTTTAATAGGTACAAAAACTACATGCACATGGATTGTTCTATCCACTTTTTATGCATTTTTACCTATTTTAATTCTAACAACAATAGAAATTGTTGCTGAAAATAAATAAATATACCTGTCTTAGAAACTGATGCAATGAGCAGGAAGAAAAAAAGGAAAGCAGCAAAGTTCTACTATGCACAAGGAAGAACACTGCCATTAATAACTTAAATCTAGGCTTAGTTCCCAAGTTCCTTATAAAACCTGACCATATGCTGGACCTTAGCAAGTCTCAACAAGTTCCTAAGGACTGAAATGCTCAGATTTAGTCTGTTCTCTAATCACAGTGCAATTAAGCTAGATATCAGTAACAAAACAACCAGCTGAAAGCCACCATATGTCTAGAAATTAAGAAGCAAGCTAAAAACATAAAACATAAGATAGGAATTTTTCTAATGGAAATTAGAAAATAACTGAAGTGAAAATTCTCATATGAAAACTTGTGGAAGCATTTCTCACTGGGAAATATGTAACCTATAAATATGTGTTTTAAAAAATAGTGATGGAAAATAAAGCATCCATATTCTCATGGCTCATATCTATATTCCTACCTATTCGGGAGACTGAGATCTGAGGATCATGATTAGAAGCCAGTCCACACAAAAAAGTTCATGAGACTCTATTCTCAACTCAAAGAATAGGCTTAACAAAAAAATAAACATATTTGAGGAAATAGGGCAGATAAAATCCATGTAAAGTATGAAGATAGAATAGTAGAAAACACAGAAATGCTCCTGAGAGCTGTGTTGAAGGCCCAGCACACATGTAACTGTCCCAGGAGAGATGAAGAAAACATTGGAAGAAAAACTTCAGACAATGACTAAGAATGTTCTAAAATGTTACAACGTGTTGATGGCTCATGACTATAATCCAAGCTATTCCACAGAGTGAGACCTGAGGATCCAGCCCAAGCACGAAAATCTGTGACACTTTTATCTCCTTACTAACTACCAAAAAGCCAGAAGTGAAGCTGTGGCTCAAGTAATAGAGCACAAGCTTTGAACAGAAAAGCTAATGAAAAGTGCCCAGGCCCTGAGTTCAAGTCCAGTACTAACATACACACACACACACACACACACACACACACACACACAAATCCAAAATGTCAAACACACACACACACACACACACACACACACACACACACATGCACACATACACACACACACACACACAAATCCAAAATGTCAAAAACATACATCAGCTGTACTGGACATTGATTAAAACAAACTAAGCAACTCAATGGCACCGATGGGAGAGAAAGAATGAGCAGGAAAAGAGGGAACAGCTGACACTAAGCAAAAGGAAAGAAATGTACATATCACCTGATGTGGAAGAAATAACTGTATTGTCAAAGCTCATAGAACTCATAAACTTTATAGACCACGATAAAGACAATTTGCCCCATGAAGGTCAGAATGCGTTTGTGTCTTTACCTAAGTTATCACCATCCCACAATACTGTGAATTTTTTTGGGAAATTTATGTAATCACTTAATCACAATAAAAAATTGCAAAAAACGACTTCAAGTTTCAGATTCAAACCCAAACACAATGTATGAAAACACAAAATATCACACTAGATACACTGGAGGAAACTTTATCAACAGCCAAAGAAGAAGCAAAGACACAGTCCTTTTAGGAAACAGTAGGAATTATAGCTATTATATCAATAAAACTATGAAGACAGAAAACTATAGAATATCCCCCAAAGTCCTAAAAATGCACATGTATACATATATGTATACACATACACACATATCTAGAAATCTATACCCTACAGCAATGGAGATAATATATTTTTAAGGTACAAAACTATCACCAGTACAACTGTACTATAATAAACATTAAGCATATTCTCAAAGACAAATAGATAAACGTAATTAACTGCCAACTCCATGAAGCAGTAATTGTACTATCTCATTCATTTCAAAATACAGAGAAAATTAAAGCAGCTCATATATACCCTGAGTTGCTGGTGATGGGGGAGGGATAAATGGTGTGAGAGTAGACCATGTGACTAGCACAATCAGCTCAATGAAATATTGGTAGAATTCAAACTGAAAAAATATATCTCTCAGAACTATTTGGAACAATTCCTGGGGAAACGTACCAGTTTAGCTATTAAATAGTATTATAAAACTGCAACTATGAGTTTTTAACTCAACACACACACACACACACACACACACACACACACACACACACACACACACACACACACACACACACAATATTCATCCTAGTTGGTTGCCAGTGGGTCACAACATTTATCCTGGCTCAGAAGGCTGAGATCTGAGAATTGAAGTTTGAACCCCTGCTCAAGCAAACAAATATGAGATACTCTTAGCCCCCCCTCTGTCTCTCTGTCTCTCTGTCTCTCTGTCTCTGTCTCTCTGTCTCTCCATCTCTCTCTGTCTCTCCATCTCTCTCTGTCTCTCTGTCTGTCTCTGTCTCTGTCTCTGTCTCTGTCTCTCTCTCTGTCTCTGTCTCTGTCTCTCTCTCTCTCTCTCTCTCTCTCTTTCTCTTTTGGCCAGTACTGGGGTTTGAACTCAGGGCCTGAGCAGTCCCTGAGCTTCTTTTGATCAAGACTAGCATTCTACTACTTGAGCCACAGCACCACTTCCAACTTTTTCTGTTTATGTGGTACTTCATGCATGCTACCACTAAGCCACATTCCCAGCCCAAGACTCTTATCTCTAATCAGCAAAAAGACAGAAGTGGAGCCATAGCTCAAATGGTAGAGCAACAGCCATGAACTAAAAAGCCTAGTGAGAGCTCAAAGCTTTGAGTTCAAGCCCCAGCAAAAAAAAAAAAAAAAGTAAAATGAAATATTAGCACAAAAATCATTTTTCAAAAGGAGGAAAACTTTCTTAAAGGATATTCAAAAGGAATTGGCATCAAACAATAGAAAATATTACACTAAGTCAGAAAATAGAGACGCTAATAATAGCTCACAATTCTGAACATCTGAAAGAGGAAGAAAAAGACAAAAAAAAATAAAAGAGCAAGCTCTTTACTCTGACCTCTCTCTGGAATTCAACTGTCTTAACTATAGAAAGAGGTCAAGTGGAACAAGGTGACCTCTACAGCCCAAAAAATAGAGAGTCTCTCTCTGACCTCAACCCAGCAGGCCAATGGTTTCATGATATGCTCCTTCTTGATGGTGGTCCCCAGGGGCATGCCACATTCTGACATGATCAGGTCACTCTGTGGCTGTCAGTGCCAAGTCCCCCTGCTTATATGGTTTAGTGGAGTTCATAGAAAACTGTTATGCTTGTTGTCCTAACCGTGTATTTTCTTTAATATCATAAATATTCAGACTTGCATATGAAAAAATCATGCTGCTGTTTCTATGAAAACTAGCTTGGATGTTCTGTAAAGATGACTTCACAAAGAAGAGTCATTTTGAATGTTTGACTATAAAATAGTGAAGAAAAAATACAGTAAAAAAATCTAGGTGGATTTTACTCTCCCCTTCTATAACGATCAAGAAAATGTGGTATATATACACATCAGAAAGAATGACATTGTCCCATTTGTTAGGAAATGGAAAAACTTGGAAAAAATTATATTAACTGAAGTAAGCCAGGCCCAAAGAAACATAGGTCCCATGGTTTCCCTTATTTGCAATATCTAGTATATGTATGAGTCAAGCGGAAAAGGTCAGATAATGTGATGTTAGGAAAATGAACCCTTAGGTATGTATTTTAATGTTTTTTTTTCTTTCATGCATTTGTTTCTAACGCATTTATAAGATTATTTCTTTGTTGCTTTGTATGTCCCTCCCCCACAGTATAACCCCTGCTTTCACTATATTTAATGTCAGTATAACTTGTGGAGGAGATGGGGAAAAACAAGTCGTTTAAGGATACAGGTGGACCTGTTGCAACAATGAGAAGTACAAGTTGTCATGTGGAAAAACGAGCTTTACAACGTTGGTGGGGGGGGGGGGGGAGGATTGAGTGGGGGATTGGGGGGAGGCTGGGAAGGGATGTGAAGGGTAAACAAAGGAGGAGGCTGCAATGCTTGATAAGAAATGTACGCACTATCCTGCCCCTCTGTACAGTATGTTCACAAAAAAATAAAATAAAATGAAAAAAAATCTAGGTAGATTTTACTCTCCCCTTCTATAAGAAACATCTTTAAATAAACTAAAACTGGGACAATGAAGATAGTGTCTTCATGGAATGTCATTTACACAAGAAAAGATGTTGGCTTGAGTAAAATTAGTAGAGCTGCTCTCCAAAAAAAAAAGAAAGAAAGAAAAAAAGAAAGAAAGAAAAAAGAAAAGCTTGGAATCCATATCAAATCTACGTAAATGAGTACGTTTAGACATCTTAATTTAACATGAAATTCTGTAGGTATGTAGGCATTGGGTTTTTATGGTTAGTTCTTAACTAAATTTCATGCTTCATCCAACTTTTTGATTAAACTATCAGTCCTGATCTTGTTAGGTAACAGAGCTTCTTCTGTAATTTCATAATTGAGATTCTGTTTCTATGAATTAAACACTGTGGTCTTTGGAATAGGCACCCAGTTTCTAGAAAAAAAATCTCATGCTTGGCATTCTGAAACAGCTCAAATGTTGATTCTTCATCCCTTACTTCTTGTCATATTACCTGACTTTTCTGAACTTTTCTGATTTGATGCAAGTTAAGAGACAGCAGGGAAACACAGCTGAAATGTCTGAGCCAACAAACAGAAGAGCACTTGACATTTACATCCTCTCCCGTCCTTACATGCCCCATACTTTTCTTGGTGTTTCACCTTTTCCTTCACTAATGGTCTCAGGGCCTGGGATTGGACAGTAAATGTAGTAGAAAGAGCATTACACTTCAGAAGAGTACACAAAATAAGAATCTTTGCAATACTATTACAAGCAACTTCCTCATTTTCCCCATGCCAGTATCTCTGTCCCAAAACATTGAAGCAGAAACAAATGATATCTTCCCCCTCCCCAAAGAAATTGTCATAAACCTTTGGAAGGTATTTTGAATTTTATCTCGTCTTCACACATTTGAATGAAGATGAACTGAATAAATACGTAACAACTGTGTTTGATGTAGAAATAAATACAGGATGGGAGATAGAAACAGAATCAGAGTTCTTACGAAAGCTAGCTCACTTGTCAATGTCCAGAGGCAGTCAGACAGGAAAATACTGACTCTAACTAACTAAAATGTACAAAGAACCCGAGGAAGGCATCAAGTGGCAACATATTAATTTAAAGTGAGAAATAGAATTGTCACGCAGACTAGAATTATTCAGGTTGGCATAACAATCTCCTTTTCTCCCTGTAGTCAGGAAAAACCAAATGGTAATCAGAGGCCACTCATTACCATGAGAAATCACTGTGAAAGACTCAGAAATATTTAAAATCTGGGTGTCTTCTGCATTCTCTCTATATGCATATGCAGACCTTCACTGGAACCAGAAAACTGCTGCAAGATATGGATGGAGAAAAGGGGATCAGATGGAGCTGAAGGTTGAACATAGAGATACTCACAATAGAGATACTCTTGCTTTTGGGACAGAAAACTTCTGGAAGTCTGATGGTGAACTCTCTTGGATTCAAAAAGAAGAATATTTGGCAATTCCCATTTTTCTCTGCTCCCTAGAGCTAACCATGCCCTCTGCTTTGGGTTTATCATTTCTAATATATTTATACATAAAAGGTTACAGATAAGTAAGCAAAGACCCCACTCTGTTTCTTCAAAGCTACTCTGCACATCTTACCTCAGTCTCCATCTGCACTTCTTTATTGGAACTCTATTTCTCTCTGTGCACAGGAAGTACTAGACCTCCCCAAAACCAAACACACTTGACTGTCTTGTGGAGAACACAAACCTATTTGTATTGCAGCTTCAAAAGCAGTCCTTGGTTTAACTTCGAGAATCCTAAATCTCTTCTAATTGAATCTATTCTCCAATAAACAGACTTTCCTTTTGTTTATCAAACAATAGTATGGTTTTCTCATTCACCAGAATTCACTGTTTTTGAATTCAGGATTTTGCTCCTGAACATTAAGATTGTTCATTAGTCCCATATTAAAATAGAACTTAATGAATGTATTCACTTTAGGTCTGCATTCCCTTACAACCTCACTGTGACATACCTTTTTATTCTCCCATCTTTGAGCTTCATAAAGTAAAACAATATTCAAACGAAAGCAATAGTGATCCATGTAGAACTACTGAAAAATTTCCTGAGGTCAAGTGAAAATTGCAGAGAGAAGATCCAGCTACATTCTTATCTCCTGACTCCTAAAACAATTTAAAAACATATATTTAAAAATAGGGTTGGGTGCTGGTGGCTCCTACCTGTAATCCCAGGTAATCAGGAGGTTGAGATCTGAGGATTGGAGTTCAAAGTCAGCCTGGGCAGGAAAGTCTGTGAAACTCTATTTCCAATTAACCATCAGAAAAGTGGAATTGGCACTGTGGCTCAAAGTGGTAGAGTGTTAGCCTTGAGCAAAAGAGCTCAGGGACAATGTCCAGGTCCTGAGTTCAAGCCACATGACCAAACAAAACCAAAAAAGCAAAAATAGAACAAAACATTGCATGGAGCTCAGTGCTGGTGGCTAACATCTATAATCTTAGCTACCTAGAAGGCTGAAATGGTTGGAATCATAGTTCAAGACCAGGCCATGCAGAAAAATATTTTTGAAGATTTCTCAAGGTAATGTGACAGGGCACATGTGTCATTTTAACTACCCAAAAGCCTCACATAGGTGATTATGTCCATGCAGGAAGCTAGACCCTATCTCAACACAAGCAAAAAAAAAAAAAAAAGAGGGCTGGAGGCCCTAAAGCAGGAGGAACCACGTTCAAAGCCCAGTTCTGAGGGGGGAAAAGTGCATACAAATAGATGCATGGCAACAACCAAATACACAAAGGATTATTACTTGATAAACTTTAAAACAAGACATTTTGGCTTATTAAGATTCCATCTTAATAAGTCAGTGTGGTGACATGCATGCCTGTCATCTCAGGTATAAGAATGCTATAGGTAAGAGTATTATAGTCTAAGGCTGGCCTTAGGCCAAATCACAAGAGCTACCTGATAAATAACTAAAGCAAAACAGAGTTTGGTTATGGCTTCTGCCTTATAATCAGGAGGCCCTAAGTTCAAATCTCAGTGCCATAACCGCCCCCCCCCAAAAAAAAAGATTGGTGTTCAATGTGGCACTGTTAAGGTGGTAGAACCTTTAAAAGGTTGAGCACAGTGCAAGGTCATTAGGTCAAGAGGTCATTGTCCCCAGAAGGAATCAATGTTGCTCTCAAAGAGGGAATGCTTTCTCTCTATAGCAAGTTGTCACAAAGCAACTCTACCCTGCACACAGCTCTTTTCCTTTCCTATTTCTCTGACATGTGGTGATACAGCCTAGGAGTCCTGGCCAGAGGTAAAACAGGGCTGATCAATCTTGAACTTTTAGCCTCCAAAACTATGAGCTAAACTTCTTTTCTTTATGAAGGGTCTAGCCTTCAGTCTTTCCGACAGTAAAAGTCAGGTCAGGAGAGAAGCACACTGAATGGTTAACATTAACTTTCCCTTTTCTTGACAGAAATTATGGCCAGGAGAAACATAGGAAACAGAATGTTTAAAGTACAGGCTTGAACCAAAGCCAAGTTTTCTAGAACAACCTCTCCCACTGCTAGGATATTACCCACAGCCCCAATGGCATGCGGTGAATCTGCTGGGGAGTACAGAGTGAAGATCATAGGAGAATCAAGAGCATGCAACAAAGATACCACAACGCTGACATGAGCTCTCACCATTGGTTTCCAACCCAAGATTCTGCCACTTTATCACATTATTCAAAAGGAGAAACTCAATAAAACTCTCCCTCTTTGCAGATGACATGATCTTGTATTTAAAGAATCCCATAGACTCCACTCCCAAATTACTCAAGCTGATTAAAAACTTTGGCAAAGTAGCAGGTTATAAAATTAACCCCCCAAAATCAATGGCTTTTCTGTATGCCAACAATGAGAAAAGTGTGGCTGAAATTAGGAAAGCAACTCCATTTGTAATAGCCCCACAAAAAAAAAATACCTAGGAATTAACTTAACTAAAGAAGTGAAGGACCTCTATGATAAAAACTTTAAAATCTTGAAAAAGGAAATCAACACAGAACTTAAAAAATGGCAAAACCTCCCATGCTCCTGGATTGGCAAGATTAACATCGTGAAAATGGCAATACTTCCCAAGGCTATCTACAAATTCAACGCGATACCTATCAAAATTCCACCCTCATTCTTCAAGGAAATAGAAGAGGCAATCCAAAAATTCATATGGAACAATAAAAGACCCCGAATAGCAAAAACGCTCCTCAACGGAAAGAACTCTGCTGGAGGAATATCAATACCAAATTTCAAACTCTACTATAAAGCCATAGTAATCAAAACAGCTTGGTATTGGCATAAGAACAGACCTCAGGACCAATGGAATAGAATTGAAAACCCAGAAATGAACCTACAGACCTATAGCCATCTAATCTTCGATAAGGGAGCTAAAACAATAGAATGGAAAAAAGACAGCCTCTTCAGTAAATGGTGCTGGCAAAATTGGTTAACTACATGTAGAAAACTAAAGCTAGATCCTTATATATCACCCTGCACCAGAATCAACTCCAAATGGATCAAAGATCTTGAACTCAAAGCAGACACTCTGAAAACATTACAGGATGGAATAGGAGAAACCCTAGGTCTCCTTGGCTCAGGCCGAAATTTTCTGAATAGAGACCCGGAAGCACAACAAATCAAAGAAAGGTTGGACAAATGGGATTGCATAAGGTTGCAGAGCTTCTGCAGGGCAAATGACATAGCTAGCAAGATCAATAGAAAGCCCACCGATTGGGAGAAGATCTTTACTAGCCATACAACGGACAAGGGTCTCATATCTAAAATATACTTGGAACTCAAAAAATTAAACCACCCAACAACAAATCCTCAAAGAAACAACTGCCCAATAAATAAGTGGGCGAAAGACTTAAAGAGAAGCTTCTCTGAAGAAGAAAGAAGGATGGCCAATAGACACATGAAGAAATGTTCAACATCCCTAGCCATAAAAGAAATGCAAATCAAAACAACATTGAGATATCACCTCACTCCAGTTAGAACAGCAAAAATCAAGAACTCTAACAACAACAGATGCTGGAGGGGATGTGGACAGAAAGGAACCTTACTTCATTGTTGGTGGGAATGTAAACTTGTTCAACCACTTTGGAAAGCAGTATGGAGGTTCCTCAAAAGACTTCACATAGATCTCCCTTATGATCCAGCAATCCCACTTTTGGGCATTTACCCAAATGTTTACAAACAAGACCACACTAAAGCTACCAGCACAACTATGTTTATTGCAGCATTATTTACCATAGCTAAGATATGGAACCAACCCAGATGCCCCTCAGTAGATGAATGGATCAAGAAAATGTGGTATATATACACAATGGAATTCTATGCCTCCATCAGAAAGAATGACATTTCCCCATTTGTTAGGAAATGGAAAGGTTTGGAAAAAATTATATTAAGTGAAGTAAGCCAGGCCCAAAGAAGCATAGGTCCCATGGTTTCCCTTATTTGCAATATATAGTATAGGTATGAGTCAAGCGGAAAAGGTCAGATAATGTGATGTTAGGAAAACGAACCCTTAAATATGTATTTTAATGTTTTCGTTTCTTTCATGCATGTGTTTCTAACGCATTTATAAGATTATTTCTCTGTTGCTTTGTATGTCCCTCCCCCACAGTGTAACCCCCGCTTTCACTATATTTGATGTCAGTATAACATGTGGAGGAGATGGGGACAAACAAGTCGTTTAAGGATTCAGGTGGACCTGTTGCAACAATGAGAAGTACAAAATGTCATGTCAAAACCAGCTTTACAATGTCGGTGTGGGGGGGGTGAGGGGGGTATGATTGGGGGGGGGAGAGGGGTGGCTGGGAAGGGAGGTGAAGGGTAAACAAAGGAGGAGGCTGCAATGCTTGGTAAGAAATGTATGCATTATCCTGCCCATGTAATTGTAACCCCTCTGTATAGTATGTTCTCAAATAAAATAAAATAAAATTTTAAATTTAAAAAAAAAAAGGAGAAACTCGTCATCATACTGTAGCTTACAGAAAAACAACAAATTGCTAGGAGATACTATGGACAGAAAGGTATAAAGTCATCAAAACCAGGCACCTGTGGCTCACACCTGTCAGCTACTCAGAAGGCTGATCTCTGAGGATTGTAGTTTAAAGCCAGCCCAGGCAGAAAAGTTTGTGAGACTCAATCTCCAAATTAAAGCTGGGCTAGAGGAATGGCTAAGGTGATATAAGACCAGCTGAGCCAGCAAACTGAGAAGGCTCTATACTTTCTATACTTATATAATTCAAGCAGTAGAGTATGTGTCTCCTAGGCACAAGGCCCTGGGTTTGATCCCCAACACTGCTCCCTTCAAAAAAAAAAAAAAAGAATCTAATGGGCTCCAAACTTTAATCCCAGAAAGCATTAGATCAATGCCTATAATGTTCTAACAGAGAGAAATGTATCATGGGATGGGGACATTGTTAGAATATTTAGCAAGCCAACATGAGGTCCAGAGTTCAAACAAAAAAAAAAAAGAATAAAATCCATCAAAATAATTAATTCAAGAAGAAAGTATGTTAAGAAGGCTAAATGTGGAAGAGTGAATCATTTAAATATTGATTCAATACTGTGACAGAAGTATGGGTTCAGAAGATAACGCAAATTTCATAAGCCCATACAATAAAAAAATGACTAGCAAATACTCAGGTATAGAAGAAGAGATGAAGAGTACATACCCCCTTTTTCTATGGTAGATGTTATCTACAATGGGATTCAAATGTAAAAACCAGGGTTGCCACAACAGTTGAGTGGTTGGCTGAATCATGTTTAAACCTTTGAAAGATCTTTTAGAAACAAATGCCTCTAGTAGAAAAAAAACAACCTTTTTCCCCAAATTCATCATTTAGTTTTATTTGTATATTTTTCTTCTATGAAGCCTAGTAAAGTTGAAATATTTATTTAAAAGAATCCCTAGCTATTGAGGATCATGGTTTGAAACCAGCCCAGGCAGGAAAGTCCTTGAGACTCTTATCTCCAATAAACCACCAAAAAATCCAGAAGTGGCACTGTGTCTTAAGTGGTAGAGCACTAGCCTTAAAAAAGTAAAAGCTTAGGGACAGTGCCCAGGCCCTGAGTCCAAGCCCCAGGACTGGCATCACAAAAAGAAAAAAGAAAAGAATCCATTATGTGCATAGTACAAGTCAGATTATTTTGTTTACGTTTTATGCCCTGCTTCTACCCTGGTTTTCTCTACAGTCTTGACTGGTTGATAGCAATGATACTATTGAGAGGTTGAGCTATCTCCACCTGAGCATCATCCTAGTGGGTGTTGAGATGCACATATTTTTTGAATGAGCAGAAGAGGTACCATCGTCATTTCTGGATTTGAATTCCACCTGAGAATACCCTTCACGACCTGTGAAGCAGAGCGACAGTCACTGCTCAGAAGTTTTCTAGAAGGCAAAGTATGCCATCTCAAAGATTCTTCCAGAGCCTGGGGTGGTGGGGCACATCTGGAATCTTAACACTTAAGAAGCCAGCCTGGGCTACATAGTGAGACCTGTCTCAAACATTAAAAAAAATAAATAAAGATTCTTCTGAACTGATGGATACAACCAAGGAGAAACTAAACTCAAGATATCTAACCAAGCAAATATTCTCCGTAGTTCCTGTTAGACCTCCATTTCCCAGCTGGCACACCATGACTGGGTTTCAAGATGCCTGGACAATTCTTGTGATGACATCCAGCCTAGAATACCAGTTTACCATCCCCCTCTCCCATGCCGAAGATATTACCATCGTCTATTTTGCCCTATTGTATGAAAGGTTGGGAAGTAACATTGAGTTTGGTACTCGTTTTACAAGGGGAAAGAGTCACAGATGTGAGGGTTGGGAGTATAGTTCAGTGGTACAGCACTTACCTAGTATGCTCAAGCCTATCTGAAATCCTGTGCCCACTGAAAGAAAGCAGAGACAGACACACAGAGAAACAGAGAGATAGAGGTTCAGAGAGACAAAACAGAGAAACAGAGACAGCCAACTGGAGACAGAAAGAACAAGAGTGGGAGGAGGGAGGGGAGAGGGAGAGAGGGAAAGGGAGAAGGAGAGAAAGAGGATAGATAACAGTAGACTACGTTAAAATTAAAATTTCTGGAGCATAAACCAACACAGTAATCCAGTGTTAGCCCTTCCAACTTGATGATCGATCAGAAAGCATTTACTACCCTTCAAGACTGTGATAGGGAGACAGACTCCTAACTAGTCATAGAACATCATGTAGCTTCTCTCCAAAATGTAGGCTTTATGGTGACTCCAACTTCCTTACCAACCTATTTGCACTCTGATCAAATACCTCCCACAAAGCTGGCAATGATCACTAGAAGCCATAGCATTTTGCAATACACCTAAATGAAAAGTTTGCCCATCCAATTTGTCACATGTGGCTGGAAAATCAAAACACTTTGTGGCATCTAATAAGTACAGAGAGCCGGACAAACTAATGACTTTTTGTCTCTTCCCCTCCCCCCATACTAATCTCAAATAGACTAATGTCTAAATATCACTTTTATCTGTAGATACGGAGTCATATCTGCATTCTTGGACTCAATCTTAGCAAGGGTCTCTCAGTTCTTGACTCAGAAATACAAATGAGTTGGCCAGGCCCAGGGAACCACATTCCTGCTGAAATAGTTTATGACAGATGATTCGTGTGTGATGAGAATACAAAGCCCAGATGATAATAGCTTTATTTATTGATTGCAAATAAAATTCACCAAGTGTGAAGCTGAAAACTGCACTGCAGGGAATTGGGCAAGGGAGGCCATCAGAATCGTATGTGTGACACAGACTAGGCACCAAAAGGAACCTAAAGGCAGGGCTGGGGTAGAAGCTGGCTAGTGTTGCTGAAGTCTCTGCACAAAGTACCCAGGCCCCTTCCTGCCACCACCTTCTCAAAAGTACACTGACCTTCTACACTGACTAGGTGGAGGGCAACACAGGAATTCAGAAAACTGGCATTCTAGAAGCAGCTCCACCACTAACTAGCTTGGAACAGGAGTGTGAATTCCAACCAGCCTCCATGATGATTGTCTGTTTTTGTGTGTCAGTAAGTACTTTATAAGCTGGCAGCCAGTGGTACTCAGGAAGCTGAGATTTGCAGATCAGAGTTTGAAACCACCTTGGACAGAAAAGTCCATGAAAGTCTTATCTCTCATTAACCACCAAAAAGCTAGAAGTTGAACTATGGCTCAAGTGGTAGAGCACCAGCCTGGAGAGGAAAAGGCTTAGCTACAGTAACCCAAGCCCCGAGTTTAAGACCCAATACCACAAAAAAGTAACAAGAACTAAAAATAATTAAAATAAATAAAAATAAATAAATTAGTATTATGCAGAGTTCCATAATGTTTATATGATCAAAGTGAGGGTACTAGATACCCTGGGAAGAGCAGGTCTGTGTATGTAGGGACAGCCTGTAGCCAACCCAGAATATCATTTGAGTCTCACTCTACAGTACAGTACACAAACTACAGTTTCCAGATTCTTGCAACAAAAATGGATTTAAAAGTGGCAAAACAGAAGAGTTTTTAAAGTCTCACTTTTAACTCCCAGGTGAAGACTATAAGAGCCATGGAGCAAAGGACCATAGACCTGAGCAGTCATTTGCATACTGCTGCAGAATTTGCATATTACAAGAGGCAGGCTGTCGCAAAACCGCTTTCCCAAGTGTTCTTGCTCACCAATGCCATCCCTGAGGTGGCTCAAAAAGTCTACTAAAGGGCTTATGCGTCACATCCACAGGAACTGGAAAAGCATCATTTTACAAAATGAAGGCAGAAGACAAACACCTTTGTTTAATTTCTCCTCCTAAAGCCCCCAGCAGCAAGCTCACAGGAAACACTTAATAACAGACTAGAGCTTCCTATGAAGTGATTTCCAGTCATAGCAGGTAGTGATTGAAGAAGAGAGTCATTGTGACCTCAATTTACACCAGTGACAATAAAGTCTTGAAGTAGTTATCATCTAGAAGACTCTTAGCAGCGTCATTTGAAAAGCACAGACTCTACATTCATTTCCACTGCTAACAAATTACCACAAATTTAGCATAAGCAAATAAATTCAGCATCTCAGTTTCCATGCATCTAGACACTAGATATGGGTTAGCTGGGTTCTCTGTCCCTGGATGTTAGTGAGGGTTGAGATTTTAGATCTGGCTGATCTGATCTAGTGGGCAGAATTCAGGTCTGTACAGTTATAGGACTGCAAAGCGAAGCTCAAGCAAGCCATCCAGTTCCTTGCTGTGTGGCTCTATCACATGGAAGTGCACGTTTTCAAAGCTAGAAGACTGACAACTTCTTTTTGACCTCTAGGCTCTCTTGTAAAAGAGCTCACTTGATAAGATCAGGCCCTCCTCAGCCACTTTCATTTTGACCACAGTCAACTGGCCAGTGACCTTAATAGTACCAACAGACTTCCAGACCTCTGCCAAGTGGTATAACAATCACAGGAACAATAGCTCATCATGTTCTTTGTGTAGAAGCAAAGAACAGGTTCAGTCCAGTGTAAGCAGATGTGGTTATTATGGGTTATTTTAGAATCCTTCCTATCGCCAGATCACTCTTCACATTGTTTTATATTGTTTGCTTTACTTACATTGGTCTTACTCTGTAGGATTTTCCACTCTCAGAGAAAACAGTCTCCTTAGTATTTTGTCACTATTGCTCTGAAATTGGGAACGGAGATCATGAGATTTTTTTTTAATCCTGGAGTTTGATCTCAGGGCCTGGACACTATCCCTTAGCTTTTTTGCTCAAGGTTAGCACTCTTCCACTTGAGCCACAGCTTCACTTCCAGCTTTTTGGTGGTTAATTGAAGATAAGAGTCTCATGGACTTTCCTGCCCAGGCTTGCTTCAGATTGAGATCTTTAGATCTCACCTTTCTGAGTAGTTAATATTACAGACATAAACCACCAATGTCCAGTGGAAATTTTTTATCTTCCTATCCTAATGACAACTCTCTCTCTCTCTCTCTCTCTCTCTCTCTCTCTCTCTCTCTCTCTCTCTCTCTCTCTCTCTCTCTCTCTCTCTCTCTCTCTCTCTCTCTCTCTCTCATAATGAGAAGCTACAATATACTTTATAATCAACTCAAACTCTCAACAGGTGGCATGAGATGCTCACATTCCACCCAGGTTTCCTTTTCAACCATCCCAGGCAGAAGCTGTTTTTGTGCAAAGGGAGATCACCACAAAAGGTTGTAGCCCTCAATGCACTGTGACACAGGCAGCATCAACCATCCAACTGATACCATCCCCCTTGTTGCAGAGAAAAAACCAACTGCTTCTCTCCTCGGCTTTACCAAAGACCTGCAACCAAAAGCATCAGCACTCCAGACCTTACTGCTCCAGCAAGGAAGGACTCAGGCTCATGCCCTACCACTCAAGCCACAGCTCTACTTTCTTGCTTTTTGGTGGGTAATTGGAGATAAGGGTCTATGAACATTCCTGCCTAGGCTAGCTTCCAACCTGAATACTCAAGTCTCAGCCTCCTGAGTAGCTAGGATTACATGTGTGAGCCATGAGTGCCTGACTTATGGACTCAGCTTCTTGACATTATCCTTGTATCCAAGAAGCAAGTTTGAGGCTAATGTGAGAAGTGGTGTTTTTATAAAATACTATTTTGCCTCTGCTCTCATTCCTGGCCCTTCTCCATACCCCTGTCCCTCTACCATCCCTCTCCCTGGTATTCTGGCTGTTTCTGTAGCTCTCCTGCTTTTCTGGAAAGGATTCAGCCATCATTTGGAACCATCCCCCATGCCTTCAGCTATCTTTCCCTAGGCCTGCCTCCAACCTTCTCCTTAATCCATGCTATAGTGATTTTGTAAATGGAGGACTTTGCACTAAGAAATAAATGGTGCCAAACCACCTAGAAAAAAAAAATTGAGCAAGAGCACGCTATATAGGGAAAGAAAGGCAAAGAAACAAATGGTCCAGTCACCGAAAGATAATAGACATATCAACTGATTTTTTTTAATAATATAAAACTGAATCTGTCAGGTGCCAATGGTTCCCACCTGAAGCTCTAGCTATTCAGGAGGCTCAAATCTGAGGAGGTTTGAAACCAGCCTGGGCAGGAATGTCCATGAAACTTTTATCTCCAATTAATCACAGAAAAAAAAAAACCAGCGTGGAGCTGTGGTTCAAGTGGTAGAGTACTAGTCCTGAGCAAAATACACTCAAGGACAATGCCTAAGTCCTGAGTTCAAGCCCTAGGATCATCACACACACACATAAAAATTAAAAACTGAATCTTGGGTGGGGAAGGATGCGGACCTAACACTTGCAATTAAAATTAAAATGAGATATAATGGAACCTTGGTATTCACAGGTATATTCTCAGGAAACCGCCATTGAGAGAAAATTGCGAATGCTCAGGATGCATGTCATTCAGTACCTTTCTGTGGATGTGTGGTTCATTTTTCTATAATGCCATGAAATGTGGCCAAAGACATGTGCCTAAGTAAATAAAAGTTTCTCTATCACTTCAGTTAAGCACCATTTGCTTTGGGGGAGGCAGATTGTCACAAAATTAAGGCAGAAGAAAACATTCAAAGGGACAGAGAGCTTTTGACACATCAACTGACCTTAATGCACATGGGAGTGTGTGTGTGTGTGTGTGTGTGTGTGTGTGTGTGTGTTCCAGTATTAAGATTGGAACTCAGGGCCTGGGTACTGTCCCTAACCTTTTTTGCTCAAGACTCAGAGCCTGGGTGCTGTCCCTAACCTTTTTTGTTCTACCACTTGAGTCACACCTCCACTTCTGGCTTTTTTTTGTGGAGGGGATGGTGGTTAATTGGAGATAAGTCTCACAGACTTTCCTACTCTAGCTGGCTTTGAACTCCAATTCTCAGATCTCAGTCTCCCAAGTAGCCAGGATTAAAGGTGTGAGCCACCAGCACCTGGCCTGAGTTCTTTTCAAGATGAGTTTCAGAAATGGAATTGCTACAATGTCACTTGAGGAGGAATGGGGAGATTTGCTGACCAAGTGTGACATTTGAGTGTGACAGAACAAAACTCTGTAAGCACAGCATGTGACCGTGGTCAGTCATAATATATGGGACACCTGGAAATTGCTAAAGGAGATCTTACATGTTCTTAGCACAGGAAAAAAAAAACCCGCTAAGTATGAGGTGTGTGTAGGTTCATTAACATGATTGTGGTAATCATCTCACAAAGTATACATATATTACTACATCAGCTTATATACTAGCTACACAACTTGTCAATTACATACCTCAATAAAGCTGCAAGACTATGGAAATGTTGAACTAGTCTCACATTGGGATCTCATCAGTTCTTTTTTTTTTTTTTTGGGGTGGGGGCAGGTGGTCACAGTTATGTTGTTGACAATTCAGCCCCAGGACAGGCCTAGGATTTTGTTCTTCATTTGTGCAAATGATGCATGAAGATCAGAAGGAACAATCAGAAATCTAACAGCAGCCTCCTTGAACCACACAAGACAGAGGGAGCATTTTTCCCCTTCCTTGCTTTCCTTCCATCCTACCCTCCTTTTCCTCTCCTCCCTTCCCTTTGTTTCTCTCTCCCTTCCTTCCTACCTTTCTTCTGCAGCACTGGAGCTTAAACTCAAGGCCTCAGGATCTCACTTGGCTTTTGTTGCTAAAGGCTGGCATTCTACCACTTAAGCCACACCTCCACTCTGGCTTTTGGCTGGTTAATAGGAGATAATAGACTGCCCAGGCTGGCTTCAAACCATGATCCTCAGATCTCGGCATCCTGAGTAGCTAGAGTTATAGGCATAAACAACCAGCACCTGGCAATACATAGGCCATTTATTTCTTTTTTCTCAGTTTAATACGTGTTTATTTGTTTTTACTTTTTTATCTTTTGGACCTGGTCCTGGGGCTTAGAGCCTAGGTACTGTTTCTATGCTTTTCCAGTCAAGGCTAGTGTATTATCACTTGAACCACAGCTCCATTTCTGGCTTTTTGATGGTTAGAGGTAAGAGTCTCCTTGATGGTTAGAGGTAAGTCTCATAAACTTTCTTTTCTGGGCTGGCTTGGAACCTCAGTCCTCAGATCTCAGCCTCCTGAGTTGCTAGAATTACAGGTGTGAGCCCCCAATGCCAGGCTAGAGGGGACACTTCTAATGAAAAAATAAATAACTTTCTTAAAATGTTTTAAATATAAAAAATTACTAATTTGGAAAGGCTTCAAGCAAATAGCAAGTAAGATGCTGTCTTTTCTGCAATACTCTATAATCTATAAACTCATTTCAAGTCCTTTAAAACAACAAAAGCAAGCCATGCACCGGTGGCTCACCCCTGTAATCCTAGCTACTCTGGAGACTGAGATCTGAGGATCAAGGTTCAAAGCCAGCCTGGGCAGAAAAGTCCTCATGAGATTCTTATCTCCAATTAACCACTCAAAAACTAGAAGTGGGCCAAGTGCCAGTGGCTCATGCCTATAATCCTAACTACTCAGGAGGCTGAGATCTGAGGATTGAGGTTCAAAGCCAGCCCTGGCAGGAAAGGCCATGAGACTCTTATTAACCCCCAATTAACCACCAGAAAATTGGAAGTGGCACTGTGGCTGAAGTGGTAGAGGACTAGCCTTGAGCTGAAGAGCTCAGGGACGGTGCCCAGGCCCAGAGTTCAAGCCCCACAATGGGGGGGGGGGGGGGAAGTTCACGCATTAAATTAGACCTGATTCCATAACTATGAGTACTTTCTGTTCACCCAAAGAACCTTGTGGCAGATCAGGAACCCAAGCACATTATAGAGAAAATAATGAGGCCCAAATTATAATCTATCCACAGCTTGATTCCCTATAAGCTTCTAGGGAATTTCTCAAAATTTAGTGTGCTGAGAAATCTGAGTTGCTTGGATTGGGTCCCAGCACATTTAGTTTTTATTTATTCAACAAAGACTGGTGCACATATTGGGAATCCCCAAGAAGACTTCTATCTTCACCAAAGTTTTTGTGCAGTAGGGGCCAAGAAGAGAGATAGACAGATTGTACTTATCTTCAAAGATCTTCCAGAAATCGGAAACTAGGCCAGGTGAGAGCCAGCCATTTACTAACCAATCACAAGGCACCAGGCCATCTGCATATACTTGCTCATTTAATCCTCGAGCAAGTACCATTATCCCACTTCCAAGGGTTTTATACAGGTGGATTCCTTCAGTGCCTCTCACACTTTGAAGCCCACATTCATACCCACTCTCTGTCCCCTGTTGATGACCCTATTCAAGGCTGCATGTATATGATACCACACCACATGGATCAACTGGATTTCTCAGTTGGTCACTACATTATTGTAGTGCATAGAGACAGAACCACTGAAAAGAACACAGAAATTCATGTTTGTTTGTTTGTTTTTTTAAAAAAGGCTTTGGACAGATTGTGAAGTGCATGACCACTTACTTCCATTCCACTGACCTTTGGGGGGTGGGGTTTCTGATGGATGTCCCTTGGATCATGTGAGAGCTTGGCCACTAGAGGGCACAGTGTGCTTTGAACACACACACACACACACACACACACACACACACACATACACACACACACACACACACACACACACACACCACACACACACACACACACACACACACACACACACACACACACACACACACACACACACACACACACACACACACACACACACACCTTCTGAGAAAGAGGCCAACCGCTGCCCTTCTTGTAAATTATTCCCATGCCGATGAGTATTTGCTGCACTCTGGAGCAGATGCAGAACACTTTGGAGCAGATATAAAACAGGTAAGAGCCATGCCATCTGATTGCAGCATCTTAGAACACAGTGGGAGAGGGAGGGAGGTCTCCCCTCTGATTGGCTCCATTGATTTCTAATGTTCTTAGAATTTCAAAGCTCTATACAGCTCAGTTAACCTTCAGATGTGAAGAATAAAAGTTCTTTGGTATACAATATACTTACCCATTAGCATGAAGTGCACTGCATAGTCTTAGAAAGCAAGAGTTGTCTCTTAAGTGTAGTAATAATAATAATAATAATAATAGCCATAGTAATGGAAGCAGCAACAGTTAGGGTTTGGGGATCAGCCTATGAGTCAATCCTAGCTCTATTACTTACCTGCTCTGATTTTGTTCAAATCATTTAAATTTCTATAAGCCTCAGTTTCCTCATCTATGAGCTAGAACCTACCTGATTGGTTTGCTATACAGGCTAAATGAGTTACTAAATATAAACACAGCATAGTCATTAGTCATTACCAGCATAGTAGATCCCATATTGTGCTACTGTTATTAATATTGTTATTAATAGCAATGGCGTTTTAGCTATAAATGAATGTCACAGAGAAACTAAAGCTTTTCTTAAAGTCACCTTGCCTTCCTGTTGTCACATATTCTCTGCCATGCGGATCATCTCTTCTTTCCTCCCTGTTATAAATGAAAAGGTTTCCTTCCTCAGACAAAAGGCCAGCCCTCCAATCTTCAGCCTGGAGTTCTAGTTCCCACCTTCTCTCAAACTTGATGACATTACTCATCATTTATCACGCTGGCTTGTGATTCTTCCTCCCCCGCCCCTCCCTGACCTCTGCCACCTTCACTTCTAAACATATTCAGGTAACTGTCTTAAAGACAAAGGTGAGTAAACAAAATTCTTCAGCATAACTTACACTTTTGAACCACAGACTCCAACTCGTGTGTGTGTGTGTGTGTGTGTGTGTGTGTGTGTGCGCACATGCATGAACACACCCACATGTATGTGCACCAGTAGTAAGGCTTGAACTCAGAGCCTCAAGCTCTTGCTTTGCTCTGCTTTTCTGCTTAAGGCTGGCACTCTACTACTTGAACCATTCCCTCAGCTCCAGCAAAAAGTAAGTAAGAAATAAGAGTTTCTCAGATTAATTTGCACCAACTGGCTTCAAACCTCAATTCTCAGACCTCGGCCTCCTGAGTAGCTAGGATTACAGGTATAAGCTACTGGTACCCTGCTTTCACAGGCCTCATCTCTCTTTTGCAATAAAACTTTTCACTAGACACTGGACACAAGTGGCTCACGTCTGCAATCGAAGCTATTCAGGAGTCTGAGGATCACAGTTCCAAGCCAGCCTAGGCAGAAAGTCCTTCAGACTTACCTTCAAATAAAGCTGGAAATTGAACTATGGCTCATGTGGTAGAGAACTACCCTTGAACAAAAGAAGCTCAGGAACAGGCCCTGAGTTCAAGCCAGGACTGGCACAAAAACAAAATAATAATAATAATAATAATAATAATAATAATAATAATAGCACCTTCTCACTGGAGCTTCCTAACACCCACTCTCCTTTTCCTCTTCCCGGCAAATCCTGGCCTTCTGCCTATCTCCAATCACATTCCACATCACCTACTATCAAGAGTGCCGTAGACAGTGCAGCCCTGTCTAGTCACCTTACCTCACTTCTTAGTAGCTTTGACACAGGTGACCTTCTTGGATCAGAATCTTTAACACAATCTATTCCTCAGGCTCTGTGATGGATTGCTTTCTCTCCCAGCCTAGAATCTTCCAGATTCTGTCTCAGACCTTTCTCTTTCCTTACTCAACTCCTTTCTGAGGTGTCTTGTCTATACCCAAGAATCCAGTATCCATCTCTCCATATTCGTTCGCCTCTCCACCTGAACATCTCAGACTCATCATGTCCCTGAGTAGTTATCTTCAGCCCTCCACCACACAAAGGAGAACCTTCTTCAACACTGCTACCCTTGACAGCCAGGCAGTTAAGTCAGACCTTTCATAAGCACTCTTAAATACTACCCTTAATTACATATGTTCAATAACCTGTCATTGCTATCCACTCTACCACAAGATATTTGGCAAATCTCTTCCCCCTTTTCTCTTTACCAGGCCCCAGAGTCTCAGATACCATCATCTTTTGCCTGCTTCTCTTCATTCCTGTCATCACGCCAGCCAAACACACTGTATTCACCTCACTTCTCACACTTGAAATGAGGGACCGCTTCCAGGACTTTTGGATGAAAACCAGAATCCTGAGCCAGGAATGATTAGTACCTACCTGTAATTCTAGCACATGGGAGGATGGGGCAGATGGATCACAAGTTCAAGGCCAGTTTGGGCTACACAATAAGACCTTGTCTCCAAAAGAAAATCCAGAATGCTCAAAGAATTCTAAGCGTTTTCCTCTTCTTCATCTGTCCCTTTACTATCTCTCTCCAACCCCTTCTCATACTATTCTCTCCCCTTGAGCTTTCAAAAATCCTCTTTCTGCACACCCCAAAACCTACATCCGTAAAGTGGGATAAAAATGAGGGAAGGGGTAACAAGTTTGACAAGAAATGTACTTACTACCTTACTATGTAACCCCTCTGTACAGTACCTACATTTGAAAATAAGGTAGAGCTATAGTTCAGAGGTAGAGCTTATGCTGAGCATGTAGGAGGCCCTGGGTTTGACTCCCCAGCCCCACCTTAAATAAGGAAGAGGGGAAGGGGTAAAGGAACCTATGATGTGCCAAACAGTGAGGAAAGCTCAGGGCTGTACCAATCACAGTCCCTGAAGGAGTCTTTCAGTTACAGGGAATGGAAGACCTACAACCATGACATAAAGTAAAATAGAATAAACAGCCCAAGTTGTGTACCCAGGAGCTCAGAGGAGGAGGAGGAAGGGAATGAAGACAGCTTGCATGAGGAGGCTGCAGAAATCTGGTCTGCCCATGCACAGTCTGCACATGTACAGCCATGGTCTGTGGTCAGAGTCTGCTTGTGCACATTCTGCACATGTAGGGTCTATGTGTCTGTGCATGCACGGTTTGTGTGTGCACATGGTCAGTGTGTGCACGGGCTGTACGGGCCCCTGAGAGGACAGAGGAGCTGGCTATTCCCCAAAGCTGCCTAAGAGCCAGCTTAGGGCTCTGGAGAGGATGAAGGAAAGCAGGAGACATACACGCTGTGGGAGGTCAATCGGGAGAAATGACATCAAGACAGAAATGTGTTCAGTGTCAACCCCTGCAGACAACCACAAACCACAGGGGCTTCAACTTGACAGCCGGAGGCAGGCAGACACGTTTGTGAAAGCAGTGGCAGTTGAGTCTGTGAGAGTTGAAGCCACAGTGACAAAGGAAAAACATCAGGTGATGAGGACAGGAAGACTTGACTAGAAAAGACGGTTCATTCAAGAACTGTCTTCACGATGGGGAGACCACAATAGGAAGAAGCTTGAGAATTTAGCGTTGATCGTCACAGCTAGAATCAGACAGGTAAATTCCTAGATGGGATAAGGCTCAAGTAGTATCTTGCTTGCCTCACACCATATAGACTACACTGTGAACCCTAACCCAGAACCTGGGGTTAGCCCAGACCCACAGGAGCTAGAACATCCAGTCCTGCTGACAGCAGGTGGCTGGGAAAGCCCATGGAACACTAGAAACTGGCTGTAGAATTTAAACAGAGCAGACACTATAAAATACTTTGTAATGCACCATTGAGGCGACCAAATAAGAGGCTTGAATAAATTTATATTCCAATTGCTAAACATTATAGTCAATTTAAAAACCCACAAAAGTTTTGCTGAACAACTGTATAAATTAGAACGGATCTGTCGCATTGTACTGTACCTAATAGACTGAGACATAAAACAAATCACAGCCGACTCTCTCTCACCTGTTAAATCATCTTGAAATAGATCTGCTAGCTCAACTCTCCATTTTTTTTGTCCTCTCAAAAAACACCTGATGGTAATTCTCAGGTTAATGTGAATTGTGTTTATTTATTATTTATTCACCCCTCCCCTCTCTTTTTTTTCTCTAGACAGAAAGTACTAAAAGATGCCAAGCCTAGAAATTGATGATATCTGAGCCTGCCTTCCTCCAGTGGAAACTCTTTGCCTGACATTTGGGGCATTTCTCTTCCATTAAACTAGGGTAGTGCTATCACCTACTGGCTCTTTTGTAGAGGTTGAAATCAGCATATGTGCACACTTGTGTAAACACAAAAAGAGGCATAGCAATGTAAAGGATATGGCCAATAGCTGAAGAAAGAAACCTGAGCTGAGTATCAGTGGCTCACACCTTAATTTTAGCTACCCCGGAAGGCTGAGATCTGAGGGTTCCAGTTCAAAGCCAGCCCAGGCATCGAAGTCAGTGAAACTCTTATCTCCAATTAACCACTAAAAAGCTCAAGTTATGGCTCACGTGGTAAAGCACTAGCCTTGTGCACAAAATCTCAAGGATATTGCCCAGGCCCTAGGTTCCAGCACACACACACACAGAAAAGGTACCCATGTGCATCCACAAAGGATAAAAATGAAAGCTGGCTAAGCTTTGGCACACCTAAGTTACAAACCTTAGGAGGTCCTAGGAGGATCAGGGAAGGAGGCTCAAGGCCTGGGCACAAATGCTAATGGCAGGGTCAGAGCTCATAAGTGATTGGGATGAGAGTAACTACCAAGTCCAAAATAACTGTAAACATAACTTCTCCAAGGTACAGCCCAATCCTTTGCTGGTATCACTTTAAAAAAATGAAAAAAAAAAAAAAAAGCACTATCTCTGAGAAGCCTTCAAGGGCCCCTTAATAAAAAATGATAGTTGGAATCTAATCTCCTTTGTGCCACTTGGGGGCAACACCTTCATGTTTGATTTATTGAGACTTCCTGCCTCTGTTTGCTTTTGGAAAGCTGAGAGAAATTGCTAATCTGAAGCCGATGTTCTCTTCTTTAAATGGCTGCAGCAAACTCCCAACCTGCCCAACCACTGAGAGCTCTGGGTATTTTGAAAGTAGTTATTTATTTATTTCAATCAAATTGCTCCCAGTGACCTGAGGACAGCCAATGTCAGCTACAAAGGTTGGCTTGTAGAGGTAAGAGTCTCCTACAGGAAGATGAGAAGGAATTCTCAACACAGGTAGATCACGGAGTGCAAAATTGTCTCCATCGACAAAAGGAGACAGAGGCTAGAAGGCCTGTCAGTAGCCGGAAGGCTCAACTTTGCTGTGGGGCCTTTCTGAAGGAAGGTAGAGTCGATTTGGGACCAGAGAAATCGGAGGAAGCAGCAGTCAGCTGCAGTTAAGTGAGATACAACCACCATGGAAAAGCTTAGGATGGAACTCTGGGCCTTAGGTAAGCAACAAGTCAGAAACACATATGTAGGGATTCCAGGATCAAGTCCAAGAAACAAATTGTCTTTCTATACAAGGAGCTACATTCAGACTTGGACTCTTCCCAAGCAACCTAAGTCAAGTATCTCTCCTGACTTCCAGATTCCAAAATGCCCAGACTCCCCAGCTAGATGATTGACAGCTCCTGCCATGAGATGTGATATCATCCCTCCTCAGCAAGCCCCGCCTTCCTTGAGTCCTTTATCAGAGTGGAGTCACCAATGTAGGCCAATGAGAATCCTCATAGTACTGATAAGTGTGCCTCACTATTTATGCCTAATTGGCCTCAGCCTTCCCACTCAGATCCAGCCAATCCCCAGCTGCCCAAGACATGCCCTCCCCATCTCTCACCAATTGCAAGAAAGAGCTTCCAAATTGACCCCCTGGCTCTGGTGATCCCCCTGTAAACATGGTCCAACATGGTTAGACCAGGAAGTTCAGTCTGGTCTCATCTCCCCTGCTACTTCATAAACAGAAGCAGCAAAGCAGATACCACACAGCACAGATCTGAAGTTTACAAGGTTCTTGCTCCTGTTGTTTTCTACTTGTCAGCCAGGGAACTCCTACTCAGCTTACACATAAGTCATAAGCCATCTGCCCACACACACCCCACCCCCTCCCCCCTAACCCCACCCCCCCCCACCCCCGCAGTGATCCCCAGTCACACCTCCTCTTCTGCCTTTTGTGGTACTATTAATTCCATTCTCTTCTACATGCTTTTCATACTTGTACAGGCTACAGGTTTCTTCTGCAACCTTCACAACGTGAGATTGTAGATATTCGTCTATGTGTCTCCTCTATTGGAGGCAGGCTTTTATGTTGAATACCTAGGAGATAGCACACAGTTTGCATTTAGTAAAGGTTGAATTGAATTGCCAAATATGATAGAAGATATTGATTTCCATGCCAGACATCATTCTATACATCTTATATAATATTACAAACCAAAGACATCTTCCATCATATTGTAAATGGCCCCAAAAATAAGTCTTTAATTAAATTAATTTGGCTTCCCCTCCTCAGAGAAGCACACCTTGTCTATAGCCCCAGCTGGATGAAGAGACTAGAACCCAACTTTGTGCCACATGACCATACTCTTTTGGCAGTAGCTCGTTGGACCACAAGTGAATAGATGACCCCATGTCTGCGAGACCATTTCTCAAAATCAGATGAATACATAAAATCAAGACCAACATTGGGTTTTAGATCAAACCAAAGCTACAGGAAAAAAAAGGCTCAGTGATAACAAAATGATAATATATAATAACAGCTGACATTTCTTTCTACCACATAACCTGCTGATCTTTATCTATTAAAAATTTCATCTTTACCAGAAAAAGAACTACCTCAATATACTGCCTATTAGTTTCTCCCCTGCCATTAATTTACTTCCTCTTCTCACCTCAGTTTTAACCTGAATCATAGCTAGTTTGTATCTCTAAAGAACCTTAGCCAGTACAATTACATCTCCTTCTTACAGCTGGGACAGCAAACTGAAGGAGGGGAATAGAAGTTTCCTAGCTCATATGAACAGCTATAGGGAGACCTAGTTGCAAATCAGCACCGCTCTGTCTCTGTCCCAATGCTTCCCTGGAAGCACAGGGCCTTGAATCTGGGCCACATACCCCTCCTCCCCCACTCGGGGTAACAAAGCTACTGTTCCCCTTGAATGAAAAGTGAACACAGCTGAAAGACACACTGGAAATTGTGCCCATTGGAGAAGTTTCCAGATTTAGTATCAAAAGGGTAAATACTTTAAGATGACCACTAAGAAGTGCTTTCAGTTTTTCATCCACAAACCCTATTTTGCAGTTCATCTGAGATTCTTAGAAGTGTTATTTGTATGAACTTCCTCTAAACCTCCAGACAGTGAGCTGCTGTGACAGATTTTGCTCTGCCATCAAAGCCTGCTTTTCTCTTTACTAGCAGTATTGTGCTCTTGTCAAATAGAAAATCTCCAAGGATCTCTACCAGCTTCTGAGACACATCACTGACCAGCCTCTGAGAACAGCTCTATTGCTTTGGGGCATTAAAATAAACCACCACTAGAGGGCTCCGCTGAGCCCCTTCCTGGAAAGGTGAAGGCCATAAGACTATATGGTCTCAGGAATTCAGACAACTATACAGGAACACAAAAGGCATAGAACTAGGCAGTGAGTCTTGAATTTTTCTACAGTCGAGTCTTAGAGACCTTCTCAGTGTTTCTCCATCCCGGTAAAATCCTGCATCCTTCCTCAGTGATCCAAAACTCCAGGCTGATCAGAACGGCTTGTACATACCATTCTCTTCATAGCGAGGGAATGGGAAATGTGATGATTAATTTCCATAAGTATTTCATTTCACAAGTTGGGGGTGGGGGATGAAGGGGGATGACATAGCACTATCTTCAGGTCAGGGCTAATGTCTTGCAAAGAGGCCAGAGTGCAATGAGACTGAAAGCAGCAATATTTATGAGGAATAGGAAAGAAGTATACACAGAGGTCAAAATGTGTACTAAATCTGTCTGAGAGCCTCTGTGCAGTTAGATCCACTGAGCTCCAGAGAGGAGAGAGGGAGCCACAGATTGAAAGAGACACAAGTACCAGAGCATGCTGAGGGGAAAAACCACTGAAATAGGGCAAGCAGGAGGTGCCTTGGCCAGGTCTGTACTTTAAAAAATGGCCCTTGCTTCTATGAAAAGAGTAGATTGGAAGAGCACAAAGGAAAGATGTGGGAAATCAGCTCCAGAGGGAACTGTAATAAGCTAGGTGAGAGAGGACAGGAGCCATACATAGGAATAGATGGATGCATACAGAGTCCAAGGAGAAGATTACAGATTGACTGCCTGAGAGCAACCAATGAAGATTCTACCAGTAAATATGAGTAACTGAACTAGGATTACAAGGGTGAGCTGGCTAGACATCTGCATTTCTAGATGGTTTACTTACACGGCTATTTTCACTTTCACTTGAAGTTTGGAAGATGATTGACTTCATACTTTAAAAACGAAGATTTACCTGTCATTGGTAGCTCACACCTATAATCCTAGCTACCCAGGAGGTTGAGATCTGAGGCAAGAAAGTCCATGAGACTCTTATCTCCAATTAACCACCTCTCCCTACTGCAAAAAAAAAAGTCAGATGTGGAGGTGTGACTCCAGTGGTAAAGTACTAGCCTTGAGCAAAAAAGCTCAGGGATAGCCCCAAGTGAGCACAAAGAGAAAAAGAATGAGAGAGAAAAAGGGAAGAAAGAAAGAAGGAAAGAAAGAAAGGAAGAAAGGAAGGAAGGAAGGAAGGAAGGAAAGAAAGAAAAGAAAGAAAGAAAGAAAGAAAGAAAGAAAGAAAGAAAGAAAGAAAGAAAGAAAGAAAGAAAGAAAGAAAGAAAGAAAGAAAGAAAGGAAGGAAGGAAGGAAAAGAAAAGAAGTGAAGCAGTATGGAACAGGTAAATGGTAATGAACTTGAACACAATCCATGCAGAAGATTAGGAGACAAGATTTCTTTTTTTTAACAAAACAGTTTCAAAACAGTACCAAGAAAGACGGGAGTGAAGAGACCTCATGATGTGATGTGTTGAAGTGGCACAGTTGTGCAGCAAGAATATATTTCTCTCGCATATTTACTGAAAATGTGTCAGTCAGAACAAAGCAAGATCACTGGCAATAATAGAAACAGATCATTTAAATAGAGTAGTTAGCAGAGCTGAGATGAGCTGCCTGTGTGCCTGTGGCACACCAGCCGCCCCCCTGAAGCTTCACTTGCCTGTCAAATACTAACTCCCTGATGGATTCTCCTAGCATGTCTCAACTCTTCAGATTCTTTTGTTTGGATTATCTCTAAAGCTTAGTTTCTAACAGCTGGTAATGTATTTGTTCCACTTTTCTTCAGAAACTTTGAAACGTGGTAGAGAAAAGTTGTAGAAAGTTCCAGGGATAAATAGTTCCGGGGTTGGGCAGACATGAGACAATGAGAAGTGTGACACGTCAGTTACTCTGGAGGGAAAACCTCTAGAATTTGTTCTAGAAGGTGACTGAACTCAAGAGCAGGGAAAGGGACCCCAGGTTTATTAAGTCCCATGCTTTTGTTTTTTTAATTTTTTGGTGAGTCATGGAGCTTGAACTCAGAGCCTTGGCACTGACCCTTGAGATTTTTGCTCAAGGCTGACCCTCTAGCACTTTGAGCCCACAGCTCTGCTTTCAGTTTTTAAGTGGTTAGTTGGAGGTAAGAGTCTCATGGCCTTTCCTGCCTAGGCTGGCTTTGAACCACAATCCTCAGATCTCATTCTCCTGAGTTTCTCCCTTTTAACAAAAGGGAAATTAGAGCCCAAAGATATAAATGTGCTATGACTTTATTTAAAATCCCTTCTAAAAGGCCGTAGTGTTTATTGGATATGATATAACTCTTGACCTACATGAAATCCTATGTACTCCCTGCCTTGACCCATGATATGCTTCCTGTATCTTATCCAATCTAGTAGTGAACTATACTTTTGTGGGGCATGGGAATAGCTTTGGGGATTATATAGTTTGTTTTTACTGTTATGTAATAATTGGATACAAACTTGGCAGCTTAAAACAGCCCACAGTTACCATATCAAAAATTCTAACGGTCAGGAATAGCTAGCTCCTCTGCTCAGTATCTCACAATTTCACAAGGTGCTGGCCAGGCTTCCGAGTTTCATCTGGAGGTTCCACTGTGGAAGAAGCACACTCACAGGTGTCAGAAGCTGTCAAGGCCTTGGGGCCACAAGACGCATAGCAGCTTGCTTACTCAAAGCCAGCCATCGAGAGAGAGACTCCAGCAAGATGGATGGTACCTTCTTACATACTGATATAAATGTGATCATACACATTGAAATGCTCTTCCCATTTTCCACTGGGTAAAATCAAGACTCAGTTGCCTTTACAAGGATACTTGAAAGATAAAGGTAAGAATCCAAAGAGCTACTTTAAAGTCTGACAATCTATGAGCTGGGGCCTGCAGCCTACTCAATACACTAAGGCTCTTTTCTCACCAACAATGCTTTGACCAGAAAGGCAAATGGATGATGTAATCTTGCAACACTAACATATATCACAATGCTTTTTATTATTATTATTTTTTTTTGTTGTTGGTCGTGGGGCTTGAACTCTGGGCCTGGGCGCTGTCCCTCAGCTCTTCAGCTCAAGGCGAGCGCTCTACCACTTGAGCTACAGCGCCACTCCCTATCACAATGCTTTTAAGACTGTATTTCTCACTAGACCTGAAATTCTTTGGGAAGAGATACAACACTTTTTTTTTGGGGGGGGGGCGGTCAGGTCGGGTCGTGGAGCCTGAACTTTGGGCCTGGGCGCTGTCCCTCAGCTCTTCAACTCAAGGCTAGCGCTCTACCATTTGAGCCACAGCGTCACTTTCGGCTTTTTTCTTTTTGCTTACGTGGTGCTGAGGAATCGAACCCAGGGCCTCTTGCATGCAAGGCAAGTGTTCTACCACTGAGCTACCTTCCCAGCTCCAAGATACAACATTTTTATATCAAATCTAGCATCATGTCTAGTACACAATCTCTCGGTACAAATGTATGAACAAAATGAATGGACAGATTGGCTCTGGAGGTACAGTTAGTACCTCCTGAATCCTAGTACTTGGTTCTATATACTAGTTCTCGATGTGGTGCCTCTCTCTTACAAGATTTGCAATCGATCTGGGAATGTTTTGCCCATCTTGGCCCTTGGACCTATGCAAATGTCAGAATATATGCCCAGATGTCATATCCTCTGTTACACAGTCCTACTTATGGAGTGACATTCTAGTAGATGGCTCCTTTTTTTGTGTTTTGCAAGTAAACTAAAGTTGTATATCTCTCAAGTTTTGCAAACATTATCAAAAAGAAAGGAATTATAGTTTAGCTAGTAATGTTCTGCCAAAGTCCTGGTCCTTTGGGAGGTGGTAGAATTTCTAGGAGGAGAGATCTAGCAGGAAAAAGGTCATTAGTGGCATTCTCTTGAAGAGAATACAGGATCTTCCTCCTCTGTTTTCTGGTTGTCATGAAGCAAGCAGCTTTCTCTGCCATGTGTTCCCATTACTATGATCTACTACCTTGCACAGGCCTAAAAGTGATGAAGCCACCCAGAGACAAGAGTCTTCCCTCCTTTAGGCTGTCTAGCTCAGGTATTTGATCACAGCATCAGAAAGCTGACCAAGGGAGATGGCTTGCACAGATACTGTTCCACAACATCTGGTCAAAGTGTCTATCAGTAGAGGAAGGGAGGGAGCTCACTTCCACTTTCCTTGGGGATTTCTCTCACTATAGACTAGTAGCTAAGCTCTTCATAAGAAGACCTATGTGAAAGCCCTGACAGTATGAGCCTTTGCAATGGGAATGAAAAGGTATGGCCATATGTAAAATAACAAGTAGAAGAAGCTGGACATGGTGGCATGAGCCTTTACACCCAGATGCTTAAGAGGCTGGGGCAAGAAGATCATTTAAGTCTAGGAATTGGGCAATATCACAAGACCCATCTTGGAAAACAAAAGTAAATAGAAAAAAAAATTATTATCTTCACCTTCCAATTTAGATGTCTAATACATTAAGTATTCTACTCAAATGTTGTGGACTTTTTTTTTCTCCTTCTGTGCATGTGCCAATTAAAAATCAATTATGCAGTACTCAGGTAGCACCAAGTGGCTCAATCCCATTGTTATCTCAGCAACCAATTGATATAATTTATTGGAGTAGAAGATACAAATAGCAGCATATACAGTTGCATAACAAGTCTTACAAATTTAAAAAAAGGCTTATAAACAAGTATACTTCTGTAACTCCTGGAGAACAAGCAAATAGAAAAGTCTCATGCATAGGTGACAAAAATATTCCTTATGTGTATCAAATTCCATCTGAAACCAAAAAGACTTTCGGTTCGCTTCCCCCATCCCAGAATTCTAGCAGAAGAAGATGATAAAGACATTTCTTCACATTTTAAAGATAAGCAAAATGAAAGGCCCACTTGGCACTGGTGGCTCACACCTATAATCCTAGCTACTCAGGAGGCTGAGATCTGAGATCATAGTTAGAAGCCAGTCTGGGCAAGAAAGTCTGTGAGACCCTTATCTCCAATTAACTACTCAAAAAAGCCAGACATGGTGCTGTGGCTTAAGTGGTAGAGCACTAGCCCTAGATAGGAGATTATCTAGGATTATTCTGGATGAGGTAGGTGGTGAATAATTTGAAACATCCTCTCACAGAAAAGAAGGAAGGCACTGTGCCACAGATACAGAGATTGGAGTAATACAGCCACAAGCTAAGGACAGTCCACAGCCACTAGAAGCTAGAAGCTGCAGGAGATGAAACCCTTGATGGCAGCCTAGATAAATTTCCCATGGACTTTTGGCATCCAGAATGGTGTGGGGCTAAACCTCTGTTGTCTGCAGCCACCCAATCATGGCAGTCTTTTTTTGCAAGCTCAGTCTAATACAAGTGATATGAAGAACTGAATGCAGGAGATGTTGGGGGAGCAGAGCGGTCCTAGACTAAAGAGTTGGGGAGTCTGAGATAGCCACATGAGAGCTGAGAGTTGATGGGGAGGAGACATCAAGTCGGAAGACAGATTGAGCAGAAGGTTCTGTAGGAAACCATCTTGATGAGGGTGATTTCAGGGGACACATTGTGGCTCAGGCTCCACACTACCAGCTCTGCCTGTGGACCACGACAGACATATTTCCAAGCCAGTAGCTTCCTCCCTAAATATAGGCTCAGAGAATGGATGAAAGACTCTGTTCTTACATGTAGCACAAAAACTCCGATTCTCAGTGAAGTGAATATTGTTAGCTGAAAGAAAATATTTTGATTAGATGTGTTAACTGATGAGGCAGAATAGACAAGTGAAGGATGCCTAGCAGACATTCTGGTGTTAAACAAGAGTGCATATGCTTGGGAGACCATCAATGAAGCTAAACTAATGAGGAGGAAAGTCGTAATGTCACAATGAAGTCAGTCATATGCACCCAGGGTTCTGGGCATTGTGTCTGTAAATTTGTCTGCTTCCCCCCCCCCCCCAGTGTTTGTGTGTACAGTACTAGGGCTTGAAGTTAGTGTCTTGGCACTGTCCCTGAACTTTTTGTGCTCAAAGCTAGCACTCTACCACTTGAGCCACAGCTCCACTTCTGGATTTTTGCTGGTTAAGGGGAGGTAAGAGTCTCATGGACTTTTCTGCCCATGCTGGCTTCCAAACCATGATCCTCAGATTCTAGCCAAATTCATTTTTTTTATTTTTTATTTTATGTTATTGTCAAGGTGATGTACAGAGGAGTTACAGTCACATAAGTAAGGTAGTGAGTACATTTCTTGTAGAACAGTGTTTTATGCCTCCTGTGTTTTTCTGCAGTCCCCCTTGCAACACTGAGAGAAACGAATGACACAGTAGGTTCAGATTTCACAATCGGTCTTTGTGATGTGCTGATGGCAGTCCCTTCTTCCCAGACTTCTTGGACTGAATGTGTGCAAACCTCTGCCCACCACCTGCTATAGGAATCCTGCCAGCACCCAGCAACCTCTTCAGCACCCTTGTCACCCAGGAACTCCACCCACCCTTAGAACCTCGCTTCTGCTGCTCATCTGATCCTGCTCCATGGACCTTTCTGTCTCTTGATCACCCCAACCACCCCCACCTGGAAGCTGCTGTTCAAGCTGGGAAGAGGCTATGAAGGGTCCTCGGTCTCCATTCAAGTCTCAGTTCACCTGTCATCTCCTCAAAGTGACATTGAACACCACCCTGTGGATCTCGCTCAGTCACTACACTTTATTTGCTTTGCTTCACAGCACTCATTTTACCCTGATCTGTGTCCTGTATCCCCCACAGAGAGCAAAGACCTGGTCTGCCATGGTGCCATCTTCTCTTCTGACCTCTAGATTCATACCTGGCAAAGACAAACTGTCAATAAATATTCGGTGGAATGCATCGCTATGTATGGAGAATATACCTACAGTAACTCCAGGTACACATTGCTTATTTTATGTATGATAATGTAAACAAATCAAGAACAACATAAACATATGGCACTGGTTTAAATCTAGCTGTCACTTGAGCTATGAGATCATAGGTAAGTTTGTTAAAGGAGTTTTAGGCCCTGGTCCAAAACTTCTGGCTTCCAAAGGTCATGTGTGGCCACCCATGTCAGTATACCAAACGAAGACAATGGCGAACATCAGAGGAGGGGATTTCATTAACCTAGCACCAGTAGCTCTGGGAAGAGGAAAGGTGTATGTATTAACTCATCTTTCCTTCTATAGACATTTGCTTTAGGTTTAAATAGATGTAATGTGGTCAAGGGGAGAGAATTATGCATATTCATGAAACAGTGTCCGTTATGGGTGTGTTCTGGAGGCCATAGGTGGACATCACTTGTTCATTGGCTTAGGACTGGTCAGATAGGGCTTTGTTACAATAAGAGTTGTAGCTGGGAGTATTACAAGTATATACCACCATGCCTGGCCAGCAACTGAGTCTTAATCCATTAATGATCCCTTGGTCTAGAGATTAAGAGCGCAGGAAACTCTCCCTTCTTTGGCTTACGCCTCTTTGTGGATCTACAGAGCCATTCTATTGGATACCTTTATGCAAACTTGGCTAGTGAAAAAGAAGTGTCACAATGCTTTCTTTAAACTCTGAGTGCTACTACCAAGCTGTGATTCAGACTTGGTAATTACTGGGGTTTCCTGGCCCTGACTATCTCATAGATGGGCCAAGTTCTTGGATAAACCATGTACCACCAAAGTTTTACAAATGCCCCCTGTCCCCTACCTATCTATCCACATTGTCTACCACAAAGACATGAGCGTCTTTGATGAGGCTAGAAACTCTCACACCCAGAGATCCAATGTCCTAAGATGTCAGCACAGGCCTACAGGTTCCCTGGGGCAGTGCCACAAGAGCTGTCCCTGTCCTTGGTATTCATTCATTAACTGCAGTCTTCTGGTTCTTTCCCAGCCTTGGAGTACCACCTCCCCCACCATCCTCTTCTCTCACCCTGGACCTCCGTAGCATCATCTCTTTGAGAAAGCTGGCATGTTATAGGAAAAAAAAAAAAAAAAAAGCAGCACTGACTTCAAGCAGCTTCTGCTTTTTGGTCCTGCAAAAAATCCCTCAGGCAGAAAATACTAGGGGTCTGGCTACCTACTTAGAATTCAGGAAAGGAATAAAATATTCTGCAAACAAAATTCAAATGTGTGTCTCAAAACATACTCTGCCTTGTCAGCACAGACCCTGTTCCACTGGATCCCTGGTGCTATCATTTAAAAAAAAAATTAAGAATAGTTGGAAAGAGCTTCAGCAGTGAACACACTTCCTTTTGGAATATTTGTGTTATCTATACAGTGTAAGATCTCTCTATGGTCATATGTACATAGCTTTTGACCATAGAGAGATCTTACACTGTATAGATAATACAAATGGGGGGGGGAGGAGTTGGGGAGGGAAGGGATGGGAGGGGAAAAACAAAGGAGGAGGTAACAATGCTCTATAGGAAATGTACTCATTACCTTACTCATGTAACGGTAACCCCTCTGTACAGTATATTTTTACAATAAAAAACATACTTTAAAAGATCTCTCTATTCTCAGAACTCTTTGCAACTATTTTCCAAAGCAAAGGGAATATGGAATTACTTTGATAGGAGAAGGAGTTTCTGGAGCTTGAACTCAGGGCCTAGATGCTATCCTTTTGCTTTTTTGCTCAAGATACTTCTCAGATCTCAGCCTCCTGAGTAGCTAGGATTACAGGGGTGAGCCACTAGTGCTCACCTCCAAGGCATAGTTTTTGTATACCCTATGTGAACTGGGAGAATTATAGTGATTCACAATGATATCTAGATTACCTGCACACAGGAAATCTAACCGTAATGACCTACAGTGAATCTTGCTGATTTGGCCAATGGAACACCAGGAAATGGGTTGCAAGAGAGCAACTGACCTTGCAATCTTGAGGCCAGCATGATTTGGGAAAGAAAAGACTACTTCAGCTTTCCAGTGCCACGCTGTCCCTACAGCTGAATGTAATTGCATGAATTGTAAGAAAGCCCAGGTGAGAGTAGCAAGAGATCTTCCCCTAACAACAAGTTTTAAGCATGGTTTGTTATGTAGCAATAGAAATGGAAAGTAATCCCCCAATTAGGAAGGACATGTTCCCTGCTCTGCAAGGCCATATATATAAACTGGCATTCAAGCAAGCCGTGGTGGCTCACTCCTGTAATCCTCCTAGCTATTCAGAAGGCTGAGATCTGAGGATAACAGTTCAAAGCCAACCAGCCAGGAGAGTCTGTGAGACTCTTATCTCTAATTAATCAGAGAAAAAGCTGGAGATGGTGTTGTGGTTCAAGTGGTAGAGTGCTAGCCTTGAGCAAAAGGAGCTCAGGGACAATACCCAGGCCCAGAGTTCAAGCCCTGGTACTTGTAAAACACACACACACACACACACACACACACACACACACACACACACACACACACACACACAAAGCATTCAATTTATATTAAATTATAAATAGATTGGTTATCTGCTTTATATAAAGATATTCTTCTAATACCGAAAATGTGATCCTAAGCATCAAGCATTTGTAAATTACTTCTCTTTATAATACATTTATTGTCACAGCCTATGTAAACAGCTACACCAATATTATGTTTGTTTTTTCTTTTTTTTGGGGGGGGGGTCCAGTCATGGGGACTGAACTCTGGGCCTGGGCGCTGTCCCTCAGCTCTTCAGCTCAAGGCTAGTGCTCTACCACTTGAGCCACAGCGCCACTTCCGGCTTTTTTTTTCTTTTTCTGCTTATGTGGTGCTGAGGAATCGAACCCAGGGCCTCAGGCATGCAAGGCAAGCGCCCTACCACTGAGCCACCTTCCCAGCCCCTGTTTGTTTTTTCTTAAAGGTTAAGTTTTATTATGTAGTTCAGGCTGGCCTCAAACTTATGATCCTCCTGCCTCAACCTTCCAAGTGCTGGTATTACGAGCACGCATCATGACACCTGGCAAGTTAGTGGCAATTGTAATCTCAAATTATGTTTAAATTTTGTTTACTTATGAAGGTGGATTTTTTAAAAATCCTGCCTTCCTAAACATCTAAAAGTTTGTCTAGTTAACTTAGCATTTAGCCTACACTTCAAGTTCTAGAAACAAGACCCTTATGCACAAAACTGTTAGAGAGTGTATTTGAGAAGTTGGAACAAAGGAGAGCCTAGACTGGCTGGGCTGTTTAGGGGAAAGAAGCTTCCAGTTAAATATAGCGAATAGAACACATTCATTCCCTGATATTGCCTTTAAAAAGGAGAATGTTTACATGCAAAAAAGAATAAAAATATATGTCTTAGTCTATTGTTGTTGGTTTTCTAATCTTACATTATAGATAACAGCAATTCATTCCTCATACTTCCAAAGGCTGAGAAGTCCCAGATCAAGGCACTAGCAGACTCAGTGTGTGGTAAGGGCCACTCTGGGCTTCACCCATGACAGAAGAGGCAAGTAAACACCTTTCCCACAGCCTCTTTTATCTGAGCACTAATCCATTTATGGGATTGGAACCCTGATGATTTATGTAATCCCTTCTCAAAGGCTCCCCCTCCACCCTCCATTCCTAATACTAGCACATTGGGAATTAAGTTCAGACATGAATTTGGTAAGGGATGCCAACAAAATAAGACAAGCAGTCACACAATTTTTGCATAGGTAAGATCTGACATGGCAGAATAAATTTGCTCTGTGATCTAGCAAGGAGAGACACCTGGAGCAAGTTAATACATTTTGCAGGACCACTATCCTCAAAATAGACACAAGAAGTTGGCAATTCCTACTTCCTGATCCAAGGGAAGAGTACAGTGGGTAGAGTTGAAGGTAGGGATTTTTTTTTTTTTTTTTTTTTTTTTTTTGGTCAGTGATGGAGCTTGAACCCTGGGCCTGGGCACTGTCCCTCAGCTCTTCAGCTCAAGGCTAACGCTCTACCACTTGAGTCACAGTGCACACTTCTGCCTTTTTCTGCTTATGTGGTGCTGAGGTATCAAACTCAGGGCCGCAAGCATGCAAGGTAAACACGCTACCACTGAGCCACCTTCCCTGCCCCTAGGAATTGTTGTTTGTTTTTTTGTAGTACTAAGATTTGAACTCTGTAGGGTCTTGTGTTTACAATAAGCATTCTACCAATTAGGTCATGCATCCAAGATCTTTTTTTGGTTTTAGTATTTTTTTTTCAGGTATGGTTGGGTGGGTGAACTCTACATGGGACAGCCTCAGACTGAGATTCTCCAATTTATATTCCCATGTAGCTGGGATGACAGGAGTACAATTCTACACCTGACTTACTGATTGAGATGGAGTCTTACTTTTTTTCTAGCTGGATTGAACCATGATCCTCCCAATCTCCATCTCTCAAGTAGATGGGAATACAGATGTGAGTCACTGTGCCTAGCCAAGGAGGGATGTAATCAACAGGATGAATGTTTTCATAAGCAGCAACCTGACCCCCTCCTCAGCACTGATCCCATGTTACTGCCCTTCCTAACACTGCCAATGGCTGGAGCTCTGGAGTCAGCCACACCAATCACAGCTGAGGTCAGAGGTTACATTCTGTAAATGGATTATCCTTGTGAAAATTTTCCTATCCACACAGAGTTCACAGTCCTTTCTTGTCTCAGAGATAACTGGCCTGGCAATGTATATTTTTAAAAGAGGAGATTAATGATTCCTCCCCCCCCCAAAGTAAATTTAAAAGTTATTCAATTAAAAACAAGCAGCAGAATAACGCTGTCAAGATCAATGACAACAGTGTATATACAGCTCTGGTTAGCTTCGAAAGACTTTACTCTTTCTTCCTTTATTTTTATTTTGTATTTTTGTCATGCTGAGGATCAAATTCAAAACCCAGGTTCTGCCAAGCTCATTACTGTCATCCTAACTATTCAACTTTTAGCAGAAAAGACAATCAGACCAAGACTTGGAAGGAAAAAAAAATGCAGGGAGTTAGAAACTGTCTAAAATAGTATAATTAATATCAGACTACCTTAGAAAAGATTTCACATCTATTATGCTGTAAACAAGATGCTGTTTTTTTTAAAAAATAAAAAAAACCACTAGAGGAAAAGGAAATTAAAGTGGTAAGATACTTTTAAACTCTAATAGAAGGTTTGGAAGACCAAGTGGAAACAATGTCCTGGAAAACAGAGCAGAATTAAATGAGGTGGAAAATGAGAAAAATGAAACTTGAAATTAGTTTCTAAGGTCAATCATCCAAATAAAAGAAGTTACAGAAAAGACCAGGGGAGGGGAATAATGATACGAATAAGAAAATGTTCAATAAATAAAGAAGTTTCCAGACTGCAAGAGTATACCAGATTGCAAAAGAACAAATTGAAATAAAAAAAAAATACCATATAAGTGGCAGTGTGGTTAGCCCAAGTCCTCTGGTGTTCAATCCTCAGTACTTCCAAAAAAAAGATGCAATTCTTTTTTCAAAGTACCAGGCTTTGAACCCAGGACCTCATGCTTGCATCAAGGCTTGCTTCCTTGACTGGCACACTATCATTTTAGTCATACCTCCAGCCCAGCTTCTTGCTGGTTATTTTGGAGGTCGACTCTTGTGGACTTTTCTGCCTGGACTAACTTAAACCTCAGTCCTCTGGATCTCAGCCTCCTATGTAGCTAGAGTTACAGACATGAGCTAGAATTACAGACACAGCGTCTGTCTACTATGTGAAATTTTAGAAAAAGTGTAGACAGCAATCATCTTCAAAGGCTCTCAAAGGTGGAAGGGGAAAGGTCAGGCCAAGAGTCCAAAATTAAAACAGCATCTAATTTTTCTACAGCACAGGAAGTTTAAGTAAAAATGACTTTAAAAATCCTTAGGAGAAGTGACTTGCGGCCTAGAATTCTACAGCCAGACAAATACTCTATTGAGTCTGAGAGTAGAATAAAACCTTTTTCCTGCAAGGGAGGTCAACACTTTGTGACCTCTCTTATCATTTTCCTCAGGAAGTTCCTAGAGTACGTGCATTTACAAAACCAGGAGTGAAGCTAGAACAGTGTGAAATACAGAAGCAAAGGAATGTGGTTCAGAAGAGAAGCCCAGGGAATCCCCCGTCAATGCTGGAGGAAATGAGTCATCTAAGAAAGCCTTCAGTGCTGCAGACCTGAAGAGCTCCCAGCTGACTGGAGCCAAAGGACAATGGCTTATAGGAACACGTTTCCAACAGAGGAAAAAAAGAGAAAAGAAATACAGAGTATTTAAAATATGCACATACATAGCAAGTGTAAATTTGTCATTCTACGAGAGTATTAAAAATCATAGAAAATTAAAATAATCAATAGCTTAAGGGAAAACAAGGTGATGTATGCAAACATGAAAGTCCTATCACATAATATAGCAAGACTCAGTGCAAACAATATTTTTATAGGCTTAAAAAAATATATTGGGCAAGCCAAAAGGTATGATGACAAATTGTTGGGAAGAAGGGTGAGGTGGGGAATACTGGGGAAGAAGTTGTGATGGTTGAAAGGAAGCACTGTGAAATAAGTGTGTGTGTGTGTGTGTGTGTGTGTGCTGGTTCAAGGGCTTGAACTTAGGGCATGGGGATTGCCTTTTAGCTTCTTCAAGGCTGGTGCTCTACCACTTGAGCCACATCTCTACTTCCAGCTTTTTGGTGGTTAATTAGTGGTAAGAGTGTTGTAGATTTTCCCTACTTCACTCAGCTTCGAACTTCAAACCTCAGATCTCAGGCTCCTCAGGCATGAGCCACCAATGACTAGCTAAATCTTCATTTTTAAAGTCTGAAGTCAATCATACCCCATACTTCACTTTAAGCAGAAGATAACACTGTAAGCAAACCATCTAGAAATATGGATGTCTAGGCAGGAACCAATACTCATTCCCATAATACTAGCTATTCAGGAGGCTGAAATTTGAGGATCATATTTCAAAGCCAGCTCAGGCAGGAAAGTCCACAAGTCTCTTATTTCCAATTCAACAGGAAAAAGCTGGAAGTAGAGGTAGGTAGAGGATCAGCCTTGAATGGAAAAAACTAAGGCTTAGCACCCAGACCTGGAGTTCAAGCCCCAGGACCTGTGTATTTGTATGTACATGCATGCACATGCACATGCACATGCACATGCACATGGAGAGAGAGAGAGAGAGAGAGAGAGAGAGAGAGAGAGAGAGAGAGAGAGAGAGAGAGAGAGAGAGAGAGAGAGGCAGGCAGGCAGGCAGGCAGGCAGGCAGGCAGGCAGGGAGGTATCCAGTTGGCCATGTTGCCTATGTAGTGGCAGAAGCACAGAGAGATTTATTCATTCAGTCTTACAGAAGAAACTGGATTAGAGAGGGCAGACAAGGAAAAGAGGGGAAAGCATTTCGCAGAAAAGAGCAACAGGAAGAAAAAGAAAGACTCAGTGTTGAGCGTGGCACATGGCCACACCCTCAGGTGTTCAGTCTGGCTAGACGAATACCAGGGCTCAGAGGAAGAATTCTTGAAAGAGAAAAACGGAACCTGGGAGCTTACAACTCATCAGCTGCTGGTCAATCTGAGCTACACACTGACCAGAAGTTCATCACTAGGCCTCTGGAAGACAAGAAAGCAGATATCCATCTCACCTTGTATCACCCTGTATCGTCCAGGTCTTTTTACATAAATGTGTGTGTGTGTGTGTGTGTGTGTGTGTGTGTAATTTGAATGTTTTGAAACGTTAGCCATCTTGTTGACTTTGAAAAAAGCATCCCAGTTTACTGTGTTGAGTTGGCTTGTACAGAAATAGTAGCCATATTGGTGTAGAAATGTTAAACTTATTTTTTTCTATTTGTATAGGGGTAAACGCACTATATTAAATATGTAAGGTCTTATCTATGTGGGTCTGATTACAGAAATGCATAAAGTATTCTCTAAATAATGATCAAAAAAACTCACAGTTGGGTATAGTAGTACATGCTAATAATCCTCAGAAGACAGAAACAGGAGAATTATTTGAGTTCAAAGCTAGCCTTGGCTGCATAGCAAATTTAAAGCTAGCCTTGGCTGTACAGAAAGACCCTGTCTTCTAAAACAAAAGAACCAACCAATAAATAAACAAACAAAAAAAAACTTTCCACAAAGAAAACAATGTCAGGAAGAAGGCCCGCTACGAAATTGCAGTATCCTTTCCCCACAGAGATATAAGTTAACAATAATATATGGACCATATCACATCTGTGAAAACTCCACAAACCATGTGAGAAGCTACATTCTCACACTCACACTCATGTACTCATGCACACACACACACACACACACACACACACAACACCTATATAAAGAATGTATTTGTAACTGTGAGACTGTTTGAGCGATTAGTGTGGGGAAGGAGAAAAGACTGTTAGAGGGTGAGCAATACCAAAATACATTGCATCTCTGAAGGAAGATAGCAAAGTGGAATTCACTGAAAGCTGATGAATAATAGGGGTTCGTGAGGATGGGGAAAGTGCCTGTCTATAATTAAAATATGTGCATTTGTGAAAATCCCTAGTGAGAAAACCCTTTAAACAATGAACATATCTTAAAAAAGTAAAGGACACGAATGTAAAATAGACCCTGTCTGGGGTATGTGTATTAGTGGGAGAGAGAAGGGCAATGGAAAGGGTGAAGAAGGGGGAATATGGTCAAATACTATACATACATCAAAATGCATCTATGAAGCTCATTGAGATTTGTTTGAGAAGGGGAAATGAGTGTGATGTGGGGTGGGGGAGGGCTAATCAAGGTGCATTGTATGTGTTAGCCCAATGAACTCTATTAGCCCAGTGAGCTCCCTTCCCATGGCTTAGCCTGCTCCTTTCCTTGGCAACACGAAGCCCATTTAGTAAAGGCAGTAAATAATCAGCCTCCACCCCTCCTTTGCCTTGAGATGGCACTCCTCTGGGGCAGCAAGGTTCCCTTAGAGTGACATTCAGGTCTGATCAGCTGGAAGGCCCCTTATCTACTAGTTGGGCAGCAGCCATAAATCCTAATCCACCATGATGAAGCCTCTGGTCTTCAAGTCCACACCAGAGTCTCTGGCTCCTAGCCCCTTCTAGTCCATCCTAGCCTCAGAAGGTTATATAGGTCACCTCAGACAATAGTTGATACTTCTCATTTCTCTCGTGTGAAAAGGGGTCTTGCTAGTCCCTTTACTGGCAATAAACCTATTCGTTGTTCTTTGTGCCTGGATGTCTGCGTGGTTTTCTGGCAAAGTCTAATTTACTCTAACAGTATGCATATATGCACATGTCAAAATGAAACTTTCTTGGACAACTAATAAAAGATGTGTGGAAAATAAAAAAGAAATACAAATTTAAAATAAAGTAAGCCTGACACTGGGAGCTCATTTGTGTAATTCTAGCTAACCAGGAGGATGAAGATCTGAGGCTCACTGTCCAAAACCAATCAAGGAAAAAAAATTCTGAGAGACTCATCTCCAACTGACCACCAAAAAGTGGAAGTGGAGCAGGACACCAGTGGCTCAGGCCTATAATCCTAGGTACTCAGGAAGCTGAGAACTGAGGAATCGTGAATCAAAGCCAGCCTAGAGAAGGAAAGCCTATGAGACTCTATGTCCAATTCACTACAAGAAGACAGATGTAGAGCTATGGCTCAACTAGTAGAGCACCAGCCATGGGCAAAAAAAGCCAAGCAAGAGCATACAGCCTTGAGTGCAAGCTCAAGGCAGCACAAAAATAAATATAGGAGAATTCTGTCCCTAGCTTAGTCTTACACAGTCCAGAAAAAAATGTGGGTGATATATACGTATTAATGTGTTTGTTGAGAAAAGGATGTAGCAAGGTGTTCATATTTAGAGAATCTAAGTGAAAATGACCCAAGATTTTTTGTACTATTTTCAATTTTCTGTAAGCTTAGAATTATGTAATAATGAAAAGTTCATCAAAATAAAAAATCATAAAAGTAAGCTTTGCTGGGTACTAGGTAGATCACACCTGTAATCCTAGCCATACAGGAGGCCTAGAACTGAGTGCAGGAAGGTCTGTGAGACTCTTATCTCCAATTAACCACCAACAGCTAGAAGCAGAGCTATGGATAAAGTAGTAAAATGATAGCCCTGAGTAAAAAAGCTTGGGGACAGTGTCCAGACTGAGTTCAAGCCCTACGGCCAGCACAAGGGAAAAATAAGAGTAAAGAAATATTTGATATCACATTGTCACTTATATAATGACTACATGAGACCTTCCTGAAAGGGAATTTATGATACTTTTCTCCTATAACCATATGCTGAGAGAAGTATACCACCCAGGTCTTTAACAGGTGCTATGCACAGGGTCCCAACCAACACTGACACTGGAAAACAAAAATACCATTCGGATTTTAAATTACAGTATAGGTATTTGAGGTCAGGTATGAAAGGGATCCCTGATCCAATCCTTCCCATCTCAGAGTGGCTCCACTAGATCCATGTGTCTCCCTTGGGATCATTTCCCCAGATCTTCAATGGGTAAATAGAATGAACAAGTTAATTTGCTTGCTCATATTGGAATTAGTTCTTTAAATAATAAAAGAATTTTAGCAGGAAAGATCAAATGAAAGCCCGAAGATAAAGTAATAAATAATAAATAATAAAGTAATTAATAGTGCTTAAGAGGGGACAATAAGAGGGATTATGGACACTCTTAGTGGTGTAATGGTCCATATACCTACTCACATTATTTAATTCACCTATATGACTTTTACAATGAACACCTGATGAATCATAGTGCCTGTAAGTGGAGTGAGTGACACAGACTTAATCATGTGCTAGATCACTTTATAAGATAGACTTTACAGCATCAGAATTCTGCTAGTTTCCAGGGTTTTTTTTTTTATTGTGAAAATACTGAACAGAGGGGTTACAATTACATGGGCAAGATAATGAGTACATTTCTTATCAAGCATTGTAGCCTCCTCCTTTGTTTACCCTTCCCATCCCTTCCCAACCTCCCCCACCCCCCACCCAATCCTCCCCGCTACCCCCTGCCCCCCGCCCCCCCCTGCACCCCCCCACCAAAGTTGTAAAGTTCATTTTTCAACACAGTGTACATCTCATTGTTGCAATGGGTCCACCTGTATCCCTATTTAAACAATTTGTTTTTCCCCTTCCCCTCCACAAATTATACCAACATCAAATACAGTGAAAGCTTTCCAAGTTTTTTGATCCAATGTTCTGAGGCTTTCCAAAACATCAGTTCAAAATAAAAGTTTTCTTAATATACCTTGTACCTGCCACTAAGGGAGACCAATGCAATGCTTGACAGGGTCCAGTAGATTTTGTGAGCAATACAGTTCTTACTCTGACTTGTGATTTGAAAGAGTTCTAGTTTTGAATGGAGCGCAGAGCAAGCAAGAGATCAGTCTCACATTCAGACCATGGTACAAGTAACTCTGCCACTTGGATCACACTTGTGAAGTGTTAACCAAGCCCTAAATAGAGAATCAGAAGAGTCCTAGGGTTCTTTGGGTCAAGAATTATACATTTGAGCCAGGTGCCAGTAGCTTACACCTGTAATTCTAGCTATTGAGGAGAGTGAGATCTGAGGATCATGATTCAAAGCCAGCCCTGGTAAGAAAGTCTGTGAGACTCTTATCTCCAATTAGAGCCAAAATGCTGAAAATGGAGTTACGGCTCAAGTGGTAAAGTGCTAGCCTTGAACGCAAAAGCTCAAGGGCAGCAGCCAAGCCCTGAGCTCAAGCCCCAGTACTAATACAAAAGGGGAAAAAAATTATACACCATTTGAAAAATATCTCCTAGACATGGAAAATCTTATTATGAGATATCAAATGACCATGTGACAACCAATGTTCATCATGAACCACCAAGCCATAAGGCCACATAGACTTAGTAGAAAGATTTAAATGATTTCATAAAGTTTGAGTAGATCCAGAGATCACAGGGACCCCCACAGTACAAATTCTGGGAACATCTGCCACTACTGCACTAATGCTTTCCCATGGCTCATACCTATGACCTCATAAAACAGTTACCTAAAATGGATGTCTATGATGTAGACATGGTTTGAGTGGGTCCCTTCCTGCCAGAAGTTGGTAGCTCAATGTTGTAATGTTCAGAGTGTGGTAGTTTGCTTACTGTTAATCTTGTGAGAATTCTTATACTGAAAAGTTCCTGCTTTGGTCCTGTAGCTTGGTCCTTATTAGTTACATTCTGGTTATTTACATTTCCTGCTGCCCTTTTAAGACATCCTGTTTAAAACTCCTTGAATTTTAGTTACATTAAACAACATCCCTTTGCAAGATTGTGAACCTGAGTCCAGCCAATGGGAACATAGGGGCAAGGCCTGCTGCTGGGTTAGGGATATAAAGGGAGCAGCTTGCCTGTTCTGCGTGCTTGCTTGCCAGATTTTGAACTGATGTAAATTTTGCCTTGCTCAGTTCTTTTTGAGCTGGTGTCCTTATTCCTAAATGACACCTCAACATCCTGAGCTACTTCTAACCTTTAAGAAGTGGGCCTAATGGGAGGTGGTGGTTTTAGATCACAGAAACATTGCACTTAGAAAAGATAAGTACAATTCTCACAGGATCCTGGCTCACTCAAGCAACTGCAAATTGTTATAAAAAGAGTATGTGTGGCCCTTGAATCCCTCTGGTTTCCTGTCTTGCCATGCAATCTCTTCTGTGTATGTTGTCATCACCTTAATATCAACTTCCATGGAGCCACATAATCTCTAATATCCAGCATCCAAAAGCAGGAGCTAAGGAAACATCCAGTCTGTGAACTCTAGGCCATGGCTCTGTCCCTAAGCTTCTTTTGCTTAAGGTTAGCACTCTACCATTTGAGCCACAGTGCCAGTGCCACTTCTGGCCTTTTCTTAGTAGTTTATTGGAGATAAAGAGTCTCACAGACTTTCCTGCCCAGGCTGGCTTTGAACTATGACTCATAGATCTCAGCCTCCTGAGTAGCTAGGATTATAGGCGTGGGCCACCAGCATAGAGCTAATCTTAATTTTGTTATTATTATAAAGGTGATGTACAGAGGGAACAGCTTGTCTTTATAAAATACCCAGCTCCAGTATTTTTATACAAGCTAATGAAAGAAAAGAAATCCATGAACTTGATTCTTATTTCCAGAGCCCTTCAGAAAGAAAGTATGGTCCATCCCAGCAGATGGGCCATCTACACCAGCAGAAGTGATGACCGAAGCTGAGAAGAATCTAGAATGGATGGTGAAGCATAGCGATAAGGATTAGTTGAGACTTTAGGACCACCTGTGCCAGTGGGACAATACTATTCCCACCAACTCCCCATTTTCCCAGAAACTACTGACCAACCAGAATCATGGTTGGTAGAGTATATAGAGCACACTTAATGCAAAAGTATTGGATCTGAATAGAGTGAATGGTAGACAATGCTGTTTGTGTGTCATTACTCATCTCTCCCTCTATTCCTTGCTTAGCCTCTTATTTCACTCCATAGCTGTCCTACAGGTGTTTCCCCTAAGCATAGACCATAGATAAAACATACACTTGAATGCCTGTCTCAGGATGAGCCTTGGAGGGACTAGGGTATAGGACTATGACTCAAAATTTGAAAATCTGTGGACAGGAGGCTTTTCCTCCCAATTTCCTACCTTTTGCCTAATTGTTGGGAGCTTAACTGCAATGTTTCTTACTTTCTCCCAGTGGTAGGCTAAAGATGGGATTGGACTCCACAGATTTGATACATACTTTCTTGAGGTAGTGGTAAAAAGAGGGTGATAAAGGACTCTTAACTCTGTCCATGGCATCCCATCTAATACACCCTGCCCTGAAGCTCCAGAGTATGTCTGTCATCATTGTTTCAAAGGCTGGTGGCTCATGCCTGGAATTCTAGCTTTTCAGGATACTGAAATCTGAGTATCCCAGTTGGAAGCCAACCCAGGTAGGAAAATGCATGACACTCTTATCTACAATGAACCACCAAAAAGCCACAAGTGGAGCGGTGGCTCAAGTGTTAGAGCACCAGCCGTAAGCAAAAAGCTAAGGGACAGAACCCAAGCCATGAATTCAAACTCTAATACTGACATATATACACATGTAAACACAACTCTCTCACACACACACGCACAAACACACATACACACAAATTTCTACATGAACATATACTCCCTACAAAAGAAACTGGTGTGCCAAGTTCTGGTGGTTCATTCATGTAAATCCTAACTACTCAGAAGGCTAAATCCAAAGGACCATGATTCAAAGACAGCCTGGGGAGAAAAGTCTATGAGGCTCCTTCTCCAAAATAACCAGCAAAAAATTAACCTAGAGGAGTGGCCCAAGTGGTACAGCACTGGCCATGAGCCAGCAATCCAAGTGAGCATGAGGCTCTGAGTTCAAACTAAGAGTGAGTGAGTACAGCCAAGAGAAAGAAATGGAGACGGCGAGAAGCAAAAGCAAACAAACGAAAATACACTATTTTACCCAGGGCTTAGTCCACTAGATAACAGTGCATTACTAAATAACCACATAATTAGGATTAGATCACTCCCTTGAGCAACTGCTCTTCAGTGACTGTTTTCCATTGGTTTCCCCAAAGATGCATACAAAACCAGGTAAGAAAACAGGCTGCTAGAAGCTACAACAGCATTTGTGGGGGTATTCCTTGAAAAACATACCACAGTATAATGGGAAATTAATAAAAGGATTGAAAACAAAAAATGATGTTTAAATTTGTCTTCAAAAGGTAAGGTTCTGGCAGGTGAAAAAATAGGATTATTGCCAGGCAGTGCTGATTTCTGCTAAATCTGAAGATGGTTCAAAGCCAGCCTAGGCAAGAAAGTTCATGAGACTCTTATCTCCAATTAACAGGCAAAAATCTGGAAGTGGAGGTGTGGTTCAGGTGGTACAGTTCGAGTTGAGCAGAATAAGCTAAGGGACAATGCCCAGGCCATAAATTCAAACCCCAGCCCTAGCACATGCATGTGTGCATGCGTGTGTGTGCACACACGCATACACACATTTTCCTCTTAAATTAGTTAATGGTTTTTCACATGTACCCTAAGGATTGGTAGATAAAGAGTAGATGAGTAAAAGCAAAACTGTCACCATTACCTGAGCAACAGTTCAAAAGACAAATCCACTGATGGTGGGCCAAGGGTGTCTACAAAGAACAAAGTCCATGTTTAAAGGACAGTGTGGAACTGTGCAAGAGAGTCTGGCAGCAAATCACCTCCTTCTCCAGCACAGTACCAAAGTGCACTCAGCAACCTTCAAAGTCTTTCAATGGCACGGGAAGGCACTGAAGGCAGGAAGTGCGACACTGCCATTAAATGCTGATTTGCACTGGGCCACTCTTACTACTAATAATGTGGGCAGAGAAACCAAGACAAGAATGTTTTTCTTTTGAAGAAAAAATCCTCCACAGGAAAGCTGCAGGGCTCTATGTAGATAGATACAGAGTTGCAAGAACGCAGTCACATCTTGGAAAGCTTTCATCTTCTGGCTGCCTAGCAACTTAGAGGTAGGGTGTGGAGAGGGGCATTCGCAAAGAAGCCTGAGAATAACAGGTATCCTATGAGCAGTGTCAGCTCATGATTATCAGTAACACAACCTCAGGAGAGAGCGCTGCCCTGGGGGAGAGTAGGCTTTCCTGATCAGTAGGTCTTGGGAGGCCACCCACCTCTTCACAGGGAGTCTGATTTGCCATTGCTTCTGTGGGTTTTTAGGTTGATTTGGGGTGGGCACCTCAGGCTGCCCACAGTTAAAGGAAAAGTTGCATTCATTAAAAACAAAGAAATATTATGGTTTCAAAATAAGCCAGGGCAAGGATAATAGCATCCATCTACCACATTTGCATTTCAGTGTCTCAATATGTAGGTTCTTGTTGGTGCCAAGAATGGTTGGAAATTCAGCTTGTCCCTCTTTATTGGCTCCTTTATCTCCTACAAAGACATTTCTAATTTGAAACCAGAATTTAACTATCTGGGCCACTCTGCGAAAACAGCAATAGAAGAGAAGGAAAATGTTAATTGAATAGGAAATACTGTCCTTGGTAGAGATCAAAGGAATCTACTAACTATAGAGCAGGATTTTTATAACAAAATGATAACTATACATCATTCCTTTATTAACAAACTATGCCACACAAATCAGATTATTTTATCTAATTACAGAGTTAATAACAATGGAATCTGTAGTTACAGCAGCAACATAAAATCCTACTGGGAAGAAATTTGGTATTTTGACAAAGGCTGTCACCTGTGTTGGAATCTACTGACTAAGATGGCAGAACTGGTGACTGTGGGTCAAGTACTGCTATAAAAGTCAAGTCTGGCTTTGCTGTTGCACTCTTCATGATATGCAGACCTTCCAAAGATACCACATACTACATCAGACATAAGAACAGCACACAAAGGCCATAAAAACTTGAGAAAGTATAAAAACATCTTGAAATAGTTGCCTCCATCTTGAAATAGCATGTCCCTGTTATAAATAACTGGACGTAGAGAATCCTTACCTGGCACTTCGTGTGAGAAATCAATTAAACTAATCACTAAAAAAAGGTTTTGCCTTAAAATGGATAAAACAGCGACAGAAAAAGGAAAGTACTAAATCCACAAAGGAAAAAAAATGATATAGGAAGTCAAGTCAAACTCAGTTTTCTGAGGGATTCAAAATCAAACATCATAGAAAATGGGTCTTCAAAGTCCAGCCAGCACAGCCACAGAAACAAAGTTTCAGGGAGATGTTAAATAAGACTTGGGACCCTTTCTCACTTAAATCCAAATACTTCTGTCTTTTGTGATTTGGGGAAAATGGGAGATTTGATGCTGCCCTTAATCACTTGCCATTTTCTTTTCCTTAAATTTGAAAATCCCTGCTGGAGAGAAATTATACCGACAAGATATATGATCATAGACCTAAAATATAGTCTGTGCCACCAAAAATTTAAAAGCTTCCACCAAGACTGTGTAATAGTCTTCTATATAATAAGTGAGCAAATTAAGCTCATAGAAAGAAACTGAATTTTGTTATCCCCATCTCTCATAAAACCATGCTATTGCCTCCAAACGATCAGTATTTCTATGCACCATTTATGAATATTCTAACAAACATTCCAGCTACATTTTCCTCAAAAATAGTTGAAAGTCTGCACAGAAGTTTTTTCATAAGAAGGCAAGCCCCACATTTGTAGAAAACTCTAGACTGAGAATGTACAAAAATTACACATTATGTCCGGGCAGAATCTGCATAGTGTTCTTAAACATAATCACTAATAAAGAGCAGCCAAGTCCCAGCTCTTCACTCTGCTGTCTAGCAAACAGTGTCAATGTGTAAATGACAACCAGGAAAATGCACAAGTTTCTTTGATGTGCTCATGAAGAGTTGATCTTCAAGAGGAAAAGCGGACCCAAGCTCTAGATACTTCTCAAACCTTCACTGCTTCAACAAAATGGAACAAATCTCTGTAGAGACTTCTTTCCTCATATTTTCCCCCTTCACACTGGATTAAACAGAAGTTGCTGTCATTCTAGAATCGGTGATTACATCTATAATTAAAATTGAACTTTTATGTACATACATTTTTGCTGTTTATTGTAACTATAAAAGGTTTAGCTGATGTGTAGAATCCATCCAGTAATGTATGAAACTAAAGTCCACTGCTCAAAAGATATCATCATGGCTGAATGTATCTGATGCTCAGCATATGAGTATGATAAATCATTGCAAGCCATTCGCTTCTTGCTGGAGTCAACTGTGTTCGTCTCTCAGAAAGTGAAAGAATCTATTTGATGTGCCAATAAATATCAAGTTTCCAAAACAAATAAACAAGAAGATAATTTCTGTGGGCCAAAAATCCAAGCCAGAGCAGTTTTGATGAATGATTTCCAGAATCAAGTGTGTCCTCCCTTTGTCCAATGAGATGATGTCAGGAATATTACTTCCACTCCTGCTGTTGGATGAACTCACATGAGTACTGCTTTCTTGGGGTCAGGTGGTGGTGACAGACACATTGCTTGATGCTAAAGGTGAGGTGACACTACCCAAAAACATAGAGGGAGAGCACTGTGGATCAACTGGAATAAGGGAAAGAAAATCCAAATTTGACAATATGGCACTAGCACAGAATAAGGCAGTCATAATTTTTTCTCAAAATAATCAAGCTGTTTTCCATTCCCTAAGTACAAATGATTTATTTTGTATTCATTGCTGCACAGTATCAGAAGACATTCCAAGCTGTGGTTCATTATCGCTATCACTTCTTCTTTGTTCTCCTGGCAAATCTGATGACAGATGGTAGTCTGTGTTGGGATGGCACTGAGTTGCCAGTCGGTGAAGGTAGAATAGCAGCAGGATCAAAAGATGTCACACCAGGCGGCCCTACAGAAGGTGGCACATGCACAATAACCCTTTTGGTTGGGCTGCTTTGTGTTTCTGGTGTAAAGGTGCATTTCTTTTTGACAGGAGGGTCTTCCTTTTCATCAGAAGAGCTTTCTCTTGTTAGATCAATAACATCCACTTTCTTCTTGCTTGCTTCATTGGCTACAATCACTGAACTAGGTATACTGAGAACTTTATTGGTTTCAATTGCTGGACACGTTTCACTAAGGACACTTGTACTTTCTAAGTTTGCACGTGGTGGACTGGGTACCTGCATAGCTTCTTTCTTCAGTCTCACGGGACACCAAACGCCATCTTTTTGGAATTCAATCTCATCCACATCTGAACAGGCACTGAGAATTTCCATAAAAAGCCCATCTAATATCAGATTTTCGTAGGCAGCTTTTTGATCACACACAGGACAAATCCAGGTGAGTTTCTTCTCATTCATTTGTAGGTAGACGGCAGCATCAAAACACTGCAGGTGTGTACACGTCACTGCGCGGCATGGGGCTGTCAGCCTCATTTTTCCTAAAGGGCACAGCAGCGATACCTGAAGACTAGTCACAGCAACTTCACTATCAGGATCTGCAGTAAGTTTTTCTTTAATTAGTGCTCGGGAATGGTCTGGATTACTAACAGTACAGTTTAATCTCTGTAGTAACGTGGCTGAGGTGAGCTTTTCTACAAGATATACAGACACGGAGTGATTCTTCCCAATTTCAGATGCCCAAGAAATAGAAATCTGATTGGGCACAGCCGAAGACAATCTAACTAAAGATGTAATATTCAATGGGCGTGCAGGGCACTTCTGTTCAATCCCACTTTTAGGTGAGGATGCAGAGCCAGGCAAAGGAAACAGCCATCCGTTTACTTTTATACATAGTCTGTTGGGGTAGTTATCTTCTTGAGGGCAACTTGTCTTTACCAGGCAAAGTCTCAGCTGCACTTGGACTCCATAATTTATTCTGCCACCTGGCAAAGAGTGTTTTGATATGCGGATCTTTCTAACTTCTTGAGGTGTCAGAGCAAAACTAAAAAAGTTCTCTTGAAATGGCGGAATTCTGCTTTTAACTAAACTGGTGGGTTTGATGAGAACCTTAAGGATATCATAAAAGGGCAAGTTTGTGAGCTGCACCTCAGGATGGTCAGGAGGAAGTGGAAGAGATGGTTGCTGCCTCTCAAGTGTGGGCTTTGTATTTTGAAGCAGCACAGAACCAACAGGAGATGGTGGTGAGTGAGGGGTAACTGACGTGGAAGGCAATGAGTGGATTCCAGCCCCAGTTACTTCAGGTTCCATCCGAACTGAGAAGAGATGACTTGATCATTGGTAAATCAGAAAGTCCTTTTCAAGTCCGGGCACACTGGTGTCCATGCAATTCTTGGATTTTAATCTGAACCACAGAGTAGCAGCCACGATTCAATAAATGCAGCACCCTCTTCAGGAGGTCATGCTTGTGTCCACTTTTATTTCATCCAGCAAAGCCTAATGCTTGTGCTTCAGAAACCCTAAAATTAGAAATCACATTCCTCAACTCTTCGAAGTCTGCTGATTTACACCACCTGCTCCCCTCCTGCTGCCTCCAACACCACCACCTCTGCTCCATCCTGTACTGGGCCAAGATTTTTGTTGGTTATGGGGCTTAAACGCAAGGCCTGGGTGCTCTCCTGAGGATTTTTGCTCAAAACTAGCACTCTACCTCTTTGAGCCAAAGTGCCACTTCCAGTTCCAGGTGATTAATTTTAAAATAAGAGTCTCACGGATCTTTTCTTCTTCTTCTTTCCTTTAAAGGTCTAAATCCAAGCCAGGTGTCAGTGGCTAATGTCTGTAACCCTAGTTACTCAGGAGGCTGAGATCTGAAGATCCACATTTGAAGCTAACCGGGGCAAGAAAGTCCTGTGAGACTCCGATCAATTGATCACTGAAATGCCAGAAGTGAAGCTGTGGTTCAAGTGGTAGAACATCAGCCTTGGGGGGAAAAAAATCTCATGGGCAGCACCCAGGCCCTGAGTCCAAGCCCCAGAAATGACAGGAAAAATAAAAGGAAGAGGAGGAGGAGGAAGAGAAAGAAGAAGAAAAGAAAGAAAGAACAAAAGAAAGGAGTTCTAAATCTAAAATTCATGTATCTGGTTATTATCTTAGAGATCTAGTAGATTAATAGATTAATACTAGAAAATTCATATTAACAAAATTGATTTAATAGATTTATATGTATGCAAAAAATTAACTATTCTATTCTTTCAAAAATATTCTTAAATGTTTCACAAATCTGCTTAGACATTGAAACTGTTGATTTACAAATTTTAGCCAAAAATATGCACAAGTGGAAATAAGCAAAAACAAAAACAAAACTACATAGTAGCCACTTAGAAATTTTAACAACAAAAAATTCTTGGCACAGAAGAAATAAGCCTAAAGTCAAAGACTATTCAGAAGTAATTTAAATACTAAGATTAGGCACTTTTTGTGTGCCAAACTTTGCACTGAGTCTCAAAGGATCCTTATAACAATACTATAAGATAAATGCAGCTACCTTTGTCTTTTCAAATGAGAAAACTGAGACCTATAAAGGACAAATATTTTGCCTGAGATAGAGCTAGTAAACTGACAGTATTTTGAACCTAGGCAGCCTGGTTTGGAAGCCCACATTTTTGGATGGGGGTTGGGAGAGTGACTGGGATTTGAGCTCAAGGCCTCATGCTTGCTTAGCTGGCATTCTACCAGTTCAGCCACACTTCCAGCCTGGCTTCTTGGCTGATTTTGGAGATGGAGTCTGGTGGGCTTTCTTCCGCCCAAGCTGGCCGTGAACTATGATCCTCTAGTTCTCAGACTTCTTGTGTAGTTAGGATATAGGCATGAGCCACTAATGTCCAACTTAAAGCTCCATTTATATCTACGAGAACATACAAGTTCATATAAAATCCATAGGAAGGACCAAAGTCTGAAGAAAATTCATCATAGTTTTTTTTTAACTTTAAAAATAGATTGCAGTATGCAGCCCAAGATTTCTGACAAAATTTGTCAGTGAGCCTACTGCTTTCTTCTACATAGATTGGCTCCATAAGAAACAGGAAACACAGGAAAAGGAACCGCCAGGGTGTTCCCCAGCTGAGGATTTGTCAGTCTCTGTGTTGATGTAGAAGGGAGAAGAGTGGGGCTGTGTATACACACAGATGGTTAGATTGCTGGAATTGTGGCTTTGACGTGAAATGCCATGAATATTATAGCATCTGGGCACATTGAGTCAAAATGATCATTTCTGTGCATATTGAATCAAAATTGAGTTCTAAATGATTGCATCTCTAATGATTTTAATTTTAATCACTTGCTCCGTATCTGTAGCTTCAGATTGCTTAGATAGAGCATTTAGATCCAAAGCTGTGGTGTCAGAGTCTGGCTTGGAGCTATGACTTGGCCACCTGCTGGTTTTATGACCTGGTAAAGTTACTTAACCTCATTTTCCTCTAACATAAAATGGGAGAAACAATAGCCACCAACAACTACCATTTCCTGGGGTTGTTATAAAGATAAATTATAAAACACTTAGTATGTTGTCTCCTGCAGAATAACTTCCTTCTCTCATTTCATACACATTATATATACAAACTGTACTGCCAAGTAAGAAATTGCTATTAGCAGACCAAATATGGAAGAAAACAAACCTTCCAAAGTCAGAAGCAGGAAGAAATAACTCATCAGAGGAAAACATAAAACATTAAAGTCTCTAATAATTAGTTTAAGGATACAAACAAGCCCTTGTGAAGATTAAAAAAAATTAACTAGGCACCAGTGGCCCAGACCTAGAATTCTAGCTACATGGAGGTTGAGATTGGGAGTGTCATGGTTTGAGGCCAATTGGACAGAAACGTTCAGGAGACCCCATCTCAATGAAAAGCGACATGGTAGCATGCACCAGCTATCCTAGATACATGGGAAGCCTCACATAGGCAGATAATACCCAGATGTGAATCAGGGCAGGAAGCACAATGCTACCTAAAAAAAAATAATAACCAGCAAAAATCAGAGCTGCAGGCATGTCTAGTGGTAAGACAACTGCCTAGCAAATATTAGGCCCTGAGTTCAAATCCCAGAACCATAAAAGAGAGCGATACAAAACAGAAACCTCAATTCTCAAAATATTTGGCCTCTATGGGTCTCATTTTTCTTGTCTGAAAAGACAAAGGTAGCGGTATTAATGTGTTATAAAACAAAGACATTCCTATTTAAAAATAAGAGCTAAAAACATAGATAGAAGTTACTAGAGCAAAGGGTATTCTAGAGATAAATGATCATAGAAGCCAACTGTTGTCTAAGGATGATCTGTTGTTCCTACTAGTCTTGAACTTGCAGGTGAATAATTTTGAGTTGTAAAAGAGCCATATCAAAGCCTAGACCCATCCAAGACACATCTAACTGCCCATTATGTTCTCAATAAGAGGGGGTCCCAAGAATATGGAGACCAGGCTTTCCTATGAAAGCCTACATCCTAGATGGTCAGAGAACTCAAGTCCTGAGTCAGTATTAGGGTGGTCTTATACTAGGTTTTCCCTCAGGCACCTAGCAGATATAAATTCAAATACTCTCCTAGGCCCTATTACTTATTCCTCATAATAGTTCCAAGACAACAATCTATAACCAATGTACATTAAAAACAACCAAGTAGGCACCAGAGGACCACATCTGTAATCCTAGCTACTCAGGAGGCTGAGATCTGAAGATCTGGGTTCAAAGTTAACCTAAGCAGACAATCCCACGAGATTCTTATCTCCAATGAACCAGCAAAAAGCCAAATGTGGAGGTGTGGATTAAGTGGCAGAGGGCCAGCCTTGAGTAAAATAAAACAAAATAGAGCACAAGTCTACCCCCGTACACCAGTACCAAAAAGAAATTGTTTTAGGAAAGGGGTAAGGGAAAGTGATAGAAGGGGTGATATTGAGTGGAATATACATATGCAGAAATGTCACAATAAAATCTCCCCTATCATATACCTAACATATGCTAATTAAAAAACAAATCACCACAAGGGAGAAAATCATTTTCAGGTATTTGTGCACACAGGTACATGCCTCAGATTCTGATTGATTATGAGATCTCTGATTACAGAAATAGAAAAGATATATTTGAAAATACCTGTAAGGAACAAGAAATCATTATAAAGTGACTTAGCAGATGGGGAAGAGAACCCAATAGAACTAGAATTAAGAATGTAATAACTCAGTGGCAATTAGTGGTAGGATCAAGCACATTCATAAGTTGGGATAAATTAAAAGAAATTATTGAAAATGCAGCCCAAAGAAACAAACAGAAAATAAGTTCAGAAGAGGCAGTAACAGGTAGAAGGAAAAGGAAGGACACAAAAACATCCAGATCCTAAAGAAGAGGAGAACAGGACAGATACAGCAGCTCAGAGTTTTCTATAGTTGGGCACCAGTGGCTCATGCCTATAATCCTACTGAAGAGGCTGAGATCTGAGAATCATAGTTTGAAGCCAGCCTGGGAAGAAAAGTGTGGGATTCTGATCTCCAATTAACCACCAAAAAGCCAGAAATGGAGCTGTGGATCAAGTGGTAGAGCACCAGCCTTGACCAGAAAAACTAAGGAACAGTACCTAGGCCTTGCATGGAAACTTAAAACCAAACCCACAGAGAATACTCCTAAATGAAATCAGAGGGGGGGAAAAAAGTGGATAGATCTTCTCTTAGTGCCAGAGGGACAGTACCAATGTAAATAGCAGAATGTGCTTTTCTTTCAATATGTATCATCAACCGTGAATTCTATTCCCAGTGAAAGTATTATTGAACCAAGGTAAAATGAAGACATTTTCCTTACCAAGTAAAGGAAAATTTAACACATGCCCTTTGGGCAGAAATAAAAATGCAAGAGATGTGAGAAAGATTTGTGAGTTCACCTAAATAAACATTGAGTGCATAAAATAAGTCTTCTAGAGTTGAACTATACCTGTAAAATACATGATAGTAGCATATAACTCAGAAAAAGAGGGTGTAGGGTTGACTGTATTTTTTTCAGAAAAATTGAAAATTATCAATTTACTTTCAACTTTGATACATGTTGAAATATCTGGAAAAATGCCTAAAATATTAGAAAGAAATTAGAATGCCTAAACTACTGGAGATAAAATTTTTTTTAAAAAATAATCAAAAGCCAAATGTCAGTGGACTGTAATCCTAGCTACTCAGGAAGCTAAGACCTGGAGGATCACGGTTTGAAATCAGCCTGGGTAGAAAAGTCCTCGAAACTCTATCTCTAATTAAATAGAAAAATTCTGGACTGGAGACATGACTCAAGTGGATGAGTACCAGCTACAGGCCCTGAATGCAAGCCCCATAGCTCAGTGCTATACAACACTGCTTGGGAGGCCCTGTATTTCTTCCCTACCACTAAAAATTGATAAATTAAAAATAAATGATAAAGCTGGGTGCTTGTGGCTCACACTTGTAATCCTAGCTACTCAAGAGGCTGAGATCTGAGGATTAAGGTTTTGAAACTAGCCAGGCAGGAAAGTCAGTGATAATCAAAAAAAACTACACCACTTATGAAACAATAACCCTCTGTACAACACCTTAACAATAAACTTATATATATATATATATTTATTTATTTATTTATTTATTTAAGAAACTACACTGAAGATCTCTGAGTCTGATAGAACACCAGCTTTAAGCAAAAAAATTCCAAGACAGCATCCAGGCCTTGATTTCAAGCCCTAGAAGGAGCATAAAAAAATAAACATAATAAACAAATGGCAGTCAAGAGGGCAATAAGATTCTCTAGAAATTCTTTGTTATCAAAAAAAAATAACCTGATAGAGAAATGAAGAGAGAAATAGGGAGGGAGAACGCAGTCACAAAATTCAATGCATATTGTATGAAACTAGGGATATTGGGAGGGGGAGGATTGGGAGGGATGAGGGAAAATGATGAAAGGGATGATGCTGATCAAAATTCATTATACTCATAAACTGATTTGTTGGATCTTACCTCCTTTGTACAACTCCTTAAAGAAAAAAAAATTTTTAAGGGTAAAAAAGAAAAATGACCCCAGAGCTGTGGTGAGAATATTTAAATGTAGAGATTATCTGACATGATGTTCCTGCAAGGACCCAGTGAAGTACAAGAATAAATTGAAGGTGCCAAATGCTCGTGTGTCTTGCAAGAAGCAGCTATGCAATTCTGATTATTAAATCTAGAAGAATTGTTTATGCCCATCAAATATTTGAGAATAAGGCATGTTAAATTATAACCCCTTGAACAACCCTAAGTTCAGAATTAAAAAAAAAAATAAGATTAAGTACCAGACAATGTCAGGGTCATCTGCCTGTGACACCTGCATCATCACCTGTATCATTGCCAGGTATCATTGTATCATTGACTCATCAGGCTGGCTATTCAGGTGTCCTCTTACCCCCCTTTCATGTGAGTTCTTCCCAAATCTGAGCTGTGTTCAGTCTAAGAGGGTGGTGATCTTGCCCAGAGGGCCAAGAGTATATAAGAAAATGTTCCCTGCTAGACTCTCCAAACAAGCTTTTGTGATTAACTGCTAGGAAAATACAGGGTTTTATCTCTAAACCATTCGAGTGTAAAACAAGAACAAGAATAAAAGCATGCCTGTAATCCCAACACTTGAGAGGCTGAAGCAAGGAGAATCTTGAGCTCAAGGCCAGTCTGAGCTGTGTGGTGAAATAGTGTCATTAAAAAAATGAGGAGAAATAAACAAAATTGATCAAAGACAAGAATGGGAGAAAAGAGAGGAAAACATGAAATGTCAATCTAATACTAACACAAATGGAATAAAGCTTTGTTTACAAGAGGTATCCAGAAAATAGTATATAAATACCCCCAAAATAGATTATAAAGGTTAAAAATAGGCCAAAAATTCCAAACAGAAATATTCAAGCAACTATTAACAGTTGCTTGAACTGTATTTTGTCTGCTGCCACTAATGTGTTTCTATGCATTATCCCAAGAACTTTAAAGCATATAAGGCAAAAAGCTTTGTAAGAATTTAAGGAGAAAGGCCATAGCCACAGTAGGCCTAAACCCCACCTACGTTTGTAGGTGTCCAGCTTGGATTAAAAGTTTGTGTAATATTCAATCTCACCAATATAAAGCTGGAAGTGTCAGTGCATGCATGCCACCCAAGCTATGAGGGAAATGTAAATAGAATCATGGTCTAGGCTGGCCCATGCAAAAACAAGGCCCTACCTGAAAAATGCCTAAAGCAAAATGAGCTGGAGGTGTGACTAAAGTAGTAGATTATCTGACAAGCAAACATGAGATCGTGAGTTCAAATTTCAGTGCAACATAAGTAGGTAGCCCCAGTACAGGCGATAGATAGGTAGGTAGGTGGGTGGGTGGGTAGGTGGGTGGTGGGTAGGTGGGTGGGTGGGTAGGTGGGTGGGTGGGTAGGTAGGTAGGTAGGTAGGTATATAGATAGGTAGATAGATAGATAGATAGATAGATAGATAGATAGATAGATAGATAGATAGATAGATAGATAGATAGATAGATAGATAGTTTGCCGAGGCCTTGAGTTTAAGGACGAATAATAGCACTAAATAAATAAATGTCAGTTTTATCAGAATCTAAGCAGATATTTCATGTTTTGGAATTCCACTCAAGGCTCTACATTTTAATTCAAAAATTTAGGACACTGAATTTTAATAATTGCAACTTAATTAACACAATAATTAATTTTTGGAGGGTCGGTCATAGGGCTTGAACTCAAAGACTGGACACTGTCTCTGAGCTCTTTTGCTCAAGGTTAGCTAGCAACTTTCCACTTTGAGCCACTTCTGGTTTTCTGGTGGTTAATTGGGCTGGCTTCAAACCACCATCCCCATATCTCAGCCTCCTAAATAGCTAGGTTTACAGGTGTGAGCCACCAGTACCCAACTATATCTTTTTCCCCCAAGAATTTCAGCTATCTGGCAACAACAAAGAATTCTTTTTTTTTCTGTGGATATGATACTGAGGAATTGAACCCGGGGCTTCATGCATGCTAGGCGAGTGCTCTACCACTGAGCCACCTTCCCTTGGAGTTCCGAGGAATTTGTATCCATTGACATTTCATCACAATTAACCATATGATGCCATGCTGTGGACCACCAGCCCTAACAGAGCCTGTTCCCCATTAGCAAGCGGGGGAGCCCAAGGAATCCTCCAAATACCATCTGTGTGTGTGTGTGTACAGGACAGATCTGTCTTCCAGGATGTTCCCTCATCCCAATTCTGTATCAGGCAGGAGCCAGAAACTAACTAGTTATTTGAACTGAGATGATTTTACACAAAGAACTATTTATAAAGATAAGTATACTGGTAAATAAGAACACTCTAGGAGTCAGAGGCTGGTGGCTCATCTCCATAACCCTACCTACGCAGGAAGCTGTTCAAAGCCAGCCCAGGCAAACACATCTCAGAGACTCTTCTCTCTACTTAACCAGCAAAAAGCTGAAGGGAGGTATGGTTCAAATGGTAGAATGCTAGACTTGAGCTGAAAAACCAAGCAAGAGCCTGAGACCCAAGTTCAAGCCCCAATACAGGCATGTGTGCACATACACGCACTTGCATGCACTCACGCACACACACATACATACATACACACACCACACCCTAGGATTGAAGAGGAGTTAGCTAAGTAAGGAACAGATTTGGGAGAGCTGCTCCTTCCTCAAGATGCCATCTAGAACACTGAGGAAGATGCAGCTAGCTACAGCCTACTGCGTGGTGGCCCAGCCCTGATCCAAACTCGGGGCACTAAGATTGGTGGGTGACCAGGAGGCTTCATCCTGGGTGCAGCAGGCAAAACACATAGCATGGGGCAGGGGCAAGAACAAATGAACTTGATAAGGGATTAGTGCCACATAGTAAGCAGTAGGTGCTCACTGAAAACAAAACCAGGGCCCTCTCCCCTGCAACATCTCACAACGACCTCCACAGACAAAGTTTCATCCTAAGCCAATGGCTAACTCTGTAGTAATCAACTCAATATGGGGGAGAAAGGGGTAGATTTGGAGCTGAGAAACTGTAGCCCATCATCTATTTAATTATTTAACTTATTCACTACTATTACATCCCACTTTCCTTCCACAAACAGCTGCACAGCTGTCCAGGGCACTTTATGTGGGACATGATTTCCTTTGTGTCTGCTGCCCAGAGTGTCACTAGAGCTGTCTGTTCACCTTGGTTATACAGAGTGGTAGTCTAAGGATGGAGGCCCAACAGAGCCCTGCTACAGACCACCTCCATTTCCCTGAATTCCCCACTGGCATTGACCTTGATCCTTTAAGAGACTCATCAACTACTCCAGCTGCCTCTGGGTTTGGTTTGTTGTCTGTCATATTTTCCCATTTACCTAATAGTAATTCCTGTTGCTCTGCGTGGATGTCGATTCTCTTGACATCCAAATTCAACCAAAGTTAACACTGGGCTACTTGGTAGAAGCATTTGTACTGTGGCATTAAAACCTTAAAGCAAGCCAAGTGCCAGTGGCTCACACCTATCTATCATCTTAACTACTCCGAGCCTGATATCTGAGAATCCCAGTTCAAAGCCAGCCTGGGCAGACAAATCTAAGAAACTCTTTTCTCCAACTAATCAGCATAAAGCTGAAAGTGGAAGTGGTACATGCGGTAGAGTGAGAGCGAGCCTTGAGCGAAAAAGCTAAGCAAGAGTGCAAGGCCCTGAGTTCAAGCCCCAGTATCAACACAAAAGCAAAACAAGCTTTGAAGCTAGCAGAGCCTAGACTCATGGGGACAAGAAACGCCTTGCAGATTTGTTAGCATGTAGTCTTTAGAGGGCATGAAGGCAAAGTTACAGAGGAAGAAACTGAGACATATAGAGGTAAGATAACTTCACAGGTTCGTTAGAAATTGTTGAGCCAGATTGCTTTGGCCAAAGTCTACCTACTTTCCAATACAACATGTCTAAAACAACGTACGCTCCATGCTCTGTCTCTTGACATCTAAGCAAATTCTCTATATCTCACAGACACACACAATAGTTAGCTGCCTGTGACCACCCTGCCCAAGTGTGTTTACCTCCCTAAATTGGCATGTTTTGCCAAGGAGGCCCAAACCAAGTATGTCACCTTCATGCATAGTAACTCCTTACCTATGTCAGAGCTGAACCTTTTCCAAGCCTGAAAACACAGCTTCAAGAGCTGTAGCTCTTGACTCCAGACCTTGAGCAGTTGAATGACCTCACTTCCTGTCCTGTGGGCAGCAGGCCCTCAGCTAGTCTAGCTTAAGTGATGGTTTTGCATAAAAAGGTGCACCTGAGAAGGGGAGGGCACTATGAGCTGAGTTTAGAGGAACTCTTAAGGCCCCAGCCTGGCTATTTGTTTGGCCTAGGGGGAGCAGCTATGAAGGAGCCCAGTGCCTACAGAAGGCCAAATGTCACCAATGCCCTCCACAGCAGGACACGGCTGTTTTGGTTTTATCTCTGTCTCCGTGGCACACCAATGTTGGGGAAGAGGGGCCTGTCAAAGGTACACACACAAGTAGGATTTGAGGAAAACATTAACTCAAACCTACAGTGAATGCAGGGTTCTTTTTCTTCATAAGAGGCAGCTGGCTGTAATCTAATAGTTAAGGCAAGAGCTATGATGTAATTCTTCTCCTTGAAGATGAAACTTCATAAGGACATTAGTTTCATTTGGATAGGTCATCACCCAAGGCCAGGCTTTTATAAAGGTTCCAGAGAGGCGATTGAATTTGCATGGCTGAGTGCTGGAGCTGCAGGTATGACTCACCCACTCAGTCCACTATGGCACATCCAGAAGGTGTGGGAGCAGAGAAAGGAGGAAAAGTATCAGCCAATGGGCTGTTCCCTCTCATCTGTCCCTCTATCCAGGCTCCCCAGATAAGGTCTAGGCCTTATTTGGGTGTCTGGCACAACTGACACCTGTTTCCTGCATCTTACACTCTCACAACCCAGGTGTCAGCAGATCATATCTACAAGCAAGCTCACCACAAAGGCCACTCTGACACTGGCTTCCACTTCAGCCTTTAGAAGAGTCAGTGAGATTCCAGCTCCACAGTAAGCAGTCAAAAGCCAGGCTCAAATAACTAGTATATGTCTAGGACAAGAGAAAAGGGTCAAAAGCTATGTACATATGACCAGATAAGATGATGTTAAGCGAAATGAACCCCAAGATAGGGACACAAGTGGTTTTTTTTTCTTTCTTACCATTGTTCTTAATGTATTTATAATGTACTACGTGATTTTTTTTTTGTTTCTTTTGTATGTTCTTCCCCCATGGTATAACCCCTGTTTTCACTCTATTTTATTCCGGTGCCCTGCATCTTGATATACATTTTTATAATTTGGGGAGAGGAAAGGAAATAACAAAATGCTGAAATAAGGATACAGGTTGACCCATTGTAACAATGAGATGTACAAGACACTATGTTGAAAACGAACTTTACAACGGTGGGGGGGGGGGGAGAAGGGAGAAGTTGGGGAGGTGAAGAAGGAAGGCATGATAGGGGAAAAACAAAGGAGGAGATAAAATGCTTGATAGGAAATGTACTCATGACCTTACTCGTGTAACTGTAACCCCTCTGAACAGTATTTTTACAAAAAAAAACATACATTAAGAAAAAAGCCAGGCTCAAGTGATAGAGGCTAGCTGTGGGCAAAACAAAGCAAGCACAAGGCCCTGTATTGAAGTCTCAGTACTAGAGAAGAAGGATAAGGAAGAGAAGAAACCTAGGGTAAAGAAGGAGATGAAGAAGGCAAGGAAGGAAGAAGAGAAGAAATTGACTGTAATTCACTCCTGCTTTTAGCAAAGACTGAAAGTGGTGAAGGTATGGGTTTATCCTCCAAGGTCTGTGTGTTGTGTGGCAATGTGGGAAGTGATGGAATCTTTAAGAAGAAGGGTCTAGTGGGAGGTCCTTGGGTCTTCAGAGGCCAGGTCCTGGAAGGGGAAACTGATACTGAGTTCTTGACAGACTACCAGGTGATCAAAGAAGAAGCCTGACCCCGGAGATGTTCTCTGACTACCTCTCTTACAATGTAATCAGTCTGTCTTAGGAACATGGCTGCTATGATGCCATCCGCCGTTAGGCCCTCACTAGAGGGGCTCAGCCCATGGACTTTCAGCCTCCAAACTTTAAAACTGAGTTAATGAAACTTCCTTTTGTTATAAAGTTAACTTGCTTCAGGCATTTCAGTATAGTTACAAAAAAAAGGACTGAAAATAGATTCATATACTAAGTACTGTTTCAGAGCTGGCAAGATTTTTAAAGGGCAGACAAAAATCCTTGAAACTTCTCCCCACTCTTGGGAGTGCTGGGGCTTGAGCCCAGGATCTTGGGCAGGTTCGTCAAGTGCTCTAAGCTATAGCCCAGACTTTAAAAGTTCTTGTATCATGTCAAGCACATGACAGCACACCTTTTCTACTACTATGTCTAGCACTAAAAACAAAACAACCCTCCAGTTGTTTGGCCTAACTGTATGCTCTACTGAGAAAATCAAAGGTAAACAGCCCTATAGCTACACCCATCCACTTCATGGATGGTTACTCCTAAAAAGTAAAGACATTTTATTTGTAATATTCTTTAGTTATTTAGTGCTTGTGGTGAAGTTTGAACTCAGGACCACTCACTCTGGCTTGGTTTTTGCTTAAGGCTGATGTTATACTAATTGAGCCACCTCTCCACTTCTGGCTTTTCGCTGGCAAACTGGAAATGAGTCTCTCAGATTTAGCTGCCCACGCTGGCTATAAACATAAATCCTCAGATCTCAGCCTCCTGAGTAGAATTACAGGCATGAGCCACCAGCACTCAGCGATTCCTAATATTCTTAGATCATTTGGTAAGAACCTTCATCTTTTAAGGCTGTACCACAGATCTTCATTTCTGTAATCATTGTTTCCAAGTGTCTATTAGCATCACAGAAAATGCTGAGTGGCCATATTCAGTATGCTTCACAGGGCTAAGTGAGACGTGACAGACAACTGGTCCATCGAGAAGAACATTCCCACGCACACCCATCTCTGGGGAAAGCCTCCAGGCACTGAGGGCCCATCCCCCTCTCCAGGTTGAAAACTTCCTCTTTAGTGTATGTAGGAAAAGATTCAGTCATAACCATATTTAGTCAAACTGGGGTGTGGGGGCGAGGGGAATGGCAAGTGAAAGGCTAAAAACAAAGGGGAAAAAAAAGAATGTATACATACTAAAGTAGCTAAGTTTATTCCCAACATATTTGTCTGGGACACGTGACGGCAAAACAAAACACAGCCCCAAACCCTTTCCCTGCATTTGAGTGAGGCGCTCACTACTTGGATGAAGCCTCATGACAAATATCCTCATGTAAGCTCCCAGCAGTTGTCACTGTGGAAGTCTTCCTGGCCACAAGGTAATCATTGCAAATCACAGCTGTCTTGTTTTCTGTTAAGTGGGTGTCCTTCATCAAGATAATATAAATTTACTGACAAGAAGAAATGTACAGACAGTCCTGAGGGGAAGCATGAGATAAGAGATAAGCATGAGTTAAAAACAGAACCAAACACACAGAGGAAAGTTTCTCTGAGCCTGACATTGTGACTCATGCCTGCAATCCTAGCTACTCAGGAGGCTGAGATCTGAGAATGGAAGTTCTAAGCCGTCCCAAGCAGGAAGGCCTATAAGATTATCTCCACTTAACCACCAAAAAAGCCAGAAGTGGAGCTATGGCTCAAATGGTAGAACACCAGCCTTGAGTGAAAAAGCTAAGGGACAATGCCCAGGTCCTGAGTTCAATCACCAGTACTAGCATAAAAGAAAAGAAGAAAAAGGAGGAGGAAGGAAGGAAAAAGGAAGAAGAGGAGGAAGAAAAGAGGAAGAGGAGGAGGAGGAGGAAGAAGAGGAGGAGGAGGAGGAAGAAGAGGAGGAGGAGGAGGAGGAAGAGGAGAAGGAGGAGGAAAAAGAAGAAATAAAAAAGTTTCTCTGGCTTTGGAAAACAAGCTTGCTTCCCAGCACCCTGATCAGCTGCTCCAGTTGGAAAAACTCAGGCTCAAGAGTTCATAATCCCAGTTCTGTCACGTCTTCTGAGAAAGGCTGAAAAGTGTGTGGACCTCTGAAAATAAGAAGCCAAGAGAAAAGGATGTCAACGTTGGTTAAAAATAAAACATATCGATGAGAATTAAGTTCTGAGAATGTTATCTCTCCCCACAGGAAGGTGGAAAAAAAAAAAGGCATGTCAAGGAGAACACAGGCCACAGGATGAATAAGCATAAAAATAGGAGGAAATGACCAAGCAAACGTGCCAAACGTGAAGGAGCACTTTGCCAGGTGCAGCACTTCTAGGATCACTCCACCCTCTCCAGGCAGGGCGGGCCACCTGCCCCAAGGGAGAAGAATCATGGAGGGAGAAAGTCCTGGAGAGAAAAAAAAGAAATGGGTAGCCATTGTTTCTGGGAGGAGGAAAGTGTTTCCTTCTGTGCTTTTTTGGCTTCCCTGTGCTTCTTCCTATGTGCATATAGGAAGAGACATTCCTAGAAAAGTTTCTTGGGTAGTAGCAACCCTAGCTACTCAGGAGGCTGAGATCTGAGGATCTAGGTTGAGACACCAGCTCAGAAGAAAAGTCTGTGAGAGTCTTATCTCCAATTAACTACAAAAAAAAAGAGATTTAAAAAATTAAAAATTAAAAAAAAAATTAACAAGCTGAAAGTGGAGCAGTAGCTCAAGTAGTAGAGCGCTAGACTTGGTCACAAAAGCTCAGGGACTGTGCCCAGACCCTGAGTTCAACCCCTTCCAAAAAGGGGAGGGGGGCTCTTGGTTAATGTCTATTTGCCAGCACTTTCTGGTAGGTAACCTGACCTAGGTTCTCAGTAAGTTTTTTCAAAATGCAGATAGTTGGCGAATCTGTCCTACCCTAGCTGCTTGTCCCTGATGCCTCACCCTGCCCAGCTCTGAAGGGAAGCAGCTGGCCAAGAACAATTTCTTGACTCCAAAACCATGAGCTGTGATTGAGTGCTGAAGCCATGGACTGGAGCTACTGCAAAATTCTCTCCAACATGGCAAATCGCTCCCACGCTCACTCTCTCGTGTTCCACTTCCCCAGCAGCTCCCAAATGATAACTGTTCCTTCCAATCCTTATCTCAAATCATCCTTTTTACCTTTACATATGTGGCTGGCCCTCAAGAAACAAGCACAAAACCAAGAACACCTGTTAAAATTAACTCTGTGTACATATGCGCACACTCACATGTTCATGCATGTGTGTGCATGCCTGTACTGGGGCTTGAACTCAGGGCCTAGGCATTGTCCTTTAGCTTTTCTACTCAAGGCTGGCACTCTATAGCTTGAGCCACAACACCACTTCTGTGGGTTTTTTGGTGGTTTATTGGAGATAAGAGCCTCATGGACTTCGCTGCCTAGGCTCGCTTTAAACTACATCCTCAGATCTTTGCCTCCTGAGTATCTAGAATTACAAGCATGAGCCTCTAGCACCCAGGTAAAATTAATTTTTAATGATGTGGTATTTATTTACTCCTAAAATAATTTCATTCAATTACTTTTGTGTGTGTGTGTTGGTCTTGGAGCTTGAACTCTGGGCTTGAGCGCTGTCTGTGCGCTCTTCAGCTCAAGGTGAGTGCTCTACTGCTTGAGCCACAGCACCACTTCTAGTTTTCTAGTGGTTTATTGGAGATAAGAGTCTCACAGAGGAAGTGGCGCTGTGGCTTGAGCGGTAGAGCGCTCACCTTGAGCTGAAGAGCACAGGGACAGCACCCAAGCCCAGAGTTCAAGCCCACGACTGACCAAAGGAAAAAAAAAAAGAGTCTCACAGAGTTTCCTGCCCAGGCTAGCTTTGAACTGTGATCCTCAGATCTCAGCCTCCTGAGTAGCTGGGATTACAGGTGTGAGCCATCGGCGCCCAGCTTTCAATTACTTTTAACTCTGAAAATTGTGCCAATAATAGGCAGTACCCACTCTCTGAATGTCTAACTTTTGATAAAGAATCCCAAAATGATTTCTAGACATTTTCTGAAAAATTTTAGCACTGAGGTGCATAAGCAGCAACTATTTCCAAAAACACTAACATTTCTAAGTAACTTTTTCAAAGATAAAACAAGCGGAAGGAAAGACATTTGGTCCTTTTTAATACTTACAGTCTTTTATACTATTTAAATAAATGGAAGAGGCATGTGCTATAAAGAAATTAAGATGTCATCCTTCTATAAGCCACTTTTAGATTAGCTAGCCAGTTACTGGAGGCTCACATCTATAATCCTTGGCACTCAGGAGCCTGAGATCCATCAGATCATAGTTATAAATCATCCTAGGCTTAAAAAAAAAAAAAGTCCAAGAGTCTCCATCTTCAAAATAGCTGACAAAAAGCTTGACTGAAAGTATGGCACAAGGAATAGAGTGTCTGCTAAGCAAGCTGAGTTCAAGACCAGAGTCACAGGATTGTGGGGCAGGGCGGCGGGGGGGGGGGGGGGGGGGAGATTATCTAGACCTATCTGAGCAAAGTACAACACACTTGTAATCTCAGCACTACAGAGGCTAAGACAAGAGGATCTTAGGCTCAAGGCCAGCTTTGGATACACAGTGAGATCCTGTCTCAAAAGAAAAGAAAATGATAGGTAGGGATGGCCCAAGAGCCTCTGAGAATGAACCATGTTTGTAAATCAGAGCTGATAAAAATATTCCATTCACACACATTTTTAAAAAAAGTATTCTACTCATTTATCAGAACAGAACTCCACCGACATCTTAGTTCTACCTCAGCCAAAGGCAGGAAGTAAGGGGTCACCAAAAAGGAAAGGCAAGAGTCTCTTCCCCCAATATAGATCACTGGACATGAGGACATGACGGCCGAAGCTGGTACATTGCTCGTCTAATGACAGTCTCCTTACTGCTCCCCAGAAAGCCCAGTGTTTGCTACTCCAAATGTCTCACGCTGTTTAAATCTGATGTGAGGGTAAGGACACACCACAAAATAGCCGGTATTAGTCCAAAAGTCCAGTATTGAAAGAACATCCAAAGTTCTTCCACAATCTGACTTAGCATGTAGGAAAAATCCCATTCAAAGAACAGAGAGTTTGACCACAAAACTGCTTGCTGTTTCATGCCTATGTGATTTTTTATTGAAAAACTGATACACCTTAAGGAGACTGGACATGGTGCCTGTTAATAATAGTTACATTTTGTAGAAACTGCAAAGCAGCAAGCATCTAATACTATGCCTCTCCCACCTCTACTCATTGCTAAATCCATTCAGTCTTGGTTTTGTTTCAGTCCTGAACCCAGGGCCTAGGCACTGTCCTTCAGCTTTTTTGCTCACAGACTTTCCTGCCTGAGCTAGCTTTGAATCACAACCCTCAGATTTCAGTCTTTGGAGTTGCTAGGATTTCCAGGGGTGAGCCACCAGTGCCTGGTCATTCTTGCTCTTTTGTTTGACATGTTCTGCAGAAAGAAGATCCCAAAGACAACAAACATCAGGGAGCTGGAAGTCCTGAGTCAAATCCTGCTATGCTGCTCCATCCCTGTGTAAGCTTGGACCAGCCACCGCGCTGTTCTGAGTACATTTCCTCTGCAGTGAGAGAGGAAGAGCCGTCTCACAGTACTAGGGAAGAACAAACATGGGTGAGCACGTAGCACAGGCCCTGCCTATAGAAATCACGTGCTCAGCTCCAGATTCACTCTAACCTCCAATCCTGACCTTGCAAATGTAAAGAAGATGGACAACAGGAAAGCCAGCCCTTCAAAGGCCCTACCCTAGCAACACAAGTGAGAAGCAATATTGAAAAATCACATTTGGATGTGAGTAATTAGGTATACTGTTTTGGGTTTTTGTTGATGATGTCGTGCCAGTCCTGGAGCTTGAACTCAGGGCCTGGTTACTGTCCCTGACCTGTTTTGCTTAAGGCTATCACTCTGCTACTTGAGCCACAGCACCATTTCTGGCTTCTTGATGATTAATTGGAGATAAGAGTCTCACAAACTTTCCTGCCCAGACTGTATCCTCATTCTGGGTAGCTAGGATTATACTCATGGGCCACTAGTGCCCAGCTATACTTTTAATATAAACCAGCAGAATAGCTGGGTGCTGGTGGCCTTAAGCCTAAAATCCTGGTACTCGAGAGGCTGATTTGAGGATCACTGGTAAAAGCTGGCCTGGGCAGAAAAGTCCATAAGGCTCTTTAACTAGCAAAAGAGCTGGAAGTGCTTCCAGTGGCAAAGTTCCAGCCTTGGCTGAAAAAGCAAGGAGAGCTCCAAGATCTAAGCTCAAGCCCCAGGACCAGCATATACCCACACACACACACACACACACACAAAAAGCAAAAAACCCAGCATGTGTTACCCCACAGAGTAAATGTACATAGTTCATTTCAAAAAGAACTGTTAATTTCTATTGTGTTCTGAGACCGTAATCATCTCATTAACTGGAATTTTTTGTCCTGCCATTTAAGACTTGAGACAGAAACAAAGTCAATTTTATATTTCTTTATTTAAAATAAATTTACTAAGAGCATCCTTGGTGCTTGTCCTCACAGAAGATCAAATGTCAAAGTACCTGACATGTCACCTCCTGTCTTACACAAACTGTTGACCCAAAGTGACATTTCCTATCACCACTTTCTAAGACAACACAGGAAATATCAAGTGAATGATCAAAAGAAATTAGGATGACCAAGCCTGTAAAACAACCTGAGTCCGTTAAAAGAAGAAAAACAAAATCATGTCTGAATGAATAATTCATGATTCAGACAGCCCCCGAATTTAATTGGCATTATCTATACTACTAAAGATTTTTTTAAAATTCACTTAGGAAAGAGTTTTTATTTCCATGAAATTGGATCTTTGGTTCAAAATTGAATCTCCTACTAAAAACTCCAGTCTATAAAGATGATGTAATAGTGGAGTATGCTCTTAACATTTCATTGCTGGGAATATAAATGAAATTGATCTGATTATTTGCCAAATAATGTTACTTCAGCCAGGCTCTGTCCTGTCCTAACTAGGCGGTCAACAAAATAACAAAAAGCAGACACTCAGTATTAAAGTTGCATTTTCTAGCTTAATTTTGCAAGATTCATATTCAGCCATGAAGTCAGAATGCATGGAAAATTGATTTGTCCTATAGTTGATTAGAGGACCTTTGTCTGGAAAAAATAAGCAAAGCCTAAGGGGTCAGACCTTTTGGCAAGTCGAAATATTGACTAAAATGAAAGAAAACACAACCTGAATGGAACTACATGATGTTCCTTCAGAATATTGTCACTATCATTCTCATGACCTTGGTAAGCTTTTTTTTTTTTTTTAAAGTGACTATAATTCTACAGAATCTAAAATTTATTTCTTTTTTGGGGGGGGGTCCGGTCGTGGGGCCTGAACTCTGGGCCTGGGCGCTGTCCCTCAGCTCTTCAGCTCAAGGCTAGCACTCTACCACTTGAGCCACAGCGCCACTTCCGGCTTTTTTCTTATGTGGTGCTGAGGAATCGAACCCAGGGCCTCAGGCATGCAAGGCAAGTGCTCTACCACTGAGCCACCTTCCCAGCCCCTAAAATGTATTTCTTTTCTTTCTTTCCTTTTTTCTCTTACTTTCTCCCTTTTTCCCTCTTCCTTCCTCTTCTCTTCCCTTCCTCCCTCTCTGTCTCTGTCTGTTTTTTTTTCCTCTCCACCCCCCCTCTTTCTTGTGCCAGTATTGGGGCTTGAACTCAAGGCCTCACACTCTCACTCGGCTCTTTTCCAATCAAGGCTGGTGTTCTATACTACTTGAGACACAACCTCCACTTGCAGCCTTTTGCTGGTTAATTAGAGACCATTAGAGATTAATAGTCTCACACACTTTCCTGACCAGGCTGGCTTCAAACCAAGATCTTCTATATCAGCCTCCTAGATAGCTAGGATTACAGGTGTGAGCTACCAGTGCCTGGCTAAGAAATATAAAATTTCTAATAAACAAAAACTTTTTTCTTCCTGAATTTTTAAAAATCGTTCTGTAGGGAATATGATACTCTGCATCCCATTTGAAGCTACTCTTCTCACTAATATACTACTAAACTCCTAAAACACTAGCCTAGGAAGGACTTACAGGTAAACAAATACAAAATGACAAGAGGATAAAAAGTTATCCAAAAAATCTCAGCATAAATTTGTAAATCAGCAAAGACAGAGGCTGCAGAAGTAATTCAATGGTAGAGTACTTGCCAGGCAAGCACAGGCCTTCAATCTACTCCTTGTACCACACATACACACACACACACACACACACACACACACACACACACACACACACACACACACACACACATATAAATTTACTATAAATTTTACTCATTGGTGAAGCTCAAGAGTAGAATGCTTGTCCAGTAAGGTACAGAGCCCTGAGTTCAATCCTCACTCTTGCAAATAAACATAAACAACAACAACAAAAAGAGAGATGCATATCCAAAATTCTAACCTTTCTTTTTTTTTTTTTTGGTCGGTCATGGGGCTCAAACCCTGGGTCTGGGCGCTGTCCCTCAGCTCTTCAGCTCAAGGCCAGCCCACTACCACTTGAGCCACAGTGCCACTTCTGGTTTTATGGTGGTTAATTGGAGATAGTCTCACAGACTTTCCTACCTGGGCTGGCTTTGAACCACAATCCTCATATCTCAGCCTCCTGAATAGCTAGATTTACAGGTGTGAGTCACCGGTACCCAGCTAACCTTTCCAAGGAAATAAATCAAGCCATTACAATGACAACAGAGGAGTCTGAGTTTATTCAAAAAGTATTTACTGAGCCCTTACTATGAGCCAGGTAGTGTCTTAGGTGCTAGGAATATATTGCGTTGATTAAAAACAGAAAATCCCTGTCTTTCATTGTGCCTCTAGAAGGAAAGATACAAGACAATAAACACAATAAATAAGCAAATGACATCGTAAGTTAGAAGGTAGTAAGTACTACAATAAAACAAAATAGAGAAGTTTTGAGCATGAATGACAAATTTTATCTGGAAAAATTTCCAAACCACACTAGAACTAAGCCTATATTTTTGTATAAGACAAAAGAAATTATTTCTTGCTATATGATGTTTATGAGGTGTGTGTGTGTGTGTGTGTGTGTGTGTGTGTGTGTAGCTTGAACTCAGGGCCTGGGTGCTATCCTTTAGTTTTTTCATCAAGGCTGGAACTCTACCACTTGAGCCACAGCTCCAATTCTGGCTTTTTGCTGATTAATTGGAGAAGAGAGTCTCATGGACTTTTCTGCCCAAGCTGGGTTCAAATCATGATCCTCAGATCTCAGGTCTTCTGAGTAGCTAAGATTATAGGTGTGAGCCACTTGGTACCACACTGTTTATAGGATTTTTTAACAAAAAAAAAAAAAATGGGAGAGATTTTAACAATATGACAGAAGAATTCAAAACTTGTGAAAGGTAACTTTCATATAATAGATATTCAATATAGAGTTCTTGAGGCAGTGAAATCTGTTTACTGTAGCAGTAGAACCTTCAAGAGTTCTAGCAAATTCCATGATTCTGGCCACTCTATCAACCAGTCTGTCTCAAAAGTCAAGTCGGCTTGAAGAAAGGCTGGTAGGGGCAGACCACATTGTAGAATTCAAATCGCTTTGAGATATTTTTAAATCACCACTTCCTTTTATAAATAAAGCACCCTCTTTTTCTTATTTTGTTGAAGCAGGGTGAGTTCATTAAAAAGGAACACTGGAAAAACATGGAAATGCCCACATTCCCAACTCCATCTTTTCTCCAACTATTTTCACTGAATTCATTTACCATGTATCGCTAACCCTAGCTCTTTCCATATTTATCAGATGCTGACATGCTGACACTAAATTAACAGGTAGATTTTTAATCCTTTGATCTCAATTCAAATTTCCATTCCACCAAAGCAATCAAAACCACCAACATCTAGTTTTAGCCTCTGGGTAAATTAGGTTCTCCAAGTAAGAAATGAAACCGGAGAATAAATGACATTGTCATCTTCAATCAGAAAGTCATTACTTTTAGCAAAATGGAACAGAGACAGAAAGGTCCAGGATGAAGAATCAGGAAACAGGAGTGTCCACCCCATGGGACACTTTTAAATACATCACTATGACAGCAGCCCTTTCCAGAGGTAATAACACCATTAGGTCATGGTAATTTTCTAGAGACCCCAGCAGCCCCAGATGAAGAACATCTGGACATGGTTCAGATGATACAAATGTCTGTTTCCTGATGTTAAGGTTCCAATCATGTTGCTCTGTTTCATGGATCACCTTTTTTTTTTTTTTTTTCCAAAACCTCCTCTCAGATCAGGAAGTATACATAAAGTGCAAGTGGGATTCACTCTGATGTCCCAGGATCGTGTTTTGATAGTTGGTATCCCCAAGTCTGTCAATTAAACTGCTGGCCAATGATGATGAAGTTAGAAAATGAGCTCATCTGGTGAAGAGGGCGTCCGAGGTGGGTGCAGATCTGGCAAGAAGACGCACTAGACAGGGGTGGGAAGCACGCAAGCAGTAGCGGGGATTTATGGTCACTTGAGGAGGCCATCTTTGGATCGCAACTCTTAAAGAGAGTTTAGGAACCATTCCAAAATGAATGAAGCCAGGAGATTTCAGAGCAGTCAATCTTTAGCAAGGGCAGATTCTGTTTTCCCTGGGTTGGAAACAGGAAAGAAAAATAAAGGGTCAAATTTGATGAGGTTTACATCAATTAAAAAGCCTCCAATAAATAACTTTTCTGTATGTATGTGTGTATGTATGTATGTATACATGTATGTATTTATTTATTTATTTAGTGCCCGGCATGGAGCTTGAACTCCGGGCTTCAAGCTATCACTTGTCCTTTTCAAACAAGGCTGGCATTCTACCACCAAAGCTGCAGCTCCTCTTCCAATTTTCTGATGCTTGATTGGAGATAAAGTCTCAAAGACTTTTCTGTCCAGGCTGGCTTCAGACCTCAGATCCTCAGATCTCAGCCTGCTGAGTATAGTTAGCATTATAGGTGAAGTCACTGCTCCCAGCTGACTTCTCATTTTATAAAGCAACTTAAAGCCTTCTGGTAATTTTGCAAAAGGTGTCTTGATAGGTAAACAGATCAAATGGTTCATAGGTTAGGTAATGTCACATACATTTCTTCACTACAGACTTTTTCTTTCTGGGGCTGGGGATTAAAGCTAGGACCCTTTTCCATGGTAGGCAAGCACTTTATAACTGAGTTATAATCCCAGCTTTTACATTAAGACTACTGAGGGCCTTAGTGAATGGCAGTGTCATACTTCAGGAGAGGGATTGTATACAGTCTACAGTACTTCCCATATTTGATGGGGACCAAAAATGTACCTTTTCATTAACCAACTTGGCAGGATCGATATTTTAGTGCAATATTTTCATTTTGTTTTGAGATAGTCTTATTATGTAGCCCAATCTGAGCTCAAATTTATGATCTTCCTGCCTTCTGCCTCTTAGTGTTGGGATTACAAATGGGCACTACCATGCCCTGCTTATTGCAACATATTCTGGGAAATGTTGCCTTACAATATTGGTGAGAAAGGACTGGAACGTTAAGTAAGACTCATTTTATGTTACACAAGCCATTTTAAATCCAGAGTTGTAATCCTATGCCAAAATACTAAATTGGTCACTGTAGCTGGGTTCCATTATCTTTGTGATATGCCAAAAATCACGATCCAAATTTAATATTGCACATGTATAGTTAACATTGCTGACAAAAGTTAATGTCTATTATAATCACAATAAGTGGGCATCCTCAAGTGACATTCTTTACATTCTTTTTTTCTGATTATACCCATCATATATGAAGCTAAGACACAAGTGAGATTAAACATAGTACATTATAAAAATCAATAAAATGCAAGTTATAAATTAACTTGATCACAAGCCACAGAAAATGATTAAACACGTACTAGTTAAACTCCTGAATTTCTTTTTGGCTTCTGCCCTTTCTTCTGCATCAAAGTACCAAACAGTCATAGCATATCTGTGAACAATAAACAGGTATTAGAACTGAGATTACAAAGAAAAAACCCAACTTATTATGAATCTCACATTTTTAAAGTCATGTGTTAAACCAACACTTGACATTTTACCTATCATTCCAAGTCCAACCCTATTTTCATTCAATAGCAATTTCTCTGGTTTCAACTGTGTGTGTGTGTCTATGGAAGAAAATACATAAGGACTCCTAGGTTGTGTGGCAGGTATTACCCGAGCGAGAAGAATTCAAATGATCCTATCAACAGAATCTTCCTTGAGTTCCTCAAGAATGTCAGGCCCACATAGGGAAGACAAAGATTCAACAAATGATTACAAGGAACTATGGCCTCAATAGAAAGGACTAGAAAGAATTCATTCTGCTAAAGACTGAGAGGCTCAGTGGACATTAGAAAACAAAGCAAAGCAGATGAACATGAGTGAACCTTTGAAAAATAACTTGGTGACATCACAGAACAGTGAAAACTCATGGCTTGCTTTGTCCAGTTTGGGACACTGAGGTATGGCTATAATTTAACAATGATGACGTCAAGCTTCTACTTTGTGCCAGTGATTTGCCTTATCAGCTCCATGAGCTAGACTCTAATGGGAACTATTTCATGCATGTGGTATTTTTTAAGATTCCTTTTGTAATTATTATAACTAGCCTCAGTAATTTTTACAGCACCTCACTCCTTCCTTCTCCCCGCCAAGGTCTTCCAGTCAACCTTTGCCAATGTTTTTCCTGGACTAGGTCATACCCAGAGAATTCTGCCGCAAAAGACAGGTTCCAATGACTGAATCCCATAAAGGAAGCCACAAACAGACTTTGGTGGTAGAATTAGAGATGTGTTCCTCTAGAGCACACTACAATTTGGTATTGAAATGCAATTCTGTTTGGGTTTCAGTGCAACTTGGAGATGTCTGGATGGGGACACAGGTGACTTTATTGAACTAGACTTATTAAGGTTTTCATTCCAAAGCTATATCCTACCCTCAGCTGCTATTTATACTATTATTCCTCCTAATTGCACCCCTATCTACTTTATATCTCTGGCCACACAATAAAGGTAAATAAGAGGCAGAACTGAGAAGATTTTATCAGGATCCCCTTTATTAATATTAAAGATTACTAAGTTGTTCAATAACTGAAAACCTTCACATCCATGTGTTTAAAAAAAAAAAAAAGATGTATATGTAGGTATCAGTGGCTCACACATTTAATCTGAGCTACTCAGGAGGCTGACATCAGAGGGTCAAGGTTGAAGGCCAGCCTGAAGAGAAATGTCCTTGAGACCCCATCTTCAATTAACCATCATAAAGCCAAGCTAGAGGCATGGTTCAAATGGTAGAGCACCAATGATGAGAAAGAAAACTAAAAGAGTGTGAGGCCCTGAGTTCAAGTCCCAGTACCATCAAAAAAATGTAGAAACTTCTTCCACTTTTTGAGATATGGATACATTTAACCTAGGCCAATTTTCAGTTAAGGGAGGGATAAAAAGGAATCAAAACAAAAAATACTCTTCCCTTTCTCAGCAATCTTTTTATGATTGTAAGTAATGTTTTATAATCTTACCTACAGTGCACAGAATTCCTGATCTGTGATGGCCAACATTTTCTATGTTAATGTTTTTAAAGTGAAGGAGAAAAGGGAAAGCAAACAAGGAGAGAAAAACATAGAAATCTGGAATCCAATAGGCTTACCTAACAGAAAATAATCCAATAATCATTATTTTAAAGAAAAGTTAGATTTGTATACTCAAGACTCCCAAGTTTCCCCTTTAATTCTTACTACTACAAACAAGTCAGGCTATAAGCTTTAGGGTAGAGCCAGTCTCTCCTATGCACAGATGTGATAAGTTTAGAGTTTTCTGGGAACTGGGGTTTGCATCATAAGCCCCTCAACAGGAAATTGGGGCCTTGACTATTACCTGGTTGCATAGGAAGGCTGGACTTCATGTGGGTTCCTACGATCTGACCAGAAGAACAGAAGTCTGTCAAAAATGGGCTCCACATCAGCTATGAATGACTTTCCTTCTGGAAATATTCTCAGAATCCCACCATGCAACTGAGGACAAAAACAAAGTAGATTACTTCCTGGCCTCACAGGCAACCATGGTAGTTTAGTCCCAACTAGAAACCACAACACCTTCTAAACGCCAAAATAATTTTTTGTTGTTTTTGTTTTCGGTGCTGATCCTGGGGTTTGAACTCAGGGCGTGGGCTCTGTCCCCTTTTGTGCTCAAGGTTAGCATTCTACTACTTGAGCCCACAGCTCCATTCCAGCTTTTTGGTGTTTAATAGGAGATAACAGTCTTACAGATTTGCCTGCCTGGACTGGCTTTGAACTGTGATCCTCGGGTCTCAGCCTCCTGAGTAGCTAGGATTATAGGCATGAGACACTTTGTCAGCTAAACTCCAAAATTTTAACTTTAACCTCCTACTCAGTATCAAATTTTATCTCTATCTTAGCTAGAGATACTTTTCTTACACAAAGTTCTTCTATCTCTACAAAGAGGAAATACTGATTACTATGAGATTACTTCACATACAAGGGCCAATATCTAACTGTTCAGACCTAAAACAAAGTAGATAAAATCCCAAATCCTACTAGCAAGTTCCATATCCTACTAACATCCTAAGAAATTTACCACACAGAACTTTCCTGCCATTACAATTTCTAGTTTTCTTCAGAACTCTTCTTAGTCCTATGTGATTATGTTGGCTAAACATTATATATTCTTTTCCCTGAACTCTCTCAAGCCACTTTATCTGCACCTTTAATAATATATAACACTCTCTTGAACTGATTTATTTTTTTTTAACTGTGTATTCCCAAACTGTCTTACTAGATCTACATTCTAGGTGGAAATCAAGCCTCATCCATCACAGCACAAAGCCTACCATAGCAGGAACTCCAATATTTGTTGAATCCACTTTGGATAATACACTATTACTGACCCAATAACTTCATCCAGCATAGCACCCCTAAGAATTTTAAGAGACTTTAATGGATGTACATCGGTCATGTGACCAAATAAAGATAAGCTTTTTCGCTAATCCATTGGTTTCCTAGCTATCATTCTTTGGACCCCAGATACAATATTGCTTTATGACATCTAGACTCTGCTCTCATGGACAGGAAATGGAAATGAAGAAGGTTCAAAAAGTCAAACAAGCTTGTAAAGTTCTCTGACTTCTCAGACTCCTAAATCATTCTGAACTTTCGGAGCGCATCCAAAGTCCAGCCAAATATTCTTAAGCATGGACGCAGACTTCATGTTGCAGTCTGTGTATAGCAGCTAAAATGCAAAAATGACCCCCCCCAAAGCCTCTGGCATTCACAAACCATGACATCTAAATATGACAACAGGCCATGGCTGAGCTGCAGTCTGTGTATAGCAGCTAAAATGCAAAAATGACCCCCCCCAAAGCCTCTGGCATTCACAAACCATGACATCTAAATATGACAACAGGCCATGGCTGAGCTGCTTGGCTGTGTGGGAAGACTCTCTGGAAGTGGTTTTATATTCTATAGTTCTGTTTTTGCAGACATCTTTCAATATTACTGCTGGCGGGGGAAAAGCATGTATACTACTATGCGTTGAGATCACTTCAGCTCTTAATTAGACTATAAAATTCATTCTTAATCCTAACATAGTTATCTTTTCTTCAGCTATACTCTCCACATTTTAACAATCACCTACCTACATTCCACCAAATTAATTTCTTAGTCACTTTTTTAAAGAACCTTGCCAGTACTGGGGCTTGAACTCAAGGTCTTGTACTTTGCTAGGCTTTCTTGCTCATGGCTGGTGCTCTTCCACTTGAACCATCCCTCCAGTCCAGATTTTGCTGGTTTATTGGAGCTGGAGTTACACAGACTTTTCTACCCACGCTGGCTTCAAATTGTGATTCTCTCCCTGAGTAGCCAAGATTACAGGCATGAACCACTGATTCCTGGCTCACAGTCATAATTTTTACCTCATGAACTCTAACTAGTTCAATTGGTGAGAAAAAGAGAAAATACAAACAGATGTAGAAATGATTCAAAAGCTGGAGACAGGGCTAGTTGGAATTCAAATCCCTTCCCAAGTGACCTGAATTCTTTTCCTAGTTGGAAATGGCATGCTCTTTATCATGATCTCCCAAGCCCTCCTTATCTGCCTCCCACCCACCTTGCCAACACCTACCCCAGAACCATTTCCCATTATCCCAACGTACCTTAGCATCCCAATTCTTGTTCAAGTAGTAAATGCAGGTGATACAGCGTCCATCACCATTGGGGTTGTCCACATGGCGAACATAACCTGTGCCATTTCCTGGATAGCAAGCCACCATTGCCTGCAGAAAAATCCCAAATAAATTGGTTGACAATTGGTGAACAGACATGCAATAACCTTCTTGATTGCTATCTGACATTCACATGTCCAATACCTAAACTTGAGTGATTACCATAACAGAACATTAATGTAAATTAATATTGAGCATGAAAGTTTAACAAGCAGGCCACACCTTATGGCTCAGTCCAGATATAACAATATCCCCGCAGGTCTAGAACCTTGCAGACTGCTGTCTCTCTTAAGGTAACCTGTCTCCATCATGATTAGGATAGCCTGCCTTTCTTTTATGTTATTTTTGAAAGAAGTAGGTTCTAGGTTCCTATTGGAACCCTGATGGAGTCACTAGGTATGGGAGTTGGGTATGGCAGCACATCCCTATAATCCCACCACTAGGGAAAGCTGAGGCAGGATGATGGAGAGTTTGAGGACAGCCTGGGATCTAGAGGGAAACTGTAACAAAAACTAATCAAGAGCAGGGTGGCTTACGCCCATAATAGTAGATACTCAAGAGGTGGAGATCTGAGACTTGCAGTCCCCTGGGCAGGAAAGTCTGTGAGACTTTTGTCTCCACTTAACCACCAAAAAGCTAGAAGTAGAGCTATGGCTTAAGTCATAGAGCTCTAGCCTTGAGCGAAAACAGTTCAGGTAGAGAGTTCAAGCCCCAGGACCAGAATTAAAATAAAACAAGAATCCTTAAGCATAAGGCCTTCGAGATGGTCTGTTTAGAGAGCACCTTTGAATTGTGAAAACATGACATTTTATTTACAAAGAAACACTTCCAATAACAAAGGAAGCCAAGGCATGGTCTACTAAATAGAAAATTTAGAACAGAAGGAAGAGAGAAGGAAAAAATTAGGGGCAAAGAAAGCAATACTTCTTAGCCACACACCCAGGGAGATGTTGTTCAGGAAGAAAGATACTCAAGTGTCTTACATCATATCTTTCTTCTGTTTTTGTTTTTCTTGGTTTGTACTCGTACTAGATGTTGAGCTCAGGGCCTCACCCTTTCACTCAGCTTTCTTAGTCACAGATGGTACTCTTCCATTTGGGCCATGCCTCTACTCCTGTGATTTTACTGGTTAATTAGGGATAGAATCTCAAGGACTTTTCTGTCCAGTCTGACTTGGAACCTCAACCCTCAGATTTTAACCTCCTGAGTAGTAGTTAGGATTACATGCATGAACTAGCAGCACGCTGAACTTTATGTATTTCTTAACCATGTTTCTTAATGTTTGTCCTCTTCCTGCCTGATAATTATTAAATCAGGTGACAATCTGAAGTTCTCTTCCTTTGCCTAAGTACTATCTACATCAACTAGGTGTGAAAGTCTGAAAGTCACTTCAAACATGCTACTGAAATTACTATTATGGTACATTAAGCTTCTGTTGGGTGGGAAACTTAGAAGATTTAAAGAAGGCAAAGCACAAAACTCTTTTTTCTTTTCAGGACTCTACTATCTTAAAACAATATTTTTATAAGGAGTCAGGAAAGTTTGGGGATAGAATAAAAAATACAGAATTTTTTTCCTGTTCTGTTCACTGCTGTGATTTCAGACTAGGACTGTGCCTGAAACATAAAAAGTCAAACAATGAGTCAGTGAATATGTGAATGGTTTTGTCTAAAGAATAAATTTATATTCTACCTAGATCAACATTATTTGAGAGACCTTCCACAGACATACTTTCACTCATACGTTTGGGGATCCAGATCAGAAGATTCTCTGATGAACAGCCGAATTATTCCATGGGTAAGAATGACCAGTTGGGTAGAGCCCCATACAAATGCACTAATGGCTCAATGAATCAGCTTCAATCAACTTCAAAACACTCCAACAGTAGCCTGAAAAATGTGGAGCTGGCACCTTGTGGTTATTTATCTATCTATCTATCTATCTATCTATATATCTATCTATCTATCTATCTATCTATCTATCTATCCATCCATCTATCTATCTATCTATCTTACCTGTTTGTCTATCTGTTTATCTTTCAAGGCTGAACGGTGGTCTGACTTTATAACAATATTAAACCTCAACTCATCAACTCCCTTATACTTTTAGACACACATGCAGCTAGTGATCCCCATATCCTGACTCTGAACCTTGAAAATGTCAGCACAGGGGGTAACAGTGCTCAATAGGAAATGTTCTCATTATCTTACTCATGTAGCTGTAAACTCCTCTGTACAGTATCTTTACAATAAAAAAAATATAAAAAAGAAAATGTCAGCACAGTCTTATCCTTAGAGTCCAAGTTTGACTGTTAGCTTGGAAGTGGGATTCCTGGAAGTGGAATTTTGAGGTGATTGCCAAAAAGATTTAACAAATGATGGTCTAACGAGTAGAGGATGGCTGGGAAAAGGGGATTGAGAGCAGATGGAAACAAGGGGTTTCTAGAGAGGAGGAGATAAACGAAGTCACCTGGGATGGGTAGAGAAGATCTGTCAGGATTATCAGGGCCAATAATGAAAGTCACTATGGCCACAATCACTGGCTGGACTTCCTGCCATCTCAGCCTCCCCCTCCTCCCACTATGCGAGTCTGAAAAGAAAAGAGTGCTGTCAACTTTACATTCTTAAGCAGCTCTACTCCGAGACTGAGAAAGGTCAGCGGTCTGGATGCTAGCCATCTGTTTCATTCTACAATTCTACTGAGCTCAGGCTGTTTCTCTCCTATACGGAGGGACCTGTGTCAAGTAAACTAGGACTTGATCTCAACATCAAACCTAGAAAAAGCAACCAAGTTCTTTGGGGCATTCTGAAGTGTTTATTGGCACTCAGAACTCAGATTAGAATCCTGAAAACAAAACAAAACAAGGGAGCCCACAGAAGTACAACCTCTACTGTTGGCAGCAGGTATAAAACACATACAGAAAGGGGGCTGGGAAGGTGGCTCAGTGGTAGAGTGCTTGCCTTGCATGCATGAGGCCCTGTGTTCGATTCCTCAACAACACATAAGCATAACAAGCCAGAAATAGTGCTATAGGTCAAGTGGTAGAGTGCTAGCCTTGAGCTGAAGAGTTGAGGGACAGTGCCCAGGCCCAGAGTTCAGGCCCCATGACCAACAAAAAAAAAAAAAAAAACACATACATAGAGAAAGAGGACTTAGTGTTAGAGTGAAAGCCTGAAATGGAAGCAGAGTACCTGACTGAAAGAGAGCAAAGACCATTTATCTGGCCACAGTGCATACACATCCTCCCTTGTGGTTCCAGAAGCCTTGTTGTGCATCGTTTTAAACAATGGTAGGAAGTCATTGTGAGCCTCTGTGGGCCTGGTGAGACCCCATTGGCCAATGGGCTCCCTGAGTTTTCTGGATTGGTGTCCTAGAAGATGGGTCTTAAATTGGGCACATTCCCCACTATGTCCTGGTCTTTGAGGCAGGATTTAAAACAACCAAGCTAAGGATGTGCTGAGAAGCATTAGTTACTTAGTCACAACCCATCCATCCCATGCCAATTTTGTGCATGGGGCAGAAACAAACTCCGGAAATGGATCGGTCCAACTGTACTGCTATCTAAATCTCATTCAATCCAGGAAGAGATCTAGCCTGTATACATAGAGGAAAGCGCTTCAATGCTTTATTGTGACGAGAACAGAGGGTTCAAATGATTATCCACCAAACATTGGCAAGCAGTGTGCACTGACACTCATCAGGAGGATGTCTTATTTATTTATTACAGGCTTTTCATTGACTAAAACTTCCTGAGTGGACTAATAGTTGAGATTTACACAAGTTTCATAAACACATTGGTGTCACTTACAACAGCACATATCTTGGGGTCTGGTTCTGTTCTTAGATGGACGGTTGAATCCATACATCCCAGGTGGGGACATTCCATGCCCCCTTGCCTCCACTGGCCACCTCTTGGCCTACCCCTCCCCCACTCCCTCCCCAGAGGCTGCTTTGCAGCTCTGTAGCAACAGGAAATGAGAGGAATGAACCAGGTGTTGCCGGGTTGGCTCTAGCCCAGAGATATGTGCTCTAGGCACCCTCCATAGTCACGTTCGGGCAGGAAATGTGTATGTGTTCTTTAAAGATGTACACATAAGCTGGGTGGAGTGGCTCCCACCTATAATCTTAGCTATTTGGAAGACAGAGATGGGGAGAATCAGGGAATCGAGACCAGCCCAGGCAAAAAGTTCACAAGGCCTCCACCTCTACCAATATAAAAGGGGCGTGGTAGTGTGTACCTGTCTTCTCAGCTACATAGAAAGTATGAGGGTCACATACTTCAGGCTGGCCCAGGCATAAATGTAAGACATTTGTTAGAAAAATAACAAAAGTAAAAGGGCTGGAGTATGGCTCAAGTGACAAGAATGCTTCTCTAGCAAGTTCAAGGCTCTTGGTTCAAACCCCAGTGCCACCAAATAAACAAATAGACCACTAAATAGATGTATACAGATCAAGCTGTATCTGGCAAATCCAAGTATAAAATCTGTTTCTCACATGCCACCAGCAGAACAACCCAGTGGCTCTGTTGATAAGGGCTGTTGGTGAGCTGACTTCATAAAACACTGAATCTCAAAGTCCAAAGGTCAAGTTGAAAAATAAAAGCCTAGGATTCCCATTTGGATGCCTAAATGGGATGCTCACAAATACAATCAATTGCAGGTCTTAACTGCATGTACAAGCCATTTTAAACATTGACGTCAATGATCTACTGTCCATTCAGCAATGTTCATTCTTAAAACTTTCCGGTTACCACTCTAATAAATCACACTGTTCATCAGGAAGGTGGTTCAGTGGCAGAGTGCTCACCCAGAAGCCTTGGGTTCATTCTGCAGCCCCCATACACACAAAAAAGGGAAAACACCTCATACCATGTTTGTTCATGGAAATATTTAATATTGTTCATGACTTTAGTGTCAGAGTCACTAGCAAGACTTGTTCTACAAGTTACAGCAAAGTGGCCTTTTATGCAAAGTCCAACTGAGCAAATTAAAATATTCATCTTTTCCCTTTACAAAATTTGCAACAAATGAAAATCTATTGTTGCCTGACATTTAAACTTGCATTCTGATCTAGTAGTGAATATGAAATCTTTCTAGCTGCTAAGCAGAAATGTCCACCAACTTTTATAAGACTGGGTTGTGAATTAAAAATGGTTTTGTTGTGAGGTACCAGTGACTCATACTTGTAATCCTAGTTACTTAGGAGGCTGAAATCCAGAAGTTCAAGGTTTGAAGCCAGCCCAGGCTATCTCTAAAATAGCCAATAAAAATGGCAGAGCATCTTGTTAGCAAGACCCTATCTCAAAGATCTTGTGCAGAGCATGCTGGGAATAAAATACAACCTTAGTACAGCATAATCTGTATTTACTCTCTTCACGCCCCAGTTTGTTTATCTGTAAATTCATGAGGTAGCATGCTTATCTTCCCCTTTACTGGGATTTCAAAATGTCTTTCAAGAATCCAATGTAGCTTCCATTTCAGGACTTCCAAACCAGCCTGTGACCCTGCTCATGACAATAATTGACTGTAGCCAACCAGGTACTCCCATGTTAGGACTCTGGTGGGTGTAGTGTGCACTGCTACCTACACTACCAGATTGGCTGCCATTTGCAAGAACAAATCTTCACATTTGATGACATTAGGAAGCAATGAGATCTTTAGGGGAACTCTCCTAAATGTTGTTGGTCTCAACTTGATAGTCAAGGTCAAAGATGGCACCTTCAGCCATCTCTCTTTACTAGGCTAAGCTACATCCCATCCAAAGTCAAATCTACACCCTAAGTACTATCATGTGTCACATGATAGTACACATCTCTGCTCCAAGTCTCCTTCCAATAAGTCCACTGGATACAGAGCAATGGGGACCCACAGCCCTTCCCTCCCACCATAACACACGACTATAGATAACTACATGTGTGAAGAATTAGTAAAGAGACACACAAACACTACTTAAGATTCAACAAGGCTTTGTTAGCCTAGAAAAACAACCAAATTCTGGATGCCTGTGGCTTATGCCTATAGGATTATAGTTGGAAGCCAACAGAAGCAGGAAGTCTGCAATTATCTCCAATTAACCACCAAAAAGCCAGAAATGAGTTGTGGCTCAAGTAAAAGAGCTGCAGCCTTGAACAAAAAAGCTAAGGGACAGTACCCAGGGCCTGAGTTCAAGCCCCAGTACCAGCACTGAAAAAGAAAATGAAAGAAAAGAAAGGAAAAGCAGCCAAGCAACTCATCACAGCAGACAGCATTTACCAGGACATGTTTTCTAGCCAGAAACAGGACTCATTTATATTCAAGTGGCAACAGCCTAGGTGACAAATTTTCAGTGTTCTCAGTCATCTGCGGACAGATAATCTGAGGGCTATACTTCCAGGGAAATTTTTCAGGGTAATCTATGGTCAGCAGAGAGGCATATTGTTTAAGAGGCATATTGAGGTGGACAATGGACAGGGCAGTCATTGGCTAGATATTTGATACCCTGGCGTTTTGTTTGTTTGTTTGTTTGTATTTGTTTTGCTGGTACTGGGGCATGTGCTCATAACGTCATACTTGCTTGATTTGCTTGCTTACATCTGGCACTATACTACTTGAGCCATGCCTCCTGTCTAGCTAACTGAAGATAGAGTATAAAATTTTCTGGCCAGGTTGGGTTCAGACTTTGCTCCTCCAAATCTCAGCCTCTTAATAGCTAGAAAAACAGTTCTGCAGGGCTCACATCTTGCATTTGTAAGGTACAATACTGGGATAGGGGCCTCATTTGGTAATTCATAGAGGGTTGACAGAGAGCAAACAGTCTAGAGACTGTTTTTTTTTTTTTTTTTTAATGAAGACATGTTCCATACATGTGCCAGCAGCTCTAAAATCAAGATTCTCCTTTCTTAAAAAGATAAACAAAAATAAAAACCCTGTAAGTATCCAAACTGCTATAGGCAGACATCATACATGAAAGGGCTGGGGTATTAATGGTGGTTAGGAGAAGGAGAAGGTTGGAAGGGGAAGGAGAAGGGGAACATGAGTCCACTTGCAGATGCTGGCATCTTAATAAAGACTCCCAATTGGACCTCTTAAAGTGTGGCTTCTCTGTGGGCTGCTGATCAAATTCCCCTATAGAAATCTTGGAAAAGGGGAGGGGAGAAAAGGGAGAGGAGGGGAAAAGTCTAGAAGAGGCATTGTCTCTGCAAGTTTTGTTTTAAAAACAAATAAATAAAGACAAATTCAGACAAAATGTCAGATTCCATTATTTTCCGTTTCAGAGAAATAAAAGATAAGGTTAAGCTTGGTCTTTATCTTTTATCTAGAGATAAAAAGCTCTTACTCCAATAGAGATAAAAATTAAACCATTGAGAATAGGGAAAGACAAGTCAATTACTTGCTCTAGCTTCTGACCACTTTCTTAGTTCAAGGGTTTGGGGATCTTCAGGGTCACTTGTATCCACTGCTATCATTTGGATGAACTTATAAAATACAATAAGGCCTCCCTAGAAAATAATGGCAAAGCATTTATATGCATTAAAAAGGGGAGGGTGCTTCTGGATTTTTTTTTTCGGTCATGGGGCTTGAACTCAGGGCCTGGGTGCATGCTTGTATATTTTTATTCATTCACTCCAACCACCAAGACTGGGATAAAGAAAGAGAATTGTAGAAAGTGTAAGCACTAGAGAAAAAGTTAGGAAACTGCTCAAATAGTTATCAGTTATCTTGCTTGGCATTTTGCTTGGTATCTTTTTTGTTGTTTAGGATCAAACCTAAGCTATTTCCTTCCTTCTAGTGCCTTCTAGTGAAAGATTGATGTCACAAAATGCAGGGGGAAATAGGAACTATGGTAACATAAGCTGTCTCCAACTACTTTGGTTTCCCTTCCCAAAGTTCCATCAGACATCAAAATTCACAATGCCAAATAGTCAAATACCTATCAAGTTAGTAAGCCTTTTAAGAACCCCAAATTATTCATGCAAATATTTTCTACTATTCCATGCACCATAAAAACTATTTCTGTCTTCTTCACTCATCCTAAATCTATGCTAAACAATAACTCCATTCCCAGGACCTGTATACCCAGAACCCTACCCATTAACTTCTCACAAGGTAACACAGGCCCTCACACTGAATTGTTAGTACCTTAGGAACTTCAGTACTTCTGCATATGAAGAGAACGTATTACCCACTCTCAGCCGCCTTGACCAGATGGGTCTACCTGCCCTTCCAGGTCTGGTAAGAATCCTGTCTGTGGCTGGAAGGCTGGGAACCTATTATCTTCATTTTAAAATGCTAGGATACTGAGATGAGCTTGGCCTTAACTTTTGGATCAGACAATACAAACAAGTATCAACTATCTAGATTTAGGAACCTTCAATTTAATTGTCTGGGTCAGAAGCAGCAGATCCAGACTCTGTGTGTGTGGTGCATGTGTGTGTGTGTGTGTGTGTGTGTGTGTGTGTGTGTGTGTGTGTGTGTGTGTGTGTGTGTGTGTCACACACGTGCGTACACACAAACCACAAACCTCAGAAAGATAGGTAAGATAGGTAAGGTGACAATAGCTCATGCCTGTAGTAATCCTAGCTATTCTGGAGCATGAGATCTGAAAAATCATAATTGGAAGCCAGGCCAGAGAGGAAAGTTCATGAGACTCTTACCTCTAATTAACTAACAAAAAAGCCAAACATGGAGCTGGGATTCAAGTAGTAGAACATCAATCTTGTGTGAAAAAAGGAACAGACGTAGGCCCTGAGTTTAAGCACCGGTATGGGCACCAAAAAAAAGGGGGGGATTAGAAATGTACTCATTATCTTGCCCATTAATTGTAACCCCTCTGTACAGTATTTTCACAATAAAAAAAACAACAAAGAAAAGGAATAAGCTCCCACTCCATCCCTGGAAAATATGTACACATTCTCACATTCTCTATGTCTTTCTCTCCTCCTTCCTTACTGCCTCCCCTTTGTCTCCCTTACACAAAACCGCAGGAGCTCCCCAGGCCTGTAAAATCTAGCCTTATGGACATGGTCAAGATTCCACTCAGAGAGCTGTGCACTTCAGACATGAAGGCAAGAGAGAACTGTCCTCCCCCAAAAAAACCACTGGAACTCTCAGACAACTAGAGATTTTCAGAGAATATTGTCATTCCTCTCTCAATTGTGGTTAATTCCACCCTTTGGAGGGGATTCAGCCCGGGCCCTGCAATTAGGCACAGTAAACAGGGCTGGCCCCATGGACATATCAATACAGGCTGTTTGAGTTTGGGAAAGCCGCCCTTCCCGTGGAAGCCTGGCTTGCAGCCAGCTGGGTGATGACTGGGTGACAGGGCTACGTGCACTTCGTGAGGGTGGCAGCCAGCCCACACCCCAGCCGGCAGAGCACAGAACACAGCCAGTCAGCCTGAGAAGGGAAGGGCCACGGGGGAACCCTCTGCTCCGCCCCCATGGCTAACCCTGTCACCAGAGAAATGCTTGCAACAGGGGCTTCCTCACAATTACAAAACCAGCACAAGTCAGTCAAGCCCCGGCTGAGTCCATTTAAATAGGTCAGGCATTTAACCAGATCCTTTCAGCTGCCTCTCACCCAATGTTAACAGAACAACACCCCCCCTCACCCCCCTCCACCGCCAACCACCCAGGTGGCACTCGCACATATCTTGTTTAATTCCTTGTTTAATGAGAAGGTAAGGAGCAGCCAGGTTCTGAGTCACTAACCCCTGGAAGTCATATATGGGCCTGGAAATGAGCATGTTTCTAAACAGAACAAATCCATGATTAATCCTTAAGGTAATGGGGGGAAGAGACAAGACTCATAACATTTAATGGTATTCAACTTGAGAAAACAGCCTTATCAGCAAAAAAAAAAAAAAAAAAAGAAAGAAAGAAAGAAAACCTCACCTGCAGCTCGTTAAAACTCTGATCTAGCTGGGCAAAAGAGTAGCTCACTCCTTTAATCCTAGCTACACAGAAGGCTGAGATCTGAGGATCAAAGTTTGAAGTCAGCTCAAGCAGGAAAGTCCATGAGACTCTTATCTCCAATTAACCATCAAAACGCCAGAAGTGGAATTGTGGTTCACATGGTAGAGTGCTATCTTTGAGCAAAAAAGCTAAGGGACATTGCCCAGGCCCTGAGTTCAAGCCCCAGTACCAGCACTGAAAGAAAGAAAGAAAGAAAGAAAGAAAGAAAGAAAGAAAGAAAGAAAGAAAGAAAGAAAGAAAGAAAGAAAGAAAGAAAGAAAGAAGGAAAGAAAGAAAGAAAGAAAGAAAGAAAGAAAGAAAGAAAGAAAGAAAGAAAGAAAGAAAGAAAGAAAGAAAGAAAGGAAAAGAAAAGACAGGAAGGAAGGAAGGAAGGAAGGAAGGAAGGAAGGAAGGAAGGAAGGAAGGAAGGAAGGAAGGAAGGAAGGAAGGAAGGAAACAATAAATAAAAAAGAAAAAGAAAGAAAGTAAAAAATCTGTTCATCTAGCCAAGATAAGGATGCTGTGAGCTGCCCTGTCAGAGAATTACATATAGGTCTCTTTACATTTTCCACTCTGATCTTAAAACACTGGAAGGAATCCATGATAGCTTCAACAGAACTGGTAAGACAATTCTTTGTGAGTGGATAATATATAAAAACATCATTATCCATCAAAACATGCCAGGAAAAATGCCTTGAAGCAATGTTCGTGAGACAGGAGAAACATCCATTTGCACTTCAACACTTGGAAAAGTCTATGTGCTAACATGAGAGGACTGACACACAGGAAAGCAGCGCAGTTAGAAATCATGAAACTCAGCCACCATATTTATGGACTGAACAAACACATATAGCATGCACTGTATGCCTGACCTGTGCTGGGAGCTTTGCACCTCTTACCTCATTCCCTCATAATACCCAACAAGGAAGGAACGTTTTCTCTAACTTATAGATGAAGAAGTGAAGGTACAAGAAGAGGGGTTTGGAACTTGCTTTTTCCAGTGCAGTCTGTTTGAAGAACATATAGCCTAAATCAGCTACACTTTACCAGTGAAGCTTTCTAGTGTTTTAACCAATTTACCACCATTCTACTTTTGAGGAACCTAATCAAAAGGATGGGATCTGAGGATCGCAGTTCGAAGCTGGCTGGCCCTAAACAGGAAAGTCCATGAGAATTCATCTTCAATGAACCAGCAAAATACTGGAAGTAGAACTGTGCCTGAAGTGGTAGAATGGCAATCTTGAGCAAAAAAGCTAATGGACAACTCAGGGTCTAAATTCAAGCCCTCCTGCCAGTGCATATTCCTTATCTCCCCCCCTCCTACCCCACCCCCCACACACGCATACATACTCAGGGGAAATAAAAAAGTAGTATCTCTTAATATCCATATCCAGGTTCTAGGACCACCTCCATGGATGTCAAAACTTAAGGATGCTCAAGTCCTTTCTATAAAATGACAGATTTGTATGTAATCTAAACACACCCTACCACAGACATAAAATCATTTCTAGATTACTTTCAGTACCTAATACAATATAAATGCTAAGTAGTTGTTATATCATTTAGGGGGAAATGACCCAATTCTTCCCAAGTTTCAATACAGAACTAATTTTTTCAATATATTTTTGATCTACAGTTGGTTGAATCTAAATATACAGGAAGCTAATTGAATCTAAAAATACAGGCTGACTATATTTGACTCATCTTTCCAGGGTGATAAAAATGAAAAAAAAAACAAAACACAAATATGAGTATACTTGAAATGCAGTCTGTAAACTAAAAGCCTAAGAGGCCATTTGAACAAGAGCCACAAGGAAAGAAAATGGACTCTGAACCTGTGACAAAGCACCCATGTCTAAGCTGTTGTGCTTTTACCACTGCTGGGCTGACCTCAACCCACAATCAAGTTTCTGCATCTCCTATTGGACTCTCTTGCTTCATATACTGTTGTCATCAGCCCCCATCTTATCCCAACACAGCCAATAGGCTGAGCTATTCTTCCTTCTTACATTATGCAGGAGGAAGTCAGTCTGTCTCTAGAATCTTCCTGCATCAGGTCAGACCAACAGCAGCTCCAATTTCCAGACTGGTGTCAGTCAGATGATACATGGCCAATGCAGAAAAATGGCAAAGGATATGCAAAAATATCTTATTCCTAGGGGGGAAAAGACCCTGGTAAAAGACTCCAAGGGTGAAATCCATGTTCCCTACTCACACAAGCACAAAGCTTGTTTGTGCAATGTCTGCACTCTACTACCACATCGATCAGAATTCACAGGATGTAGAACTTGTGTTAAATTAGGATTCGCCCAATATATTCTCACTGGCTTAGAGAAGGGCTGACATCTATAAGACCTGGTGATAGGGTAGAAAGTAGAAGGCTCCTCAGAGAAAAACATGTGTCAACTATTGTCAGGAATAGAAAAAGAAACCAGAAATAAAGGACCTAGGTCTGGGCCTGGGAGTTAGGGAAGTGGTTAATTTAATTATTCCCACACTCCTCAAAGATAGAAGATTTCCAAATATGGAAATGGAGAGAAACAAAAGCATGACTGGTTGGATATTATAGAGCTGAGTAGGTGAACCCACATTTCCAAACTGCTCCCAAAATATGGGAAGAGAAACATTACCTGAAAACAAGTAGTGTGATCTCCAGAGGGACCAGGAATGAAATTGCCTTCCTTCAAACTCCAAGATAAAGAACAACAACAACCAAGATTCTCTGACAGTGCTCCTGACTTATCAAACACAGACAGGCTCAAACCTTTCAAGTTCAATCAAAGCCCAGGAGAGGCACGTGGTAGCCACTCCCCCACCCCTACCGGATCCGAACTTTGATTCCAATCAAGCTAGTTTCCATTGATTTGTCTAGGTTTTCCCTATAAAAACCCCAAACCTCAGCCTTCTCTAACTTCCAACAGACCACCCTCTCGGCCTGGAAAGCCACACTTCAGGTTTCTAGCGGGTGTTCACAGCTGGCACATAATAGATGCTCACTGTTAAGGGAATCATCTGCTTCCAGAGCACTCTTTTCCAAACTATGCGCCTCTAGAGTCACTATGGTTCTTTGTTCTTCCTGGACCTTGAGCTCACACTTCTTTCCAGGCTGTTGGCTAAGCGGAAGGGAGTGACACCCATAGTAACTAATAAAGATTTTTTTTTTTCCCCTTTGACTCACCACTACAGGGGAAAGTTGGGTCTAAACTTTCTAATAGTTTTGGAAAACTCATCTGACTGGTACAAATCATAGAAAAGTTATAGACATGTATTTTTAACATGTATTCCTGAAAATCTTACAAATGAACTAAAAGAATACCTGCTATGTTGAATAAGCTCAGATTTCATCAATCAAATTCACTGATTGTGATTGATTTTGTTTGCGTGTGTGTGAGCCATTGATTTTGTGTGTATGTGTGATTGATTGGATTGATTATGTGTGTGTTCTAGTACTGGGGCTTGAACTCAAGGCTGGCACTCTACCTCTTGAGCTAAATCCACTTCTGGCTTCTTTGCTGGTTAACTGAAGATAAGTGTCTCTTAGATTTGTCTGCCTGAGCTGGCTATGAACCCAGATCCTCAGATCTTAGTCTTTTTCATAGCTGACATTACAGGTGTGAATCACCAGCACTCAGCCCAACTGTGATTTATTAGCTTTCCTGATTTCCTTTCTATAGAGGAGCTGCAGAAAGACAAAGCACCAGTCCTCATGAACTTCACCCCAGTGGTTCTCAAACTTGGAGAACACGGGCACTGCTGAGGTACTAGGTTTGTGAAGAAGCCCAATAATTTGAATTTCCAGCTTGGGCCAAGTTGATTGTGACCACAATTATTTTATGTCAAAACCAAGAACATTTCATGCCTTCCCCCTCTACCCCCATGATGATAAAAGATAAAAGAATTAGCCAACTTCACCTGTTAATTTGGGGAACTGAAAGGGAGAGAAATGCCTAGAGCGATCTGTGACACAGGCTTTGTGGTGTCCTTCCTAAAGCTGGCTGGAAACATTCCAGCTGCCACTTGCTAGTCTGTCCGTATAGGCTGGGCTTTGCCTGTGAGGATTACTGTCATGTCACGGCTGGGACTACAGAGGAGCCTGCTCTCTCCAGGAATCCAAGAAGATTACTTTCCTTCTCAGATGAAAATTAAGGCTCAGTTTTCACTTCATTCCTGTGTGTGTGTGTGTGTGTGTGTGTGTGTGTGTGTGTGTGTGTCTGTCTGTCTGTCTGTCTGTCTGTGTGTCTGTGTGTGTGTCTGTGTGTCTGTGTGTACTGAGGCTTGATACTACCCCTGAACTCTTTTGCTCAAGGTTAGCACTCTACCACTTGAGCCACAGCTCTACTTCCAGCTTTTGGAGATAAGAGTCTTTCGGACTTTTTCCTGCCCAGGCTGGCTTTGAACAGGAATCCTCAGATCTCAGCCTCCTGAGTAGCTAGGATTACAGGAGTGAGCCACCAGAGCCTGGCCTTGCATGCTTTATAATCTGGTAGTATTCTACCTATGTTACAGATAAAGAAAGCACCTCAGTAATCTCAACTTACTATTGAAATTAAATAAAAATGTGAAATGTCCATCTCAATGCTTCTAATGCCTAGTAGTAGGGACTGACCAAAATCAAGTCATATATGTGGGTGGCGGGGTATGTGCGTGCATATGTATGTATATATAGTGTGTGTATGTACATATATATGTATGTATGTATATATATGTGTGTGTATTTATATTTGTATATATATGTGTATATATATACATATATATATATTTCATCATGAAGTAGAAATTAAGCCAAGCCTGGTAGCACATATCTGCAATCCCAGCACTCAGAGGCTTAGGTAGTGGATTGTGTGTTTAAGACCAGCTTGGCTACACAGAAACACCCTGTCCTAAAAAAGAAAAATAAGGTTTGGTATAGTGGTTCATGCCTGTAATCCTAGCTACTAGGGAGGTAGAGGCTGGGAGATTATGGCTTGAGGACAACCCAGAGCAAAAAGAAGTCGTCAGAGACTCCAAGCAACAGCTGGATATAATGGTGCATACCTATTATCCTAATGACAGAGAAGTACAATGGCTGGGAAGAGAGGTACAGGCCTGTGATCCCCAGGGGCATTGGTAATTACAAGTAGGAAAACTACAGCCCACACAGACCCAGACAGCATGAAACATTACCTTGAAAATAACTAATGCATAAAGGGGCTGGAAGTGTGGCTCAAGTGGTAGATTGCATGTCTAGCAAGTCTAGCCCTGGGTTCAATCCTAAATACCACCAACAAAACAAAACAGAAAAGAGCTGGCGGCATAGCTCAACTAGTAGAGCCTGAGATATCTCTTGCCAGGGACTGAGCCAGGACCTGAAGCTCTCTTCTCTCTCTCAGCCAGCCCTGTATGTAAGGAATATCAAGATCCAACTATGACTCAGTACGTAGAAGGAACCACGGATTTGAGAAATGAAGAAAATACAAAGCTAAGTTCTTGCTTTGAGGTGGCCTCTCATAGCATGTCAAAAACTTAACATTCAACATCTATTGGAGACTGTGCTGCAGGCTTGTCCTTTTCCTAACAAAACACAGGTGGCTTTTTTTTTTTTAAACTTTTTTGGGTTCCACTGCTATCCAAGTCCCTTTTGAAAATAAAAAAAAATAAGCAAACAAGAACTTGAGAATTTAAGAGACTGTTCTCAGTATTAAAAGTACATACAAAACTAAATAATCTCTGCATTCAAGAAACTTCCAAATGGAGGGTCAACAGAGTAAGCAATCAAATATCTTAGGGCCACCTACTGAGTCAGGAATAGCATTCTAGGAAGCAGATGCAATGGCTTCTGGGAGCATGGATTCTGAAGTGCAGAAGACCATGGTGATGCTCTCAGGGCTGTGTGTCTGGCAAATCCTTTCTAGTATTTTAGGGTTAGGAGAGAAAACTCCGGTATCAGCACACACACAGAATGTGTGTGTGTGTGTGTGTGTGTGAGAGAGAGAGAGAGAGACAGAGAGAGACAGAGAGACAGAGAGACAGAGAGACAGAGAGACAGAGAGACAGAGAGACAGAGAGACAGAGAGACAGAGAGAGACAGAGAGAGAGAGAATGAAAAATAAGCAAGCTAGGCACCAGTGTCTTATGCCTATAATCCTTGCTACTCAGAAGGCTGAGATCTAAAGATTGCAATTCAAAGCCAGCCCAGGCAGAAAAAAGTGGTGGAGCTATGGTTCAAGTGGTAGAGCATTAGCCTTGAGAAAAAAAAAAAAAAAAGCTGAAGAACAGTGTGTAGGCCCTGAGTTGAAGACCCAGGCCCAGAAAAAAAAAAAAAGAAAGAAAGAAACAAGGAAGGAATGAAAAAAAGAGAAGGAAAGAGAAGAAATAAGAAAAAGAAAAAGAAAAAAGAAAAAATAGCCAGGATTATCTGGGTAGGAAGAAAAAAAGTATTCATACATCATCACTTAGCAGCTCACCAAACACATGAACAGAAATTCACCCACCAATCAATGTCAAAAGAAGATGCAAAATTCAAGTGAGTGCCACACTGATTTAAGAAAAATAACTGCAAGAAAGGGGGCACGCATTCCATGTATAATTAACCAAGTTAGCTAATCTTACTTGGCAAACAGACAGCGCTCTGAATCAGAGCCAAATCAATGGTTCCTGGAAACCTGCCAAAGCTGAATTCCTTAGTCTGGCATCATAAAATGATTTGTCTGTTGTATTTACAATTCCAAAGCCTCTGCATTCAACTACCCGCTGGGCACTCCTGGCAGATGCCCAGCAGAATAAATCGGAACTATCATTACCGTCAGAACATGTACACTGACAAACACCAGAGAAAAGTGACACTCGTTTCTTAAAACAACATTAGTCAACAGCTACAAAGTGCTGTTCCAAAGGAACTGTTTGTCGATACAGTCAGAATTATATTTAAAATGCTGAAATAAAATGAGAAGGTAGCAGAATTTACATACAAACTCTGGGCTGCTGCAGGCTACCTGATAATGTAACCCTCTCTTGTGCAGGCCCTTCTTGAGGACCTGTTCAAGGTGTCTTCTCTCCATCTTATTAGAAATAATGTAGCTTCAGGAAGAAATTACTCAAAGGATATGATTTACAGAACACAGTCCATTCCCTTCCATAAAGATGTTCCGTACTTCAAGCTCAGTGCCACCTTTCCTAAAATATCTTATTCACAGAAAGGTTTTAAAGCTTTTAATTGTAGAGACACCATTTATGGTAGCCAATTCACAATCTCTATGTTCTAAAACTTATACTTGTCCTGGGGGCTCTGGCAACCAGATTACCGTATTTGTGACATGATTCTACATGGCTCTCAACACCTCCAACCAAGATTCATAGGTCCCCTGAGTTAAGGTGAGACAGTCATATTTGTCTCCTAAGCCTCCAACTGAAGGGTAAGGAGGACATAACTGGCAGCCATCTTGAGCCATGCACATGGAATCAGAACAAAAGCTACATTGGAAGGAGAGAGAAGAAACAAAAAGCACAAGCAGAGAAGCAAAGAATTCATGTACCAGTTGGTCATGATATGAAGGACTATTTCATGGTCCCAGTCTTCCGAAAACCCTGACTGCATTCCCTGTAGTTGGGTCCTACAAGAGACCTGGATGTTCCCAGCATATCATTCCACTTTTGCTTAAAGAAGCTTCCAATTAGGATAAGCTACATTAAGTAATGGAAGGGTAGGCCAAATTTATTACTGCAAGACAGCAGGGGAATAAACCCACTGCCCTGTAACACATTTTCTTTTAATCATGAACTTTTTTGCAATTTCATCATTTTTCTGGATTGCTTCTACAGAAGGCCTGTCTTTCTGGTCACAATGCAGCCTCATAACACCATGGTCAGAGCCACTGTGGTAAGTGTCTTCACAACCCACCTTGTTAATGCTTTTCCTAAAAATAGCAATAGGAACATATTAGCATAGCATTTCATTTTCTTGTCAAATGTACTCCATTAATCCATTTCAATGTTTTTCCCCCTTTCTTTCTTGATTGTATGCAAAGCTTCTAACTTAATCTATCTTGAACTACAGAAACCTGTAGTTCAAAGATACATGGCTACTCAAGAGGCTAAAATCCACCAGGCCCTGGTGGCTCAAGCCTGTAATCCTAGATACTCAGGAAGCTGAGCTCTGAGGATGGTGGTTCAAAGGCAGACTGGGCAGTAAAGTCCATGAGACTCTTATCTCTAATTAACCACCAGAAAACCGGAAGTGGCACTGTGGATCAAGTGGTAGACTGCTAGCCTTGAGCTGAAGAGCTTAGGGACAGTGCCCAAGCCCAGAGTTCAAGCCCCAGGACCAAAAAAAAAAAAAAAAAAAAGCTAAGATCTGAAGACATTGAAGACATTGGTCCAAAGTCAGCCCAGGAAGATAAATCTGAAAGACTCCCATCTCCAATTAACCACCAAAAAGCCAGAAGTGGAGGTATGGCTCAAATGGTAGAGTATCAGCCTTGAGTGAGTGAAAATGCCGTGAGAGTGCGAGACCCTGAGTTCAAGCCCCCATACCGGCACAGAGACATTTTTTTTTAAGTAGATGGGATTGGAAGCTTGTTCTCAGTTGTGCTCCTACCTTTGCACAGAACCCTAGCATGAACACTCCACAGGTGCCCACTGAGCACATGAAAAGAAGACAAGTAGGAAATCATAAAGGTCAAGAACATAGACTCTGGAGTCAGAGATGTGGGTTCGAATCTCATCTCCATTTAAAGCGTGTAATAATGATACATGCTTAGAATTCTAAGAACTTTACGTATATTATACTTAACATTCCCTTCCTTCAAAAGCATTTGTTTTTCTCATTTTACACTAGATGAAACCTAAGAAATTTAACTAACAGGCCATAAAGTTTGGTAACTCCTACCCTAAGCCCCTAAACCCTTTTATAAACCCTTCTTGAGACTTTAGGTCAATTATTTAAGCACTCAATTTGTTTTAAGTCCTGGCTCTGAGGATTAAATAAGATAGTATTTGTACAGTGTTTAATACTGTGCCAGACAGAGCAAGCTGCTCAATAAAATGTATTTATTATTATTAGAGTTAACTGGTGAGTCTACAAGGAACTGCTTCAAGCAATGGGGACATTTAGTTCTATAAATTACACGTTCTCTGGAAAATGGCCATTTACAAGATCCGGACAGCCAAAGAAAAAGAAACAAGTTATAACCAGTATTTATCTTGGATGAGTTCTAAAATCTCCAAAAGGGAGTAACAGATAAGAAATCCTTTGCAAGTCTAAAAGCAATGCTCATGCTTGAGGTTAGGGGGCGCCATACTGCTGTACATTATATGGAACTACTTACCCAAAGGGTCTTCACCCTGGATATATTTCTTTAAAATGTTATGTTATTATAAAGGTGATGTACAGAGAGGTTACAGTTATATAAGTCAGGTAAAAAGTACATTTGTTTTTGGAAAATGTCATTCCTTCCCTCGCACTCTCTCCCAATTCCACCCTGGATTTCTCACCAACAAAGTTGACAAGTATCAGCTTTTTTGGCAAGAAATGGAACCACCTAGTATTAGTATATCTTTATAGACTCTTCCACACCAAATGCTTTGGCTATTGTTTCAATGAGATAAAAAGCATTATTACATTTCACCATGACTGTTCTAAGTTCAGCCCTCCCAAAAATTAATTAGGGCATATGAATTACTAAACGTAACTCCAAGACTATAAAGTACCTAAAAGTGGGAGTGGGAGGGAACCTAAACTAAATCTATATACAGCAATTAGCCTCTCTACATTTGTGTATGTTTAGAAAATTAGCCTCTCTACATTAGTATATGTTTTGAAATTTCCTTAATAAAGTATAAATTCTCTTTGAAATTTTTAATTTCTACCCAAAACTTGCAGGAAACTAGGTCCCTCTATGCCCTTACCCTGGGATGGATACAGAAAAGATCTTACACAGAAAAGGACTCAACTAAAAGATAAAAGCAAGTAAAGAACTCGGTTAAATTAAGGTAAAAGTGAAATACATCACATAGAACTGGAATATGTTTCCAACAACGTTTTAATAATGAACTTTGAGTTAGAGACTCAAGTCCACAGACACCCTCATACGAGCAAACCAAACTTGAAAAAGAAATGTTTTCGACTCTACTTTCTTTCCCTCAAGCTTGGATTACTTTTGGTTCTCATTAGCCAGGGAATGTTCCAATCTAGAGGTGATCTTTCTAAAGGGCAGGGCAGAATAGCTTTGTGCCAAAACAGCCAAAGAAAAGGCTGAAATCTGGATATGAGATGTCTCTTCAGGCAACAAAAGGAATGATTTGCTTTTCAATTCAGTCACCTTGTGACAAGTTTAACTGAGAAGTTGTTTATTCCATCTAGAAGATAGTGTTTAAGTGAAGAGACACATCTAATTGTTCTCCTTGCGCAACTTACATGGTGTTTTTTATTCCATCTGAATGAAATTCTAGCCTGAAACCCTACTCTCGTCTATTAAGTCAATGCTAAAAAAAAATTAATTTTCAACTATGTTAGTGACTTCATTCTACCAATTAATTCTGACTCCCCTCCAAGCGAAATTCATTCCTAGAATGCTGGGAGGGCAAGGGTAGTAGGTGGGGTGGAATTCCTAACATCTGAGTTAAAAGAACCTTTAAGTGATAAGAAGCCATTGGCTCATCCAAGTTGAACTTACAAGAAAGAGCCCAGCAATGCAGAAGCTAACTTTCCCCTCCCCCATTTCTACCCCAATCCCCAGCCAAGGAAACAAGACAGGTCCTTAAGTGCAAAAACAAACTGACCAAAAAGATGTGACAAGTGTGGTGGCACTTCAGGAGGATCAAGTTCAAGGCCAGCCTGGGCTACATAGTAAGACCTTGTCTCAAAAAAAAAAAAAAAAAAGTTTACAAAGTTTTCTTAGTATCAGGCCCCTACTGCACTCATCCCCTGCAGCCCCTTCACCCATTTTCAGCCTTAACCCTCTCCTCACTAACGGGATAAACAAAACAACAATCACTTATTCCAAGACCAATCACACACTGGGAAATATTACAGTTATCAAAGAATGCTACCAAGATGAGGATTCACCCTCCCTCACACGGTGCCACACTCTGCTGCGGTTTCAAAAGGTTTTCCAAGTTTGAGATCAGACCACAAAACAAAAGCAAATCACTCAGACTTGCCACAGGATACCCGGCTGGACTAATGTGTGAAGTGGATGAAAGAAAAGCAAGTAACAAGACCACCCCCAAAGTAATGTACTTGCACCCACATGATGGCATCTACCTGCTCCCATATTTCTGTTAATCTACCTGTAAATGTTTCCAAAATAAACATCTCAGTCTCTTTCAGCCATATGGACAAAACCCCAAGTGTCTACACAGAGGTACTAATGTACTTCTCTGTACTTCTCTGATGATTCTTATCTGCTTGTTTGTGTGGCCGTCACTATGACGGGCAGTTAGGAAAAGAAGGTGGTAATGGTGGTGAGAATTTTCAATCAGGCAGATCAATGTCCTGGGTCCAATAGGTCAAACAAGGGCAGCACCCAGGAATGAAGAGAGTTTTACCTTTGTTCACAGATGAAACTCTCCCTTCCCACCCTTGTCAAAACCCACAAACCAATTTCCACAGTGCAAAAATCACCACTGCCTCCAGAATTCAAGAGCATTTCTAGGAATCCGTAAACGAAAGGCAAGTCTCGGTGAATTTTACGTAGTCACTGAAGATCATAGGTACACTGAGGCACATCTCAACGTGTCTAACATCCTGTTCCTCCTTCGGTTACTTGAGAAATCCCATGTCTTAAAAATCAAACTAAAAGCCACTTTCGTCCAGGGCGATCGTTTCAAAGGCAACAGACAACCCATCTTGAGCCCGCTTCTGAGAGGAGTTGGCACGGGAGGCGGTGGGGTTATAGGGCAAGAGACACACCAGGTTGCTTTCTTGGTTAAAAGGCAAAGTTCACAGCCCGGCGAAGGTGACGTGCACCGGCCTCGAGGCTCCGGGTCCTCCCCCCCTACCCCGCCCCAGCCGCGGCTGCACGCACCCGGTCCTCGCGCGCGCGCGCGCCAGCGCCGGTCCTACCTTGGATCTCTCCTTCACGTAGTATTTGCCCAGCCGGCTCCCGCAGTACAGGACCAGCCTGTCGATGAGGGACAGGAGGAAGTTGATGGCCTCGCAGCCCTCCTCGTTGCCCCCGATCCACGTGATCTGGTCACCCCGCAGGTGCCGCTTGGAGACCCCGGCGCGCGGCCCCGCCAGCTGGCCGTCCCGCAGGACCCCGTTGTAGTGCAGCTGCTTGACCCGCTCCAGGACGCAGTCGCCCACCACCTCGCCCAGGAAGTTGTCCAGGTAGCAGAAGCCCACCTCGTGCAGGCAAGGCACGATGTACTCCAGGGCGATCTTCTCCAGATCCAGCCTCATGATGTGTCCCAGAGGCATCTCGCCCGCCGAGCCGAGATCCGGGACCCCAGGGTGCACCCCCGAGAGAGGGAACCACCTCCGGGAGCCTGACACCGAGGTGCAGGGAGCGGGGGGGCCCGGGGCTCAGCAACCTGCGGCGGCCACGATCCCGGAGCCACCCGCGTCGCGCCAGGGAGGGGAGAAAGTTGTTGGTAACTCTGGGCACCAGGGATCCCCGTCCAGGGCCCCGCGGGAGGTGCACGAGACTCCGCCAACCCAGCGCTGGACTGGCCCAGCCGGGAGTCCCAGGGCCCCTAAAGGAGTTGCGGAGCAACCTCCGCTGCCGCGGCGGCCCGGGGGCGGGGAGAGGCGGAGGCCCGGCCCCTAAAGCGAGGACCGCGCGCGTCACGAGCCCCGCCCACCACACGGCCTGACCCCGCCCACCGCAGCCCCGCCCACTCCCTGCCCCACCCCCCTGGCAGCCCTCCCCCTCCTCCGCCCGTCCGAGTTAGAGCTCACCAGCCCCCAGCGGACCTCAGTGTCAACCGAGGAAGCCGAGAGGAGTCTTTTGAAGGCTCTCGATTTGCGTGCTGTTTCCCCACAACAAACTTGAAAAGCTGGATCCGCCATCTGGAAATGTAAATGAAATAAACTGCTCACTTTAGCTGCCCTATTCACGTCTAGGGAGCCAACGCGTGTATTAAGCCATATTCTCGTTTCTAGCTGTCCTTGGTGCCTTTGCTTGTTTCCTTTTCCTTTGCTTGTCTGCCCACCCCCCCTCCCCCAACACACACACACACCTCCCCCTACCCCGGCTCAGGAGGGTGAAGCAACTAACAATAGAGGGCTGTGGATTTTTCGGTTGTCACTGAGATGAACACATTAATGAATGTTTGCCTGAGCCCCTACTATGTGCAAGGTCCTGTGTGCTTCCATAGGGAGTGGGGGAGGAGTGTGTACAGGAAGGAAATGCTGGGTCATATCTGCTGAACGGCTCAAATAGTGTATTTCACCCAACCACACCAGTCAAGCTTCTTACTGAAGCATGATGCTGTGAAATTCTACCTTCAAATTTAATCACATGCACCTGTAACAATAGACCTTGGTATGCACCCTAAAACATACACTGGATTCTAGGTCTCTCTTGACTTCTTTCACAAGCAACTGAATCTCACAGGAAGGTGGGACACTGCCTAGAAGACTTTTTAACTATCCACAGATAAATTGATTTTAACTCCTTTATCACCAAAGATTAAAATCAGGATTTTTAAATTTTTATTTTAAAGATGGTGTACATAGACGTTACAGTTACATGAGTAATGAGTACATTTCTTGTTGAGCATTTTTACCCCCACTTTGTTGTTCTCCCACGCAGAATCAGCATTTTTAAAAATAATAAATTACCTGCAAAGCGATTTCCATTTTGTACAGAATCCCCTAAACTTTTTCACTTTTTTTTTTTTACAGTATTGTTTGAACTCAGGGTCTTGTACTTTCTTGGTGCTCTACCACCACTGGATTGATAGCTCCAGCCTGGCTCTTTGCTGGTTATTTTGGAGATGGAGTCTCTCAGACATGCCTGGGCTGTCTTGGAACCTCAATTCTTCTGATCTCATTTATCCCGCTAGGATTACAAGCATGAGCCACCTGCACACAATGCAGCCTTTAGACTTCATTTTTCCTCCAAATAGCCCACTTCTGTGCCTCTGAGGGAAGTTCAGGCCAAGAGCCAAGGAAGCAGTTGCTTCTATGATAGAAGCAAAGGCTCCTGGTCAAGTAAGGACCTACAAGATGTTCTGGAGGGAAGTGGAGGAGGAGCTAAGCAACTTTGGTGGGAAAAGGGGACCAGCCCAGTCAGTGATAAGTACATGCCTTTGGAATAAACATCCAGCAGGAGGTGCTGCCCCCTGGGGTAAAGACTCCACTTGGCCAGCACACAGGAGCTGCCATTGAAATCCCACAACAGCTGCATGATGGCAGAAGCCAATCATCATCCTCAGACCTCGGTTGCTTAGTAGCTGTCTAGTGAAGACTTATCAGACGACTGGTTTCTGACCCTGAGCCATGCATCATACACATGGGATTCTGGACCAGAGTCCTGCAGGAGAGTTTTACTTGCAAAAAGACTGAGGCACCTCCTGAGAATGTGCTGAGAGAGTATCAAGCTGTTAGCCTGGTCCAGAAGAAAACTTCAAAGGCCAGTGGAGGGGGCAGTCAGAAGTTCTGCAGAGCATTTATCTCTTGACTTTGTCTCCCCTATGGGCTGTGGTGGATGGTCCTGTCCTGGGAGTGGGAAACCCCAAGTGAAATCTGTTTTCCCCACTGCTGCTTGACCCCGGTATGGCCAGGTGCCACAGGGATCCTGCCAAAGGTCTCCTCCATCTTCCATGGATAACAGGTAACCAGAGAAGCCTGGTATAAACCTTGATGAGCTTGCTAAAGATTTTCTAGCTTTAAGTTCTTTGTAGATGCAACTGAAACTCCTACAAATGATTCAGAGGGAAGTGAAAGGACTGGTAACCTACAATAGCTGGTAGAGAAGGTGTGGCCAATAAAGCACAAAATACGATATATCTACTTCCTAAAACAAACACGTTCACCCAGGACTTTAAATCCCAAGGCTAGAACAGGGTGTAGGTGCTCATGCCTGTAATCCCAGTTATGGAGGAGGCTGAGATGTGAAGCTCAAGATGTCAAGCTAGCTTGGGCAGGCAAATCTAAGGCACTCTTATCTCCAATTAACCAGCAAAAAGGCTAGAAGTGGAGGTATAACTCAAGGGATAGATCATCAGCCTTGAGCAGAAAAAAAGCCCAGCAAGAATATGAAGCCTTGAGTTCAAGCCCCATACTGGCACAATAAACAAACAAATCCCAAGGTTGAATAATTTACTATTCTAAAAATATTTCAATTATTTCAGAGTAAAATTACAACTAGTTGTAAGTAGAACAGTCATGGGAGCAAGTTCTTCTGTTTGATAGCCTTAAGCTAGTCTAGATGACTTTGGTTGCAAAGCATGGGCAGTTTAGGGAGGAGTTCAATCCAGAGGCACGATCCCAGCTAGGCAGGGCACTTAGCAATCAAGGACCTCCCAATCAGCTTGGGCTGCCAGCACTGCACTTGGCAGAGGATGGAGAGATACTGTGACTGGCAAACATCAGTGTGTGCTTAAACAGGGGGGCATAGACAGGCTGGAGCCAGGCATGGACTCTGAAACGGAGCAATAGAGACAAAACCCAAGCTCATTGTGAAAGTACATGTACATTAGTTATTTGTCCATCAATCTGTGTCTTTGTAATAAGGAATATTATTAGAGTCTCCAACTTTTGGCCTAGAGCCAGCCTTGGACTGAGACCCTCCAACTTTCTCATACCTTCTGCATAGCTGGGATTATAGATGCACACCACTGTGCCAAGTTTCTTTGAGATGGGATTCTGCTAACTTTTTTTTTTGAGTGGGGGGCAGGTCTGGGCTGGTCTCCAACCATGATCCTTCTATCTTTGCTTTCTAAGTAGCTGGTATTATAGACATAAGCCCCTGTGCTCAGCTTGTTTGCTTACTTTTACAAAGGCTGTTCCATTCACTAGAACTTTTACCTTATAGTGCTTTTTTAAGAAAAAAAAACCACCTTATGTCACAACAGTTATAGAATTACAGGAAAACTGGGAAGATTTATACAAAGTTCCTGTATACCCTACAACCAGCCAGGGTCCCTGTGGTATAGTAGATTTGTCATAATTTAAGGGCTAATCTTGATACATGATTATTAATGAGTCCTTTATCCAGATTTTTTTCATTTTTATATAATGATTCCCTCCCCCCCACACACACACCCCTTAGGATCCTGTTGATGTTGTGCAGAGGTTGAAATTAAGTCCACAGAACTTTCCAGGGTGCTTGCCAAGTCATGTCATCTTCCCAGCCCTTCAGCTACTACAGAAACTGGCCCACAGAGCCCAAAGGAAGGAAGGAATGGAGAGCTAGGAACGAGCCTTCTTCCTTCCCGTTTGTTCATTAGAGTAAAAGGAGAAGATTTACACTATCTGAAGAGAAAACAGTATTGTCCACTCATTTTAGTAGCTGAGGGCTGGAGGACCATTGGGAGGACCTGTCTGTACAGCCAGTCTCTGGGTCCAGCTAGCTGATGTTACCTTCCAGCTGATATCACCCCCTACCCCCAAATCTCTGCTATTCTCCTATTTACCCCCTCCCTCTCTCCAGAGAAAGAGTCTGCCTAATTAATGTAAGGTGGGGAAGGGGGTGGGGGGTGTCTCTAACTAGATTGTCCTTGGCAATCAGCTAGCATGCAAGATTGTTAACACAGATTGCTGAGCCTTGCCCCAGAGTTTCTGACTCAGTAGGTCTTGGGTGGGGCCTCTAATTTGCATTCCTGACCAGTTCCCAGGAGTTCTGCTTCTGCTGGTCTAGACCTACTCTAGAGACTACTTGGCTCTAACCAGATCGGCCCACGCAGGTAAGTGGGCAGGGGAGCAGGTGGCCTATACCAGCTGAAGCTAGAGCCTTAGAACGTTGGATGGATGTTAGTGTGACTTGAGAGTTTCTAAAACGGCACCCAGATTAATAAGTTAAGATTTCTGGAGCTAAAACTGGTCAGTTTTTTAAAAAAACACAATAATACATAATAAGTTATCTGCATAAATAAAAGTATAACACATAATTAATAGTCATTTTTTGAATTAATAGTTATTTATGCGATGGTAATGAGAATCACTGGCCTGCTTTGGACACAAGGTAATTTATATTGGAAAACGTCTCATTCCTGCTCAATACAAAGAAAGAAAACTCAGTCCCATGGCTTCCGGCATCCATCTTGTCACTGTGAAGATAGACAGTCACCAGATGAAGGCAACATGAAAAAAGGCAAAGCAGAATGCTGCGAGAATTTGGAGCAAGGTGCTGGTAGCTCACACATGTAGTCGTAGCTACTCAAGAGGCTGAGATCTGAGGAATCTGTTTCAAAGCCAGCGCAGGCAGACAAACCTTTGAAATTCTTATCTCCAATTAGCGGCAAAAAGCCACAATTGGAGCTGTGACTCAAGTGGTACAGCACCAGCCTTAAGCAGAGCAAGAGCAAAAGGTCCTGGGCTTAAGCCCTAGTACCAGAACAAAACAAAATTAAAAAAAAATAAAATACAAAAGGATTTGGGACCTTGTTGACAACATGGAGTTGCTAATGTTTAAGTCTTTGGAGCCTGGCCTACCTCAGGACTTTCAATGATGGGAGATAATACATTTCCTCACTTTTGTGTGTGTGTGTGCCAGTCCTAGGACTTGAACTCAGGGCATGGGTGCTGTCCCTGAGGGTGAAGTTTTTTGTGGGGGTGGGGAATTGGTGTTTAACCGGAGATAAGAGTCTCAACTTCCTGGGCTGACTTTGAACCATGATACTCAGATCTCAGCCTCCTAAGCAGCTATGATTATGGGTTGCAGCCACTACTGCCTGGCACATTTCCTCGTTTTGTTGTTGTTGTTGTTTGTTTGTTTTTCAGTGGTGGGGCTTGAACTCTGGGCCTGAGCACTGTCCCTCAGCTCTTCAGCTCAAGGCTAGTGCTCTACCACTTGAGCCACAGTGCCACTTCCAGTTTTCTGGTGATTAATTGAAGATAAGAGTCTCATGGACTTTCCTGCCAGGGCTGGCTTTGAACCGAGATCCTCAGATCTCAGCCTCCTAAATAACTAGGATTACAGGCATGAGCCACCAGCCCGAAGCTACATTTCTTTTTTTTTTTTTTTTTAAAGCCAATCAACATCAGTTTTCAACTACTAGCTTTAAATGCTTTGTAACAATTAATACCCAAGACATGAATGTTCATGTGAAACTACAAATCAACAGTTTCTACTCTTGGCTACACTATTCCTAGGTCCGGATGTCTCACACCTTGCAGAGACTGGCTTCCAACTCAGAAGTCTGACTTAGAGAGAGCAGACACACAGGGGTAATAGACAGTTCTAGTAGGTTCTGCAGCCATAGTACCTCTCTACCTCCTCATTGCACACGTCCAGCCTGGAACTTCTCCCCAACAGAGGAAATGAACAGATAAGCAATCACCTAGCATTTTGCCTTACACATAAAATATTTAGGGTTTTTCCCCCCCCTAAACAGATAATCTCAAAGTAGTCAAATAGGAGGTCATAATTATATTCCTCACCAATTGTTATCTTCAATTGAAAACTTGTATTCAAGCAATAATTCTTTTCTTTATAATAGGAAGATGTGGTAAAAACATAAACAACCCCAGAAGATTGCTGGAACATAAGAAATGTCTATCAAATGCTTTACTGAATACCTTTGGAATAGTTGGCTATCAAACAGAATACAAGATAAGGAAGGGGGTGAAAGGTACTAAATGGTACAAGCAGTTGTTTCTGAGTATATGGGAATGTGGAACTTTTGGATGTTCATTATATTTTCTAATTTTTTTCCAATGTAGAAACTTTTTTTGGGGGGGGGTCCAGTCGTGGGGCCTGAACTCTGGGCCTGAGTGCTGTCCCTCAGCTCTTCAGCCCAAGGCTAGCACTCTACCACTTGAGCCACAGCGCCACTTCCGGCTTTTTTCTTATGTGGTGCTGAGGAATTGAACCCAGGGCCTCGAGCATGCAAGGCAAGTGCTCTACCACTGAGCCACCTTCCCAGCCCCTCCAATGTAGAAACTTAAGTTCATGTTTTATGCTGATACTAGGGCTTGAACCCAGAGCTTCTCACTTGAGGCACAGCTCCACTTCCAGCTTTTTGCTGGCTAATTGGAATTAAGAATCTCACAACTTTCCTGCCTCAAGGCTTGGCTTTGAACAGTAATTCTCAGCTCTAGCCTCTGGAGTAGCTAGGATTATAGGCATGAGCCTCTGTACCAGCTTGATTTTCCTATTTAAAGACAAATCACCCCCGTTAAAATGACCATTATCAAGAAAACAAATAATAATATATGCTGGCAAGGATGTGGCCAAAAGGGAATGCTACTACACTATTGGTGGGAATAAAAGCTGGTTCAACTACTCTGGAAAGCAGTATGGAGGTTCCTCAAAAGACTAAACATAGAGCTCCCCTATGATCCAGCAATCCCACTCCTGGGTATTTATCCAAATGATCACAAGCAAGGCCATACTAAATCAACCAGCACAACTACAGTCATTGCAGCATTATTTACCATAGCTAAGATACGGAACCAACCCAGATGCTCCTCAGTAGATGAATGGATCAAGAAAATGTGGTATATATAAACAATGAAATTCTATGCCTCCATCAGAAAGAATGGCATTGCCCCATTTGTTAGGAAATGGAAAGACTTGGAAAAAAATCATATTAAGTGAAGTAAGCCAGGCCCAAAGAAACATAGGCTCCATGGTTTCTCTAATTTGTAATAATTAGTATATGTCTAGGATAGTCCTAGCAGAGGATCAGATCACAATAGCTCAATAGCTATGTACATATGACAATATAAAGTGATGCTAATTGAAATGAACTCCAAGACATGGAAACAACAGGAATTTTTTGGTTGTTGACCTCATTGTCATTAATGTACTATATCAAGTTCTTTCCTTTTATTTTATTTCATTTTTCTTTTGCTTTTGGCTTATCCTTGGCAATCACTATCTTTGATTCTGGTACCCTGAATCTTGTATATACGTTTATCTGTTTGGAGAAATGGAAGAGGAATAACAAAACATTGAAACAAGGACAGAGGATGACTCAGTGCAACAAAGATAATTTACAACTTTGGGGAGGGAGAAGTAGTTGGGGAGGGAAGGGATAGTGGGATAAAAACCAAGGAATGGGTAACAATGTTTGACAAGAAATGTTCTCATTACCTTACTTAAGTAACTGTAACCCCTCTGTACAGCACTTTTACAATAAAATAAAAATTAAAAATTAAAAAAAAATTAAGACAAATCTCGAATTACTTCCTATGCTGGTCTTTGGGGTGTTTGAGCTAAGTTCCCTTGTGACATTCTGTGCATCTTGCTTGGCTGGGGATGGCTGAAGTCTTGTGAATTCCCAGACTTCCCTCCCCCCCCCACTCTATCCTACCTCTTCCCCCCACAAGCTGGCCTAGGACCCTGCTGCCAGTGGAAAGTGATGGTGAGGAGCTGCATGAAATGAGAGAGAAACTCTCCCCCACCTTCTTTATAAATAAAGCCTTGCAGCGCTGAGGCCAGTCAAAGGCCGGCAGTAGTGGGTCCTGTAGCCTTTAGCAGTTCCAGCGTGGGCATCAACCACATAGGCAAGACCATTTCCACCTGCATCAGTATCTTCCCACAGGGTCTGCGGCCATGGGAGCATTGCATCTCCTTTTATTCCTCCAGCCACAGTCATCACAATGACTTCCTGCAGCTGTATAGCCCTAGGTCACCACATCTTCCCTTCTTGCTCCTTCCAGCTTTCCAACCTTTGTTGTTGTGATTGTTATTGTTGTTGTTGCTTCAGTTATATTTCAGAGAGGGTCTCAAGTTTTTGTCCAGGTCTGAAAATCCTCCCATCTACAGGCTTGACAGCCTTGCTGTGATTATGGACTCACACTACCATACTCAGCTTTTTTATTGAGATAGGGGACTTAGGATCGGTTTTGTTGGTGGTGGTGGGTGGAGATTGTGAAGCTTGAACTCAGGGCTTAAGCACTGTCCCTGAGCTTTCTGCTCAAGGTTAGCACTCTACACTTTGAACCACAGCTCCACTTTTTGTTTTCTGGTGGCTAACTGGAGACAAGAGTCTCATGGACTTTCTTCTTGGGCTGGCTTTGAACCATGATCCTCAGATCTCAGTCTTCTGAGTAGCTAGGATTATAGGTGATAAGCTACCAGTACCTGGTAGGTCTTAGGAACTTTTTGCCTGGGCTGACCTCACCCTATCACCTCTTGATCTCTGCCTCCCAGAGTTGCTGGGATTACAGGCGTGAGTCCTGTGAACTCCTCCCCCACCAATACTTTTCCATGTTAAATACCCTTTATTGAAAATGTCAACAGTGATTTCTGTCCTTCCAGCTGGATACTGATTGATGACACTCAAAGATGACAGTGAATTCAGCAATTCATCAGCCAATCTGCCAATTCTACTGCCTCCGGTCACTCTAACCTCCCCTGTTCTCTCAGCCTCCACTGCCTGCATGGCCAGTCCATTCTGTGTCATCCCCTACGTGGACGACTGCAACAGGCAGCCTTCAGCCCACCCTGCTCTGCACTCAGCATACAGACACCACAGCCATTGCCTGTGACACCCACTACATGATGTCCCTGTCCTATGTGAGCCCCCTGCCCTAGTAAAAAAATAAACTCAAGCTCTTGAATACGACCTCTCTGAGTGATGGGCATCTCACCATCCCTCTGGCTCTTCATTTTTTTTTTTTTAACTCCCACTGCCTTCCTTTCAGTTCTTGTCACTGGTCAAGCCCTCCATCCCTTCAGCCATGTTGCCTGTGTACCTCTCCCAGTCCTTCAGAGGGCTGCTTCAAGCCACGTCCTCACCACTCTGCTCATTTCAGCTCCCAGCTTACTTCCTTCAGAGGCTCCAACAAAACCTGACTTCTACCAAGCACCATTGATGCATGCCTGTAATCCTAACTACTCGGGGAGGCTGAGATCTGAGGATCAGGGTTCAAAGACAGCTAAGGCAGACAAATATGGGACTCTCTCATCACCAATTAACCAGCATAAAGCCAGAAGTAGATATGGCTCAAGTGGTAGAGTTCTAGTCTGGAGCCAAAGAAAGCTAAGGGACAGTACCCAGATGCTGAGTTCAAGCCCCAGTACCAACACACACACACACAGACACACATACAGATACACATACACAAAAACAAAAACAACCTAACATTTTATGGCCAAGTGATGGTTAAGGCCTGTAATCCCAGTGCTTGGGAGGTTGTGGAGGAAGAATTGCAAATTTGAGATCCACTTGGGTTGGCCTGAAACAACACTCCCATTGTTTAACTGGGACTTATTCCTTTCGCACCCAGGAGTGTGAGTGCAGGAACATGTCCATGGCACATTGCATTTCTGTGCAGTGCCCAAACCAGTAGTCCTGAAGCTTCATCTACTCTCTGTACATTCATGCATACACATAGAAGAAGTTTGGTTCCTACCAATAAATTCTGTATTGTCAGATGTTGACATTGTTATGGTTAGCTGAAGAATAAACTACAAGTTCATCAAAAGCTAAGGGAAAGTATGAAGAAAAAAAAGATTTTTGAAGAACAGACCAAATTCATCAAAGGTGAATAAAGAGCTGGAAAAGAAAATCTTCTAATGAAACAGCAGTAGTCTTCTATCAATTTAGTTCAAACTCTTCTGTTCACAAATTTGCTTTTGCCTACATTGATTTAACTCTGTTAACATAAGCTGTCTCAGAAGGGAACCTTACTGCATTGTTGGTGGGAGTGTAAACTTGTTCAACCACTTTGGAAAGTAGTATGGCAGTTCCTCAAAAGACTCCATATAGAGCTTTCCTATGACCTAGCAATCCCACTTTTGGGCATTTGCCCAAATGATCACAAACAAGACCACACTAAAGCTACCAGCACGACTATGTTTGTTGTAGCATTATTTACCATAGCTAAGATATGGAACCAACCAGATGACCCTCAGTAGATGAAAGGATCAAGAAAATGTGGTATATATACACAATGGAATTCTATGCTTCCATCAGAAAGAATGACATTGCCCCATTTGTTAGGAAATGGAAAGCCTTGGAAAAAATTACATTAAGTGAAGTAAGTAAGCCAGGCCCAAAGAAACATAGGTCCCATGGTTTCCCTTATTTGCAATAACTAGTATATGTCTGATATAAGCAGAAAAGGTCAGATAGGTTGATGTTAGGGAAATGAACCCCAAGATAAGTATTCAAATGTTTTTTTTCTTTCATGCGATTGTTTCTAACATATTTATAAGATTATTTCTTTGTTGCTTTGTATGTCCCTCCCCCACGGTATAACCCCTGCTTTCACTATATTTGATGTTGGTATAATTTGTGGAGGGGAAGGGAAAAAACAAATCATTTAAATAGGGATTCAGGTGGACTCATTGCAACAATGAGATGTACAAGTTGTTATGTGGAAAAACGAACTTTCCAACTTTGGCCCAAAGGGTTGAGGGATGGCGGGGGTCGGAGATGGGAAGGAATGGGAAGGGGAAACAAAGGAGAAGGCAACAATGCTTGATAAGAAATGTACTCATTACCTTGCCCATGTAATTGTAACCCTTCTGTATGGTATTCTCACAATAATAAAAAATAAATAAATAAAAAACATAAGCTGTCTCACTCTCCAAGCTGGTTTCTAGGTCCCTTTTAAGGGACCTTTCACTAGAGCTCCTTGAGGAATCAATGTTAGCCCTCAACTATCTTGCTCATTTTCTTCAGTCAACAAATATTTTCTTCTATGCCTTGGTGTGCCAAGTACTGTACTTGTTGCCAGAGGCAAAGGTAAATATGACCTACAGGGCTGGGCATGGTGGCTCATGCCTATAATCTTGGCTATTCAGTAGGTAAAAGGACTATAGTCTGAAGCCACCCTACCCCCCCCCCCACAAAAACAGGAGACCCTACCTAGAACAATAAATAAAAGCAAAAACAGGGCTGAAGGCCTGGCTCAAGCAGTAAAATAACTCTGCCCTCAGGCCAGAGTTTACCAGACAGAGCAGAAAGACCTCACAGAGACCAGAGAGGCTGTAATGGGGGCAAGATCATTTGTCTTCCCTCCCCCCCACACCCCAATAATGAGAAATGAACACAATCAACCAAGGCTTAAAATAAGTGCAAAGAAGATCAACAAAACTCGATTTCTCCCTAGTGGCAAATAACTTGAAAAGATCTAAAAATCAAGTCCTTTCCAAATTATTTTCTTATTTTTAGTCTCCTGTTTGCTGACTCCCCAAGTATCTGTCTAATCCATTAATTGCGTTAGGTAACTTTCAGGACTGTTCATACAAAAATCTGGGAGAAAGAACATTCTAGAAAGGAGGGGAGAGCAAATACACTGACGTGAGAGCTGTTACCTACAGCACAGGAGACAAATAAAGGTTTATTGGAACAGTCAGGCAAGCTTGTCTATTGTCTCTAACTACCTTCATATCAGGACAATAGACAACTCTAAGAGTGACTGTCCTTAATCTCTGTTTCCTCCTGGCCTTACCCCTACGGCCTCACTCACCATTGTCATACAACAGCACAGTAGCCACCTTACATCAGGAAAATCCTAAATTATTTACCCTATGTCCAGGAACAGAAAAAGTGTGAGACTCATGGGCACTTATTTATCTTTGAAGTGAGAACAGGAGCTATTGGACAGTCTTCAGCCACGGAGTTCTATGCAGTTTCAACATAGCCTGTCTCCCCACCATGGGCTCTTGGTGGATTTTTCTGAACAATACGGCCTCTAGCTCAGACTCTGATGATAAGAGGTAGTTCCCATACTTTTAACAGATTACTATAAAGTTGGGGTTGTCAAGCCAGGTGATAGTGGCTCATGCCTGTAATCCTGGCTACTCTGGAGGCTGAGATCTGAGGATTGTAGCTCAGGCAAGACAGTCAGAAGTAGAGGAGGAACTCATGTGGTAGAGCACCAGCCTTGAGTGAAAATGCTTAGGGACAGCATCTACACCCTGAGTTCAAGCGCTATTACTGGCACAAAAATAAACAAAATGAAATGAAATAAAATAAAAATAGGCATAGAAAATGAACAGTTATCAGAAGAAGAAATACAAAGGATTAATAGACACAGGAGGAAATGTTCAACATCCTTAGTCATAAGGAAAATCTAAACCAAACCACACTAAGTTTTCATCTTTCCCCAGTCAGGATGGTAGTCATCAAGAAAACAAATAACAAATGTTGGCAAAGACAAAGGTGGAGAATTCCATCCACTGCTGGTGGAAATTTAAACTAGAAATATGGAGTTTCCTTGAAAAGCTAAAAATGGACCTACCTTATGACCCCACCATGCCACTCTTGGGCATATATCTGAAGGAGAATAAATCAATATACAAGACAGATACCTGCATACCGATGTTTATTGCAGCTCTGTTCACAACAGCCAAATGTGTGTGTGTGTGTGTGTGTGTGTGTGTGTGTGTGTGTGTGTGTTCCATGGACTATTCCACAGCCATAAAGAACACCAAAACTATGTCATTTGTAGATAAATGAATAGACTTGAGATCATCTTGTTATGTGAGATAAGCCAAGCTCAAAAAGCCAATTCATTTTTATGCATTTGTGGAAGCTAGACCTAAAGGGCATACATACATACATATATATATATATATATATGTATGTATATTTCATACATTTACAAAATTCACTTTGATATATATGGAGATGGCATTAGGAACCTCACTGAAAGCTATGGAATGGTAGAGGGGTGAGAGAACAGGGAAAAGAGTAATAAAGGGGGCCATTCTAATTAAAATATATGCATGTGTGAAATACATGTGCCCCTTGGTACAATTAATGTACACTAACAAGGAAAAAATACAAATGACAGGAAAGTAGAACAGGCTCTGGAGAAAGATATCAATGGCAGAAGGAAAGGAAATGGAGAGGGTGAGTGAGGGTGGGTGAATATGTGATATAGTTTATTTGCATATGTGAAAACAGAACAATAAAGCCTGTTGAGATTAATTTAAGAAAGGGGGAGAGGGGTGAAGGAGAGAAATTGAGAGGGTAAATTTAATAGAGATATATATAGGTGTGGAAGTGTCACAATGAAATTTCCTTTATATAAATAATATATGCTAATAACAATCTCAATTAAAAACTATTTAAAGCCAACAGCTGGTGGCTCACACCTATAATCCTAGATACTCAGGAGGCTGAGATCTGAGGATCATGGTTTGAAGCCAGCCCAGGCAGGAAAATCCATGAGATTCTTATATCCAATTAACCACTCAAAAACCAGATGTAGAACAGTGGATCAAAATGGTAGAGCACAAGCCTTTAGCAATAAATGCTCAGGGACAGGGCCCAGGCACTGAGTTCAAGCCCCATAACTGAAAAGAAAGAAAGAAAGAAAGAAAGAAAGAAAGAAAGAAAGAAAGAAAGAAAGAAAGAAAGAAAGAAAGAAAGAAAGAAAGAAAGAAAGAAAGAAAGAAAGAAAGAAAGAAAGGAAAGAAGAAAGAAAGAAAGAAAGAAGAAAGAAAGAAAGAAAGAAAGAGAGAGAGAGAAAGAGAGAGAGAGAAAGAAAAAGGAAGAAAGAGAAAGAGCAAGAGAGAAAGAGAGAGAAAGGAGGAAGGAAAGAAGGAAGGAAAGAAAGAAAGAAAGAAGAAAGAGAGAAAGAGAAAGAGAAAGAAAAAGAGCAAGAGAGAAAGAGAGAGAAAGGAAGAAGGAAGGAAGGAGAGAGAGAGAGAGAAAGAAAAGAAAGAAAGAAGGAAAGAAAGAAAGAAAGAAAGAAAGAAAGAAAGGAGAAAGGAACGAAGGAACGAAGAAAGAAAGAAAGAAAGAAGAAAGAAGAAAGAAAGAAAGAAAGAAAGAAAGAAAGAAAGAAAGAAAGAAAGAAAGAGAGAAAGAGAGAGAGAGAAAGAAAAAGGAAGAAAGAGAAAGAGCAAGAGAGAAAGAGAGAGAAAGGAGGAAGGAAAGAAGGAAGGAAAGAAAGAAAGAAAGAAGAAAGAGAGAAAGAGAAAGAAAAAGAGCAAGAGAGAAAGAGAGAGAAAGGAAGAAGGAAGGAAGGAGAGAGAGAGAAAGAAAAGAAAGAAAGAAAGAAAGAAAGAAAGAAAGAAAGAAAGAAAGAAAGAAAGAAAGAAAGGAGAAAGGAACGAAGGAAAGAAAGAAAGAAAGAAAGAAGAGAAAGAGAAAGAAAAATAAAGAGAAAGAGAGAGAAAGGAAGGAGGAAGGAAGGAAGGAAGGAATCAAGATTTGGAGCTAGATAGCCTTGGGAAGTGTTGTCATTTTCACGATGTTAATCTTTCCAATCCAGGAGCATGGGAGGTTTTGCCATTTTCTATGATCTGTTTTGATTTCCTTTTTCAAGTTTTTAAAGTTTTCATTATAGAGGTCCTTCACTTCTTTGGTTAAGTTAATTCCTAGGTATTTTATTTTTTGTGGGGCTATTACAAATGGAGTTGCTTTCCTAATTTCAGCCACACTTTTCTCATTGTTGGCATACAGAAAAGCCATTGATTTTGGGGGGTTAATTTTATACCCTGCTACTTTGCCAAAGTTTTGAATCAGCTTAAGTAATTTGGGAGTGGAGTCTATGGGATTCTTTAAATACAAGATCATGTCATCTGCAAAGAGGGAGAGTTTTATTTCTTCTTTCCCTATTTGGATCCCCTTTATGTTTGCATCTTGTCTTACTTTGGAAAGCAGTATGGAGGTTCCTCAAAAGACTTCACATAGAGCTCCCCTATGACCCAGCAATCCCACTTTTGGGCATTTACCCAAATGTTTACAAACAAGACCACACTAAAGCTACCAGCACAACTATGTTTATTGCAGCATTATTTACCATAGCTAAGATATGGAACCAACCCAGATGCCCCTTAGTAGATGAATGGATCAAGAAAATGTGGTATATATACACAATGGAATTCTATGCCTCCATCAGAAAGAATGACATTTCCCCATTTGTTAGGAAATGGAAAGGCTTGGAAAAATTATATTAAGTGAAGTAAGCCAAGCCCAAAGAAACATAGGTCCCATGGTTTCCCTTATTTGCAATATCTAGTATATGTATGAGTCAAGCAGAAAAGGTCAGATAATGTGATGTTAAGAAAATGAACCCTTAGATATGTATTTTAATGTTTTTTTTCTTTTATGCATTTGTTTCTAACGCATTTATAAGATTATTTCTTTGTTGCTTTGTATGTCCCTCCCCCACAGTATAACCCCTGCTTTCACTATATTTGATGTCAGTACAATTTGTGGAGGAGAAGGGGAAAAACAAGTCGTTTAAAGATAACTGTGGACCCGTTACAACAATGAGAAGTACAAGTTGTCATGTCGAAAACGAACTTTACAACTTTGGTGTGGGGGGGGGATTGGGTGGGGGGGTGGGGGGGCTGGGAAGTGATGTGAAGGGTAAAAAAGGAGGAGGCTGCAATGCTTGACAAGAAATGTACTCATTATCTTGCCCATGTAATTGTAACCCCTCTGTACAGTATGTTCACAATAAAAAATAAAAATTAAAAAAAAAAAGATTTGGAGCTAACACCACCACCCTCTAAAAAAGAAAATATTTGTGAGACTACTGGTCCGCATTTCAAAAGAAAAATTTGGATGTGGGAACACAAGCCTATCATTCCAGGAATGTGGAAAGTGTAAATAGGAGGATTGCAACCTGGACTGACCCAGGCAAAAAGCCAAAGCTTATCTCACAAACAACCAGAGCAAAAGGGCCGGAGGTTCCAGTCAGTACTAGTGCACCTGTGTAGCAAGAACAAAGATCTGAGTTCAAACTCCAGCACCGTTATACAAAACAAAAATAAAAATCACGGGCTGAGAAGGTGGCTCAGTGGTAGAATGCTTGCCTTGCATGCATGAGGTCCTGGGTTTCATTCCTCAGCACCACATAAGCAGAAAAAGCCAGAAGTGGTGCTATGGCTCAAGTGGTAGAGTGCTAGCCTTGAGCTGAAGAACTCAGGGACAGTGCCCAGGCCCAGAGTTCAGGCCCCATGACCGACAATAAAAGAAAAAAAGTAAAAATTTTCCATAGATGTAGTTGGGGAGAAAAGTGCCCTGCTGCTTCAAACACATTGATGTATAACTAGACATCAAGAATCAATAATTTTTAAATTATTTTTTAAGATGGACCTGATACAAGATTTATAGGTGTTTTATAAGTGAGCGTGATTAAGGAGATGGGGGTAGGTATCTCACACAGTAGAAGCCCTCATATGCAGGACTCACCACCTATCCAGGGAACCACAATTTGAGATCTGTTTGACTCCACAGAGTCAGTTATCATGTCTTCAAAGTCATCTGCACTTGACTTGGTATAGCCCAACTTCTCTCAGACGTGGGTCTTCTGCAGCAGGGAACTTGAACTTGGTACTCTGTAGAGCTTCAGTCACATGATCTTTCTTCTGCAGCTTAGTTCAGAGGGACAAAAACCACCTGGCCAAAGTGCCTTATGCTTCCCAAAGTCTCCCCAAATACTTATCTGGAGCCTGTTAGCCTCAACACACTTGATAGGCACAAATGGTTTGAAAAGGAGGGAGCCACCTTGGAATAGAAAGGCATCTTTGCCACCATCTTTATGTATTTCTACTTGGGACAAAAAAGGTGGCCTCCAGGCCATCAGAGGAGAGCTTGCTCATATTCAGGATACTATGCAGTCACAAAGTGGCCACTCAGCCACATATACTTTCTCCCACCCCCAGGTCATCAGGAACACCTTGACAGAAGCAAGAATTGGCACTGCTTGTTTCTATAATACCAGTAACAGAAAATCTCAACTGCCCCCTCTGTCTTCCTTCCATCTGGTTGCAAACTCAGTATAAACCCAGCCCACTGTTTCAAACTTTCCAGCTAAAGAAACTCTCCCTTATCATGCAGGGCAACATTAATTCATTGTGTGATGGTCACAACTATGCAGACTCCTAATTATCGGGGGGGGGGGGAGGTTGTGTGTGTGTGTGTGTGTGTGTGTGTGTGTGTGTGTGTTGTGTGCTGGTACTAAGCTTGAACTCAGGGCTTTGCACTCTTGCTTGGCTTCCTCACTCAAGGCCAGTTCTCTATTATTTGTACCATACCACTACTTTTGGATTTTTGCTGTTTAATTGGAGGTAAAAGTCTCATGGACTATCCTTCTCAGGCTGGCTTTGAACTGCAATCCTCAGGTCTCAATCTCCTGAGTTGCTAGGATTATAGGTGTAAGCCACCGACACTTGGCCAAGAATGCTGATTTTTCTACTTTTCAGAAAACCACTAAATCCAAACCATGTAAAAGTTCATTACAGTTAGCACTCTAGCACTTGAACCACAGCCTCACATCCAACTTTTTTTTTAGTCGGTTGTGGGGCTTGAACTCTGGGCTTGGATGTTGTCCCTGTGCTCTTCAGCTCAAGACAAGCACTCTACCACTTGAGCCACAGCGCCACTTCCAGCTTTCTAGTGGATTTTATTGGAGATAAGAATCTCACGTACTTTCCTCCCCAGGCTGGCTTTGAACTGTGATCCTCAGATCTCAGCCTTCTGAATAGCTAAGATTACAAGTGTGAGCCACTGATGTCTGGCTCACATCCAACTTTTTTCATGTTTAATTGGAGATAAGAGTCTCGTGGACTTTCCTGCCTGGGTTGGCTCAGATCTCAGCCTCCTGAGTAGCTAGGATTACAGGTGTAAGCCATTAGTGCCTCACCAAGTTTACATGCTCTAAGGCTTCATTCCAACTCTCTTCACACTCACTATTATCCAATATGTCCTTAGTTTTTGGTTATTTGTAAGTGTGGAAGACTTAGAATGAATCACTTCCTCTTGGGCACAGAAAGGATCTGCCAGATTCTCTCAAATACCACTTCCCAGCCTATGCAAACTTTACATTCCACCACCTTCTCCCATCCAGGTGAGGGTCTGTGTTGATGCTGCTGGATTTGCAAGCTGCTCTGGTTTACATGTACTCACTGTGGTGATGTGGAGGTGATGGGAGCTTAAAGCTTAGTATAAAGTGGTTGGGTCACGGGAATGGGCTGCCTTTGGAAGTGATCAGTGCACTTCTTGAGGGATTCCAGTTAGCCCTGCCTTCAAGAGTGAATTACTATTTAAAAACCAGCAAGTCTGCCCTGACTCTCTGACTTCTAAGCTCATCACATAGTCTCTTCCACATGCACATATTCACCATTATGATTCCACCTCCCAGGAAGCCCTCACCAGGTGCTAGATGTGGCTACCTGGATCTCCAAAGATCTAATCTCATTCCTTTCTCAATGATGCAGCTGTGAGTAGTTTGTTATAGCTGCAGAAGATGGATGAAGATACAAGTAAGTGAAGATTCTGTAGAAGGAACTATATCTACTTATGGTGCAGCTTTCTTTCAAGTTAGATACATTGTCCTGTTCCAATAGCATTACCACCCAGGCAGGGATTCTTCTGCAGCTGGCCCTTAAAAGACAGGCACAACTGCTGTCTCAATGTGATCACATGACTCCGATACATGAAAGCTATTCAAAAGACAAATGTATTTGAAATCTAGCCTGAACCTGATGGTAAATCATGTCATACAAAAAATTACCTAAAATCTTTTATTTGTTCCTCCATTCTTTAGTTCAAATTTCTCTTTCCCTTCTATCTTCTCCCCTTTCTTCCTATCTTTCCTCCTTCTCTTTCTCCATCTTCCCCTAGCTCCCTTCTTCCTTCCTTCTTTTTTTTTCTTTCTCCTTTGTTTCCCAGGATCTCATACATGAACATACTCTACCACTTGAGCCATGTCCCTCCACATACATATCTTTTATTTGTATTTTTCTTGTGAGTCAGGGTTTCCCTATGGAGTCCCACTCGCTTTGAGCTTCTTCTTCTACCTCTGCAGTATCTAGAATTACAGGCATATCCAGCATGCCCAGCTTGTTTTTTGACACTTGTTCTTTGATAATAACAGACAGTCATACATCACAGAACCCATGTTTGCAAGTTTTGTGGTACGTGGCCATTAGATGACCTTTAACAGGTTTCTTTGAGGCAAAAACACTCCTAAAAAAGCTAGACATGTGTCTCTAATTCCTGTTTTAGACATGTTATAAACTTGTAAATTTATTTCCCAGTGGATTCAATCTGCCATCCCTAAATCTTTAGGGAGAATTAACAGGAATGAAGCTGAAATCGTGGTAATTTATTCAATTTTATCACTTCTACTGATCCTATAAAAAGACTCCATCTGTCAAATTATCTTTTTTTAAAAAAAAAACAATTTTCATCATTTTCTTTATATGGGTATGTTGAAAACGAATAGTTCAAGTATCTGTGTCATGAAAACTAGGTGTTCCAATAAAACCTGTTCCTTTTTTTTTTTATTGATCTATTCCTTAGCCTTTTTCAAGAGGAAAACTTCAGCTTCTATCATGTGTTTATAATTCCCTCATACAGCATGGGATTTATTGCTCTGTGTGTGTGTGTGTGTGTGTGTGTGTGTGTGTGTGTGTGCCCGCGTGTGCACGCGTGCGTTTGTATACTAATACTAAGGTTTGAAATCAGGGCCTTGAGCTCTTGCTTGGCTTTTTCTGTTCAAGGCTAGCACTCTATCATTTGAGCCACAATTCCACTTCTGGCTTTGGGGCGGTTAATTGTAGATAAAAAGTCTCGTGTATTTTTCTTCCTGAATTGGCTTTGAACTGGGATCCTCAAACCTCAGCCTCCTGAATAAGTAGGATTAGATGGGAGCCAGTCCTATCTCCACATATATTTTCAACCTTGTTTCTGTATTCACAGGCTGTGGGAATGCCCATGTGCCTGGTAGCTGGGCTCCCAGAGAAAGCCACCCCTCCTGTGAGTTCTCTGTGTTGTAATCTTCTTTGCACTAATCTTTCCTTAGGTCTCTTATTCAAGGCCTCATCTAGGATTGGGTGACAAAAATATAAGACACTATTAAACACTCTATTAAATATAAGTAAGCAATACATCATATTTTTTTTCAATAGCTGTCCCCTGTGAATTTGTTTTTAACAGTACCGGAGATTGAACTCAGAGCCTCACACTTGTAAGACAGGTGTTCTACCATTTGGGCCATACCTCCAGCCCTTTTACAGTAGTAGTTATTTTCGGGGAAGGGGGCAGGTCTCACTTTATGCCTGCCAGTCTAGGCTGCAGTCTTCCTACTTGTGCTTTCCCAGGCCCCTGAGAATGACAGAAGGACAGCCATTGGCTGACATGGAGTCTCATGAAATTTTATGACCAGGCAGTCCTCAAACTGAGGACTCCAAGTCTGCCTTTCAAGTAGCTAGGATGACAGGCTTGAGCCACCATGCCCAGCTATATTCCATATTTTTATTTGCGTAATCTGGGAACCCTATTCCTAAATTTTCTTTCATACCTAACTTTTTCTCACTGTTAAAAATGGAGGTCATTGGCAGGAACTTCTACTTCCTAACATCCTGGTTACCAATTTACAAAACGGAAATCATCCCCTTACCTGTCACTCCCATTCCTGTTACTGGCCTGCTAAGACCAGCCTCTAGGAGGCTGCTCAGATTCTTTACCACAGTAAAGAATAGCTTGCTCACCGGCTGTGTTAAATGTCCTGACTGAGAAAATGCAGAGCTGTACCCTGAAAGATGCTTCAAAGCCCAGCACTGGGTGGATGGATGCACTTAGTGGAAGCCAAAAGCCAGTCTATGGAAAATGGCTGAAAGTTACAGCTCATATAAAAGAGATCATTTTCTAAGACTTAACAACAAGCTTTTTGTTGGCAGTACTTGGGTTTGAACTCAGGGTCTTATACTTGTAAGGCAGGCACTCTACCACTTGAGCCATGTCCCAACCATTTTTTTGCTTTCATTATTTTAGTCATTTTGCTTTTAGTTATTTTTCAGGTAAGGTCTCCCATTTTTACCTGGACCAGTCTGGATCTATTTAAGCTTCTTGGTGCATTACCCCACCCAATTTATTAGTTGAGATGGAGGTCTCAATAACTTGTTGCCTCAACTGGTCTGACTGTAATACTCTCAATCTCTGATCTTCAGCCTTCCTAATTCCATTTCCTCATATATACATTGACTATTACAACTGAATTTGCCCACCCTTCCTTTCTCCATGCTACATGCATTCTTTTGCATTCTTTTTCTTTTATGGGAGGTACTGCTGTTTGAGTTTAGGGCCCTCACACTTGCTACATTTGTGCTCTACCACTTAAGCTACATCTCCATGCTGATGAGTCTGGAGATATGTTGGAAACTAGTCTCTCTTGCTGGCTTTAACTTCCATCCTCCAGATCTCAGCTGAGTAATTAGGATTACAGGTGTGAGCTAACAGCACCTGTGTTTTTCTTAGAATGGCTCTCTACCATTGTGTGGACTTCAAGGTCCCATCCAAACTAGAACTTCCTCCCTTCCTCACACCCCAGAGCATGAACAGCACAGGAAGCACATTCTCAGTCATCATTGGTCCAGGTGAAAAGTATAGGTGATTTCTAGGTCAAAGAGCTAGAAAATCTCTCAGGGAAAGCCAGATGTGAATTTGATCAAATCCAGAGGCAAATTGAATTTAATACATTCTAGAAAGGACAAATCAGGTTCATTTTGAGATAAACAGCCGTTCTTCCTTTGCTCTGTCCTCGTGAAACATTCCTCAAGATGCTGTTCTTTGCCCTTCCTTCCTTTACCATTTAAAAAGTAATCATGCCAGGCACCTGTAATCCTAGCTATTCAGGAGATTTCAATCTGAAGAAGCCAGCCTGGGCAGAAAAGTAAATGAGATTTATCTCCAATTAACCAGGAAAAAAGCCAGACATGGAGGTATGGCTCAGGTGGTAGAATACCTATCTTGAGGGAAAAAGCTAAGGGACAGCACCAAGGCCCTGAGTTCAAGCCCCAATATCAGGGTTCACACATACACACACACATACAAACTTCTCCTTACTTACATAGTATACTCATCTCTCAAAATATAATGATTCTCAGCTCTATTTGTAGGACTCACCCCTCTGTTCCATAGAAGTGTCTGTTGTCAGGAGTCTCTCTGTCCCCCATTGGTGGGGTCATGAACAGAGTTAGGTCATAGTTGAATCAGAGTTTTCCTTCTCTGTGAGAAAGTCAGGAGAGAAGAGGAAAGGTCCATTGTCTTGTCTTCTTTTGAACACTCTGGCCATGTGTTAAGGTTGAACTGTAAAGGTGAGTTTCCTCAGGAAAGAATGGAAGACGCACAGGGTAGAGTAAGAGAAGATGGCCCACATATGGAAAACAACACAGGAGCCTACAGCTAAAAAAGAGGCCTGGCATTGCAAGTCTTCATGTCAGAATCCCCTCACCCCTGCAAGAAGCCATAGGCAAAATACTTCTGTATCCTCATAACAAATTTCACCTTTGAGTTTAAGGGAGCAGGAACTGATTTCTGATGCTTGAAACCAGAAAGGCACTTCTGTTAACATTGCTAAGTCGTAGCAAACTCAGGCAAGTCAGCCTAAAAACATGATGAAATCAAATAAGAACTCCACAATTAGCACTCGTTGGGAGGTATCTGAGAATTTTTTCCTAAGTAGAACTTCGGGAGTTTCAATTTGATTCCAGAAACTACATTATTAAGTAGCATAGCAGCTTTAGAACAGTCATTTGGACACCAGTCCAGCTGAGGTTTTTTTATGGATATATAACGATGTAGATTCGATTTCTCTATAGGAGATTTAGATTAGTTCATATTTCCTGGAGAGATAGAATGAGCTATAAATTGATAAAAAATTTGTTCTTCTGGGCTCTACTAATAATAATTATGAGAATATTTTTTTTCTAACATGGCATATTAGGCTATCTGGAAATAAAGCCTTCATTTAAAATGTTACAAAGTGACTTTATTGCCTTCAGGATTATAATTTTCTAAAATGATGCCTTGACTGCTTCTGAAATAACTTAAGAATGTAAAGAAAAATTTCTAGAAGTAGAAAATACATAGGAAACTAGTTCATTTCCAGAGGCTTAGGGGAAAGAAAAACTTTAAGAATTCTTTTTATAAGCTACTAGTGTACTTATTACATTATCTAAAAATTGTAAGCTCACTAAATGTTAATTGAATAAATTTCAGGTTTCTATGTTGCTATAAAAAATGATGATGGCTTAAGCCTGTAATCCTAGCTTTACTATATTAACTAGAGGATTGCAGCTCAAGGCCAGCTTGAGCAGAAAACTCCAAAAGACTCCACCTATAAAATAAGCAGCAAAAAGCTTGGCTGAAGGTATGGCTTGAGGGTAGAACACCAACCAAGAGCAAGCTAAGCAAGTGCAACATCCTGATTTCAAACCCTGGTATTAACAAAAAAACAACTACAACAAAAAAAGATGATATAATTTTGCAGTTGTTAATATGGAAATTTATTTTATATGCATTCAATATATCTAATGGGGGTAAGACTGTTTATAAAGCCAAAGGTGCCTTTTCCATTTCTGTAAAATAAATATGTGAATCTGAACATCTAAATGGTATTTGTGAAGTCACCTTTTCATTAATATTATTTGTGACAATATATTTAACAAATAAATTTATGAAGTTGACTTTCTTTGAATGATTGAAATATAGACATCTTTGGGTGATGAGCGATTTCAATTTCTGTATTATCTTTTTGTATAATCTGTGGGTCTTTTTATCAGTTGTGCTAGAGATCAAATCCATGGTAGGCGAGGGCTCTGACCACCGAGCTGTACTTCTAGCGCTTATGTGATATTTTTCAAACAATGCTCATATATTATTTCAACAGGCATTTTCATTTTAAAAAATCTCTTTACTTCTGAAAGGTAGATTCAGAGAGTTTTAATATAGCAACATCTCCCCACCTCTAATGAGAGTCCATCCCAGAGATTTCTGGCAGAGGGCCACATATAATTAATAAGGCAACTCACTACTTTTCAAGTAAACAACATAATTCTGTTGGCAGAATCCCAGTTATGAAGTCAATGCAGTATGAAGACCTACAGAATACTTTGGGGGTATTTTGGTGTAAAATGGTACACCCAAAGGATGTATGGACACTCATGCCAAAGTGCTGAGATGTAGAGAATAATGATGTGTGTGTGTGTGTGTGTGTGTGTGTGTGTGTGTGTGTGTGTGTGGTGTATTTGTTTCTTTGTAGTGGGGCTTGAACTCAGAGCCTGGATGCTGTCCCTTCTCTTTTTCACCTGAGGTTGGTGCTCTACCACTTGAGCCACTTGATTAATTGGAGAGGAAAATCTCACAGAATGCCATTCCCAAGCTAGCATTGAACCTTGAACCTCTGATCTCAGCCTCCTGAGTAACCAGGATACAGGTGTGTATGACTGGCTAAGAATGTGTATGTTCGATTTTTTTATTGATTTTTTTATTTTTATTGTCAAAATGATGTACAGAGGGGTAACAGTTATGTAAGTAAGGTAATGAGTACATTTCTTGTCAAACTTGTTAACCCTCCCCTCAATTTTCTCCTACTTTCCCTCCCTCTCCACCCCCAAGTTGTACAATTCATTTCTAATATATTGTCTTGTATAATTGCTGTTGCATTGATTCCCCCCTCGTTCTTTGTCTCACCATTCTGTTGTTCTCATTCCCTTCCCTAATTCAAATAAACATATATACAATACCAGTGTACCAAAATCAAATACAGTGACAACAGAGGATATACAATAGGAGGAAGAACATACAAAAGAAACAAAAAAAATCACATAGTATATAGAACAATAAAGAGCAACTTCTTTTGTCCATGTCTTGGAGTTCATTTCTCTTAGCATTATTTTATATGTTCATATGTACATAGCTATTGAGCTTCTCTGCTCATTTGCTAAGATTATCCTAGATGTATACTATTATTGCTAATAAGGGAAACCATGGGACCGATGTTTCTTTGGGTCTGGCTTATTTCACTTAATATGATTTTTTTCCATTTCCTTACAAAGGAGTGGGAAGGGTTTGTAGAGGAAGATGAGAAGGGAGAGGACACTTTGTGAAAAGCATGGGGAGAGGCTAGACGTCTACCTAATGGCCTAGGACATTTCTGTTTTGTTCTGTTTTTCCTGTAATATGATTACCTTTGTTTCACATTTGTGTGTGGGCATGTGTGTGTGTGTGTGTGTGTGTGTGTGTGTGTGTGTGTGTGTGTGTGTGTGTGTGTGAAAATCAAAGTTGAGGATGGTTTTTTGTTTTGTTTTTGTGCTAGAATTGGGTCTTGAATTGAGGATCTTGTACTCTGTTTGGGCTTTTTCACCCAAGGCTGGCACTCTACCACTTAGAGCCACAACTCCATTTCCAGCTTTTTTCTGGTTAATTGGAGAGTGAAGAGAAGTCTCACAGACTTTCTTGCCCAGGCTGACTTTGAACCTCAATCTCAAATCTTAGCCTCCTGAGTAACTAAGGTTATAGGCATGAGCCACAGGCACTTGGCTAGGACATAGATTTTTGTTTGTTTTCCAAATCTGAATTGCTGTGCAAAACAATGAAAAGCTAGCACCTGCAGTCAGCATTAACCACAAGAAAACAACTTGTCAAACTTTGGAGGCTAGCTCTGACAGCCACTCGGTGGAGGGAAGAGGGCAAGTCAATGTTATTGAGATGTCTACAGCCCCAGGTGACCTATGGGCTCCAGGAGGCAGATCCTCCATCTCACAGTTCTGTTTTCTGGTATTACAATCTGCCTCTGTACAGCTCCATTCTTCAGCCCTACAACATAGAGTTCCTTTAATCCTTGTTCCAAATGAAAGATAAAAGAAGCGTGATACCTTTGAAATATGCAACCACAGTCATTCCTATTCCCCATGAGTGGTGGTGACCTATGACCCCTCTCTCTCCAAATCAATGCATTCCCCCCCCCACACTTGAAGGAAAGCTGCATACCTAACTAGAAGGGAGTCATCACTCAGCTTAAACTGTCAAACTCGATTTCTTCAGCTCACAGCAAGAGGATTCCAGGCTTTATTAAGAGAAGAAAAGTTTTACCTAAATCCACAGAGTTCATCTTTTCAACATTTTAAGAGCAATACTGGTGAGTCTGAGCACAGAGCTTACTGGAAGGATGTAGTTTGCCTATGGCATGCTGGTACTTAGAAAGCCAGGAAGTGTGTGGTCACTGATAGTGCTAAGGACAAATTTTTTTGTTTGGGTTTTCTGTGCCAGTACTGGTGCTTGAACTCAGGGCCTGCCTGGGCACTGACCCTTAGCTTTTTTACTCAAGGCTGGTGCTCTACCACCTGAGCCACAGCTCCACTTTCAGCTTTTTGGTAGTTAATTGGAGATAAAAGTCTCACAGACTTCCCTGCCTAGGCTGGCTTTAACCCAGGATCCTCAGATCTCAACCTCCTGAGTAACCTGGATTACAGGTGTGAGCCACTAGCATGCTGATAGGACAAAGGTTTTGAGATCATCAACTTCAACCTTCAGGTATGTTCTTTCCTAAAGTTCTCTACCTCTAGAACTTGTATAATTTGCTGCTACTCCTTTCCTAATCCCATCTACCTTTTCTAGTGATTTCCTATTCCTATTTTACAAAAGAAAGTCATACCTCTTACCATCCCAAATCCTAAAATAGTACTTGTCCCCAGGAGACAAAATCTCTGAGGGGTTTGTGTGGCTGGGTAGGATGGCCAGATAAGCTCAAAAATACTCTTTCATACAGGCTGTGGAGACAGATACCTCATTTGCCTCATTTGTGAATTGGAGTTTTTCTGTAGGGGGTAGGGGTGGCTGCTTTTTTTGAGATTTCAACTCAGGGCCTTATAGTGGTTAGGCAGATGCTCATATGGCTAAGAAATACCTCTACCTTGTGTGTGTATATATATGTGTGTGTGTGTGTGTGTGTGTGTGTGTGTGTTGTTGTTGTTGTTGTTTGTTGATTGTTAGCCTGTTTCAGGGCTTCAACTCAGTGCCTTGAGCTCTACCTCAGGTTGTTTATTATAGTTGCCACTCAGTTGAGCCCACACCAGCAGCCCAACTTATTGTTAGTTAAGTAGAGGTAGAATCTCTCAGACTTTTCTGCCTGGATTAGCTTCAAACCATGTCTCTTCCAATCTCAGACTCTTTTTTGGCGGGGGGGGGGGGGGGGGGGGGGGGGGGGGAGTTCCGGTCGTGGGGCCTGAACTCTGGGCCTGGGTGCTGTCCCTCAGCTCTTCAGCTCAAGGCTAGCGCTCTACCACTTGAGCCACAGTGCCACTTCCGGCTTTTTTTTTTCTGCTTATGTGGTGCTGAGGAATCGAACCCAGGGCCTCAAGCATGCAAGGCAAGCACTCTACCACTGAGCCACCTTCCCAGCCCTCTCAGACTCTTAGTAGCTAGAAAAACAGGTGTAAGCTACCTGTACCCAGCCTGTGCTGGCCATTTTGAGATGGGAGCTTCACTTCCTGCCCTGGCACATGCAGAAACTCAAAACTCCTTTCATTTCAGAGATACCTAATGGGCCAGGCACCCATGGCTCAGACCTTTAATCTGATCATTTCTATTAGGAAAATTTAATCTACTGTCAAAAAAAATGATATTGAAACAAGGACATTCAACAAGAGCAACAACAAATTAGCTGTAAGTTCTCAACAACTCCTTCAAATTAGGCCATGTCTTTGTAATATCATACCACCAAGGCTGGGTACCAGGGGCTCATGCCTGTAATCCTTGCTTTCCAGCTTTCCAAATGTCTTTATTTCTTCATATGAAAATTTAGATTTCCCAGGCACTGTTGGCTCCCATCTGTAATCCTGGCTACTCAGAAAGCTGAGATCTGAGAATAAAGGTTTAAAGCCAGCCCAGGTAGAAAAGTCTATGATACTCATCTACAATTAACCAACAAAAAGTTGTGGCTCAAGTGCTAGAGTGCCAGCCTTGAGTGAAAAAGCTAAGAGAGACTGACCAGGTCCTGAATTCAAGCTCCAGATCTGGCACATGTGCGCGTGCATGCACACACACACATACACACACACACCAACTATGAACAGATTTACTTAACCAATCAACACAAAGGAGAAAAATCTTGTCATTTAATATCTTTTTGGCTAAAGCAAAAATAAAAGTGTGTTGATGTTTTTACTCTTTGTTTCAGTCCCATTAAAGATAGCCTAAAAGGCAAGAGAAATTATGACCTTCTTTCTCTCCCACCTCTCAGGTTGGGAGAATGCGGTTTTCTCTTTGTTCCACATGACACTACAGCGTGAGCTGAGAAGTAATTAAGTACTTTAGGAGCTAATCCAGCATACACTTTGAAGCAGAAGCAAATCCATGCACACAGTTTCTTGGAAGATTGATTTCTCCTTGTGGTTCTTGAAATTGTACATAGTAATTGTCCTGGAATTTAAAATTCATCTGGGGGAATTCCTTGTTCTCTATTTAAAGTGCAAATAGCTAACAATTTGGACATATAGTGGTGTGTGTGTGTGTGTGTGTGTGTGTGTGTGTGTGTGTGTGTGTATGTGTGTGTGTGTGTGTGTGTAGTGGGGTGGGAGGCAGTGCTGTGAAAATCAGAGTATAGATTTTTAAAAATGGTATCTCTTCTCATTATAGTTCTGAAAATCCCTTACCTGAAAAAAAATTGTAAAACTGAATTTCAAAACCAATGATTGTTGGCACTTGTGCTGGCAGGGTCACGGCAGGAAGAAGGTTCTTAGGTGGGTACCACCACCCTCATGCTGGGTTTAGTGGCAGTGTTGGCATTACTGTCTTCATAGCCATAACTTAGCTGATTTTCTCAGTAAAGATTTTGCTCTTAGCCAGGCACCAGTGACTCACACTGTAATCCTAGCTATTCAGCTAACATGACTCTAGGATCACAGTGGAGATCCTAGATCCCACCAACCGGAGACTGAGATCTGAGAATCATACTGTGAAGCCAACCTGGGCAGAAAAGTCCATGGAACTCTTATCTTCAATTTACCAGCAAAAAAAAAGGGAAGTGGAGCTGTGGCTCAAGTGGTAGAGTGCCAGCCTTGAATGAAAAAGCCACGCAAGAATGTGAAGCCTTGACTTCAAGCCCTAGTATTGGCACAACAATTACTTTTGCTCTTACACTGTTGTCTAATGGTTTCTCTCATGCCTATCATCTGGATTTGACTATTAGACTGTGCTCTGCACATCAACCTTTCTAACCTACCCCAATTCCCTAAAGACTCAGAGGGTAGCTAAGGCCATCCTCCATGTTCTTCCATCCTCTCCAATTGTTTAAGTCTTGTGTAACACTTAGTGTTCAAAAAAGTCATCGCCAAACCAAACTGTCTCAATTGCTACGTTTCGTTTGTATTTGTACTTTCTATTATCTCTCTTCAAAACCCTGGGATGATTCAGATGAGACTGACAACTATTGTGAGCTGTCCATCACCCAATCTAATTTACTGTCTTTTCAAATGGACCCCAGTATCTCAGTTGTTTGAAATAACTGAACCCATTAATCTATTCCCAAACCAGATATGAGCTTCTGGTGTGGGGACAATTCAAGGAATCAGCGAAGAAGGAGTTATAATTTTATTATGGAGAGAAGAAACTTGAAATTATGGTTCTTGCTGCCAGGTAGGCTGTGGTTTAATTGGACGAGACGAGACTAATAGGCATAGAGAGAGGTGTTTTATTTCTTAGTCTTAATGGTGTTCTGTAGGCTCCAAGTGGGACAGAGCATGGGTGAGAAGGGATTGAGCTGAGCCAAGTTAAAGGATGAATGATGGAAAGATGTCTACAAAGGTAAAGGAGTGAAGGCAAGCATTCCCACTGAGGCCTGATGGAGCCAAAGCTATGGCCGGGGAAAGGAGATGCGTATGTGTGCATGTGAATGTGTGTGTGTGTGTGTGTGTGTGTGTGTGTGTGTGTGTGTGTGTGTGTGTGTGTGTACTGTGGTCAGTGAGGCAGCCAGCCTGTCTAGGGTAGATGGTGGGAAACAACTTGATAGGAAAGGGTCAAATTCTAGGAGGTAATTAAAGCTATAAAGTTTATATAATCTAAAGTAAGGAGACACTAAAAGCATTTTAACTTAGGGAAAATATTTAGAGGGGGCCAGTATTGGAGCTTAAGCTCAAAGCCTTATGCTTACTTGACTTGACTTGCTTGCAAGGCTGGGACCCTACTACTTGAGCCAAGCCTCCAGTCCTGTTTTGTTTAAAATTTTTTTTCCAGTCCTGAGGCTTGAACTTAGGGCCTGGGCCCTGTCCCTGAACCTCTTTATGCTCAAGGCTAGTGCTCTACCATGTGAGCCACAGCACCACTTCCCGATTTTCTGAGTAGTTTATTAGAGATAAAAGTCTTGTAATGTCCGCTCCTGGATGGCTAGCAGATTCCACCCTCCTCGCAGCAAAGTCTCCACCCAGTACCTGCGTTACCTAGGCAACTGGCACACCTGGAAGAGGTCACATCTGCATCTGCTGAGGTCACATCTGAATTTGATGTGGCCACACCTTTCTCCACCCATACCCTAGATAAGGCCTTGCCCAGGCCCAGACGCGCTCTCTCTGCTCTTTTCTAGCTTTTTCTCAGCTCTTTCCTTCTCTTCTCTTTCCCAGCTCTCTTTTCTTTCCTAGCTCTTTCCCACCTTTCCCAAACTCTCTCTCTGCTCTTTTCTAGCTCTTTTCTCTCTCTCTCTCTGCTCTCTTCTAGCTCTTTCTTAGCTCTTTCCCTCTCTTCTCTTTCCCAGCTCTCTCTTTCCCAGGCCTTTCCCTACCACATGGAGGACCAAGATGGCCTGGTGCCAGCCAGAATGATGAATAAACCTACCCCTTACCTGAATACCACGTGCGTGGTGCTGTTCTTACTCGGCCTACCTCTTTTTAAAAACCTAACAAGTCTCATAGGACTTTTCTGCCGAGGCTGGCTTTGAACAGTGATCCTCAGCCTCCTGAGTAGCTAGGATTACAGGCATGAGCTACTGGCACCTGGCAGCACTGGTTTTTTGTAAGTTCTCTCTCTCTCTTTCTCTCTCTCTCTCTCTCTCTTTCTGTCTCTCTCTGTCTCTCTCTCTGTCTCTCTCTCTGTCTCTCTCTCTGTCTCTCTCTCTGTCTCTCTCTCTCTCTGTCTCTCTCTCTCTCTCTCTCTCTCTCTCTGTACTTGAACTCAGGGCCTGAGTGCTGTCCCTGAGCTTTTGTGCTCAAGGCCAATGCTTTAGCACTTTGAACCACAGTACATTTCCCACTTTTGGGAAGTTAATCGGAGATAAGAGTCTCACAGACTTTCCTGCTTGAGCTAGCTTTGAAACACAATTCTCAGATCTCAGCCTCCTCAGTAGCTAGGATTACAGGCATGAACTACTGGTGCCTGGCTTTGTTGGTTACTGAGAACTAAAATTTATCAAACTTTTCTGCCTGGGTAGACCTCAACAAGTGATCCTTCAGATCACATAATATCAGAATGTTGTCTTTAAGCTCTATTTTGGCAGTGATAGTTGAAGTATTACCAGGACAAAGCAGGTGAATTACCTGTGAAATACTAGAAGACTTTCTAGTTAGAGTAAGGCCTGTGGGTGAGGCCAAAGGCAAAAAAAGTAGGTTTTGATGTAGCTCAGTAGTAGAAAGTGTGCCTGGAATGCTCAAAGTCCCAAACTTAACTCTCAGCACTGTCAAAATAAACAAAACTTCTTTATCACATCTCAACAGAAAATCCAGCCAGTATTGATGTCTGGCTAGATATAAAAACATAGGGGCTGGGAAGGTAGTTCAGTGGTAAAATGTTTGCCTTGCATGCATAAGGCCCTGGGTTCGATTCTTCAGCACCACGACAGTAGAAACCACTGGAAGTGGTGCTGTGGCTCAAGTGGTAGAATGCTTTCCTTGAGCTGAAAAGCTGAGGGACAGTGCCCAGCCCAGAGGTCAGGCTCCACAACCGGCAAAAAATAAATAAAAACCATAATGAATCAAGGATAAATTCTGTAGTAGGAAGACCCCTACTCAGGCAGGCAAGCCCACCTAGTTGTCCAGGGTGACAGAGACCACCGCAACAAAGTTGTTAATAAAGAAGCAACTTTATTGAGAATGTTCCTACACTGACAGGCCAGGGCCGCAGCTCAGGCTTAGGAGTTGATACTGCGACCCTGAGAGACCCCCATTCTTTGGATTTTAAAGGCAAAATCCACAAAGTCAAGCCTGGTCTCGTGCAAGTGACCAATGGGGTCATACCAGACCACACACCAATAGGCAGAGTTTACCATAAGCATGTGCAAAAGGCAGGGTTTACCGTAAGCACGTGGTGTTACCAGTTAGAGCCAGATTACAACCTATCTGTTTTATCCTTAACTGAATGATCAAGTTAGGTTAGGTTGTTAAGGGGAGAGGGGCCTAGAGGCATTCTTTCCATTCCAGGAACTGGACTGGTTGGAGCCAAGGTCTAGTTGACCTTGTTTAAAGGTTTTTTTCTAAAATCCCTAAAACAAAGGCAAATCCTGGAAAGAAGCTGTACCAGTTCAAGTCTCCTCTCAGGGCCTATTTCAATTCAAAGGTAGTTTGGTTGGAAGAATGGGTCAGTCATAAAACCAGGGGAACTGTAGAAAGAATTGTCTTTGAACATGAACTTGAAATGAAAGTGTGTCCGAAGGGTAACTAACACTATAGAAAACAAAGATATCTTTTTTCAAAACCAGTCTGCATTATCTAGTTTTACTAACCAGGGACATTGTACCCAGCTCACAGAGACAGGAAGCTGACGGATGAACTGTCATAAAAAAAATGAAAAAGAGAAGGTGCTCACACCTGCAATCCCAGCTATTCAGGAGGCTGAGATCTGAGGGCTGCAGTTTAAAGCCAGCCTGGGCAGGAAAGCCTATCAGACTTTTACCTCTAATTAATCACCCAAAGGCCAGAAGTGAAGATATGGCTCAAGTGGTAGAATGCTAGCCTTGAGTATAAAAGCTCAGGGCTAGTGCCTAGGTCCTAAGTTCAAGCCCCAGGAACAACATACAAAAAAAAAAAAAAAGTGAAAAAGATTTCAAGCACATGCATTTGGCATCTTACTGTGTGTGTACTTCCTCTCCAGAACCATCTGCTGCTCCATCAGTAATAAAAACCTTAACCTCCTGCCCATAAATTTCACTCAAGTATATTTCCCAATACATCATTTCTGGTGGCAGGGACATTGGCTCAGAGGCTACAGCAGTGAAGCAGAAATAAGGTGATGGTGAGGGTCCAGCCCAGAGTTGTAACAGCCTAAGTACACTCTATGTAGACGGATGGGCTCTTTAGGAGGAAGATATGACAGATGTATTGATAGATGGGCTATGGGAAATGAGTAAGAGGGAGAATAGTGGGATGAAGTCCAAGCTTCTGAAACAGGCCATTGATGAACTATAGTTTAGGTCATTGAGATAGAAAAGGACTGATAGAAGGTGAATTTGATCAAGGAGGAATGTCATGAATTTAGTTTGGGACATCATGATAGGCAGAATAATGTTCCCTCTGCCTCAATGTTGTTCAAATCCTAATTCCCAGAACCTATGAGTAGTATCACCTTCCAAGAAAAAGAGACTCTACAGATGTGATTAAGAATTTTAAGATGAAGACATTATCATGAATAATCTATCATGGATGAACCCAAGGTAATAATCACACACACACACACACACACACACACACACACACACACACACACACACACACACACACAGAAGATAAGAATAAGAATCATAGTCATGGGGCTGGGAAGGTGGCTCAGTGGTAGAGTGCTTGCCTTGCTTGCATGAGGCCCTGGGTTCGGTTCCTCAGAACCACGTAAGTAGAAAAAGCTGGAAGTGGCGCTGTGGCTCAAGTGGTAGAGAGCTAGCCTTGAGCTGAAGAGCTGATGGACAGTGCCCAGGCCCAGAGTTCAGGCCCCACAACCGGACCAAAAAAAAAAGATTCATAGTCACTGATGGCTTTGAAGATGGAAGGGTACACAAGTCAAGGAATGCAGGCAGCCTTTACAAGCTGGAAAAAGAGAGAGAATGGGTTCTAGAATTTCAGAAGGAGCACAGCCCTGCTGACACCTTCATTTTAGCCCAGTTAAACTTAGGCCTTCAAAATTGTAAAAGAGCCCAGGCCCTGAATCCAAGCCCAACAACCAACATAAACAGACAAAAATGTAAAACAATATGTTTGGTTAGTTTCAAACGGCTAAGTTTGTAGAAACTTTTTTTTTTGTCAGTCGTGGGGCTTGAACTCTGGACCTGGGCGCTGCCCCTGAGTTCTTCAGCTCACAGCCAGTGCTCTACCATTTGAGCCACAGTGCCAATTCTGGTGTTCTGGTGGTTAATTGGAGATAAGAGTCTCAAGGATTTTCCTCCTGGTGCTGGTTTTGAACCGTGGTCCTCCTGAGTGGCTAGGATTAGAGACTTGAGTCACCAGCACCTGGCTTGTAGAAATATTTTTATAGTAGCAACAGAAAAATAGTATAGACACATTTGTGTTTAAGGTGTGTGAGTTATTTAAATAGAGATATGGACAACATTTTTATATGATGGTCTACAATGGAGTTAAAGATCTGAGAGTCATTGATACAAATCATACAACTTTTTAACACCTGTGAAATCAAAATATATCTTATAATTGACAATATCTATCATCATTGTCAATAGGCATCAGACTCATTGCTTGTATATCTTCAAATGGCTGGACTAGATAGATGAAACCCCCTGAAATTTCAGTTAACAAAACACTTACGGACTATTTGAGCAAAGTCTGTGAATTATTATCTTAAGAATTCTGTTAACATGCTTTGAGAAGATCAAAAAGGGCCAACCTCAAAATTTTCAGAGTGATTATCAAGAAATTGGAAGAAAATCTTAAGGGGCCTAAGTAGAAAAATCTTGTCAGCAACACTGAAATGTAAATTATGTTTAATTTACAGGAAAGTAAATTAAAATTAGAAAATATTATGTTAAATGAAGTAACCTATACTAAGAAAGACAAATATATGTTTTCTCTCACAAGTGAAATTCAGTCCTTAAGAATAAATAATGGAACTGGGCACCAGCGACTCATGTCTGTTATCCTAGCTATTCAGGAGGCTGAGATGGTAGTTCAAAGCCAGCCCATGCAGGAAAGTCAGTGAGACTCTTATCTCTAATGAACCAACAAAAAGCTGAAAGTGGAGCTATGGCTAAAGTGGTAGAATATTAGCCATGAGTGAAAAAGCCAAGTGAGAGGCGGGAAGTTTTTATTAGTGTGTGTGTTTGTGTGTGTGTGTGTGTGTGTGTGTGTGTGTGTGTGTGTGTGTGTGTGTGCACGTGCATATGTGCAGTGGGCCCATCCTGGCACTCCTTTAGCTTTTTCATTCAAGGCTCCACTTCCAGCTTTTTGAGATCCTCAGATCTCAGCCTACTGAGTGGCTAGGATTACAGGTATGCACCTGTAATCTATGAGTTGGGCATCATGTCAGACAACAGACCAAGACATGATATGTCTTTTGCATTTCAATATTCCTGCATATATGTGTACTCACATGTATGTGTATATGTGTACATGTGTGTTGAGAGAGATCTATTTTTTACTTTAAGTTACAAAAGCTAAAAATACTAAAACTAATTCTGTTAATGATACTTTAATTCTTTTTGATGTGTATATTAGTTATAAAAACAAGTTTTGCCATGGCATTCATACCTGCATATATTGTACTTGGATCAGATTAACTCCTTCTATTGCTGCTCTCTCTTTCCCTATCTTCTCAACTCCCTTATTTTTCTTCTGCTTTCAGTGATTTATTTGTGTGTGTGTATCATTTTCATACATAGATACAACATATTTCAGTTATCCCCCATCATTCTCTTTCCTTTTATTCATTTTTATTGTTTTATTTGTTTTCTTCTATTTTGTTTTGTGACAATAGGCTGATGTTAAACTCACTATATGGGCTAAACTGGCCTCCTGCTTGAGATCCTACTGTCCTGTGCTAGAATTATAGGCCTATACTACCATTTCCATAATATACCTTTATACTGAATGGTTCTATAGACCAGAACAGTTCACAGTGGTGGAAGAAACATTGAGCCAGAACTCTAGTCACTGAAAGTATTCAATTGGGAGGTATACATGAATTCCGAGATCTCTCCTAATTATAAAATTAGCAATAAAGATCAAGAGATAACATCAGCACTTGCTATATAATATTGATCAACTCAATTTCACTCCTATACTCTTTTACAATATAGGAGGAGAAACATTGCCTTCAACCTATGTAAAGTTGACAGGTGGAATTTAGAAAATGTCCTGAAGTCCTCTGAAAATATTTAATAAGCAATTAACCATTTTGGCTTCACAAGTACAATGTTAAAGTTAAAAAAAGAGAGAGAGTAATGATTTTCTTTATTCTTTCAATGAGTACTGAGATAGTTCTCAAAATGTCATTTGCTATACATTTCCCTTTATGTATACTGCAAATACAACATCATGGCCTGTATCAATGGAATCTTTCATGAACATCTGAAACCCAAGCCAGGATTGCAAACACTTCCTTTTAAAAACTCAGGTTGTGTGAGGAGCATTCATTGCATGTCTCTTACTTCCATGCTTTCACAATCTGATTGATCACAGTCTGACTTCTTTCCCTGGCATTGCCCATGTCACAATGATACAGGGAATCTTAAGAAATGAGGTATCACTAATGTCTCCCAGTTTGGCCTTGAACCCCTGGGTTCAAGCAGTCCTACTTCAGCCTCTTGGGGAGCTGAGACAAGAAATATGCATCATCATGTTTAGTTTATATAATTTTGAGAATGATTTTTGAGACATGGACATTTTTGAACAGTAAAAGAGGAAAATTATAATTGTAAGTTAATGCCACAATGAGATGCCACTTTGTATTGACCAGGATGACAATAATAATAATAATATTTTAAAAGCCTAAATTTTTCAAAAGACTAAACCTAGAGCTCCTCTATGACCCAGTGATCCCACTTCTGGGAATTTACCCAAATGACCACAAGCAAGACTATACTAAAGCTACCAGCACAACTATGTTTATCACAGCATAATTCACCATAGCTAAGATATAGAACCAACCCACAATTCCCTCAGTAGATGAATAGATTAAGAAAATGTGGTATATATACATATAATGGAATTCTATGCCTCCATCAGAAAGAATGACCCCACCCCATTTATAAGAAAAAAGAAAAAAAGAAAAAAAAACATACTAAGTGGAGTAAGCCAGACCCAAAGAAACATAGGTCCCATGGTTTCCCTTATTTGCAATAATTAGTTTACATCTAGGATAATCTTAGCAGAGGATCACAATAGTTCGATAGCTATGTACATATGACCATAAAAAATGATGCTCACCGAAATGAACTCCAAGACACGGACACAAGAGGTTTTTATTTGTTGCTGTTATTTTTAATAAACTATGTGATTTCTTGTCTCTATTGTATGTTCTTCCCCCTATGGTATATCCCTTGTTGTCACTGTATTTGATTTGGTACCCTGATATTGTATATACATTTATCTGAATTAGGAAAGGGAAAGGTAACAACAGAATGGTAAGACCAGGGGGGAACCAATTCAACAGCAATATTCACAAGACAATATGTTGGAAATGATCTGTACAACTTGGGGGGTTGGAAGGAGGGAAAGTAGGAGAAAAATGAGGAAAGGGGTAACAAGTTTGACAAGAAATGTACTTATTACCTTACTTATATAACTAACCCCTCTGTACTTCACCTTGACAATAAAAAAGTTGCAATACCAAATGTTAGTGAGGGTGAAGAAGAATACAGACACTGTCGGTAGAAATGTGAAATGGTGTAATCATTGTGGATAATAGTTCAGCATTTCCTCAAAATGTTAAACATGAAGATATCCATGACCTGGCAATTCAACTTGTAAGTATATCTAAAACTCACAATGGAAGCTTATATCCACACAAAACTTCATACAAAAATGTTCCAAGAAATATTATCTATGTAGCTAAATCATAGAAATAATACAAATGCCAAACCACTGGTTAATGAAAAAAGAAAGTATAGTATTTGTATGGTGAAATATTTCTTAACGAATAAAAAGGAATGATGTATTGACGTACACCACAATAGAGATAAACCGTGCTGAGTGAGAGAAGCCAGTCCTGAAAGATCATGTATTATACAATTCTGTCTGCAGGACCTGTTCAGAATAGGCAGATCCGCAGAAATGGAAAGTGGATTAATGCTTGTCTAGGGCTGAGAGAGAAGAGGAGGTGACCTGAGATTGACTGCTAGTGGGTATAGAGTGTCTTTGTGGGATGATAAGATGCTCTAAGAAATTGTGGTAGTGATTATACAACACTAAATATCCATTTGAGTATCTGTTGCACTGTGTACTTTGAAGGGGTGAATCATATAGTATGTAAATTATATTTTACTGAAGCTGGTTAGAATACTAGAAAGAAAATGATAGGTTAGCACATCCATTTTAGCTTTACTTTACCAGAAGATGAAGCAACCTAACAAATCAAATTTAGACATGAGACAAGTACTATAAATGTGCACAAGATCTATCCAGATCTAGTGTAGATTACTTATAGACTAGAGATCCATCAAATGGATCAAAAGCCAGGCCTTCTAAAAATCATTAAGAAGGCATCAGAATTTTTTTGTGTGTGTAACTTACAATCTCTCTTAGCTTTTTCACTTAAAGTTGGTGCTCTACCCTTGAGCCATACCTCCACTTCCAGGTTTTTGCTGGTTAATCAGAGATACGAGTCTCAGATTTTTCTGTTTGGACTGGCTTTGAACTTTGATTCTCAGATCTCAGCCTCCTGAGTAGGTAGGATTATAAGTGGGAACCATCAGTCCCCAGATATTAGGATATGTTTTATGTTGCCAGAAAACAACAACAACAAATGGATAAACAAACACAACAAAAGAGGCTCATTCATTCTTTCTGCTTTCCTTGTCTTCCTAGTGAGATTGAAAACTGGAGTATTCAACCATGTTACTTCCTTTTGACCTTCTGCTTGGCATTTATGGTCCATCCAAGGGAATTCTAGCAACTTAATATCCTACATAATGCAGCTCCCATGCTCTCTTGGTATCATTTGGCTTGACAAATACTTGTGCATACTCTACCCAATGGACTCTTTCTGTTCTTCACGCACCCCAGAGCTCTTTCCACACTGTTCGCTCTGCTTTGTCCCCTCTTCCTTGGTCTTCCTTTACTTTAGGTCTTAAATGTCACCTGCCAGAGATGTTCTGCCTCACACTCCCAAATTAAGTAGGTTCCCATAAGAATCTATCTCATCCAATTAGTTTACTTCACCATATTTATCACAAAGTATATTAAGGACATAATATAAACATTTCTTCATTCTCTACTTCTATATCAGGCACTGTTTTAGATGCTGGGGATATAACAGTGTGTGTGTGTGTGTGTGTGTGTGTGTGTGTGTGTGTGTAAAAAGAGAGAGAGAGAGAGAGAGGGAGGGAAGGAGGGAGAGAGGGAGGGAGGGAGAGAGAGGGAGGGAGAGAGAAAGAGAGAAAGCAGTAATTCAGCCAGGGGCTGGTAGTTCACACTTTGTAATCAGAGCTATTCAAGAGGTTGAGATCTGAGCATCTCAGTTCAAAGGCAGACTGGGCAGAAAAGTCCATAATACTCCATCTCCAATTAACCAGCAAAACTCCAGACTGGAGATGTGACTGTAATGGTAGAATATCAGCTATGAGCAAGAAAGCCAAGTGTGAGCTTGAGGCCCTGAGTTCAAGGCCCAGTTTGCACTCATTTTGGAACTTGAACTCTGTTTCATTCATGGCTGGTGTGCTACGTCTCCAGTCTGGTTTTTTGCTGGCTAATCAAAGATAAAACTTTTGGATTTGTCAGCCCAGGTTTGCTGCTAACCTTGATCCTGGGATCTCAGCCTCTCCAGTAGTTATAATTGTGAATGAGCCACTGGCAGCTGGGAAAATGTTTGCTTTCATTTTTGAACTCTTTGTTGGAACAAATTCCTAAGTCTTACAGATAGACCCTGTGACCTGTTGATCAACTCTAACCAGTGGCAGGATTCACTGGAATCCACTTACACATCTGTGTCTGTTTTCTCCTGAAGGAGCTTCTGGGACTTTCCAGGAAGAAAGGGCTGCCAGTATCTGAGTTAGTCTACAATCTGGTCTCCATGTCACATGAAAGAACCCATCTGCTTGGACTTGCTGCAAAGCTATTCTTGTGCTTGTCCTCCTTCTCCTGACCGCTTCTCCTTACAGTTACCCACACTTTCCAGTTTAATAGTTTTATCCACACTAAGACCAAGACAGAGTTGTGAAGAGGATGACTGTCACCAGAATGGTGACATTCCCAATAATTCCTTCCAAGAAACACAAACCAAACCATGCATAAAACACAAGACACCAGCTTCTGTAACATACACATAGAAAAGCAGAATAAATAGAAGTAGAAAGACTCAAGTAATTAAAAACTTTGGAGGTTACTACCAGGTATTTATCAAACCTACTAAGGCCTGGCATTTTTTAAAATGTTCTATGGGGAAGATTAAAAATAGAAGAAAACAAAATACTTTGTTGTAAATGTGCCTGAAGTGGGCCAGGCACTGGTGTCTCATCTTGTAATCCCAGCTACACAGGAGGCTGAGATCTAAGGATCACAGTTCAAAGACAGCTTAGGTAGACAAATCCTTGACAACTTATCACCAATTAATTGACAAAAAGCCAAAACTGGAAATGTGGCCCAAGTGGCAGAGCACCAGCCTTGAGTGTAAAAGCTAAGTTGGCCTGAGTTACTAAATTCTGTCAGAGAGAAACTTAGCTTTCAGCCATTTGCAGCTGATACAAGATGGACATTTCTGTTCTAATCTCTGTTTGGTGAATTACTTGGAAAAGATCAGAGTTGGCTCAGTATTCTTCTGCCTCCACCCTGTAATTCATCTGTTTTTGTTTGGTCTATAAAAAGCTCTTTGGAGGCCTAATCTCCAAAATATACAAGGAGATCAAGAAACTAACTCCTCTCCAAGCTAATAAACCAATCACTAAATGGGCAAAGGAGTTAAGGAGAGACTTCTCCGAAGAGAGGTAAGACTGTCAAGGAAGCACATGAAGAATTGCTCATCATCGCTGGCCATAAAGGAAATGCAAATCAAAACAACTCTGAGATTCTATCACACCCCAGTTTGAGTGGCCAATATCATGAATTCGAACAACAAACGGTGGCAGAGATGTAGGGAGAAAGGAACCATACTGCACTGTTGATGGGACTGTAAACTAGTATAACCACTCTGGACCACAGTCTGGAGGTTCCTCAAAACACTAAACATAGATCTTCTCTACGACCCAGCTGTACCACTCTTGGGAATCTACCCAGAACATCACAAGCCAGGATACCATAAAGATACTTGCACATCCATGTTCATTGCCGTACTATTCACAATGGCCAAGATATGGAAACAGCCCAGATGCTCTACAATAGATGACTGGATCCAAAAAATGTGATACCTATACACAATGGAATTTTACACAACTACTGGAAAAAATATTTTGCCATGTGCAGGGAAATGATTGGACTTAGAACAAACCATGTTCAATGAGGTAAGCCAAGCTCAATGAGACAAACAGCCCATGTTCTCTCATATGTAGAAGCGAGGTCCAAAATACAACTGTATATGATAAATTATACAAGACTCTAGGCATTCACGCACAGTGAGACCAAAGGAGGATATACTCAGGGGAAGAACACAAAAGTTCAATGCCTATGTGCCCCTGATCATATAAAATAATATTTACCTAAATAAACTCCAGGAAATCTAAATAAGAGGGGTTTATTTTTCTTATCATTTTGTCTTGTTTGTTCATTTATCTCTCTGGGAAGACAAGAAAAGGCACAGACAAGGATGAACAAATGTAGCAGTGGTACTCACCAGACATTATGTTGAAAATGAACCTATACAACTTATGGGTGGAAATGACAGGGAAAAAGTGGGAGAGAATGGGGGAAGGGGTGACATTGTCCAAAAAGAAATGTACTCTTTCTCTGACTTATGTAACTGTACCCTCCCTGTATATCACCTTTACAATAATAAAAAAATATTTTTTAAAAAAACAGTTCTTTGGGGGTTGAAACTGAAATCTTGAGTAGCTCTGAGAATCTTTCACAGCCCTGTATGTGTGAGTCCACAGTTGCTCTCTGACTGTGCAGATTCATACCAACTCACCTGTGTCAGAAGCTGATCCTGGCAGCCTGACCATAGAGCCTGACACATGGGTGTTTAGGAAGAAAGGATGGGAGGGGGCATCACTGTCACTGAGACCAGACACCAGACACTGATCATTCTCATTCTGAAGTTAACAAGTGACAATCTGTCAAAAGCTTGAGTGTCTGCTGGGATCTTTAAACAGGAAGATGTGAAACAGGGTGAGGTGGATGTCTTCTGATGTGGACTTTGGCAAGACTCCAAAGAAGTGAACCTCATTGGGCCATCAGTGACCTGTAATCCTAGCTACTCAGGAGGCTGAGATCAGAGGATCCAGGTTCCAAGCCAGGCTTGGCAGCAAAGTCTATGAGACTCTTATCTCTGATTAATCACCAAAAGCTGAAAGTGGAGGTGTAGATCAAGTGGCTAGCCTTGAGCAAAAAAAAATCTCAGGACAGCACCTAGGCTCTGAGTTGAAGCCCCCGGATAGGCACACACATACCCGTGTGCGTGCTTGCACACACACACACACACACACACACACACACACACACACAAACACACACACACACACACACACACACACACACACAGAAAATAACTTGGGTTGCCTTGTTGGATAAAATGTCAGAGTGATAACAAAAACAGTTATAACTCATTCTAAACCCAGGTGTGTACCTATCATGTTTCTTTTTTGGATGAGAACATTTCAGGTTCACAGAAGTTCGGCAAAAGCAAAGAATATAAGCTGTACCCCCAGGGATGTGAAATGAGCCACTACAACAAAACATGAAGATTATAAAAGGTAAGATGCAGGCCAGGCACTGGTGACTCAAACCTGTAATCATAGCTACTCAAGTGGCTGAGACTGAGGATTGCTGCTCAAAGCCAGCCCAGGCAGACAGATCCAAGAGTCTTATCTCCAATGAATCAGCAAAATTCTGGAACTGGAGACAGAACTCAAGTAGTAAAGCTCCAGCCTTGAGCATAAAAGCTAAGGAAGAGTAGGAGGCCCTGAGTTCAAGAGCCAGTACTGGCACAATAGCAAAACAAAACAAAATAAAAGGCAAGGTGCTTCTTTGCATTTAAAGATGTCACTGGACAGTTCCATGATTTGGGGAGTGGAGGACTTCCCTGACCAGCTAATCACCCTTTTGTGGCATAGCCCTTATTAATGATAAAAGAAAATTCTAATTCTACAGGCATTTTAAATGGACTGTTGGAAGGCCAAAAGGGCAACAGGAACCAAAGAACCATAAAATGAAATTTCTGCTGCAAGAATAGAAAAGTCCTAGCAATTGGCTTTTCTGTCCTGTTTTCCCATTGATAGGGATTTCCAGTGGTATTCACAGAACTTTGCTCTTTTATGCTTGCCCTGACTCTTGTTCTTTCCAAAGTCTACTTCTATCATCATCCAAGAACACATGAGGTAATTTTGTGCATAAGGTCTTTCCTAGAGCTTGCCTCACTTCTATTAACCTTTATGCAGTAATTTATAGTTAAGGTCTAAATGGCACCAGAGCATGTAAATAGTGTCTGAGGGCTCTGCCATCACAGAGTGCTGTGCTTAAGTGGCTCCAACACATTTACTCAGCATATTATGGGAGGAACTGCTGAGATCTCTGTAGGAAATTATTGAGTGAGATTCTACAGAAGATTAGCATTGCTGTATACCAGCCTCTCCTCTTTGGAGTCTGGAAGTTTCAGGGACAGATGTGAACCCAAGGTTTTATCTTGGGAAACTATAAATCTTCATATTTCTTATGATTTGTCATCAAAGATGAACAGATATAAGACATCTCTCTCCATCTCCAGAGGAAATGCAAAGAAACTAGAGACAACCTTTGGCCAACTTGATGTCATGGAACAAATTCTTCAACTTCCTTTAGAACCTTCCTTTCACCTTTTCTCATCCAAAGTGGTCTCCCCCCCACCCAATCTCTCTACCTAGTATGACAGGAGGCCTTTGAGGATCCCAATGATCCAGTCAATCTTGAATGATTTCATATCTACTACCATCATCTTTCCCTCCCTCTATCCACCACCATTAATCCATCTACCCAATCATCCATCCATCCACACATCCATCCATCTATCGTCCACCCATCTATCAATCCACCCATTCACCCATCCATCTATCCATCCATTCATCCCATATTTCTCCTGTGTTTGTGAGAAACATCTGCCAAGTGTTCTCTTAGTCACAGTTAGGAGCAAGATGGACGTGGATCTTCTCTCCAGTGAGCTTTAAATCTCAACTGGGAAAAAATGCACTAAAAAGACCATTTCTTGCATTATTATTCATTGTTGCTAGATGAAAGAAATGCAGTGGTGCAAGGGAAAACCTTAGCTCAGGTTTCTGACTAGTTTGGGCATGAAGGTAGGGAATGGCCAAAGGAAGCGTCTCCATGCAGCACCCTTTGTGCAAATGGCATGATCAGGAGGGCCTCAATGTGTGATGAGGAGAGCCACAAACTCCATGTAGCTGGAGCATAGCCAATGGGAGAAGAGTGGGTGATCAGGAGGGCTTAGAAAGACGTAGTTTACCACCAGAAAGGTGAAAACTCTGAACCTGTACCCCTATTGGGGCTCTCCCTATGAGTATCCCCTCAATGCTGCTTCTCTGGAAGTGGGCTAAATGACCCATCAGTGCTAGTGTTGTCAATCAGTCAATCAGGAGCATACACCTGGGTACTATTTGAATGCTGATTTGGATAAACCAACAGTAAATAAAACAATTTTGAGAGGTTTTTATCCCCTTAGAACCTTGCAAAAATACAATTCAGAAAATATGGATAATATGACGAACTTATACCTAGTTTGAAGGTACACAACAATATTGTGGTTGACCAACAAAATATTCTTATTTTTCTTCTTTTTTCTGTGTGTGTGTGTGTGTGTGTGTGTGTGTGTGTGTGTGTGTGTGTGTGTGTGTGTGTGTCAGTTGTGGCACTTGAACTCTGGGCCTGGGCACTGTCCCTCAGCTCTTCAGCTCAAGGCTAGTGTTCTACCACTTGAGCCACAGTGCCACTTCCAGCAACATATTCTTATTTTCTGAGAGCATTTGAGAGTGAAATGTCATAGTGTCTGCTTTAAATTATTTCAACATTTTTTAGTGGTTTGTATTAAATATATGGGGGTGGGGGATTATTACATCTCCATACATGTTTCTAGTGTATTCTAATCGATCTTTATCACACTCGGCCCCCCAAATAGAATCCGCAACAGATGTCATTATTCTGTTTTCATAGTCGCAAATACTATTCAAGAATATTCAACCCCCTATAACTTCCCCACAAGTGCAGCACCCCCTGCACTAGCTCCTACCCACCCACAGAATCTATTTCTCCCCCTTTCCTGTTGCTCAGCAGCTTTTGTACTTCAAAAAATTATGGTAAAACATATCTGGCACAATATTAGAAGCCATTCTAGATGGAAACTGATTATGTTATACACTATTATGTTTGGAAACACTCATAATAAGTAAATGTTAAACCTAGCCCTGATGGCTCATGACTGTATCCAAGCTACTAAGATCTGTGAGTCAAAGTTCAAAGTCAGCAGAACAGAAAAGTCCATGAGACTCTTGAGTGTGGATGCTAAATAAGAGCATAAGGCCCCAAAATGATACCAAAAGAAAAAGGGGAAAAAAGGAAGAAGGAAAAGAAAAGAAGATGAAAGAAAAGAAAAAAAAGACAAGGGAAGAAAAGAAAAAGAACATGTTAAAAACAAATCCTAGCAGACATGAAATTGATTGACTGGCAGAAAAATAAGCCTGGAAGAAGCCATTTCCCCAGAGGCAAAGGACACAGTTAAAAACATCCATTTTTGCTGGACATTAGTAATCCTAGCTACTCAGGAGGCTGAAACCTAGAAGATCCATGTTTGAAGCCAGCCCCAGAAAGCAAAATCCATAAGACTCTATTGCCAATTAACTAGCAAAAATCTGGGCTGGAAGTAAGGCTCAAGTGGTAGGGCACCAGTTAAGCAAATTCAAGACCCTGAGTTCAAATTCAGTACCAGCATAAAATAAAAACAAAAATAAAACAAAACCCAGTTTCTTTTCATGTGTCTTATATCAGTCTGTGGAAATTCATTTTGATTAATAAAGTCCCTAAAACTTTAAAGCTGAAATCAGGGAGTGAGGGTCAGAATTTAGTTATGTAACTATAAGCAAACTCATAATGAAGCACCTACCACACACCTGTGGAGACCACACAAGGTGCCAAGCCAGTATTTGTATCCTTTCTCCACAATATTGAAGAGGCCCTGTTGCCACAGTCCCTCAGAGCACACAGTTTGGGAAAGGACCCTGATTTATACTCTTTGGGAATCTGATGCTGCACCTCTGAACCAAGAAACATGAACAATGTGTCAATGGATGACATCCACATGGGGTAGAACAGTAGCTCAGCATGAAATTCCCATGAAGTACCAAAGATGAGGTCACTGAAAGGCCACAGAATACAAGGCCATAAAATACAAGATGCTTAGCTATATTTGAAATTCAGGGCCACACACCAAGTGGCTCATACTTGTAATCTTACCTTTTTCTGCACAGGCCACCTTCGTACCTTGACCCTCCAAATCACAGCCTCCTAAGTGGCTAGGCTTACAGGCATGATTCACTGGCACCTGGCTTCATTGTCATAATCTTTCAGGAACTAACATATGAAAAGCTCCTAGACTGGTGTCTAATACATAGTAAACACAGTTGTTTAGAAAAACAACACAGAAAGGTTTTCTAGAGAGAGATTTTGTTAGAATCCCAGTGGGACTAAGGCAGTGACACCTGGCTGAGGTGTGAAGGTATACGTAGGAGTAGGCCACCAGGGACTGGAGAAGAACTGGCCAGGCAGATCTGGATCCACACAGGCTCAGTGGCAGAAGGGGAAATGGCCCTCTGGACTGTACAAGAAGCACAGTGGAGGTCTGGTAGGAGACAGGGATGACTGCTTCAGGTAAGGAAATGAGTTCCAGGCTGGCTGCAATTGTCTACCGTCTAGGCCATACTGAGGAAGCCAGGGCTCAACCATGACCACATGCAGGCCCTTTAAGTTCTCTAGCCCTGATGAGGGAACCTGGTATGATATGATATACAAACCACAGAAACCAATCATAGCCCGAGTCTTGAGAAGTTTGAAAGAGACAGGTAGGTAGGCAGGCAGGCAGGCAGACAGACAGACAGACAAACAAATAGATGATAGGTAGATAGGCAGATAGATATAGATAAGTAGATAGATAGATAGATAGATAGATAGATAGATAGATAGATAGATAGATAGATAGATAGATAGATAGATAGATAGATAGATAGATAGGATGGATACATGGATGCATGCATGGATAGATGGATAGATGGACAGAAAGAAGTAGGAATAGGAAAGTGCTGACCTAGTTAGGATGTCATGAAGTCACAGTGCAGAAGCATGTGTGTAGACCTTATTAAGGCCATCAGTCTTTATTGTAAGGACAAATACTGGTAGGAAAGGGTAGGAGCCTAAGTGAGAACCACAGAGGCTGAAAGGAACAGAGGCAGTGCCTCACAAATCTGTGCACAGAGACACACCTCCCTAATTCCCAGCCTCTTAAATGAGAGTTGCATTCACAGATTAGCTTCAAACAAAGAGAATATAGAAAAGAGAGTGTGTGACTTCCTAGTTTGGGTTATAGACTGCAGCTTCATCTTAAACGTGAGCATTCTCCTCCTCTCTCTTTCTTTCTCCCTTTCTCCCTCTCCCTCTCTCTCTCTCTTCCCCTCCTGTTATGGGTAGACCTATGGTATGGAATTGAATCTTCTAACCAACAGCTGGCAAGGAACTGGGCAGGTCACCATGTGTTAGTATGAAGTGGTAGAGATCTCAGTCCAGCCCTAGGTAAACTCTAAGATGACCCAGCCCCAGACAACTGCTTGCCTGCAACCTCATGAAAGACCCACTAAGCTAAGCCACACCTACATTCCTAACTTTCAGAAACTTTGTGAACTGATAGATATGTTGTGTTAAGCTGCTAAGCTTGGGCAGAATTTGCTACAGAGCATCAAAGTGAATACCGAGGAGATGGATAAAGTCAAAGGTACATAGAACTCCTAGGATTTTTGCAATCACAGCTCTTGGGGAAAGAGAGAGTAAAAAAGGATTCTGAGCTTTGACCCTGGATTACTGAGGTTCCCTTCTAGAAAAAAAGAGAGAAACAGAGGACGGAAAACTTTAGAAGGAAAGATAATAATTTCCATTTGAATTCAATGAATTTAAGGTGCTGGTGAGATTGTTTTTTTAGGCAAAGATTCCCATGGGGATTTAGAAATATGGAAAGGAATAGCAATGGAAGGACAAAGGGTGAACAAATGAAGCAGTGGTACTCGCTAGGCTGAAAGGAACAGAAGCAGTGCCTCACAAATCTGTGCACAGAGACACGCCTCCCTAATTCCCAGACTCTTACATGAGAGTTGCATTCACAGATTTGCTTCAAACAAAGAGAATATAGAAAAGAGTTAGTGTGTGACTTCCAAGTTTGGGTTATAAAGAGACTGTGACTTTCTCTTGAACATGGGCATTTTCCCTCTCCTCCTCTTTCTCTCTCTTCCTTTCTCCCTCTCCCTTCCCCCCCTCCATTGTCCAGTTATGGGTAGAATTATGGAGAGAACCATACAGTATGGTATGGAAATGAATCTTCCAACCAACAGCTGGCAATGCTGAAAATGAACTATAAGAGTTGTGTGTAGGAGAAGGTGAAAAACAAGTCATTTAAGGATACAGGTGGACCCGTTGCAACAATGAGAAGTACAAGTTGTCATGTCGAAAATGAACTTTACAACTTTGGTGGTGGGGGGGAGGATTGGATGGGAGGGTGGGGGGAGGCTGGGAAGGGATATGAAGGGTAAACAAAGGAGGAGGCTGCAATGCTTGATAAGAAATGTACTCATTATCTTGCCCATGTAATTGTAACCCCTCTGTACAGTATGTTCACAATAAAAAAATAAATTTAAAAAAAAGAGTTGTGTGTAGGGAAGGAAGGGGAAAACTGGAAGAGTGACATTGTCTAAAAAGAAATGTACTCATTAGCTGACTTATATAACTGTAACCCCTTTGTACATCACCTTTATAATAGCAATTTAAAAAAATTAAATTATAGGTAGGATGAGGGGACTGGGAGGGAGCAAAGGAAGAGCTGACATTGTTAAAAAATGTAGTCTTTATTTAGTTTATGTAACTGTAACCCTCTGTTCATCACCTTTACAATAACAGTAAATAATTTTAAAAAACTAAATTAAAAAATATAGATAAGTATGGAGGTAGTCTGAGCTGTTGTTTTGATAGTAGTCTAAATAGGCAGAACTACTGCAATGAGAGCATTTCCATGAAAGGAAAAAAGATAAAGACATAAAAGGCAAACAACAAAGATTGTACATACTTATGGTGCCAAAAGAAAAAGAAGTCATGTTCAGAGAAACACATAAAGAACCTATAAAGGGCTTTGTATTTGTCTTTTGTTGTTGTTGTTGCTATAAAAGTTACCTGAGGCATGTAAGCCTATAAAGACAAAAAGGGTTTATTTAGCTCATAGTTTTAGGGGCTGGAAGTCCAAATAGCAAATCCAATGTTGAGAATTGGAGCACAGAAAACCAGACTGAATCGTGGTGACCTACCACCAAGCAAATTCTCCCCAGGCCTTTTTACAATGTCTCTCTCAAGCTGCAATGGAAGGGAGGCTCACAATGATCTCCACTCTTTACAAAGCATTTTTTTTTCATGTTGCAAAATATGGAGACTTTGTCATTGCTGTAGGGCAAGCATCCTTGAGAGTATAGAGGAAACAAAGTAAATCTGGGCTATAGCCAGGCCTCACAGAGAACCAGAACGTGGTTCACAATGAAGCGTCTCTCAAAGTCTGTTCCTTTTTCTGCTTTCTTCTTGCTGTTAATTTCCTAGTAACCATAGGCTTCAACTATAGCCTTCATTCACTGAAGTCACTGAAACCATTGTACCATGGTTTCTGCTCAATGTCTTCTCTTTCCACATCTCTTAGTGTATGCATCAACCCTAGATTATCATTGGTTTGTCAGAAGTCTGTTTTCCTTTAGCTGGGTCTCTCTATGCATCTTAGTTGCAGCTCTAAATTTCTCAAGAGGAATTTGATACAGAGCTTACACAAAGAGAGAGGAGAAAGCAGGTTGTCTTTCTCTGAACTACATTGACTTTGTCCACCCTTCCTTTGACTTTGTGCATTTTGGGGAAAGTCTCGTAGATCTTTCCTGGCCTGGATTTCTTTTCCCTACTGGTCCATGATTCCGGCACACCCTGACACATTCTGACTGCACAAACCTGTGGCTACAATTGTAGTAGCCATGGCTATAAAGAAAATATGGAGCGAGTGTAGTTATTTACCCAAGGGCCTTTTGTGTGTGTCTGTCAGTACTGGGGCTTGAATTCGGGGCCTGGGTATTCTCAGTTGGCTTTTTCACTTGAGGTTGATGCTCTACTACGTGAGCCACACTTCTATGTCCAGATTTTTGCTGGTTAATTGGAGATAGGAGTCTTACAGACTTTCTGACTCAGGCTGGCTTCCAGTCCTAATCCTCAGATCTCAGCCTCCTGAGTAGCTAGGATTACAGGTGTGATCTATCAGTGCTTGGGTCTCATAGGCCTTTATACTTTTTGACTTTTCATAAGTTTTATTTAGAGTTTTTATTTACTTTTTATGATAGAAAAATGAACAAATAAATACATTTTCCTATACAGAAAAAGAAGAGGAAAGAAATGAGAAAGATACAAGAAAGTGTAACTGGTAAAACTTTCCACTACCTTCCCTGCTAGCAATATTATTTTAGTTTTGCTGGGGGAAAAAATCCCAAAGGAAGCATTGTATAGCAGAAGGAGGAATATACTAGACTCTTCTAGGGACTAGAAAGAAAAAAACAACTCTTGTCCTTTACATTGGCTGATTCATGTAGATTGCTTTGTTGCTTGTGAAATATAAGTAACTCCTTCCCTTTGAAAAGTAATTGGCATGAGAGAATTAACCAGCATTTTGGAAGCTGTGATTTTTTTTTTATCTTGGAGGTAAGCAATGGAAAATTTGGTGGTAAGAGGCCAATAGGGCATGGTGTGCTAAGAGGAGAGTGCTTCCTGTAATGTGGAATGCGTACGTGTGAAATCACCAGTCAGTACATTTGCAATAGCTCAACAACATGACCCTTCCTACCGGCTTCCCCACACAGTTCCAGTTTCACACAAAGTGACTTACTGAATAGCTTTACAAAGAAAGCAGGAAGTAAACCCACCAATGGGGGCTCCAATGCCACATTCTTAACCAGATCAAAGTGCCTCTAATCACATATATCAGTCGTTCAGGGCGCATGGTAAAAATCTTGTATTTGCTGTCTCCCTGGGTCCTGGATTTTTCAAATGTGTGATTATGTAAAAGGCCTATCAATTGCTGGAGCAGACTTAGCAGACAATACAACCTTAGCGAGTGTCACCTTGATCTGGAGCCAAAATTGCACCTGCACCCTCATCTAAATGAAATGGAAGCAAAAGTTGGGTTTAAAGTGGCCAGTCCTTTTGTCTGATGCCAGGAAAGCAATGAAAGCTTCATTTTCTACTGCTGTCTCAACAACACCACAGGGCTCCTGAAGTGTGACACTTAGAGGAATGAGTTGCCCCGCTACTTAAAGCAAATAGCTGATTGGGAAGAGGCAGCAGGTGGCCAGGGGAGCCCAGTAATCCCCAGAAGCTCACCAGGGGTCTGTGTTGGGGAAACAAAGCTTAATGCTTTGTCATTCCTTGGGCAAGAGGGAAGGCAGGCAAATTCACTGCTTGTGAAAGGATGAAGAGGAAAAGAAATTGAGAGCCTACCACAGGCATGGAAAACAGGTAAGTTGGCAGATGTGGCTAGAACCTTCCACAGGATCAGAGTGATGTTTTAAATGGCTCTGCGATCCAGCCACTGATGGCTCACACCTGTGATCATAGCTACTCAGAAGACTGAGAACTGAGGGTCAAGGTTCAAAGCCACCCCAGACAGACAAATCAGAGAAACTCTAATTAGCCACCAAAAAGCCAGAAGTGGAAGTGTGGGTCAAGTGGTACAATGCCACCCTTGATCAGAAAAAGGTAAGCAAGAGCACAAGGCCCTAAATTCAAGCCCAAGTACAGCATTAGGAAGAAATAGAGAAAGAGAGAAGGAAGGAAGGAAGGAAGGAAGGAAGGAAGGAAGGAAGGAAGGAAGGAAGGAAGGAAGGAAGGAAGGAAGGAAGGAAGGAAGGAGAAGGAAGGAAACTCAAAAAACCTAGATGGCACTCTAAGAGAAGCAAATCATACACAAGTGAATGTTTCAATCAAATTTGAATACAGAATTCATTGTGTTTAATATTAAACTTGTCTGGATGCCTCCTGCCAAGCTGTAACCTTAGCTTGGACACTGTTAAATAAAAGCAACTGTTCAATATGGTGATTTGCTCCAAAAAAATAAAAAGCACTTTGACAACTTCCTTCCACCCCCCAGGCTAAGATTATCAACAGTTCTAAAAGTGGTATCAAAACTAATTAATGTTGACTTTCCATTTACAATATTAGAAAAATATTGTTTGTCTGTCCTTTGATTTTATGAGGCAATTTTGAGAAAGCTCCATCAGGGTTAGACTCTCAGGTGTGAAAACAGGGTATAACAGGAAATCCAAATGGACACACTTCTGATGGAGATGTTCCATTGGTGATTGGTAGAGAGCAAGAAGGCTCTATTGGACATACAACAAATGGAAAATTCCAACTTTCTTACCTCAACTATTATCCTTACTCCCAATCTACAATTTGGAAACTAGCCACTGAGTTGCTCTAACTTAAAGCTAGGACACTTTCCTGGAGAGGAACCTGGTGGACTCAGTTACTCTTCCAGTTAAGATCTGTCACCATCAGTATCTGTACTTGTGAATAAGTGTAGTTGCTTCCAATTACTTAACAAATAGCATGCTTAATTGGAATTTTTAGAAACTACGTATTCACTTTAGAATTCTCAAAGGGTAGTGTGTGTGTGTGTGTGTGTGTGTGTGTGTGTGTGTGTGTGTGTGTGTGTGTGTGTGTGCTTGCACCAGTACTGGGGCTTGATCTCAGAGCTGGGCTTTTTCTATCAAAATTGGCACTCTACCATTTGAGCCTAAGTTCCACCCTGGCTTTTTGCTGGATTAGCGGAGTATCTCAGATTTGTCTTGCCCACGTTTGCTTTGAACCATGATCTTCAGATCTTAGCTTCCTGGATAGCTATTACAGGTGTGAGCCACCTGTGCCCAGCAAAATAAATAAATAAATAAAAACTTGTTTTTAAATGATGAGGGATTCTAAGCAACAAATTATGTGTGAAAACTAATACACATGTATGTATAGGCACACTTAAACACAATTACAGTTTTGTTTTGTTTGTTTTTTGTCAGTCATGGGGCTTGAACTTTGGGCCTGGGCGCTGTCCCTCAGTTCTTCAGCTCAAGGTAGTGCTCTACAATTTGAGCCACAGCACCACTTCCGGTTTTCTAAGTGGTGTATTGGAGATAAGAGTCTCATGGACTTTCCTGCTGGGGCTGGCTTTGAACCGCAATCCTCAGATCTCAGCCTCCTGAGTAGCTAGGATTATAGGCATGAGCCACCAGTGCCTGGCCACAATTACAGTTTTGAGTAGCAGGGGAAAATATGCTTTGAATGTTTTATTTTCTTTCTTTGACAAATACCACCTGCTTAGGAGATCTCATAGCAGCCAGAGCATTTCCCTTACCTACTGCCTCAGGCCAGCCACAGTGGCTCCTATAGGGCAGAAACAGAGAAACACGTGGTGGCTTAGTGAGGAGTTGATAAGGTGTTATTAAACACTGTTCTATTTAACAACCTAGTTTAGCACTCAGCCATTGGAGAGTTCTTTTTGTCTATCATGGAGTTCCAATTTTTGACCTGTATTAGTCTCAGAAAGAAAAAGATAGGAAGTGGCACCGTGGCTCAAGGCTAGAGTGCTAGCCTTGACCTAAAGAGCTCAGGGTCAACGCCCAGCCCAAGAGGTCAAGCCCCATGAACAACAAGAAGAAAGAAAGAAAGAAAAAGAAAGAAAGAAAGAAAGAAAGAAAGAAAGAAAGAAAGAAAGAAAGAAAGAAAGAAAGAAAGAAAGAAAGAAAGAAAGAAAGAAAGAAAGAAAAGAAAGAAAGAAAGAAAGAAAGAAAGAAACGGAGGAAGGAAGGAAGGAAAAAAGAAAGAAAGAAAGAATAGATACAGAGAGAGAACCAGAGACAGTAATAGACTGAGACAGAGAAACTACTCATAGCAAATAATATACTATAAAGCAGGTGATTGAAACTGATCTTAAAATATTTTGAGTCATCCATTCTTCAGAAATAGAGACTATAAATACAAGATTGGCTAATACTAGGAAACTGCAATTTTCCTTTAACGTAACATAATCTTTGTTTATCTCAAGATGAAACCACAATTATTTGTAAAGATGTTATCTAGCTTTTGATTTGAAAGTATTTTTGGGAAAATGAAGTATAACACTTAACAAACCATAGAGATACCAGCAGTAGACAGTCAAGAACAACGTTTTTGTCATTGATTTTAGCTCAATTCTCCTTTTTTCTTAGGAAAACTGTCCTTGCTTTCCTTTCAGTACATTTGTTAAAAATCAAATGAGAATGAAGACAAAGAATTAATATCCTTGTTAGATAAAAAAAAAGATTACAAGTTAACAAAATGATAAACTACCTATAAAGAAAAAACTGATCAGAGTCATAAATCATTTTAAAATGGCCAATGGCACTGGGTACTAGTGGCTCAGGCCTGTAATCCTAGCTATTCAGGAGGCTGAGATCTGAGAATCATGGATCGAAGCCAGCCCAGGCAGAAAAGTCCCCATGAGACTCTTATCTCCAATAAACTACTCAAAAATTCAGAAGTGGAGCTGTAGCTCAAGTGCTAGAGCACTAGCTTGGGCACAAAGAAGCTTAGGGACAGTACCCAGGCCCTGAATTCAAGCCCCAGGGCCAGCAAAACAAACAAATGGCCAATGGCCATTCAAGAGAATGTTTAGCTTCATTAAGAATCTAAAGTGTAAATTGTAATGACCCAAGGTGTCAAATTGGAAAAAAAAAATAATCCTGACATATAAGTACAAATAACTAGTATACTGTGAGTATACATTGATTTGATCTAATCCCTACCTGCCTTCAGAAAAGTATTAACTCAAATTGATTTTACACATACATATGTATACACAGACACATATATATATACATACCTTCAGAAAATCATATGTAGCTCTTCACAGAATTCCTAGCACTATTTATACTGAAAGGCATGTATAAAGAGTATATATTCTTTTATTTGACAGATATATATACACACATACACACACATATATATGTATGCACCTAAGAAATCATAGTAGGTGTACTGAAAGCTATCACTATAAGGATATTCATTAAAGAACTATTTTTATTACCCACAACTTGACTTAGAAGATTTTTTTTATTTTTTCTTGTGCTTTATCTGCAATTAAACTCAGGGCCTGAAGCTCTTGCTCAGTTTTTTTTTTTCTCTCATAGGTGGTACTCTACCAGTTAAGCCACATTTCTAGTCTAGCATTTTGTTGATTTATTGGAGAGAGAGTCACTTAGACTTGTCTGCTCAGGCTGTCTTCAAATGTTGATCCTCATAGCTCAACTCCTTGAATAGCTAGGATTATAGACATGAGTTACCAGCCCCAGACACTTAAATACTTTCATATAAACATATATGCTGTGCAAAAGCAGATTCATATTCAATATTCACAATGCATTAAATGAGAAAGGAAGTCTGAACACTATTCACTGCATTATTTCAATATTGTTATTTATATACTAATATATATATATATATATATATATATATATATAAACACAAAATCATGCAATCAGTGATCATCTTTGGGAATTAGGCCAACTGGTGATTTCTAGTTTATTCTTGTTCTTTACTTGTCTTTTCTATAATGTTCATGTTACTACTTTTTTTTTGTCAGTCATGGGGCTTGAACTCAGGGCCTGATCCCTGTCCCTGAGCTCTTTTGTTCCAGGCTAGCATCCTATCACTTTGAGCCACAGTGCCTCTTCCAGTTTTTGAGTGGTTTATTGGAGGTAACAGTCTCATGGATTTTCCTGCCTGGGTTGTCTTCAAACCACGATCCTCATATATCAGCCTCTTGAGTAGCTAGTATTATAGGCATGAGCCACCAGTGCCCAGCATGTTATTACTTTTGAAAAACCAATGTTTTCACATAATTATGTTATTTTTTTGCAATTAAGAAAAGCAATGAAATTATCCTTACTGATTGGGATAGGCTTCTCATTGAGCAAACATTTCATCTCAATTATTTTAACATTGGATTCATAACCAGCCTTTGTCAAGTACTTTGCATTTTGCAATGCACCTTTACATTTATATGAGCTTCTTCAACCAAGAGCCCTTATTACAGATGACCAATGACCTATAACTTTAATCACAGCACTACTAATTAAATCTGGTTGAGATCTTTGCTCCCTCATAATGGAAATTACACTGTAAATAAGAGAGAGGAAAATGTCTTATTCTACAGTCTTGGGTAAGAGAGAGGAGAGGAGTGGGAGGAGAGAAGGAAGGAGGAAGAATTGAGGAAGAGGGAGAATTGAGAAAGGAATTGGAGGGAGGGCATTGACAGAAATGCAGGTGTGGAGCAATCCTCTATGGTTTTTCATTATTATTTTCATCCCACTAAAGATAAGCCACTATGAAGAAACTTCAGACTTATAAACATTGTGTGTGTGTGTGTGTGTGTGTGTGTGTGTGTGTGTGCGTGTGTGTGTGTGTGTGTGTGTATGCACACAGGTAAGCCCCTGTGTACCAGTATTAGGACTTGAACTTGGGACCTTGAACTCTTGTTTAGTTTTTCACTCAAGTGGCACTCTACCACTTGAGCCACAGTTCTACTTCTGGCATTTTTTGGGGGGGGGGGGAGGTCCGGTCATGGGCCTGAACTCTGGGCCTGGGTGCTATCCCTCAGCTCTTCAGCTCAAGGCTAGCGCTCTACCACTTGAGCCACAGTGCCACTTCCGGCTTTTTTCTTTTTGCTTATGTGGTACTGAGGAATCAAACCCAGGGCCTCAGGCATGCAAGGCAAGCACTCTACCACTGAGCCACCTTCCCAGCCCTACTTACGGCATTTTAGTAGTTAATTGGAGATAAGAATCTCTTTCCTGCCTAGCCTGGCTTCAGACTGTGGTCCTCATATCTCAGCTTCTTAAGTAACTAGGATTATAGGCATTTGCCACAAAAGCCTAGCAGGCTTAGACCCCATTTTACTCCACAATTTCTAATACTTCTCAACTTCCATTAACACATGGGACTGCCTTATTATATGTGGCTAAAATATGCCAATTCCTCACCGGAAGCACCTTGAAGAGGGGAGGGGAGGTTTGTAAGATTTGGGGTGCACAGAGCTACTTACCACATCTCAGTTTGGGGAGAGGGGAGAATCAATGTGTTGAAAAACAAGAGTCAGAACAGAGATTAAATGAACAAGGAATCAGCTGAACCAGAAATGCAAATCAGTGTGCTTCAGTTCCGCAGGATTTGTAGGACCTGAACATTCTATTCTTCCTTCATATTACCCCGTGTCCCCAGAGGGGCTTCTGAGCTTTCCTGCATTTCTGTTGAAATGCAGAGGGAACAGTGGGCAGCAACAGAATCAGATATTTACTTTTGAGAAGCATCTCCACGATTTATAGTGTCCTTCTCACAAGGAGTTGAGGCGGGGAGAGGCATCTTGGAAGTTTATTCCCCTTTCTTTCCATTGCTTTTCCTCTCTTTACTAGTCACAATCCAAAGCTTAAAATCAAAGATGATTTTAAAAGTGCCTCTTAACTAATTATCAGAGTTACAAGCATGCAGGCTTAGAGATTTCTAACACTCGCCTGCATTTTCACTTGGAAAGTTGCAGCAGAAAGCTCCTAGGTGCCGACAGAACACTTCCTGAAAATATAAATTTCAAAATAATTTCATGGTTCTTATCACAATGGAATTAGGAGGGAGACAGGAAGTGGGGAAGGGGAAAGAGAAAAAGGATGAGTGAGGAAATGAGATGATAAAGAAGATGAATACAGATTTAAAAGAAAAAGAATGGAAGCTGAGACCAAAAGGACTAAACCACAGCAATAGACGGGGCTCATACCTGTAATCCCAGCTACTCAGGTGGCTGGGATCTGAAGATCCTGATTTGAAACTATTTGGGACAGACAAATATGGGATACTCTCAGCTCCAATTAACTAGCAAAAAAATGGGAAGAGGAGGTGTGAGTCAAGTGGTAGAATGCTAGTCTTGAGTGAAAAATCTAATCAAGAGCTTGAGGCCAAGAGTTTAAGCACACACTGTCATACACACACACACACACACACACACACACACACATACACACACACACATGCACACAGACACACACAGGTAAGCCAAGGACAGATGGCAAAGGGATTAAAAATGTGGGTCTAGAGCCCAACAACTTGAGTTTGATGAAGGAAGTGTAGCATAGGCAGATAGTTTACCTAAAGTAAAGTATCAAATGAGATCAAGTATATGAATGTCTGCAGGAGAGACATTCAATAACCTATAGCTGTTGTAATTGGTCATGATCTCTTACATCACAGCTTATACATCATTTTCTTGAGCTAGCATATGCTCACAAATACAAGATATCTAAGTAGAAGGCCCAATGGGAGCACAAAGTAACCTAGGATCTTAAGATCACATGGGTGGATCACAATTTTAAAATGTATTGTGAGAAATCAACTTCTGAGAATTACATCCTTGTTATTTGAAATTTTACAACTTACAAGCTTTCAGAATAAACATACTATGTGTTAAATGTTTCTCAAAAGCCTCCTTTAATGGAATGAACTATTAGATATAAAGAAAAATGAGACACATTCCTTGCTCTTCAAGTTTGAGGTCCAGTTAGGGGGACAAAATGCATGTAAAAACACACTGTTTGGAACTTCACAGAAACTTGAAATAGAAGTTTTAAAATCCCACATAGAGTTGGACGCCACTGTCCCATATAGAGTTGGACACACACCTATAATCCTACCTACTCAAGAGACTGAGATCTGAGGATTACAGTTCAAAGCTAGCCTGGACAGGACAGTCTGTGAAACTCCAGAAAAGCTGGAAGTGGAGCTGGCCTCAAGTCTAGAACACTAGCCTTGAGCAAAAACAAAAACAAAAACTCCTCAGGGACAGGCACACAAACACACACACAAAAATGTACATCAGACACTGAAACACAGGTATTTCTTTCAAATACTCTGACATCAATTTCATGAGGGACTGTGGTTGCTATTGTTACTTTGTTTTGTTTTGTTTCTTTGAGACAGCATCTTACTAGGTACCCTGTGCTAGCCTCAAATTTAGGATGGTAGGGGAAAAACAAAGGAGGAGGCAACAATGCTTGAAAGGAAATGTACTCATTACCTTACTCATGTAACTGTAACCCCGCACGGTCCCCCTACACAGGCTTCCAGAGCAGATGGGATTACAGGCAGGCACCATTGTGCCTCACATTTCAATGGTGAAGTCTTCTTTAAATTTGGAGGCTAGAAAAATAGCCATATGGATATAGCCTTTAACCTATGACAGAAGATGGAGTTCACTGCAAAAGTCTGCACATAACACACAGCCCACCATAGCTCATGATTAAATTGAATTGGATTTGAGGTTTGGAGGTGGGAGGAGTGCTAGATCTAAAGTAAAGAAGTATTTGCTCAGGAGAAAGGTGGGGGGGGGGGTGCATGCATGTATGGGTTTATGTGTGTGTATTGGTACTGGGGCGTGAACTCAGGACCTCACACTCTTGGGATCCGCAGCCTCCTAAGTAGCTAGGCTTAAATGTGTGGGCCAATGGAGCCCAGCTTGGGCTAGACTTTTACTCATTTAATTCAGAAAGGATACCTACTATGTGTCAGATATTATGTCATTAAAAGGCCTAAGCTCTTTTGCCCTTGAGATGCTCAGGACATATCCAAGAGCACAAGGGCATTGAGAACCATTTCTATTCAGCATAACCAAGATTCCAAAAGAGCCATGTATAAAAAACAGGAAGGCAGTAATGGAGGCGACATTTGAGTCAGATCATAAGAGGATGTGTTTGACACGGATTTTTCCATTAATAGAATTACTCCTGCTTTATAGCAAGCAGCCTGCTAGAAGAGCAAATGTAAACCAATAACTCGTGTTGGGCTAACTCAGGAGACTGCATGACAGAACCTATTAGCGACAGGCTACACTCTTATTTCAAGTACTCAGTAAATATTCAGGCATTAATCATTGCAGTTTCTGAGAAACAACTTAGCCTCAAGTGTTCCTGATATTCTAGGGATGGTCTTTGACGTTGGAAATCTCTTGAATTCTCGTTGCTTTATGTTCAATATGTCCAGGTTCCAACCTCATGACAGATATTCAGACAATAAAGACCATGTTTAAATTACTATAAAGATGAACCTAAAATCATTATAGATGAACTGGTTTACATGCACATTTCAGAGGAATTTTTCAAAGTGTAAGTGGGGTAAAGACCCTTGGCTTGGCTTTTCCTTAGAGAGCTTGTATTGGAAGCTTATTCACAGTCCTTGTACCAGGCAGAATTGTGTGTGTAGTTTTTTCCTTTTTTTCCCTTTCTTTCCTTTTCTTTCTTTCTTTTGTTTCTCTTTCTTTCCCTTCTTTCTCTCTTCCTTCCTTCCTTCCTTCCTTTCCTTCTTTCTTTCCTTCCTTTCCTTCTTTCCTTCTTTCTTTCTGTCTTTCTTTCTTTCTTTCTTTCTTTCTTTTCTTTCTTTCTTTCTTCCTTCCTTCCTTCCTTCCTTCCTTCCTTCCTTCCTTCCTTCCTTCTTTCCTTCCTTCCTTTTCTTCCTTCCTTCCTTTCTGGTCTGCAACAAGGATTCAAACTTAGTATCTGATACTTTCATTCATTGGTTTGTGTTCTACCTCCTGGGTCATACCTTTCTGGATTATGTATTTCAAGTTATTTGTGTGGACAAAGCCAAGGATGTCAACCACTGGACATCGTATTTGTCACTTTCCTGGCTGTACAAACACTTCTCCAAATTAATGTTATCCATAGAAAATCAGCTAGACACTAGTGGCTCATATCTATAATCCTAACTACTCAGGAGGCTGATATCTGAGGATCACAGTTCAAAGCCAAATCAGGCAATATATCTCCAATTAACAATCAAAAGGCTAGAAGTAGAGTTTGGCTCAAGTGGTAGAGTACCAGCTTTGAGCACAAAGACCAAGCCAGAGCTTGAGATCCTGAGTTGAAGCCCCAGAGTCACAGGTGACTCAGAGAACTACCCAAGACTCATCTCCCACAAAGACGTATACAGAAAAAAGTATAAAGCCAGAGGGGTTAGTTGTGCCAAGTAGTTGGCTGGTTGGCTGCTGAGTAAGCTAGACTTGATCCAAGATCCTGGGCATGAAAGTCCAGCTTCTCCCCAAAGGTGGTCTTGTTTGTAGTTTCCCCTTGGTCTAGCTCACTGGTCAGGGATCAATGTGTTGTTTGGGATAAATACCACACTCATCAGGTAATGCATACATGCTTAGGGTGGGGATGTGTGATGCTATGTGTAACAGGGGATGTACTGAAGTTTTCATTACTGTCTCTAGTTTAATTTAATGGAAGGTGGAGGAGTCTAGATCATATAGGCCAGGGTGTGCTACGTTCCTGGAAACTTCTGCTCAAGGAAGTGAATCTAGTTGCATAATCTTTGAAGGTCAAGCATGAATTCCACCTCATCACATGGGCCTTCACCAGGCAAGAAGGATGGATTTTAAATTCTCTACCAAACCAGAGTTCAGGGCAAACCTTATATCTTTTGGCTTTGATGTTTTGCAAAGAAAATGTGTTGTCTTTGTAAACCTTCCTAGGGTTTGTGTCTATAAACATCATCTTTCCAAAACAATTTTAGATTCAATGTGGATAAACAGCACCAGAAATAGCAGACAGTTTCCATTCCTAATTTTACTGTTGATTTTACTGAACTTCAATTCCTAATTCTAGGAACAGATATTCTGAGAACTTTTTGTCTTTCTTTTTGGGTGCTGGGATTGAATCCAGAGCCTTTTCCATATGAAACACATACTGTATCTTTAAACTACATCCTTGCCTCCTTTACTTTTTAAAATTTGAAAATCATGGAGTTATAGACCTGGAAGGGACTTTATGAACCATCTGGCCCAATATACACACTTGAGCTTTGTCCTTGCTGTACAGAAGTGCAGAGACTCAGTCAAGCACTGTCATGAATCTAATAAATAGGATATAGTGATAAATTACTGGAAGAGAGTATTTCACTATACAGGTTTCCTGTAAAACTAGACATTTATGAGATAATTTTTGTTTCATTTTCAAATATTTGGAATGTTAAAGGGCCCCCAAATAGTAGGACGGGTTTTGTTTGTTCAGTATAATAAAATTTAGGAAAACTGGCTGTAAGTATCTCAGATATCTATATATCTAATTCACACACTAGCATGAATTAGATGCTGTTGGCATCTAACCAAAGAGACAGAAGTAAATTTGACCATGAGCTTCCTAGTAGCTAACAGAAAAAAGACTAGACAATGAGATTTTTTTTTTGAGTTAATGATACTTAGCAGAAGAGTGCTCACTTAGGAAGCATGATGTTCTGAGTTCAAATTCCCATGCTTCAAAACAAAAAACAAAAACCTTAAAAACAAGTTAGGAATACAATTATTACTGATACATTTAAAATAATCTTACCAAACCATTTAAAATCCAAATAAGATGATTAAAAAAAGGAAACAAACAAGTGGCTCCAGAAGCAGCTGTTATTTCCAATACTTAGAATAGAAAGCTAGCTCATAAAGAAGATCAGGGGGCAACCTCAGTAATGCCCCCTTTCCATGCAGAAGATAGAGCTTTATAGGCAAGCTTACAATGTACTTCCTGGAGACTGATAGCCTATTGTCACAGTGTAGTTTAATAGAAACAGTTTCTAAGAAGTTGGACCATATGAAACACATGCATAGCTCTGAATTATCTAACTTGACTCTTGATTTTAGTCTTCTCTGTCATTAGTCAGCTATGCCTGCCTCCAAAGGATGAGTTATTTACCTACTCTGGAACTGAACTGCATAGGCTCTGAATTTTTTTTTTTTTTTTTTTGGTCGGTCGTGGGGCTTGAACTCTGGGCCTGGGCGCTGTCCCTCAGCTCTTCAGCTCAAGGCGAGCGTTCTACCACTTGAGCTACAGCGCCACTTCCGGTTTTCTGGTGGTTTATTGGAGATAGGAGTCTCGCGGTCTTTCCTGCCCGGGTTGGCTTTGAACCGCGATCCTCAGATCTCAGCCTCCTGAGTAGCTAGGATTACAGGCGTGAGCCACCAGCGCCCGGCTTAGGCTCTGAATTTTAAAAGCTCTAGAAGTCTAGAGGATAGAGTTTTTTCTTTTCCAGAAAAATTGTCTTCATGAAATGTGTGAACTAAGCCTTGTAGCCAGCCATCTACAAGCTTTAAAATATTCCTGAAATCCTGAACTATCAGAAGTTGGAAAAAGCAAAGTGAAAGGAGAGAGACAAAGAATAGAAGATCACTACAAATAATTTGACCTGCTTGAACAATTTGCTTTAAATCAACTTCAGTTTCTTTAGGCAACTTTCCTATTAATAATGGTAATAATAATCATAATAATTAGTTTAAAATCAGCTTATAATTTAATGATAATAACAGCAAAAGCAGCTAAGGGCACTTACAAATGTTAGCTAGAATTACTCTTAATCCTCAGGATTACATAAAAGAGTAGATACTATTCATATTATGTTTCACAGATGAGAAAATTATGACTCTGAATAACTGGAATAACTTGTCCAGAATTATGTGAATAAAAGAGCTTGACCCAGAAGTAAAGCTGGATATAGAATCTGCCATGCCACCATCTCCCAGCACCTGTGGTAGGAGACAGCTGGAGGGAACTTCACTCCCATAAGACAGCAGATACCAGACAGGGCACTTCCTCTCAAAAGAGAACCTTGTTGAAAGACAGTTGTAGGGCTTTCTAAGAAGAGAATCTCTATAAATGCAGGTAATAATGATCAACAATCATTATCTTAATAATTTAACAGTAAACAATGTTGAAGTTTCCTTGAAAAGCTGAAGATCATGGATCATCGTTTCCACCAAAATGACACAGTAGTCCTAACTCCTTTCTTAGGTAAAACATAAACAGACTGTCCCCCAAATCAACACAAGACAGATTATAGACAGTGTATGAGCAAACTCCACAGAGGACCAAATTCTATTAGAGAAAAAAAGAAGGTCCTTGTTCACTTTTCAGCTTGTGCCCAGTCTCTGGGATCCTTGTGCTGTGTTCCCACTATATTAGTATGAAGTACAACCATTCTACAATATCTCCAAGGAATTTGCTTCATGGATTCCCAACTCTGTGTTTCTCTTATATATAAAATAGCATAGTGAACCACACCTGTAATCTCAGCTACTCAGGAGAACATGATAAAAAAAAAAAGAGCTTAAGGCCAACCTGGATAACAAAACAAAATCTCATCTCAAAAACCGCATACCCATGCAAAACCAGCTTAGTATTTGCAGCTATATTATGCACATCTTCCTATGTCATCCTAGCTTTAAATCATCTCTAGTTTACTTATAATACCTAATATATGGTAAGGTAAAATGTTATACATAATAGTTGTTAAACTGAATTGTTTAGAGAATAATAAGTAACAAGAAAAAAGCCTGGACATGCTCAACAAAGAAACAATATAAAAATGGTTTTTTTTAGCCTGGTACCAGTGGTTCATACCTGGAATCCTACTCATGAGGCTGAGATCGGAGAATCAAGATTCATAATCATTCCTGACAGACACATCAGAGGGACTCTTACATCTCTAATTCATCAGCAAAAACTCCTAAGTGGGGATATGGCTCAAGTGATATAGTACCAGCCTTAAAGTGAAAAAGCTAAGAGCCCAAGGCCCTAAGTTCAAGCCCCAGTACCAGCACAAATAAAAGGAAGGAAGAAAAGAAGAAGGAAGGAAGGTAGGCAGGGAGGGAGGGAAGGAGGGAAAAAGAAGGAAGTTTTGTTAGCAGTTCATTGAATAAGGATATGGAGAGCTAACCATAGTCTTTTCTCTGATATTTTCTTTCCCTCTTCCTTTCCACGTCTCCCTTCCTTTCCCCACCCAGCACACACTTTCCTGGGCCATAGGACAGGGGTGCACTTGGATAGTATGCTATTACTCACATACAATCACGTACCATGAATACATCCAGGATTCACACCTCATACTTTTAATTACCCTTCATCAGAGGATTCTTCTAGTTAAATACCTTTTATTAATTTTCCTCTTAAAAGTGGAACGCAGTAATAGCAATCATTTACTACACATTTCTCAAACTCATACCAATATTTCCATTGAAACAAGTAAGGCAAATCCCACTCCATCTCACACACACACACATGTGTGCATGTACAAAGAGGGATGGCAAGTGAGTAGACTTGTTTAAACCTTCCCTTATACTCACAGTGGGGTTGGATCGGTGTATCTCTCTCTATACCATTAACCTTGCTGATGTCAAATTTTCCTGCATACCATTCATGAAGACTTTCCACTGTTGAAGTTGCCTGGCTCCTTGTATTGGTGCCCCTTCACTAAACTACCCACAACCTGACAGGTATAGCAGAACCTTGAGCCAAACCACCTCTAGTCAATGCCATCTTCCCAAAGTACAGGGCTTCCCCTTCAGAGAACTGTGCATTTCAGAATTGCTTGAACTGATTCTTCAAAGTTCAGCAATTTTCAAAATTAGTGAGACATCCTTGGTCTACTGAGTGAACTTCAGGCTTCAACAAAACTTTCTGATTGGGATGAATTATCTATCGAAAAGGCTAAAGTTGAAAGTTAACATTTGCTTAGCTTCTGTGGCCTCCTTTCAATGTCTCTACTACCTTAGCACAGAGAACAGGGCCTAGAGAAACCTGGGAACTGCTGGTCCCTCAACAATCTCTGTGGTTGCCTCCAAGGGTCCAGCTGTCGGTGCCCATATCCAGCCCTAAAGGGCCCAGGCTGGCCTTAGGGAGGACCTGTATTCCAGGAAAGATCCACAGGCCATGAGCCCCCTTGGGGCCTAGGACTTCACATCATACTTCATTCAGAGGTTAGGCATCTCAGGAAGCCAATACATATAGCTTGTTGTCGTCCACAGTGGACAGAACATTCTAGAAAGCAGATGTGATCTGTCATACCTAAAGCCTCACTTACATCTCCCAGTTGTCGTTCTTAGAAAGGCATGAGGTTCATGTTATTCTGACCCTGCCTGTAGGCATTGGATTCAGATTTCTGCTCTCGACCTTTCGAGGAAAAGTGGAAGGACTTTGAGACCTTGCCCACATGCCCTGGCACTTTGGACTTTCGAGTGTTTCTCCACGTAGTTAGAGATACATTTTCTATGTAACTATTGTTCTTTCCTTCATGTCCTTACAGTTATTGAACATCTAGTCTATGCCAAGATTTGTGCTGGAGACACTACCGAAGAACCAAACATGAGCCCAGCTCTCTTAAAGGTACATTCTGTTAAGCAATTGGGCCAGTAGCTACATCTTTATAAAGTTGTGGGATGTGTTTTCTCCAAGTGCGGGATGCCAAGAGCAGCCTAACAGGCGGATCTAATGGAGGACACTTGTGCAACTGCATTTGTCACACCATCTGTCCCTAGCAGGAGGCCCCATGGATGTGAGCCCCAGCCAGAGCATGCTTCACATAGTTGCCTTCCAGGTCTGCTGTGGATTCCTTAAAAGAAAGGCAGCAGTCATTCGGGGTTCCACCTCTCAGGGAAATCTGGATTGGCACCTTCATTTGCTTTGAGCTGGAAAGAGTTTGAAGTGAATTCAAGAGGCAGGATCCTTGTCATTCAACTCTGAAACAACTTACCGTAACCTATAAGTGGAACTTTTAGAATTACGTACACACAAGTAATTAAGAAGTCTCAAATTTGTACATACAAATTATTAGTAATTTGGCAGTAGAGTAATTGAGCATCCATGACTTTCCAGAGCACTTGTCTCCATTGTTCTCATTGTCTCTTTAAAGGGACACTGGAGCTCAGTGTCAGTGGCTCACATGTGTAATCCTAGCTACGCAGAAGGCTGAGATCTGAGAATCATGGTTCAAAGCTAGCTCCCAGAAGGCAAATCCATGAGACTCTTTTCGCTAATTAACCAACAACAAAGCCAGAAGTGGAACTGTGGCTCAAGCGTTAGAACATCCGCCTTAAGTGGAAAAAGCCAAGCAAGAACACAATGCCCTGACTTCAAACTCTGGTAATGGAAAAATAAAAAAACGGGACAGGGATTATTGGCAGGGATTATTGCCCCCAGTTCTCTTCAGGAAGCATGAAAATGGCTCTAATGTAGACCATGCTTTCCTGCTTTACTATATGGGAGGGACTAGCCTGAAAAAGAACTAGACCTTGTGGCCTCATTGTTACATTACACTAGAGATAGAAGGAAAAAAAAGACAGAGAAGAGGAAAAGAGGGAGGAAAAGAAAGGGAGGGGAAATAATATCATATTTTAAATTACTGCAAAAAAAACCTAATGAATAAATGATCAAAAATGGTAAATGAAGCCAGAACAGCTTTGCCAGGTTTTCCCTTTTACTTGGAGTTCAGGGTTCTAGGATGATTCATGTAACACTGAAAGTCACAATCATGTGTGGGCCTACACATTGGCTTTGTTCATTCTTTCCAAGATTTGAGGGTCAGAGGGCCCTAGATGCTATGGCTTTGTAGACCCTGTTCTTGGGGATTCTTTCCAACTCTATGGTAAGAATTTCACCTGGGCAGCTTGACAGCAAAGATAGCGAGAGGACATATCAGAGAAATTGGCAAAAGCTCTAAGTCAGAATGGTCATCCATCATGTCCATCTGTCATGTGGGTCGCCTCTTGGAAAGTTCCATCTTCTGTTTAGGAACAAACAGTGGTGAGGATGCAGCTTTAGTTGTAGTTGGCTGGACCAGTGAGCAGTCTTTGTTAAGGGGTCTGTCATGGGCACTGTAAAATGTCTGACAGCCTCTCTGACTTCAACCCAGGTAACCACTGCCCTACAGGTTTTCAATGATGATGACCCAGTCTCTAGAGAGCTAGTAGTAGCCAATTGATTATACTGAGCACCAAAAGTCCTGAACTGGAGAAGCCTGAATTCTGTATAACCCAGTCCCTTGCTGCCCAGCCCAACCCAGCTGGCTTTGGAGCAATCCTCCTCTGGTGAGGGGGTAGGGCAAACAGCTCTGTGGGGATGTTTGTCCAGCCTCTCTGGTGGCTGACACTGGCCTCTTCAGAGAAACAAACACATACTTAGTGAGAGAGTAAGTGCAAATTATCATTGGAAGCAGATTACCTAGTTTGAGACTTCTATTAGGCCAGGAACAAAACCATACACAAATCTCTTGTCACGTACCAGGAAGAGGCCTGTCTTCAGCTGAGATTAGGGAGGATAGCCCTTTATGAACTTTTCATCCTTTCCTGGTCTTAGACCCCAGATCCCTCCTTGGGCACAGGCCTGGAGGCAGTTTCTAGCCAAATCCAGAGTGCTCCAGCACACTCCTCTGCACTGCCTGCCTGTGTTTAATCAGAGTGTGTGTGCAACAGGGAGTCGTGGAGATGGTGACAGTGAGATACCTCTGGCTTTCCAGTCACCAGGATTTGGAATGAAATATAAAGTGAAATAAACTTTGGTACTGAATTCAAAGTATTTTCAGAGAATATTTAATTTGTGTGAGAATGTATGTGTGTGCACGTGTGTGTGTGTGTGTGTGTGTGTGTGTGTGTGTGTGTGTGTGGCAGTTCTAGGGCTGAACTCAGGACCTGGGTGCTGTTCTTTAGCTTTTTTTACTCAAGGCTGGTGCTCTACCACTTGAGCCACAGCTCCACTTCCAACTTTCTGGTGGTTCATTTGGAGACATGAGTCTCATGGATTTTTCTTTCCCAAGGCTAGCTTTGAACCACAATCCTCAGATCTCAGCCTCCTAAGTAGCTAAGATTATAGGCATGAGCCAGCACCTAGCATATTTAAAGTTTTAATGTATTTGTATAGGTTGGTAAGCAATTCATAGCCATGTGCCACTCAATCTGTCTCTCTATCTCTTTGTATATCTCTCTCAGACAGACAGACAGACAGACAGACAGACAGACAGACACACACACACACACACACACACACACACACACACACATACACACACACACACACACACACACACACACACTTTGTTTTGGCCAGCAGAGTCACCACACAGCAACTTCATCCTGGAAGCCGTCTTGATTCCTGCCACCTCACAGCTGCTAAGCTGTCCCTGACTTCTTCTCTCCAGCTGTTGTTTGCCAAATTAGAAGATGGTTGACTGGGGGAGGGGAGGACAAACTGTGCTAAGTAGAGGAGGACAGAGGAAATGCACTCCTTTCTTAGAATCCCAATGATCCAAGGACTGTGCTGAAGGAATCAGGACTAGTTACCCCAGAATCAGAAAACCCAAACACCAGCTGTCACCCAGGAAGCTAGAAACCTAAGTCTTGCTGAAGCCAAACAACTGCCTTTGGCAGTGCTGGGCTTTCAATTCAAGGCCTCATGCTGACTAGGCAGTTACTCTATCAGTTGCACGATACCTCCAGCCACCAGCACCATTTTTCTTTCTTTCCATTCTTTCTCTCTCTCTCTTTCTTTCTTTCTTTCTCTACCCCTTTCTTTCTTTCTTTCTTTCTTTCTTTCTTTCTTTCTTTCTTTCTTTCTTTCTTTCTTTCTTTCTTTCTTTCTTTCTTTCTTTCTTTCTTTTGCTTTGGGTTATTTGGGCCTGGACCATGAGGTCTCATACCTATACTTCTCCCACCATATCCAGCTTGTTTGTTGACATTGAGTCTTAGTATTTTTTTGTCCAGTATAGCCTCAAATCATGATCCTCTGATTACAAGCCTCCAGAATAGCTGGCAAGAAAGGCATACACCACTATACTTGGCACTAACTTGTCGTTTTAATTGGTCCTCCTGTGCTGATAATCTCTAAATCTTCCTTCCCAGCCTTTGGCCACACTCTGAAGACTTCCCTGGGTCTGAATTTTCAGTTGTCTGTTGACCATGTAAATATCCACCACACCAGAGGAAATGTAATCTTAGTGAAAACCTCATTTCCAGTCCAGCAACCCTTCTATTTGTCACCTCCTACCCTCTAACAGGATCCTCTCCTAAAAACTGAAAGCCTGGGTCATCTTCAAAGCCTCCTCTCCATCTGCTCCTTGTTTTTTTATTTCGACAGAAATAACTCTCCTCTCTCAACCCAAACTTTTGCACTGCTTGGGCACAAGTCACTGTCTTATTTCTGCCCCTTACCTGGACACCACTTCCTAAACAGCCTAGACTTTGTCCTCTGCTTGTGAGGCTTCTGTGGCTCCCTTTGACCTATGAAGTTGCTGAGTAAGGTTTTCAAGGGCAGCTGTGGTTTACCCACAATGCTATTTTTCTATTCTTATCTGTCCTTGGCCCCTTCCATCAGTCTTTCTGCCCTCACACATTACTTGTTTGTGTAAGAATTGAGACCAGGAGCAGGCCCCACTTCGCTCATGCCCTTCCTCAGGGCAGGAGTCCTGGATCCAGGTAGCTTCCCCACCCCGGAGAACCTGCTTCCTCCATTCCCAGGATCCTTTGCAATCCATGTCTATCCTAAGGAGTTTTATTCTTTAGAGCATTTGCATTTTATGCACCTATGCCTTAGCAGCTGCCATTCTCCTCCTCATTCTAGGTCCTTAGAAACTGAGGCTCTGCTTCTTCTAGCTAGTTGCTTGGGAAATAATTGGTGAATGAAAACTGATTCCTAGAAAGGCTCAGCCCGCTGAAGGGATGAGAATAGACTTAAGGGGCAGGTCAGGGGCAGCAATGAAAGGGGTAAGTACATAGGAATCTGTGGTTTACCCACATTCCTATTTAGTACTCTATAATAACAGGGTGTGTGGGAGGTGGGATGGGTAAGGGCTCAGACAGCCCAATTCTGGCCTTCAGGAAAAGTGAGAAGGGTTCCTATCCACACCCAGTCTCCAGGTCCCTGGGAGATCCAGGACAGCAATGCAGAGGAGGAATCATGATTAAGCACTGTGCCTGTGACGGCTGTGACAGAGCAAATGGGACATGGCCTCAGGGTCAGCAGTGAAGATTCAGTCCCCAGGGAACTCTCTGTGCCAAGTACCCACAGAGGAGTCATGTTACCCTGAAATGTGGTAATTCCATAGCACCTCTCCCCTGGGTACTTCTCTCACACGTACACACACACACACACACACACGTAATCATAAACTGCGGTTCCTTCATTTGAAATGATCTTAAAAGAAAAATCCCCAGAGGAATGTTAAGAGAAATTACTAGGCTAGCACACTTCCCAAATCAAAAGTTTCCTTGAAGACCAAAGGAAAACAGATCCTGTAGAAGGGACTACAAAAGCTGGAAAGATAGCAAGGACTAGGGATCCTCCTTTCAAAGATCCATATTCAGATCTTATTTGTAGACCTACCCTAGTCACAGAAGTCACTGAATCTAATTGTCACGTGACACCTAGAAAGGTAAACATATCTCCTAGAAAGGAAAAAAGAGGTGCAGAAACAGGCAGGTGAGTTGACTTTGTATCTGTATCAGCTTAGAAGCTTTCTGGGAAGATCCACATGGAGTCAATGTCTCAAGATAAACACTGTTCAAAGCTTAGCTCACCATTCAAGTCCCACACGTGTACTCCTAGCTACTCAGGAGGCTGAGATCTGAACATCAAAGTTTAAAGCCAGCCCAGACAGGAAAATCCATAGGACTCTCATCTCCAGTGAACCACCAAAAAGCTGGAAGTGGAAGTGTGGCTCAAGTGGTAGAACTTAGCCTTGAGCAAAAGAGTTAAGGGACAATATCCCAAACCTGAGTTCAATCCCCAGAATTCACACACAAACTACACACACACACACACACACACACACACACACACACACACACACACACACACACACACACACACACACACACACACACACACACACATATATTCATGGAAGATTACAGCTTTGGTAAATTATCTCCTAACTTCATACCAGCAAGGGAGCCAAAAGAATAGATCCACAGACATCCATCCAGGGAGCCTAATGGATGCAAGGTGTTCATGGCTAGCTGGGATGGGTGAAGCCATGCCTCCCATGGGCTGCTCCCAGCCAGTGAGTGAGTTTGGCCGGGAACCCTCATCGAGCTGCTTCAGAAGGACTGAGGACTGCCCAGGAGGTTGTTGGGTTGACTTTTCTGACTACTTCCTCCATAGGCAAGCTCCATAGTCATGTTCTCCATAGCCACGAACCTTTCTTGGACTGCATTAGATTGTATAGGAGACACCACCCAATCTTCCTTCTTGTCCTTCTGCCCTGTGTCTCAGACTTGTATCATAGTCGGATGCCTTTCCCATCCTCCTCCACCTTTTACACCAAATTTCCCCATAGGACTTCCCCCTAATAAAACCCTGGCTTGTTAAGTCCTGCCCTGGATCTGATTCTTGGAGGAGTAAAGATTAAACACTTCTGTTTTTTCTTTCTCTTTCTTTCTTTCTTTCTTTCTTTCTTTCTTTCTTTCTTTCTTTCTTTCTTTCTTTCTTTTTCTTTCTCTCTCTCTCTCTTTCTTCCTTCCTTCCTTCTTTCCTTCCTTTCTTGCTTGCTTGCTTGCTTTTTTGCTTGTTTTATTTACTGGCTTCCTCATTCCCACCATGCTTCCTGAAGAAGAATTTTCTCCACACAAAACAGTGGACCTTGTGGGTCACCAGTGGCTCATGCCTGTAATCCTAGCTATTCAGGAGGCTGAGTTCTGAGCATCTTGGTTCAAAGCCACTCCAGGCAAGAAAGTTTGTGAACTCTTATCTCTAGCAAACCAGCAAAAAGCCAGAAGTAGAGGTATGGCTCAAATGGTAGAGTGCCCACCATGAGCAAAAAAATCCTCAGGGACAGTGCCCAGGCTCTAAGTTCAAGCCCCACATCTAGCACATGAAAACAATAAAACAACAACAATAACAACAAAAAACAACCAGTAGAAATCAGGGCTGGTGGTGACAGTAATTGTTCTCAGACATTGATCTACTCTCAGGCAAAGCCTAATGGATCACAATGCCTTGTTCAATACTGCAATCCCTCTTCTTACCTACATGGCCTTAAGCAAGTTATCCAACAGCAGGGTATCTTAGGGACTCAGCTGTACAACAGAGCTAATGGACCACGCTATCTTTATTGGAGTGGTGGGAAGTAGGTACTGAAGGAAATTGCTACATAAAGTATCCTCAACACTCTGCGAGGTGCTGAGCATTTGTTCAACAAACAGTACTACTTGATAGTATGTGTAGTATGTGTTTTTCTCTGCCCAGATAAGAGAACTTAACGCAAGATTTCTCAAACCCTGGCAAATTATCCTAAACTGTCATCAGTAATGGTGTGGCATCACTTCTAATGCAAGAGGCTAGTTTTGAGGGCCAGTTGGCTGGGCTACAAACCCTGGAGCCTAGCCAAGAAATCATGCCCAGACAATATCCTTTACACACTTGGAGTCTGAATCCCACTATAGTATTTAAATATAGATCTGAACAGGCCAGACAGTGCACCACTAATGGATGGATATCCGCAACATGTTCCCATGCCAGTAAGCAGCTTGGGGAATGAAAGACACACTACTTCTGGTTCTCCCATCCTGTAGGGCAAAGGCTATGCCTTCTGGCTCCACTTTAGAGCAGGGAAAGCAATACCATTAGCAGCCCCAGCTTTATCCCTGCCTTTCAGGTTTGTTTCCCCCTATTGGGCAGCAGTTAGAGCCCATGCTTAGAAGAAAAGGATGAGGCTGGGGGTGTGGGGGGGGGGGGCGGGGACTGCCTGGCTCTAGCCCCAAGCACTGTGCCCCAGCTGGCCTCAGCTGCCTTGGAATGGGGCAGGGTGGCTGGGATGTAATTGCCTGGGCAGAGATATGAGGTATGCAGGCCTACGTGCGCTGCCACATGTACCGCAGAGGCTGGGAGGGATTCTGCTTAGTGAGTGTCCATCTGATAACGACCTGAATCCTTAAGATGCCAACTGCCTGCCAGGGGGAACATGTCTGTACACTGGCATCCAGGGGTCCAGGAGGCAGAACAAAGGGTCTGTTACTGACTCAGCCCTGTGTTAGTGTGTCATCTGCACTGAAACAAGTCTTGGGCGAACTGCCAGACAGACTGTATCTAGGAATCCCAGAGACTAGAATGGAGAATGTCAATTCTAAAAGGGACTTTCTGAAGGCAGCTTCCTGTCAATGGGCCAAACTCGGCTGTCTCATGAGGATTTGGCACTGAGACTCATACCTTTCTGAGAGTATGCTTTTCTGTGCCTTCCATTACCCCAAGCCTGGCCAGAGCTGGCTGTCTTAGTGCCCTCTTGGTTAGGGGCTCAGCATCTCTCAAAGCCTAAAGTCTTCCCTCACCCTATTTCAGCAGGACATAATCGCACTAGTAATTAATAAATACATATTTGTTAATGAAACAATTTATATGGAAACCATATGAATGAAACTATTTAGGTAGAAACTATATAAATGAAACTTTATATTAATAAAACAATTTATATAGACTATAAACTGGGCTTCAGGAGATTATGACTATAATCCTATCTACTCAGGAGTCTGAGACCTAACAATCAAAACTTAAAGTCAGCCCAGGCAGACAAATCTAAGAATCTTAACTCCAATTAACCACCAAAAACCCAGAAATGGAGCTGTGGTTCAAGTGGTAGAGCCTCAGCCTTGGGCAAAAAAAAAAAAAAAAAACCCTAACGAACAGCACTCAGGCCCTGAGTTCAAGCATCAGGACTGGCGTGAAAGGAAAGAAACTATTTGTAAACCAAAAAGAAAAGAATTTATAAGTAAATAAATATACAAACATTTAGTTTGGTTTCATTGGCTACTTACTGCTCCAAAATGCTTTCTCTATTACAAAAAGCCTAGGAGAGGTAGTTATTTTATATTTAACAGATAAGTCAACTGAGGCAGAGAAAGGAGAAATATCCACTCCAAGTCCCATTGTCAGCAAAATGACAGAAACTTCTTCTAGATGGTCTAAACCAAGCAACCACAGTTCCAGAGACTATTCTAAATTCTTCTCCATTTATAGGTAAGTACAAATCAGTTAAATGTCTACCAGACCATCATGTTGCTGAATGCTGGCAACTCATGCCTGTGATCCTAGCACCTCAGGAGGCATTTCCCCCCCTCAAGGCTAGCACTCAACCACTTGAACCACGACTCTACTTCCCACCTCTTGGGAATTAATCAGATAAGGGTCTCATAGACTTTCCTGCCTGGGCTGGCTTTGAACCATGACCCTCAGATCCCAGCCTTCTGAGTAACTAGGATTACAGGATTACAGGAGTGAGCCACCATTGCTTGGCAAGCCTTGCCCCTATTGAGAGCAGCACCTACCTTGGTGAGCCATTCTCAGAAAGAAGGAATTTCTTGAGGCATGGAAATAATGAAATAACCCAACATTAGTAATCCTAATTCAGCTACATGGGCACTTTCATCAATGATGGTTCTATTACTTTCTCTGCCTTTCAGGTGAGGATACCCAGGCTCAGAGACTTTATATACTTTCCCAAAGGAAGTGCTGGCAAATCTAGGACTCAGCCTCATGCCAGCCCACGTCCAACTTTCCCAGGACCTTTCTTTGGTTCTTCACAGGAAAAAGCTAGGCAAAGGTCCTGCCTACATCTTCTGCTATATGGTGAGACAATTTTATTACTTGTGATCTTTGCAACATCTACTGTTTATGACCATTGTTTCATAGTAGGCCAGCTTTGTTTCCCAATCAGCTTATCGAGATGGGGAGCAGCATTAGTGGGTTCAATTTTATTTCAAGCAGAACCTGGGTCTTTCAGGGAAGGCAAAGACTTAAAGGCAGCCTGCTCTCCATACTTGGAGTGGCTCAGTCACTTAAGTCCTAGAAAGCAGAAGAAAACTTCACTAGCTCCCAAGTCATTCATTGAGAAGGACTTCCATGGTTCTCTTGCCCTTTTCTGTCAATCTCTTTACAGTTATTGGCAATTTTGTGATCCCAAAGTAAATCAGGTTTCATATCAACTAAGTTTTTTGGTCCTGCTTCTGCTTAATGACAACCCACCATACAGCTGGCCTGTCCTTCTATATGGTACCAACCAATATGGAACCCATCATAACTTCCTCCTGAAGCCCAAACTCTTTCGATGTGAAATAATGACACACAACAACACATGCAGATATGCACGCATCACCACCTAAAGCCCAGTCAAAAGCCAAGCTCCATTTCAAGAGAACTGACCATGCAGGATGCACCCTCTGATTGAACCAAAAAACAAGAAGGCTGGGTGTTTCCTTTTCTTTTCCAAAACAAAGATACAAAAGCTGTTCTCATGTGAAAGAGGTGGAAGCTACCCAACCTGATTCTCTCCTCTGGGGTGTCACGTACATGGTACATCAAGCACACGCCATGAGTGTCCAGGCATATTGAGTCATGTGTGAGAGTTGACAGAAGAAAAGGTGTCACCTCTTCGGAATGTGAGACAGTCTTTGTCAACTGGCTGTTCTAAATGCTGTTCCTTGTTCCCTGAGAACCTGAACATCACTACATATTTACTACACCAACCCAAGAGCAGAGGCCCTCAGAGACACTATGAGATAAGATGGCAAAGTTTTCTTCCTGCTGCTTCTTGCATCTTCCCATTTTTAAGAGAGATTATGAGCCCATCTTATGCTCAGCCCCTTTCCTGTATTTTTCTACTAATATCTCTATAGTATGTTTTCTATGAAACAGCTCATCTGGTTAGTGTTTCCATAAGAATATGTTAGTGCAAGTCTTGTATTATCAAGTGGTAATAGCTGGTCATTTCCTTCCTCTCCTTAAAGGTAGGCAACTCTTGCCAGAAAAAGTGGCTCACACCTCTAGTTGGAGTTATTCAGAGGATAAAAATAGGGAGGATTATGGTTCAAGGCCAGCCTGTGGGGAAATGTTTTCGAGACTTGCCATCTCAACCAATAAAAGTCTGGGTATGGGTCTGGGAAGGTGGCTCAGTGGTAGAGTGCTTGCCTTGCATGCATAAGGCCCCAGGTTCAATTCCTCAGCACCACATAAGCAGAAATAAAACGCTGAAAGTGGCACTGCGGCTCAAGTGGTAGAGTGCTAGCCTTGAGCTGAAGAGCTGAGGGACAGCGCCCAGGCCCAGAGTTCAGGCCCTGTGACTGGCAAGTCTGGGTATGGTGCACACCAGTCATCCCAGCTATTCAGGAAATGTGAATAGAAGGAAGATGGTCTGGGTTGGCTGGGCACAAATGTGAGACCCTACTGGATAAGTATTAAAGGTAGAAGGGTGACTCAAATGTTAAGAGGGCCTGCCTAGTAATCACAAGGCCTTGAGTTCAAACCAGAACTGCCAAAAAAAAAAAAAAAACTGGGGGAAACATGGTAAGCAACTCACTTAAGTGAGTTGGAACTCTACTCCAAACCATAGACGCTCCTCAACTTATAACAGAGCTATTATTCCTTAATAAGGCCATTGTAAGTTGTAAAGACAGTGAGTCCCAAATGTATTTGATACACCTCATCTCCTAAAGGGCCTCTCTTAGCCACACAGCATACAGGAGTTCTGGTTGTTTTCCCCCTTGACTGCATGGCTGACAGATAGCCACAGCTCTCTGTATCTCCCCATCATATCACTGCCCCAGGAAATATTAACACTTAAAACACCAGCCTCAGATTCTACTAAATGTGTATCGTATCTGTACTGTCATGAAGTTGAAAAACCCTAAGTCAAACCCCTGCAGTAAGCTGAGAGCTGCAGTGGCCCCTTGTGATCTTTAGTCCATCCCCTCTACCTGCTCATCAGTGTCATTGTGAAGAATATTCTCCCAAGTCAGGAAGGCCAGGCCTCAGGTTTTAAACATAAAAAGCCTACAAAACAAAAGCCTCCACTTTTGTTGTTGTTGTTGTTCCTGGGTGTTAAGCTCTTTAAAAAGTACTCTGTCAAAAAAGTATTCTCTCAAGTTGCTATAAAAATTAGGTGTCTTGTCCAGGGAAGCTGGCTCAGTGGTAGAGTCCTTGCCTTGCATGCATGAGGCCCTAGATTTCATTCCTCAACACCACATAAGCAGCAAAAATAGGTGTCTCAGTGACAGCTGTCCATTTCTTGTTCGACTTAGAGACCAATACAGGTTTGAGAACTCTGGTCTAGCTAGTTCCTCCTTGGAACAGAACCCATTGTCTCTCCAAGCTGGAAGAACAGGCAGAGTCTCCAATATCTACATTTTCCCCAGGACTCATTCCTGATTCTTCCTTATGTCCTACAAATTTTTCTTTTCTTTTCTTTTCCTCTCTTTCTTCTTATTTATTTTTTGTGCTGGTACTGGGGCTTGAACTCAGAGCCTGGGCACTATCCCTTAGCTTTTCAGCTCAAGGCAGGTACTATACCAATTGAATCACAGCTCCACTTTTGGCTTTTGGGGTGGTTAATTGGAGATCAAAGTCTCACATATTTTCCTACCTGGGCTAGCTTTGAACCTCCATCCTCAGCTCTCAGCCATTTGAGTAGCTAGAATTTGCTGGCATAAACCACTGGTGTCAGGCTTAGAGTTTTCTGAGGACATTACAAGAATGCTGAGGAATCTGTGTTATTGCTCTCATAGAGATCCCTACTTCTAAGACAGTTCAGAGAGCAGAAAAGGAAACTCACAGGGAGGAAGAAGCCAACATGGGTAGGTCACTCACTGCCTCAGGCCTTCCCTTGTGGAACCAATGTGTATTTTGAGAGCACATGTCAAAATTCTAAAAATTGTTATTACTGGGACTGGTGAATCATGGCCCAGGTTGGTGGTAATACAAATGCCATTACCCAGTATTGGCTGTGATATATTCAAACCCATGCCACTGAATTAGAAGGAGGGAGCAGCCCCTAAATTGCTATGGAATGGGAAAAGGGGGTGTGCTTGTCTATAGCACTCAGGAAGATCTGTGATTTAACCTTAGAGGCAACAGTGACTGAGCTAAAATGCTGTCTGTGCTTCAAGAGGCAGGGGAGACATCTTGGTCTACCATAATAATAACAGATCGTTATAATTCAGGAACAAAAATGGGATTACTCTTCTTTAGTAGAAGGTAACTGGAAAAAAAGATGGGAGAAGGCTAAGACCTTGCTCTGGAGGGACTGCTGCTATCCAGGTCCTTCCTCTTCCCCACAGATCCTGCTGTTGAAATCTAAATAATTAATTCAATGGTATTTGGATGTTAAGACCTTTGGAAGTGATTAGATCATGAGACTGGAGCTCTTGTTGTAGAATTAGTGCCCCTATAAGAAGAAACAGAGGAAATGCCAGGCTGACGGTATGGTTCTGTGTGGTGCTTGCCTGGTATGCATGAGGTCCTGGATTCAACATCCAGCATCAAAAAGGAAGAAAAAAGACATGAGAGAGATGATCTCTTTCTCTTTCTGCTTTCTGCCATGGGAGAATATGACAGGATCTCTGTCTCTTTTCCAAGTACTGTATCCCTGCCAGATAGTAAATATGCCTGAGTCTTTGCATGGGATTTCTTAGCCTCCAGAACTGTGGCAAATAAATATTTGTTCTTTAGACAACCCAGACTGTAGAAGTTTGTTATAAGAATTCAAACTAAGATAGACTACATTTCCCAGCACCATCTTTAGAACAACATATAATTAATAACTGTTACACATTAAGTTATATATTTATAGCTCTCTTTAGCTCAGATTCAATTAGCCATGGGTTGAAAATGTTGGGAGAGGGGCTGTGAAGGTGGCTCAGTGGTAGAGCGCTTGCCTTGCATGCATGAGGCCCTGGGTTCGATTCCTCAGCACCACATAAGCAAAAAGAAAAAAGCCAGAAGTAGCACTGTGGCTCAAGTGGTAGAGCGCTAGCCTTGAGCTGAAGAACTGAGGGACAGGGCCCAGGCCCAGAGTTCAGGCCCCACGACCGGACCCCCCCCACACACACACACAGAAAGAAAAGAAAATGTTGGGAGAAAAAAATACAACAATACTGAACATGTACAGGCTTCTTTCTGTGATTATTCCTTGAACCATATAGAAAACCACTATTTATATAGCATGCACATTGGCTTTTTAGTATTATAAATAATGTAGAGATGATTTAAAATGTGCAGGGGAATGTTCACAGGCTCTCTGCAAATACTATATGTCATGGTGTATAGCAAACACCATCCCACGTACAGATCCGGAACCATTCCCCCAGGAATATGAAAGGATGGCTACAATTTGATAAGCTTTGTTGACATGCACACACACCTGTGAAACCCTACGTCCATAATCAGCAAAATCACCCACAATTCCCCAGTGTTCTTAGTCATCTCTGCCTCCTGTCTCTTCCTACCCCTCCCATCAGGCAACCACTAACTTCCTTTCTGTCATTATAGATTTGTTTGCATTTTCTAGAATTTTATAGCCATGACACCATACAGTATATATACTATTTCAAGGAGTGTGGCTTCTTTTATCTAGCATAATTACTTTGAGATTGTGATATGTATTATGGATCATGCTCAACAGAAGGAAGCAAAAGTCTGAGTTTGCCTATTGTCTAGAAAGAAGCTGGGAGCCTTGAAGGGAATTGGAGAAAACCAGAAGCAAAAAAAGACTGAGACTTTCAGAGAGTTTTATTTTTAGCAGTCAGAGAGCTCACTCCAAGGTACAGAGAATGAAGAGCAGGTGCAGATGAAAGGGGGGAATCAAAGTCCAACTGGAGAGCAGTCAGAGACAGGTATAAGTGCAGAGATAGACTTAGAAGAGCCAGGTGGTGACTGGGTGTCCACAAGAAATAAGTCTGGGCCTGAGGATCCTTGTCTGTTAACTGGAAAAGCAGCATTAGGATGATCTCTAAGGTCCTTTTCAACTCTAAATGTGTGGGCATCTGAATGAGCAATTCATTTCAGCATGTATCCATTGAGGATCTCTCTTTGACTGTGTCTAAAACACTGTGGGCTACCAGCCTTGTCTATGTTGCTCCCACCAATCAAAAACAATTGATCTTGACACCTGTGGTCCATATCTGTAATCTTAGTCACTTAAGAGATCGAAATCTGAGGATCCTAACTCAAAACCAGCCAGAGGAAAAAAGTCCGTAAGACTTATCTCCAATTAACAACCAAAAAGCTAACCAAAAAGCAAGAATTGGAGCTGTGATTCAAGTGACAGTGTCTAGGTCAATTTCAAGCCCCAGTACTGGTGCACATGCACACTCATGTACACACTCATACACACATACACATATAATTAAATACTTGCCACTCAATGTAGAGTGATACATATTTCCTACAAAAGAAGTTTGAGTGAGAAGCAATCCTAGATTAGAGAATGAATTTACCTTTATTACAATGGACATTGCAAAGGGGGTCCTGCAAGGGTCATGAGTTAAAACTTACCCACATCTCAGAGCAAGAGGGGAGATGGCACAACATTGAACAAAGACCCTGTGTCCTTGTGGACATCATTTTGGTCCAAGTTGCTCCCATCTCATTTTCAGAACTGTCTGCAGTGATCTGAATTGACTAAAGCTAAAGCCAAGTTACTCTTCTGGAGAAATGAGGAGACTCATGCACAGATGGGTGGAACCGGAAGCTGAGGGAAGATCAGTGAGAAAACAAAAGGATTTCCTAGGATGAGTCACTCACTGTTTTTCTGGGAATACGTTTCAGAAGCCATCCCAAAGTCCCCAGCACCTGCCCGTGGCTTGTATTTTGTCCTGTTAAGAAATGTGGCAAAGGAAATTGCAAGCCCTGTCTGGCAACCCACAGGCCACATGCTGGCCAGAGCGTACCTGACAGTTTACACATCAAGTGCATGAGTCTGCAGGGCTCATCTTTCAACAGGCAGATTTCCTTCTCTTTAAATAGAGAAAATTTTATGTCACTGTTTCCTGTAATAGCCACAGCTTGGATTTTCAGATAAAGTTGTAAAGTGTTAAAAGCTTACTGAACTGGGCACTGGTAGCTCCTGCTGGTAACCCTAGCTATTCTGGAGGCTGAGATCTGGGGATCACTGTTCAAAGCCAGTCCATGCAGAGAAATCTATGAGACTCTTATCTCCAATCAACCACCAAAAAGCTAGAAGTATAGAGCTGAGGCTCAAATAGTAGAGCATCATATTGGCCCTGAGCATAAAAAGGTAAAGGAAAGTGCCCAGTTCAAGTCTTAGTTCTGGCACCAAAAAAAGGAAGGAAAGCTTACTAAAGTGCATGTCTATATGTGCACATATATGTGTATGGGTATGGATATCAGATTTAACAATAATTCAAGTCTATCAAGCAAAATAGGAACTGTTGAGATGATTTCTTTTGTTGGTTTACATTGATCTGGGAACAAACTATTCCTTCACTTTCATAAGCATATGTATACCAAACTGGAGAAAGTAGTCACAGAAAGACAGAGGAGCCAGAACATAGAGGGCCCAACCTAGGAAAGAGTTAAAGGGAAATTTCAGGATGGCTGCAAGGGAGACACATAGCAGCCAGGAAAATTACCTGTCCTGATAGGGGCAAAGGGACAGGGCCTCCAGGAACACTGTTTCAAAAAAACACTAGGAAGTAATGCTTGCACATAGGTCAGGATGTGATTCACAGATCTGTCAGGGAGCTTTGTTCCCCCAAATACCTAGCTAAGACAAAAATAAGTCAACAGGAGGCTGCAAGAGTACCATGGACCAAATATCACCTCTTCTCACCAAAATTCATCTTGAGGCTTAGTCCTTGGTATAACAGTTTTGAGAGGTACCAGGGGTCTTTAAGAGCCAGGTATAGTGGTTCTTGCCTGTAATCCCATCTTCTTGGGAGGTGGAGATTGGGAAAACCGTGATGTGAGACCGACCTAGCCAAAAAGTTTGTGAGACCTCTATCTCAACTAATCAAGAAGGGCATTGTGCTACACGTCTGTTATCCCAGATACATAGGATGTATCTGTAAATAGGGAATCACATTCCAGGCAAGCATAGGCAAAAACATGAGACTCTATTCAAAAAATAGCTAAAAGCATATAACGGGGTGGGGGGAGAGGCGGGGGCTGGGAAGGTGACTCAGTGGTAGAGTGCTTGCCTGGCATGCATGAGGTTCGATTCCTCAGCACCACATAAGCAGAAAAGGCCAGAAGTGGTGCTGTGACTCAAATGGTAGAGTGCTAGTCTTGAACTGAAGAGCTGATGGACAGCACCCAGGCCCAGAGTTCAGGCCCCATGACTGGCAAAAAAAAAAAAAAAAAAAAAAAAGCCTATAAGGGCTGGAAGTATGACTCAAGTACAGAATATATGCCTGCCAAGTACTAAGTCCTGAGTTCCAAACCCCTGTATAGGAAAAAAAAGCAGGGAATGACTAAGTCTTTAACAGGGATTTATATTTTTCTCAAGAGACTTGTTTTGTTCCTGCAAGAGTAGGTTGTCATAAGTGATCAGTTCTTCTGTTCCTTTCCTCTTTCTGCATGGCCATGTGTTCCAGTAACTAGACAGTAACTCCTGCCCTCAGCAATCTGACGCTGATAATAGGCTAATAGGCTCTTGAATCAGGAGCCAACATAAGTCTATTTTCTGTTTCATGTTGTTTTTGTGCCAGTACTGGGGCTTGAACTCAGGGCCTGGGCACTGTCTCTTAACTTTCTCACACAAGGCTGGCATTCTTGCACTGGTCCAGAATTCCACTTCCAACTTTTTGCTTGTTAAATTGGAGATAAGAGTCTCCTACCCAAGTTGGCTTCTGACCGTGATCCTCCGATCTCATCCTCCTGCTAGCTAGGATTACAGGGGTGAGCCACTGGTGCTTGGCTAAAACCTCTTTTCTCCATAAATTATCCAGCCTTAGTAACTGTAAACACTGAAGAAGAAAATAAGCAACAGGGAATCTGAATTCAGACAGACTTTCTAGTTTTGTTTTTGCTCATTTTTCCTTTAAATTTGGCACATTTTTGTCTTTTTGAGACTTTGGATCCCTCTACTCCAAAATGAAAAGACTGCTATTCCTTCTCTGTTTTAAAGAGGTTAACACTATGGCTATATGAAACACATCCACATATAAAACACTGTTGTCAAATATTCTAGATGTGGTGAGAGGCAGGAGAAGAACAAGGAAACTGACACATCTTGGTCCTCCCAATATCCTCAACATTGCTGCTCTCTCTAGAGGGGTGTTCATCCATTAAGAGAGATACCTCAGCCTCTGCGGTAGACATCTCTCTAAATGCTCACTCCTGGGTGATTGGCTAGAGGTTGAGTTCAAGGACATTTCTGTATTTATTTTTGTGCCAGTCCTGGGGCTTGTACTCGTGGCCTGGGCATTGTCCCTTCGTTTTTTCACTCAAGGCTAGCACGCCATTACTTGAGCCACTGTTTCCCTTCCAGATTTTGGTGGTTCATTGGAGATAAGAGTCTCACAGCCTTTCCTGCCTGGGCTGGCTTTCAACTGAGATCTTCAGATCTCAATCTCCTGATACTTGGGATGACAAGCATGAGCCACCATACCCTGGTGCTGGGCAGCTTTACTGAATCAGATCCTTACACCTCCTTATTCAGAAACCTAGCACTTAGAGTACACAATTTGCCCTACTCCCATCTGACCCACCTTAGCCAGACAATACTACACACACACACACACACACACACACACACACACACACACACACACACACACAGAGGAAATCAAAGAGAACCTCAATGGTACGTACCTTCTAAAACACCTTTAAGAATAAGTAGCCTTAATCCTAAGGAGGATTCCTTTATATTCAGGCTGCTTTGAAAGGAACGTGACTCAAGACCAGAATCCAGGAGTGACTTGAAAGATTACAGGGGAGAAGTGAATGTGTTTAAAAATTAATCATCTGGAAGTGGCGCTGTAGTTCAAGTGGTAGAGCGCTCGCCTTGAGCTGAAGAGCTGAGGGACAGCACCCAGGCCCAGAGTTCAAGCCCCACGACCGACAAAAATAAAATAAAATAAAATAAAATAAAAATTAATCATCTTTCATCTAAACGTTTGGAACCTGGGTAGTTCCCTTTCAGTCAAATTCTCAAACCTACACATGCTCTGATTTGACCCTCACCAGCAAAGCCACTTGTCCTGCATCTGAAATGACCCTGAGCTGGGAGCCGTTAGAGGACACTGTTTGCATGTGAGTCTGACTGGTCATGTCATCTTGGCCAGGAATTTCACCTCTCTGAGTCTCAGTTGTTTTTCTTATGCAGAAAATAATACAATAATCACACTGGTTTCTGGTTAAAGTAACAGTCCTTTGCAAGTGTGCTCACAGTGTCTGCTGGTTTTTATTCCTCTGATATTTCCTAGAGTTTCTCCTCGGTCATCTACTCTTTTTTATTTTATTTTATTTTATTTTATTTGTGAACATACTGTACAGAGTGGTTACAATTACATGGGCAGGATAATACGTACATTTCTTACCAAGCATTGAAGCCTCCTCCTTTGTTTACCCTTCACATCCCTTCCCAGCCTCCCCTCTCCCCCCCAACAGTCCCAAATCTTCTCTCCCCCCCCCCCCCCGGCCATCTACTCTTTTTACATGTGTATGTGCAGGTATTAGGTGTAGAACTGGAAGCTGTTTCTTACCTTTTTTTCCTCAAGACTAGCACTCTACCACTTGAGCCACCACTCTACTTCTGAATTTTTTTGATAGTTAATTGGAAATGAAGTCTCATGGACTTTTCAGACCAGGACTGGCTTTCAACTTGATACTCAAATCTCAGCCATCTAAATAGCTAGGATTATAGGAGTGAGCCACCAGCGCTCAGCCATCTTTTGATCAATGTCTAGAGTATTAGGGGAGATCAATGTACCCTCTAGCAGAAGGGGAGTGGAGTACCTCTTCCTCCCCAGTTCCCCAATACCATAGGTCTTCCCCAGGGTGCTTCCCTCATCCAGCCACCCCTTAGACCAAGCCATGGGACTTTCTCAAGACAGTGACAAGTCAGGGACTATGACAAGACACCCAGGAGCTGTACATAGGACCCTTACTAGCCAGACAGAATGATTTTGGAAATCTCAAGGACTGCCTTTTGCCTGCAAAAGATTATTTGGAACTAATTTGATTTTTTTTAAACCCACCCTTCAACCCCAAAGTGACCAATTTAAAATTTTGAATCCAAGCACATTAAGTAAAGCCTATAATTCTAGCAAAAGGGAAGTCAGAGATCAGGGGTTCATGATTTGAAGCAATCCTGGGCATAAAAGTTTGTGAGATTCCATCTCAACCAATGACTGGACGTTGCAAATATGGGCCCCCACTGCAATGCCCAGTAAAGAAAGAAAGAAAGAAAGAAAGAAAGAAAGAAAGAAAGAAAGAAAGAAAGAAAGAAAGAAAGAAAGAAAGAAAGAAAGAAAGAAAGAAAGAGGAAGGAAGGAAGAAAGAAAGGAAAAAAGGAAGGAAGGAGAGGAAGGAGAGAAAGGAAAGAAAGGAAAGAAGAAAGAGAGAAAGAAAGAAAGGAAGGAAGGAAGGAAGGAAAAAAGAAAGAGAGAGAAAGAGGAAGGAAGGAAGGAAGGAAAGAAAGAAGGAAGGAAGAAAGAGAGAAAGAAAGAAAGAAGAAAAAAGAAAAGAAAAGAAAAAGGAAAATTTTAGATGGCTCATGCCTGTAATCCTAGCTACTCAGGAGGCCTCGATCCAAAACCAAGGTTCAAAGTCAGCCCAGGAAGAAAAGTCTGAAAGGGTCTTATCACCAATTAACCAAAAACAAAAAAATCCTAAAGTAGAAGTGTGGCTCAAGTGATAGAGTGCCAACCTTAACCAAAAATCCAAGTGAGAGCCCAAGGCAAATCCTTTAGGTCTTCCTTAGGCCTTTAAGTTCAATTTAGAGATAGTATCCTTTATACATATAGCAAACCTAAGCCAGGTATGGTGGCTCATGCCTGTAATCCTAGCTACACAGGAGGCTGAGATCTAAGGTTCATAATTCAGTCAGCCCAGATAGGAAAGTCCATGAAATTCTGATCTCCAATTAATCACAGAAAAAGCCAGAAGTGGCACTGTGTTCAAGTAGTAGAGTGTTAGCCTTGAATAAAAAAAAAAAAAAGAGTAAAAAAGATGCTCGGGGACAGTGCACCCAGGCCCAGAGTTCAAACCCCAGGCCTGGCAAAAAAAAAAAAAAAAAAAAAAAAGTATATATATGCATATATCAAACCTTGACAATCAATCTTAATATTTGATCTCATTTATAAATAAAAGTTGAGGTTTATGAAACTTACATTGATATTAAATCATGTTTATTTATTTAACATCTTATTGCTTTTACTTCAATTGTCTAAAACTTCCTATGGCTCTAACAAATTACACTTGAGATATGGAAGTCATAAATTCAGAGATTCCAATACTGATTACACTTTTAGAATGTCTTTTCATTTAAAATTAGAAAATGAAATCAATTTCTTAATTACATTGGTGTCAAAAAGATGATCATATTACTCTAATGGGCCAATTTCCTTTCAATATTATACTTAAGATACTAAATATGTACAAATTAACAAAAATGTGAGTTGTTAACTTATATTAACTCTTTAAAGTTTCTTCTTTTTTCTAAATCTACTTAAGATTTTTTTTAATGCCAGCTAAGCACCTGTGGCTCATATCTGTAATTTTAGCTACTCACTGAAATCTGAGGGCCAGGCAGAAAACTCCATGACTCTTATCTCTAATTAACCAGCAGAAAGCTGTAAATGGATCTGTGGCTTAAGCAGTAGAGTGCTAGCCTTGAGAGAAAAATCCAAGTGAGAGCATAAGTTCAAGTCCTAGTACTGACACAAAACAATAGATAACTAAAAAGAGTAAGGAAAGAGAATATGGATTTCTGGATGGCTTTCTCTGTGGTACCCAGCTTTCCATGAAGACCAGTAAACTAAGCAGAGAATGGATAAGGACCTTTTACTTTATCTACAGTGGAAGCATCATACTAACCTCTCATCTGCCTAGCCTCAGGATTCTTATTGTAATTGGAGCATCCTAAAGACTCTCCAGGGTCCTGCATTCCAAACTTCAGTTTGACACACCAAGGCATGATTTTGTTCACGTTCTCTCTCACATTTGTATACCACTAGACAAAAGATCCTCTGTGGCTTTGAATACAAGGTCATAGTCTTTAGCATCAATTTTCAAGGGGCCAGACTCTTACAAATTGATATCTCTGAAGTGATTATCATTCTCATTATCTATCAGTGTAGCTATGTAATCTATCTCTATTGGGGATTGGACTCCAAGCCTCATACTCTCACTTGGCTTTTTCTACTCAAGGCTGGTATGCTACCACGTAAACCATTTCTCCACTTTTGACTCTTTGCTGGTTAATTTGAGATAAGACTCTTTCAGATTTGGGCTGGCTATGAACCAGGATTCTCAGATCTCAGCCTCCAGAGTAGCTAAGATTACAGGCCTGAGCCACAGGTGACCATGTACCTATTTCCTTCTCTTACAGTGCTTTTATTTGAATATCAAATGGGGTTTTATATCAAGGAAAACTAAACAACCACTTTAGAGCTATATTTTTTATTTTTCATTTTTATATATTCTTCCTTGCTGGTTCTGAGGCTTGCTTGAACTCAGGGCTTGGATGCTGTCTCTGAGCTTCTTTTTGCTCAAGGCTAGTGCTCTTTCACTTGAGTCACAGTGTCACTTCTGGCTTTTTCTGAGTAGTTTTTTGGAGATAAGAGTCTCACTGACTTTTCTTTCTGAGCTGGCTTTGAACTGTAATCCTCAGATCTTGGACCCCTGGGTGCTTAGGATTACAGGTGTGAGCCATCAGCAACCAGTTAGAACAGTATTTTTTAAGTGGAACAAGTAATTTAACAACACCAGCCAGAAAAAGCTGTAGTACAACAAAAGATAACTTGTCCGAGCAGGAGGTGGTAGCTCTATTTCAATTTCTGCTACCAATAATGCATTTTAGCATGACATCACTGGCATAGACATATTGATGTCATTGCCAAGATGAAGTTTAAAAGAACATGAAACAGGGGCTAGGAAGGTAGTTCAGTGGTAGAGCGCTTGCCTTGCATGCATGAGGCCCTGAGTTCGATTCCTCAGCACCACATAAGCAGAAAAAGCCAGAAGTGGCATTGTGGCTCAAGTGGTAGAATGCTAGCCTTGAGCTGAAGAGCTGAGGGACAGCGCCCAGACCCAGAGTTCAGGCCCCACAACCAACAACAACAACAACAAAAACATGAAACACACAGTCTTTTCTCCATTGGCCTTCAGGATCTGACACATGTTTGTTTTCCTTTTGACCCAAGGCCTGTTCTGTCAACCCCCAATTCCTTCATCCAAACTCCTGACTTCTATCTGCCTTCCCACCATCATAGCTAAGGAACAAATAAGCCTCTCAAACTATACATGCTAACTAAGCCTGTTCTCCTGCAGGCTTTCTGAGTTCAAGTAATGGCAATTCTACCTTATCAGTGTAGACTGGATCCAAAACCTCAGTCATTTGTGACTCATCCTTTAATCCCTCCCATCCATCTGTGTATTCCATCAGCCAATCCTTCTAGCTCTGTCATCAAAAGTTGTCCTGAATAGGAAAGCTTTGCAATACCAACCACTGCTGCTACCCCAGGGCAAGTGAACAATAAACCTCATCTAGATTTCTTTTTTCCTTCTGTGTGTGTGTTGGGGGGTAGGAAGGCATGCACACATGCAGATGCACCAGAACTGGGACTTGAATTCAGGGCCCTACACTCATGATTAGCTAACTCAAGGCTATTATTATACCACTTGAGCTACAGCACTACTTCTAGCTTTTAGCTAGTTAATTGGAGATAAGAGTCTCTCAAATTTGTTTCCCTAGGCTGGCTTTGAACCTAGATCCTCATATCTCAGCCTCCTGATTAGCTAGGATTACAGGTGTAAGCCACCAGAGCCCGCTTTACCTTGATTCTTGCTACATTTTCCCAAGGAATATTCTTGGTACTGCCCTCATCCCAATGCCTCTTCTTACTCCTCAGTTTATTTTCATCGTAACAGACATAGTAACCTTGTTAAAAATATGAATTAGTACATGTTATTCCTTTCCTCAAGACCCTCCCATTTTTATCCATTCCATTATTGTGCTATAGTATTTACCATAAAATGGAATGTAACAGGCCCTGCCTTACTGAGGGGCTATGAGGATTAAAACGGTTAGAATAAGGTGAGTACTGATAGCTTATGTCTGTGATGCTTGCTACCTTGGAGACTGAGATCCAGAGGATCATAATTCAGTGCCACTCTGGGCAGAAAACAATGAGACTCCATCTCCAAAATAACCACTAAAAAGCCAGGCTAGCATGTGGCTCAAGTGATAATCAGCTAAGCAAGCAAAAGACAGTGAGCTCAAACCCCACCCAGTGCTAGCCAAAAACTAAAAAGAGGAGAGGAGATGAGAAAAAAAATATTCATAGAGATTTACTGTGTATCAAGCACTGCCCAAGCCACATACCCACATTTGCTCATTAGGAACTCACTAAGTCTCATAAGAATTCTGAGGAAACAGCATCACAGAGAGATCAAATAATTTCCCCTAAGGTCACATAGCAAATGAGTAGCCAAGCTGGCCTTTAATTGCAAGACTTGGCTTCCAAAACCTGTGCTTTCACTAACTTTCCTCATCAATCATCTATAGATGCTGGCAACCTCAGGAAGCACCATTCATTTACTGGACAAATTCCTTCCTAAATCCTCCTATGATAATGTATGCTAATGAACTCATTTATTCAACAGATATTGTTGAGTAACCACTGTAGTAGGCATTGGACACAAAGCCCTTGCTTTGTGGAGTTGACATTCTTTACTAAGTACTTCAGAAATGGAGTCATCACTGAAGGCCTGCCTTGCCTACTGACTAATTGTTTTGTTCTTCTGAAATGATCAGGATCAGCTTCATTCACTAAGTCACTGGCACAGGTCTTGAGCAAGGCACTGGGGTAACTTCTGTGGGAGGATTTGGTGTGATTCAGGCCCCAGACTTTGCTGGATTGTACATTAACCTGTGGCCTGGGCATCTCTAGGCAATAGTACTTGTCAGACATGTTTCTGGTCTGTCCAGTGCCCTGTTTCATTTGCATATCTCTCATTAAACATCGAAGCTCCCTCAGGAGGAACAATATTCCTAGGCTTTTCTTTTTTTCTTCCTACAAAATCTAAGAGTGCTTTGAAGGCAGTGGTCTCACACTTTCTGTGCCTTCTTGAATCTCAGATTCTAGAAAGGTTCTTCACAAAGCTACTTGGCCATAAATTTTACTACCCACTCTTCAGCCTTTAATGCCATCATTAGTCCATCAGCAGATAGAGTCCTAAAATGAAAACTATGTGAATAACTTTTCATTATTATTAACATTTTCATTGTCCTCTCCCTGACTAATTCTAGCCATTTAGCCTTAGGGTAGAAGAACCCTAGTAACCTATAGAATGCTCACTTCAAAATACAAAAGGTGAGTTGCTCCCTGTCTATCTCTTGTGCTTCCTCTCTCTCTCCATTCCTCACTATCTCCTCCTTCCTCTCTTCTTTTTTGTCTATTCTTTTTTCATCTCTGTCCTTTTCTCTCCCTCTCTCTCAGTCTCACCCTCCCTCCCTTCCTCTTTTCTTTTTATCCCCTTCTCTCTTGCTCTCTCCCACTCCCTCACACAAACACAATGTTTAAATCCCTTCCATGATTTCCTATCATTCTTAGAAAAACAGCCAAATTCTCAGCCAAGTGTCCAATGTCAAGGGCCCCAAGTGGCCAGACTGTGCCTGCCCCTTCATCCTGGCCCCATGATGCCCTATGAGTCATCTTGCTTTCTGCATTCCGACATAGGGCTTGCTGGCGATCTTCTAAACAAGCCAGTTCCATTATGCTTCAAGGCTTTTGTACATGCAGTTTCCTCTTCTAAGAAGGCATTTTTCCCTCCATCTTTCTGGTTCACATAATCATTACTCCAGTGATCACCTTCTCTGTCCCTGAGACCCGGACTGTCCCCAGTATCAGATCTTCTCACAGCACACCATCTTTCCTTCAGACCTCCATTCACCTCCTCATCATCCCACTTGTCATTTTACTTGTGGAGGTGATATGTATCTAATGGAGCTATCTTCTGCTAAAGTCTGTGCTTCATGAATGTAAGGACCATAGGAAAGGAAAGGAAGGGAAGGGGAAGGAAAAGAGAAGCAAATGGAGGGAAAGGAAATACAAGAAAGGAAAGGAGAGGAGAGAAAAGGAAAGGTAAGGTAAAGTGGGGAGCGAAGGAGCTCATTTAGTCACCAATATGTAAGAAGTACCTTCTGTGTGCCACCAGGTAGAGAATGGCAAGGGTCATGAATAGAATACGTTAGTCAGGATACAGGAATGGTCCAAGGATCAGGGAACAATGGTATTTTGGAACATGGCAGGCAGAGAAAGCTTCTTTTAGGATGTGTGGCACAGGAGCAGAATCTTGAGTGCTCTGAAAGGAACAGTGGATTTCCAGTTCCAAAACTGGGACAGCCCTAAGGCAAGCCAGGGCACTTGATCCCCAGTTGAACCCTGCCAGGGGGCCTGGCTGCCTGCCTTCAGTCACATACCCCCAAAATGATTCTCCCATACCTCCTAAATCTCTTTTCCAGAACTACTTTTCTTATTACTTTTTTTTTGAGAAATGAATACAACCTAGAAGTTAGTAAGTAAGTGCTTTTTAATAGTGAGGTGTATTCCTAGGAATCTACACCTACTCAGTTTGAGAATGGTCTGCGCTTTGGGATTTCCCAAGAACACCCAGGGCCTCTTCCACCATGCCCCTGCTCTTGGAGGCCATTATTTGGATTTCCTCTTGGATGAAATCCACCCATCAGGAAACATTCATTTCCTCCCTCGCTCTGGCTCACACCCCCAGCCTGGAACCTCCTCCTATGATAGTCCTTGGAAGATTCCTCTTTTCTGCACTCTTTCTGGCTAACTGTACTTGCTGTGAGTTCCACCCAATCACAGTACCTGCAATCAACAATAGCATAGCAGATCCCTGCCCGGTGACTTCTTTGATCCTATGGACACATATTCTTGCACACCCTGCCAAAACATTGGCTCTGCTTTCCTGGGTCAGCACTCATTGCTTCCCACTGTTACTGCTCTAATCTCTGCCTTCATTTAATGGGCTTACAACAGTTCACTGGATAGTCTTTTTTGTTTGTTTGTTTCATCTCCAGTCAAATTCGTAGGCCACTTTTCAAAACTTCCTTGTTTCTCTCTTTCCCCCTGCCCTTCTCTCTCATTTCCTCCTTCCTTTTATTGTTCTGAGTATCCTATGAATACAAGGCCAAGTGAGCCCCAAACTCTCCCTTGTTCAATAATATGAGCAATTTTAAAAAGAACCTACTTCATTGGATGTTAGTAAAGGTACAAGAATTAGCTAACAACCAGGTAACTTGAGGGATTGGGCGGTGCTGGGAAAGATGGGGGAGAATGATGGAGGGACAATGTACTTATAAAGTGATCAAGAGGCAATGTACTTATAAAGTGACATGCTGAATAGAAACCCTTTTGTGCAACTAAAGAGAATACAAAATAGATTTTTTAAAAAGAATGCATATACAGGAAACATTTAAAACAGTCACTATTTACATTAGTTCCTCATATGAATTTACTGAATGAATGAAATGTTGGTCTTTATTACTGTCTCTGAGACCTGACAGCCCTTTGTGCCTGCTTACAGCATCGTATGTGGTTGCCTTGTAGGAATTTATTGGAGGAGACAGATCATCCTTTGGCTCAAATGCCTCCCTACCAAGCTTAAGTTGTCTACAATCAGCATCTGTGTTTAAAAGAGTACATGAGAAGGAGAAACACTGCAACAATTATCTTAGTTCTCTTTTCCAGAAGAATTTCTCAGAGTAGGGCTGGGGATCGATCTCATGAGGAGACCATTTGCCTAGCACACAGGAGGCCCTGGTTTCCACCCCCCTACACTAAAAATTAAGAGGGGACTTTATCAGATTAACTACACTGGAATATTAAGGGGTTGTATGTAGTTCAACTACAATTGAATGGGGAGGAGAGAGTGCTGGGATTGTTTAGAAGAGAGGGTCAAAATGGAGGCACTCTGAGTTAAGGAGGCATTATAAAGGCTCTGGGCCTCAAAGGGTAAAGGAGGCTATGGCAGAAGGAAGGTAGAAAGAGGTAGAAAGCCTATGGAGAGAAGAGATACAAAGCCAAAATGTACTTAAATTGATAGAGCAAACTCAGCCTAAGCTCACAGGAATGAGGTCACGAAAGCCTTTAGCCTAAGGGAGACCAAAGTCACCTAGGTCATTGTGATCCAGCCCAGAAGATTTCTGTGGAACTCCCTGATGTGATAGAGCTAATAAATAACCCCAGTAAAAAAAAAAAAAAAAAAAAAAAAACCTTTTCTTGCTTATCATGTTTCTTATTTGAGAGATAAAACATGAGTGACCCAAGACTAATCATTACTCCATGCTATTCTGTTGAACTCAATTATAAAACCAGTCTGTACTCCTTCTTTTCAGTTTTTGTTACTTTGTTTTTGTTATCTTATTTTAATTTATAAAAACCTAGCACCCTCAGCCATCATTTCAAGAGTGCTTATTCTGAGCAATTACAATTTGTGTTTTCTCAGTGTATGGTCATTCCATACCCTGAAATTTAAAAAGCTTCTATACACAACCTAGAAAAAAAATTTTAATTGGCTGCCTCAAAACAGAAATCTGAGAATGTTTTCTTAGCAGAAGAATCTAAGCAAGAGTGTGATGTCTGGATACCAGTGACCCACTCCTGTCTCCTTAGCTATTCAGAAGACCACGGATCCCAGTTCAAAGCCACATGGGGAAGACAAATTCAAGAGATTCTTATCTCCACTTAACCAGCAAAAAGCCAGAACTGGAGGTGAGGCTCAAGTGGTAAAGTGCCAGCCTCAAGTGAAAAAGCTAAGGAAGAGCAGAAGCCCCTGAGTTCAAGTCCTAGTACCGGGGCACATACACAAAATAGTAATAATAGAACAGAAACTGTCTCTAAATTAAAACTCCTCTAAAGCTACTATACCTTCTCTTACAACCACTGCTGCTCTATGTGCCTAGAGATCTAGAAGTTGGGAATCAGGGCTCTCTCTGACTTACCGTGGCCTCGGTTTCTTAATTAGAACCATCAAACTTTAGTGACTCAAATGGGATAGCATGACTTCCTGCCCTCTCTCCTTTAAAAAATAAAATAAAATAAAAATTCATCAAGACAAACGCTGTAATTTCCCATAGAGTTTCTCTAAGAATGGAAAGGTGCTCTTTCTTTCCTTCTTTCCTGATTTGTGTCTTATGGGAAATGGAAGATCTACTGATAGAGACTCAGATACTGGCAGAAACCACTCTTTAGCTCTCATTTCCACTACTTTAAATGACTATCATTACCAGAGCTACTGGCCCAAAGGATTTGGTTTAGTGTCCAAATACTCACCCACATTAAAAGAAAATGACATGATTCATATATAAATAGGAAAATGAATTTGCTTACAATTTGGGTCCAAACTGGGGAGAGAGAAATGTTCAATCCATCTCTGCCTTGTTCAGAGAAGTATTACATTGATAGAAAAGATGAAGCAAAGGCCAGGAATATGCATATGTAGATTTAGCTGTGGACTCCAGGTGTCCATTGAGAGATATGTATTCTGCTGTACGGGGGACCAAGGCTCCCGAGGCAGCCATTTTCACTCCCAGTCTTGGGATTTCCCACTGGGATCCTAATTCCTTGAGCCCCTGTTACCTGCTTCTTTATCTTCCTGGAAAGACTGAAATCATTCAAATGGTGAGCATTTCTAATTATCCTATGACTCTCCAAAAGCCTCAACCCACGACATCCAAAATAGGGCCTTTTCTTCTTTTTGTTCCCTTCCTCTTTTCCCATCTCCATTGGTACCTCTTCTGAGTAGCTGTTTCTTAGAAACTCAAAATAATGCATTTCCTTTTCTCAAAGGGAGAAAAATTTTAAATTGAGAGCAAGCAAAGCAACCAGAACACTCAGACTGATAGTTCTATAATGTTCTATGGACTTTAAAATATCTTTCCTACACATTCTCATTCTAAATGACTAGAACCTATAACATATTTAAACAAGACAAGTTAAGAAAAATATTTTCACCTGTAATCCTAGCTACTCAGAAGACTGAATCTGAGGACTGCAGTTTGAAGCCAACCTGGGCAGGAAAGTCTGTGAGACTCTTATCTCCAATAAACTACTCAAAAAAGACTGGCTCTTTGGTAGAGTGACTCAAGTGGTAGAGTGCTAGCTTTTTTTTTTTTTTTTTTTTTTTGAGACAAAGAAAGTCAGTGACAGCACCCAGGCCCTGAGGTCAAGCTCCAGGACTGGCCTAAATATACATATCCATGTATATGTATGTATGTATATATATATATATGTGTATACACACACACATACACACACACACACACACACACACACACACACACACACACACACACACACACACACACACACACACACATATATTCTGAAGAGACTTTCCCAAATACTACGTCAAATCAAGCATGCACAGACAATGCTCTTTGCTGTCCAATAACAGGCTATTCCCTAGAGCTAGTAATATAATATAAAAACAAACTGAACTTCAAAAGACTTACACCTATCAACTAAATTAATCTCCAAAGTACAGCTTTCTGACTTTGAAGCCTGCTGGAAGCTAGACAAACTACATCCTAAACATTTTTTGTCTGGTATTTTAAGACTCTTTATAAAAGACATTTGAATCACCAGGCACCAGTGGCTCAAGCCTATAATCCAAGCTGTTCAGGAGGCTGACACCTGAGACTCACTGTTCAAAGTCAGCCTGAGCAAGAAAGTCTGTGAGACTCTTATCTCCAATTAACTACCAAAAAGCTTGAAGTGGAGCTGTGGCTCAAGTGGTAGAGTGCTAACCTTGAGCAGAAAAAGCTCAGGGACAGCACTGAGGCCCTGAGTTCAGGCCCTAGGATTGGCACAAAATAAGTCAATGAATAAAAGACATTTGTATCTCTAAAGGAAATTTCCATTGTAAGAGCCACTTCCTCTACAGAGACCAATTTTACAACAGGAAAAATAATTAACTAAAATTTCATAATAAAACTCATGTTTGACCATTTTATCTCAGTTGGCACTTTACCTATGCCTCTTTTGTCATCACAAACAGTGGTATTTCTATCTAAGTTCTGTTTCATTCATATAAAATTTTTATACTTTGTTTCATCAGAGTCATATCTTTAAAAATGTAAATTTAAAATTGCCTAGCAGCAAGATGGCTTACAGCAATCAAATGTATGTTTATGTGTTTGTACATTGTCTATAAGCTTTAAGTTCTTTGTTTCTGCCTATGTTTTATATGTATATGGATGTTCCTTCTACATCTATGCATGTACTTGTACATATACTTATACATATGCATACATACTTATACATATACATATGCACATACCTATACTTGTATTTTGTCCACATGGCATCACATTGACTTAGAAATAAATTGGCACTCATAAACTAAATAAAAAGAAGAAACAGCATACTTTTTGAAATTTAGGCAAGTTGGAACAATCTTAAGGTTATATTATTCCAAATTACATAACTTTCTTAAATGTGTTATTTCTAAATAAGTTGAAATACTAAAACATCAATTATCAAACCTAAGTTTAATATGAATAAACTTGCTTCATATGATTAATTAAAGAAAATGTATTTGGGTAAGTTCCCACATTCAAAGGGTATGTTGTAGAAAAGCCTTTGTGTCTTTTATAAATTTGTATTGGCCTACAGGGTGCAGCTTCACAATTGCTAAGGATTAATATCTGGCATCTAAAACTAAACCTAACAAGGGAAATCACTCAGTCAAGGTTATGGCTTAGTGTAGGGCTCCTGCCTAGCATGCACAAGGCCCTGTGTTTGACCTCTAGCATCACAAAAGAGGAGAAAGGGTGGCTCATGCCTGTAATCTTAGCTACTCAGGAGGCTGAGATCTGAGGATGAAGGTTCAAAGCCAGCCCAGGCAGAAAAGTCCCCATGAGACTCTTATCTCCAATTAACCTCTCAAAAACTGGAAGTGGCAGAGCTCTAACCTTGAGCAAAAGAGCTCAGGAACAGCATTCAGGCCCTGAGTTCAAGCCCCACAACTGACAAAAAAAAAAAAAAAAAACAACTACATTCACATGGTACTCCAGAAGGCATCTGGGATGCACTCAATGAGGCCACTGAGATTTGTGGTGTTGGCTCAATTAGCTGTCACTCAAGCGGAATCAGACTTTTAGCCTGCAAATCACTGCTGAACAGATGTGCTGTGGAGGAGTGAGACCTGACCTGACAGCACAACATCTATGATGTTAGCTCAAACTCTGCCTTAGATGTGCAATTATCTGATGAGTCCTTTCCTCCAGAAGACTTTGGCATCACTTTTGGAATGCTCAACATCAAATTGGAACAGATTGCCTCTGCTAGCAAGCTCTCCCACACTGCCGTCCTACATCCTCTCAAAGCTGGTTATCTCAATGTGATTTCTGCAAGGATTACTCACCCAGCCTGGGAGAATGGGCTTGTTGTATGGTTGGTTCTACTAGTGCCCCTGGACAAGGAAGAGTCCTGTCTTAGCTGGGCCCCATTTTCTAGCCTTTGGAGTCATGACCCTTGTCCTATATCCCCAGCAAGAGGAAATGTGACACATCCCCAATCCAGAACCGAATGAGGCTTCCACAACTCTCCTAACCCAAGTAACAGGTTGTTCCCAGTCTTCAAAGGGATCGCAAATGTAATCTCCTTGTTCTTAGTCTGTAGCCACCTTCTTCTGCTCTGATTTCAGCCAGAGTGAAAGGACCAGGCCTGGGAGTCTATGAGAGCCTCATTGGTTGCACTGCAAAGTCATACAAATATGAATGAATGCCTTTGGCCACAGCCTTGGGCCTAGATTACCCCCAGGAAGCCCCATTGAAGGCTATTGATATGTTACTGGCATATGAACTTCCAGGGATCCAGGAGAGCCTGTCAGAGACTACCTGATGTCCCTGCCCTTTCCTAAGAGGGTGGAGAAAGAAGGGAATCTGTGGGACTCTTAGAAAATACCCAGTCTCTATTCTGTGTTAAGGAAATGTTTACCAAATAGTTTTCTACTACAAAAAAGTGCCAAACACACACACACACACACACACACACACACACACACACACACACACACACACACACACACACACAGAGTACACTAAATGTAAAATGAAAATATAGTCCCCCATGGTAAAAACAAGTTGTCTTAGGATTTTAAATTTCTCTTCATAGAAAACAGGACAAGTTTTTATTTTTTCTTCTTTTTCCTTTCTTAAATAATTAGCCTTAAAGAATAAAGATTAGGTATTTTTTAAAAAGATCATCTCTTATGCTTTGTGCTGTTATTTATTACATTTTTATTTCATAAGCAAAGTGAAAGCCAGGCACAGGTGTCTCATGTCTGTAATCCTAGCTACTCAGAAGGCTAAGATCTGAGGATCACAGTTCAACACTAGCCCAGGCAGGAGAGTCCGTGAGCCACATCTCCAGTTAAGCACACAAAAGAAGCCAGAAGTAGAGCTATGGCTCACATGGTAGAGCATTAGTCTTAAGCCAAAAAATTCAAGGACAATACTCAGGCTTGAATTCAAGCCCCAAGACCAGCATACACACACACAAAAATGAGTTTTTTAAATCCTGAACAAGCTAAGTTTTGGCAAAACTATATAACCTTCTATATTTCTTTTCTTTTTAATTGTGAAAAATACCTTCTATATTTCTTTATATTTTCTTATTGTCACTTTGATTAGATAATCAAGATCCTATCAGTCTGAATGTCTTAAACTTATGTATAGTTTTAGGAACTTTCCTCAAATCTAATTTTTTTTTTGCCAGTCCTAATAATTTTTTTTGCCAGTCCTAGGGCTTGAACTCAGGGGCTGGGCAGTGTCCCTGAGCTTCTTTTTTTTAATAGATTTTTTTTTTTATTGTAAAGATACTATACAAAAGGGTTACAGTTACATGAGTAAGACAATGAGTACATTGACTATAGAGCATTGTTACCCTCTCCTTTGTTTTTCCCCTACCATCCCTTCCCTCCCTACCTCCCCAACTTCTTCCTCCCTACTCCCCAAGCATAGTGTCTTGTACACCTCATTGTTAGAATGGGTCAATCTGTATTCTTATTTCAGAATTTTGTTATTTCCCTTCCCCTCCACAAATTAGAAAAATGTATATACAAGATGCAGGGCCCCTGAGCTTCTTGCTCAAAGCTAGCATTCTACTACTTGAGCCACAGCGCCACTTCTGGCTTTTTCTATGTGGTACTGAGGAATTGAACCCAGGGCTTCAGGCATGCCACTAAGCCATATTCCTAGCCCTACCTCAAATCCAATTCTAAAATTGTATTTTTGATCTGCAGTTAGCTCTGAGATTTCCAGAGGAGACTCCTTAAAGCCCAAATATAATACTAGACTTGTACAAATGTGTTAGTAAAATTGTTCCAAAATTGTGTTAAGATTCCTAGAAATCTAGTAGGTCTTGATTGATAGATGGTATCAGTGGTCATTCTAATGATAGAATTACTGTTTTCTTCAGAAGCAAACAAATTTCTTTTCTCACTTATGATCTGTCATCAGCACGATTGAACTACTTTATTCTGATTTCTTTCTGGAAGCTTCTTGCAAGCAACAGTAATCCTAATTTTCTAGGTCTGTTCAAGAAGGATTGGAGGGAAAATGGAAAGAATTCCTACAAATACAGGTTTCTATTGGACTGCTAAGATCCAGAACTCTGATGAAGACACTAATGGGTTTATAAAACTGCTAAACAAAATCAACAGGAATAAGAACATGAGACTGAATAAACAGATTTTTTTCTTTTTAAAAGAAACAATAAAGGTATGGGCCTCTTTTGTTTCAACTTAAATCCATTGACTTCAATTCATGAAGACAAAATCTGATAGGGCTTTCAACTCTGAAGAAATGGTTTGTTTCATCATTTAGATTCCTTGGGGAAAACATTCATTTAAATTTGATAGAATTTTTACCAGTCTCTGACTGATACCTTTGCCTTTCTCTCTCCCTTAAATCCAAACACCTCTTACTGGACCCCTTGAGCTCTTAGACCGGAACAGACTTTTGTTTCCAGTGCGGGAGATCAAATCTAGGGCCCTACACTTTCAATGTAAGTACCTGTCTCTGAGAGACCTGCTGAGCCCCTTAAACAGAACAATTAGTTGATACGTTCAGGAAAGTCCTGAGATCAGCATTTCAGATTGTTCTCTCCCTGATTTTCATGGCCTCTTCCTCTTTTGTCTTGCTTAAATTGCTTGTCTTAGTGTATCTCAATGTTTCAAAAACATAGGAAAGCTTAAAATGGTGGTGGCCCAATGTTCAGAAATGTTAGGAAATTACACATGGATGCTCTCAGTATTATTACTTCTTTCCATCTAATAAAGTAAGGGTTAATTTTGGGGGAGGGAAGGACTTTCTCTTTTTTTGTTAGTTGTAGGGCTTGAACTCAGGGCCTGGGTACTCACTCTCCCTGAGCCTCTTTGTGCTCAAGGCTAGTGCTCTACCACTTGAGACACAGAGATACTTCTGGTTTTTTAAGTGGTTAATTGGAGATAAGAGTCCCATGGGGACTTTTCTGCCCTGGCTGGCTTTGAACTTCAATCCTCAGATCTCAGCCTCCTGAGTAGCTAGAATTACAAGCATGAGCCACCAGCACCTGGCTTTTTTCTTGGCTTTCTAAGTTCTTGAGGTATTATCATTCAGGGATTTGAGATTTCTCTGATTCTTTTTGTTAGCATACCTTAGTTATACAAGGGAAGTTTCATTGTGATGTTTTTCTGCACATGGATACAATATATTGAATCTACCTCCCTTGTCCCCCTCCCATTCCCTCTCCTCCCCCTCCTCCTAACCCTTCTCTTCCTCCTCCTGTGCAGGAACTAGGACTTGAACTCAAGGCCTCACAGTCCTGCTTAGCTTTTTCACTCAAGGCTGGTGTTCTACCACTTCAGCCATACCTCCACTTCCATATTTTTGCTAGTTAAGTGGAGATAAGAGTCTTTTGGATTTGTTTGTCCAGGTTAGCTTCAAACCAGGATTCTCAGATCTTAGCTTCCTGAGTAGCTAGTTATAGGCATGAGCTACCAGCACCCAGGCCTACTTGCCCTTCTTAAAACAATTTCAACAAGTATCATTGTCCTGTTTTTATACATGTAAATGAACCACATCAACCAGATGCATCCTCATTCACCTTCTTTAGTCTTTCCACCTCTTTGCTGTCCACCCCCATCAGAGTCTATTTCTTTATTTTTAGTGTATTAATTACACCAAGAGGTTTTACTATAGTGTTTCAGAACTGCTGTCTTTTGTTTGTTTGTTTTGTTTGCCAGTCCTCAGGGCCTGGGCTTTTTTTGCTCAAGGCTGGCACTCTACCATTAAGCTACATTCCCTCCCTTGTAGTTTTTAAATGTAGACATATAACAATAAACTTCCTTCTTAGAACTGCCTTTGCTGTAATCCTCAGCATTTGGTTCTAGGAACGTGTGTGTGTGTTTGTGTGTGTGTGTGTGTGTGTGTGTGTCTGTGTGTGTGTGTGTCTGTGTGTGTCTGTGTCTGTGTCTGTGTGTCTGTGTCTGTGTCTGTGTGTCTGTGTCTGTTTCTGTGTGTCTGTGTCTGTGTGAGTGCATTGGTCCTGGGGCTTGAACTTGGAGCAGCACTGCTGTTCCCATGCTGTTTTTGCTCAAGGCTAGCATTCTACCACTTGAGCCACAGCTCTACTTCCAGCCTTTTGGTGGTTAATTGAATATAAGAGTCTCACTTACTTTTCTGCCCATGCTGGCTTCCTCAGGTCTCAGCCTCCTGAGTAGCTAGGATTACAAGTGTAAGCCACCTGCACTGGGCTGATTCTAGACATTTTTTAAGTTTCTCTTATTTATTCAATGACTCTAGAAATTTTTTTAAGTTTCTCTCTGATTTATTCGATAACCCTATGATCTTTAAGAGTCTAGTTCCTAGAAAGGGGCTCCAATCATTTTCCTTCTCAAATAATTTTCTCAACACACACTAAATCCACAGTCACATATTTCCATGTATAGTTCTTATGTGTAATTTAATGCATTCACTTCAACATGATTTATAGAATGCACTATAGAATGCCCATCCCTCACATTACTCGAGTCTATTGGCCTCAAAGGGCAATAAGAATTTCAAGGACAAAAACATAAGAGCTGTCAGAACACAGACAGCTTTCATGTTATGTAATAATGCATGTTTGTAATCTACATCATTAATGCTAAAGGTCAAAATATAGTAATCCAGTATGTCCACAATAAAAGTCTTCATAGACCCCCAAATCAGCCAGTGCTAGTGGCTTATGCTTGGAATTCTAGCTATTCAGGAGCCTGCAATTTGAGGATCAGCCAGCCCAGGCAGGAAATTCCATTATATCCATATATATATATATATATATATATATATATATATATATATATATATATATATATACACATACATATATATATTCATATATACATATATATTCATATATATAGTTGTAAAGATACTATACAGAGGGGTTATGAGTACATTTCCTATATGAGGGGTAATGAGTACATTTCCTATCAAGCATTGTTACCTCCTCCTTTGTTTTTCCCCTACCAACCCTTCCCTCCCCACCTCCGCAACTCCTTCCTCCCCTGTCTTCCCCCCCCACCTCCCCTCCCCACAAGTTGCAAAGTTCATTTTCAACATAGTGTCTTGTACATCTCATTGTTACAATGGGTCAACCTGTATCCTTATTTAAGCATTTTGTTATTTCCCTTCCCCTCCCCAAATTACAAAAAACGTATATACAAGATGCAGGGCACCAGAATCAAATACAGTGAAAACAAGGGTTATACCGTGGGGGAAGAACATACAAAAGAAACACAAAAAAAAAAAATCACATAGTACATTATAATACATTAAAAACACCAGCAAGAAAGAAAAACCACTTGTGTCCCTATCTTGGGGTTCATTTCGCTTAACATCATCTTATATAGTCATATGTACATAGCTTTTGACCTTTTCTGCTTGTCCTAGACATATCCATGAGATTCTTGTCTCCAATTTACCACTAAAAAGCCAGAAATGAAGCTGTGGCTCAAGTAGTAGAGCACTAGCTTTGAACACAAAAAGCTCAGGAGCAGCACCCAGGTTTTGAGTTCAAGCCACCAGAACTGACACACAAAAATCAGAATCCTTAAATTATCCATGAACAGCTGGACATGGTCTGACATACCTGTAATACTAGCACTGTGAAGTATGAGGCTGGAAGGTAGTGAGTTGGAGGCCAGTCTGCTCTACGTAGCAAGTTCAAGGCCAACCTAGGCTACATAGTAAGACCTCATTTCAAAAAACAAACCCAAACAAAAAAATATGTATAAAATATAGTTCACATTGTGTTGACATACAGTTGTGCATTGGCATATGTGCATAAATATGTAATAGTCAATGAGAAATAATATTTAATAAAGAATATGTAAAATATAAGTTTATAAATTTTATTACACAGAAGAGACCTCAAATTGAATTAGAAAAAGGTTGCAAAAATCAATGCTCATGTAAAATGTTTCTATTGAAATGCATGTTTATTTCTGGTAGATAAATCTAAAGGGCCAGAGCTGCAGTGAAAACATATTCACACTCTTTAATCACTTTGGGCCTAGCTTTAAAAGCATAAACTTAAAATGTAATAGCTTCTGGAAATTATCCTTCTTAGTTATTGTGAAACCAAATTTTAGACCCCAAGCCCAAACTCCTGGGATTCCACATGTCAGGTCTGGCCCTATATACAAATAAAGAGTCATGAGAAAGGACATAGAAAGGAGATTTACATGTGGAAGACAGCCATGGAAAGATAGCACTTTGGCCCATCTTTAACTAGCTTTGGAGCACAGACATAAGCCATAGAATTAAATGGACAAAGAATTAGGAGATGAGGAAAATATATGTATGGTTAAACAGTACTAAGGTATAGGCATGTTTAGAAATAGTCAGATGCCAGGCCATGGTGGCTCATGCCTGTAATCCTAGCTACTTAAGAGGCTGAAATCTGAAGATAGCATTTCAAAGCCAGCCCCGCTTGGGCAGGAAAATCCATGAGACTCTGATCTCCAATTAACCACCAGAAAACTGGAAGTGAAGCTGTGACTCAAAGCAGTAGAGCGCTAGCCTTGAGCAAAAGAGCTCAGAGACAGCACGCAGGCCCTGGGTTCCTGCCCCACAACTGACAAATATTAAAAAAGGGAAAAAGGAGATAGTCAGAGATGGCAAGTGGTGGTTGCAAAGGTAGTCTGTCGGTCTGTCCTCTCAGGATTCACCAGCTGAGGCATTATTTCAATAAGACTCATTTGATACCTGGTTATATTCTACTGTCCATTCCTTCCTGGCTTCCAAGATGGCTGCAAAGTGACTGTAGGAAAGGATGACTCAGGACAAAGGGCATACATACAAAAGGGAGGCAGGAATGCCCGGCTTTTGTCCTGCTTTAGTTAATGTGTGGACCCAAGTAGGGAGTCAATGCTTTTCAATATGTACAGCTTTTCAACACCTATTTAAAGTTAGACTCCTGAAAGATCCTGTCCATTTTTACAGGTAATAGAAAGAAGCCTTATTAGCCTTCTATCTTTGGACAAGTTATAGAATCATAAAATTTTAAGGTTTAAAATCAGAATTTGGTCTTCCTTTGATTATTTTTCAAGTTATAGAAGCTTGGTAGTTATTCTACCTATACTTTGTATAGGTAGAATTTTTGTTGTTGTTTAGTTTGTTTTGCCAGTATCCAGGCTTGAAATAAGGGTCTCCTGCTTGCTTGGTTTGCTTATTTAGTTGGTGCTTTATCATATGAACCATACCTCCAGATCACTTTTTGCTGATTATTTTGGGACACAGTCTCAAGGATTTTGTTGCCTGGCTTCAAATCATGATCCTCTGGATCTCAGGCTCCTAACTTGGCAGCTATTTTTAACAAGTCCTATTGTCATTGGCCAAGAAAAAGTCTTTCTCTAGGAATGGGTTCAGGGTCTTTTATCTGTTTCACCTGGTTAGAACCAGCTCGGATGAAATACCACCATTAGTTTTCATATTTCCTAGGCACATTTTGCTACAGGGAGAATTATTCCTCCTATCTCTCACTTAGACATTCAGCAATCCACAAAAAAAAAATAAATAAATAAAATAAAACCAAGCAAATGGGTATTAGGCACTAGCTGTACAGTAGTAAAGAGGCTGAGATAGTCCCTGTATTCATGGAAATTGCACTAGCAATATGGTCTTATCTATTTTATCTAACCTGAAAATTCTACCTCAGAAAAACTATGCTAAGAAGACCATTCATAAGGTCGTCAAGTATTTACATACAAAGATATTCATGACAATATTGCTTAACCCCCAAATAGAAACAACCTAAATTTCCAACAATAGGGGAACTGTGGGGGTGGGGGAGGGGAATGAATTCATAAAATGGCTACAAAAGTTTTAACAGCATGACAGGAAACGTGTAGAATGTAATATTAAACAAGGTTAATAATATAACAAAGCAGAGTACAGTCTTAATTATGTTAAAATGAACTCTCAAAATACTTGGAAAGCAATATACCAGAAATGCTAACATTACTTATGCATAAGCATTGCATTATAAGGGCTTTCCTTTTTTTTTTCCTGTATATGCTCATCCTTTTATAAAGGACATGTGTTAATTTTATAATGTACAAAGAGTTTGGAAATTTCTTTCTTCTAAAACAAACAGAAATTTCCTCTCACCAAAAAAGAAAATACCCTAAATTGAGGTGCACTCTGTAGGATAACTTAGCTCTGAGTATACAGTCAAGCGTCTATAACCCAGAACTCTGTGTCTACAGGCAGAATTTCTCCAGTGACTTCAACTCATTTTTGTTCCCATTGACTCCATAGAAACTGCATTCTCCATGGTTCCCGCAAGACGAGCAAACAGGTTAAACAAACCTTTGTGAACATGTCTAATGAGTGTCTAGTATTCTCCATCCTGGGTGTCCTAGACCAAGTGGGGGAAAAAAAAATCCCTTCTCTCATTTCTGTGGACCACAGTAATTAGGGAAACTCCATTCCCACTTGGAGCTCCACAACCACCCTGAGGAGGGGGCACAGTGGGGATAATGTGAAAGATGCCAAGTCTGCAGCTAGGCAATCTGGGCCAGGCTTCTTCCAAGGCAGTCACCAGCATGCATGGTGATTGGTGGGTAAAACCATACCTCAACCCAAGAACTCAGTGGACCACAGGACTGAATCCTATCTTTGTGTGTACACATGTGTGTGTGTGTGCCCAGTGTACACACAGGAGCACTAGGACATAAACCTGGCCTGAGCACTGTGACTTAGGTTTTTTTGTTCAAGGCTGGGGCTCTACCACTTGAGCCACCGCTCCATGTGTGGCTTTTTGGTGATTAATTGGAGACAAGAGTCTCAGGGACCTTTCTGCCTGGGCTGACTGAACCATGATCCTCACATCTCACCTCTCTGAGTAGCTAGAATTACAGGCGTGAGCCACCAGCTCTGTCTATTCGTTTTAATGCAAAATGTGTCCATAGGAATCTAACAGAAGATACCTCTGAGCTATGGAGTCAATCGAATGATTTGACACCTTATGAATTCCAACTCTTCTTCCTTGGTCTTTGTAGAGAGACAGAATAAAGGCATCACTAAAATCACTTATGTCATTGCCCAAAGTGTCCCAAGTCTCAGTTCTCTATGTAGAAGTTATCCACAGGAAAAAAAAAAGTTCTCTTCATTAGCAGCTGATGAAGTACGGAAATAGAGGATTTAATTTCTCCTGTCTCATCAATGGAGGTTCCAGCCCTTTCCACATCCTAGGGTTGTTTGGGGATCAATAAAGTTTTTGGCTTTCACTTGGGTAAAAGGTGATAAAACGCAAACCCAAGAGGCTGGCCCTGGGACTGCCATTGGATTTTCCCCAGGGGCCAAGCCAGGGTTAAAGCCTAGCACCCACCAGTGCACCAGGCTCAGGCAGCCCTAAGGTGACACGCCCACCCAGCCCAGTAGAAACTGGGTGCTATCACTCGGGATCAAAGATCATCATCGTGGTAAGGACAGCTGCTACAGTGGCCGAGCCTGGGGCAAAGTCCCGCCCGGGCGTGGCCAGGCGCAGGTCAAGCTGGGGGACCGTGACAGTTCCAACTTCCCCCTCCCCACCCCCAGCAGCCCGCGCCAGCGTCCCCGCCACCGCTGGCTCGGGGCTCACGTAGCACAGCGTGAGTCAGCGCGTTCCAGCGCAGTTCTGGGCCCGCCGTGGCTGCCGCAGCCCATCTGCCCAGCCCACGGCGGGGCGCCCGGCTAATCCCTCCCACACGTGCCCTAGGCCCTGCAGAATTTCCCCACCCCCTCTAGAAAGCCTCGTGGGCGTGGGGCTGGCCCTTCCCCTACCAACTCCCCACCAGAGCTCCCCCTGCCCAGCAGGAGGGGCAGGAGGGAGAGGAGGAAGGGGGGGGCGGTGGTGGAGGAGCTGGGAGTCTAGGGGATCAAGGATCCTGCTTCTGCACAAACTTGACCACCTGGGTCTTTGTGTGCTTGCTTTCTTTGTGCTGCTCTTTGGGCTGGGCTGGCATGCAGGAAGCCAGATGGAGAAGTGGCTGAAGGGTGGGAATTGGGGGATGGTGGGGGGCAGCTGATGACAGCAGAACCCCTAAGACTGGGGGCCATGCTCTCTCTACCAGTTGGAGAGACTTGTAGAGGCTGAGACCCGTCCTTGAAAAGGAGGTGGGGCGTCCCTTATCGGTCTCAGGCATCTCACCAGTGTGGGGACTGGTTTGCATTTCCTCATATCTGCACCTGTTTAGATAGAACCACCAACTTTATAAAAGGAAGTTGCCTACGTGCCTGACAGCTGCAGGACAGAATTAGAAGTACCCTGTGCTGAATGTGTGAATATAACCTTATCTTCTGTGAAGTTCTAGACCTACAGGGATGCACGCCTGGGCTATGTAGGGGCAGGAAACGACGCCAACTACTCCTTTGCCCTCCTCCCCCCACCCACCCACCCAAAGAAAATTAGAACACAAGATATAGCTTTTCCTCTTCATAGATCTGGGCTGTTCATAGGTCACTCTTTCAAAACCTGTGGGGAAAGGTTGGAGTGTTAAGGAAAGGGCCGTCGGAGGGGGAAAGAAACATATGAGAAGAGGAAATGTGGATTGGGAAAGTGTGGGACAATGAATAAAGTAGTTAATAGAATTAAATTGCTGATGAAAGGCAACACTCTCAGGACTCCAGTGAAGCAAAGCAAGACCTCCCCCATGGTCCCTGCTGAGAGACTCCTAGCTGAGTTTGAGGCATCAACTCTGTACAGTTAAATAAACAAAAGGGAGGCAGTATAACGATCCAGCACCCTGGCACAGGGTGTAGATACTGGTTCCAGCTCTGGGGCTGATTCTATAGCTTACAGATTGTATGACCTGAACCAAGTGATCACCTACCCCCGTCCCCCATCCCCACCTTCTTATTGTCCCTCTTTGGAAAAATAATAATGGCAATGGATAGAAGGCCTAGCTAGCATGTGTGAGGCCCTGGATTTGATCTGCAGCACTACTATCCAAAAGTGGGTGGCAGGGGTTGTGTGGTGGGTGGACAAGAATGGAGAAAATAGTATTCATTTATAAGGACTTTTCAGAGTAATAAATGTATCAAATCAGAGAAAGAAAGAGCATGATGTTTCACATTCAATCAGCACTCACCAAATACTGCTTAAGGAATGGAGCAGACACAGGCAAAGACCACCCAGCATGCCAAGCAAGCAAGCAAGCCAGAGCCCCATGTCCATGCAGAGGGGATGGAGCTTTCTGAGCACCTGGGCATCTGCTTTTAGCATTGTTCATATTAGCAGAAACTTTTACATTCAAACATATTTATCTATGAACAAAATGTGCTATACACAGTAGAGTGCAATAGCATGGTAGAGTGCTATTAAAGCTATTATCCTTCACCAAAAGGAATAAACTGCACCTGTGAGTATCAAAATGGGCAAATGTTACAAACATATTAAATAAAAACAGTAACCTACAAAGTGATACAGCATGATACCATTTAAAGAAAGTCAACATGCATACAAGCATTCCATATATTTGATATATGCATTTTTCCCCCTTAGGGAAGGTACTGAGGCTTGAATTCAGGACCCTGAACTCTTGCTTAGCTTTTTTGTTCAAAGTTAGCACTCTTGAACAAAATAGATAAAAGTTTATTCCTTTTGGTGAAGGATAATAGCTTTAATAGATAAATCTTGCACCACAATAGAGTCTCGTAGCTATATCTGCTGGGCCGGCTTTGAACCATGACTCTTAGATCTCAGCCTCCTGAGTAGCTAGGGATTACAGGCATGAGTCAACGGGCTTGAACTCAGGGCGTAAGCAATGTCCCTGAGCTTTTTCTGCTTAAGGATAGCATTCTACCACTTGGGTCACAACTCTACTTTTTTTTTTTCTGATTTATTGGGGATTAGAATTTTACAAACTTTCCTGCCAGGGTTGGCCTCAAACCATTATCCTCAGATCTCAGCCTCCTAAGTAGCTGGTGCCTGGATGCATATTTTTTTTCTTTCTTTCTTTTTTGTTTTTTGTTTTGTTGTTGTTGGTGGTGGTGTGGGTTTCTGAAACCTGGGCCTGGGTGCTATCCCTCAGCTCTCCAGCTCAAGGCTAGCGCTCTACCACTTGAGCCACAGCGCCACTTCTGGCTTTTTTTTTTTCCCAGGGCCTCATACATGCAAGGCAAGCACTCTACCACTGAGCCACCTTCCCAGCCCCTGGATGCATATTTCTTAATGCCAGAAGAATGCATGCCAAACTTAAAGCCATCCTTATACAGAGGGGGAGAATTTGCATTTGTTTCAGTGCTTACAGGGATTTAGCTTGTTCCCTGTTGCAATGATTATTTCAAAGAACTATATACTTAAACACCAGATAATTCACTTTTATGGCCTAAATATAAACCTAAAAGCAAATATGTCAACACTGGATGCAGAAATATGGATGATCATTCATTTTTCCTTTCTCCTTTTTTTTGTACATTAAAGAAAGTACAACTTCATAGGTCAAATGCTTTGATAAATGCATACAGGGGTGTGCCTAGAGGGCATGTCTTGGGTTAGGGCTAGACTGGCAAAGCCATGGTTAGACCAGTCTCCCCAAGCCCTTCTGTTCTAACTCCACCTTGGGCTAGGGCTTGGGGGAGATTTCAGAACACCCAGAGCAGTCACAGGTTCTGAGCTAGAGTTACCCTGAGCATGATGTTGCTGGTGCCTGTACCTTGTAGCTTCTTGAAATCCTCAGTGTGCCTAAAACATGGTGTTCTGGTTGATGCCCACTAGGGTAACACAAAATGACAGCCCATCCTCACTGTGTACAAACTGGACACACATAGCTCTGAAAACTAAGTGTGCCATCATGACAGCCAGGAAATAGTGAATCCCGATCTAGCTCAAAGCAGGGAATGAACTCTACTCTGGGTTTCTGCTGGGGGGAGAGGGAAGGGAGGAGGAAGGGGCGGTGCTGCCCTCTTGGGGAGCAGCTAGGTCAAGATTTCAAGTTTTATAGTCACTCAGACCTAGGCTCAAGATGCCAATGACTAAGACTAGGGGAAAGTACACAACCTCTCTGATTTTCTGTTTCCTCTTCTATGAGATGGAGACACAGTGGTATAGGGAGGCCAGAATGGAACCATATTGATTGCAGGAATCATCAACAAGTAGCCGGGTGGCCGATGGAGACTAGGAAGAAGTATCTTTTTGTTGTTGTTGTTGTTTTTGTTAGTTGTGGGGGCTGAACTCTGGCCCTGGGCGCTCTCCCTCAGCTCTTCAGCTCAAGGCTAGCGCCCGACCATTTGAGCCACAGCGCCACTTCCAGCTTTTTTCTGCTTATGTGGTGCTGAGGAATCGAACCCAGGGCCTCACGCATGCAAGCGCTTTACCACTGAGCCAACTTCCCAGCCCTAATAAGTGTCTTCTTATACGAGGATCCTGTTTTAAAGAAGAAAGCCCTCTCCCTTCCCCTCCCCCACCTTACTGTTGTTTGGGGTTTTTTTTTTTCTTGTCCTTTGGCTCTGTTTTATGAAGATAAAGCATTAAATCACAGTGCCAGAAGATAACAGGAAAGCCTGAGCATCTGCCACTGAAAGACAGAGAGACAGAACTTGTTACTCACATTCTGTAAGAGTTTTAGTTTCAGGAACAGCTGTTTAAAGAATGCCTTTCCCCTCCCCTTTTAAAGAACCAGTTTGGTTTTTTTTTTTTATTGAATGGCCAAACTAGCAACTGAAAGTCTCCCAACAGGACGCTCTTGTATAAAAAAACAAACAATAACAACAACAAAAAAACTCCCCCAGACCCCTGGGTCTTCTCAAAGAAATACATGGAATCTTTGATTAAACACAAGACACAAACACTGCCTCTCCTTTCTATCTCTGGTACCTGAAAACAAATAAGAAAGACTGATGAGATCTTTTTTGCTGTTGTTGTTTAACGCAGTCGCGCTGAAATGTAAGAGTTAACCCTGATTCCCAGCTGCGCCTTTAGAACGTGTAGCACGAGGGTGTCCAAGTACCGAGGGGGAGGGGGAGCTCGCACCGCTGGATGGTGAGACGTGCCGAACATCAGGGGAACAGAACCAAGCCGAGGGAAGCTAGTGCTGTGACTAATAAATGATGGCCTGGGGTGTGGCTGTCATGAAAGCAATCACCCCGTGGGCCTCCGTACCTGAGAGGGGATGGGAACGGGGTGATTCCCAGGAAATGTTTATCCAGGTTGGGGGGAGGGATATGCTTTAGTTGTCACATTTGTACTTTTCTGAGCTGCCCGCCCCCCCACCTCCGCAGCCCATTTTGTTCAAGTGGATGCTGCAGAGTCTAAGAAATCCTCCCCTCCCCCAGGGAAGCTCCTTATCTAGGAAAGCTGCAACCCACCCCACCGCAAGAAGCAACATTCCTCCACACTCCACCCTGACCTGAGGGGAAATGCACAGACAGATCCTGGGGCAGGCTCCTTGGCCAGCACTGGGCAGAGGATGTGCGGAGAGTTTTAGCACAAGTCACCAGAATTGGCATGAGTAACCTTTCTAATACGTCCCAGGATGACACTGAGGCCATGTGTTGATTTTTTCAAAGTAGAACAAATTTGATTGACCGTGGCAATTACAATTTTTGTTTGCATGTGAGGTGTGAGTTGCCAAAAGAGATCAAATAAACGTGTAAAGAAGGAAATATCCTTAACCCTGTGTTGAATAGTGTCTGCCCCAGAATTCCTGTGTATCTAGAACATGTGAATGGAAACTGAATGGAAATAGAGCCAATGGAAGATGGAATCAAGATGGGGATGCACTAGACTAGGGTGATGACTATTCTTAAGGGAAATTAAAGTGTGGCACACTAATAATCCCAGCTATTTGTGAGGACCTAAGTTTGAGGTCAGTCTGGGCAAAAAGTTAGAAATCTCTGAGATCTGAGGATCGTGGTTCAAAGCCAGCCTGGGCAGGAAAGTCCATGAGACTCTTATCTCCAATTAACCACTAGAAAACCAAAGTGGTGCTGTGGCTCAAATGATAGAGCACTAGCCTTGAGCTGAAGGGCTCAAGAACAATGCCCAGGCTCAGAGTTCAAGCCCCATGACTGGGGGGGGGGGGGGTAGCGGAATGAGGGAGGCATTATAGTGGTGCATGCATATCATCCTAGCTCGGTGGAAATATGAAGTAAGAGGATCAGTCTCAGGCCAGACTGGGCAAAATCCTACCTGAAAAACAAACTAAAACAAACAGGGGTGGAGGTGTGGCTCAGTGATAAAGTACCTACCTAGAAAGAGTAAGACCTGAAATTCAAATCCCAGTACCATAAAATAAAGAAAAGAAAAAGAAAAAGAGGAAAGTTGAATGCAGACTCACAGGCAGTCAGGGAGAACATCATGTAACAGAGTCAAAGACTAGATTATTGCAGGGTACTGGTGGCTCACTCCTGTAATCCTAGCTACTCAGGAGGCTGAGATCTGAGGATCAAGGTTCAAAGCCAGCCCAAGCAGAAAAGTCCATGGCACCAATAAACCACTAGAAAACCAGAAGTGGCACTGTGGCTCAAGTGGTAGAGTGCTAGCCTTGAACTGAAGAGCTGAGGGACAGTGCCCAGGCCCAGAGTTCAAGCCCCACAACTGACCAAAAAGACTAGACCACTGTAGCTACAAAACAAATACATGACATTGTCACAAACATCAAAAGCTAGGAAAGGGCAAGTACTCCCGGCAGTACTCATCAAAAATGCGGCACTGCCAACATCTTTATTTCCAACTTTCAAGCTTTATGAAACAATTTTTTAAAGTATTTTTGATGTAAATGGTAGAGCACCAGCTTTGAGCAAAACAGCTAAACCAGGTCCTGAATTTGTAGCACTTCATTACAGCTGCTCTAGAACATGAATATAGCATCTACATCCACTATCCAGAATCAAACTGTGCTAATTTATCAACGTTTGTCCTTCAATTCATCCCATAGCCAAATGCATTTTATGAAATCTGTGTCAACCACACTGCTAAGTGAACTCAGGCATCTACTGTTTCTCCAAATGACTAAGTCGCTGGGGGGTTACTAAGGGATGTCCTCATTCCTCCAATCCAGATTCCTAGGAAAGCCCTGTTGTCACCTCCAGGCTAGTATAGAAATCCTCAGGGAGGAACTCTCTCCTGGACGGGCTGAGTGGCAGATGCAGCCAGCAGGGGGGAACATATGTCTATTACACATCTCTGCCATTCTAGGGCAGCAGAGTGTCAGTCATGAAGACCTCAGCCATGGAACCCTGCGTGCTCTCTTCTTCCCCTAGCTCCAAAGGGAGATGAGATGTCTTTTTTCTTTCTTCTTTTTTTTTTCTTTTCGGCAGTCCTGAGGGACTTAGAGTCTGGCCCTTGTTAATTCATCATTTGAGCCATATCTCCTGCCCTTTTCGCTTTTAGTTATTTTTCAGGTAGGGTCTCATACTTTTGCCCCCTTCAGATCTTGATGATTAAAGAAATGACAGCCCTGGTTATCTAAGTCTGTAATGGCAGCATGGAGATCTGGCCGCCATCACTTCTTCCTTTGTTTTCTGAATGATGTCTGTCACTCTAAAATGTGACTGGTTTGGCATGCACACACCTATTAAGTCTGAGGAGCTCTTTCCCTTTCAAAGTACCACCAGAGTAATGGGAAATTGCATGTGTTAGGGAGATACACTTTTATTCCAATGTTCAGCTATAGACCAACCAATTTTATTGACAGGGCCTTCAAAGCCTGAGAGAAACATCTAAGGGGCTTTGGGGTGAAGCTGCCAGCTGAGAGTCAAACTCCTGAAATGAACAGACTCATCATTTTCCAAATTTTGCAGATGAGTTAAGTGATTAAAATTGTGCCTTCCCAGTCATGTAGAGGTTCTGACTGAGAAGGTCAGGGGTGGGCTTGAATATCTATGTCTAACAAGCACCCTGAGTGACCTGGGTGATTACCAGCTTGGGAACCACTAACATAATAGATTGAATTAGTCTAGATAGAAGTGGGTTATGTAGAAGACTTTAAAAACACAGGAGTCCAATTAAGCTAATTTCAATATATGCATAAAACTAGAATGTAACTAAAGAAAACAAGCCTAATTGCTTATTCAGAGATCTATTTTTAAAAAACAAACTAAGCTGGGCACCTGTGATTCATACCTGTAAGCCTAGCTACTCAGAAGGCTAAGATCCAGAGGGCTGTGGTTCAAAGCCAGTCAAAGCATAAAAGTCCATGAGCTCTCCCCCACATCTAAAATAATGAGAAAAAAAGCCAGGCTGGAGGTATGGCTCAAATGTAGAGCACCAGCTGAGCAAGCCTTGAGTTCAAGCCTAAAATAAAAACAAAAATCTCTGTGCCAGTAAAAGAATATGTGTGTCTGACTTGAGTCCAAAAGAACAACAACAAAAAGACAGTGGGAAAATGTGTTTACATTATTAAAATGAATAAATGAAAATATAGGCCAACCAAGTAAATATTTTGTTCCCCTTTGGTATTTGGATTTTTGTCAATGGTTTTGTTTTTCAGACTACTATGAAGATAAAAGAAGCAATGATGTTTTATTAATCACAACCCAAGTGCCAGGCATTTCCACAAAGGCCTAGTCCACAAAACAAGAAAGAAAAGTCAGGGTGATCATTCTCCACTGTAGGCATCCTGCCAGGAGAACTACACTTCAGAACCTCTAGTCAATTTTATTTGAGTTCAATCACATTTGTTATAGGCTTCTGGCTGATCTGCATCTAATTTTCATACTCACATGTAGCTGTGCACTTTGTATCGGGTACTTGACAGTATCTTTACTATTTTATTTATTTTCTATTTTATTTATTTATTCTAGTTTATATATTTTCTATTCTATTCTATTTTACTTTATCCTATTTGTTTTTATTTTACTTTATTGGAATAGGGAACACTTTTCTCTAAATTTAAAATTTTGTAATTTGCAAGAAAAATGAAAATTAGAAGACTCAAAGATGAATCATCAAGTGGGAAATATATAGGAAGGTTTTAGGAAATGTTTTGGGGGAAGAAAGGGAAAAGGGAATGCTTTTGGATAAGGAAGGATTTTGTGAAATAAGCTTTGTTCCAAAGTGAACAAGAAGGATAGGGGCAAAAAAAAAAAATCAGTAGGCTCAAAGAGTTTGTGCAAAAAAAAATTATATGAACGAGTCATAAAGAAGTATATAAAGAGATCTCCCCTATGATCCAGCAATCCCACTTTTGGGCATTTACCCAAATGTTTACAAACAAGACCACACTAAAGCTACCAGCACAACTATGTTTATTGCAGCATTATTTACCATAGCTAAGATATGGAACCAACCCAGATGCCCCTCAGTAGATGAATGGATCAAGAAAATGTGGTATATATACACAATGGAATTCTATGCCTCCATCAGAAAGAATGACATTTCCCCATTTGTTAGGAAATGGAAAGGTTTGGAAAAAATTATATTAAGTGAAGTAAGCCAGGCCCAAAGAAGCATAGGTCCCATGGTTTCCCTTATTTGCAATATCTAGTATAGGTATGAGTCAAGCGGAAAAGGTCAGATAATGTGATGTTAGGAAAATGAACCCTTAAATATGTATTTTAATGTTTTCGTTTCTTTCATGCATGTGTTTCTAACGCATTTATAAGATTATTTCTTTGTTGCTTTGTATGTCCCTCCCCCACAGTGTAACCCCTGCTTTCACTATATTTGATGTCAGTATAACATGTGGAGGAGATGGGGACAAACAAGTCGTTTAAGGATTCAGGTGGACCTGTTGCAACAATGAGAAGTACAAAATGTCATGTCAAAACCAACTTTACAATGTCGGTGGGGGGGGGGAGGGGGGTATAATTGGGTGGGGGGAGGGGGGAGGCTGGGAAGGGAGGTGAAGGGTAAACAAAGGAGGAGGCTGCAATGCTTGGTAAGAAATGTATGCATTATCCTGCCCATGTAATTGTAGCCCCTCTGTACAGTATGTTCTCAAATAAAATAAAATTAAATTTAAAAAAAAAAGAAGTATATAAAAGACAATTCGACTCCCCTTTGGTAAGAGAATTCCAGAGAAGTTTTGTCCTGAGCAGATGCGAGAATTAAGCAAATAGCTGACTAGAATGACAACTTTATAAATTTCATCTGAATATAAATTTCCAATCTGGATTGCATTTAGAAAGGCTTGTTAAGCTAGAGACAGTAACTCAGGTTCCAGTGATAGACTTTGGCTTCAAGTTCTCCAGTTCTTTCCCATGGGTAGTGCTTGCCATGCAAGCAAGGTGTCTCTTAGCAAAGTGTCCCAGGTGCATGGCAATAGTTATCAGAAGATCACCAAAGTCTACAAGTTTCTACTCACCAACAATCTGGGCAAAGGGACTGTCACTAAGAAGCTCTAAAACTATTACAAAAGTGTGTCCAAAATCGGAGGGGGAAAAACATTCCTTTATAAAAGGAGAGAAGAGAGATTGTGATGGAGATATAGGTAGAGAGGGAAGGAGGAAGGAAGGAAGAAAAGAAGGAAGGGAGGGAGAAAAGGAAAAACAAGAAAGGGAAGGAAGGAAGATAGGAAGAGAGAGGGAGGGAGGGAAAAGGAAGGGAGAATAGAAAGACACACAGAGTGTGCCATCAATCACTTGGGCATCCCCCTAGCCAACAGTGGACCCCACTGGGTATTACTGTGCTTTGATGTAGAACTTGAGGAATACTCATTTGGCAAGGAAGAAAACCTGAACACAAAGGCAACCCTAGGCAAAAGCCTGACAAAGAAGACAAAGAATTGATTTCACCTCCTCTCAGGCCTTCAGCCTCTGTCTTGGTCACTTGGCCATTGGTCACTAATGTGTTGTATCTCACAGAAAGGACTGGGCAGATCTGCAATGTATTAGCCAAGACTCCAAACTTCTCATGACTGTGATTCAAAGCAAAAATCATTGAGGGATAATCTGGGGCTGGGAAGGTGGCTCAGTGGTAGAGCGCTTGCCTTGCATGCATGGGGCCCTGGGTTCGGTTCCTCAGCACCATATAAGCAAAAAAAAAAAAAAAAAAGAAAAAACCATTGAGGGAAAGTTAATTGTTTCTTTTTCAATAGAAATAATTCCAAGAGTCTGGCACATGTGGCCAAGTTTATTTTCCAGCTAGAAATCTGAAGTGTTCCATGGCATCCCATTACACATGGCTTGTGGGCTGTGGGCTGTAGCATCAGAACTAGCTTGTCTCCTGATTTTGAATTAATAGCTATGTTCTGGAGCTCTGTATCTCACCTGTCAAATGGACATAAATTTTCTGAGTTCTAATAACTGTGAAAATCCTAAACAATATATACATGTGGATAATAATGTATGAAAGCATCTAAGTTATGCTCAATGTATCTCTAATCTTTTCCCTCTGCGCAACAAGTATGTGCCCACTAGGATAACTGGCTTTAGGATTATCGTCCATATTCAGATATAAAAGGTAAATTCTAAAAATTCCAAATCAATCAGTGGTAAATAGATCAATTAACTGTAGTCAATAGGTGAGCTTGAACTGGGGTTGTAGGTCAGCTGAAGAATGTTTGCCTAGTATGCACAAAACCCTGGGTTTGTCCCCAGCACTGAGAAAAACAAGAAAAGGGAAGGGGGAAGGGGAAAGGAAAGGGAAAGAAAGAGGTAAATAAACCAGACTTCAAGATCAAATCAGGATGTAACTGGTCGTGTGGGAAACCACAAGGCCAGCTGTGGAACAGCTGTTAGTAGGGCATGAGGAGGCACCATTGTCATCACTATGACTGTTACAAGATCTCAGCATATCCCCTGGCCCCACCAGAACAACCGCCAGATCTTACAGCAGTGTCATAGTCATAACCCCTGGCCAAAAGCAACCCGAGTTACCTGAAATAACAAAGCTCAAGAAGCTTGTCATTGACAAGGAAGGAAGGTTGTTGAAGAGTTTCATTATTATTATTGTTATTATTTTGTTTTGTTTTCTGTAATTCTAGCTACCTGAGAGGCGGAGATCAGGGAATGGCAGCTCTAGACCACACCAGACATAAGAGTTCACAAGACTCCATCTCAACCAATAGCTGGATGTGGTGGCCTATACCTATCACCCTAAGTTACGGAAGAAGCACTGGATGCCGTGATGTGGAACTGCAATCATGTGGCAAAGAGAAGCACAAATGAGGATCACAGTCCAGGCCAAGTTGGGCATAAAATAAAAGCTTATATCAAAAATAACCAATCCAAAAGGGGTTGGTAGAGAGGCTCAAGTAGTAGTGCCTGCTTAGCAAGTACAAGGCCTTGAATTCAAATACCATTTCACCCTCCCCCCCCCAAAAAAAATTATGGTGGAGAGAAATGATAGTCCCTATAGTTAGACTGAGAAAAAGGATGGATGAGTGTCAATATAGTCACCGCAGGCATTTTAGATCATTCAACCAGAGTAAGAACCGGAGGCAGAGCTTGAAGACAGTGCAGAATGTTAGAAGCAAGCTTTGTAGACAATGAAAGGGAGAGTCACCTGGTGGAATATAGAAGAATTGCTGAGCAGTGATGAAAACTAGACTAGCAGTGACACAAAGAGGAATTTATGGTGGTGATCATCATAGCATTAAACATAGTATATGTTATATGATTTAAGCCTGTCTCTGCATTGAGCCTGACAGACTAAATGCTGAACGGATGGATGGGTGGATGGATGGGTGGATGGATGTGTGGATGGATGGATGGATGGCCCCAGTTTAGGTCAACCCTCCATTTAAGTGGTTACCATAATTTCATCAACCAAAAAACATATGGTGTATCTGTCCTGAGTCTCTTACGTTGATATTTTTGGTCAAAAAAAAAAAATGTTGAGGTGGTAAATTTACTTCCTTGTTTTTTTCTTTTTTTGGTTGGTCGTGGGGCTTAAACTCAGGGCCTGGGTGCTGTCCCTGAACTCTTTCATTCAAGGCTAGTACTCTAACACTTTGAGCCACAACTCCACTTCCAGTTTTTTGGTGGTTAATTGGAGATCAGAGTCTCATGGACTTTCCTTTCCAAACTGGGCTGCCTTTGAACCATGATCCTCAAGTCTCTCAACCTCCTGAGTAGCTAGGATTACAGGCATGAGGCACCAGTACCCAGCTATATTGCTGTTTTTGTGATACCTTACCTGGATGTACTAGGTACTTTTCCAAAGATCACCAGGCTGGGCCAATCAGAGCTGGGACTTTCAGGCCTCCTAAATCTCCTTTCACATCTGTCTTCTGTGTGAATAGCCCAGTAGTTTAGATGATTCTATAGGCCTTCAATAATGCCTTCCTCCCTTCCTTCTTCTCTCCCTTCTTTCCCTCCTTCCCTCCTTCCTTTTCTTCTCTCCCTCATCCTTTCTTACCCTCTTTTCCTCCCTTTTCCCCCCTCATTTCTCCCCCTTTTCTTTCTTCTTCCTTCCTCCTTCCCCTTTCCTCCCTCCCTTCCTTCCCTCCTTCATCCTTCCTTCTTTCCTTTTTACTTTCTTCCTTTCTCCATCCCTTTTTTCTCCACTTTCTTCCTTTTTGTCTTTCTCTCCCTCCCTCCCTCCTTTCCTTCCTCCCCTTTCTTCCTCTTCTTGCTTTTCTTCATTCCCCCATCTTTCTCCCTCCAGCACAGTAGACCTCTAGGAATCTTTTCTGACCTCCCTACTAAGCTGTCCCCAAGCTTCATTATGTTCAGTCCTCATTTGCACATGCTCTTGACACCTGGTGTTCCGTGGCAGAAATGGCTGATAAAATTCCACGCTGATTAATTTCATGTTTAATCTAACTGATACTTCTGTAGCCTTTGCAAATAACCTTTTTGAACAAAAACTGCAATGGCTCATTCCAAAGCCGATCAAAGAGGTATGCATGACTCACAGCCACTAAATAAACATTGATGCCTGATGGCAGTAATATGGCTATTTATATTCAGAGCCTGATTTAACCAGTGGCATTCCTGTAATAAGATAATAAGCATGAGCTGTTTACTAGAAAAAAAGGAGAGTCTGTGGTGCTGGTGTTCAATAAAATCTCTTAACAGGCAAATGAGTCTCTGAAATTGGTTGGCAAATACATCCCAGAATGAGTTGTGCTAATTAGCTGCTGTTACTGATTTTTTAAAATAAAGAGTTTAAACTTAGATTAGCCCTGAAATTCAGAACAATAAAAATTCTGGATATATGATATGTGGGGCTCTTATAGATTATGCTTAATATATGTCCAGGTATACAATTAAAAAACAAAGTCTACACCTAATTGTTAAAAAGAAAATTCTAAAGAGACTATCTCCAAAGAGGTTTTAAATGTAGAGAACAGTGAGTATAGCTATCTGAATCCTAGGTTTAACTCTTTTTCTATTCAGAAAGCATTTGTAGATGATCTTCTTGGCTACAGTTGCAGATACATCTATGATTGTCAACACTTTTCATTTTTTGTTTCATTTGAGTTTTATTGGTATATTGGGCTTTGAACTCAATCTGTGTGTGTTCTAGGCAGGTATTCAACCACTTGAGTCATGCCTTTTGCCCGGCATTTTTATTTTTAAAGAGAAAGAACAAAGCTTGAGTTCATAAAGACTTACCTTAATAGCATTTGGGCATCATTTAAAAATAGGTCGGCTCTAGCTGGGTGCCAGTGGCTTATTGACTCAGGAGGCTAAGAACCCCAGGATTATGGTTCAAAGCCAACCTCTGCAACAGCAGCAGTCTATGAAACGTTGTCACCAAAATAACCAGCAAAAAGCTAGGCTAGAGATGTGGCTCAAGTGATAGAGCACCAGCCAGGCAAGCAGAGTGAATGGGAGGGCCTGAATTCAAACCCTGTCAAGGATCAAAATAAACAAACAAACAAGCCTATTTTGAATCAATTGAAAGGGGTTCTAGTAAACCTGTAAATGACAGTTGCTCCAGAGTCAGAAAGCACTGATGACGTCCTGGAGAATATAAAGCCACCTCCTATATCTTCCTGGATGTTCTTTTGTTGTTTGCTTTGTTTGCAGGAAGTCACATTTGTTCCCTTTCTCCTGTCAGGCCACGCAGTACCTCCCTCTGTAAGCACTCACCACTAACCTCACCCAGCTGCTTCCTTCACCACATCACACTAGACTGTCCCACCCAGGGATTATAACTTCAAATAGTGATATAATCTCGGGGAACATCCACTTTTAAAATTATGCTACTTCTTAAAAGATGTCATAAGCAGATTCAGATTGACTCTGAACCATAAATTCTGTCCCTATATAAGCTTAAATTCATGAATCTGTTATGTGAGCTTAGCTGATTGAGATAATGTTTGTTTTCCCAGAACAAATAGTTCTTTAAAAGCCAGTTAGATAGGGCTGGGAAAGTGGCTCAGTGGTAGAGCGCTTGCCTTGCATGCATGAGGCCCTGGATTCGATTCCTCAGCATCACATAAGCAGAAAAAGCTGGAAGTGGTGCTATGGTTAAAGTGGTAGTGCGCTAGCCTTGAGCTGAAGAGCTTGAGCTGAACAGCCTTGAGCTGAACAGCACCCAGGCCCAGAATTCAAGCCAATTAGAAGGGTAAGCATCAGCACTGTGGCCCCTAAATGGTCAGTGTCCCTAATGTGAGCCATGAGTGAATTCACTCCATTGGATTCTACTCACCTATGGTTTAAGCCAACAAAGGCTGGTGACTTATTATTACTAAGATATCCAGGCCTTATCAGAGCCTGTGGTAATCAGGGGTATACATCTTTGTTTCTATTTTACACTCAGGATCCCCCAGCTCAGCCAGAAACCTTGCAGCTATTTCTAGAACCTAGAATTATGAGCAACCCCTTTCCCATTGACTAACAAATGGTTGTAATGATTACATAAACAGAATTCTGATACTTGAACACGTGACCTTCCCTATACAGGCTTTTATTTTTTTTGTTTCTATTTTTTTGCCAGTCATGGGGCTTGAACTCAGAGCCTGGACACTGCCACTGACCTTCTTTTGCTCAAGGCTAGCACTCTACCACTTGAGGCACAGCACCACCTGCAGCGTTTTCTGTTTATGTGATACTGAGGAATCGAACCCAGGGCTTCATGCTAGGCAAGCACTCTACCACTAAGCCTCATTCCCAGCCCCACAATTATTTTCAATAACATTGATTCAGATCCTTTTGAAATGAATATTTAGTTAATTTATATTAAAAGTATATTAGTAATCTCACAAAATGTAAGGAAGAGCCATATCTCAAAAGTGGCCTCCTCCAAGTACTAGTATACAAACTAACATTGGATAAGAGAAGGAGATGAGCATCTGGCACCAGAATCAAAATTAATGTTCAGTTTCTTGCATTAATTAAGTACTGCCATCTTAAAAAAATGTCAGTCGAACTAAAGAATGTGCTTAGTGACTGTTGGTGTTCATTCTGGAGTACCACTTCTTATCTGCTCATGGGCCAGCAGTGATCAATTTGCTGACAGATCAATTTGCTGACAGTCAGCTGTCTGTGGACCACCCCTGAGTAGTGCTCTCTCTCTGTTCAGTCTTTGTCTGACTTTATGTAACTAGTTCAAAGGAAATCAAGAACATGAACTCTGAAATCACCAGGGTTGGGTTTTGGGGTGTGTGTGTGTGTGTGTGTGTGTGTGTGTGTGTGTGTGTGTGTGTGTGTGTGTGTGTGTGTGTGTGTGTGTGTGTGTGTGTGTGTGTGTGTGTGTGTGTGTGTGTGTGTGTGTGTGTGTGTGTGTGTGTGTGTGTGTGTGTGTGTGTGTGGTGTTGATCCTGGGTGTTGAACTTGGAGCCTCATATTCTTATTTGGCTTTTTTTCTCTCAAGTTGGTCCTCTACCACTTGAGCCCTATTTACACTTCTGGTTGTACAAAGGGCTTACAATTCAATGTGCCAATTTATACAAGCAATCGACGTCTCTCTTTTCATAATTCTCCCCCGTCTCTTTTTGTTGATTAATTGGAGATAAGAGTCTCTTGGATTTGTCTGATTTTTCTTTCTTTTTTTTTTTTTTTGCCAGTTCTGGGGTTTAAACAGTTGCCTTGAGTCTTCTCTTGGCTTGTTTGCTCACAGCTAGTGCTCTACCACATGAGCTATGCCTTGAGTCTTGCTTTTTGCTGGTTATTTTGGAGATGGAGTTTTGAGGATTTTTCTGCTCAGGCTGGAACCTAAGGTTCCAGGTAATCCTCAGATCTCAGCCTCCTGAGTAGCTAGGATTACAGGCGCATGAGCCACCAGCAACTGGCCAAAACTAATTTCTTTTTTTTGTTGGGGGCGGGGATCCAGTCATGGGGCCTGAACTCTGGGCCTGGGTGCTGTCCCTCAGCTCTTCAGCTTAAGGCTAGCACTCTACCACTTGAGCCACAGCACCACCTCCGGCTTTTTTCTTTTTGCTGATGTGGTGCTGGGGAATCGAACCCAGGGCCTCATGCATGCAAGGCAAGTGCCATCATCCCAGCCCCATCCAAACTAAGTTCTTTAGCCCCTACATGCCTCGGTTTCTTTCTCTTTAAAATTTGATAAAAAGAACTCACCGGCCCTAAAGCACACACATTATAGGAAATTTAAAACTGATTTTGAAGCCTGAGAAATTTTGCATGCCACTGAATCAAACAGCTCCTTTTAGATTTGATTTTCACATTGCTTTTCCAAGTCAGACTTATTTGGGAAATAGAAGAAAAGGTTTAAAGATTAAAATAACTCAAAAACCATTGATACAGAAACACATCTAATCCTTCCTAGATGAGGAGAAGGAAAAATACCATTGCTCCTGAGATTATTATTTTTTTCAATATTGCCATTGAAGTTGATGATGCCTTTTTTGGGGGGAGAGGACAAGTCATGGGGCTTGAACTCAGGGCATATGTACTCTCCCTAAACTTTTCTGCTCAGGGCTAGTGCTCTGCCAGTTTGAACCTCAGCCCTACTTCTGGTTTTCTAATGGTTAAATGGAAATGAGTCTCACAGACTTTCCTGCCTGGGCTGGCTTTAAACTACAATCCTTAGATCTCAGACTCCTGAGTAGTTAGGATTTTATAGGTGTGAACCACCAGCCTTCGAGCAGTTTGCGTTCTTCTTCAGACCCATGTTCCCATGCTTATAGACCAGCTGAAAGAACTAGTACCAGGGACATCATGAAGTACCATGTGCCCTGATCCACACAGAAGTAAAAATCAACCACTCTCGTTTCCTTCTCATAGTGCTTAATCTCTGGAATAGAATGAATGAGCCTGAGAGTGGGTTGGTGTAGCAGCTTGCTCTCTGAAGTGTTAAACTGAGACCAGAGAAGTGTCTTGTCATTCAACAGCTCTTGTCACCTCCCTATTTCTGACCTAATGACCCATCAGACTTGATGCCTTTACCTAATAGTTCAACTGCCTTCTACATGCTAAAAAGCTCCCATCTGAGATAAGAAGCAAGATTGAAACATGTTCTGGCTCTTTTTTTTTTTTTTTTGACAGTCCTAGAACTTGAACTCTGGTCCTGGGTGCTGACACTGAGCTTCTTTTGCTAAAGGTTAGTGCTCTACCACTTCTGCCACAGCTCCACTTTCAGATTTTTCTGTGACTAACGCTCATGGGCGTTCTGCCCAGCCAACTCTGAACCATGATCCTCGGATCTCAGCCTCTTGAGTAGCTAGCCACTGACACCCAGCTTCCTGGCTCTTTTATTCAGTTCTGACTTCTGATCAAGCGATCTCTTAACAGAACATTTAACATGGACTTAGAGGAGAAAGCAACATCACAAAGATCTCGGGACCTTGGAAATCAGCCTTTGGCCCTCATATATCCATAGAAGTATCTTCAAAAAGAAAATGACAAACCCAGCCCCTTGCTACAGAAGGCTCCCCTGAACACTATGATACCTCAAATGAGAAACAGTTGAATGCTAAGGGCTTCAGCATAATCAAGCCCTTAAAGCCATCCAACACCCAGCCTCCAAGTTTTCCTTCCCAACCAGCTTAATCTCAACTTTGGCCTGCCAATCAAGTTGTTACTTGTCCTACTCAAGTCTTTGTCTCTATTCTCTCAGTATGATGTCTCTTGTCGGTTCCTTGTCCATTGCTGAGCACATTATCTTCTCTCTCTTGTAGCTGCCAAAATCCAGGCTGTGCTGTGGCTGGTTAGGCCCTGCCCTCCTTCTTTTCTCATGCTCTCCAACACCCATGTGCAAACACATCTCATTTAAACATTGGTTAAGTAGACTGCATTCTATTTGCATTACATTTTACCTTATCTCTTTCTTTTCCTGCTCTACACTTCTAAGCCAATTTCATTCCTGAAAATAGATTCTAATAAGTGATTTTTTGGATTGTTGATAGAAGAAATGAGGAGAAATAACATTAAAAATGAAAAGCAGGCATTGAGAGAGCGATTGTAAAGAGAAGACATAAGATGTCTGTCTTCTGCTGGATTCAGCCAGGTGAATAGGAGTGCTGTCTATTGTCTTTCAACATCTAGTATCTACTTCTTCCTCTACTGTTCCCTTCTGGCTCATGTGAAGTAGAAGGATTAAAGGCATATTTTCCTGACTTTCTGCCTGCTAAGGTTATAGATTGGATTTTGCTTCTGCCAAGAAAATGTACTCCTGTGCTACCTAGAATGCAGAGAAGAGGAGATTGTTTTTCCTTCTAGTACAATATTGAATGGTGACCTTGCTCCTATAACATAAGCTTCTGCAGTGGCTACAAGACTCCATGTTACCCTGTTCGATGACCAATGTCAGGGTGCTGGACAGCTATGATGCTGGCAGCAATTTCCTGACTTCTGAGTAATAATAGAAAGAAGATGGAAGAAAGAAGAAGTCTTACTTGATTCAGTCAGTTGGGTCAAGCCCAAGAAGAGCTTGTTTCTTGCTCTTTCATCAACTCTCCCTATCAAATAAGACTATATAACTTTCTTACACACAATCCTGAAAATCAGACAACATTGTAATGACTGCTATTCATAGGATGCAAGGCTGGTTCAATGTTCAAAATTAAGGACTACAAGAGGAAAAATCATAATCACAATTGAAAAAAGGCAAAGTGTGACAAAGTTAAAATACCCATGTATAGTTAAAAAAAATTGTGGCTAGGTGCCAGTGACTCATGCCTGCATTCATTCCTATCCACTCAGAAAGGCTGAGCCCTGGAGGATCACAGTTTGAAGTCAGCCCAAGCATAAAAATCCTATCACCAATAAACCAGCAAAATGTTGAACTGGAGGCATGCATAGGAATAAAAGGGAACTTCCTCAATATCATTTAAAAAAACTCTACAAAAAAAAAAAAAACTGCAACTGACTGTTATACTTGACTGTAATATACTGAATTCTTTTCTCTTAAAGACCAGTTTGTCTTACAAAAGAACACCTGCTCCTACCACTGCTATTCAGCCCTGACCTAGCCAGCTCAATAAGGCAAGAAAAGAAGATAAAAGACTAAATGAGCGGGGTGCTGGTGGCTCAGGCCTGTAATTCTAGCTACTCAAGAGGCTGAGATACGAGGATCGCAATCCAAAGTCAGCCTGGATAGGAAAGTCCATGAGACTCTTATCACCAATTAACCACCAGAAAACCAGAAGTGGTGCTGTGGCTCGAGCTGAAGAGCTCAGGGACAGCGCCCAGACCCAGAGTTCAAGCCCCATGACTGACCAAAAAAAAAAAAAAAAAGACTAAAAGACATTCAGATCAGAAAGGAAGAATTAAAACCATCTCCATTTGCAGATGTCATAATGGTTTCATAGTAAAATCCTAAGGAACCTAAAAAACGTTCCTCAAACTAATAAGTAAATTACTCAGCAAGTTCACTGATGCAAGCTCAACCTACAAACTCTATTGCATATCTCTATTCTAGAAGAAAATATATGGAAACAGCTTGGCACTGGTGGTTCATGTTGGTAATCCTAGCAACTCAGGAGGCTCAGATCTGACAATTGTGGTTCAAATCCAGCCTGGGCAGGAAACTCCAAGAGACTCTTATATGCAATTAACCACTCAAAAACTGGAAGGATGCCAGGTGCTGGTGGCTCATACCTGTAATCCTAGCTACTTAGGAGGTGAGATCTGAGGATAACATTTGCAAGCCAGGTCCAGAAAGGAAAGTCCAGGAGACTCTTATCTCCAATTAACTACCAGAAAACTGGAAGCGGTACCGCGACTCAAAGTGGTAGAGCACTAGCCTTGAACAAAAAGTGAAGGAACAATGCTCAGGACCTGAGTTTAAGCCACAGGAATGACAAAAATAGGGGAGACAATTATTAATACAATACCACATACCATCACTCAAAAGAAAATCAAGAAGAATTACATAGTGGAAGTATAAAATGAAATAGCATGGAGTGATTCCTGTTTCCAAGTCTCTTGGCCACTAGAGAGTCCGATCCTGAGCTAAGCTATTTCTCCACCTTGACACTAGGAAGGAGGTCAGGAAACCTTGAGTGAGGTTGGAGGTATTCATTTCAGGCAGTTAATTACATTCATTCAGCATCCATCTCCCTGAAGTTTTCACTGGGAAAATCCTTTAGGAAGACATCCCTATTAGCTATTCATTTTTCTTTTGTACTGACTGGAGAATGAAGTGACTATTGGCTGTGTCACACAACTCGTTGAAATTCACCTCTGGGTGAAGTGATCCTCAAATAATTACCAAATGTAGTTCAGGTAACTGAATTAGTGAATTACATTGGCTCCTTTGAGATGAAAGACTCTTTAGGAATGTGAACTACTTTGGCTCTTTGTTATTAATAACCTGAACAATGAAAGAACCCAATGTAGTATTCAATATGCTTCAGGAAGGGGATGACTAAAATTAAAGAAAGCAATTGATTTTCATTTGCCATACTTCTCGTTTTCATCCTTTTCATTTCAATCGTCAGGACCGAATATGACAAGCCATCAAGTCTCCTCTGATGTTAATAAGGCATCAACTCTAAAGCTCTGAGAAGACAAAAATTCAGCCGAAGTGTGGCAAGGGGGTGGGTCTCTTGCCCTCTATGATTTATTATCATTTCTCCAAACCGACTCATTACACTGTTCTACAGGTGAAAGCTTCCTACCATAAACTGCTTCATTTTCTTCTGCGTTAAGTCAGTTTCCAAATTTACATGACTCAACTATTCTTTCCACACTTCAGACAGACAATCATGGGAACACACCAGGGGAGTACCTCACCTCAAATGATACCCTTAGCTTGGTGTCTGTCTGGATCATCCAGGGTATAATGAAGACAGAAGAGAGAATAGAGGCAAATTTCTGGTAGACAGCCTTGACTTTAGAGGAGGGGAAGATGGGAAGTGGGGAGGGGCAAAGAGTTGACAATCAAGTCCTTGTCTACCTGAGATTGGTAGAGGTAGAAAATGTTGGAGATACTAGGCCTTGCTCATCCTGGATAGGATTCTCACTTTCTCATTTTTAGTTTTTTGTTATTTTTTTTCTTTCTTTCTGAGACAGGGTCTTGCTATGTTACCCAGGCTGCCCTAGAAGTCATCATTTTTCTGCCTCAGCTTCTAAAGTAGCTGAGATTAAAGGCATAGGTCACAAAGCCTAGCTAGGTTTCATGTTTCAAGTGGTGAGGGTGTTTTAGTTCTTATGCTAGCTTTCAAAATATTTCAAATTTCAAAGTGTAATTTTTTTTTTGTTGTTCGTGGGGCTTGAACTCAGGACTTGGGTGCTGTCCCTGGGTTCTTTCACTCAAGGCTAGTGTTCTACCATTTCAAGCCACAGCTCTACTTCCAGTTTTGTGGTGGTTAACTGGAAGATAAGAGTCTCAAAGACTTTTCTGCCAGGGCTGGATTTGAATCACTATTCTCAGATCTCATCCTCCTGAGTAGCTAGGACTACAGGCATGAGCCACTGGCACCCAGTTAAAATGTAATTTTATTTTTTACTTTTTATTTTATTTTTTTATGTATGTGTGCCAATCCAGAGACTTGAGCTCAGGGACTTGGTACTGACCCTGATCATTTATTCTCAAGGCTAATGCTCTACCACTGGGAGGTAAGAATCTCATGGACTTTCTTGCTCAGGATGGCTTTGAACCGAGATCCTCAGATTTTAGCCTCTTGAATAGCTAGGATTATAGGTCTGAGCTACCAGCACTCAGACTGTAGTTTATATATTGAGAAATTGAAATAGGGACTATATTCTCATTCTGCCTAATCCAAAGGACAGCAAGGGAGCTATAATTATATACAGTAAAGTGTCCCTGACACCCACACGCTTCAGTCACTCCACTGAGCAACTCTTCTAGAGGCCATTATCACTTGCTTCCTGCTTTTCCGCCACAGAAATATGTAAATGAATTCAGGTAAGGCATTATTCATCATCTTTAATCTACACAATGGTAATTTATTATTATATTCTATATCTTCATTTCTTCACTTACTAATCTAGAGATCATTCTCTACCAGTACACAAAGAAGTCTATAATCTTTTATAGTGAATAGTGATCTATTGCTTTAACATAGCATCATTTGCATAACCATTCTTCCACTGATGATCATGTGCATTATATCCAATTTTTGGTACCACAAACAATGCTGCAATGATTAGCCTTATTCATAAGTGATTTCCACATATTGGAGTATGTCTGTAATTTAATAGAATTGTATTAATGTAACCATTATAGCTATTCTTATATAAGCAATTCCTATAAGCAAAATTTCCAAATCATAGAGTACGTGTATTTGTAATTTTGATAGTCATTGCTGAATTGCCAACACATATCACCTGATACAATATCCAGTTCCCATTTTGCTCCTGGGTTGTTGATCTTTTCATTATTAATTGTATAGCAATCAATTGCAAATATATTTCATAAATTGTTATTGAATATAAACTCTTTTATGGTACATGTACTTTTGTCAGTCATGGGGCTTGAACTCAGGGCCTAGGCTCTGTCCCAGAGCTCTTTTTGCTCGAGGCTAATGCTCTACCATTTTGAACCATAGCTCCACTTCCAGTTTTCTGGAGATAAGAGTCTCATGGGCTTTCCTTCCCAGCCTCTTGAGTAGTTAGGACTATAGGCAGCAATTGGCAGAGCCCAACAGCATGCAGACTTTAAAAAAAAAAAATCTTTTATTTTATGACTGTTGTGATTTGTGTTGTGTTTTAGCAAATTTTTCAGCTATAAATTACAACATAAAACTTTCATGATTCCTTTTCATATTTTCCTGGTTTTACATTTTTATATTTAACATCTCTGACTCCCCCATCTGCAATCTATTTGCTTAGGTGTGAAGTATGGCTCCTTCTCTACTGTTACAGCTAGCTACCCTTCTGTCCAATCACCATCAATTAAAAAAACACACACAAAACTCTTTTGCCACTGATTTGAAGCAAGTTCTAGCACTTGAACTTCTGCTCTCACTTGGCTTTTTCACTCTACCACTTGAACCATACATCCATAAAATGAGAATTTTTTTGTTATGTACTAAATCCCTTTAATAATAGTCCTTCCTGACCCAACAGGAATTGGTTTCAAGAATCTCTTCTTCCAATGGAAAGGCTTGGAAAAAATTATATTAAGTGAAGTAAGCCAGGCCCAAAGAAACATAGGTCCCATGGTTTCCCTTATTTGCAATAACTAGTATATGTCTGAGTCAAGCAGAAAAGGTCAGATAAGTTGATGTTAGGGAAATGAACCCTAAGATATGTATTCAAATGTTTGTTTCTTTTATGCAATTTTTTCTAACACATTTATATGATTATCTTTGTTGCTATATATGTCCCTCCCCCACAGCATAACCCCTGCTTTCACTGTATTTGATGTTGGTATAATTTGTGGAGGGGAAGGGGAAAAACAAATCGTTTAAATAGGGATATAGGTGGACCCATTGAGATGTACAGTCGTTATGTGGAAAACAAACTTTACAACTTTGGTGTGGGGGTGGGGGGGGGAAGGGAAGGAGGGTGGAGAGGATTGGGTGGGAGGGGGAGAGGATGGGAAGGGATGGGAAGGGGAAACAAAGGAGGAGGCTACAATGCTTGATAAGAAAAGTACTCATTATCTTGCCCATGTAATTGTAACCCCTCTGTACAGTATTTTCACAATAAAAAAATAATAATAATAAAGAATCTCTTCTTCCAATATTTACCAAGTCCCTTTTGGTATTATATTTGCAAATAAGCTACACATTTTCTACCTCTTCTTTCCTTCTTTCCCTTCCTTCCTTCCTATAGCCTCCCTCTTTCTTTCTTTCCTTCTTTCTTTCTCTTCTTTCCTCCTTTCCTTCCTTCCTACATCTTCCTTCCTTCCTTCCTTCCTTCCTTCCTTCCTTCCTTCCTTCCTTTCCTTTGATCCTTTCTTTCTTGAATTGAGAGTTTTGTGCTCTCTCCTAGCTTTTTTGTTCAAGGCTAGCACTCTAGTAACTGAACCATAGGTTCCTTTCTGGTTTCTGGTTGATTTATTAGAGATAAGAGCCTCACAGACTTTTCTACCCAAGCTGGCTTCAAACCACAATTCTTGATCTCAGCCTCCTGAGTAGCTAACAGGCTTGAGTCATTTTCCCATATACTTTAAATCATATTTAAGTTTCTTCTAATACCCAACACAATGCAAATAAATACCTGTTATGCTGTCTTGTTTAGGGAAGAATGACAAGAACAAAAGTCTATAGATGTTCAGTATAGACATAACATTTTTAAACTTGTCTTTGTATTTTTCCCACTTTTTAAAAATTAGCGTTAGTTGCTCAAGAGGGATCTCATTTGACATTTCCATGTATGTATACAGTGTACCTTGATCAGACACTCCCTAGACTCTCTGTGTGTCTCTCTCCCTCATTCTTCTCTTCCTTTTCAAACCAATTTCAACAAGCTTTTGTAGCTTTTATGTCTCCCGCCCCCCCCCCCCCCGCCCCCACACACACAGGGCTGAGGACCGAACCTAGGGCCTTGCGCGCCGGGCGGGCGCCCTTCCGCTGGGCTAAACCCCCAGCCCCTCAACATGCTTTACTCTCCGATTTTTACACACTTACATAAAGTAGTTTGGTCATATTCACCTTCCTTCCTCCTTTTGTATCCACATCCCAGACAGGATATGTTCTATATGCCTGTCCTTCATTTTGTAAGTGTATGCTAATTAGGCAAAGGGTTTTCACTGTGTTATTTTACACTTACCACAGTACATACTGTACTTTAATCAGATTGCCCCCCCCCCAATGTACTCTCCATTTCCCCACGCCTACCACCCTTCCTTCACTGAGTGTCATTCTGCCATCTTCACACAATTTTTTGTGCTAGTCCTGGGGCTTGAACTCAGGGCCTGGGCTCTGTCCCTGAATGTCTTTTGCTCAATGCTAGCACTCTACCACTTGAACCACAGTTCCACTTCTGGCTTTTCTCTGTTTATGTGGTACTGTGGAACCAAACCCAGGACTTCATGCATGCTAGGCAAGCACTCTACCACTAAGCCACATTCCTAGCCCTTCACACAATTTTTGTTCAAATATTTTCCATGCATGGTTGGTAGACTCTGCACACATGGAATGTGTAAATATGAAGGATTCAGTACTTTATTTTCTACCCTATTTCATTCCACTTGTGTCAATGACACTGTTTTGATCCTTAAAAACTTAAGTGAAGCTAACTGCTTCAGGATATTGTTTTTAAATTTTATGTTTCCCCAAAGCAACTTTTTGGGGGTAGTCAGAGATCCAGTAGAAATAGGGTTTTGTTTTTTTTCTCTTATCTATGCCATATGACTCTATTTTCCCTGGAATAGCTCACAACCATACTTTACCTAACCTTCTGCAAGAATGCATTTAGCTTCTCTTTTCTGCGTGGAATGCTGAAATAAATGAAATAAGCCTGGGTTTATAAGGAGGACCAGAGGAATAATACAGGAAAATCCCTTTTATAGTGAGGGCCAGGACTCCCCAGCAGAGGCCCAACCTCAGATATGCTGTGATCTGGTTATGTATTATCCTCATTCACCAGACTGCCAAGCCCCTGAAGACAAGAATAAGTGCCTTGCTCACTTTACAACTTGTGGTGGGGAGGGAGGGAGGAGTTGGGGAGGTAGGGAGGAAAGTGATGGTAGCAGGAAAAACAAAGGAGGGGGTAACAATACTTGATAGGATATATACTCATTATCTTACTCATGGAACTGTAACCCTTTTGTACACTATTTTTACTACTTAAAACATATTAAAAATTGTAAGTGTCTTGCTCTAACCTTCCCTGAGTACACAGGGCTGTGCCAAGACCTGTCCGAAATCAGGGCCAGAAGAAGATGTCACCACCCCCTCAACAATGCTGGCAGTGTATGAGGGAGCCCAGGAATTAAGGAGTTCAAACCCAGGAAACTAAACTTCTGGTGGGAAAAGATGCTCATTGCAGTATCTGTCAGATGGGCAGACTTAGCCATGGTCAGGAGAAGAGGGAAACAGGAAAAATTTTACAACTACTCCCTTTCTTCTAGGTAAAGAACCCTTCTTGGTTTATCTGAAGACTGTGTTCCCCAAAGAATCACTAAGGCCTCCCCAAGGGAAAATACTGGAAAGAGAGCATGTTGAGAGACCATGTTATACTCTGCAAAGCCTGGACAGCATAATTCCTTCCATAATGAGTTGGAAACCTAAGAATAATAATTTCTATCTCCAAACTACAGCTTTTCCTAAATTTAAACATAAATCATCTCTTCCCTTTTTTGTATGTGGGGGGGGGCACTAGGTTGCAAATGACTGTGTAAATGGTAGATCCTTGTGCAAGAGTAAGCTGTCACTGAAACTCATCCTCAAATTTACACACACACACACACACACACACACACACACACACACACACACCCCTAAACTTACCCAGAGAGATAAATGGCACAATGACCCAGAACCCAGTGCTTAAGCCCAGTTCCATGCTGGCTAGGTTATAGAAAGCTAAAGGTCCTGTCCAACATCAGCAATGTGCTTACTTCTTTTCTCTAGCATTTTACATCATCACCCCAAGGTCATACAAGAATGACCAGAGGGGACCAAGGTCCCCCAAATAATGGCCAAGGTTCCTATCATGTATTCAGCAACCTATGAATAAGTAGAAAAACAAACAAATGGAATGTTCAAACTGACCACCATTAGGATAAAATCCACATGATCCCTTTTGCTGCTCGGCACATTTATAACAGCAATCTCAGGGAGAGGTGACCCAGATGGAAAATGTGTTCTGGTTTGAACACAAAATGCTTCCCAAAGGCTCACACATTGAAGATTTGGTCCCTGGTGCGGCAGTACTCAGAGGTGGGGCCTTGGAAGGTGATTGGATCATGAGGGCTCTCACCCATCTACAAGGTAGCAATCCATTGGTGGGTTCATAGCTGAATGTGTTATTGGAGGTGGTAGAGACATTAAGAGGTAGGCAAATAGGTCACTAGGATTGTGCCCTTGACAGTTATATTTTGTTCTTAGCCCGCTTCTATGTTTCCATACACACACACACTTTGCTTTTCCAGGCTCTGCTGCCTTGATGCTCTGTCTCACCACTGGCTGAGAGACGGCAGACTCAAATGACCACGGACTGAAATCTTTGAAAACATAATCCAGATAAACCTTTCTTTCTTTCAGGTGGCTTATTTCAAGTCTTTAGTCACAGCAATACAAAGCTGACACAACATGGGGAAATTATCTATCTACTTCAATCCACACCATTCCCAGCTCTCAGCTCACCCAGGGGAGAAGCTCCCAGCCAGCACTGGCAGTATCCAATCTAGTCTAGGTTTCTTCCCATACATTTATTCACTCAACAAACACTTGTAGGCAAATGCCTGACATAGCTGCTTGCCAGCCCCTGCTGAAAGAGGGTGGTTGCTTCCTTGTCCTTTGATTTCTGGATCATTCTATACAATCCTTTATTCAGAGCCATGGCTTCTTCTTTTTATGACCTTGCCCAAATACAGGAGCCGTGGTGCAGTGTCTCAGAAAATCTGTCCTTTCATTTGCATTGTAAGATTTTTTTTTAAGTAGCAGCCTCAGTTATCAGCAACCTTACCTTCCAAGAAGCCTTTTGTTCTCACTAATATTTACATCTATTTGCATTTTCTTTGTATACACAGATGTGGGTTGGATGGAAAAAGGAGTTTTGCTTGGGAATAAAGTTACTTCCTTGGACTTGTTGCCAATTAATATTCAGAAGCAGCCAGCCCAGTGGCTCACCCCTATAAGCCTACCTACTCAGGAGGCTGAGATCTGGGAATTCAAGGTTTAAAGCAAGCCCAGACAAGAAACTCCCTGAGGCTTTTATCTCCAGTTAGCCATCAAAAAGCTTGAACTAGAGCTATGGTACAAGTGGTAAAGTGCCAGCCTTGAAAAACAACAACAAAACAATCTAAGGGACAGGCCCAGGCCTGAGTTCAAGCCCCAATACAAACACACACACACACACACACACACACACACACACACACACACACACACACACACACACACACACACACACACACACACACACACACACACACACACACACACACACACACACACCCTCAGAAACAACTGAGGTGCGGATTCTGGTAATTCCAATAATATCTTTTACTCTCATCCTGATTCTTTTTCCCTTGCAGCCTCGTGGCTATTATGCTGACCAGTGTATTTGTTTAAGTCACGGGTGGGCAAGCTCTATTTATCTTGGTCTTCCATGCACTGGAAATGTTTTCTCCTCTAATTCTTCAGGTTTTGGTCATTTTCAGAGAACACTGGGCACCCTCTGGTGGCTGACTGAAAATTTCACCGGCAAAAAGGCAGTGGGCTGGGGATGATTTGATTTCGCAGTGGGGTTCTTGGGTTGGATGCTGGAAATTCTAAGGTTTCTTTTGCTGTTCGTGGTACTGCCTGCCTCATCCCACCATTTGGGAGACAGAGCATGGGGCCATTACTTTGAGGAAGACTGGCATCTTGTAGGAAGAAGGACAGAGCTAAAAAAAAAAAAAAATAGGGTGTGCCTTGTGGCTTAGCAGCTTTTCCAGAGTATCTGGAGGATACTCTGTAGGAGGAGGGCTGCCTTCCTGTGGGCCCTCAAAGGACTCACTCAGAAAGAGAAGCCCTCTGTGCCCCTGTTGACCCAGCTCCTTGAATAGGTGCTGTGATAGAATCAGACCAAGAGCCTCTCCTTCACTGTGCAAAACCAAATGGCCAAAGAAAACTCTAAAGGAAGCCCGGTACTGGTGGTTCTTGCCTGTAGTCCCTGTAATCTTAGCTGCTCAGGAGGCTGCCATCTGAGGATCATGGTTTAAAGCCAGCCTGGCCAATCAAATCTTCGAGATTCTTAGCTCTAATTAATCACCAAAAAGCCAGAAATGGAAGGGTAGCTCAAGTGGTAGAGCACAAGCATTCTACAACAACAACAAAAAAAGCCAAGCATCAACCCCAAGATAAGGACTCAAAGGTTTTTTCTTTCTTGCGATTGTTTCTAACATATTTATAAATTATTTCTTTGTTGCTTTGTATGTCCCTCCCCCACAGAATAAACCCTGTTTTCACTGTATTTGATGTAGGAATAATTTGTGGAGGGAAGGGGAAAAAACAAATCGTTTAAATAGGGATACAGGTGGACCCATTGCAACAATGAGATGTACAAGATGTTATGTCCAAAAATGAACTTTACAAGTTTGGCGCTGGGAGGGGGGGGGATGGGAAGAGATGGGAAGCAGAAACAAAGGAGGAGGCAACAATGCTTGATAAGAAATGTACTCATTACCTTGCCCATGTAATTGTAACCCCTCTGTACGGTATTTTCACAATAAGAAAAAAAGCCAAGCAAGAAAGTGAGTCCCCGAATTCAAGCCAGTACAGTCACTCACACACACACACACACACACACACACACACACACACACACACACACACACACCTCTAAAGGAGGTTAGGGGAGTAAAATGAAATGGAAAAGTCTTGGGAGAAGTGTAAATTTTACAGACCCTACCAAAATTCCTGCTCCTGCACCTGCCCAAGGGAACAACCATTCCAGAGAAACTTACTGGCTTCTGGAGGAGCATTTGGGACAGGCAGGAGGACAAAGAGGGAAGAAGGAAGCAGAGGAAGCAGGGTGGAGAACTATGCACCTGAGCATGGAGCCCCCTTCTAGTTGCTCTCTCTTTACTACCTCCAATTCCTGCCCTTGGATTCTGACATCAGTGGGTCTGATAAGGCTAACAGCTCTGTCAATAGTGCCACCAACGAACCCCTCAGTTCTCCAGACTGAAGTCATCTCATGTTATTCCCCAAGTTTGTTGACATTGTTTTCATTTTCCAAAAGATGCCAGGATGTTAACACAGGTGCAACTTGGCTCCCCAGCTTATTGTTCTAGAGAATTCACTGTAGCTGTTGTGGCTCTCAGCCACAACCCACTCATGAACTTTGTCTTGGAGCAAGCCAAGCTCTGAGAGGCAAACATGAAAAAGACAGGTGATAACAAGTACTAGCAAGGATGTGGAGAAAAGGGAGCCCACACATACTGCTAGTGGGAATGTAAATTAGTATCACAGTTATGGAAAGCAGTATAGATATTTCTCCAAACATTACAAACAGAACTACCATCAAATCCAGCAATTCCATTATTGTTAAAGAGTTATTATCTATACTCCTGGGTTCATTGTAACAACACTATTTATGATAGTCAAGACAAGGAATCAACCTAAATGTTCATCACCTGGTAAATGGCCAACACATCATGGCAGAAGTGATAATGATCTGGGCCTTAAGAGGCTGGCAGTTTTCATTTCTTCTTGGAAGACCACTAATTCTTGGAACCCAACCACCTGGACTATGCAGAATGCTCAAAGCAGCCCAGTGGAGAAGTCTGCCCAGAGGAAAAGTGAAGACCTCTGCTGACATCCCTGATGAAGCTCCCACACAGAGCCAGCACCAACTTTGCTAACCATGTAGAGAAGCCATCTTGAAAGGCTCCATTTTGAGAGGCCTTGAAAGAACCAAGATGATTCAGGCTAGTGACTCCATCTCCATCCCACCCCCACCTTGGAGAAAGCAAGGACTGACAGGGACTTTGTACTCTCTTAGATGGAGAAAGCTAGGGCTTCCCATCTGCCACAGTGATCTGTGAAAGATTCTGATGTTACCAGAAGCACCAATGAAAAACTCATCTGGACCAGTCTGCCAAATCGGGACACAAATTGAACTAACTTCCTGGGCTGGCCTTGGATAGAGGCTGTCAGACAACCATTACAGGAGCTGCGCATAGCAGTAGAAGCCTCCAGAATAAATGCACATGGTCCAGAGGACACAGATGCCTCTCCGTGGGTGACCTTGCTGGCAGCAGTGGCTTTGTTAGTATGTAGACTTTCATCACATTCAAAAGACTTGCCTTTTAAAAGGTGTTAATCTGGAAGAAGCTGGAGAAAAAGGGAGTCTGAGAAAGTTCCCTGGGGCAGCATAGGCCTTCTACTGAGTTGTCACCCCAGACCCAAGTGGCTGGTATACACAAAGAGGATCTGTCTCTCATATGTACACTTTTCCTGAAGCAAGGCGTTATCACAATAACCAGCAGTAATGGTGCACTGAGACCTGACCGTGTGCCTGAACTCGGAGCATTTAATATCCATCAAATTATTTGAATCCTCACGGCCATTTCACGAGTAAGTATTGTTAGCTAGGTTTTACAAACAAGGAAACTGAGGCTCAGAGAGAATAGATAACTAGCTGGTTCTAATAACTCATCAGAAGGAAGGTTGCAGTTCTTATTGTGAAGAATAATGAAGAGGACAGCTTCTTAGAAGTTGAGTCTCTCCAGGGATGGGAACTTTAAAGTTGTACACTCTGGAGAAGAGGAGAGAACTTGAAGGTGACCCATCCATCCACTTCTGCTCTCATTCTTTCCTGTTCTCTCAGGGCTGGAGGAGCCCGTCCCTGGCCCTCAATACCACATGCTCTCTTCCCCAAGAGCACACAGAACACAGTAAATTGTCTCAGATAGAAATAGAGGACTTCCCTTCTTTCTCCATCTTCTTACTTAAGGTAGTGCTGGAACTAGTTGACCAGTCAGTCACTGGGGACCCTGCCTTAAAATACTGATCTATTGTTGACTTCAGAGGTTTTCTTTTTTTATTGTTTTTTTTTTTTTTATTTTTTGTATTTTTAAGCCAGGCACTGGTGGCTCATGCCTGTAATCTGACTCAGGAGGCTGCGATCTGAGAATCATGGTTCAAAACCAGCCCAGACAGGAAAGTGGAGCTATGGCTCAATGTGGTAGAGCCCTACCCTTGAGCAAAAGAGTCCAAGGATAGTGCCCAGGCCAGGAGTTCAAGTCCTATGACAAAACAACAAGAACAAGAACAACAACAAAAAAACAAAAAACCCCTGCATTTCTCTTTGGCAATGAGTCTCAGTTCTATAGATGGTCTTAGATAGAACTTGAAATTAGGGCAAGGGGAGGCAGAGAGCACTGAGAAGCCCCTCTCTACCCAATGAAATAAAGCAGCTCTTTGAAATGGGTCAGTGGAGGAGAGGTTCACTGGTGAATGTGTTTCTCTAAAACCTAATTATATTTCTAGCATTTGGGAGGCAGAGAGCAGGAGATTGAGATTTGAGGCCATCACACACTTAAAAGTTCAAGAGACTCCATCCCAACCAATGGCTGAGCATGGTGGTTCACACCTGTTATCTCAACTACAAAGGAAGCACAGTGGCTAAGTACAATCGCATGAAACTGTCATTCCCAGGAACACTCGGAAGCACAAACAGGAGGACTGCAGTTCAGGCCAGCCCCAGAATGAAGCCAAACCCCACAGTGAATAACCAACACAAAACAAGTGTTGGACAAACTCAGTTTAATTTGTTCAGCCATTTAATCATCATGAGTGTATCCCAAAAAAATTCATTAGGCAAAAAAAAGGGGGTGTTGCAGGTATGGCTCAGGTGGTGGAGTATGAGGCCCTTCCATCCCCAGTAACCACTTCCCCCACCTCCCAGTGTCAACTGTGTAGGAATAAGTTCTAGTATTCTGCAGCACAGCTAAGGTTAGTTTGTAACACAGTACTATACATTGTAACTATTACATTTTAATAAAGAACAAGAAGACAGTTTTAAGGCTCCTATGAAAGGAAACAATGAACATTTACAAAAATGGAGATAGATGTTCATTTCCCTGATTTGATCACTTTACATTGTGTGTATGTGTGTGTGTATATATATATATATATATATATATATCAAGTCATCACATTTTCCCCCATTGTTCTGTACAATTATATGTCAATATAATTTTGTAGGTATGTATGCCTATACTTGGATTTGAAGTCAGAGCCTCATGTTTTTACTTGGTGTTCTGTCATTTGAGCTATGCTTCCAGTCTAGCACTTTGCTGTTTGACTTTTCTGCCCTGACTGGTTTTAAACTGAGGTGCTATAGGATTCAATCTCTTGCGTGCCAGAGTTACAGGTATGCTCCACTGACATCCAAATATATATATACAGAGAAACAAAGTCTCTACATAATACAGGCTTGCCTCAAACTTGTAGTCCTCCTACTTCAACATCCCAAACCCTGTGATTATAGACTGGTGCCACCATACCTGCCTATGGGTCAATTTTTAAAAGTCAAAATAAATAAAATTACTCCCTCTTCCTTAACTATTAATATTAACCAATTTGCTGATGGCTTCCCTGGCCATGAGTTTATGAATAAACATTTTTCCTAATTTGATCTCTGACCTTTAAGTTTGTGACTGCAAACTTACAAATAATAAAATTTAGCCAGGCACTGGTGGCCAATGTCTATAATCCTAGCTATTCAGGATGCTGAGATCTGAGGATCGTGGTTCAAAGTCAGCCCAGGAAGGAAAGTCTGTGAGACTCTTATCTCCAATTAACTACCAAAAAGCTGGAAATGGGAGTGGTGGCTGAAGTGGTAGAGCACTAGTCTTAAGTAAAAACTAAAGGACAGTGCTCAGATCCTGAGTTCAAGCTCCAGGACTGGCACAAATAATAAAATTCAATCTACAAAACCATATAGCACCTGGTACAACTGTAAGGCTGGCCACTACCTATATGACTCAGGTTGTACTGCAGTTCAGAAAGCCTACAAAGAGGTGTCACCTCACTTTTTCCTTAGGATTGCTGAGCACAGTCATTTTAAGAGCACAATCTTGCTAGGTTTTCCACATCAAAACAGGGGATCATGAAAAAGAAAAGGATCATTGTTTGCTGTCGAATTATGGGAAGCATTTGGGAACAAGGAACAGGATGGTACAGCCCGAGGCAAAAACCCTTGTGTTTATCACACCCTAGGCTTCAGGGCCTAGATTCAGGAGCCAGCTGCACAAATAGACACCTTAATCATTTTCCTAGGACAGTGATCACCCAGACCAGCCTTCACTTTTGCCAAAAGGCAGAAAGGGAAATACAAGGAGAGAATCTGGGTTTGTGGAAAATTGGTTTGTCTAATTTTTATTTTAAGGACTTAAAGTATAAGAGATAATGAGACCAGTTAGAAGTAAAGGACTAAGCTAAATCAAAAGCAAGCAGAGTTTACAATGTGTGTGTGTATGTGTGTGTGTGTGTGTGTGTGTGTGTGTGTGTGTGTGTGTGAGACTACTGAGGCTTGAACTCAAGGCCTGAGTGTTATCCATGAGCTTTTATGCTCAAGGATAATGTTCCTATCACTTGAGCCACAGTTCCACTCGCAGCTTTTTGGTGGTTAATTGGATGAGTCCCATGGACTTTCTTTCCTGGACTGGCTTTGAACCATATCCTCAGATCTCAGCCTCCTGAGTAGTTAGAATTGCAAGCATGAGCCACTGGTGCCTGGCCTAACTTTTTTTTTTTTTTTGAAAAAGAGGTACAAATATTTTGACTCATAGATTATTCTTGCCATGCACATGTGCGCACACAAACACATACTTTTACTTCCCCTAATGACTTGAGTTTTTTTTTTCCCCCTCTCAAGGTTTGGTGTGGGAATAGCTGACATCTCATTCATTCACCCACTTATTCATGAACTCAGATGGCCAGGTCAAAACCCAACTGGCTAATAGCTTAGACTCTCTTCTACTAGGTTCTTTTACTATTTGGTAAACAATTGTCGTATGGAGGTGGGAAAACTTATTTGCCATAGAGAAAAATGGGATAGTTCTTTGCTTCTAATTCACATACCATCTATCCTCTCATTCTCTTTCCTGAGAATTTTCAGAGTAAAACTTCCATTTGCCAAGAACAGGGGTAAGCAATGGAAGTTACTGGTGTGTTTGAAATGGTGTTATAATAAGACATTCTCCACAAACTGTGGTTTCCTAGAAAGCTTCTTCTGAGACTTGTCTCTCTTACCAAACAGTTCTTGTTGGCCTCGGAGTTTCCAAGTATTCACACACATACACACACACACACACACACACACACACACACACACACACACACACACACACACACACACACAGAGACATGGACACTGTGGTAAATATGAGTGTTAGGAACAAAGTGTTGTGGAGATAGAGGTAAGGACACAGAGAAGTGTGGCAAGTTATCTCAGACAGACCTGCCAGGAACCCTACCTTCACATGCTGGCCTAGGCCTAATCTTTATAGCCATGCTGGGAGAGAGACACCATTTTCTTTTCTTTTCCCTCCTCTTCCTCCTCTGCCCTCCTCCCTCTTCTTCCAGTTTCCCTCCTCCTCCCTCCTTCTCCCCCTTCCTTCCCTCTCCTCCCCCTCCTTTTTTTCCTCCTCCCTCCTCCTCCTCCTCTTTCTTCTCTCTTCCTCCTCTCTCTCACTCTCTGTACCAGGGTTTGAATTTAGGGCCTCATGCTTGCTAGATGTCCTTCTACCATTTAATATCACACCACCAGTCTCATTGTGTGTGTGTGTGTGTGTGTGTATGTGTGTGTGTGTGTGTGTGTGTGTATGTGTGTGAGGGGGTGGGAGATGGGGGGAAAGAATACTTGGGCTTGAACTCAGGGTCTGGGCACTGTCCTTAGCTTTTTTTTTTGGCTAAGGTTGGTGCTCTACCACTTGTGCCAAACCTCCACTTCTGGGTTTTTGCTGGTTAACTGTAAATAGAGTCTTATGGACTTTTCTGTCTGGGCTGGCTCTGAACTGTGATCCTCAGCTAGGATTACAGGCCTGAGCCATCAGTGCCTGTCTCCATTCATCTGTTTTCTGGATAGGGAAACTATACGTTTTCCAGGTCACTTTTCTCTCTTCTTAACCCTCTGTTGATGCCCCACTATGTATCGTTGTTTTCATAATTTCAAATCCTCCAAACAATACCCCTCTTGCCATCTTTAGATTTTAGTTGAAGATACAGGGAGCAACAGTAGACACTCACAGAAAAAGAGTATGGAGGGCTCAAGGATGCTGCAGATAGAAAGTTCTAGAAGAACAGAGAAGAGAGAGAACTTCAAGCATTAGTAGTGGGGTGAGTAGCCAGGATGTGAAGCAAGTCTATTCCACAAAAAGCAAATTCCCCAGGACAAAGTAGAACACTTTGAACAAGGCAATAAGAACTCCAACACCATGGCACTGACATAAAGCAGCACACAGACCAATGGAACAGCCTAGAAATCCAGTAGTCCATCCATCTACAGACAACTGATTTTCCACAAGGCCACCAAGTACAAAAATTGATAAAGGACAGTCATTCTTCAATAAATTATGCTAGAGAAACTGGATATTCCCTATGCAGATAAACAAAACTAGCACTCAATTACTGGATATTAAAAAAAAAAAAAACCTTAAAATGTAAATATGAGCAAGGTGTAATCCCAGCATTCAGAAAGCTAAGGCTGGACAAGAGTCTCATATCTAAAATATACCTGGAACTCAAAAAATTAAATCCCCCAACAACAAATCTTCAAAGAAACAACTGCCCAATAAATAAGTGGGCTAAAGACTTAAAGAGAAACTTCTCTGAAGAGGAAAGAAGGATGGCCAATAGACACATGAAGAAATGCTCAATCTCTCCAGCCATCAAAGAAATGCAAATCAAAACAACATTGAGATACCACCTCACACCAGTTAGAATGGCTATAATCAAGAACTCTAATAACAACAGATGCTGGAGGGGATGTGGACAGAAGGGAACCCTACTGCATTGTTGGTGGGAGTATAAACTTATTTAGCCACTTTGGAGAGTAGTATGGAGGTTCCTCAAAAGACTCCACATAGAGCTCCCCCATGACTCAGCAATCCCACTTTTGGGCATTTACCTAAATGATCACAAACAAGACCATACTAAAGCTATCAGCAACTATTTTTATTGCAGCATTATTTACCATAGCTAAGATATGAAACCAACCCAGATGCCCCTCAGTAGATGAATGGATCAAGAAAATGTGGTATATATACACAATGGAATTCTATGCCTCCATCAGAAAGAATGACATTGCCCCATTTGTTAGGAAATGGAAAGACTTGGAAAAAATTATATTAAGTGAAGTAAGCCAGGCCTAAAAAAACATAGGTCCTATGGTTTCCCTTATTTGCAATAACTAGTATATGTCTGAGACAAGCAGAAAAGATCAGATAAGATGATATTAAGCGAAATTAACCCCAAGATAAGGACACAAGTGGTTTTTTCTTTCTTACTGTTGTTTCTAATGTATTTATAAGATACCATGTGATATTTTATTTTTGCTTTGTATGTCCCTCCCCCACAGTATAACCCATTTTCAATGTATTTGATGTTGGTATAATTTGGGGAGAGGAAGGGACAAAACAAATTGTTTAAATAGGGATACAGGTGGACCCATTGCAACAATGAGATGTACAAGACAAACTTTACAATTTAGGTGGGAGGAAGGAGGGAGGAATGTAGTTGTAGAAACGGGAAGGAAGGGATGGTAGGGGAAAAACAAAGGAGGAGGCAACAATGCTTGATAAGAAATGTACTCATTACCTTGCTCATGTGATTGTAACCCCTCTGTACAGTATTTTCACAACAAAAAAACTTAGTTAAAAAAAAAAGAAAGCTGAGGCCAGAGGATTACAAGTTTGCAATTAGCCTGTGCTATACAATGAGATTGTCTTGTAGTTGGGGTGGAGGGGGCAGGACTAAAAAGTACTTAAATGTAAAACTTCTAATTATTAAAGTACTAGAAAAATAGAGAAAATGTTTTATTATTAACATCAGTCTGGGCTAGGATTTTTTTTCTTTTTTTTGTATAAGATCTTATCAGCACAGCTCAAAAAACAGAAATAGGAAGTCAGATGTCCATGGCTCATGCCTGTAATCCTAGCTACCTAGGAGGTTGAGAGCTAGAAGACTGCAATTCAAGGCCAACCTAGGCAGGAAGATTTACCTTCTCTATCTGCCAGATAATAAGCAAAACAAGCAGGACTGGAAGCATAGCTCAAGTGGTAGACTGCCAACCTAGCGAGTTCAAAGCTCTGAGTTCAAAACCTAGTATTTCCAAAAGAAAATAGACAAGTGAAAAACCAAATGTGAGATTTTGATACAGCAAATGAAACAATGCAGTGAAGAGACAAACTTCAGGAGAAAATGTTAGCAAAATACACATATGAAATGGATTAATATCCAAAATATATAAATTATTCGTGCATCACAATAGTAAATGCTAACTAATCTAATTAAAAACAGGCAAAAGAAGCCAAGTACTGGTGGCTCATACTATAATCCTAGTTCCTCAGCAGACTGAGATCTGAGGATCGTGGTTCAAAGCCAGCCAGGGCAGCAAATCTGTGAGACTCTTATCTCCAATTAACTACCAAAAAGTTAGGAGTGGACCTGTAGTTCAAATAGTAGAGCACTAGCCTTGGGCAAAAAAAAATGCTCAAGGATAGTCCCCAGGCCTGGAGTTCAAGCCACAAGACTGGCACAAAAAGAAAAATAGGCAGGGCTGGGAAGGTGGCTTAGTGGTAGAGCGCTTGCCTTGCATGCCTGAGGCCCTGGGTTCGATTCCCCAGCACCACATAAGCAAAAAGAAAAAAAAAATCCGGAAGCGGCCCTGTGGCTCAAGTGGTAGAGCGCTAGCCTTGAGCTGAAGAGCTGAGGGACAGCGCCCAGGCCCAGAGTTCAGGCCCCACGACCGGATCCCCCCCCCAAAAAAAAAGAAAAATAGGCAAAAGATTTGAATAGACATTTCTTTTGGAAGAAGGGAGTTAATAAAGCCATATGTTTTTTTCTTTTTATTAATATATATTAGTTGTACAATAGGGGTCACACATATAAACAATGCATCACAATCAGCTCCCATCACTGCCCCTCTCCTCCTGCTCCTTCTTAAAATAATTTCAACAGGTTTCCTAGTTCTGTTTTCATATATGCAAATAAGCTGCCTTTACCATATTCATCCGTATTCACCCTCTTCAATAGCTTTCCCTCCTCCTGCTGGTGCCCACCATGCCATCTGTGGCTGTTTAACTTTCCTGTTATTCTGTGTGTGTGTGTGTGTGTGTGTATTCATTGTACCAAGGAGGTTCACTATAGTATTTCAGATGTCCATATATTATGTTTTGCTCAGAATAACCTTATTTATTGCTTGCAATAGAGATATATATTTAATTTGCTTGTGAAAGAACTACCTGATCACAAAATATTAAAATATTTATGATTCAAAAATTCAAGTTGGATATGGGAATATTTACGATATACAAATCTGAATTTGGATGTGATTGAAAGGACTTCTGCCTTTTTCTTCGTGTGTGTGTGTGTGTGTATGTGTGTGTGTGTGTAAGAGAGAAAGAGGAAGTGTGTGTGTGTTTCTGTGTGTGTGTGTGTCTGTGTGTGTGTGTGTGTATTCTGGAGCTTGAACTTAGGGCCGGGCCCTATCCCTTTTTTCACAAGGCTGGTCCTCTACCACTTGAGCCACAGGACTACTTCTGGATTTTTAGTACTTAATTATAAATAAGAGTCTCATAAACTTTCCTGCCCAGGCTTACTTTGAACCTTGACAATCCTGCAATCTCAGCCTCCTGAAGAGTTAAAATTACAGGTGTGAGTCACTGGCACCCTCTTAGGACTTCTGTCTTCTGAGAGTCCCTAGAGGTCCTCAAGTGTTCTGAGGTTGGCCAGACATTTTCTTAAAGATACACCAATGACCCACAGGTAAATGGGAAGCTGCTTACCATCACAATCAGGGGAACGCAATGAAAAGCACAATGAGGTATCATTTCACTTCAACTAGAAGAGCACTTGTCAAAAAGACAGGAACTAACAAATGCTGATGAGGCTATAGAGAAAGGGGAATTCATATACTGTTAGTAGAAATGGAAATTAGTAAACTCATTATGAAACACAGCATGAAGTTTCCTCCGATAACTACAAATAAAACTGCCATATGACCCAACAATCCCCCTCCTGGGCATATATCCAGAGAAAATGAAATCATGTATCACTTTACATAATCACCTAAGTTTGTATCAAACATCCCACAATGGAGGAGTAGATAAGGAAAATGTGGCATATTTGATGAAATGCTATGAAGTCATAAAAAGATAAAAATCCTGTCATTCTCACCAATGTGGACTGGACCTAGAGAACATTATATGAAGTGAAATAAACTTCATCCAGAAAGACAATAATAAAAGGACTATCTCATAGGTAGAACCTAGACTTCATAGAAGTTCAGAACAGAAAAGTGGCTACCAGAGACTATGAAGGAAAAAGAGGATAAGGAGAAGTTATTCACCAGATACAGTTCCAAGCAGATCAGAGTAGCACAAGCGTTCCCAATATACAATGGGATAACAGCAGTAATGAGAAGAGAATATGCTACTAAATACCTAGAAAAGAAATTCTGAATGCTCTCATCACCAAAGAATGATAAATGTACAAGGTGATATGGTATGTTAATTACTCTGACTAGTCTATTGAGTAATATAGATATGTAGTAAATCATCACATTATACCCCACACATAGATATAATTATGATGCATCACTTAAAAATTAATGTGAAAAACAAAAAAGCAACAACAGAATACTGCAAACTGGTCTGCTGATTCTAATGAAGGGATTTGAGGTAGTGGTATGATGGGAAATGTTCAACAACTGCCTCTAATTTGTAGCCTTGGCCAATTTCTTTTTTTTTTTTTAATTGTGAAAATACTGTACAGAGGAGTTACAATTACATGGGCAAGATAATGAGTACATTTCTTATCAAGCATTGTAGCCTCCTCCTTTGTTTCCCCCTTCCCATCCCTTCCCATCCTCCCCCCCACCCAATCCTCCCCGCTTCCCCCACCACCACCAAAGTTGTAAAGTTCGTTTTTCCACATAATGACTTGTACATCTCATTGTTGCAATGAATCCACCTGTATCCCATTTAAATGATTTGTTTTTTCCCCTTTCCCTCCACAAATTATACCAACCTCAAATACAGTGAAAGCAGGGGTTATACCATGGGGGAGGGACATACAAAGCAACAAAGAAATACTCTTATAAATGTGTTAAAAAACAATCACCTGAATGAAAAAAAAATTGAATACATATCTTAGGGTTCATTTCCCTAACATCAACTTGTCTGACCTTTTCTGCTTGTCTCAGACATATACTAGTTATTGCAAATAAGGGAAACCATGGGACCTAAGTTTCTTTGGGCCTGGCTTACTTCACTTAATATAATTTTTTCCAAGTCTTTCCATTTCCTAACAAATGGGGCAATGTCATTCTTTCTGATGGAGGCATAGAATTCCATTGTGTAGATATACCACATTTTTTTGATCCATTCATCTACTGAGAGGCATCTGGGTTGGTTCCATATCTTAGCTATGGTAAATAATGCTGCAATAAACATAGTTGTGCTGGTAGCTTTAGTGTGGTCTTGTTTGTAAACATTTGGGTAAATGCCCAAAAGTGGGATCGCTGGGTCATAGGGGAACTCTATGTGGAGTCTTTTGAGGAACTTCCATACTACTTTTCAAAGTGGTTGAACAAGTTTACACTCCCACCAACAATGCAGTAAGGTTCCCTTCTGTCCACATCCCCTCCAGCATCTGTTGTTATTAGAGTTCTTGGTTATAGCCATTCTAACTGGTGTGAGGTGGTATCTCAATGTTGTTTTGATTTGCATTTCTTTTATAGCTAGGGAGGTTGAGCGTTCCTTCATGTGTCTATTGGCCATCCTTCTTTCCTCTTCAGAGAACTTTCTCTTTAAGTCTTTAGCCCACTTATTTATTGGGCAGTTGTTCCTTTGAAGATTTGTTGTTGGGGGATTTAATTTTTTGAGTTCCAGGTATATTTTAGATATGAGACCCTTGTCTGTTGTATGGCTAGTGAAGATCTTCTCCCAATCCGTGGGCTTTCCATTAATCTTGCTAGCTATGTCCTTTGCCATGCAGAAGCTCTGCAATTTCATGCAATCCCATTTGTCCAACCTTTCTCTGATTTGTTGTGTTTCTGGGTCTCTATTAAGAAAATTTTAGCCTGTGCCAAGGAGTCCTAGGGTTTCTCCTATTCCATCCTTTAATGTTTTCAGGGTGTCTGCTTTGACTCTGAGGTCTTTGATCCATTTGGAGTTGATTCTGGTGCAGGGTGATATATAAGGATCTAGCTTTTAGTTTTCTACAAGTAGTTAACCAATTTTGTCAGCACCATTTACTGAAGAGGCTGTCTTTCTTCCATTCTATTTTTTTAGCTCCCTTATCGAAGATTAGATGGCTATAGGTCTGTAGGTTCATTTCTGGGTTTTCAATTCTATTCCATTGGTCCTGAGGTCTGTTCTTGTGCCAGTACCAAGCTGTTTTGATTACTATGACCTTGGCCAATTTCTGTTGTGTAAATACTCCCTCCATGGCCAAATGGAAGCTACAGACATGCTATCAGTAAGCAGAGTTGGAAAGAAATAAGCACAACTTGCTCTGCCAAATTAGGTACAAATTAGCACAAGCTTACTACTGGGAGAAGACCACAGGCCTCTGAGATCTATTGCTTAGTTTTCATTAGCCCCCTAAACAGTACTTTTAGAAATGGAGATGGGGTGAAGCAGCTACAACAATTCCCCTGTGCTCCTTTTCTCAGTAGAATAAGGGAACTTGGCTTTTTGAGTATTACAATTCCCTGGATACTGTTTACAATACTCTGGCTCACCTCTAGACTTCTGTAAATGGAATAACTTCACACCCTCTGCTCAGCCTTTTGGACTAAAGAGAGTGTATGTGTATGTATGCATGCATGTGTGTATACACAGATATAGATATGTGTATATAAATATACACACACTTATATACATATGTAAACATGTATATATATGTATATATATACACATATACATATGTGTGTGTATGTGTGTGTGTATAGTTAGACCCCCAGCTAACATGTCACCTTCCCTGTGGGCTTGCCTGGGAGCCCAGGTAGTTGAGAACGGTGTCCCTTCATAGGTACTCAAATGGTAACAATGTAACTCATCTCAAGACCCCTCAACTCAAATGTTTTGTGCTACAGAGAAATTGGACACACCAGGAAAGCAAAAAATGGGGCTCTTAGGCAGACCTATTATAGGAAGTCTGGCTTCCCTTGGTGGCCCTTGAAGCATTAACCCTTCTACTAGCTACTAGCTACTTCTAGCACAGCTACTCTATCAAAAGGCCACACAGTTCTTCCAGGATGTCCGCCTGTGAGAAGGCAGGTTAAGGTATGGGCAGTGGTTGGTATGAGAGAAGAGGGCCTGAGGGGAGGAGGTGGCACAGCACCCAGCTTATACATCTGTATGGAGGATATATAGATATCTGTCCATCTCAGGGACACAGCAATTTCAAGCTTAACAAAAACCCTTCCTGCGTTTTCCCTTTCCTTCTCTTCTAGCAGCTTTTCTGACCATGAGATAAGCCAGAAAACAGATGTGAAGTGTCAAAAACATGCTCTGAAAAATAAACTAATATAATTTATTTTTAAGTTTAATTGTTATTATAAAGGTGATGTACAGAAGGGTTACAGTTACAACAATGTCAACCCCTTCTCGCTCTCTCCCAATTTTTCCCTCCCATTGCCACCCACAAGTTGTATAGTTCATTTTTCAACATGGTGTGCAGTGCGTACTACTGCTGCATTTGTTCACCTTTTGTCCCTCCATTTCTGTGCCTCCCCTCACACTCTCAAAGACATACAAACAAATAGAACAAAAACAGCATAAAAGAAAAAACTCATTTCCATTTCCTAGAGTTCACTTGGATAAATATTATTTTGTATGATAAGATGGACATAGGCATTGTGCCTTTGTATTCCTCTCCTAAGAGTATCTTCCTTCTCTCTCACTGTGTGTGGATGCCTAGAGACCTGTATAATTTATTATGTCCAGTTTTATTTGAGATCTAGCTTCTACATAAGAGAAAGCATACACCATTTGTCTCTCTGAGCTTGGCTTATCTCATTTAACAGGATTTGTTCTAGTTCCATCCATTTCCCTGCAAATGACAAGATATTATTCTTTCTAATGGCTGTGTAAAATTTCATTGTGTATAGAAATCACATCCTTTTGGATCCACTCATCTATTGTAGGGCATCTGGGCTACTTCCGCAACTTGGCTATTGTATTTCAGCAATGAACATGGATGTGCAGGTGTCTTTAGTATTCTGGCTTGTGATGTACAGGTACATGCCCAGGAATGATATGGCTGGGTTGTAGGGAATGTCTAGGCTTGGTTTTTTGAGGAACCTCCAGACTACTGTCCAGAGTGGTTGTGCTCGTTTACATTCCCACCAACAGTGGAGTAGGGTTACTTTTTCCCACATCCCCGAAATTAATGTAATGTATATGTACTTTTTTCCTTTTGTATATAAATACTACTTTAAATTAGCTTTAATTTATTTTACAGAGGGCTTACAGTTACATGAGTTAGGTAGTGAGTACATTTCTTTTCCATCAATGTTACCCCTCCTTAGTTTTTCTCCTACTATCCTTCCACCACTCCTCCCTCCACCCCCCCAACCACCCCCCCAGCCAAAGTTGTAAAGTTCATTTCCAACATAGTGTCTTGTGAGTATCATTGTTGCAATGGGGTCATCCTGTGTCTTTGTTTCAGCATTTTGTTATTCCCCTTCCCCTTCCCCTTCCCAAATTCAATAAATGTATATACAAGATGCAGGGTACCAAAATCAAATATAGTGACAACAGGGGATATACAAAGGAGGAAAAACATACAAAACAAAAAATCACATAGTACATTAAAATCAACAACAACAAAGAAAGACCTCTTGTGTCCATATCTTGGGGTTCATTTCACTTATCATCATCTTATATGGTCATATGTACATAGCTTTTGACCTTTTCTGCTCATCTGTTAAGATTATCCTAGATGTATACTAAATGTTGCAAACAAGGGAAACTTGGGACCTATATTTCATTGGGTCTGGTTTACTTCATTTAATATGATTTTTTCCAAGTCTTTCCATTTCCTAACAAATGGGGTGGTGTCATTCTTTCTGATGGAAGCACAGAATTCATATATATATATATATATATATATATATATATATATATGAATGAATATATATATTCATATATATATGAATCTAATATTATTACATGTTCTTGATCCATTCATCTACTGAGGGACATCTGGGTTGGTTCCATATCTTAGCTATGGTGAATAATGCTGCAATAAACATAGTTGCTCTGGAAGATTTAGTATGACTTTATTTTTGATCATTTGGGTAAATGCCCAAAAGTGGGATTGCTAGGTCATAGGGGAACTCTATGTTAGTCTATTGAGGAATGTCCATACTACTTTCCAAAGTGGTTGAACAAGTTAACACTCCTAGCAACAATGCAGTAGGGTTCCCTTCTGTCCACATCCCCTCCAGCATCTGTTGTTATTAGAGTTCTTGATTCTAGCCAGTCTAGCTGGGGTAAGGTGGTATCTCAATGTTGTTTTGATTTGCATTTCTTTTATGCCCAGAGAAGTTGAACATTTCTTCATGTGTCTATTAACCATTCTTATTTCCTCTTCAGAAAAGTCTCTCTTTAAGTCTTTAGCCCACTTATTATTGGGGTGGTTGTTTTCTTTGAGGATTTGTTTTTGGAGGATTTAATGTTTTGAGTTCTAAGGATATCTTAGATATGAAGTCCATGTCTGTCTTGCTAGCTGTGCCCTTTGCCATGCATACACTCTGTAGTTTCATGCTCTGTAGTTTTCTTTGATTTTTTTATGCTTCTGGGTGTTCATTAGGGAAATTTTGGCCTGTGCCAAGGAGTCCTAGAGTTTCTCCTATTCCTGTAATGTTCTCAAGGTGTCCATTTTTACTTCAAGGTCTTTGATCCATTTGGAGTTGATTCTGTGCAGGGTGATATATAAGGATCTACTGTAGGGCTGGGAAGGTGGCTCAGTGGTAGAGTGCATTCCTTGCATGCCTGAGGCCCTGGGTTCAATTCCTCAGCACCACATAAGCAAAAAGAAAAAAAGCTGGAAGTGGCGCTGTGGCTCAAGTGGTAGAACACTAGCCTTGAGCTGAAGAGCTGAGGGACAGTACGCAGGCCCAAAGTTCAGGCCCCATGACTGGATTCCAAAAAAAAAAAAAAAAAAAAAGGATCTACTGTAGTTTTCTATAGGTGTCTGACTAATTTGGCCAGCACCATTTCCTGAAAAGGCTTTCTTCCATTCCATTTTTTTTGGCTCCCTTATCAAAGATTAGGTGGCTATAGGTTTGCAGGTTCATTTCTGGGTCTTCTGTTCTATTCCATTTGTCCTCAGGTCTATTCTTGTGCCAGTACCAAGCCATTCTGATTACCATGGCTTTGTAGTTGAGTTTGAAGTTCGGTATTGATATTCCTGCAGCACCGTTCTGCTAAGGATTGTTTTTGCTATCCGGGGTCTTTTATTGTTTCATATGAATTTTTTGGATTGCTTTTTCTATTTCCTTGAAGAATGAGGTTGGGATATTGATAAGTATCACATTGAATTTGTAGATAGCCTTTGGCAGTATTGCCATTTTCATGATGTTAATCCTCCCAATCCAGGAGCATGGGAGGTTTATTTCCACTTCCTAAATTCTGCTTTAATTTCCTTTTTCAGGTTTTTAAGGTTTTCATCATAGACATCCTTCATTTCTTTGGTTAATTCCTAGGAATTTTATTTTTTGTGGGGCTATTACAAAAGGAGTTGCTTTCCTGATTTCAGCCTTGCTCTTCTCATTATTGGTATACAGGATAGCCATTGATTTCTGAGGGTTAACTTTATACCCTGCTACTTTGCCAGAGTTTCAAATAAACTCTACTTGGGAGTAGATTCCATGGGGTTCTTTAAATATAAGATCGTGTCATCCTAATGAGCCATGTATTAGCTTTGGCCATGAACTCAAACATAGTAGTGGGTCTTCCTGAATGGAGGAAAGAGCGTAATAGGAAGGATCATGAAGAAATTTGATCTGAAACAAATCATGTGACTTTCTGAACTAAGTTGGAATAATGTAGGCAAGACATTTACATACTGTGTTTTGATCAAGAATATTTATTTATGACGACACATATTATTCTGTATATAAAATATTTTTGAAATCTATATAAGTATCAAATAAAAATTTAGAAAAATTTTAAAAAATCATGTCATTTGCAAAGAGGGAAAGTTTTACTTTATTTTTCCCTATTTGGATTCCTTTTGTGTTTGCATCTTGTCCTATTTCTTTTTTTTTTTAATTGTATTTTATTTTATTTGAGAACATACTGTACAGAGGGGCTACAATTACTCTTGTCCTATTTCTTGAGCTAGTCATTCTAATACTAAATTGAAGAGGAATGGAGAAGAAATAGTCATTAAGTGTAATGCTAGCTGTAGGTTTGTCATATACATCCTTTATTATAATGAGGAATGATCTATGGATTCCTAATAATCGTGTGGTTCTTATCCTTGCTCTTGTTGATGTGATGAATTTGCATATATATATATATATATATATATATATATTTGTTTTGTTTTTTGGTGGGTCGTAGGGCTTGAACTCTGGGCTTGGGCGCTATCACTGCACTCTTCAGCTCAAGGCAGGCGCTCTACTGCTTGAGCCACAGCACCACTTCTGGTTTTCTAGTGGTTTATTGAAGATAAGAGTCTCACGGACTTTCCTGCCCAGGCTGGCTTTGAACCGTGATCCTCAGATCTCAGCCTCCTGAGTAGCTAGAATTACAGGCGAGAGCCACTGGTGCCAGGCTGTATTTGCATATATTGAACCAACTTTGCATCCATGAAATGAATCCTGTTTGATCATGGTGTATGATTTTTTTAATGAGTTGTTGAAGTCAACTGTCCAGAATTTTATTGAGAAGTTTTGCATTGATGTTCATCAAAGAAATTGGTCTATAGTTCTCTTTCTTTGATGAGTCTCTGTCTGGTTTTGGGATGAGGGTTCTGATGAAAAAGTCTGGTAGTGAACTTTCACTTTCCATTTCATTGAAGAGTTAGAGTAGTATTGGTGTGAGTTCTGCTTTGAAGGCTTCGTAGAATTCAGCTGTGAATCCATCTGGTCCTGCAATTTTCTTGGATGGGAGGTCTTTTATTGCTGTTTCTATTTTGATGCTTGATATGGGTCTGTTAAGTTGGTTTAAATTATCTTGGTTTACTTTTCACATTTCAGTATTTGCTAGAAATTCTTCCATTTCTTCCGGATTCTCAAATTTGTTACCATAAAGGTTTAAGAAGTATTCCTTTATAATGTTCTGAATCTTGGTTGTTGTCCCCCCACACACACTGCCCTCCCCCCTCCCCCGCCCCACCCCAACGTGGTGATGTTTCCATTCTCATGTCTGATTTTATTTGAGTGTGTTCTCTTCTTTTTCTTATAAGATTTGCGAAGGGTCTGTCAATTTTGTTAATTTTTTTCAAAGAACCAACTCTGTTTTGTTGATTCTATGTTTTTTGGACTCTAATTCATTTAATTCTTATTTAATTTTAATTATTTGTTTCCATCTACTGGATTGGGGTTTGGCTTGTTCTTTTTCAAGGAGCTTGATACATCATTAAATTGTTGGATTGAGATCTCTCCAATTTGTTGATGTAGGAACCCAAGAGCTATAAATTTTCCTCTGAACACTGCCTTTGCTGTATCACAGAGGGGCTGGCAATTTGTGTGTTCATTTTTGTTAAATATCATGAACATCTGAATTTCTTTTCTAATCTCTTCCATGACCCACTGGTGGTTCAACAGTGTGTTGTTCAGTCTCCATGTATTACAGGATTTTCTTTGGTGGGTTTTTTTTTTTTTTTTCTTTTTTGGTCATAGGGCTTGAACTCTGGGCTTGGGCGCTGTCCCTGTGCTCTTCTGTTCGAGGCGAGCACTCTACCGCTTGAGCCACAGTGCCACTTCTGGTTTTCTAGTGGTTTATTGGTGTCATGGACTTTTCTTCTTGGGCTGGCTTTGAACTGTGATCCTCAGATCTCAGCCTCCTTAGTAGCTAGGATTACAGACATGAGCCACCAGTGCCCAGTTCTTTGGTGGCTTTTGGTGTTGAGTTCTAATTTTATTCCCTGTGGTCTGAGAGAACACAGGGCATAATTTCAATGTTCCTAAATTTGTGTAGATTTGCTTTGTGACCTAAAATGTGGTCTATTTTGGAGAATGTTCCATGTGCTGCTGAGAAGAACATGTGTTCTGTTGCTGCTGGGTGAAATATTCTGTAGATGTCTGTTAAATCTAGTTGGTCTATGCAGTTGTTTAGCTATGAGGTTTCTCTGTTGAGTTTTTGCTTGGCTCATCTATCCAGTGGGGAGAGTGGTGTGTTAAAGTCCCCAACAATTAATGTCTTTGGATCTACGTGTGATTTTAAGGAAAATAGTGTTTCTTGGATAAAGTTGGGTGCACCAATATTTGGTGAATAGATATTTAGAATTGTTATATTCTCCTGTAGGAGAGATCCCTTTCTTAGGATGCAATGCCTTTCTTTATCTCTTCTCACTAAGTTTAATTTGAAGTCCATGTTTTCTGATATTAGCACTGCAACTACCGCCTGTTTATGAGGGCAATATGTTTGGTAAATTTGGTTCCAGCCTTTCACTTTCAGAATATGTTTGTTTTTACGGGCAAGGTGTGTATCTTGAAGGCAGCAGATAGAAGGATTTTTTTATTCAACTGGACACTATGTTGCTTAACTGGAAAATTAAGTCCATTAATGTTGAGAGGTAGGATTGAGAGGTGATTGGTAGTTGCTACCATGTTATCCACCTTCTTAGGGGCTGTGCATACTGGGATATTACTATGATTATCTGATTCTCTGTTTGGGGGCCATTTCTTGGCCTTTACTGTACTCTTGTTGGTTTTCTATGCATAGGACATCTTTAAGTATCTTTTGTAAGGCTGGTTTAGTAGAGATATATTGTTTCAATTTTTCTTTGCTGTAGAAGGTTTTTATTTGTCCCTCCATTATGAAGGAGAGTTTAGATGGGTACAGTATTCTTGGTTGATAATTATTTTGCCTTTAAGGCATGGCATACATCATTACAGGCTCTTCTTGCTTTCATGGTCTTTGGTGAGAAATCTGTTGTTATTCTGATTGGTTTTCCTTCATAGGTGTTTGATCTTTTCTCCCTGACAGTTTTAAGGATTTTTCCTTTGGTTTCTATTGATCCTGTGCAGATTATAATGAACAGTGGAATGTCCTGTTCTGGTCTGGTCTATTTGGGGTTCTAAAGGATCTGAATGGGTCTATTTTTTTGTATGTTTGGGAAGTTCTCTGCTAGCATTGTTTAAAAATTTTCTTAGATCTTTAGCTTCTGTCTCTAGGCCCTCTCTACACCCATTAGCCTTAAATTAGGCCTTTTGATGGTGTCTTATAGCTGTTGAATGGACCTACCTTATTTCCTAAATTTGTCTTGAATATTTGTCTGTTTTTTTTCTATAATGTCTAGGCTAACTTCAATCCCAGAGATTCGATCTTCTGCATGGTCTAACCTACTGTCAAGACTTTCTGCTTTGTTTTTATTTCCTTTCCTTCTAATTGGTTAAATTTGATGCTTCAACTTCTTTGTTGGAGCTTTGTTTTAGATCTTGTATGGACTTCTTTATCCCCTTAATTTGGTTTTCAGTGTTCACTCTATTAATCTTTGGTTAGCCTCATCACAATCCCGAGCATGATAAACAGGCAACAGAGCAGTTAATGAATAATCAAAAGGAGGTACTCAAAATACTCTAAAAAACAGTATTGGTAAACATGATGAATGAAAAGATTGAAAGCCTGTAAAGAGTGTGGGCATGATAGGGCAATGCGTGAGTGTGATGAGGCTAACCAAAGATTAATAGAGGAATTGCATGAGCATGATGAGAATAACCAAAGATTAGTAGAGGAATTCATGGAATCCACAAACTGAAAGCTGGAGAAATCCATGGAGTTCACATGGAGAAATCCATGGAGTTCACAAACAGAAAGCTGAATGAATTCCAACAGAAGGAAAAGGGAGTCCAATGAAACTATAACTACTCAATTAAGTGTGTTTCTATGGCTTGTTATGTCCATTTGGGTCTGAAAGCAAAACCAATTCCATGCTTGAACACTATTTTAAGGCTAGTAGCAACCTAGAGCCCAGTAGTTGCACAGATTTTTTTGGGGGGGCCAGTCGTGGGGCCTGAACTCTGGGCCTGGGTGCTGTCCCTCAGCTCTTCAGCTCAAGGCTAGCACTCTACCACTTGAGCCACAGTGCCACTTTTGGCTTTTTTCTTTTTGTTTATGTGGTGCTAAGGAATCGAACCCAGGGGCTCATGCATGCAAGGCAAGCGCTCTACCACTGAGCCACCTTCCCAGCCCCATTTTTTTGACACACTCAAAATGAGTACAGATACAAGTTAGTTCAACAACAAAAACTAGGGATCAATGGTCTAAGAAAAATCAAAGGAGGAGTCAGGGGACCAGAAATCAATAGGAATAGGGAGAAATGTTAGGAGAAAATGAACTTAGAGGAATAGAGGGAGGCAAAGGAAGAGAGGGAAGATATCTAAGACCTAAATTCAGAGAAAGGGAAAAGAGAGAAAGAAAGGAGAAGAAACAAAAAGGAAAAAAGAAAAATAAAATTTTCAATTTAAAGCTTAAAAATTAGCCAGGTCCCGGTGGCTCACGCCTGTAATCCTTGCTACTCAGGAGGCTGAGATCTGAGGATCACGGTTCAAAGCCAGCCTGGGCAGGAAAGTCCGTGAGACTGTTATCTCCAATAAACTACTAGAAAACTGGAAGTGGCACTGTGGCTCAAGCGGTAGAGTGCTCGCCTCTAGCTGAAGAGCTGAGGGACAGCTCCCAGGCCCAGAGTTCAAGCCCCACGACCAAAAAAAAAAAAAAAATTATATATGTATAAAGAAATAATATAATTAAAGGAAGGTTGCAAAATTGTGAATTAAGTAATCAATGTCTGAATTAAGTATGCACACAATGAAGGATAAGGCCTAATATCAAAGATGGGTACTTATCTGGGAATGAAGAGAACAGCAATTAAGTAAAATGAAAAAGAACCAAAAGGGAAAATGGAAAAAGAGAGAGAAAAATAAAATCAAAATCAAAAAAGTAGAAAAAAATAAAAGTTAAGTAGAAAAAAGAATTTTTGATTTATTTGGGGGATCTTGAGTCTCCCCTGTATCCATATCCAGTCTCTTGGTGGAGTTTCAGATTTGCTTGTGGTGTTTGGTTTTCCTGTGGCTTAGTTGGTTTCTTAAATCAGTTTGTTTGAGCAGGCAGAAGAAAGTTCTGCCTTACTAGCCTGGGGACTTTGTGACCCTCCTCCCAGACTAGTTCAGTGGGAGGGCAATGTGCTATGTGTGTCACACAGAACATAATATTTCCTCTAGCTTGGAGTCCCTGCAAGGGAGCTTGAATGTAGGTGGGGTTGTGGCCTGTCAGCAATCAGTAGCTTTTCCCTGAGGGGCTAGCTCCTGAGACACTCTTGTAGCCAGCCTAGAGCCACTCTCAGGACTTATACCATATCCAGTTTCAAATTGTTATTCTTTTAACCTCCTGCAGCTGGGAGAGCTGCTGCAGAGGGATGGGGCTGCCTCTGGCTTGGTTTACCCAGTGAAGAAAGTGGCCTGCCCTGGGCGGAGCTTCTACCACCTGGGAAGGACACCTTTCCCTTGGATGGAGCTGAGCCCCCGCTGGTCAGGTTCCTTTGCCCTGTTGAAAAATGGCTCCCAGTATCTTCTGAGTTATCTGCTAGCTGCTCTGGCCCAGTCTTTGCCAGTATCAAAGATGGTGTTCTTCTCTGGGGGAGGGGCTACCATCCAAAGGCTGTTGTGAGAAGGAGTGGGAACATCTGTGGGGTACTCATGCCTTTCCCTTGGTTTTTGGGCTGTCTGCGGTCTGTATCTGTCTGTGGTTAACAGGATGTTGATTTCTATTCCTTGTCAGTTTGGCTGGTGGTGAGTAGAAGCCTCTGTCACTCCACCTCTGATGCCTTTGTCCCAGGCTCTGTCTGTTGATATGTTGGCCAGGGCAGCAGCTGCTGCCGCTGCCATGGTCACTGGCAAGTATTCACTATCTTCTTAAACAAGCTGCCTTTTTTTCCTTTCTGGCCAAACTCCGTACTATGATGGCCCACTTGGTATGACTCTATAGCCTTGGATTTTTTCACTGGAACACTAAAACTGGTTTCTTCATGAGATCTTGGTAATCCCCCCAACTGCTCTTCCACCATTTTCCTCATCTCCCTCACTCTCAATTAGCTTTTAAGACCTTGTGTGGAATATAGTTGGAGTGTAACCTAGATAGCTGTTCTGAGATACAGTCCATAAGTCTATTTGTGATTTCTTAGAGAAGTCTGACCTAGACAGGCATCCTCTCTTTCTTGTGGGTCTCTTACCTTGTGCTTGCCAAATGAAATTGAGCTCAATTCATTATGAGATTTTTATTGTGTCACAATGAACCCTTGCTAAATACCTGACTAATTTCATTGCTTTTTTAGGCCATGAACCTAAATACCAAATTGACAGAGGGATGTGTATTATGAGAAGAGTTTGTTTTTTTGAGTGGATACCACAGTTCCAAAGGCTCTGCCTATTGATCTTAATATTGCACAATCTTTCAATAAAGATCTTAATCACACAGGCATAAATTAGCAATGAGTTAGCAATACAGATTGCTTCTCTGACCAGAAATGCCTGCAGGCACTCGCATACCATGTTGGGGGGGTGGGGGGAAGGTTTCCATTGGGAGAGTCTATCCTTCCTTAAATATTTATGTTTGGGTTTTTTTCTCATTTATTAAAATCACCACATCCCTCTTAAGAATTCCACCAAATATATCTATTGTCATAGGGGATTTCATTTGCTTTTGTCATGGCTTTCGAGAGAGTAAGTATATGACTTGAAAACTCACTTTCCAGAGCCAGGGGACTCTTGTCACACAACAGAGGCACAAGCTCACTGATTCCTTTAGCATTTGTTCTTTTTATATTCACACAGAGACATCATACTGCACATTCCCAATGCTTCTAGAACACACAGCTTATAATAGAGGTCCTGACGGTGAGCCTGCCATGCACTTGTCATTTATGATCCTCTTTCACTCTGGTCTTTACAGTGAAATCTGAAGATTTATGAATCAGATGACGGCATCCGAAGCAACCTTTACTATTCAATTTGTACAACATTCATTCCAATCAGTCATTGCATTGATTTTTTTTTGTCTTGTGGCTTGAACTCAGGTCCTAGGCACTGTCCCTGAGCTCTTCTGCTCAAGGCTAACACTCTACCACTTTGAGCCACAGCATCACTTCTGGTTTTTGAGTGGTTAATTGAAGCTAAGAGTCTCACAGGGACTTTTCTGCCTGGGATGGTTTTGACCCTGATTTTCAGATGTCAGTCTCCTGAGTAGCTATTATTACAGGTGTGAGCTACCAGCACCCAGCATTATTGTTTGTTTCTAAGTAGAAAACAAGGAACAAGTGCAGGTACTCACTGATACAAAACACAGATTATATAAACATATTTTAATTGAGCTCAAGACAGAAATCATTATGAGTGAGTGCCAAAATGTCTCATCATTTATGAACAGAGACTCCTGAGCACTTGAGGAAAATGGTTCTCAGACCTCAGCATTCTTGTCCAAAGATGCTGATTCCAGACTAGTTGGCTACTGCTAACCAAGCACAAGTTAAATGGATTCTACATCCCCACACACAGCCTTCTAAAATGCTCTGTCTCCACAACTTAGAGGGCAGGCAAAGGGCCTCCACAAAAATCCTGTTATAAAAATGGAAAAAAAAATTTGAGCCAAAATTTCTAGATATTTTCCCCCTTCAGAATCCAACTTACCTGAGGAATGGCTTTGCCTCTCCTTACTACTATGCACGTACATGTGTGCTGAACTCTGGAAGCAGGGTATCTGATAAATAAACCATAATGCAATAAATTAAATTTGTATCACTGCATCTATCTCCTGGTATGAAAGACGCTCCTGGTATTATTCTTGCAAGGGTTATATTTCAAGGCGAAATTTCAACATAATTTAGAAAGTTTTCTTTTCTATGGACTCAATTTTCTATTTTTGAAATATTGTACAAATAACTTTCATACATTGTTTTAGGTAGGTGAATAATCTATCTTTTGATGAAAAGTCTAAGTTCTTTTTAAAAGGAATCATTTATTTCTTAATATCCCCAAGGCAAAAACCTCCTAAGATAAAGCTAGGACACTTTCCCTCTCTGGCTTAGTTGACATCCTATTCATAAGTTCTCTAAATCAAATGATCTCTAAAATATGACTTTGGAAGAGTGTCCTTCACCTTCTAAAGAAGGAAATTCTCTAAAAATGTTGAAGTACTCCATTACGCATCAACTGAGTTCATAGCACTTGCTAATACTGTGCTAGGTATTAGCAAACACAAGAAAGTAGATACAGCTTGGCACTGGTGGCTCACTCCTGTAATCCTAGCTACTCACAAGGCTGAGATCTAAGGATCATAATTGTTCAAAGACAGGCTGAGCAGGAAAGTCTGTGACAGTTATCTTCAACTAACCACCAAAAAGCCAGAAGTGGAGCTATGGCTCAAGTGGTAAAGCACCAGCATTGAACAAAAAAAACAAAAATTTTAAAAAGCTCAGAGATAGTGACTAGGCCCTATATTTAAGCCCCAGCACTAACTCTCTCTCTCTCTCTCTCTCTCTCTCTCTCTCTCTCTCTCTCTCTCTCTCTCTCTCTCTCTCTCTCTCTCTCTCTCACACACACACACACACACACACACAAATTCTGACATGCCCAAAAACAATCTTCAGGATTGTGCATCTTTGACTAGATGCATCTTTGACTAAGAAGCCAAAACTTTTAGCTACCATGATGCTGTTAGGAAGTCAAAAACCTGTTTCAGATATACACAAGAAAATTCACACCACACTCATCTCATCAGAGATAGGCAGATTACTGATCAGAATCCACAATCCCAGGGGTAACAGGGCTAGGACAGAGCTTGGCCTGAGAAGCCAGGGATGAAAGGACACCTGTTATTTTGCTCTCCCTGGTACTTGCCATGAAACAAGATGGGTCTCATGTATCAGCTCTTCTAAATTTTCAAGAGAGGCCAGGAATTTGGGTTTAAAAAAATGATTCCTGGGGCGGGGAAGGTGGCTCAGTGGCAGAGTGCTTGCCTCGCATGCATGAGGCCCTGGGTTCGATTCCTCAGCACCACATAAGCAAAAAGAAAAAAGCCAGAAGTGGCGCTGTGGCTCAAGTGGTAGAGTGCTAGCCTTGAGCTGAAGAGCTGAGGGACATCGCCCAGGCCCAGAGTTCAGGCCCCACGACTGGACCTCCACTCCCCCCGCAAAAAAAAAAAAAAAAAAGATTCCTGAGGATTTAATCTGTGAACCTTCAAATCATCATTTCTGATTCCTTTCCAAGTCTTCTTGTGGCACATGAGAAAATAACCTGTCCTGTTCCTTACATTTTCAAGCTAGTGCCACACCAGCTTTTTCATCCTAGCTCTGAGTTTTTCAATGTTAGTCATGGATCCAGATGTCCAAATATAAGTTTGTGAAAGCCACATCCAATAGACACTGCGCTTCACTTTCCAGAGTCTCCTTTATCCCACTTGGCAGGTCTGGCTTGAAGCAAACTTGATCAAGGAGCAGGGTCCAATAGCTAGAGCAGACATGGAGTATATGATCCCAGCCCCCTTGCTTCAACTCAGCACAACCTCAAGGCCTTCCTGGCCTCTGATCAGCCAGCGGAGTTGTTTAGGGTCTCATAGTCCAGCTTCCCTCTCTACCCACCTAGAGGTATGACTCCTAAGAGTCTGCCTCAATGTACTTGTACTACATGCTCCATCTTACAGTCTGGAACTTCACTGGCAACTCGGTGTCTATAGGACTCACCCTGGTTTAAAAAAACAAAAACAAAAACAAAAACAAAAATCTCATCTAGGAAAGTCCTGATTTGCAAACTTACACCAGAGGATGAGCTTTTGCTTCATAAAAATGTGTTATTAGGGTTTTTTTTTATTGTTTTGCTGGCTTTTCAGAACTGATTCTGTAGTAAATGCTTTCTTATTTGATAGGGATTTTAGCCCCAAGCTCTGACTTACCTGGGACTTCTTTATTCAGCATTTCACTGACTTTCCAGTTCACCAATAGATTTCTCCCCCTTCTTGATTCTTTGCCTCCCACTAAAATCATGTGTCTGATGCCATTTGTCCCACATTTCTACTATTGGTTTTCTTATTTTAAAAAAATGTGAGGAAAATTCAATATTTTTGAACTCATCAAAACTGGAAAAACTATAGATTAAATGTGGATCAAAACCTTTCTCCTATAATACATTTATGACACATTCTAAACTTTATAGATTCTTTAACTTTCATCATATGTTAGTTTCCTACAAATTATTACTAATCTACTGGCTCAAAAAGCAACACAAATTTATTGACTTACCGTTTTGGAAGTTAAAAGTCCAAGACAGGACCTGCTACTCGAACAATTAGGACAACAGTGCTGCATTATCTCTGAAGGCTGGAGGGAATGGACAATCCCAGTCATGGCCAGTTGTAGGCTAGAGGCTGACATAGTCTTTGGTTCATTCTAGACAGAGGCCAAAACACTCCTACCTTTCAGACATCATAGCTGCTTCTCTGACTCTCACTTTCCTGGCTCCTTTTCTCCCTAATCAGGGCCCTTAAGATTACATTGGATCCACCTGGCTAATACAAGATTCTCTCCTACTTGAGACATTTCAACCACATATACAAATTCCAACATCCTATTTCAGAGATTGGACTGTGGGTCTCCTTTGCCTACCACATGCTTCTGTCCTGGAGGCCAGGAATGAATTTACCACTGCTTCAGAAGGTACAGTATTTCTAAAAAAAGCCAGAAGGAGAACCAAGTATTTCAAAAGGTTCGAAAATAATATACCTCAAATTCAACTTGCTGAAAGTCTTGAACCTAAAACAAGGGAAATAAGAAAATAAAAGGGCCATATGTGGGTCTGAGAAGTCTCACTTTATGAGTTTAGGGTGCAATAAGAACAGCTTCCCATGACAGGGGATGAATATGTGCAATATTGGCTTTCCGATCTTTTCTTGCAACTGGTGTCTAGGCCTAGAATCTAGATAACCAGAAGGAGCCACATTGACTTCCTGGTGGGACAGGAAGTGAGAAGCAAGCAGATTTCTTGCTTTATCTAGAGCAAAGACATCAACATTTTCTAAGCAAAACCACTTATTCTAAAGAAGCTTAGGCACTTTTTCCCATCATGTAGCTTTCAGCTTGGTATAGTACTCTTCCAATTGTCCTATGAACCACCCAACATTTTAAACTCCCTCTCTGCTCAACACCATCACAGCTGGTTTCTGTTTCTTACAAATAAAAACTCATAATCAGTGCAGTATGTGTGACTTCAGTCAGTAGAGAAGTAAAGGGGTTGGGGTCAGCTAGCTCTGGTTTGTGTCTTGGATCTGCCACTTGAAACAGTGTAACTTTGGCCAGGTTATTCATTATTTATTGTAAAGGTTACAGTTATGTAAGTCAGGTAATGAGAACACTTCTTTCTTAACATGTCACCTCTTCTCTCATTTTCTCCCAGTTTTCTTTTCCCTCCTGACCCTCCTCCCCCACAAGTTGTTCATTTTCAACATAGTGTCACTGCTGCATTTGTTCAGCCTTTGTCCCGCCATTTTCATGCTCCCCCTTAACTTCCCTAAGCAGATATACATATACAAGACAAAAGGAAAAGAAATAAAAAACAGAGACAATACAAAAATACAAAACAAAAACAAAAACAAAATAAGAATAAACCCCTTGTTTCCATTTTTTGGAAAACATTTCAATAAACATCATTTTATATGATCATATGCACATAGCTATTGAGCCTTTGTGATCCTCTCCTAAGAATATCCTTCCTTAGTCTCACTGTGTAAATGTTTAAATTTATCATGTCCAGGTGTAATTTTTTTTGTCTTTCACCATTCATTGACTAGATTATTTAATCTTACAAAGTTTCAACATAGGGGGCTGGAAAGGTGGCTCAGTGGTAGAGCGATTGCCTTGCATGCATGAGGCCCTGGGTTCCATTCCTCAGCACCACGTAAGTAGAAAAAAAAAAAAAAAAGCTAGAAGTGGTGCTGAGGCTCAAGTGGTAGAGCGCTAGCCTTGAACTAAGGGACAGCACCCAGGCCCAGAGTTCAGGCCCACAACCGACCGGACCAAAAAAAAAGCCAAAAAACAAAGTTTCAACATAATAGTAATACTTCTGATCTTGACTAATAGGCATGTGAGCCTTAATCAAGAGAAAAAATGTGAAGACTTAAAGCTTAGTACTTAGAAAATAATGCTGTTTCTCTCTCTCTCTCTCTCTCTCTCTCTCTCTCTCTCTCTCTCTCTCTCTCTCTCTCTCTCTCTCTCTCTCTCTCTCTCTCTCTTCTGTGTGTGTGTGTGTGTGTGTGTTGGTCCTGGAGTTTGGACTCAGCATCTGAGCACTGTACATGAGCATTTTTGCTCAAAGCTAGTGCTCTACCACTTGAGCCACAGCTTCACTTCCAGCTTTCCCCCCCCCCCTTTTTTGGTAGTTTATTGGATATGAGAGTCTCATGGATATTTCTGCACTGGCTGGCTTTGAATCATGATCCTCAGATCTTAGCCTCCTGAATAGCAAGGATTACAGGCATGAGCCACCAATGCCTTTAGGGTAGATCTTTAGAGAAACATCTGCCTTTTGAAGAAGAGAGCAAAAAGCAACCCAATCAGGCAATGGTGGCTTAAGCCTATAACTTTAACTACTCAGGAAACTGAGATCAGAAGATTGCAGTCCAAAGCCAGCCCAGGCAGACAAATCCCTTATCTCCAATTCACCAGCAAAAAAAAAAAAAAAAAAATAGAAGTAGAGGTGTGGCTCAAGTGCTAGAGCATCACCTTGAATGAAAAAGTGAAGCAAGAGCTGGGAAGGTGGCTCAGTGGTAGAGCGCTTGCCTTGCATGCATGAGGCCCTGGGTTCGATTCCTCAGCACCACATAAGCAAAAAGAAAAAAGCTGGAAGTAGCACTGTGGCTCAAAGTGGTAGAGCGCCAGCCTTGAGCTGAAGAGCTGAGGGACAGCGCCCAGGCCCAGAGTTCAGGCCCCACGACCGGACCCAAAAAAAAAAAAAAAAAAAGTGAAGCAAGAGCATGAATCTGAGTTCAAGGCCTAATACCATTGCACACACACACACACACACACACACACACACACACACACACACACACACACACATACACACAATCAGAACAGAAGGCTGGATACGTATTAGAAAAATATGGAAGATTTCATTAAAAGAAGCCTTTTATAACAATGAAGTATAAGTTTAAGTGAGAACGAACAGTGAACTGCTTAGTTACAAGGAGCAAAGCAGCAGTACGTCAGGGAAAAAGGATTTGATCATTGATAAGATTTGTGCAGAGCTGTTTCCCTATGCAGTGAGGGTGGATGCACAGATGTACAGATCTGAGGAACAGGTGGGAGGTGAGAGGGAAGCAGCATTCATGTTCACTGTATTAGTCAACACTAATGACTAATACAGAGCTGCAATCCCAAAAGACATCCTCAGATCTCAGTGGCTTAGCACGATAAGAGACTTATTTCTTATTCACAGAAAGCCTAACACAGACCAAACTGCCCCTTCAATCTTGTATTTGTGCCTTGCTGAGCAGGGGGCACAGGCAGTAGAGGAGGATAGAAGATGCTCGTCTTTATTACTTCACTGTGGAAGCCACATGTGTCATTTGTGTTTATAGTTTGTCTGCTGCAATGGGTCTGCTATTTGGAGGAGCATCAGTGTCTTCTAAGGGCCATGTGTTACAGGCTCAGTCCCCAGCTTGGTACTATTGGGAATTGGTAGAACTTGAAGGGGTGGAGTCTAATGGGTGGTTTTAAGTCATTGGGGGGGGGGGAAGGGACAGAGAATGATGCCCTTGAAGCTAAGAGTAGAACCTAAGCCCTTTCGTTAGTCTCTTCTTTTACATCTGAGCCATGCAATGAGCAGCTCTGATCTACCACATTCCCACCATGTTTTGCTAACTTACCACAGTCCCAATAGGACCAACTAACCTGAACTAAAACATCTAAAACTGTGAGCCAAAATAAACCTTTTCCCTTTGATTCAGATATATGTGATAGCAACAGAAAGCTGACTAACACAGTTGTGTGGTTTCCACCTAACAACACAATACACTGACACTTCATTCGAGTGTGGTAGTGGAGGAAAGGTACCAGAGAGGAAGGGGGCCTGCATACATATAAGATATGGAACTATGAGCATATCTAAAAGAATATATAATCAAGTCAGAGAACATCCTGAATGATATCCAATGAATCCTGAGTCTCTCCTCAGGCATAATCATTGACTCTCTCAGCCTTACATCATCTGCCCTTGATTATAAATGTTCCTATAATCCTTTTCTATAACCTGTTTGGGCATATAAATCAGCCCCAGAATCAGCTAGTCCATGAAGGGTCATTTGGGTGGCCTTCCTGAAGAATGAGACAGCTAAGCCTGGTCCAGCTTGCAGGAAGCTTTAATATACACCATCTTAGCTGATTTCTTATTATAACAGTGTCATGGGGGCATAGCATATACACCTAGTATTTTTTCATCATCATCACCATCCTTGTCTTACAAGGAAGAAAACTAAAATGCATGGGAAGCAAGTGACTTACTCAAGGTCATCTGTTGAGACATGAATTTGTGTCCCCTGGCTCCTAGTCAGACTCTTTCCTCAAAGCCATGAGATGCCATCTGCTTCTTTCTGTGCTTATTAAGGGAAGGTTTTAAATGTTTGACAGTCCTTGTCTACCAAGTGGGCAATGAGTTTGCCAGGCCTTTTGTAGGGTTCGGTTGATATCTTTCTTTCTTTTCTTTTCTTTTTGTTGGTCATGGGGCCTGAACTCTGAGCCTGGGCGCTGTCCCTCAACCCTTCAGCTCAAGGCCAGCGCTCTACCACTAGAGCCACAGCACCACTTCTGGCTTTTTCCGCTTATGTGGTGCTGAGGAATCGAACCCAGGGCCTCATGCATACAAGGCAAGCACTCTACCACTGAGCTACCTTCCCAGCCATCTTTTTTTTTTTTTTTTTACAAAAGCTTGTATAAGTAGTAAAGAAATGGTTTCAGTGACTTATGATCCATTTGAACTCTATGGCAAGGTTCACATTTTCAGCCCCATTTATGCTTGGGAACAAATTTAAACTGATACGAGAAGTAGATAGCATTACAATCCAGCCTCCCTCTCAATATGCACCCTGGTCCACTCCAGAGAATAGTGGTTTCGATGGTGACCCAAGTTCAACCTGATTGGGCATGATCAGCTGGACCACGGCAAGTCCTTTCTCTATGCCTCTATGATGTTAGCTTTTCATATGAGTTTTAAAAACAGGCTGCAGCACCAAGAAAACATTGGGTCCTAATACGCTCCTGGAACCTCATATACACTGTGTATCATGGGAGCCTTAAGAACTAGGAATTAGTCTTCGTTAACAGAGGCTAGAAAATATACACAAATTACCCATCGTTCAATAGCTACAAATAGCACAAATAGCTAAGCCCATCTTTCTCTAAGGTCCAAGCAATTTTAAGAGTTCCACTGAGCCTCCTGGCTGAGAGACATGATGGGAAAATGAAAATAAATCAACCATAATCTTCTTAGATCATTGCACAGTGACCTTTCCAGTAGAGTCTATTTTCTCAAGGACAGCAAATAGGGATGAGAGACTAGATGGACAGATGCTGTGGACATGGTTTGGAATATTTTGCACACAATACAGGTCTCTGATGAGATGCTTTCCTAAGTTCTAAAAACTGTTTGCTAAGTGCCAGGTTGAGCCTAGGCCAGGGTCTGGGTAAAGAGCAGTCAGGAAATGAGAGGAAAAGCAAGAGGAGGAAAGGCCCCAAGCCACCAAGAACATCTGTATTCCTGCCAACATCATCAGTAAGCTAACACGTTCCTCTCAGGTTTTTCTTTTCCTGTATTTACCAACACATTCTTAAGTATTTATTTTTGAAGCAAAAGGGAGAGAACATCAAAGGGCTTGCATTAAAACAAAAAGCAACCCCAGCCAGATGCTGGTAGCTCACACCTATAATTCTAGCTACTCAAGAGGCTGAGATCTGAGGACCATGGTTCAAAGCCAGCCCAGGAGAAAAGCCTGTGAGGATCTTATCTCCAATTAACCAGCAAGAAGCCAGAAGTAGTGGTGTAGCTCAAGTGTCAGAAAAAAGTGTGTGAGAAGGCAAGGCCCTAAGTTCAAAATGAAGTACTGGCACAAAAACAGAAGTAACACAATACCTTTGCTTTTTTAGCTTCTTTGTGAGACTGTCCCCACCTGCTGGTGGGAAGCCATTTGACCACTGAAGCCCAGATGGCTCCATTTTCTTGCAGCACGCAGGCAGGTGATGGCAGAGACCCTCCACTTATCTATAGTCTTGGCCACCAGAGCACACATTCAACCTCACCTCACAGCCCTGATGCCTGGGACAACCTCCAAGCCTGTCATGGTGTGTGTGTACGTGAGTCCCTGCTCATGCTGGAATTAAAACGCAAGGCACCTACTATTTTCAGCCAGAGCAATTGCCAGGCCTCTCAAGCCAAGTTGGTGGAGGCACCTCTCCCCAGAGGAGTGCCCCATGTGAAGGTCAAAACCGTCAACCTTTCTGGAAACACAGACAGTGCACTGCAGTGCTATTCCTTCATAAAGACTACCTTTCCCGGGCTGGGAAGGTGGCTCAGTGGTAGAGCACTTGCCTTGCATGCTCAAAGCCCTGGGTTCGATTCCTCAGCACCACATAAGCAAAAAGAAAAAAAGCCGGAAGTGGTGCTGTAGCTCAAATAGTAGAGCGCTAGCCTTGAGCTGAAGAGCTGAGGGACAGCGCCCAGGCCCAGAGTTCAGGCCCATGACTGGACCCCCCCCCCCCCAAAAAAAAAAGACTACCTTTCCCTGAGCACCAGTGGCTCACACCTGTAATCCTAGCTACTCAGGAGGCTGAGATCTAAGGATTGTGATTCAATGCCAGCCTGGGCAGGAAAGTCTCTCAGACACTTATCTCCAATTAACCAGCAAAAAACAAAAAAACAAGCAAAAAAAAACCCCACAAGAAAGCAGAAGTAGAGCTGTGGCTCAAGCAGTAGAGCACTAGCTTGGGGGGTTTTTTTTGTTTTTTTTTTTTTATTTTGGGTCCGGTCGTGGGCCTGAACTCTGAGTCTGGGCACTGCCCCTCAGCTCTTCAGCTCAAGGCTAGCGCTCTACCACTTGAGCAACAGCACCACTTCTGGATTGTTTTTTTGCTTATGGGTGCTGAGTAATCGAACCCAGGGCCTCAAGCATGCAAGGCAAGCGCTTTACCACTGAGCCAACTTCCCAGCCCCTAGAGCACTAGCTTAAAGTGAAAAAACTATGGGAAAGTGCCCAGGCTCTGAGTTCAAGTCCCAGAACCAGCACACACACACACACACACAATACCTTTTTTTTTAATTGTGAAAATACTGTACAGAGGGGTTACAATTACATGGGCAAGATATTGAGTTCATTTCTTGTCAAGCATTGTAGCCTCCTCCTTTATTTCCCCTTCCCATCCTTTCCTATCCTCCCCCTGCCCCCCACCAAATCCTCCTCTCCCCCCATCAAGGTTGTAAAGTTCGTTTTCGACATAAGGACTTGTACATCTCATTGTTGCAATGGGTCCACCTGTATCCCTATTTAAACGAGTTTTTTCCCTTCCCCTCCACAAATTATAACATCAAATACAGTGAGAGCAGGGGTTATACTGTGGAGGAGGGACATACAAAGCAACAAAGAAATAATCTTATCAAAATACCTTTTTTTGTGGGTTTGGGGGCTTGAACTCTGGGCCTGGGTGCTGTCCCTGAGCTCTTCAGCTCAAGGCAAGTGCTCTACCACACACTTGAGCCACAGTTTTCTGGTGGTTAATTGGAGATAAGAGTCTCCCATAATTTCTTCCCGCCCCACCCCCACTACTGCTGGACTTTGCTCCTCAGATCTCAGCCTCTTGAGTGACTAGGATTACAGGCATGAGCCTCTGGTGCCAAACACAAATACTATCTTGCATTGTTTGCAAAGCCAATTGAAAGAAACCACAATGAAAAGGTTTATCTTCTCCTGAGTTTCTCCAAAGTTCCAATGTGCTGGAGGGGTACAGATTAGAATCTCCCCACCTCAGGGGCCCAGAACTCAGGGGAGAGATCAACACTGTCTCTGGGGTCCAGTCTGGACAACACCCCACTCCCAGATCGGGACTCAGGGGAGCTGTTCTATTTACTCCCAATTTTTTTATTATACAACTCAAGTCACTAAAAAGATTGACACATCATTTTCCTCAGCCCTAAAATGATGCCAAAAGAAGGGAAGGTTATTGAGTTCAAAGAGACACCCCCACACACACACACACACATTCAGAAACAAGCATGGATTCAACCATAAGACACAAGCCCATGGGGTCTCCTGGTCCACCCATGAACAGGGTGGCCTACATACATAGCTTTGACCCAGCCCGTCCCTGGAAGGTTATGTACTTCCTGCAAGAGGGCGTGAAACACAGCCCTTTAGCAAGAAGAGAGTTCAAGCAAAGCCATAATGTGCTTGAAGAAACAAGCCAAGTTGCACCTCAAAACCAGATAAGTTTGTGCTACTCCCAATGTGCTTTCTTTGCAACAGAAACCTGGGAGTTGGTGTGACAAACAGAAACCCTGACTGGCCAACTCGGGCCAACAGTTGCCGGTAAAGGGAAGGGAAGCCATGGGTGGGGTGAGAGGCAGGCTTTACTAGGACAAAATTGGCCTCTTTAGGCTTTGCCCACGCCTTCCACCTTGCCCTTGGTGCATTTTATGCCCCTCACCCAGCAATGCAATTGCTCTGTAGCCATTCTTGGTCTATAGATCTTCGTCTTGCTCAACGGAGAAAAATCATGAGCTAGTCAGTAACAGGGAAGACAGCATGACAGATCTGGCTCAGAGCCTGGGCCTCCTGACTGCCAGCCCTGTGGCCTTTTCCCATGAGAAGGTAGATGGCCAACATTGTTTCAGTAGTCCCAAAGAGCTGTGTGGACAGAAATACCCTCCAGGATCTTTGTTATTTCTTGGAGCTGACTGAGAGTCCACCTGTAAGGACACGAGGCCCCACCCTCTGTCCTGTGCCCCTTTATCCTTCAGGAGCAAAATTCAACAAGAGTGTGCTATCCCATGTCCCTCTCGCATGGAAGGCTGAAGCAAGGTATCTGAAGCAACTGGGCCAAAGGTCACCTTGTAGTAGGTGCTAGAGGGGAAAGAAGGCAGATTTCCCACCACCACCCCCAGCCCCACCCCAGCAGCTTGTGACAACCCTCCCCCCCCCTTGCAAGGGACATGCAAGCACAAGCCCTACCTGCCCTAATGGACCAAGCATCTCTGCCATGAAGCTCTCATCTCAGGAATTACAATCTATGTGTATGCATGCATCTATATTTATATAAACATATACTACATATATATTATATAATGTCTACAATAACATCTACTCCCAGACCCTTTAAAGGGATCACCTGTGGATCCTGTAAATAGAGTCTAAGGTCAGGAATTGGGTATTCTGACCTTCTTCAGGGAATAGTATATGACGACCAAGTTTGATCCCAAATACAGGTAATGGGGATTGAGGAGTTTGGGGACAGGTAAGACAAGTGGCTGGGGTTAGGGATTTAGCTCAGTGGAAGAGCACTTGCCTAGAAAGTGCAAGGCCCTGAGTTCAGTCCTCAGCAAAGAGTGGGGAAAAAATAAGAAAAGACAAGAGGCTGGAAGCTGTACATGGCTTCCATCCAGCTTCTCCAGGAAGGAAGCTTGCTACCTGCCATGGGGCAGGGGAAGAGGGCTCTGTCCACAGGCCCCGACCCCCTCTGGGTGTTTATGACCTGTGCTAAGCTCTTTGCCTCCACCACTCACCCAAGTGAGTGCTAGGTCACTGAAAGCTAAGCAAAAATCTGCTGCATGACACGTTCACCCTGGCTGGCTGGCTGTTTTGCATGCCTATGGGGCAAGCAGGCTATTTTTGCATGGATTTCATAACCCCTTTCATAGATGCTGTTGCTGCTGATTGCAAATGTGTTCCCAGCTCCCCTCCCATGGTTGAGAGAGACAGTGCCTTGTCAGACAATGTGCAGAAAGCAGGACTGAACGATCAGGAGCACAATGTCCTAGTCTACAGCAGGGTCAGCTCCAAACCAGGGCCCCAGACCTCAGCCCCTTGTGCTGACCACTCACAGAGTCATTTATCCCAGCTCTTCAGAACCTGACAATGAAACGAACAGGGCAGAGGGAAGGATGAAGAGGACCCTGAACACTCTTCCTGAGAACAAACTCAAGGTGAAGTTCTGAATGCTCTGGTAGGAAAACACATTCTCAGAGCACCTGGCTTATATACATTTTCTTTTTTGTAATCTGTGTGTGTGTGTGTGTGTGTGTGTGTGTGTGTGTGTGTGTGTGTGTGTGTGTGTGTGTGTGTGTGAATACTGGGGCTTGAACTCCTCACACTCTCCCTTGACTTTTTCACTCAAAGCACTCTACCATTTGAGCTACACCTCAACTTCTGGCACATTTCTGTTTAATTGGAGATAAGAATCTCATGGATTTTTCTGCCCTATCTGATTTCAAATGGAGATCCTCATATCTCAGCCTCCTAAATAGCTAGGATTATAGCCATTCGCATCTGGCTTCCTTTTGGTAATCTTAAACCTCAAATCAAATTCCAAGCCAGGTCCTGACTGCAACCTAGCTGGTAAGTCATCTTTAATCACTACCTGGCTTGCTCTTTTATTGGATCTTGTCCACTTTCTTCTGCTTTGCTTACCTGGAACTCCTGTCCAACTGATAATAAGCCTGCCCAGGTTTTTCCTTTTAATTCATCACTGGGTTCCTCTGTCCCACCTTTGCCTCTGTATTCAGGCCGTCCGAAAGCAATGTTCATTCTGTTTATTCCACTTTCACTTCTGAGCCCCATCAATCCCTTTTGGCCCATCATTATGATCACCTTCTGGAAGCTACCTGAGAATGGAACTGGTACCTGACTTCCCTTCATTTCCATCATAGCCTCCATGGATGAAGTTCTAGGCAAAAAAATAACACCAGCCGAGAGGCATGGTGGCTCACACCTGTAATCCCAGCTACTCAGGAGGCTGCGATCTGAGGATTGCAGTTCAAAGCCAGTTAGGGCAGGAAAGTTCATGAGACACTTATCTCCAATTAACCACCAGAAAACCAGAAGTAGCGCTATGGCTCAAGTGGTAGAGTACTTGTCTTGAGCTCAAAAGCTCAAGGACAGTGCCCATGCCCAGAGTTCAAGACCCACAACCAACAACAAAAAAAAAGTAATAATAGCACTAGCCAATCACTGAGCAGCACTAGGTTAAGGCTCTTCATGTGTTTGCCAATTTTCACTTCATCTCATCACAACTTATGGAGGAGGTAGCTCTTACTTTCCCAACCTTACGTATAAGAGCCCAAGGCTTAAAAAGGTAAAGAAAGTTAGAACCCTTATTGCTATTTCCTGCATAGGAAGCTGGAAATATTTCTCGCTCCTTTGTTATATTAAAATAAATCTTTGCTAAAATCTGAAAACACACACAGGTCAGGCACCAGTGGCTCATGCTCATAATCCTACTTACTCAGGAGTCTGAGATCTGAACAATCAAGGTTTAAAGCCAGCTCTGGAATATAAAACTTCAAGACTCTAATCTTCAAGTGCTAGAGTAGTAGAGCCCTGAGTTCAAGTCCTAGACTGGCACAAAGCTAAAAACGAAAAGAGAAGGAGGAGGAGGGAGAGGAAGAAGAAGACAACAACTTCTGTTAATTGCATTCACCTCTAACATTCATTCAAACCTGAATAAATATTCTGTAGGACAATCCTAGAAATTTTTGTTCTCTTCTGGACATTTCTCACTCTATGCTGGACATCACATCTAATCCTAGGGAAAAACCAGACTGAAATTGAAATCAAAAGTTACAAATTCAGGATCTGGTCATATCACTTACTAACTCAGAGATACCAAGTGAGTCATTTATTCTTTTTCAGATTTCACTTTACCCACCACTTAACAAACATACAATAAGAATAAGGAGAGGAAAGGGAACTTTTTTTAAATTCAAAAATGAGGAGAGGCAGAAAAAGCCAGTCAACTCCTCATGAGGGCTAATAACTCTTCTGTTTTTGAACACCGGTTTTACTCTGCATTTCCAGATATTCATTTTGATTGCTATCCATCATCCAATCCAATTTTTTCCTAACCTACTGATTTTTTGCAATGTTTATATTCATAAAAATTTTATTAGCATCAAGTATTTATATAAGGGGATTTTATTTCAAATGTCCATTTATGTATACAATACATCTTGCAGATCTTATTTTAGAATACTCCAGTATAACTGAGAGTTACTAGCCCTCCTCTCACTATGGGCATCAAAGAGATTAAATCTTCTATTACAGTTTGATCAGTCCAAAGCTTTCACTCAGGCCTGGAACCTAGAGCGAGTGACCCAATCTGGAGGCAGTGGGACATCTTGTTCACCTTGGCCTGGCAATATAAGAAATGGTTCTTTGGACCACACTCTCCTGAGCGCCCTTGATGTCTGTCTGCTTTCTAAACTTGAGCATCCTAACTATTTTAGAAGCTCTACTCTGATTCCAAAAAGTCCTTGAATGGTAAGTAAAGTGAATTTTCAAAAGGATAAATAATTTATCCAATGCCTCTGAGCTAATCAGTGATCCAGCCAGACACTGAATATTATTAAGTCCTTAGATTTAAATATCATATCAATGAGTTCCTCATTTTTGCTCGTGGTAGCCTGATCAACTCCTGTGCTTTGCAACCTAGAACCCCAGCTGATTCACAGAGTATAAATAGCAATGTGAAGAGTCACACAATTTGCACATCAAAATAATGGATATAGACTACTTTTTCAAAAGAGATTAGGCTTTCTTGGGATAACATTCAAAAGTTATTTGTCAGCTGGGCACCAGTGATTCATGCCTAGAATCCTAGCTACTCAGAAGGCTGAGATCTGAGGATCACTATTCAAAGCCAGCCAGGACAATAAATCACTAAAAAAACAAAAGTGGAGAAGTAGCTCAAGAAGTACAAAGCACCAGCCTTAATCAGAGAAAGCTAAGTTAAATACAACACCCAAGCTCTGAGTTCAAGCCCGGTACTAGTACAAAGTGGGGGAAATCTTATCAGAGACAGTACATTCAGATACTCTGAAAGCCAAAAACTTGTTTTAGATCTGGCATCCTTACACCATTTTCCACAATATTACCTAGTATATATTTGCTATGAGTAAGATCACTTTCTAGAAACTTTTTCAGCCAATATTCTGGATTAGTGTTTTGCCATCTTTGTTTTGAAAAGTCAAAGGAGTTTCATGACAACATCTATACTCTTTTTCGTCAACTCCCATGCTACCTATGCATCAACAGATCCTGTGTGGTTACTCATACTGAGCCTTTCCATTCTTCTGACTGTATTGTTCCCGTCCATCCAACATGTACAAAAAGCCTCTTAGAAGTTATCCTTTGGGCTTCTGTCACCTAAGCTGAATGTAGAGATGACCTAAAGGAGACCACAAAGATGGCACCTTAGAGATTCAGAGCAAGAAGGAAGAGCCAATGGGCAAGACTAGGCAGAGCAAGGCTGCACCCCTCTGCTCCCTCAGGCTCAGGAGCATTTTCCCTGCCTCTTTGCTGATTTAGTAACTAGAGAAAATGTGATTTTAAAGGACCACATAACATCATACAATGCAATGACCAGCCAGCCTTAAAACAGACAAGTCTGAAAACTATAGTTCAGTAGGGCCTGTCCATTACATCTGCAGTGGTACTCTCTAGACACTATGTTGAAAATGAACTATACAACTTGTGGGTGAGAATAGGAGAGAAAAACTGGGAAAGAGCAAATGGAGGAGTGATATTGCCCAAGAAGAAATGTGCTTATGAAATGATTAACCCTTCTATATTCCAATGATATATTCCACAAGAGTGTTTTTTCTTAGGAGAACTGGGCTATGACAATGAGCTTGTAAGGTTTGGAGAAAGGAGACCTCCACGTGGTTGTTCAGGCAGAAGAGAGTTTATTAACAGAATGGAAACCACCAGCCTGGACAAAATGGAGGTGTACAGAGGGACGAGTTATGGTAAGGACTGAGGTTATATAGGGAGAGGGCTGGCCACAGTGGATACAGAAGTGACCTCAGATCCTGGGAACCTCTCAAGATCTGAAGGAGGTATGACCAGGGCAGGTGAGGAAGTGATCTCAGAGCATGGGAGCCTTCTCACTATCCCCAGGTGTTCCAGTTACCTGGGTTACAGGTGCTAGGCCAGACTTCTAGAGAGGGCCATGTTTGCACAGAGGGAAAACAAAGGGCAAGAAGCCATTTTTTTGCCTAGCCCCTATCATCTATTTACCCTGGATAAATCATTGCTTCAAGTCCCTGGGAGGCATTAGATTACATTTCCTCTGATGGCAGGATAACCACAGTGTGGAAATAACACTATTCCAACATATTCCGTGCAGCTAATCAACCTGGCATAAGAAGAATTCAGACTAGACTGGAACATAGTGAAAATGATAGGAAAGCTTATTAGGAAAGCAATATGGCAGAGAGTTTACATGGCATAGGCATGCCACAGGAGGATGGCACTTTAGTTCATCTTCAGCCATCTTCAGGGTACAGTCCTGAACTTTAGGTTCAAATAGAGAAAGAATTAGAGGCAGAGGACAAAGGCTTGAATGTTTAAGAGTCCTGGTTACAGGTGTGGCTTGACTGGTCATTATGTCACTTCTGGTTTTCCTCAGGTTCCTGAGAAGTTGTGATCCGACTGAGGGGAACAGTCTGGTTCCCCTGAGATGATTCCTCCAGCTCCAGGGTGCAGCCTCATCATCATAGGTAATTATCCTCTTGAAGGGGTTAGGGAAGATGATTTTATCCTGAAAGGATCTGCTATTCCTTAGGGATAGTTTTAGTCCCTTATCATAAAGATGTTATCCATCAGTCCTGTCTTTCCTGGAACCCAAGATGATTGCAAAGTGACTGTAGAGCGAACAGCTTACTTAGAACGACAACACAAAATGGCAGCGAAGAAGCCAGGCTTTTCCCCTTCCGGCTTTTTGTTAATTCACAGAAGCAAAAACAGTTTCAGTTCCTCTGACATTTTCGATAGACTCAAAGTGAGTTGTCTCTGTGGTAAGAACAAGGCCCTAGCCTTGAGGGTTGGTGCTTATGGGATTGCCTTGAGGAATTCCTAGCCTTAGGTCCAGTCTACACCTGTGAGATGGGACTTTTAATCACATTCTAGGTTGTTTTTGCATTTTCCCTTGGCTCATAAACATTCTGGAAATAAAAAAGTATTGACACTTTCTCCCCCGTGCCTCCCCCCCCAGTTTTCTAGGCAAGTGGGAAGAGCAATTTACTCAAATACAAACCAGAAGTGAGGAAAAGACCCCAGTGGCACTCTATTGAGGACCTGCCACAATACAACACCTGCTCTGCACTGAGCTATGCAAAGAACAGGACTCCTACCAGGGCCTGAGACTGCTTGCCATAATCTTGTCAAAGTCTTCCATCACCCTGATGTAAAGCCTGGAGTAGCTAGAAAAGCAATAAAAGCAATGCAGCAACGGCCCTTCACTGCCTCCCTATTATAGAGAAATGTAAAAATATGTTCTAACAGCATCAGCAAAGCAAAGTATTCGTCTCAGCTCATTAGCATTTCTATGGATGGCTGGGCAGATTCCTTTCCCTGCTTCAACACAGCAAGAGACCCATTGTGTGCAGTTTCATTCACCAAGTCAAGGCAGATCTCCAGAAAAACAGGCCAACTAACACAAAAAAGCCCCCTCCTTCCCCAACCCTGAGCAAGGGGATACCCAGGGGGGCCTCCAGGGCTCACCCTTTTGCTTTTCCTATTAAGCATTTATTTAAAAGAAATTTACATGTTTGGCTTCAGTCCAAGCACTGTGTGAAAGAGACTCAACCTGGAGCTACTTTTTGTCCAGCATTTCCTAATTTCTCAGGAAGGGAAAGAAGAATATAAACTCACTATTTGGCCTCCAAAAGCTATTGCTTTCATATTTCCAGGCTTTTCTTTCAGTGGTATTTGCTAGGAAGTACTTTTCTCAGGGAGGTTGGAGAGGGGAGAGTTACCAGTACTAAGACTTGAATTCAGGGCCTGGGCACTGTGCCTTAGCTTTTTAAAAAAAAAAAAAAATCAGGACTAGTGTTTTACCACTTGAGACACACCTCCAGTTCCAGCTTTTTACTGATTAATTGGTGATAAAAAGTTTTATGGGCTTTCCTGCCTCGACTAACTTCAAACTGCAACCCTCATATCTCAGCCCCCTGAGTAAGAAGAATAACAGTTATGAGCAGCTGGTGCCCCTCTCCCCTCCCCCCCCCTCAAAACCTTTCAGAAGTTTTGAGAGCAGCAGATTTACCTGAGGGGGGAAAAATTGTAGGTGTATAAGTGTTGAGCTATGTTAGCTCTCAGATGTCTGGGAAGTTTTATACCAAGTCTCAACAATCAGGTCACTGCTCTGTTTGAGCCAAAAGATGGCAAATGTCTTAGAACAGTATTTATGTGGTTGTTCCCATTTCTTCCCAGAAAGGTATCACAACAAAAAAGCAAAATGGCTTTTTAAGTGCAGTGCTTGACAGGTTGGAGGAGACAGGGCAGAAGTGGAGAACGGGAAGGAAGAAAAAACAGAATTTTATAACTAAACATTAAAGTGTGGTGTACAGGTGATCAACCTCACCCCCACCCCCACCTCTGCCCTGCACCACCCCCATAATAACAGCTCAGCAGACCAGGACAAAAGACAACCAAAAGGCCTTGTCCAAAGAGAATTTTAACCAGAAGTGTTTCACATAGAAATTTCCTTCAGGCCATGGCCATCATCAAAGAATCTTAACACTATTGTCACAATCTCCAAATCAACTGGCAATAGGCACTTGAAGCTTTCCCAGGGATGAAATGTATAGATTTGTATAGAAATGTATAGATGAAATGTATAGGTAGATTTCAGAAAGTTCTCTAGTTCTTTTCAATTTAGATCCTCTCCCTGATGTAAGAGTCTGTAGAGAACATTTGGTTCACATGACAAAGGAGGAGAAAAAGGCTGGAGTTTCTGGGGCAGGGAGGGGGAAAGTCTCTCTTTTAATCCCTTCGTCATCTTCTATCTGGTATCTATGACATACTCAAAGTGACATGAAACTCATTGCAGCTTTTTCCCAAACCCAGGATGGTGACACTTTAGTACAGATTCCTGTAGAACCAATGTTCTTTATCTTTGCATCACAGATTAAATACTTCTAAACATAAGCATTAAAATGATATGGGTGGTTCTTGTATTTTTATTAACTCACATAGTTCTCTAGAAGTCACATCTTCTCTAGAAGGGTTAACAGGTACTTACACTGCTTTTGTTGAAAAAGCACTGACTCCTTACTTGTGGCTCATGAATCAACTAGAAACTGGAGGAAAGCCTGGCATCCCTGCCTCCATTTTGATGTCTGTCTTTGCTCTGAGCTATTCACCTTGGAAGGCAGGAGGACAGGACTGATGGATAACACATTTACAAAGAGGGATGGAGAAAACTGTCCTCAAGGAGAGGAACAGCAGAGCCTCAAAAAGACAGACCACCTGCCTGCCAAGTGGTCTTCTGACTTGCTTACCCTGACTGTTAGGTTTTTAAAAAGAGGTAGCCGAGTAAGAACAGCAGCAGGTATTCAGGTAAGGGGTAGATTTATTCAGTAGACCTGATGGGACCAGTCAAGGTTGGCACTCCACGCGGCTGGCAAAAGAAAAGGGAAAGTCTGGCCGCGGTTTAGGCCTTATATAGGGTAGGTGGTGGGGAAGGGTGTGTCCAGGTAAAGGGAAGTGGGATCAGGTGGGAGAAAGGTGTGGCCACATCAGGTTAGGATGTGACCTCAGTGGATGCGGATGTGACCTCTTCCAGGTGTCCCAGTTGCCTAGGTAACGCAGGTACTGGGCGAGGTCTGTTCGCTGTCCAGGAATGGACCTTACACTGACCACATTGCTTTCTTCAAAATGACTTTCCCACAACAACCTCTCTGGTATACTTCCCAACCAGAACTGAAATAATAACCAACCAATCATTATGCATACCTTTTGCTCTCAGCTTTTCCAGTTCTTTGCTTAAATATAAACTTTTGTCTGTAGCCTGAAGATGGGCTGAAGTGCTCTTTCTCTTCCCATAGCATGCCCATGCCACATAATTCACCTCCTTTCTCTGCCCTTTGCCATTACTTGTCTTCTTTATTTGGTAAGTTGAGGGGAGTGGACAGACTTGACATGTAGAAACTAGAGTTTTGGGGTCTGGGGCCTAAACTTCAGTTTCCAAAGTGGATATCATTATTCCCAATGGAAAGATGACAAAACTCAAGATGGGAGAGGTGAACTGTTTTAGCTAAGCCTCCCCACACAAATAATATTAGTCAAACACAGACTTGAATCCAGGTCTTCTGTTCCTTTCTATGATGTCAAAAATGCCTTTCAAATGTGTACTAGAATACCCCAGCGTAGCAAATGCCAGAGTGGAACAAATTCCACCATTTCCTGCATGTCTGTTATCTGCATCACTGGAGATTGACTCAGACGGCTCTAGGAGCCATGCCAGGTGGGGCTGGCAAGAGTAACTGCCTCATATAAAGGCATCTGCTACACAGCTCCAAATCAGTGTCTACAAGAATGGGGGTTCACTGGTATCAATAATGGGGGTTCATTATGTCTACAAAAATGAGGGTTCACTGTTCATTTTCAAGAGAAGCTAGCAATCTGAGTGTGTGCTTATGTGCATATGAATGCAAACCTACCTCATTTTAAAATCTAGGCAGCTAATACATTTTAAGCCATTTGATACACACAACACCCTTTTTTTTTTTTTTTTTTTTTTTTTTTTTTTTAGGGTAAACCTGGTCCCTGGACACCAATGTGAGAAAACAGAGCTTTTCTTTCTTTTTTGTGCCAGTACTGGGCTTGAAATCAGGACTTGGGGGGCACTGTCCCCAGCAAAGCTGACACTCTACAATTTATGACAGAGCTCTATTTCCTAGATTAGCTTTTCTGTTTGGGGTGGTCCAACACTTGGCATTGCTCCTTCCTCCTTCTTCCTGGGAAAGGCAGCTGAGTGGGAAAGACGTCCTGTAGACAGGACGCCAGAGTCCACTGCTTCCATACAATTGATATAGCGTCTGGTCCCTTGGCTGGAAGACTTAGGGTTACATTAACTAGAGCAAGCTGTTTTGGAAGCTTATGGTGGTATGCAAAGGAGAGGTGGTATTCATTCTGGACACTGAATTACTGAATTCCATCTACCTTAGGACTCTCCCATCCTCCCGAACTGTTTTGATATGAAGTCTCTCTGACATCCAGTAGACATTTAACCACAACCTATCTAGTATCATCTGGTCTTGGTAACTAGCTCTACTAGTTTCAGCTCTTCATATAAGGGTCCAATCAGATGGTGAGTCCTGGAAAGCTGAGATTATATACTACATTTCCCAGTACTACCTTACCACCTGCCATTATGATCCTTACTCAATTACCTAAGTCAGTAGACAATCTAGCCAATTCCTGCAGTGGTCTGCATTTACTTTTTGCTCCTTTCCAGTTGAAAGGGAGGATTAAGTTTGCCAAAACAGGACTCAGCTTTGGGGCCCCTGTCTGGATAAAGAGTCTTGCTACTACTTTATTCTACTGCTTTTCTTTCACTTTCAAGTAGACTTATACTGTTTTCCTTTAAAAAGAAAAAAAGTTTGCCAAAATGTAGAACACAAGGAATGACTTTGAGGGAAAGTGACACAAGTTTTGATGTGAAAAAAACAAATAAACAGAAGTTCTCATCCTGAAAGGCCTCTGATTGATGATAGGAGGGAATGACCTCAGGAGACTCAGCCAAAGAAAGACAGGTAGAGATGAAGTGGGAATTCTAGAAGCAAATAAAGACAGAGAAATGGCTTGTGTTGCTTTTCCATCCTCTGATCTCTCCCATCATTTCCTCACACTGTGCAAAAAGATAAGAAACAAAACCACATCAAACCCAACCCCCCAAAATACACCAGTCAGAGATTGAGCGAGAGGCAAGCCCTGGATGGAAGGAGGTGGGAAGAGTAGGCAGCAAACCAGCTGGGATTCTGCTACCCTGGTCACCACAGCCACCTTGACCTTCCCTGGGGTTGTAGGGCATTAGTAATCCTGTTAGCTCCATTCTAGAACCCAAGCTAGTGTGCAGATGTAAAAGCCCAAGCATGCTAATATGGTGAGTCAGGAAAGGAAGATGCACCCTGCACACACCCATCATTACCATGACACAAAGAAAGCAGAGCCCTGTCAAATCATCCTTCACATGAATGCAGTGACTAAGACTTCAAGTTGCTTGCCAGACAAAATTGGCTCTCATAAACAGGTTTCATTAAGCTCTTCCTTGTTGGCTGGAGTATTGGGCCTTCCTTTCTGAATTTTGGTTTCACTGACACTGGGGGGGGGGGGGGGGGGAAGGGAGGGAATCTGATGAAACTAAGTCCTTCAGTAGCTCAACCATTCTTTCTCAACCTCGAGGTTGAGAAACACTGACTGCAGGATGGGCACCTCTTCCTCCAGTTACCTCTTTGCAAAGACTTCAGTTTCCTTATCATTCCAACCTCTCCATGAATCTTCAATGGCAGATATTCAATGCATGTCCTTTATGAAATGAGGAAAATTGAGGGGATGGGTAGGGTTGGAAGGGATGGGGGAGAATGATGAAAGAAATGATATTGATCAAGATGCACTGTACTCCTAAACTGACATTTGATGGTAATTTGTACAACTACTTAAAGATAATAAAAGTATAATTTAGAAGAACGAGAGAACAAAAATAAAAAGATTTTAATCTAGGAATCTACAATGGAAAAATAGGACATGTTACTGGTCTAGGATCTAATACTGATTAGATCATATAGCTTAAATACATATAAGATCCCGAGAGTAAATGACTTATTCAACATTGCATTAACTTGAATCCTACATCTATGTCTCCCAAATTCTCTGCCATTGCTTTCCTGTCATGTCACACTGGACTCTGAGAAAGTACTATCATATCTACTTTTATGCCAGCTCAACTCAGAGCCAAGAATCCCAGTTGCAGTTCTAGAAAGAAACAGAAGCAGAGGATAGACATGCTAGTCAAATTGTACCTCATATACAGGTATAAGTATGATGTGTCAACTAAAAATAAAAATATTTCTTTTTTAAAATAGCAAAGAGGGGGGAAAAGGCAAACACCCAATGCTCCAAGGCTATTCTGCCCTTATATCTGTCACAGCATCTGTGAGAAAGTTTGCCCAGCATTCCCCCCTCCAGATACTTGTGGATCCCTGAAATGGGTTTACACTGGCACAAGCTCCAGCAAAGGGAGAGAAAGCAAGCACTTTTTAAGAGATGCTTGAATATCAACAGGAGGGTCTGTCTCTGCTCAGAAAAGCCTCAGGTCTTGGCTTTAATCAGATATCCTTCTCTCCTCATCCTCCAGCTACTCTTCTCTCCCTTCCCAAGCACTTTTTGGGTCTAATAGCTTTATGTCTTTATTTGCTTTTTAAATACAGTTCCCAAGGTTTTGTCTTTTTATTTTATGTTCCTGGTACTGGGACTTGAACTCAGGGCCTGGGCACTGTTCCTGAGCGTTTTTGCTCAAGGCTAGAGCCACTATTTGAGCCACAGGTCCATTTTAGGCTTTTTTTTTTTTTTTTTTTTTTTTTTTTTTTTTTTTTTTTTTTGGTGCTTAATAGGAAATAAAAGTTTCACAGACTCCTACCCAGGCTGGCTTTGAACCTCAATCCTCAGATTTCAGCCTCATGAACAGCTAGGATTACAGTCATGAGCCACTTAGTACCTGGCTCTGCATTTTTTTTTTATTTTTTATTTTTGCCTTTTTATTTCCTATTTTTCATCATTAAGCCCTATGATTTTAAGTTTCTGATCCATGAGGTATTTAGTATTTTGTCTTCATTGTTTTATTTTCTTTGCTTTTTATGTTCTTGATCTTTTACACCATTAATTTATAATGTCTTCTGTTTTAAATCATCTAGTTTATGTTGTTATTTTTTTTTTTTTTTTTCGGTCGTGGGGCCTGAACTCTGGGCCTGAGCACTGTCCCTCAGCTCTTCAGCTCAAGGCTAGTGCTCTACCACCTGAGCCACAGTGCCACTTCCGGCTTTTTTCTTTTTGCTTATGTGGTGCTGAGGAATCAAACCCAGGGCCTCAGGCACGCAAGGCAAGTGCTCTACCACTGAGCCAACTTCCCAGCCCTGTTGTTATTTTCTTAAACTTTTACCTTGATAGGGCTTTTGAGCATATATTCTACTTCACTTTCACTTTGATTTCTCTTACCTTATACTTTAAATAAACATTAATGGTTTACTAAATTTATTCTCCCTTTCTTTAAATTTTTTCATTATGTTGTATATTCACTAACAAGAAGTATAAAAGGAGAGTGGGGGGAGTATAGTTGTGGAGATGGGAGGGAAGGGAAGGTAGGGGAAAAACAAAGGAGGAGGCAACAATGCTTGATAAGAAATGTACTCATCACCTTGCTTATGTAATTGTAACCCCTCTTATTTAAAAAAAAGAAGTATAAAAGGAGAGTCAAAGGTCATTTTCCTTTGACTTCTTACCATCACCCTTGATCTTCCCTTTCCCTTTCCATTCTCATGTTAAAGTGGCTTTAAAACACAGATAATAGCCAGGTGCCCAAGGCTCACGCTTGCAATTCTAGCTATTCAGGAGACTGAGATCTGAGAATCACAGTTCAGAGGCAACTTGGGCAGATGAAGTAAAGCTGTGGTTGAGCAAAAAAGCCAAAATGAGAATGCTCAGGACCTGAGTTCAAGCCTATACTGGCACAAAATCAAAACAAACAAAAACTCAGCTCTCATCTCAGGAATTACAATCTATGTGTATGCACGCATCTATATTTATATAAACATATACTACATACATATTATATGTCTACAATAACATCTATTCCCAGACCTTGCTTTCTAAATACCATTTTCTGTTAAAAGAAGCCCTGACTCTAAATAAATGGCTATTCTCAGGGCTGAGGCAAGGGAAAGTATAAGGTAAACTTGAAATAGCGTATAGTACCCAAAAGAAGCTTAAATCATGATGTAGATGTGTTTCAAACAAACAAAAACAGACAAGCAAAAAACCACTGGACTTGGATTAAAGGGGATCTCAGGAGACAAATCTGGACATTTTTACTATCAAAATAAATAATGATAATAAACCATACAAAAATACATGAAAGAATGAATAAATGAGTAAATATCTAATAGATGGAAAGCTCTTCTTTATAGTAGAATACCTACTAATAAATGTAGAAATAGTGGTAGAGGTAGAAAATTACCATCTGGCACCTACCATAATAACAAATGATAAAACTAGTAGATAACCGTTTGAGAACCAGAAATAGATAAGCTGCAACTGTCTCTCAAAATTACTTATCAGTTTTGAAGGGAAAATAATAATGTTAGGTGGAGAAAGCTGGAGGAAATCAACTTAAACCATATGCTACACTGCAAACATCACCACCTCTATAACAATCCTGCTGAAAATCCATAATCACTCTAACCATAGAAAAAAATCAACCCACCTCAAATGAAAGGATTTTTTTTTATAAAACAGCTGCCTGTATTCCAATGACATTAAAAACAAAAGAAAGCCAAGTAATCATTCCAGCATGAAGCACTAGAGCTAAATGTAATGTGTGATTCTAGTTTGGGTTGGCAATAAGGGGTTGGAGGGCTGAAAGGAGGAGGGAAGTATTTTTTTAAAGGACTTTATTGATAGACAATTGGAAAAACTCTAACATGGATGTTATTTAGAAAACAATAATATAGGAATGTTAAATGTATGGATTTTTATTATTGTACTGTGATTATGTAAAAGAATGGTTTTGTTTTTAGGAAGGCTACATTGAAGTATTGGAGCGAAAGGTCTATAATATCTTTCTCACCAAATCTGGGCTATTTTGAGCATCAAAATAAACAGTGAAGCCAGGCATCACACTTTTAATCCTAACTATTTGGAAGACAGATTTAAGGCTCTCAGTTCATAGTCAGCCTAGGCAGGAATGTCTGTGACACTCTTTTCCAATTAACCACCCCAAAGCTGTAAGTGGAGCTATAGCTCAAGTGGTAGATCATCAGCCTTGAGTGATAAAGGTCAGGAACAACACCCAGGCTGTGAGTTCAAGCCCCAGTACTGGCAATAAATAAATAAACAAATAAATAAATGCAGCAATGAATTCTGACTCATGAAACAAAAGAATTAATGAAGCTACAGTGATGAAAATGAATATATACATAAAGAGAAATGGGATGGTTTTTCTTACAATAGAACTACTCTCAAGTGGTTCAGAGAATATTGAATGAGTGTATATTCAAATGACAAATAAGAGAGAAATTATTACAACAAAGAAATCCTAGTAGAGTTTGAATGAACTGTGCCAAAAGCAAAAACACTCGGATACAAAGGTAGGTAGATGACTGATGGTCAAAAGAGCTAGGTGGCAAGTCCCTTCTTTACTTCACTATCATGAGGACTATTCCGGCCATTCTCCAATATATTCATTTCTAGGTTGTTCTGTGTCCCCTTCAGTAAGATCAAAGGCTTATAAAGCTTGCTGCTTCATTGTAAGAGTTATTGCTCACCAGAATGGAGACAATTTCAATTGTTAAGAAAATAGTGATCAACTCATACCTCTGGTCAGTAGTGTAGGCAACAAAGGTCCACACAAGAAATCAGGGAAGTCTGTTTCATCTTGATCAGAGAACAATGTAAGCTCTGGAATACTTTTTAGTGAGCAAAAGATGGCTGAGGAAGACTGACTCAGATCTATTATCTGGCTGTTCCAGGAGGAAGAACACTATGTTATGGAAGGGATAGGGTCTTGAAGGACAAGTTTGTCAACCTTCAGAATCCTCCTTAGAGTGAAAATATACATTTCTGCCCCATATTTCCTGTTAGGTCCTCTTGTAGGATATCGTTATAGGTTTTGTGTGTGTGTGTGTGTGTGTGTGTGTGTGTGTGTGTGTGTGTGTGTGTGTGTGTGTGTGTGTGTGTGTGTGTGTGTGTGTGTGTGTGTGTGTGTGTTGGTACTAGGGTTTGAATGTGGGGCCTAAGCACTGTCCCCAAGCTCTTTCACTCAAGGCTAACACTCTACTACTTGAGCTACAGCTCTAGTTTTGGCTTTTTGCTGGTTAATTAGAGGTAAAAAGCCTTGTGGAATTTCCTGCTCAGGCTGGCTTCAAACTCAGATTTCAGTCTCCTGAGTAGCTAAGATTACAGGCACAAGCCACTGGCCCTCATCCTATATGATCTTTTGCAATATAGCTGTTTGGGTAAAGTTATTCTGCATCCACTTCATGAGATTGTTCCAAGAGTTAAATGAATTAAAATGGATGAGTACGTAGAATAGTGCAGCACATAGTCAACTCAAGTTTGGTTTTTGTTTTTTTTTTTTTTTTTGGGGGGGGGGTCTGGTCATGGGCCTGAACTCTGGGCCTGGGTGCTGTCCTTCAGCTCTTCAGCTCAAGGCTAGCGCTCTACCCCTTGAGCCACAGTGCCACTTGCGGCTTTTTTCTTTTTGCTTATGTGGTGCTGAGGAATCGAACTCAGGGCCTCATACATGCAAGGCAAGCGCTCTACCACTGAGCCACCTTCCCAGCCCATTCAAGTTTTTTATTGTATTATTATTTGACTGAAATGTACTATAATAAAAATAATGAAATAATAACAGAATAACAGAATAATATAATAAAAGAATTGACTATACAACAGTATAATCATTTAGGTAAAAATTGTATTTTAATAATTAATTTTGGCCAAGGTGCTATGTTAACATTATCAACATCTGATTTATTAAAAATAATTGAGCTCTGACTATTCTTTTAACTGTGTATTGATACAAACCTAAAACTACTCAAGGAGAGATGATTGGCCCATACAGAAGCAAGGTGGTGTCTTCAAGTTTTTTTGTTTTTGTTTTTTGTCATTCCTGGGGCATGAACTCAAAGCATGGGCACTGTCCCTGAGCTTCTTTTGCTCAAGGCTGGCACTCTGCCACTGGAGCCACAGCACCACTTCTGGCCTTCTCTGTTTATGTAGAACTAAGGAATCGAACCCAGGGCTTCATGCATGCTAGGCAAGCTCTCTACCACTAAGCCACATTCCTAGTCCAGTCATCAAGTTTTGACCTTCTAGTTTCAAAACTTTGTAAGTGGGTGGCTGTATCCCAGGTACTGCACACAGAATGCTCTTCACTTTGTACTCGGGGCCCTCAAAACATATTGTAATTCAAACTTAGAAAAGTTTGAACCAAGCACTGGTAGCCTAGGAGGCTGAGATCTGAGGATCAAGGTTCTAAACCCCTCTAGGCAGGAAAATCCGTGAAATTCTTATCTCCAACTAACCAGCCAAACTGTGGAAGTGGAAGTGTGACTCAAATGGTAGAGCTCCAACCCTGAGTGAAAATGCTAAGGAAGAGCACCTTGTCCCTGAGTTTGAGCCCTATTGGCAAAGAAAGAAAGAAAGAGAGAGAGAGAGAGAGAGAGAGAGAGAGAGAGAGAGAGAGAGAGAGAGAGAGAGAGAAAGAAAGAAAGAAAGAAAGAAAGAAAGAAAGAAAGAAAGAAAGAAAGAAAGAAAGAAAGAAAAAAGTTGGTCTGAAGGATATATGTGCTCAAAATGTTATCATTAGATACTATGCTGGAAATGAACATACAACTTCTCGGGGAAGGGGATCAGGAGAGAAAAAACTGGGAGAAAATGAGGGAAGGGGTTATACTCAAAAAGAAATGTACTCATTATCTCCACTTATATAACCCTAACCCCTCTGTACATCACCTTTACAATAAAAATTTCAAAGAAACAAAATGTTATAAGTTAAAGAATTTTTAAAGGTATCAATAATAATTTTTCCTTATAATATAATAATAATTTTTTTCCTTTCCCTTAAACAGTATCAATATCCTCTCAAAGGGAACCTAAGGGGAAATTTTCCTTCTAGCCTGTTACCAAGACTAAAGATTAAGATTAATGTTTATTGAGTGCTACAAAGAACCCATCACTTTTCAAAGTACTTAATCTGTGTTGATTCATTTAATCTGTGAGATGTTTTCAAGAGTAGATACCATAATTAACTCTGATTTATAGGTGGGAATGCTAAAACACATCAAGATTTGGCAATTTGTACAAACTACATAGCTAATAACATGTGGAACACAGATTATCCAGCTCCAAGGAGCAGTCTGTAAACCACCTTTATACACACTACAAAAACCTTGTTCTGCTCCTGTAAAAGCTAGCTTGACTCTGGCTCATTGATTTCTGTAAATCATGAAATTGATTTAAATTCATTGCTAGGAGGCTTAGAGCCAAATTCCTAGTCATGTAAGAGATCTTATGGCATAAATCTTACATTCAAACCTCAATCCTAACATTCAAACCTCAATCCTAACTTTTATCTTTTCTTTCATATTTACATTTTTCCTTTGTCCCATTATTCTGACTCACTTAAAAAGTGAGCCACTTAAAAAAATAATAATAACCCCAAAGGGTGGGGGAGAAGGAACAAGCACAGAATATTTAAGGCAGTGAAATACTTCCCTACTAAAGATCAGACACCCCATGCTAGTAGATACGTGTCATTATAAATGCATCCAGACCTACAGAGTATGTAACAGCAAGAGTGAAACTTCATGTAAACCACAGATTGAAAATGAGTATGGAGGTTCATCAACAGCACCAAATGGGGAGATGTACTTATAATGAAGACTGTACATGGCTAGGGGTAGTGTGTATGTGAGAAATCTCCCTACCTCCTGCTCAATTGTGCTGGGAACTTAAAAGTACTCTAAGAAAATGAAATCTTAAATTAAATGTCAATAATATGACAAGCCAGTTATATGCATGAGCAGAGATGACATTTTTTAATTAGCAAATATATGTAAGTAATTCATTTAAAAAGTCATAATGAGCCAGGCCCCAGTGGCTCATGCCTGTAATCCTAGGTACTCAGGAGGCTGAGGATTGAGGTTCAAAGCCAACCCAGGTGGGAAAGTCTGTGAGACTCTTATCTCCAATTAACGACAAAAAGCCAGAAATGGAGCTGTGGCTCAAGTGGTAGAATACTAGCCTTTAGTATAAAACCTCAGGAGCAGTGTCCTGGTCTAGAGTTCAAGCCCCAGACAGGCAAAAACAAACAAAACCGTAATCAGATTAGATATCTCAAGGATGCAAGATAATGCAAGTATGATTTAGCATTCGCATATATGCAAAGAGCGGAGAATGCTAGTACACTGCTATAATTTCAGCATTTTAGAGGCTGAGGAAGAAGGATGTGATTTTCAGTCTAGCCTAGCTACATAGTGAGTGTAAGGCCAGCCTGGGCTACCTAGTAAGAACTTGTCTTAAAATAAAAATGCAAAGAATGTAACTAAATATACCAATAAATAAGAAAAGTTATCTAATCATTTGAATTTCATGGGGAAAAAAATCCGAATGAAATATAGCATTTACCTGGTGTTGGCAGTTCATTCCTATAATCCTGGCTACTCAGGAAACTAAGATCTGCTGGTTTAAAGCCCAGAAAAGACTGCAACTGCATCCCCAATTGACCAGCAAAATGTCAAACTGGAGGCATGGCTCAAGTGGTAGAGCAGCTAAGCCCATGAGCAAGAAAGCTAAGCAAAGTGTGAGGTCCAGCCCCTCCCCCAAAGAAAAAGACATCATATTTATTTCTGACCCCCCCAAAATATTCACCAACTTGGAATAGAGGTCACTCCCTTAATGTAATAAAATATCTTAAAAGATATACTTGCAACAAACAACATACTAATGGTGAAGTATTGGAAACATTCTGATGGAGATCAAGAGCAGGAAAAGTGTTTCCATTACCATCCTTCTTGTTTAACAGTGTACTGTGTTTGTTCAATAGAGAAGAAAAATGAATTTCCTAATATGAGCTTTTATGTAGCAAAAATTCTACACCTAAATTTTTAGAATTCTAAGAAACAATATGCACAAATAAATTGATTCTACATTTGAGGCAAAGCAAATAAGAACAAAAACTTTAGAGGTATCCTTAATAATATCATTTAAAAAAATGACTTAATGGGGAAAGATACTTCTAAAAATGTAAATCAAAGCCAGGTGCTAGTGGCTCATGTCATAATCCTAGCTACTCAGAAGGCTTAGATGTGAGGTTCTTAGTTCAAAGTTGTCAGATTAGGCAAAACTTTGAGACTCTTATCCCCAATTAATCAGAACCAGAGTTGTGGTTCAAGTAGTAGAATACCAGCCGTCAACAACAACAACAAAAAAAACCACAGGGATAGCACACAGGCGCTGAATTCAAGCCTTAGAACCGACACACAAAAAAATGTTAATCAGAGTAGAGCTATATTTTATTCATGTACTGGAAATTTCAGTCATAGAAAGATATCATTTTTTTCCAAATTGAGGCCATCTCAATAAAATTCCAACCTTTGTTTGCAGAAACTGAAAGCTGATTTTAAAATATGTATAAAAATACCAAAGACCAAAAAGAGACAAAATACTACTGAGGAAGGAAGGTAACTTATTCTGCCAGAGCAGCACAGTACTGTATGCATATAAGGTTGGGAACAGATTTTTGTCCATTTGCGGTGTGGGGGGGGGGGGCGGTTACTGGGATTCGAACCCAAGACTTGCTAGGCAAGCGCTTTGCCACTGAGCTACATCCCAGTCCTGGAAACAGGTTTTTTGTTTGTTTATGGGGTTTGTCAGGGATATTGCTGACAGGCCATCTTTTTTTCTGACTATGGTTTGAATTTCTCATAGGAACTTTTTGAGAACTCAGTTTTCACATCTGTAGTCTATCTGGCCCATTTTCCACATTCCATATTCTGCCTAGCCTTGGCATTTCTCAGTCAGCCGTCTTTCCTTAAATGGGCTTCCTCCTGAAGCAGCACATGTAGTATAATTGAGGAAGGCCTCAAACACACTTTTAAACATCATCATACATTTCTAGATTCTTCTGTTGATTAAGATATTTCACAATTTCTTTTACAAAACAGAAAACAGTTCAAAAGATATAACTCTTTCAGCAGACTTCTGTCCTTATCATTGGAATAAATACCTAAAGTTACCTATCTTAAGAATGGTAATTTTTTAAAGGGCAGCATTTATCTATACCTGAACCCCTTATTGGAGGTTTTATTATATATGTGATTATATAAATTGCCTGCACTCCTTTCTGAATCAAGGTGAAGCTTAAATGAACCAATAACCAGAGGAGAAGATGGTAGTGGGCCTGGGGAACAGATCTGGTGCCCATAAGGTATTTTTCTCCAGCAGGAACTCAGGTTAGATTCCCATCAAGGACAGGCACAAACATGGCAGGGCTGTTAATTCAGATTCCAGAGCTGTAGCCTTCCACAGAAACCAAAGAAAGGAACCAGGAACTCTTTTCACCTTCAACCTGTGAATACCCTTCCGGCTTGCTTGCCAGCCCAGAGTAGGAAGCCAGCTGATCTCTGCTTCCTCCCCAATCCCAGTTCACTGCAGCCTTTTCCTGTGTGCTGGTGATTCAGTACAGGTTTCTCTTGATGAAAGGGCAGTGAGTTCAAAACCACTGATAGCCATCAGTAGAAAGACTACAGCACCTATCATAAACATCCATAAACATCCGAAGAGATACTTCCTTTTGGCAGATGCTTTGCATTGTTTGGAAACAAATGTTGTTGACTGGATTTAGGAGAAAATAAATCTCTCCTTTTACAAAGACCAGACAAAAAGCAAGGTGAATAGCCTTTGTCCTTTACTTCATATAGTCCCAGGGGCAGCCCTGGCCTAAGGCTCAGTCACTGTCCAGGTTCACTGTCTTGCAGATGTCTGTAAAGCTCTCTCCACCCAGATTTAGCAGGGTCCTTCCCAGAACCGAGACAAGAACAGTTACCCTCTCTATATGCCTGTCTTCATCTTTCCCCATCCATCCATGTCTTGTGAATCTTTCTCTCAGAAACTAGTGTGGTGACTTGGTATTTGTAATGGACACTACTCTCAGAGACTGGACCTCTCTCAGAGATTAGGTGCACCTCAATCTTTTTGTTGTTATCGGTGGTGGTGGTGATCATAAGGCTTGAACTTGAGGCCTGGGCACTGTCCCTGAGAGAATCTGCTCAAGGCTAGTGTTCTACCACTTGAAGCCACAGCACTTCTTCCCATTTTCTGGTGGTTCTTTGGAGATAAGAGTCTCAAGGGGACTTTCCTGCCCAGGCTGGGTTTGAACCGGCATCCTCAGATCTCAGCCTCCTGAGTAGCTAGGATTACAGGTGTGAGCCACTGTATCCAACCTCACCCCACTCATTTTTTACTCAAGGGAAAAGCAGGGGTCTAGATTGGCAAAGAGACATGTCCAAAGCCACACAGTGAACTCAAGGAGGAATCTTTAGTCTTCTGACTCTCATTCCTATTTCCTGCTAGAGAAGTTTCAGGAACAGCTATACTGTATCCTAATTCCTAGACTCCTGGAGTCTGTACCTCTGCCCTGACAGAAACAAAATGAGCTAATTAAATGCTTGCCACTAGCTTATTTTGGAAACTTCACGGAGTGTGTGAGAGCCTGAATGAATTTCAGGCCACTATTGATTACTTCAAAGGCAGAGGAACTCACCCAAGCATAGGGAGAAGGTGAGGAAGCTGAACCCGTGGCTGAGGGTTATTAATATTGTAATGCTTTTGCTTATTGGTGCAGAAAAACAACTCTTGGCTGTATAAGGGATGAAAGCTTTAAAGCTATAATAGAAGAGAGCAAATAGAATCCTTCAAGGTTGAAGAAGAGTCCAACCAAATGTGCCATCTAATTGCTTTGGAATAACCAAGATCACCCTGCTTACTGTGGGAAAAAGAAAATCAATAGATTATATTTAGAGGAAACTAAAGGCACAATTGGGTCATTCTCTGTGTGGCTAGTAGAAAGTGGTGCTAGTAGAAAGTACCCAGAGGGGCAGCAATTAAAGAGAAGACAGTCCACGCTGCCTAAAGTAAACTCAATAGCTTTTCAATATAAGAGTTCCTTGCAAATTTAGAGGCTTCTCATGAAGCCTCATAAGGGAATTCCTCCTAAAATGAGATCCATCAACTGGTAAAGTTGATAAGATTTTCAGATAACAATCACAGAGATATCTAGGATCCAAATTAAATTTCTCTCATTTAAAAAAAAATACTCTTTTCAAAGGAGGAGGCTGCAATGCTTGATAAGAAATGTACGCATTATCCTGCCCATGTAATTGTAACCCCTCTGTACAGTATGTTCACAAAAAAATAAAATAAAATAAAATGAAAAAAAATACTCTTTTAGACTTAGCATGTTTGGTTTTAAAAAACTTTTCTTATCCAAACTCAAATGACACTGCTTAATCACATGGTAAAAATCACCTCAGGGAACATAGGATGGGCAATCAGGGCCTTAGATAATCACAGGACTGATCAGACCAAACATATATGGGCACATCTAGCCTCAAACTGCAGCCGTGCCAATTCATTACGTTTGTATTCACATTTAATATTTAGGACATCGATGATGTCTGTGATAGTCACAATATAGGATTCAGGTGGTTATTAAAGCAATATTGTTTCACCAAGCTCTTTCCAACACAGTGTCAAACACAAATGGTTGTACAAATGTTTTTCAATTAAGTAAGAGAGACATTTTCTGCCATGTGGATTTTTAGGAATAGGATTGGCTCATTCTCTGTAAGAAAATAGGTTTTATGCTCTTTATGCAATCATCGTGTTCTAGGAAGAAAGTGTCACCTGATTCGTGTATCATTGTAAACTATGCCATGACATAGCTTACTCTTCCCCTTTGGCCCTTCGGTTCAATGAATGGGTCATCAAATCCCAAACCCCTCACTCTGGTGGTTTCTCAACTTTCTTGTGTCCTTTGGCTATTAGCCACAGCCTCCTTTGGCTCTGGCTATTGGTATATCTGCCCCTCTCAAGCTTCATTTGCTTCCACCTGTCTCCACAGGGTGCTGCCGCTCTTTTGGGTTTTACAACTCTTCAGTCATCATCCTCATGCCCCCTTTCAAGACCTCAGCCTACCCTCCAGTTTCACATCTATACCCTTCATCATCCTGGGCTCTGGTCCAGCTGGATATCTCCTCCATAAATATATCTGCTTCCTCCTTTCTCTATACAATAGGCTGTCTGAAATAACTCTGCCTTGCTCTTTTACTAGGAAAAATTCTACTTATCCATCCATATCCATCTCCCCGCTACTTCTTGAAATCTCTCTCTCTCCTCAGACAGACCTGTCTACTCTTTTCTGCATTTCTGTTGCTTTCTAGAACAGTTTTGTTTGATTGCATATTTGTCATCCTGAGCACACTGATGGTGTATGTGTGGGCAGGGCACTTCCTGGACTTACCTGCCCATCCTCTGTGCTTCTCTGCATGTCCCTTACAGGAGCTCCATGCATCTGCACTGAAAGGATCAGCTCTAGTGGGTTTCCAGAAGAATGACACTCTTCCAAGAGTAGAGGTCATGTTTCTTAGCGGTTACCAAATACTCTTCCTGAACGATGTCTCAGGGCAGTGAATGTGACATCTGTGCTCACTTACTTTCCAAAAGTTGTGTTCACAGCATTCCCAAATTGCCCACATCTAGAGTATTTGGGGCCATCTGGGACTCTCAGTGCAGAGCTCACGTGTGGTCACCATCAGTGTGCTCTGTCCATGCCATCTGATTACCTACGGCGGGATTCTTCTGACTACAAGGACTCTCACTGGACAGTTGGGCTACACTGGCCAGGGAAACGTCTCCTTGCCAAAATACACTTTATGACTTATACCACAAGACCTGTATTTTAATCAGATCATCCCACCCTTCATTCTGTGAATTTCAAGAAAATCCAAAGCCGGCAATTTTAAATGGCACAAGAACAACAGAGGAAAAGCTTAATTGCATTTGTACAGATTTCTGAGGGATTTTTTTTCAACCCCAAAGGGGGTTGGATGATCAAGGACAAATAGAAGGAAGGTTATTTGATAATATTCATTCTGACATTTGGCATACTTTGCTATTTCTTCTCCTTGGCTAGGTCTAGCTTGTTAGTTTCTTGGCTCACATTCCTCCCTGACTTCCAATTCCTCCACATTCTTTGCTCTGTGTTAATGGGTAACAGAGCATGTACTGTAAATTAGCATTTATAAAAATCAATTACACTGCTTTGTAAGACAGCGCAGAAACTTAAGATTGTCTTCACCAGATCATTTGTATTTATCTGTTAATTATAAACCTTAATTGTCTCTTTTTATCATATTAATTTGCACAAATTGTACAACTTCGGAGTTTAGCAATTTTCAAGCCCTTGAAAATACAATTACTCTCTTACCATTCTTTTCAGAAACATGGTATTCATTAATGATTAGGTTGGTAAGAATTAGCAGTTCTGATAATTGGCCTTGGCTTCTCCTTGGATTTTCTTTTCAGTTCTTTTTTTTTTTTTTTAATTTCCCTACAGAAGTCCTGGCTCCCACAATTACACATGTCAGGGGTATCTGCCTGTGCTCAAGTTCTGTTTTAATTGGACACCATGATTCACAAGATTTCATATCTTTCAAAGTGTTCAGAGTAGAAAACAGTTCAGTGCCAGGGAACTGATTCCAAACTACATTTATCTTTTCTGTCCAGCAGAACTGGAGACTTGCTCACAAGTGTTGTCTATTTGCCATAACTCTTGACTTGAGAAGACTTAGATACAAGGGAAGGAAAAAGCTGCCCAAGCTCTAGTCCTATCTGGAAATCGGTTACAGATTAGTTGGACACCATGCAAGCTAGTTAGCAAGCACACTTCACCAGGGGCTCTTGGGCCACCATTAGCTGACGTTCCATTCCTGCTCAATGTCATATATCACACGGGCTGTGTCCAAAGACCAGACCAGATTTGTTCTTTCAACATGATGCACAAATCTGGATCCACATTGAAGAGCATTCCCCTGACCAACTTGGGACCAGGAAGCTTCCAGGAAAGTTTCTGGGGTTTGGGCAGTTTTCAGAAACCTTGCATCCAACTTCTGACAGACAATCCAGTCCATACGCTCCATCCCCAAGGCTGAAGACCTCAGGAGCAATGAGGAGGAAGTCATCCTTGCTGCCCAGATGAGGATCGCATTCTTTCCCATTTGGGAGACCCAGCTGTGTTCCCCCAAATAGTAGGATATACACAGTAGGGATGAGCCACATGTTGGTGTCTCACAGCTGTAATCCTAGCAACTCAGGAGGCTGAAATTTGAAGATTGTGGTTCAAAGCCCAGCCTGGAAGAAATGTCCATGAGACTTTTATCTCCAATTAACCAGCAAAAAGCTGGAAGTGGAAAGCGTGGCTCAAGTGGTAGAGTATCACTCGAGTGAATAAGCCGAGCCAGATCATGGAGCTCTGAGTTCAGGCTGCAGTGCTGGAATGTATTGGGGGGAGGGGTGCAGGGATAGAAGGAACCACAACTGAAGATTGTGAGCTGTTATTTTTTAGGGATTTTGTTCATTTTATTGGGTGGGGAAGGATGTTGAATTAAGGCTGGCTGGCCAGAAGGCACATGGAAGGAAAATACCTGCTTTACTTGGGTTGTTTGTATGAGATGGCCCTTACTATGTTGCCTACAGTATAAACTCTTGGTCTCCAGTGATGCTTTCTGCCCAGCTTCCTAAGGAGCTGGAACTACAGGTTCATACCACTGTGCTGGCTGAAGAAGAACTCAATTATGAGTTGTTGTTTTATCAGGCAAAAAGACCGTACTGTATGTGTGCAACTACAGTGGCTTTCTGAAACTCTTCAGATCAGGGTACTTGGAAGGAAAGCTGTGCATTCCCACATCTAAAGCACCTGTCAGCACATCAGTGAACCCATTACCTGTGGCCTAGTTCCTCAAGTGCCGCTTATACCAATCAGTTCATGCCACAGAAATGTGACCAGGTTACCTACAGACAATGCTCCCATCCTAGTTTCCACCCCATGGGAATTACAGTCCGTCTTGCCAGTACCTAGTCACGTACATTAAATCCTGTGACAAAGTAGGATCCTATTCTTTGGAATTGACAGATGATGACCTGTTATTTAGCCAGGGGTGAGTTGGCACTGTCCCTGAGCTTCTTTTGCTTAAGGCTAGCTCTCTACCACTTGAACCACAGTGTTACTTCCAGCTTTTTTTGAGTAGTTTATGAGGAGATAAGAGTCTCATGTACTTTCCTTCCTGGGCTGGCTTTGAACTGATCCTCAGATCTCAGCCTCCTGAGTAGCTAGGACTACAGCTGTAAGTCACCAGCACCTGGCTTTTTGTTTTCTTTTGAAATAGGGTTTCATATGTAGCTCTTCTGGGCCTCAAACTCAGCCTCCTGAATGCTAGAATGACAGGTACACAACATCACACCCAGACACTCACTTTTCTACCTCAAGACCCAATGTGCATCATCAGCCAGATCTGTGAACCACCTTCAGAGCTACTGCCTTTTTCTTTCACCCATCTTCCCTGATAGGTGCTATCTTATCTCCTGCAGCTCAGGCATCACCCACCTTCAGCAAAGCACAGATCCTACTTGGGTCATCTGATGACATCAGTTTAGCTGCTGACCACAGGTTAATAAAAATGCAGCTATCAGCTGTCACTGAGATCCAGAAAAGAAAAGGCTATGTCGCCTTGTTCCACATGGTCAGGATGAAGCTGAGTGCCACAGTCTCAAACAGGTGAAAGGAACAGAAGAAAGAATGTGAACTCTGCCTTGGATTAGTCTATGGCAAGTTTGCAGAAGTCCATTTATGAGAATTAGGAAGAAGCGACCCTTCTCAGCTGTCAAGCAGCTGTCAAGAAGCTGTTATGACACAAACACTGCATCTTCTCATTCACTGTAGAGGCTGGGAAAGTCAGTCTCATGGAAATAGACATAGAACAGAGGTAGGGGGGAAAGGGATAGAGTACAAGCACCAAGTGGCTGACTCCTGTAATCCCAGGTACTCAAGAGGCTGAGATCTGAGATTCAAAAAAAGCTCAAAGTCATCCCAAGCAGATTGATCTGAGAGACTCATCTCCAATTAGCCAGCAAAAATCTAGAAGTAGTGCTGTGCCTCAAGTGGTTGAGCATCAGCCTTGAGCAAAACAGATAAGTAAGAGTACGAGTCCTTGAGTTCAAGTCCAAGTTCCAGCAAAAAAAAAAAAGTAAAAGGGGGGTAGATAATTGGGTACAAAATTACAATTGAAAAAGAGTAAAATAATCTACTGTGCTATAGTATAGAAGGGTGAGTATGCCAACAATGTCATATAGATCTCAAAGAAGCTAGAAGAAAAGATGGATCTTCTTAGTAATACTCAGTTTTAACTCTGGACTTTGTGCTTCCTAGATAGGTATTATTCTACTTGAGTCATGCCTCTTTCTGCTTTTATTATTTTTCAAATAGAGACATTCTTTTAGCCTGGACTAGGATCCTCCTATTTACACTTCCCATGTAGGTGGGATGACAGGTATGTGCCATTTATTGGTTGACATGAGCCTTCGTGAATTTTTTTTTTTTTTGCCCAGGTTAGCTTTGAACCATGATCCTCCCAATCTGTGCTTCCCACCTAGTTAGGATTACAGGTATAGGTCACTGCACTTGGCTAAGGGAAAGATTTTTGAACATTCCAAATACCAAGAAAAAAAAATCAGTATTTGCTAATCACTCTGATTTGACCATTGTATGTTGCATACATGTATTAAAACACTATAATATGCACTGTAAATATATATAATTACCTAACAGTTAAAACTGAAAATAAGTGATCATAAAAGGCGCATCCAATTCGATCTGTTAATCTTTTCTATGTGTACAATTATCTCATTTCTAAATAAACACTTCAACTTATTGCTAAGGAAAAAAGGTGTAGTCAATGAACCCTGATGCAATGCACAGAAGATACATGAGAATGGTGACTAGTGAGCTCTCCAATTGGTACTGAGCTTGGAGTCTCATTCAATCCTCACATTTAACCCTAAGTATTATTATCATCCTATTTTGATGTGGCAAATTATGACACTGAGCCTAAGTAATCTGCCCAGGCCACAAACTGTGCGGTAGAAGGGCCAGGATTGGAAGGAAGAGAATCTGAGCTTGTGACCTTTATGCTCTATGGCAGTGGGAATATAACATCCTGTGTGATTTGAATGGTTACTGAAATAAATGGTGTTATCTCGGGCAGACTGCCTAGAAGCAGGGGCCTGAAGTACCTGTGATCTGTGGAAAGGCACTCTTTCCAGGAAAAACCTGTAAGCCAGTGAGGAAAGCAAGAGAAGGAAAGAGAAGATACTCAGCAAGAATGTGATCTCAGGTAACATCTGGAAACTCCACGAGGTTCTGGAGTGGTAGTATTGTTCCAGGGGGAGGCAAAGGGCAGTCTCTAACCTCTTTCCTCCCAAAATTCATTCAGCCACTGACCAGAGAGCTGCATGGCTGAACCTTCTGTGTGTCCTCCAGAGAGATGGCTACTGAGAAGATGATAGATGTGAGCTACCAGGGCAGGTAATGGCCTGCCAGCCTCTGAAGTTCAGACACAACTGCAAGTGAGGGGGTAGGCAGGCCGGACACCAAGAGCCTCTACTGCAGACACCAGAGCAAGATACAATCCTATTTGGTTTAAAAGTGTCATTTTGTATCAAGCCTATAAAGTTAGAATGCAATCATCACCCAACATGTAACACATATAAGGTGTTTGCCACTCTCTAAGAAGATCAAATCACATCACCTACTGTTCAGAACCTTATAGGCTCCCTTTCCCTCCCATGAAGGTCATTTCTAAGGTGAACATGATGAGCAGTCTTCAAATCACCTTTTTGAATCAGTCTCCTTTTCCACGTCAACCCTTCAGATACCCTCTGTTGCAATCTCCACTTGGAGAATGCTTCCCAAATAGCCCTGAAGAAACACTCTCTCAGAGGCCACAGTTTGGGCATACTGCAATGTTCCTCCTCTGGAAGAGCATGCTTTGTTTTATTATAGTAGACGATCACAATAAATAATTTTGCCATAAGAAACACACTTCCTCTTTATGACAATTTTGACAGCCAATTGTTTAAGCCTGAGAGAAGGAGTCCAGAAATAATTTACAGAGGAAACTTGGCTCAGGTGTCTTTCCCCAGATGTTCCTAGCATCCTGAGACCATCCAGAGAGGTGATTTACACACCCAACCACATACAGAATGGAATTTAAGTGGGCTTTGTGTTTCCACAGGGTATCCAAATATGAGTGCTTGCCATCTGGTCTGCTCAGATGGCTGTTTCTGGTGTCTGTCCCAGTGTCTGGGTTTGCTTCCTTTAAACCACGCATATTTATGGAATTTGAGCACTGCACTAGGCACAAAGGATGCAAAGGTGGAAAGTTGTTTTCTGCAGCTCTTCCCATTCCCTGAGCTTTTTCACTCAAGGCTGTCAGTCTACTACTGGAGCCATAGCTCCACTTCTGCCTTTTTAAATAATTCATTAGACTCAGAGACTCTTGCCTGGGCTGGCTTTGAACCATGATCCTCAGATCTTAGCCTTCTGAGTAGCTAGGATTACAGGTGTGAGCCACTAACACCTAGTGTAACAGGATGTTATAATTCAAAGAGAACATTGTAAACCAAAAGGTACAGTTATCCTTCTCCTCATCTAATCCTGCATTTCCAAAGGAGTATAAAGAGCAAAAGCAGACTGGAATATGTGCTTGATAGGCCAGAATTGAGCAGGAAAGCAGACAACTTCTTTGGAAATACTATCAGGCCACGTCTGGACTGAAGCAGCTGGTCAAAGGCCTCAAGTACTGCACCTGCTAGAGCCTGAAGGGTTAGACACCAACAGGTTTCTGGACAGAAAATTTATTCCTGAAGCTCGGCTCTGGCTGCTAGCCAGTCAGCTCTTTTCTCTTCATTAATGATGATAAAAGCTTTGACTTTAAAAATGCCTTCAAACTGTTGACTAAAATTATTTATATCATTCTGGCTAGCCTTGTCCTTTTTCATCCTTATTCCATCCTACCTCTCCCTGAATCTGAAAAAAAAAAAGACTGAAAGAGTTTATTGGAAATGTCTTGTAATTTATTCAGTGATGGAACGATTTCCCAAGAATATAAACAAAGGGAACGGCCTGTAGGTGCTGTTAAATCAAGCTGGTAGGAGAGAAGACATAAATATTCCCTCTAGCCTTTGGGCAAACTGAAAAAGGAGATAATCTCTCAGGATTTCTTCTGATGAGATTAATACCCAAGATTTCCTAGTGGGCTTTGTTATACTTTTAAAGGTAAGAAAAAACTCCGTTCAGGGCTCCCCCAGAGAGGCCCATAGTGACCAAAGACTACTAGTTAACCACCTGCTAGGGCCAGGGAGACAGAACTGGCAGACAGAACTTCCACATTACATCCCTGGCCAGCCAGGGATGAATTTCCCCTGACCTGTCATCCATCCTCCTGGCCCCAGGTCTGCCCCTCATCCTGCTGACCACAGAACTGCAAATAATTCTTAGTCAATAGGGAAACAATGGATGCTTCTAGTTTTTTTTCATCTTTTTTCCATGGTGTTCAGGCTACTCTGTCTTTGGAATCATTCGGCCATTCCACTATCTGGGGTCAAAGTTGAGCCTTAGGCATCAGCTTTCCAGTCCTTTTCTTCTCACTTGAGGGACTTTGGGTTGAAATGCTAGAATGCAGAGGTCAAAATTATTAACATTGTCAAAGATGCCTTTCTCAGAGGGAGAGCTGGGGTTGGAGCTGCTTTACAGAGTTCAGCAAGGCTGATCAGAGAGGCTGGTGTTATTTGACCTCTATTTCTCTAACTCAGAACATGGAGAGGTTTTTGGGTTGTTTTTTTTTTTTTAACTAAACCTAAATGTTTTTTTAGTATAAAATTTCTAAAATAAAATAAAATATGACTAATTAGTAAGGGAAGTGGCAGTCACCACATGTTCCCACCACAATTCTCAGGATAGGAGATCAAACCTATATTCCCACCTCAAATCTACCATGCTTTTCCCCAAAAGAATTACTAGAAATGTTACCCTATTCTAATCATACCAACCAAAAATGTTTCTATTTTCACTTTTCCTGTTTCTCATTAATATACATGCAGATCAATTAAGCCACTTTATTTTATTTTCTTCTCTTTGTCTACTGCCCCTCCCCCACTTACCCTACAGTACTAGGGTTTGAACTCAGGCAGATGCTCTACCACTTGAGCCAGTTCATCAGCCCTTTTTGTATTGACAGACTCTCACTTTATGTCTGAGCCATCCTGGATTGTGATCCTCCTATTTGCACTTCCCTTTGTCACACAGATGACAAGTCCACACCACCACACACAGTCATTTGTTGAAGTCTGCAAAATAAAAAAAAAAAATTTTTTTTTGGCATGGGATGAAGTGCAGAGGGAGGCTGGCCTCCACCTATGATTTCTCCAATCTCTGCCTCCCAAGTTGCTTAGATTATAGGTTTGAGTCACCACACACAAACACTACTTTCTTTGACGAGTGTTCAGTCTCTTTGGGAGTTGAGCTATGTTTTCCCTCATAGATATCTTTTTGCTGAGTACAAGAAGCAAGAGTAACAGGCCAGGCTCAGGCCTCGAACTTTCTAGACCAGCAAGAAATCCTAGGGGCATAGATAGCAATCTCTTTGAAACTTGATTTTCCTAAAATAAAAAGAAGGCAAAAGACCTCTCTAAACCCCAGCTCTCCAGGGCCAGTGATTTATAAGCAGGATCAGGTTCAGTCCTCTTCCTGATGGGGCCCTTTGTCCTCCTCCATGTCAAAAGGGTCATGAGGGCAGGAAGCCCAACTTCCACTTGGAGCAAGCCTAGGAACTGACGCACTCAGCCTGGAGGCCAGAGCTTGTATTTCATTTATACTTGACCTGTTCTTCCTCCACTCCCACACATTTTCCTACTTTTCTTTTGCTGCTACGATTCCAGAGAGACAGAACTCAAAGTTTCAGGAGACCAGATTTTTAAAATAAGTTTAAAAAAAAAAAAGGCAAACACAGATGACCACAGATCCTTGGCATCCTTCCAGTTGTTGCAGCTTGAGGCAATCACAGCCAGTATCAGGGCGCGGGGGTGACTTGCAAAACATCAATCTGTCAGCAGGCATGAAGAGCTGCAGTTAAATGGTAAAGGGACACATGCAGAGACTGTGTTAACAAGAAATTCCAAGTTCAGAAAGCAAACCCTTACAGGTGCAAGATAATGATCTTCCAAAGTAAAATGATAATAATAAAGAATCTGAAAAAGAATGTTGAAAAATAAAGGTATTGTCAAGTTTCTGATCCCCAAAATGTGTATCGAGTGCCTATTAGTGCAAAGACTGCACTGGGCCGTGACCAGTCTATCACCCCAAGACCTGAGCTTAGTCAGTACAGGAAGGTGGAAGTATTTGATCTAATGAGGATACAGGTTGAAGGTGGCTGGTAGAATCCAGAATTTCAGAGCTTATAAGGGACTTCAGAAAAGACCAAAATCTTGGGGCTAGAGACATGGCTCAAGTCGTAGAGTGCTTGGTCTAGCAAGTACAAAATCCTGAATGCAACCCTTAAGACTACCCAAAGAAAGACAAAGGAAGATCAGAAGGAGGTGATGGAAAAAAGAAGGGAAGGAAGGATAGAGGGAGGTACGTAGGGAGGAAGGGAGGAAGGGAGGGAGAGAAGAAGGGAAGGAGGGAGGGAGGCCCAAGCAGGCCCAAAGAGAAGAAATATATTATCTAAGGCCGGTCATATGGTTCCAAAACCAGAACTAAAACACAAGGTCCAACATAGTATTCTTTCTCTGCTACTTCATCTCTGGAGGACAGCAGAATCTTGGCAATCTCAGAGTCACAAGGAGAGCAACAGGTGCAGGTAGCATTGGGACTGTCATATCTTGGCTTGCTATGAAGAAAAACTGCCTGTAACAACTGCTTCAGTCACCAGAAAACAAAACCTCAAGAAGAGTCAATATATTAAAAAAAAAAAAAAAAAAAGCCTTTGTCACTCTAAGGCACAGGACAAGAGACAAGAACTATTTGTCCTTGGAGCTAGCCTCCTCAAGAAGCATGTGTCACCATCATCCACTGCCTGTGCGGCACTCTCTTGACAGTCAAGTGCAACGGAAATAATGCTAGCTAACCTCCTGTGTCACTTTTCACCCTTAGCACTCTCACTCTTGGACAGCATCTTTTCAGAATGTGGCCACTGAGCTTTGCTTTGAGAAACCTACATCTCATGAGAGAATGTCTGTGCAGGCACTTCTGTGGGTCAAACCCAGCTAGGTCTGCAGCCAGCAACCACCAGCAATTACCAGCCATCCAATGAATCTTTTGGATACCCAGTCTCTTTCACCCCCAAATGACCACAGCGCTTCCCACCATCTCTACAGCAGCCATAAAGAGAAGTCCCCAGTGAGGACTGCCCAGCCACACACAGCCAATCCAACAAACATGAGAGAATAGTTGAGTCTCAAGCCACCAACAGCCCAATGGTTTGTTCCACAAGAAATAACATACAACAAGACAGTCAAAGAAATTCTCAAAGAGGTGTGTGTGTGTGTGTGTGTGTGTGTGTGTGTGTGTGTGTGTGTGTGTGTGTGTGTGTGTGTGTGTGTGTGTGTGCGCCCGCGCACCCTTGCTTGGTTTTTTTCACTCAAGGCTGGGGATCTACCACTCAAGCCATTCCTCCACTTTTGACTTTCTGCTGGTTAACTGGAGATAAGAGTCACATGAACTTTCCTGTTCTGGCTGGTTTCAAACCTCAATCCTCAAAGCTCAGCCTCCTGAGTAGCTAGGATTATAAGTGTGAGCCACTAGTGCCCAGCTGAAAATTACCATTTTAAAGTAAGAATGCCCATGGGATTCTAAAAGAACTGCACAATGTGAAAGGGAGAGGTATGTTCTGAATGAAATGTTGGCAAACTATACGGTTTACATGAACAAATGACCCAACACATCAGACTTCAAGGACAGTGAGGAGAAATAGAAACTATTCAAAGCAAAACTTAATGAATGCCCAAGGGTATTCATTATGCAGATCACCCCAGCAATAAATACTCCAGAAGTAAATCAAATGGAGGAAGAGAGGCAGAGGAGCTACGACATGCAAAGAGTAATCAAGGGGAAGAAAGAAGCATATGCTCTGTTTGGTACAAAACCATCTGGAACTCACCAGAAGAGGATACATCAGCAAAGGAGGAGCAGAATATCAAATGTTAGAGACTGCAAGTGATTACCAAGTCACTCAAAGTAGTCAGAGGAAGGTCAAATCGAATAATAAGAATTATATCAAATGTACATGGAAAAAGATTAGGGCAGGAACAAAGTTGGGTAGTGAAAAGGAAGGACTTTTATGAACAATAGCAGCAACATGAGATAATGAAACAATTATCACACCCTAATCAGGCTCCAGTACTAAGAATTAATAAGCACTGGACAGATTGGGCTTTGGAATTATTCAGTCAGTTATAGGATTTTAGCACATCATCTAGATTTCTCACTGGGTCCCAAAGCATTCAAAAGGCATAGCTGGAGTCCTGGTTAGAAAGAAGCTTTGAAGCCAGCCATTGATGGATCAGTTATAATTCTAGCTATTCAATAGGCTGATATCTGAGGATTGCGGTTCAAAGCCAGCCTGGGCAAAAAAAAAAAAAAAAAGTCTGAGAGATTTTTGTCTACAATTAACCAGCAGAAAACTAGAAGTGGGGGTATGGCTCAAGTAGTAGAGCCCAGCCTTCAATGAAAAAGCCAAGTGAGAACATAAGGCCCTGAGATCAAACCCCCTCCCTCACACACACAAGTTTTGTATCCTACTCTTTCCTTCAGTGATCACAAAGATTAAATATCAAATGTCTTAGTCAGACTTGCTTGCTCAAGAAGGTTTAGAACTCAAACCTGGCTGACAATGGAGGTTCTAATCAGCTTGGGGGATGAAGGCCTCAGCCTTGGGTAGCATCACTGCCCTGCAGATGATTTCACTTCCAGTGTCCCAGCAGTGGGGACTTTCTGCAGCCTGGTTATTATATCTCTACAACCAAATCCACAAGGCCCCACACGTGGTCAGGTAAATAAAGTGGCAGTTATTTAATCATCTACTCACATCAATCATCCTTAGGAAAGCTTATGCTATGTGCCAATAGTCAAATTACAAGTTTTACATACAGTAATTCTAATTTGAAAAGCATGTAAGACTATAATTACCCACTTGGAGTTCTAGTGTTAAAAGCAACTAATAGTAAGAATAGTAGTAAATACTGTATTGCAAATACTTTAAGAACAACACTTTGAAAGCCTATATATTCTTTTCTTTGTACTGTGTGTGCAGTTCTTGGGTCTTAAAATCAAGCCTTGGGCACTATCCCTGAGCTTAGATTAGTGCACTACCACTTGAACTATAGCTCGACTTCTGGGGTTTTTTTGTGTGTGTGTGCTTAATTAGACATAAGAGTTTCACAAAGTTTCAGAGTTTCTTGTCTAGGTTGGCTTCGAAATATAAGCCTCAGATCTTAGCCTTCTGAGTAACTAGGATTATAGGCCTGAGCCACTGGCACCTAGAAGCTTTCACATTTTTATTATGAATTTCTTTTCCTTAGTTCATTTTTAGGCAAGAAATGGCACACAATTTAGGGTTGTGACTAGAGTTTTTGCTTTTACAACAAAAAGGACTTAGCTTCTAAGTTAGTAAAAACAGGCAACCTAATATCTCAATAAATGTCAAAACCCACGAAGCCCACAGACTGTTTTATGTGACACCAAAATCCAGGCTCAGAGGAGGCAGGAGTTTCCCTCCACAAAAAACTAAAACCCATATTATTTAGCTCCTCTCTATACAAATTCATCCACAGGCTGGATGCACACTCCCCATGGATTCCTTATTGCTACCTGCCAAGAAATGGGCTTTCAGTACACACAAGCCAATACAAAAACAAACACGATTTTAGTGTTCTCCAAATACTACAAGTCAACAAGGTTTTGTAGAATCCATCAAGGAGAGTATCACAAAGAAGCAACCAGAAGGAATTAAAAACTGAAGAGATAAGCCTGGCACCAGTGGCTCATGCCTATAATCCTACCTTAACTCAGGAGGCTGAGATCTGAGGATTGAAGTTCAAAGCCAGCCCAGGCAGTAAAATCCTTGAGAATCTTATCTCCAATTAACCACCAAAAAGCCAGAAGCGGAGCTATGGCTCAAGTGATAGAATGCAAGCCTTGAGGGAAAAAAAAAAAAAAAAAAAAAAGCTCAGGGATAGTACCCTTACCCAGAATTCAAACCCCAGGACCAGTACAAAACAAAACAAAACAAGCAAGCAACTGAAAAAGTATTACAACTAAAGTAGGGTTCTTAGTCACCCGGGAGGCAGAGGATTTAGCAAAGAGGCTTTTTTTTGTTCCCTACAGAGGGGACAGAGAACAACACATACCCAATACATGTGCTACATTCCCATCAATCTCACAGCACCTTATCCCTTCCCAGCTGTGTGCTCTGAGGACCTCTAGCGGGTAGGCTGACCACACCATAAGCAGATCTCAAGTGAGCACTTTAGCTAGAGTCCTAAGTCCCTAAAAATCATGATATAGTAATTATTTAAAAAAAAAAAAAAACAAAAAGAAACCCTATGGTGTATGGCATGTGTGTAAGTTTTCTATTATACTACAACAAAATCACCCCAAATTTATCCACACCAAATGTTAAACAGTGATTATTTCATGAAACTTGAAGGGTCAGAAATCTAGCTGGCTCAGGCTGTAGTCATCTGAAGGCTTAAGCCGTGCCAGAAGTCCAGGCTTCATGTTTTTCTCCCAGAATTGCCATCTTCTCAGAGGGAGGTGACAGAGACAGTGATGTCATGGGAAAATCCACACTTGCACACACCCATATGCCATGGAGGGACATCTGGTTCTCTGGCTCTCATGACACAATATTCGCTCCATCAGTGAAGCCTAGAGTTATCCAGCCTGAGAGCCTCATGCTAGGACAGCAGCAGAGGGCAGCCAGTACATCTTTCATCAAGTCAAGTTCAAGTCATTTTCAAAGTGTCCTCAACAAGACTGACATGAAGGTCATGTTTGCATATCTTTCCTGTCATTTCATGATCACTGGTTCCAATGTCTGTGAACAACTGTTAAAAAGAACACACACATCAGAAGCAGTAGCATACAGGGAAAGGGTCAGCAAACTTTTGTCTGGAGAGGCCAGGCAGTAAACAGCTTTGGCTTTGGGGGGGTGCCTGCAGTGTCTGTCAACAACATGCAAATAAGTAAGTATGGCTGTGTTCCAGTAAAACATTCTTCACAAAACAGGCAAAAGGCCAGATTTGTAACAAGAGATATCATTTGCCAAACCCTGATAGAAGGCAAAGAATGGTTCAAGTCTAAAGTTTCTTTTCTTCTTGTTTTGTTTTGTTTTGTTTGTTTCCAGTACTGGAACTTGAACTCAGGGCCTCAGTGATCTTCCTTTGCCTTTTCATTCAAGGCTGGAGCTCTACCATCTGAGCTACACCTCTACTTCTGTCTTCTCTGCTGGTTACTTGGAGATGAGAATCTCACAGACTTTTCTGCCCCCTGACTAGCTAGGATTACAGGCCACCAGTACCCAAGAAACCTAAATTTTCTTATGCAGAAATAAGGATACCTGGAAATCTTTACTTTGATGAAAAAAATTTACACATAACTTATACTAACATTTAAGCATCCACTTTCAGGGATATTCTGAGTCCATAGCTCTTGTGCTGCCCAAATGTGATACTCAAGATATTTTTTTCCATAGAATAAATATTCCAAAAAAAAGAACAAATATTCCAAACTAAATTTATGTTTTGATAGGGTTGGAAGAGATGGAGAGAATAATAAAAAGGGGTGACATTTATCAAGATGCACTGTACCCATGAACTGACATATTGAATTTGAAATCCCTTTGTGTAATGAAAAATAAAGAAAAAAATTAAAATAAATAAAAATCTAAAAACTTAACTTCAAGCTTTGACTTCTTTCAATTTTAAGCAACTATGTTTTTAGCTTCTAGGAAAAATATCATACAATTTAGAAGAAAGCTTGCCACCTTTTACCTGCAGCTTGCTGTATGAGAGAGTGCATTCTACCCCTCAGTAAAATCTCAAGCCGACTCCCCAAGACATCCAGGTCCACTATATGCATTACAAAAACAGAATGTTACACTGAGGAAGTCACCTCCAATCCAAACCACTACTTCCACTTCCTATACTAAAAACACATCTCTTATTGGAGATTTGAGTTTCAAACTTTTCTTTTATGATAGTACTGGAGATCAAACCCAGGACACATGAAAGGCAAGCACTCTTCCACTGAGCCACACCACACATACACACACACACACACACACACACACACACACACACACACACACACTCTCACACACACCAATTTCTAATCAGCTTATTTTACTACATGATTTGACTTGCAAGAAGGCACAGATGCTCTTCTCACAACCTCCCTGGAGAAAACAGTAACTCATCCTCTGTCACCAACACCACTCCCGCAGGAGGATTAAGTCCAGGAAATTTTAATCTCCTCTAAAATAATGCCCATTGATTGTCCATAGTAAACACTTACTGTCCTGATCCACTCCCGAGTGTACTTCTGGAAATTTATTTACTCTCTCTCATCATCAATCAAGGATGCCCTGCTCAAAAAGACACCGGACGGCCTCAGCAAGCTGCTGGTTCAAAAGTGTGGATACGGGCTGGGATGTGGCTCAAATGGCAAAGCTCTTGTCTAGCAAGTACAACATCCTGGGTTCAATCCCCAACACCAAAATAATAAAAGACAAAAAATATATACAGTTAAAAAAAAGAAAGCATAGATAAGTCCTGGTTCTACAGCTAGGCCCAAGACTTCGGAATTTCTGCCCATCAGGTGTGGAGCAGGTATCAAACACAGAAACAAGATGCCAACCATCAAACAATAGGAACTGGCTATGGCTAAACACCAAGAAGGTAGGAAGTGGGGTGATTGTTATTTTATACTTTATACAAAAGGAAAAAAGTGGTTAGACTTGATTTGTGCTGTTATAAGGAAAAAAAGTAAGGGAAATCCCAGCCTTCAGCTTCAGGTACACCCTTTGAAAGGGTGTGGTTGGCACTGTTTTACCACTATAAGGCATGTTAAACAGCCACGTGTGAGATTTATTTATTTATAGTTTATTTATTCACTTATTTATTGACTGATTTTTCCAGTGTCTGTGCACTGCCTCTGGGCTTCTTTTGCTCTAGGCTAATGCTCTACCACTTGAATCACAGAGCCACTTCCAGCTTTTTCTGAGTAATTTATTAGAGATAAGAATTTCACAGATTTTTCTGCGGCTTCAAACTGAATAGCTAGGATTATAGGCATGAGCCACTAGCTCCTGGCTTATTTTATATTTTATATTTTGGGACTTGAACTTAGGGCCTGGGCACTGTCCATGAGCTTTTTGACTCATGAATGGCATTCTACCACTTAAGCCACAGCTCTCTCTCCAGCTTTTTGTATGTAGTTAATTGGAGAGTTTCATAAACTTTCCTACTGTGACCCTCAAATCTCAGCTTTCTGAGTAGTTAAAATTACAGGTGTGAGCCACCAGTGCCCCGCCAAGATTCTTATGATTCTTAAGAATCACAAACACAATAGCAAGATTTGAGGCACTGAACACCAGAATATCAGTGTGTAAATCTGGCTTTCCACAGACTTTAAGAACATTGACCTCTCTCTTATTTGTCACCACTTTTTCCAATTCCATCTTCATTACAGACAGTCAAACCAGAGTCTTCACATATGGTAGAGGCTCAAGTCTTGAGCAGTGTCATCCTCGTGCTGTCCTTCCAGATCAGATTCTCACTGAGAGGGGATGGTGGAAGCCACTAGCTAAAAAGCATGGCAACTGAAACTAGAAAGGTGTCTTCCTGCTCCTCCTTTCCCCCCAAACGTCTGATTTAAGTACAGTCAAAAATAGCTTAAACAAAGTCTTGCCCCTATCAGATTCCCTCTGATGGTCCCCAAGTTTCAGTGTCTATTCAAATAACCTGGAAGGCTGGTTAAAATTCCAATTGCTGGCTCCACCTCTCAGTTGCTGATGAAATTGGCCTGAAATAAGGTTTGAGATTTTATATTTCTCAGAAGCTCCAAGGTGATATGATGACTACTGGTCTTGGAGCCACACTTTAGGAACCACTGCTTAGGTCATAAGGAATTATATAGATTGGTAAAATCTCCTAGAACTGCCCAGGATCAAATAATCCTGTGAAGACTACTAGCCCTGTGCTGTACCTCAGGCAGAAGCAGGATTCACCTGCAACTAGATTCCAGGGCTTGGAATTGGGGAGAGAAGTTGAGTCACAATATGGTAAAATTTGAATAAGGACTGTGGGAAGCAACGAGTCTGGTGATCTCAGTCTAGGGCTGGGACCATGACTTGTACCGATTCATTTCCTGCCAGCCCCATGCTTGTACTGTGACCTTGGACACATCCCTTCGTGTGTTAAAACTACAGTTTCTTCATCTCTAGACAATGATTTTGGTAATCCTAACGACAGCCTCAGGGAGTTGCCCAATGTAGATGAGGTAAGCTATTTAAACATGCAAAGTACATGGAGATGTTAAATAGGTTGATTAAACTGCTCAATAAATTCCTAAACTGAGAATAAAGTCCAGACTTGAGATTTATCAGCCTAAAGGGCTAACCTTTATACTACGGTTGCCCTGAGGCTGGCAAAATGACAGTGAGCTACAGATAACACACAGGAAGAGGTGTAAGAAAGGTCTGTGGCATAGGTTTTTTTTCTCCAACCAAGAAATACCTTTAAGTGGGTTTACTGTGCAGTGGGCATTTGGGAAATCAGGCATCAGAATATATCAGAGGATGCTGAATTCAGATAAAGCATTCAGTTACTAAAACACTGAGGTGTAAGGTAAGGATCCAGTAGACTGCTAACCTTAGAGGATGACCAACAAGAAGTGATGCCAATTTAGGAAGCTGCTAATACCAATTTGGGTTTGGATTGTGGAGTACTAAACTGCTCCAAGGTAAAGGATGCAAGGTATGGTGGTATATGCAGGAAGATCATCAGTTTAAGGCCAGCCTAAGCTACCTAGCAAGACCTTGTTTCAAAAAAAAACTACATACACCAACAAAACAACAAGAAATCTGGTAATGTCTGAAGAAATGAAGCACAGAGGGTGAAGAGATCAGGACATCTGTAGGCCTGTATTCACTCTGGGCTCTACATCCTATGCTTAGCAAGCAATGAGAAATAGACCACAAAGCCCAAATCTTCTCTGCCCCTTAAGATCAGAGTTGAGGTCTGCCTCCAGGTACTCTTATTTTGTGGTGATAGACAGCCAAGTAACTGAAGCCAAGTAAGAAGAAAAATGATTTAATTAGCTTTCAGTTCCAATGGTATCAGCTTTGGTGAGGGCCCCCTAGCTGCATCGCATTACAGTGGAAGGTTAGATGGAGTATCAGTGTCAAAGGAAGAAGCCAGAAAGTGAGACCGAAAGCCAGAAAGTAAGGCCAGGGATGAACTGCACTCTCACAAGAACAACAGTGGCAATCCCTTGAGAGAGCATGCTTCCAATGACCTGTGGACCACCTGCTCTCCACCTGTTAAAGGCCTCACCCCTCTTCACCAACACACAAATCCTTTTCAACACATTTAGACTCCATTTAAACCCAGTCTCTCCGACTACCCCGGCTTAGGCCTTCACTCAAGTCTAGAGCTCGCTCACATTTGTTCTTTCTCAGTCTGCCGTGAGATCAAGCTGCACTGAGGGATGCTGGGATAGGCATCCACTGATAATTCACCCAACCTCAAAGCCTTTTTGGAATAAGCAATGCTGAAATGACTGTCATAAAAAAAAAAATGATTTTCCTACTCTCCTACTTTTCCTGTTGCCCAAATTAGGGAAGCTTTGTTTTGTTTGCCAATTTCTAATTGCTTAGCAAGAACTGCCTGGGGTGTATGCATATTTTTTAATTATTTAATTAATTTTCATTTTATTGTTTTTTTATTATTTTTTAATCAGATAGACATGCATGTTTAAAGTTAATAGTCAAATAATTCAACAAGGTTTATTACAAAAAGATGGTTGCTCCTTATCTCCCTCAGTCCCATTTCCCCTTTCATGAGGTAATTACTTTCATGTCTTCTCACTAATACATGAAATTGGTCTCTAGGCCTCTAAATGACATTTTTGTGTTCTACTATTTGGCTGAGGTGGAGTGTTTTTTTTTCCTCTTCTAGTTTTAGGAAATATTTATTGACTTCCTTCTATAAAATTTAATATTTTATTCTTTTTTCTTTTCTATTATCCCACACTACCCATATACCTTTCACATCTTCCCAGCATAATTATAATTTTATAATTTTAGATAGGCCAATATTTGGAATTTATAATATCGTTACTGTGTAAATGCTATTCACAGATGAGTCAAGTAATCACCATAATAATGTTTCCTTTTCTGTACAACTTTTTTATTTTTCCTGAAATTAAGAACTTAACATGCTTTTATTTTTTTTATTTTTCTATATGTGTACCACCAACTAATTTAATATATATTTTGGACAGTTGTCTAAATCTCTCAGAGCATTCAATAGAGATCTTCTGTTCCTTTCATCTTCCTGAAGCAGTGCATCCTGGAGGTTTCTGATAGACTCCCATCTCTCCAGATGTGCAATATTATGACACCCTATATATGGGCAAACACGTTCTGTCCTTAGTGCATCCCTTCACTTGCTCTTGCTTCCTGTTTCCTGTGTCATATAACTCTATCTTTCTTGGTTTACAATTTTGTGTTTATGGAACACACCTCCCAGTGGCTTTCTAAGAAGAGGTATGTGAGGAGGAAGTGGTTTTGAGTGTGAGTGTGTCATTAGTCTCCCTTTGTAACCACTTGACACTGCATAGGCATTATTTTCTAGGTTGACAATCATTTCCTTTAGAATCTGTTGTCTCTATATTCTATTTTTGCCTTTGAAAAGTTCAAAGCTATTCTAATCCTGTTCCTTTCTGTGTCTACAAACATATAGGATCTTGGTTTTGAATATTCCAAATTGTTACAATGAGTGTCTTTTCTCTCTCTCTCTGTATGAATTTCCATCTGTTCTCAGTGAACTCTTAAAGATTATCCTCTAGATAATTTTCTGGAATCATTTCATTGATGACTTTCACTCCTCTGTTTTCTCTATTCTGTTCCTCAAGAACTTTCTTTACTCAGATTTTATATCTCCTGAATTGGTCTTTTTTTTTGTTATCTTTATCACCTTTTTTGGTTCATCAGAAATATATATTTACATCTATATTCAATATCTCTTTTTTACTTTAATTTCTGCTATTACTTTTTTGTGTATGCCAGTCCTGGGGATTGAACTCAGGCCTGGGTACTGTCCCTAAGCTTTTTTGCTCAATGCTAGTACCCTACCACTTGAGTCACTTTTCTGTCTTTGAGTGGGGGCATTAATTGGAAATATGAGTCTCAAGAACTTTCCTACCTGGGCTGACTTCGAACTGCGATTCTCAAATCACAGCCTCCTGAGCAGCTAGGATTATAGGCATAACTACTGGCTGTTATTACATTCTTTTTAATTCATACACTAAATGTTCCTTTAAACAGCATCCATATCTTGTTTCATAGTTGTAATATCTTCCTGTTTCCTTGAGGACACTCTAGTACCAGGGCCCTTGCACTTGGCTCAGTGTGCTTGTTCAACTTGCTTGTTCAGCTGGTTAGTCCCCTATCACTTCATGCCCCCAGCCTAGTTTTTTGCCGGTTGTTTTGCAGATGGAGTCTAGTAGACTTTTCTGTCTGGAATAGCTCCAAATTGCATTCCTCCAAGAAGTCAGCCTCCTAAAAGAATAGGATTACAGGTACAAGCCACCTGTAATATGTGATAGGCTTTAATTTTTCTAATGTTCATCTCTTGGTTTAGTCTGTTGCTTTTGTTTTTATATTATCTGTCTCTCTCCCAGTCTTTTTCTATCTGTCTTTGTCTCTGTGTCTGTCTGTCTGTCTCTCTGTCCACTTTTCTCAAATATCTTGTAATCTTCAGTTTATCTATTCACATTTGGAAGCGAACTACAAGGCAGATTTTAATGTAAATTCATTTTCAAATATGATAACAATTTTCCTAAAAAACAATCGAGATTGTTTTCATGTTTCATTAATTGCTTTTGATTATAGTCACCAAGAAGAATCTATTAAGTATCTCACTGAACAGTGAATTAGTTCCCATTACAGGCAGTAAAGAGGAAATTGGCAAAGCCAACAGCAGGCTAGATTTAGGAGAAATCAGAGTTCTCTTTCAGGATCTCTGAAACTACTGAATGTCTTTCTATTGAAATTTTAAAGAATGAGGCATAGCTATAGGTTTGAGATATAAGGCTTGCCTAAGCAACAACACGAGACCCTATCTGAAAAAAAAACCCAAAGCACCGAAAAGGCTGGAGGTATGGCTCAAGTGGTAGAGCATCTTTCTAGAAAGTACAAGGTCCTGAGTTAAATCCCCAGTACTATCATAAATAAATAGATAAATTAAATAAATAAATAATAAGCTGCCTTTCCAAATGGCTTAAGGACATAGTTACCTATCACTCTCAGCTGGGATATAAAATAAACCTACTATACTATGTAGAACTGCCCATAGTCACTGGGTAATCATACATCTTTCTTGGGGGAACCTGCTCATCCCTACCTTTCAACAAAGGACAGTGCTAAGTACCTTCTCCTACACAGCTATTGAATGCACCAATAGACCGAACTCTGCCTGAGCCACTGAGATTCTTTCTTCCAGAAAAGTGAAATTGAACACTGAGAAACCCAACTAAAGGCATTCCTTGAAAAAAGAAGCTAAATAAGATCAACACAGTTTGTACCATGGCCTAAGCCAACAAGTCCATGAGGCCTGTATGTAGGAAGCAGAGAAGAGGTGTGTAGAAATAACAGAAGGAAGAGACAACATGGTAACAAGCAAAGGGGATTTAGGTTCTCACTTTCCAAATATCTGGGGAATGCTGGGTACCAGTGGCTTATACCTATAATCCTAGCTACTTGGGAGGCTGCGATCTGAGGACTGCTGTTCAAAGCCAATAGGAGCTAGAAGTAAGCTGCAGCACAAGTGGTAGAATGCTAGCCTTGAGCCAAAAATCTAAGGGATAGTGCCCAGGCCCTGAGTTTAAGCCCCCCCCACACACACACAATCTGGGGTATGTCTTTTACCTGCCTGTGTCCTCTCAGTGAACTCACTTTACAATTGAGCTAGTATGGGGAAGCCCCTGTTTTCTATCAGATAATCTCTAATATGAATTCTTAATGAAGTCCAGTTGCTAGAATACAGCAGGAAACCAATGGAACACTCAAACTGGCTAAGAGGAAATTTTAGTAATGAGATGGTTTACAGAAAGAGGCAGAGCAAAAGAAAACCAATAAAAGTACCTGAACTCCAGCAGCAGGGGGTTGTCACCACCCTGGAACTGATAGGACCAGGGGAAGAAGAGTCTATCTTAGTCTGAAAAGAATAGGAACTTCTAGGCAAGTATTATGGCCATAAGTAGATGGATATGACCAGCCCACAGCATCCCAGAAAGAAGGGAACTGAGGAAACAAACATCCCAACCTTCTCCCTCTTCTGCTAGCCTGTATAAAGCAACTAGCTCCTGTGTGAACTCTCCCAGAAATAGGACAAGGGAGCCACTGATGCAGCCGATGAGTGAAGGGTGGCTTATGAACTTGGAGAAGCAAATGGAAAATTAACCAGCACACAAAGTGCCTTCTGTCCACTTTTACAGGAGGCAGCCCTTTTCTCCTGGCCTCTGAGTAACCCTCTTTTTAGCCCATCTTCTTAAACCAGAGGTGGAGGGAACAAAATGAAAATTCAAACACACAGGAGTTGGGGTGTGGAGCTCAGTGGTAGAGCATTTATTTAATATTGCAAAGCCCTAGGTTCAATTCCCAGCATCTCTAGGGGAAAACAACACAGACACACAAAACTTTTATTCAGCTCACTCTACATTTTACCAAAAAGCATCAATTACAAATGGCATCCATCCTTAAATTATCAATAAGATAAATTAGTCATGGATTTTCACAAATTTATAGTTAAGATGTTCTAGTTTGCTCACTTATGAAAATACATGAATATATGAAAGGCCCTTTTTTTTTGTTTTTATGAGCTTCCAAAGCAGGGATCTTCTGTTCCTTTCCAATCTCCCCTGCATCACCTTATGTGGGAAAGAAACTATGAAATAATATGCAAATGGGAACACATGCACACATCACCATTATCATCATCATCATCATTATCACCATCCTTAGTGAACAAAGTCATTTAAATCAGAGGCTTTTCTTTTGGAAGAAAAACAGCAAAGTAAAATTAAGAATATTATCACAATAGGTGCTACTGGCTTGCATCCATAATCCTAGCTACTTGTGAAGCTGACATCTGAGGATTGCAGTTCAAAGCCAGGGTGGGCATGAGACTCTTATCTCCAATTAAGCACCAAAAAATCAGAAGTGGAGCTATAGTTCAAGTGGAAGGGAGATAGCTTTAAGCAAAAAGGCTAAGGGGCAGTGCCCAGGCCCTGAGTTCAAGCTCTAATACTAGTGTGCACGAAGAATATTATCTATCTCACCAACATTCCCAATAAGAACATGTCTCATGTCAAATCATGATATAAACTTGGCACAAGAAAGTCAGAATGGCTTCAGCCCACGAGAATGACAATAAAGGTGTCAGTGAGCCTTGGTTGCATGTCACCTCTATTGTCTGTTTTTGCTGAGCAGATAAGTTAGCAACAGGACCTTTCCATCTCAGGTCATAGTGAGGAGCCTGCATCACTGGGCTAGCTAATACTGCTCCTGTGGAGACATGGGAAATGAGTGGGTGCATTTATCCCATCTCACCCTATATGAAAACTGCCCAACAAAAACCAGCTGTGGACATCTAGCACAAATGATCTGTGTAATTCCTGTGGTGAGGAGAGGGAAGGTTGGAGGAAAACTGAAATTCATAGACTCTGAGGAAAGGTTGGGCCCAATTCAGACAAAATAGAAACCAGCCTACAGAGGCCACTTAAGGGTAAGTTAACATAGTATGGTATTGATACTAAGTTAATTACCTTTCTTTTTTTTTTAATTTAATTTTATTTTATTGGTGAACATACTGTACAGAGGATTTACAATTACATGGGCAGGATAATGCGTACATTTCTTACCAAGCATTGCAGCCTCCTCCTTTGTTTACCCTTCACATCCCTTCCCAGCCTCCCCCCTCCCCCCCAATCCCAATCCTCCTTCCCCCCCTTCCCCCCCCTCCGCCCCGCCCCCCCTTCCCCCCCCCCCTCCGCCCCGCAACGACATTGTAAAGCTCGTTTTGGACATGACAACTTGTACTTCTCATTGTTGCAACAGGTCCACCTGTATCCTTAAACAACTGGTTTTTCCCCATCTCCTCCACAAGTGACACTGACATCAAATATAGTGAAAGCAGGGGTTATACTGTGGGGGAGGGACATACAAAGCAACAAAGAGATAATCTTATAAATGCGTTAGAAACACATGCATGAAAGAAAAAAACATTAAAATACATATCTAAGGGTTCATTTTCCTGACATCACATTATCTGACCTTTTCTGCTTGACTCATACATATACTAGATATTACAAATAAGGGAAACCATGGGACCTATGTTTCTTTGGGCCTGGCTTACTTCACTTAATATAATTTTTTCCAAGTTTTTCCATTTCCTAACAAATAGGACAATGTCATTCTTTCTGATGGAGGCATAGAATTCCATTTCTTCAAAGTTTATAATTCTGAAACATCTGGCCATGTTGATTTCAGGTAAGGATTGTGAATCTGTTTTCTCTCAAATAATTTAGAAGGTATAATTTATTTTTAAAATGTGACATGCTGCTGGATGCTGATGGCTCTTGTCTACAAGCCTAGCAACTCAGGAGGCTAAGATCTGAGGATCACAGTTCCAAGCCATCCAAAACAGGAATTAATCACCAAAAAGCCAGAAGTGGAGCTGTGGCTTAAATGGTAGATCACCAGCATAAAAGCTCAGGGATAGTGCACAAATTCTGAGTTCAAGCCCCAGAACTGGCAACAAAAAAAAAAAAGAAAGAAAAGAAAGAAAGAAAAAAGACAAGTGAACTGCTTTCATATTTTACACCATTTGTACTTTGTATATTAAATGCATTTTAAATAAAAATTATAAATCACTGTTTCTAATCAGAGAATCCCAAAACTTAAGGTTCGTATAGGCAATCTGGGACCATTAACACCCTCACTTCACAGATGAGAACCTTTTTCAGGGAAATATGATATTCCTACACAAGGGTGCAGTGCTGAAGTTTTTCACCTGCTCCTTATGACTCAAAGCTCCCAATAGGCAGACTTTCAATTAGTTCTAATTACCAACAGGTACTCACAAGAATGGGCTGGTAGCAGCAAAGATTACAGTTCTTGGCAAACTCACTTTGCGTGATTTCTAAGTTTCTAAATCATCCTTTATATCTCTACTGTCACAGGGGCATGGGGACAGAAGGAACGTGGACAAAGTTGTGAAACTAATACCAGATGGTCCAATAAGGACCAGACAGTGGGCCACCAAGGAGATCAATCTAAACAAAATGACAATTACTCATAGTTACAGGTCAATAAGATGCAATGCAACAGACCTCTCATTCTTTACCATTTGTCCCATAGAAAGGAAGAAAGGCTCACCTTGAAGGAACCCATGGCATTGTGTTGGGGACAGTGACAGCAGACAGGATTCATTCACCCAGTTTTTTGATAGGGAAAAGAACAATCCAAACTTCCTTGGTGGGTAAACCTTTTGTAAACTCCACTAATTGCCTATGAAAATATCATGCCTACTGACACATTCTGACCAAGATGCATTCTACTCACAAATGGATGTGTTAAGATGAACCCCTTTGAACTAGCCAATGCTAATTAAAAAAATAATTGCTAATCTGACAGAAAATATCTGTCACCAGTTTCATTAAATTGAAAGAGCAGATTTTATGTAACATTATACAATGCAGACATACATGCATAGAGAGATGACCAGAAAAGTATTGGAAAAGTAGGTAGAGTATGCCAGGCACAGTGACTCATATCTATAATCCCAGCTACTCAGATTATGAAGATCAGAACTATTTAGGTCCAAGTCAATCTGGCAAGAAGTTATAAAAATCCCATCTCAGACAGTAAGCTGGGTATGGCAATATGCATCTGTGATCCCAGTTGCACCAGACACATGAGTAGAAGGCTCATAGTTTGAGTCCAGCTCTGGGCAAAAGTGTGAGACCCTACTTTTAAAATAGCCAAAGCAAAAAGGGCTGAGCTCCTGCCAAGCAAGCACAAGACCTTGAGTTAAATACCAATTCCACCAAAAAGACAGAGAAAGAAGAAAGAAGTCAGGTGCCAGGGACTTGAATCTGCAATCCTAGCTACTCAAGAGGCTGAGAACTGAGGATGGCTAATCTCAAGTAGGAGAGAAAACCAGAAGTGGAGCTGTGGCTCAAAGTGATAGAGCGATAGTCTTGAGTGAAAACAGCTCAGGGACAGTGCCCAGGTCCTGAGTTCCAACCCAAAAAGGAAGGAAAAGAGAGAGAGAAAGAGAGAAAGGAGGGAAGGAACGAAGGAACGAAGGGGGAAGAGAGAGAGAGAAAGAAAGGAAGGAAGGAAGGAAGGAAGGAACTGTACAGTATCTTTACAATAAAAAAATATAAAAAAACTTTTTTTTCTTTAAGTAGTTGTACAAAGGAATTGCCATTTAATAAAGCAGTGTGTGAATTCAGTGGGGAAAAATAAAAGAAGAGAGAGAAGGAGGGGAGGAGAGAGGGGGGAAGGAAGGAAGGAAGGAAGAACAAAAAAAAGCTGATCATAATTTTCAACATTGTTTTATTTTTCCATACCAAAGTCGCATTGCAGTTATTAACAACAATAACAAAAAAAACGAAACCAAACTGATTTTTTAGACTAACCAAAACCCAGCAATATTCAGAAATTATAAAAGGGAAAAGAGACAATAAACATTGGCTGAATGTCTGCCCTACACTCAGGGCCAGGAATGTGAATTCTATCACTTTTGTTATTTTGCTTGAGGAAGAAACAAAATGAGCGCCAGGACATTTCTGAATGTAGCCAGTCTCTTAGCAAAGCAAACCCTGGAACCAGAAATCAGAATAACCCTGATAACCACTCAAGACAGCTGCCTTCTCTGGGCCTCTTTTTCCTTTATCTGTAAACTAAAAGACTTGGTCATCCCCCAAGTTATTTCTAGTACTAAGTATCTACAAGCCATGATCTGATTCCAATCTTTGTTTCTTTCAGATTCATTTAACAATTGGCCCAGCACGGTCAACTGGTCCACCAGACGTTGGTTCAGGGCCATCAAATTATGTGTATTGATGCAGAGATGTAAAATTGCTTTTGTAATCTGTGGAGGATTTTGCTACCCACTTAGCTTTGTTGCGTAACTCGCAATTATCTTCGCAAAACAGACAAGTCTATTTACTCTCTCATCTAGGTTCCAGATGGAGCCAAACTGCCCCTCCCCTTTCTTAATAGAAAAATCCCCAAATCTCAGGTGGGAGTCAGGGATAACTCAGGAGATTTGGCAGTAGGAGCTTGGAATCTTTCCCACTGGGTCCCACATGCTTTATTTCCTGAAAGCTGCTTTTGTAAGGAGGCAAGAAAGGCTGTGTCAATAGTTAGAATTTCTAAATGGCTTTTGCAAATTAAACAGAATTCTATATCTGAAAGGCAAGCAGTCGAGTGCTTCTCTCCTTCTATATTATTTGCTTACAAGCAAAAACTCAAAATGCCAATAGCAGGCTCTGGGTGCTTACTGGTAGGTTCCTTCTTATCAAAACAGGCCAGGAGAGTGAATTGAACCACACAGGAAATCATATATCCACCCCTTAATAATATTAACTGGGGAAATCTCAGAGACAATGATAGCATGCACAATTATAACCACAGGCTGCAGATGGCTAAATCACAATAGTCAAACTCAATTGCTATTTGAAAAGAATAAGCCAGAAATGAATTTAAAAACATGGTTCAGAGGTCAACTTCTAATATTTTATATTCTGTACAGTGCAAGTCCTCTTTTTGATGAGGGAAGGGGACAGAGAGGTAAAGACGCCAAGCTTTCTAGGTGAGAGGAGATGGCACCTCCAATTTGGAAATTCTGCCTAAACAGCATGAAGATACTTTCTAGTTTCCGTGGGTGTCTTTCTTTGTTCACCTGGGGACTCCATGGACTAGAGCAACATTGCACTTCTTTTACTGTGGCCCATGAGAATAAGTCTGAAAACTCCATCTTTGCAATCTCTATGGAGTCATTGGCGGTATTCATGATAGGAAATCCATTTCTGAAATCTATTTCATAGATTTGAATGTTTCCTATTTAAAAAAAACTCTTAAAACTCTATTCAAATAGATTATGCACTTCATTGAGTCATTCCTTTGACAAACCATGTGGCATTATCTCCTGGCTCTTAAATATATTTTACCTTGGACACAAATCTGTGTGTTGTAATTTTTGAGAGTTTTTTTTTCTCATTTTCAGAGAAGTATATCTAAAGTACATCTTAATCCAAGTTAATAAAAGAGTCTATTTTCCTTCTCTGCTTTGGCAGGACACTCTTAAAGATGCTAATGAGTGACTCATAATCTTTGGCTAACATTTTCCTGAGAATCAGATCCTCTCAGAGCAGTTAACTCATCCACGGAGACTCTGCATGCCCACTCACTCATCCCAGCCCCAAGACTGCCCTTCTCCCTAGCATAGGAACAATTATTCAGATTCTTTCTTCCTACTCACTTGTTAAGCTGAGAATGGGTGGGGCTGGAGGTTCAAGTTATTATCTCTACTCCTGAACAACTCCCTTGTTCAAGGGACCACAAAAGTACTTCATACCACTTAAGATTTGCTTTTGTGACCACAGATTCCTTTCAAGATGATTCTAAATCCCACCTTAATGCAAGAAACCAGACATCCCTAAGAAAATGGGTAGAAAAGTCAAAGCTAGAGAACTGTCGTTAGTGTCTTTATCATGAACTTTCTCCTGTCCTTTAGGTGTCAGGAATATTCATCTTCCCCTCCATTCCCATCCTCAATCTTTTCCCTCGTCATGTTAACCATTCATTCCAGGTGGCCTCTGGGAGTTCCAACCCACTTTGTCTATCATCTCTCTGGAGTTGCTTACATCTATTGTCTCATTTCATGGCACTGAAATATAACTATCTGTTGTTAGGCCCATTTCCTCAGTGAAGGAGGAGCTAAGTCTTCATTTATATTGCCTATTCTTGGTCCAGTCCAGCACATAGATGGTTAGAGCAAGAAGGAATAGACACAAAGTTTGTTGTAGCTCTCTGAATGACTTAAGAAAAGAAGCACAATTTCATATTCAAATGTATGACTGTTTGGTATCAGTGAATAAAAAAAAAAAGAAAAGAAAAGCACTTAGTCTTTTGTATGTTCTTCCCCCACTGCATAACCCCTGTTTTCACTGTATTTGATTCTGATGTTCTGCATCTTGTACATACATTTTTCTAATTTGGGGAAGGGAATGGATATAGCAGAATGCTTAAATGGGGATGCAGGTTGATCCATTGTGACGACAATGAGATGTACAGGACACTATGTTGAAAATTAACTTCCCAAGGTCAGGGGGAGGAGAGGGAGGAGTTGGGGAAGTGGGCAGGGAAGGGATGGTAGGGGAAAAAAACAAAGGAGGAGATAACAATGCTTGATAGGAAGTGTACTCATTACCCTACTCATGTAACTGTAACCCCTCTGTACAGTATTTTTACAATCTATATCTATCTATATCTATCTATCTATCTATATCTATATCTATATCTATCTCTCTCTCTCTATATATATATATATAAAGCATTTGGTAAAAGAAAATTAAAAGTATCACCCATGTCTGTGTGCCTACCTAGGCACTGGCATACTTGTTTTACTCTGCCTTATATTAAGACTAGGTATTATGCAATTCACATGATTCTACTATCTCTACCACTTTGGCTACCAGGACAAACACTTCCAGCACAACCTCCATACCTCCGCATGCCTTCATCCAACTTCTCTAACACCTCCAGCATGTTGCTCACCTCCTCCACCATCTCTACTTCCTCTATCACCACCTCCCCCATCTCCTCACCTCCTTCCATCACCTGTTCTCTCACCACCTCAGCTGCATTATCCACTCGTCCACCACCTCTACCACCTTCCTCACCTTCTTTATCACCTTGGCCACAATCCTACCACCTCTTCTACCATCTTAACCATAACATTCACCACCCCTCTTATCACCATTCCCTATGCTACCATCTCTACTGCTTCAACCTCCACCATTTCTGCTACTTCCTATTTCCAACTCCATCTACTGCCCCCTCCATCTCCATCATCTTCTCCAGCACTTCCTCTATCAGCCTCTATTATGTTCTTTGCCTCTACCCTCATCCTTACCACCATCTCTTCTCCTCTACTTACGTCTACACACAGGGTAGATGAGTCACCTCTACCATAACCTCCAGCACCACAAGAATTTCCTGCTCTTCAAGAACCATCTTCCTCAAATATATCTGGGGAACGCAATAGAAATTAATTCTATAATCCCTTCTGTTCCCTACTGTCTCTTACTTTCTCTTTTTTGTTATCCTGGTCTTTTACTATTTGTTCTTTTCACACTCTTGTATCCCACAGTAACATACTGATACCATCATGGTAAACCTAGCAGAACCTGCTCTCATTAAGTGTGTGAAAATAAAATTTGTTTGCAAAGCTTCATTAGGCATTTTGTAGACACTTGGAGTGAGGTGAGAGGAGGCACAGATTATGTAATAAAGTGTACCTTCCCTGGTCTCCACCAGCCAGCGCCTTCACGCCACCATTCTCAAATCTGTTTTCCCTGGTAGTCATGGAGTAGAAATGTAAGAAAATTCTTGTCTCTCTTCTAAAATTTAATATTTAAAAGCTATTTTACTCACTGAAAATTTCTTTAGCTAAGGTAAAAAAAATGTCTAGATGCAAGGCACAGAATAAACTGGGCATGCTGCCCGTACCAAAGATAAACTGGAGACAGGACTGTAATTCTAAAGGGTCCATCCATCCCCCAGTGATTGCCTTCCTTCTGTCACAGACACATACATGAGCATCACAGCAGAAAAACATACTTGGCCTTAGGTGGAATGTGTTTGGGATGATGGAAAACAGTACAGTAAGAATTCAAGGCGTAATGAAACATAAACATACAACACAAAGGGAATTTACCATAAAATCCAACTCAGCAGGCCTTCTGTCTCAGTTATAGAGACTTTGATAGAAAGATATGGAGATCTTTGGGTGCTAAAGTGGCCACCAGAGGAAGGTACACTTGAAGGATGAGCCAGCCCCCAGATCTATGTAGCCCCTGGAACCAACTACACAGATCAAATAAGAAAGTCCACACATGTCCCTGAAACTGCTATTTTCTTTATGTCCCCAAAGATTGGCTCCTTCTTGATGCAGTTATGAAGCTCAGCTTTAAAAAAATGAAAAAATAATGACACAGGTTTTTTTAAACAAACAAATGTAAAAGATTTCAACGTTATCCATACTTAAGAACATTTAGAATAATGAATTGTGTTCAGCTCAGGTCTTACCTTTCACTGGTTCACAGGGTGATAACAAAAAATTATTTCAAAAGAGAAAGTTCCTAGCCGGGCGCTGGTGGCTCACACCTGTAATCCTAGCTACTCAGGAGGCTGAGATCTGAGGATCGCAGTTCAAAGCCAGCCCGGGCAGGAGAGACTGTGAGACTCCTATCTCCAATAAACCACCAGAAAACTGGAAGTGGTGCTGTGGCTCAAGTGGTAGAGCGCTCGCCTTGAGCTGAAGAGCTGAGGGACAGTGCCCAGACCCAGAGTTCAAGCCCCATGACCGACAAAAAAAAAGAAAAAAAAGAAAGTTCCTAATTTTGTGATGGTCATCAATATATTTTAAATGACATGCTAGATGTAACAACCCTGTGACTTGAGAAAAAAATATATATCATTTCCAGAGAAATGCCAGGTATTCTTCATGAAAGTTCACCTGGAGACAATGTCCAAAAAACTTTTGCCAGGCAGAACTGGTTATTCCCTATAATCATAGCTACTCAAGAGGCTGAGAGACAGAAGATTGTATTCAAAGTCAGCCCATGCAGCAAAATCTGTAGGACTCCATCTCCAAAGTAACCATTAAAAAAAAAAAACCCTGGAAGCATGACTTAGTGGCTAGATCACCAGCCAAGCAAACAAGTCACCTCTAAGCCTCACCCAGCTTTATTTTTTCTTATTTTATTTGTCATATCTGATGATCTCATCATGCCTTATTTTTCCATCTGATCACCACTCAGCATAATATATATTAGGTTTTTTTTTTTTTACTTATTTTCTCCTCCTAGTGGAACATAAATGCCATAAGAGCTTTGACATCTGTTTTCTATTCACACAGTTATAGCCTCACTATATAGGGTAGTGCTTGGCACACAATATTTGTTCTATAATCAGTTCATTAATATATGTTTCACAATAGAAAAATCTACAGCTAGTTAAAGGAATGGTTGTATCTCTAAGCAATACAAACAATTTTAATAGAAATATAAAATTATCAGTGAAAACTGAAACATGTTCCCATGCATTTGCTTAGCTTCCAGTTTCATCCCAAATGAAGTCATGAGCACAGTTTTCATGTTTGCTTGCTATTCGATCGTTCCACTTTGCTTCTGAGTCCATGGAAATGAAACCTATCCTTGGTAGCCTCCCAGTCTCTCCCTACCTCAGTTCTCTCCCTTCTTAATGGAAAATAGAGAAGACATGGAGAGAGACTGGAGGAAAAGTATGTGTCAGGGACAAATTTCATCTAGCATAAATGTCCTTACCCCTAGTGCTGTCCTTTGTCCTTCCTTCCTTCTTTCCTGCCTTCCTTCCTTCTTTCAGCTATAATTCTTCCTTTATCTAATCCCAGTTAGAAGGAACTTTATCAAGAATACAAACAATATCATTTCCTTTATATTTTGTTATAAGACTTAAAATTGGTAATTCTTATAAATAGTATATGTGTACATCTTGTGTCCAAATTACGTCTTTTGATTGGTCACATTACATACTATAAATACTGCTACATTGACATTTTGCTGTTGTATTTGGTGTTATTTGATGTTTTCCTTTTGTTTATTTATTTCCTCTTTCTTGATTTCCCTTAAATACATGGCTCAAACCTGGAATCTTAGCTATTCAAGAGATAAGAGATGAAGGAATCATGGAATCATTGAAGGAATTATTGAGGCCAGTCTTGGAGGGAGGGAGGAAGGGAGGGAAGGAAAGGAAAGGAAAGGAAAAAGAAAAATTTCAAGACCCATTCTTTACTAATGATTACTGCATGTCTACCACCTGAGCCACAGTACATGGCTGATTGCATGGGCATATGCCTAACATCTCAGCAACTCAGGGAGGCGCAAACAGGAGGATCTTAGTTCAGGATAAAGAAGATCCTGTCTCAAAAATAACCAACACCAAAAAGGGCTGATAGGGTGGCTCAAGTGATAGAATACCTGCCTAGCAAGCGTGAATTCAAATGTAAGTCTGAGTTCAAACATATTTAAGTACAAATAAAAAACCCTCTCCATGTTATTCTTCTAATCTAAATGTCACAACTTGGTAATTGTGGTGGTGACTGCCCACATTGACCTATACTCATTTTTCCTAAGAATGCCTATCTATATCATTCCCTAAACAACAGCCTAGGTATCATAACAAATTTTGATCTCTCCTTATACCATCCCCCAAATATTTAATAAATTTAATGTTCACACACAAATTTAGAAATTTGGTCTTGTTACTTACTATTCGAGTTTGTTATTTCCACAAAATACAGCATTAAAAAAAAATCTAAATATCTAGTCACCTACCTAGTCAATTCTCTCCAGACTAGAAATATACTCATGATAAATGTGCATTTTCCAAAGTCAAATCCAAGTTTAGCCCCAAAGATCCCGAGAGGTGTTTATAAAGTAATGCTTTCAGAATACTATGAGTTCTTTTTTCTTAAGCTACTCAGACCTATTAGATCAAGCCCAAAGTCATTCCTTTGTTCTCTGAATACTTCCTCTATCTAGCTTTGCCCTTGATTTCAGCAAAGTGGAGAAAAGAAACTTGCCAAAAAGGAACTAGCCAAAGGCCCGCACCACAGATACAGACAGCAGTTAGTGTCAGCTTCCTGTGAAGCCAGCATGGGCTGGGGACAGCTATTCCAAGCCCTTAAAGAACCCCAGAGAGATTAGCTTGACACTCAACATACCTAGAGAAGGACAATGTGAAACCAAGCCCACAGCAATACAGGCCTGCACTCCAGTCATTATTGTAAGGTCTGTCCCAGCCATGCAGGCCCTGACCTCCCCCACCTCTTTTATTTTCTCTCTCTTAAAAGTACTTATTTATCTAACTTGACAAATATAAGTTGTATGTATTTATCAAGTACAACATGATGTTTTGAAATATGTATACATATGTACATATACAAGGGTTAGATTGAACTAATGAATATATATATCACCCCTTACACTAATAGTTTTGTGGTGAAAACATTTAAGATTCCCTTATCTTAGTAATTTTCAAATGTCTACTACATTGTTATTTATTATAGCTAATAGCCCTCCAATATAGACTTCTTGGGCTTATTCCTCCTCTCTAACTGAATTTTTTTATTTTTATAAGTTTTTTTATTGTGAAAATACTGTACAGAGGCATTACAGAGCAAGGTAATGAGTACATTTCTTATCAAGCATTGTTGCCTCCTCCTTTGTTTTTCCCCTACCATCCCTTCCCTCCCATCTCTACAAAAACACTCCTCCCCACATCTAAATTGTAAAGTTTATTTTTCAACATAGTATCTTGTACATCTCATTGTTGCAATGGGTCCACCTGTATCCCTATTTAAACAATTTGTTTTTCCCTTCCGCTCCCCAAATTATACCAACATCAAATACAGTGAAAACAGGGGTTATACTGTGGGGGGAGGGACATATAAAGCAACAAAAAAAATCACATAGAAACAATAGCAAGAAAGAAAAAAAAACACTTGTGTCCTTATCTTGGAGTTCATTTCCCTTAACATCATCTTATCTGACCTTTTCTGCTTGTCTCAGACATATACTACCTATTGCAAATAAGGGAAACCATGGGACCTATGTTTCTTTGGGCCTGGCTTACTTCACTTAATATACTTTTTTCCAAGTCTTTCCATTTTTTCCAAGTCTTTCCATTTCCTAACAAATGGGGCAATGTCATTCTTTCTGATCCTCCCCACCTCTTGAGTAAGTCTCCACCCAGTATCCTGTGTAACTGGCACACCTGCAGACAGTCACCGCAGTCATCTCCCCCTCCAAGATCACATGCTGGGATGCCCCTGGTCATACCTCCCATTGGACCGAGGGAGGGTCCAGGCCCTGAGGTCACATCCGCATATTGTTTGGCCACACATTCCCTCACCATGGTGGGACCTCAGCTCAGCCCTTCGGCCATGTGCTTCTCCACCATGCATGGTAGGGCAGCAATTGGGTAATACAATAAACTTCTTTTCCTGCCTGAATACCACATAGTGTTCTCTTCATCGGCTACCTAGCTAAACCTCCTACCTATTTAATTTCCTACCTAACAATTATATGCACTCATTCTTATATCGATGTCTAAAGTATTTAAGAGTATGGAGTTTTCTAATACTTGTGTTATACAGCTCCAAAGCTGTGCCTTAGATACAACTATCAACAGAAAACAGAGATGATGAATGAAGCACTATGCCTGTCCCCAGGATGGAAGATGAATGCAAAGCCATAAGATGTTCAGCAAAAATTTTTTTAAAAATTTAAAACCCAGTAATCTTGGGGGACAAGAAATAGGAGGGTGTTGAGGGAAGGAAAATACTTTCTCCTCTGTCCCAGGCCCGGGGATATAACTCATCCGGAAGGTCTCTATTGCCCCCAACTGATCTCTTTTGCTTTTCATTAAAGCTCAAAATTCCTTTCCAGGGAGACAAAGTCTCTAAATTAGAGAAAACTAGATGAAAAATAGAAGTGTGGTGGATTGGTTAGCATTTGTTGGAAATCAGGACCAATTCATGTAGAAATGACTAATATCAGATCACCATCAGTGTGGAAAGAGGACCGAGCTCAATTATTCCTAAATCCTGGAACTGGAGGCTTCGGGAATCTCACTGACTGTGCAAGCAGGTGTCACAGTACCATCCAAGGGGTGCTTTCTGTTGATTTTATTACTGGAAAAACAAATAGAATCCCAGGAAATATATATTGCTAATCCAAGTCACCTCAGAAAGGACGGTGTCTCGAAATCCAGTTGCTGTTTTCACCTGCTGGCATCTAAAATGTGGATTTGTATTCTAGGTTTTAGTTTTTTTTAATTATCTTGAAGTAGTTGTACAAAGGGATTTTGATTCAACGTATCAATCTATAAGTACAATGTGGATTCATACACTAAATCCTAATGATCATAAGTACTTCTTGCCTAGCTCTTTATTCCTAAACCTCTAGACAGAAGGCCACAGGTTCCAGTTCCTTCCTTAGCACATCAATTTGATCACATCAACTGGTTCCTAGATCAGCCCTTCAAGGGCACTTCCAAGGTGACTCCAAGGACAGTGATAATCTCTCCAATCTGTCCCTGTCCACAATGATCTGTCCTGCCTGGCTTTAGTTTTGCTCACAGCTGCTTTTTCAGCTCTCTCAATGAGATCTCCACGAGCATAGACAATGGGGACAGAGGGGTCTAATGGGGGAGGGGTGACTAGGACGCCTTTTGTGCTTGTTGGAAGCTCCAGCCTGGTTTAATAACCCCAAGCACCACTTGGCGGGAAGCAAGGTATAAATATATGCTAATGGGAGGTCTGGCTTCTTGTCACAACACATTGCAGGCTGCATTCGTGCAAGATAAAATAAAAAGATTAGATGCAATCTTGAAGTCAATCAGAAAGCAAGAGGAAACCAGAGAGAGAGAGAGAGAGAGAGAGAGAGAGAGAGAGAGAGAGAGAGAGCTCAGATTGTCAACAAGGAGAAGCAGAAAAATGACTTGAATCGAATTGCAGTTTATCTCGTTAAGCGTTCAAGGAAACCAATTTCTCTCTGCAATTGGAAGGCAATTTAAACATTTCTAGTTTTACCAAAGTTTAAAATTTTCCAGTGAAAGAATGAGGTTTTCTTTATTTCTGCATATCTGACATTTTCCCTGGACTTTCAGTGACTAGAAGGCCTAAGATAAGAGAGTATTTAAAGAAAGGAGAGAGCACAGTTATCAAGAACTAAAGAAAAGATGGTGCTAAAGAAATATTCATAGGATTTTTTTTAGCCCTTTGGGATTCTGAGCCCAAAACCTAAGGAAGCTAAAATGGATAGAAGATAGCCAGGCTACAGGGTCTAGGACTGGACAAATGGGCAGGTGGGATTAATTGATAAATACAGGTGCTATATTCAATTAATGGATGTCAATATTATATAGCAGTCTAAAAGCCAAGTTACATTCCATTGAAATGAGTGATGTCCCAAGCCAAAGACACCATTCACAATGAACTTGAATCTTCATAAGCCCTCCTCCAGATTTCTACAAGCTTAAATACATTGGCAGTGACCTCTCCTTGGCAATGGAGTTGTAACTGTTCCTTCCTGTGATAAAAATTATAAATCACCACAACCACCGTATTCAATAGAAATCACTAACTGTGCCCATCAGCTCAGCTACTCAGGAGGCAGATATCAGAAGGATTGTAGTTCCAGGCCAGCCCAGGAAAAATTTTGTCTCTTGTCTTTACTCATTACTCACCTCATACATTCAGTTAGTAGATGCTTACCGGGCCCTTAATTCCTCAAAGACTACAAAAGGCAAGTATGATGTGAAGCTAAAATTGTCTACAAAGACAAAATATAAGAGCCAGGTATGGGGCACATAGCCATAATCACAATCACTTGGGAAACTGAGGCCGGAGGATGACAAGTTTGAGACAAGCCAAGGTTACATAGTGAGACCCTGTCTGAAAAACAAAAGAAGGAATAGGAGAAAGAGGAGAAGGAGGAAGAAGAAGAAAATGAGCAGGAGGAAGAAAAGGAGGAAAAAGACAATGAGAAAGAAGAAGAGGAGCGGGAAGGAGAGGAGGAGCAGAGGGAGGAGAAAGAGAAGGAAGATGAAAAGAACAATAATAAATAGCAGATAGGGTGGCCAGTTGTTTTCTATTATTATGAGAGACAAACTCTCAGACAGATTCATCAGAGAGAATATTCAGGAACAAAAAAAAAATGCCTTCCCTGGTTTCTCTACTTCCACTGACAACTTTTCCCTTTCAATAACTTGTTGTGTGCCAGGAGGGAACAATACAAAATCCATTCCTAATGAACAATAATTATAGCTTTAAGAAGCTGCACAATCAGTGTTCAGTGATTTCATTATTAGCTAGCACCATAAATTATGCTAATGCTGATAACAGTTCTGGATGAGAGAAGTTCAGATCCGGGAGACAGTGCTGAGATTATTTACATCCTCTATTTCTGAAACAATAGACCTGGCAATTTGAAAAATCACATGATCTGATTTATTCTGGCAGGACACACATGTTGTATCAACCATAAAATTAAACAGGGCATTTTCTTTCCTCCCCCACTTCTTTTTCTCTTTTTAAAGTTTTCCTTCTGAGCTGGATGCCAGTGGCAAATCACTGTCGTCTACTACTTGGAAGGCTGAGAACAAAAGGACTGTGGTTCAGGGCCAGCCTGGGTAGAAAAGTTCACCAGACTCCTTCTCAACCCATAGCTGACTGGAGTGGGTCATACTATGGCCCACATCTATAATCCTACCTACTCAGGAGGTTGAGATCTGAAGATTACAGTTCAAAGCCAGAGTAGGCAGAAAAGTTTGCAGGATTTATCTCCAATTAGCCACCAAAAGGCCAGGATTGGAGCTATGCCTTAAGTGGTAAATTGCTTACCTTGGGCAAGCTATAAGTCCTGATTCAAACCCCAGTACTAACACACACACACACACACACACACACACACACACACACACACACACACACACACACACACATACACAAAAGAACCAGCACAAAATGGCTGAAGACATAACTCAATGATAGAGCACCAGTAGATTAAACAGAGAATCTTGGAGTCTAGATTATAAACCTAAAATTCAAGGGCATTTGTCTGAGAATTCAAAGACAAAAGCAAGCTGGCAAACTCTAATTATATCAGGTCATTTTTATAACTGTTAGTCTCTTTCACTTGAACTTAGCTCTTTTTTTCTTCTTTTTGTCCTATTCAGGGGCTCAAACTCAGAAACCTTCTGATTGCTTGGCTTGCTTGCTCATTTGGCTGGTACTCTGCCACATGAGACATGCCTCCAGGCCAGCTTTAGTTTGTTGTTTTTTGTTATTTTGAAGATGGAGTTTTATAGACTTTTCTACTCAGCCTGGCTTTGAACCACAATATCTTGAGTCTCCTGAGTAGCTAGCATTATAGGCATGAGCAATTGGCACCCAGCTGAATAAACATAATCAAGCAATTCCACGGTTAGGAGAGAATTAAAAGAACATGAATTTCTCTTGGAATTTGTATTGGCATAAAGACATGATGTTTTAGTTCTCAGGAGTAGGAAACAAAAAATTGGAAGCATGGTTTAGTTGGTAGAGCACTAGCCATTGAGCAAAAGCATCAGGTACCAAGTTCAAATTCCAGTCTTGGAGCAAAGAAGGAAGGAGTAGGAAAAAAATCTAGAAAACCAGGCCAGCACTCATTTCTTTGCTTTTGAACCAAGTAAGCAGAAGTATGGCTCAAGTGGTAGAAGGACAGCAGTGAGTATAAACAATCCAGACAGACTTTGAGAACCTGAGTTCAAGCTTCAATATTGGCACACAATAAAAAGATGAGATTATCCTTCTCTTAAGAGAAGCATGGCAGCCGGGCGCCTGTGGCTCATGCCTGTAATCCTAGCTACTCAGGAGGCTGAGATCTGAGGATCGTGGTTCAAAGCCAGCCTGGGCAGGAAAGTCCATGAGACTTTTATTTCCAATAAACGACTAGAAAACCAGAAGTGGCACTGTGGCTCAAGCGGTAGAGCGCTTGCCTTGAGCTAAAGAGTGCAGCGACAGTGCCCAGGCCCAGAGTTCAAGCCCCATGACCGACAAAAAAAAAAGAGAGAGAGAGAGAAGAGTGGCTTTGTTTAAGAATCAGTTTCAAAAGGCTGGGCCAGGCCAGATATAGAGGAGAGAAAAATCTATGGTTTCACTCTAACACAGAAAATATGTAAGTAAATGAACTAGAAGTGTAAGGTCATGTCCCATCTTGCAATGGTTAGATCACAGGTCTCCAAAACCATTTTTCTAAATATTGATATATTACAGACATTCACTAAGCATGCTATGACAGAGAAACCATTTCTACCTTCCTTCTCCATCCCCCAGGATTACCTCTTTGGTTGGCCATCTTTGGGATAAATACAGAAGTGAGCTGCTAAGAAATGTATGTTCACTTCTTAGAAAAATATTCCTGTGTTTATCTTTTACTAGGCTGAGTCTTGCTAGACATAAACCATTCCTGGTCACCAGCAAGTTAAGGTTTATTTTTGTCATACATAAAATAAACCAGGTACCGGCCAAAGGAAATGCTTCTTGGAAGCAGGCCCTGTCACAGCAATGCTGCAGAAGTTACAAATGGCTCCACGGCCCAGGCCATAAACAGTCTTTAAAAAGGCTGGCGCTGAGCTGTTGATATTAAAAATCACCTCATTAATTATGTTTGTAAACAATGCAGCTGTCTGTGCTTGCAAGCTCACTTCTTCAGCATCATAATATTTGTAACAATAATAACCATCGTTTCAAGCACAGCAATAAATAGTCAGTCCAAGAACCTCAAACGAAATCCCATGCGGGAGCTGCCACCCTGGTCATTCAAAATACATCTTCAGAGGCAGGGAGGTTGGTGGTGGTTTTTCTGTTTATAAAGTGTTCTATCAGGATCCAAAATTATACTAGAATTTTTTTGTACCTTTTTTTTCTGGGGTTGAAGAGGTAGGGGTCACGGTGATACAGGTCAACAGGTAATTTGAGGAGAGTCACAAATTTGAACGAAAATCTGAGAAACTAAAGAAGTGCACGGGTTGGCTGGGAAAATATCTCATGTGCCCTAGAGCATGATGGGAAAATGGCAATCCTTCCTCTGGGAAAGAGGTTATTAACGGTGGCATTTTGAGGTTCCAGTTAATTAGCTGTACCTTCTCTGTAGCCATTTAGTTATACTTTTATCCTACAACTATTCATGTGTGTGTGTGTGTGAGAGAGAGAGAGAGAGAGAGAGAGACAGAGACAGCGAGACAGAGAGACAGAGACAGAGAAGCTATGTGTGTATCCCAGTATTGGGGCTTGAAATCAGGGCCTGCACACTGTCCCTTAGCTTTTTCACTCAAGGCTGGCACTCTACCACTTGAGCCACAGCCGCACTTCCGGCTTCTTTGGTGATTTATTGGAGGTAAGAATTTTCATAGACTTCCCTGCCCTATCTCAGCCAGCAGTGCCCAACCTTACAACCATTTATTAAACACCTGCCAGGTATGTACCAGTTACGGGAGAGAATTCACACACAAATATCCATTTTAGATGCCTGTGGGTGATGCAACTGGAACCTTCCTGATGGATACATAAAATAAGTGACCTGGTATTTATTTGCTCTTAAGTTGTATCTTTACAGCACATATTTCTAAAGTTAGCCCAGCCATTGTGAGTCCTTAAAAAAGCAAGAGGATGCTGTCAGCCTGCAACATAGGTAAGCTGGAATTACTACGCCACTTTCCACATGAAGGACAACACCTTCATACCTCATTTATGTCTCCTCCATAGGTAAATTTTAATTCTGAACTTCACAGGAGAGAGATAAATGTGGCATCCAATTCCAAAGCATTGCCCATGTTCTGTCTCTGTCCCTCTCTTTCCCTCGCTCACTGTGTATATATTAATTTTATAGATCTTTTTATTGTCTGAACTACACTGGTTGCGTGAGAAGCAGAACAATAGGCCAAGAAGTTCCATTTCACACATGCCATCCTTATAATTCAAATAGGACAATAAAAAGAGAGAAAGAGAGAGAGATCTATAAACTGGTGATAAATCAGTGTCCTAAACCAAATTAACCATCGAAATAGATTATCATAAAAATAACACCATGAAAAATATTCTTCACCTTCCTGGTTCAGCTGCCTGTAATGGAGAAAGGGAGAGAGACTCTGTGTGTGTGTGTGTGTGTGTGTGTGTGTGTGTGTGTGTGTGTGTTATGCGTGTGCGCACACGTGCATGCACACACATATGCGCATGCATGTGTCACACAGACAGCTGTAGACATGCATGTACAGGCCAAGCATACACACATGTGTGCACATACACAGACCCATGAAGAAATCCAGAAGCTATATTGTGTCTGCTGCTTGTTCTCCCAGTAATGGCAGAGAGCAAAGAAACTCCTGGATCAATCATTAGCATTTCCCAGTTTCTAATGCTTAACTTTCCTTTCAATATGGTAAATAATAACCATGTACCGAATGTTATGTTAGACCCTGAGGCCATAAAATGAACTAAAATGGATAAGACTCTTGTCCTCATAAAACAGAACAGATAGACACTGATCAAATAGCCACACAGTTTTGTAATAATGTGAGTCTAATGAGTTTGATGAATTATATTCTGTCAGTTTGGTTTGGGTGGTACAGATCAACTCCCAGAATCAACTAACTCCATTGTATGGCTATTGATTGTCAATAGGCCACAAAAGGAATTTGATATTTTGAAAATGCAAGTTTAGGAGAATCATCACTTTTTGTTATGAATATAACGAGGGATAGACTCAAAGGTTAAAAAGACTCCTGAAAAGTGCCATTCAGAAAATCCTTGGCAAGGTTGCACACAGTCATTCTAGCTATTTGGGAGTCAGGGATTGGGAGATTCTAAGTTCAAGGCCAGCCTGAACATAAACATGAGACCTTATCTCAGATGGTGGTATGTACTTGTCATCTAGCTAAATGGGAGGCTTGATACTGAGTGGAGAGTGGTTCCAGGCCAGCTTGAACATAAACATGAGGCCTCAGTCTCAATCAAAATAGCTAGATGTGGTACCAAGTACAATTATATATAGGAAGTGTAAATAGGAGGATCAAAATCCAAGCCAAACCAAGCAGAAACACAAGAATCTATTTGAAAAAAATGATGAAAGAAGAAAGAGCTAGAGCATAGCTCAAGAGGTAGAGTACCTGCCTAGCAAGTACAAGGCCCTGAGTTCAAACACTAGTATTCACACACACACAAAGAAAAAGAGGAAGAAAGAAAGAAAGAAAAAGGCAAGGGTCACTATGAGATCAATGATCAGGAAACCCAACTTCATCTGATGTCAAGAACAAATGGATCTTTGAACCAAAGAACCAGTGGAGGTTAGAGAGAGAGAACAGGGCCAAAGGCAGTCAGCATTCCACATCAGCTGGGGATATGATGATGGACAGAGACACTCTCGAAAGCTCACTTTGTTTCCTATGGAGAGCATGTTGGCTTGAGGAGAGGAAGACAGTTATCAGGCCTCTTACCAGTCTCTGCAGACATCTAGGGAAGAAATGGGACCAGGAATCGAACACTAATTAGCTGGCTGACCTTGGATAATTTGCTTCACCCCCTTTAAGCCTCAAATTCCCCACCTGTAAAATGGCAATAATAATGGTTTTAGTGGGGATTAAAGGAGATCAGGCCTGTGGCGTGTCTAGCCTTCTGTAAGCCTTCAATAAACGTTAGCTATTGGTGGTTCTGGAGATGGAGAGAAATAGACAGATTAGGGAGATATAAATAGTCCACCAGCAAGAAATCACCCTACAAGGCATCACAAGGTGGAGTGAGACACAGATTCCTCCATAGGACACAGCATGGGAAAGGATGAACAAGAAAATTAACTGATGCCAATGGAAGTTTTCTAGATTTGAAAAGATTCTTGTTCCTTATTACAAACACTTGCTATTTAAGCTGTGAAAGGTATCTGAGACTTGCCCAGAACAGTTATATCGCTGAAAAAAGGGGGTTTAATGTCTCCCACCAGCTTCACCAAAACAAAATACTACAGAAAGGTAAGTAACTGGCCCCAGATCATAGGGCTGGGAGAAACCAAAACAAGGTGGGAAGTGGATTGAAATCCAAATTTACACCTTTCCACAGTCTCCCAAGGAGTCTTAATCCAACTCCTTCCTTCCAAAAGCTTTCAGTCTAGTCACAAAAAGAAATAGACCGGTGCCAGTGGCTCAAACATGTAATCCTAGCTAATCAGGAGGCTGAGGTCTGAAGAGTATTGTTCTAAGCCAGCCCAGGCAAGCCAGTCCATGAGATTCTTATCTCCAATTAATTGCCAAAAAAGCCAGAAGTGGAACTATGACTAGTAAAGCACCAGCCTAAGTGAAAAAGCTAGGCGACAGTGCCCAGGCCCTGAATTCAAGCCCCAGCTAACATGTATATACATTCATATATACATGCATACATGTACACATAGATACATACCCACAACCAGCCAGCCCCTTAACAACAAATTCCAGTTGAAAGTTCAGTCCTGAAATTTACATGAAAAAAATTACGGCAACACTAGAAATTGTTGGGTATGTGATTAATAGCATCAAACTTATTTCAACACTATCAAATAGTTCTTGCCATTGGATCTAGTAATGTCATTTTGAAAGCTTTATCAAAAAGCATACCAGAAGTTAAGTAAATGAAAGCAAGGTTATTTGTCGATTGCCAAAGGCAATTATTTACTTTTAAGGCAAGTTAGATGAGAGGTTATTTGCATATCCAAAACTTCTAAGGCAATAAGAAAAAAAAATACCCCTTATTAGCCACAGACTCAAAAACCAAAAGACAGCCATAATTAAATCAAACTGCTTTTCTACAGAAGCTTTAAGTAAAACTTACTCGTGGGAAGCTTAAGATAACTGATCCTGAAATGAAGTCCTCATTCAAAATCTGGGTACCAGATTTTTTTCTGTGTGTACCAATTGCAAATAATAATAAATAAATAAATTTACTGGCAGAATCCAGAACTGCTTTCCCCCAGCTGATCCTTAAGGGTGTCCCCTTTAAACTTGCCAGCTTCCTCCAGCAGGAGAAGATAAAATCGTGCCGGGGTATGGATTAGCTATCATGTCATTATAGCAGGCACAGCCGTCTGTTACAGGTAAATTGCTAGGCAATGTAATAACAATGCGGTTTATTTACTGTGCAGGCTGCTTATCTACAGAAATGTTTCCCACAAACAAAGAAAGGCACAGCTAACCGCCTTCTCTTTTAGAATTACAGACTGAAGCTATGCCAGCACCTTCAGAGAATAAAAATGCTAAATAATCCCTGTATAAACAGAGTCTCTTAAAAAAAAAAAAACCACAAAGCATTTCCTAACAGAGGAAGCAAAAAAAAAAAAAAAAAAAGGACAACTGGTGTGTGGAATGTTCACCAGATCCTCCTCTGGCTCCTATCACTAGGGATTAAATCACATTCCGAGCAGGGGAAGGCTCAAGAATTGTCAGACTCTTTCCAGCAGCAAAGCACACCTGGCCATGGAAGGAGGGGAAGCAGGAGGAGGAAGTTGTTCAGGTAGGGTACCATTTGTTGTATACTCATGGCCTTCCCCCTTCAACACCATTTCTTTGCATTCTCCAAACAACCCCAAAAGGTGAGTCCTAACACTTACCCTCATTCAAGCTGATAGTAAGGAACTTGTCTCTGAAGCTGGTGGCTTGAAATCCAAAATAGGTCTGCCTCTCTCCAAACTGGAATTTTTAACCTCTACATGAGATGGTTGGTTAAGAACTTGGGGCCTCATGTAAGGTTAGATGAGCATGTGCATATGGGACATTTGCATTCCCATCATTGGGGCCCACCTTATGCACACATCCATGGGCTCACACTCTGTGTTCCACAATGAAGGCTGGTACCACAAAGGGCACTGATTTACTGAAAACTTAGTAGATGGTCTTAAACAGGTAGCTTTTCGTTGATAGAAGGGATGCATTAATGAATGAAGGGATGAAGAAATCCAATTAAGGAGGCTAAGGTTCCACCTAAGGAGACATGACCGGAATGTGATTACTCCAAAAGAAAGCTATAACTTAATCAATAGGATTAACATATCTTAAGAACACGTGCACAGAAGTAAGGTAGTAGTCTGCCCAGAATTTAAAAAAAAAAAAAAGGAGCACTATTGAATTTTCCAGTGTTTATCCAAATGTGCCCAAGGGAGATACAGAATAGTATATTTGGTAGTCAATAAAAATAGGTACCAAGATTCAGTTCACCTTAGTCTTTGTAATATCTTTATAAACGTGTACTTTGTACACATATGCGCACATGTGTGTGTGTGTGCGCGCACACACACACACACACACACACACACACTACAGTTCTTACAAGGAGGAACTTGCAATGACAATGGAAACAATTCTCTTTTGTTTGTACTGGTCCTGGAGCTTGAATTCAGGGCCTGGGCACTGTCCCTGAACTTTTTTGCTCAAAGTTGCACTTCTACCATTTGAGCCACAATTCCTGCTGTTTTGGTGGAGGGTTGCTTTTTTTGTTTTGTTTTGTTGTTTTTTGTGGAGGTTTTTTTTTTTTTTTGGCAGTTAATTGGAGATAAGAGTCTCACAGACTTTTCTGCCTAGGCTGGCTTGAACTGCAATCTTCAGATCTCAGTCTCCTGGGTAGCTAGGATTACAGGCGTGAGCCACCAGTGTCTGGCCATAAACAGTTCTTAAATGCTCTGTAATATTATAAAGTATAAACTATAGAGTTCAGAGAAGATAAACATAATCCAAGGTCTAGGAAGAGTTCCTGAAGTAACCTTTGTGTTTCCATGGATAAATAGTTGTCATTTAGGCCATTAGGGATAGAAAGAAGGACAGAGAAGTTGTTCAAGTCACAGCAGCTTGAGGGATAAAAGTACTAATCCACAAACAGAAAATGAGGTGTTAAAGAAGCCTGAGATTTATCCTCAGGGAAACAGGGAACCATGAAGGATGCTAGCTGGAGAGCAACAAGACCACCTTGCCTTGTACAAAGCAATATAAGCATTATAGAAAAAATGTAAGTCAAGGATATGGACAAACATCAATGAGGTGGAGCAGCCAATTGAGAAACTACTGTCTCGATCCCTGGAGAAGATGGGGCCGAGGTCAACAGTAACCAGGATGAAGAGGAGAGGGCAAAGCAAATGTTTAGGAAGTAATGCTGTTAACTGGTTGGATGGGAGGGAAGAAATACAAGTACTAATCAAGAATAATTCCAATTTTTTTTTCTTTTTGTAAAACCAGTAACTCTCCTTTATTTACTTATTGCCGGTCCTGAGGCTTGAACTTGGGGCCTAGGCACTGTCTCTGAGCTTCTTTTGCTCAAGGCTAGCACTCTACCACTTGAGCCATAGCACCAGTTTTTTCTGTTTATTAGCACTGGAGGAATCAAATCCAAGGCTTCATGCATGCTAGGCAAGCACTCTACCACTAAGCCACATTCCCAGCTCCAAGTTTCTTTTTCTTTTAAATCACTCATGAATAGTTTTCAATCAGTGTCACTATGATTCTATAGCTACTATACTGAAGCTATTAACTACTTTCATTAATTCAATGAGCAAGGAGGAGGAAAAACTCAGAAGAAATTGGTGTACTTCAAATTCCCCTTTAATTATAAAACACTAAAGATGAGCTCAGTCTTAACTCTGTTTTCTCAGTCTTGCTATTCTCTCCCTTTTTTCTGGAGGGGGGCGATGCTGGTTAGTGGGGTTTGAGCTCAGACCTTAGCTTTTTTTTTTTGCTCAAGAGTGATGTTCTACCAGTTGAACCACAACTCTGCTTCTGGTTTTTTGCTGGTTAATTAAGAGTGTCGTGGGACTTTTCTGCCCAGGCTGGCTTTGAGCGAGGGTTCTTGGATGTCAATCTCTTGAGTAGTAGGGCTATAGGCCCATGAGCCACAAACTCCTGACTCTTTTGTCTTATCCATGCACGGAAGACAGGACTTGGCCAACCATGCCTCCATATATACTCTGTTCCACATCATCTTGACTGTTCAGTCATCCAGTGGCAGAAGAGGGTGCCCTGTGGCCCCTGAGTTTCTACTGATGATTCTTGGGACTTTTTTTTTTTAACCCCCCTTAAGATAACTGCTCTGAACACCAGCAGGCCTCCCTGCGCACTAAAGTTGCGCTGCAGTGCCACCTAGCGTCTGCTTCTGGTAAAGACCCAGAGCCAGCCAATCTTGGACAACAGCTGGCTGTTGCAGAGAACATATAGCCACCCTGGCTTCGAATGGACTATGCATTTCCATCTGGAGCTATGGCTTGTTAAATTGCATCATCAGATTGAATTTCATCTTCATATTCGGATTTGGAGGCTGAAGGGTTGTGTATAAAAACCACCTTCATTGCAAGAGAACTTCAGTTGGAGAAGGCATGGAAAAGGTAACATGGAAGCTTCCAGATCTTTCCTGTGGGGGTTAAAGCTGTTTCATGGAGGTCTAAGAGAGGTGAAAACCAGTGTGGCCTGACCAGGGAGCCAGATAGCAATGGAATACGCATGTGCCATGCATTAGGCACCCACGGTCCATTAGCTCTCATTTAGTGTTTCTTCTCTGGCAGATTAAGTACAGGCATCAAACACCCCAGTCCTTTTATGACACATAAATCACAGGTCAGTGCTTTCCTTGGAGACTCTTATTTGCTGAGTAGTTACACCAGGACCAAGGAAGCAACATTTTAGCACACTTAGAGACCCAGGGGGGATGAACTGATTGCACAGAGCAGAGTCAGGAATTTGTCACTGCAATTTAACTATTAAGCCTTCCTCCTGCTTGAGAACTGATACATCCTTGCAGATCTCCAACCCACAAGAGCTGCCTTTCGCCCAAGACTGCCTTCACCCTCCTTCTCTGAGTGCCCATGGAAGGGAGAGCAGGTGGAGAGATTACCCCCCACACACATCTCATGGGCCACCAGTAATTACATTGAGGTGGATCTTTTCCACATTAGACCCCACAAATCTCTCTGGATAATTTATATGAGAAGTACATAAAACTAAGGGAGCAGTGATCTGAGCCAAGGGAAAGTGAGGCCCTGAGTGAGAGAATGGCCTGCTTTCTGCATTTCCTGGGCAGGTAGCCTGGTCTTTTTATGGATTCCCAAATCTACTTAGAATGGAGCAGATATCTTAGTTTCCTCATTGTTGTCAAAGCAACTAAATGTTGGAACACTTGTCCAACTCAGATTGAGATTTCTGCTCCTATTCCACTCAACTGGGGAAAAATCTCCACAGCCTGCATTGCCTACCAATGTCCCACCCTCCCACTAAAGGCAGAAGTTAGCTACCCTATGGGGCAGGGCTGGGGCAAGGGAAGGCAATTGGAATAGAAGGCAGAGCACTACCACCTATCCACCCACCGGAGTGCACTGGACTGCCACAGGAAGGCACAGACACTGACACCAAGAATTTAGGAACTATTAGAACAGGTTTTAAAACAAGTTCGAATCTACCATAGGTAATTTTAAAATATCAAAGCTTGTCTTTTGGGTATTTTTTCCCATTTTCTAGTTTGTACAGGTGTAGGTATAGGGGCTCAGCTTGCTTGCTTATGGCTGGCACTCTACCACTCGAGTCATACCCCCCAGTCCAGCATTTTGCTAGTTATTTTGGAGCTGAAAGCTTGTAGATTTTTCTGCTCAGGCTGGCTTCAAAGTTCAGTATGCCCAAACCTGAGCCTTCAGAGGAGCTAGGATTTCAGGTGTGGGCCATTGTTGCCTGGCTTCTAGTATTGTTTACTGTGTTTTACAAAGATGACTAGTTCATAATTTATTGGAAATGTGTGTGTGCACGCACAGATCCTTCATTGCCTGTAGTCTGAAGGGCAATATTTTAAATTCCCCCTTCACACTCTAGTCAGTCCCCATGACCATCCAGTGGGCAAAAACTGAAAGGCAAAACAGGGATAGTGCCAGGCCTTCTCTCCAGAGAACAAGGATGGCTCAGAAGCAGCAAAGCTTGTGCTTTCCATCTGATGACAAGGACAAGAGCACCCTTGGATTAGTCTGATCAGAGGCAGGCCCTTGAACTTCAGGTTCAAGTACCCCCAAACATTTGTATCTAGAAAAGACCTAAGATCCAACAGCCCCCATGGTGTTGAGACCCAAGTATTTCAAGCAAGGGTAGAGCTACTTTCAAAGCAAACTTTGGGACTGCAGCCAGAGGGGAACCCCAATGCCCACCTGGGTTAAGGGGATTCTAATCCCTCTTGACAGTGGTTTGTTCTCTGTGCCATACTTCCAGACACTCCCAGCACACACATAGCAGCAGCAGCAGCAGCAGCAGCAGCTCCCTCACTTCCTGGAGCCTGTCAACCTCTCTGAGCAACATCACCTTCTCAGGGAGTCAGTGGCAAGAGCAGAGATGTGGACGGTACATGGCTGCCCTGTTTCTTGGTACGGAGTTTGGTTCCAGCTTTATCCTCTTTAAGGCAGGAGGCCCCTAGGGATGCAGAATTAGTCCTTACACTGTGTCAGAAAATTAAATAACTTATGTGTATGTGTGTGTGGCACTGAGATTTGTACTCAGATGCTCCATCTCTTGTTTCATGTCCCCAGCCCTTTTTGTCTCTATCTATTTTGAGATAAGGTCTCATGGGATTTTGTTGCTGTTTTGTTGTTGCACAGGACCAGCCTCAGACTATGACTCTCCCACCTTTGTCTCCCTGGTAGCTGGGATCACAGACAAATCACTCAGCCTCTTTCTTGAGATGGAGCCTAGCTAACTTTCTCATGGAGTTGGCCGTGAACCTCAAACCTCCCAATCTCTACCACCTGAGTAGCTAGGATTATAGGCATGAGGACCAACACCTGTCTCAGAAATACCCTCTTAAAAGAAAAGCATTGTATCTCTTTAACACATAAAAATTAAGAAGTATTAAGAAGAAGAAAATGGAGTACATGGAGAGACATAGAAAAGGAGGAGGGAAAACTAAAGGTTATGAGTTCACAAGGGGGAGATACTAGGTGTGTGTCCCAGGGCAGTTCTGAGCACATAATGGCTCTCAGCCGGCATGCATTGATTAACAAAAATAAGGGAAATGGACAAAGAGCAAGAGGAGAGAAGATGCCTGCAGGATGCATGTGACTACCCAGCATCCTCCTGGCCTGCTGATTGGGACTCAGTGCTGACTTCCAGCCATGGGAGGAGGAAGCAGGGAAGGCCCAAGAACACAAGGCCAGTGCTTTGGGGCAGAATGAGGCTGCTGCTTCTCTGAAACAAGGTTCTTGCAGGGCCCCCTATTTTTTATCCCCACCCCACTCCCCTCCCCGCCTCCCCACGATGTTGTCTTAACACAGGCAAGTTGCTGATTTCATTGGAAACAATTCCCAAACAGGATATGGCATCTCCACCAGCGCCCGGGCCTTGGCAATCACTGAACGCAGGTGTCTCATGCAAAGTGCTGCCCAGCACGTAGGGCTCAGGGAGCCAGGGAGCAGGGTGGAGGTCTGGATGGGGGCCCAGGACAGGGGGGAGGGGGGAGAGAGAAGCACTGAGCCCTGGAGCATCCCCTGCCTGCCAGAAACTAGACTGCTCCCTCCTCTCCCTGGCCTCCCATTAACCCCACCACCAGCCCCATTGGTATAGGAATGGGAATTCTCTCTTGTTATTTCTATAACTCACAAGATATAAATAAATATGTAAAAATAAATAAACCAGTCTCAAAGAGAGATATTTAACATGAAGCAGGAGAAAGGAAGAAAGACAGTTTCCCAAGCAAAGATCAGGTAGAACCTGCAATGTATTTTGCCACCCCTTCTGGCTAAGAAAGGGTTAGGAGAGCAGCTAATTAAGTCCTGCGCACAGGAGTGACTTCTTCATATTCTTTTTTCAACCTCTTTGCTTCAATGAGGCTCTTGCTCCAAGGCTTCTCAGAGGGTCCTGGGAAGGAGCCGCTCCCCCTCCCCAATTTACAATACAACCGGTAAATATTTTCCTCCAGAAATGTATATTTTTTAGGTAACATAATTGTAGAAACATCAATTTTCAGCTTACGTTAGAAACTCTGAATGTTTGAGGTGAGACCACAGAACTGATACCTGAAGCCAATAGATCAGGCCTGAAATATCTTGCTTCTCTCTTCCTCTGATCTCCCTCCAGTATCTCAAACCAGCCCAACCTAGCCAGAGGTCCACAGGGAAGTCTAGGAAAATGTACTTGGCAAGGACCAATCCCCTACCACATGAGCAGGGCAGGGAGGGAAAAAAGAAGTGGATCTGGGGACAAACAGGAAAATGACAGACACAGCCATCAATGACCCTCATCTGCTTCGCTTGCATTTCATCAGCAAGGGATGTAACAGGACCACACCAAGAAGCAGGGGATTCTGGGAAATGTCATTCTTGACCACAGCTTATCAACATGTTTTTGTTTTGGTTTTGGTTTTTGTGCTGGTCCTAGAGCTTAAACTCGGGGCCTGAGCACTGTGCCGGAGCTTTTTCTACTCAAGACTAGCACTCTACCATTGGAGCCACAGTGCCACTTCTGGCTTTTTGGTGGTAAATTGGAGTCTCAAGGACTTTCCTGCCCAGACTAGCTTTGAATCCATGATCCTCAGATCTCAGCCTCTTGAGTAGCTAAAATTACAGGTATGAGCCACTGGCACCTAGCAGGAAGCCAAACTTTTTGTAGATGGTTAGCATTGATATCACAGACTTGATTTTCAACCCATCCCACATCCCCAGCTTCATGAGGAACAGAACAGCAGTAAAATAGGAAGTGGGGTTCCATTAGACATAGAGACCAAGCAGGAGAAATAACTGCTCTACTTGGCACTCCTGAGAAGAAGGGACTTCCCACAAGTGTCAAAATGTCCACACAGTCCTGGCTTCCTCTGTGTGTGTGAGGTGTGTTTGTTTGTGTGTGTGTATACTAGGGCTTAAACTCAAGGCCTTATACCCTCAGTTAGCTTTTTCCACTTAAGGCTAGCATTTGAGCCATACCTCTACTCCCAGCTTTTTATTGTTTAGTTGCAGATAAGTCTCATGAATTTGTCTGCCCTAGTTGGCTTCAAACTGGGATCCTCAGATCTCAAACTCCTAAGTAGCAAGGATGATAGGCATGAGTCACCAGTGTCCAGTGAGACCAGGCTTTTTCAATGAGCTATTGATAGCAGAGGTCCTATCATGAAACTTTGGAGTGAACTGGGGAATTGAAGCATGAAAGAATTAAGTCAATGAGCCATGCTCACCAAGCTTATGGCTCTATTAGGAGTTGCCTGGGAAGTGGTGCGGAGAAGAGAAATGGAGCTCCAGGATGAAGGCTGACAAGTCAGTGTGTTCTCTCACTATCTCAGCCACCCTGCTTATACTTCAGCTCCAAACATTTATTTTTAACTTGATGGCCAGCTTCCTCTGCTATCATCTTAGAGCTATGCTTACATTCTGAGTTCCTATATTTATATTCCAACAAATACACATCACTTCCCACTCTTTAATCTCCTGACTCAACATTGCATTCACATAAGCTGTATTTCTATGCAGACCTGACCTGACCTCCAAAGAGACAGGCCAAGAGCTGCTCAGATGTCCCACGTGTACCTGCTCTAAATATCGCACTACTTAATTTGAACATGGAGTTTGAAAGTCATATATCAATACCACCTTTTCCATACAAGAGGCAGCTAAGTCAACACTTGCCCAAGATTATACTTCCTAGGGACTTAGGGAGACAGCCCTAGAAGTTGGAGCTCCAACTTCATTATCCTGCTATTCTTGGAATCCCTGATAAGAATAGTTTCTCAAATATATGTTCTTCGTAGAAAATGCCGAGAAATTATCTGCTCCTGAAGATAATATTCACAGAAAATCTGCAAAGGAGCCCATTTCTTTGCAAATCAGGACTCCTTTGATTACAGTGACAAATCCATTGAGAAAACTTAGAACAGAAAGAGAGACTTTCTTATAAGAAAGTCAAGGAGCCCAGGGAAGAAATGCAGCTTTAAAATATCTTTCCAGGGCCAGGCTTACCCTTGTAATCCTAGTTACTCAGGAGGCTGAGATCTGAGGATCAAGGTTCAGAGCCAGCCTAGTCAGGAAAAAGTCTTGAGACCCTTATATCAAATTAACTACCAAAGAGCTGGAAGTAGAGCTGTGCCTCAAGTGGTATACTACTATCCTTGAGTGAAAAAGCTCAGGGGCAGTAACTAGACCCTGAGTTCAAGCCCCAGGACCAGCACACACGCAAAAATCTCTTTCTACAATCTCCTTTGATTTTTCTGTACACCTAATTAATCTCCTATTTTCTGAGAGTTTATTTTTCTGCTTGGCTATTTGACTACTTACATGGCAGAAGATAGGATACTCCCTGTATCCACCTCTTCTCTCCTGGACTCCTGGCTTCCTACACACTCATTTCTGGTCAGTTTCAATGTTGTACCACTTATATACAATTAAAAAGTACTCTTTGTTAAGTGTATAATTCCTGAGTTTCCACTACTGTATACAGTCCCATAACCACTGCCACAATTAAAATATAGATTTGTATTACCTCAGTTTCTGAGGGTTCTTAGTTGACCTCCCCCACCCCCCAGCTCTCAACCCTAGAATCACTGATCTGTTTGATATTCCTAGCAATCTGGCTTTTCCAGAATTTCATAGAAGTCAAATCATATATTATGTAGTATGACTTTTATCCCTCAACATAGCGGTTTGAAGATCAAGTTGCTGTTAGGAATTTTGGTGGCTACTTTCTTTTTTGTTGTTCAGCTTCCCTAGTTGCACAGAGTAAACATAGCACAATTTGTCCATTGTTGATGGAAGTTTAGATTGTTTCCAATTGGGGGTGATTATGAATCTAGTTACTATGAACATTAATGATCAGGTCTTTGTATGGTTTCAATACTTTTTTTTTGGTCGGTCACGGGCCTGTACTCTGGGCCTGGGCACTGTCCCTCAGCTCTTCAGCTCAAGGTTAGCGCTCTACCACTTGAGTCACAGAACCACTTCTGGCTTTTTCTGCTTATGTGGTGCTGAGGAATCAAACTCGGGGCCTCATGCATGCAAGGCAAGCACTTTACCACTAAGCCACCTTCCCAGCCCTGGTTGCAATACTTACAAGCAATGATTACAAATAGGATTTCTGGGTCATACTTCAAGAGGGTTTTAATTTTACTTTTTTTGTACCGATCCTGGGGTTTGAACTGAGGACCTAGTTGCTGTCCCTGAGCTTTTATGCTCAAGGCTTGTGCTGTACCACTTGAGCCACAGCCCTACTTCTAGTCTTTTTGGTGATTAACTGGGGATAATGTGTCTCACAGACTTTCCTGCCTGGGCTGACCCCAAACTGTGATCCTCAGATCTCAGCCTCCTCTGTAGCTAGGTTAACCTGTGTGAGCCACCACCACTGGATGTTTAATTTTGTAATTTGGCTTTCAAAGTGCCCATCCACTGTCTCTCCAATTATGTGTCCACATGCCAGCTGCCTCTCCACTTGTTCATTGATGGCCCTGTAACACGTAGGCAATGACATCTCATCGTGGTTTAAACCTGCATTTTCTTCATAATTAATGACAGCTACTATTATTTCCTGTGTTTATTTGCTATCCAGAGCTCTTCTTTAGTGAATGCTTTCACTTCTTTGTCAACCATTGAAGGCTTGTCTTCTTTCTTGAAGTTTAAAATCTATTCTAGGGACTGGTGGCATATGCCAGCTCAGTGGTAGAGTACTTGCCTGGCACATATCAGGCCCTGGATCTTATTCTCAGCACTACACACACTCACAAAAGAGAGGTTTTTATAAATTCTACATATGAGTCCTTTATCAAATATGTGTTTTGCAAACATTTTCACCCAGTCTGCAGTTTATCTTTGCTTTTCTTAATAGGACATTCTGAAAAGCAGCTTTGAATTTTTATGAAGTCCAATTTATCCATTTTTTTTCTTTATAGTTCCTATTTACTATGTCTTATCACAGAAATCTTTGTCAAATCCAAGGTCACAAAAATTGGTTCCTATGACTCTTCTAGAGATGTTATAGCTTTCGTGAATGATTCACTTTGGGCTGATTTTTCTTTTTATGACTGTATTAAGGCTTGAACTTGGGGCTCCTATTGACACTTGGTGTTTTTTCTCCATTCATGGCTAGCATTCTACCACTTGAGCTACACATCTACTTCTGACTTTTTGATGGTTAATTTGTAGATAAGAGTCTCAGAGACTTTCCTGCCTGGGCTGGCTTCTATACACAACCCTCAGAACTCAACCTCCTGAGTATCTAGGATTACAAGTGTAAGCACCTGGCTTGGTTCCTTTTCTCTCTCACTTGCTCTTTTTTTTTGTCCTAAACTGGAACTCAAACTTGGTACCTGACACTTTCACTCATTGACTCTCCTGAGACACACCTCTGACCCCTCTCCACAAGCTTTCATTCACACTCTTTCTCTCTCCCCAACCTAATTCTCCAGAGTGGGATTCTGACCAGATAAGCTTTGGTTAGGTGCTCATTCCTAAGTAAGTCAGCCCAGGAAAGTCTCTTGTAGCCAGCTTAAGCACATGCCTACTCTGGTTTTGTCATAGTGCCCAGAGCTTCAGAGATCTAGGGAAAATACAACTGCCAGAAGGTCTATGTTATGGGGAGAGCAAGATCAATAATCAGAGATGAGGGCTTGCAAGACCTTAAGAAGATACCTCCATCTGCAATCTGGTTCTAACCCATTTTAAGCATTGTAAGCAATTAACTTTGCATATTAAAAGGCTTCTTACTATTGAATGATCAGGCTTACCAACATTCAAGCACCATTTTCTACTATACTCTCCTTCCAGAGCTAATTTACTCAAACACTAATTTACTAAGTTGCCTTCAGTGACTCCTCAGATAGAGTTAGCATTACTGTCATACTTAATACTTAATTGTCTTCTCAAAAAATAAAAAATAGCCGGGCTATTACAGGCTCATGCCTGTAATCCTAGCTACCTTGGAGGCTGAGATCTGAGGATTGCAGTTCAAAGCCAGAATGGGCAAGAAAGTCCGTGAGACTCTTATCTCCAATTAACCACCAGAAAACCGGAAGTGGCACTGTGGCTCAAATGGTAGAGCACTCACCTTGAGCTGAAGAGCTCAGGAACAGTGCCCAGGCCCAAAGTTCAAGCCCCACAACCTACAAAATTTTTAAAAAATTAAAACTATTGGCCATTTGGGCAAAAACCTAATTTTAGCCAGGCACTGGTAATCCTAGCTAATCGGAAGATGGAGATCAAATGATCGCATTTCAAAGCCAGCCCAGGCAGGAAACACTGTAAGACTATTATCTCCAATTAATCAACCAAAAGACAAAAGTGAAGCTGTGGTGGCCCAAGTGGTAGGGCAGTAGCCTTGAGAGAAAAAGCTCAGGGACATGCCCTGAATTCAAGCCCCAGTACAGCTCCTCCACTTCATAAAAACCCTAACATTGTCTCTACTAATGCAATTTTAACTGCTGATACAATATATTTTGGGGTAGTTATTAAGTGTTGGGGTTGTCCTTCTTATTTGTCAAGTATTGTTCAAATAATAGGAGAGGGACACTCTTAAAGATTCTCAAGTGATGGAATTACACTGCAGAACTTTTTTTTACTCTTTTTTTAAATTTTAATTTTTTTTCAGTTACATGAGCAAGGTAAGGAGTACATTTCTTATCAAGTATTGTTTTCTCCTCCTTTGTTTTTCCCCTACCATCCCTTCCCTTCCATTTCCACAACTACACCCCCCCTCCTAAATTGTAAAGTTCATTTTTTGACATAGCATCTTGTACATCTCTTTAATACATTTTTTACTGTAAAAATACTGTACAAAGGGGTTACAGTTACATGAACAAGGTAATGAGTACATTTCCTATCAAGCATTGTTGCCTCCTCCTTTGTTTTTCCCCTACCATCCCTTCCCTCCCATATCCACAACTACACTCCCCTCCAAATTGTAAAATTCATTTTTCAACATAGTGTCTTATCTCGTTGTTACAATGGGTCAACCTGTATACCTATTTAAGCATTTTGTTTTTTCCTTCCCCTCCCCAAATTAGAGAAGTGTATATACAACAAGATGCAGGGCACTGACATCAAATACAGTGAAAACAGGGGTTATACCATGGGAACATAAAAAGAAACAAAAAAAATCACATGGTACATTATAAATACATTAGAAACAATAGCAAGAAAGAAAAAAGCACTTGTGTCCCTATCTTGGGGTTCATTTTGCTTAATATCATCTTATCTGGTCATATGTACATAGCTTTTGATCTTTTCTGCTTGTCCCAGACATATACTAGTTATTGCAAATAAGGGAAAACATGGGATCTATATTTCTTTGGGTATGGCTTACTTCACTTAATGTAATTTTTTCCAAGTCTTTCCATTTCCTAACAAATGGGACGATCTCATTCTTTGTGGAGGCATAAAATTCATATATATATATATATATATATATGAATATATATGAATATATATATGAATATATATATACCACATTTTCTTGATCCATTCATCTACTGAGGGGCATCTGGGTTGGTTCCATATTTTAGCTATGGTAAATAATGCTGCGATAAACATTGTGCTGGTAGCTTTAGTATGGTCTTGTTTGTGATCATTTGGGTAAATGCCAAAAGCTGGGTCATAGGGGAGCTCTATGTGGAGTCTTTTGAGGAGCCTCCATACTACTTTCCAAAGTGGTTGAACAAGTTTACACTCCCACCAAAAATGCAGTAGGGTTCCCTTCTGTCCACATCCCCTCCAGCATCTGTTGTTATCAGAGTTCTTGATTATAGCCATTCTAACTGGGGTAAGGTAGAATCTCAATGTTGTTTTGATTTGCATTTTTTAATGGCTAAGGAGGTTGAACATTTCTTCATATTGGCCATTCTTATTTCCTTTTCAGGGAAGTTTCTCTTAAAGTCTTTAGCCCACTTACTTATTGGGCAGTTGTTTCTTTGAGGATTTGTTGTTGGGGGATTGAATTTTTTGAGTTCTAAGTATATTTTAAATATGAGACCCTTATCTATTGTATGGCTAGTAAAGATCTTCTGCCAATCCATGGGTGTTCTATTGATTTTGCTAGCTATGTCCTTTGCCATGCAGAAGCTCTGCAGTTTCATGCAATCCCATTTGTCCAACCTTTCTTTGATTTGTTGTGTTTCTTGGTCTCTATTAAGAAAATTTTAGCCTGTGCCAAGGAGACCTAGGGTTTCTCCTATTCCTTTCTGTAATGTTTTCAGGGTGTTGCAGAACTTTTTCTATCAAATATTCTTTCTGGAGATTGATGGCTGATTCACACTCAATGGAAGAAATAACACAGGTAGGAAATCCAATATAAATCTCATTGGGATTTTTCCCCCTTACCTGGGGGAAATACAACTCAAATGTTTCCTTGTACTCATGATATGCAGTGCTGAGCTGTGTTCTTCTTACTAAGGAATATCTAGTATCACTCCTAAAAATGTCCTGTGATCAACATGGGTACCAGTACTGGGGCTTAACTCAGAGCCTTACATTCTTACTTAACTTTTTCACTCAAAGCTGTAGCTCTATCACTTGAGCCACACCTCTACTTCTGGCTTTTTGCTGGTTAATTGGAGATAAGAATATCTTGGATTTGTATGCCTGGGCTGACTTCCAACCATGATCCTCAGATCTCAGCCTCCTGAGTAGCTAGGATTATAAGCAGTGTGTACACCGCTCACACCATTCATACTAACAATATAACTGCTACCTTGCTGGACCAGATATTCAAAAAATAGCAACTTTTAAAAGGGGAGTCTATGCTAATGATCTATGATACATAAAACATTATGGAAATTTTGTAAAGAACTATGTCCTTCATATGGAGTTTTCTAGGTAGAACTTAAGACAGAAATGTTCCAAGGAGCAAAGCAAAAGCTGCCTGGGACAGTATACTTAAAGTTTGAATTAAATCTACTGTTAAGGAAATTTATCTGAATTCTCCTAGTGTTACACATGGGTACCAAGACTATAACAGACACACATTCTTTGATTTTAAAATAAAATATTCCAAGTGTGTAGAACAGATCCTTTCAATAAGAGAATATATACACACTGGGTAATGTCCAAAATAAATCATTTAAACAGATTCTAAGTAGTAGTGAACAGTGTATATCTTTCTCCCATTCTAAGAGCCAAAGAAACTGAACTAGAATGTGAGAACTAGAAAGACTCCAGAGTGAGTAGAAAGACAGAGTGACTACTTTTTCTGGGCCCCACCAGCTTCTGTGGGCTCCCATCATTCTAGAGCCCTGGACCTCCACACTGCTTCCTATGTGCTACCCCGGTGAACTGCATATTTGGGAAAATGTGTTGGAGTCCTCACACACATAAATGTGAGAAAACACAGTCATTTCTGGATCTCTCCAACAAAGAGCAAATGACCTCAATATTAAAGAAAAATAGGCTGACCAGTAACTCAAGTATCTGGATAGAAGGTAGAGGATGAGTACAGAAAGATTGGGGGGAGGGCGGGGCTTGAACTCTGGGCCTGAGTGCTGTCCCTCAGCTCTTCAGCTCAAGGCTAGCGCTCTACCACTTGAGCCACAGCACCACTTCCGGTTGTCTGGTGGTTTATTGAAGATAAGAATTTCATGGACTTTCCTGCCCGGGCTGGCTTTCAACTGCCATCCTCAGATCTCAACCTCCTGAGTAGCCAGGATTACAGGTGTGAGCCACCAGCACCCGGCAGAAAGATTTTTTTTAACAATTGATTTTGATTGCGCCAGGTGTGGTAATGCATGCCTGTAATCCAAGTTACTTAAAACAGATGGAGGTAAAAAGAGTCCAAGACCCAGAGCAAAAGCATGAAACTCTATTTGAAAAACAAACTGAATGCAAAAAGACCAGGAATGTGGCTCAAGTGGTAGAGCACTTACTTGCCTAGTAAGTCAAATTTCTGGGTTCAAACCCCAAGAACACCAAAATCAACAATAATTTGTTTAAAAAAATTAAGTTTGGATTTACTGGAAACAGCACAAGAACTGGATGACTCAAACACAGGGCTTTCTATCTGTACCAAGGTGTAATCTGGTAACAAGAGCCACCCTTTTCAGGAGCTGGGAATGTGGCTTAGTGGTAGAACGCTTGCCTAGCACACATAAAGCCCGGGGTTTGATTCCTCAGTACCACATACACAGAAAAAGCCAGAAGTGGAGCCTTGGCTCAAGTGCTAGCCAGGACCTGAGTTCAAGCACAGGACTATCAAAAAAAAAAAAAAAACATGCTTTTTCAGCCAGGCAGTGGTAGCTAAGTCTTGTAATCCTAGCTACTTGGAAGGCTGAGATCCGAGGATCATGGTTTGAAGTCAGCCCAACTACCCAAAAAAGCTGGAAGTGAGACTGTGGCTCAAGTGGTAGAAAAGCCTTGAGCAGAAAAGCTGAGTGAGTGTCCATGCCTTGACTTCAACCCCAGGACCAGCACACACCCAAAAGAGTAATGCCTACCTTCTTGTTGGGCACCCACTATAGAAACCCCGCCACTACCCAGGAGGTTCGAGTCTCTTGGTGCATGATCCTGTAATTCAACATGAACTAGAGGTTTCACTTTTTTCCCCATCTATGCCTAGGTTATGTACAGCCCTCTATTGAATTTATAACTCCTGGGCTTTTTCTTCCTGCTTAGGCAGTAGCAAAAGGAAATTAGTTCTAAGCTAATTGGGCTCATATAACAAATCGTAACAAACAAAGTTTTATATGCTTATGACTGCACTAACTTAGCCACCATTCATATAAACTGAATTTTAAAAAGAAAATAAAAGACTTCTATTTAAACTATTGCTAGTTTAGGTGTCCCTAAAGTTTACTAAAATTTGATATTTTATGCTTTTGTCCCTCCTTCCCCCCTTATTTACTGATAGAATTATATACTCTTCAAATTTTATAATATAGGCCATTTCTTTACAACATTAATTCTCATAATGAATTTGGGAGCTCTGGAAGGTTTCTAGAAATTCAACAATGCAATCAACAAAGGCACAGAGCTGAGCTTTCTGCCTCTGAGCAATCTGAATGTGTGGCTGGTGCTTCTTTTTCCAAACAAGGAACAGCTACTCAAATAGCTACCTAAAGTTTTAATTGTCTAGCTATCAAAATCCTTCTAAGGCCAGGCACTAGTGGCTCAGACCTGTAATCCTAGTTTCTCAGGAAGTTAAAATCTGAGGATCACGGTTCAAAGCCAGCCCAGACAGGAAAGTCTATGAGACTCATCTCCAATTAAGCACCAAAAAGCCAGAAATAGAGTTGTAGCTCAAGTGTTAAGAGTACTAGCTTTGAGCAAAAATTGAGGGACAGACCTAGGCACTGAGTTCAAGCCTCAGGACCAGAACAATAATAATAACAAAAAAATCCTTTTCTTTCATTCCAAAAAGTAAATAATGTGGCTTGAAAAGTGATTTTTTTATATGATAGGCAAACAAAGGTTCTTATTGTCCAAACTTTACATCTGTCCCATAAAACCCAATTACAAATGGGTTAACCAACAGTTAATTTGGTAGAAAGCAATTTGGTTAAAAGCAAATTTGTTAAAAAGAAAGAATTCAGTTGGTATAAAAATCGGTGCTGGTCAGGCCAAAATTTTCTTCATAGAGACCCAGAAACACAACAAATTAAAGAAAGGTTGGACAAATGGGATTGCATGAAATTGCAGAGCTTCTGCATGGCAAAGGACATAGCTAGCAAGATCAATAGAAAGCCCATGGATTGGGAGAAGATCTTCACTAGCCATACAATGGACAAGGGTCTCATATCTAAAATATACCTGGAACTCAAAAAATTAAATCCCCCAACAACAAATCCTCAAAGAAACAACTACCCAATAAGTAAGTGGGCTAAAGACTTAAAGAAATACTTCTCTGAAGAGGAAAGGATGGCCAATAGACACATGAAGAAATGTTCAACCTCTCTAGCCATCAAAGAAATGCAAATCAAAACAACATTGAGATACCTCACCCCAGTTAGAATGGCTATAATCAAGAACTCTAATAACAACAGATATGCCTCCATCAGAAAGAATGACATTGCCCATTTGTTAGGAAATGGAAAGACTTGGAAAAAATTATATTAAGTGAAGTAAGCCAGGCCTAAAGAAACATAGGTCTCATGGTTTCCCTTATTTGCAATAACTAGTATATGTCTGAGTCAAGCAGAAACGGTCAGATAAGTTGATGTTAGGTGAAATGAATTCCAAGATAAGGACTCAAATGATTTTTTCTTTTTTGTGATTGTTTCTAACATATTTATAAGATGATTTTTTTTGTTGCTTTGTATGTCCCTCTCCCACAGTATAACCCCTGTTTTCACTGTATTTGATGTTGGTATCATTTGTAGAGAGGAAGGGAAACAAATTGTTTAAATAGGGATACAGGTGGACTCATTGCAACAATGAGATGTACAAGACGTTATGTCAAAAAACGAACTTTACAACTTTGGCGGAGGAAGGAAGGGTTGGGGGGGCGGGATTTGGGAAGGGTTGGGAAGGGGAAACAAAGGAGGAGCAACAATACTTGATAAGAAATGTACTCATTACCTCACCCATGTAATTGTAACCCTTCTGTACGGCATTTTCACAATTAAAAAATTCTAAATCAAAATCTATGAAAAAAGAAATCAGTGCTGGTGACCCATTGTAACAATGAGATGTACAAAACGAACCTTACAGTTTTGAGGGGATGGAAGGGGAGGGAGAAGTTGGGGAGGTGGGGAGGACAGCCATGGTAGGGGAAAAACAAAGGAGGGGTGACAATACTCCATAGGAAATGGACTCATTACCTTGCTCATGTAACTGTAACCCCTCTGTACAGTATCTTTAAAATAAAAAACATTTTTTTAAATCGATGCTGGTGGCTCATATCTATAATCATAGCTACTCAGAAGGCTGAGCTCTGAGGATGTCAGTTTGAAGCCAGCCAGGGCAGGAAAGTCTGTGAGACTCTTACCTTCAATTATCATAGAAAAAGCCAGAAGTGGCACTGTGGCTCAAGTGGTAGAGTGCTCGCCTTGAGCAAAGGAACTCAAGGACAACACTAAGGCCCAGAGTTCAAGCTCCAGGACCCGAGGGGAACTGAATTGAAATCTATTGACACTAGTTACAATTTTTCTTTCAGAATTTTTTTCAATTTTTCTTAGACTTTTTTTTCTAACTTAATCCACTTCGTGAGAACTATTGGACTGTTTTTGCTTTCCTCCACTTTAATCAATTCAAATTTTTCTTGTTGCAGCACTTGGGATTGAACCCAGGACCTCATATATATGAGGTCCGCACTCTACCTCCCGAACTATATCCTAACTTTCAAGTTCATTTTAAGTCAGTCTTTCCTTCTCTGTTCCACATATGATGGTGAAAATCTGGGACCACCTCTAATGCATCCAATGAGCTGTTATTAAAATAATAACCACCATCCTTAGCTAACACATTTACTCTGTTCTTCCACCCACCACCACCTCCTCAATCCCACCTCCTACACCCCCATCCTCAACACATGGCTTTGCTTCTTTCTGTACAGAGGAATAAGAAAAAATGGGCAAAACTTGGCTTCCCTCCCAGGCCATCTACAACCTCCTCTGCATCCTCCTATCTCAGAAACAGGTCTGCCTTTAGGCACAGCTGCTGCTCCTGTGCTCTGAAGTTTGTGTTCTGGGCTCTAGCGAGCCTCTCCCTTTTTCCTTTCCTCTTATTTCCCTTCCCCATTCCCCCCACATCTCTTCTCATCCCTATATCATGTGTCATCAATCACTCTTTACTCAGTCATGTCAGTAGTCAGTCACAGGTTTCTTCATCCTAAAACATATTCAACTTGCCTCACCTCTCCAACCCTCACATTCTTTCCTCCCCTTCACAGCCCAACTTCACAAGGACCCATCCAGTCTTTCTGCTTCTACTGCTCTCTTCCCATCTTCTGGGAAGCTCCAATTCGGCTTTAGCTAAGCTTGCCAAGGCCAATTGCTATTAGACTGTCAGGTTCAATGGACTTGTCCTTGTACTTATCTTACCTGACTCTGCAGTGTTGGCTTCCAACTAGCTGCTCCCAATCCCAGCTCCATTTCCTTGGCTGCCATGACAACCCTTCTTCCTGGTGCATCTCTTTCTTGTTCAGCTACTCCTCAGTTTCTCACGGGGCTCTTCTTTACCAGCTCACCTTTTGAAGACCATAGTTACCTAAACCCTTTTCTTCAGATTCTGCTCTTCTCCCTATAGATGCTCCCCTATCCATCCTTAATCTGACAGCTTTCACTAAAGAATAATGGTTGACCCCATGTATAACCCCTGCTTTCACTATATTTGATGTCAGTATAACTTGTGGAGGAGATGGGGAAAAACCAGTTGTTTAAGGATACAGGTGGACCTGTTGCAACAATGAGAAGTACAAGTTGTCATGTCCAAAATGAGCTTTACAACGTCGGTGCCGGGGGGGTGGGGTGGGGGGGGGAGGAGGATGGGGATGGGGGGGAGGGGGGAGGCTGGGAAGTGATGTGAAGGGTAAACAAAGGAGGAGGCTGCAGTGCTTGGTAAGAAATGTATGCATTATCCTGCCCATGCAATTGTAACCCCTCTGTACAGTATGTTCACAAATAAAATAAAATAAAATTAAAAAAAAAAAAAGAAATGGTTGAAGTTGTGGACACGGAGTTTGGATTCCCTGTTTCATCATTCTTTTTTTTTTTTTTTGGGGGGGGGGGTACGGTCATGGGGCCTGAACTCTGGGCCTGGGTAATGTCCTTCAGCTCTTCAGCTCAAGGCCTGAGCCCTACCACTTGAGCCACAGCGCCACTTCTGGCTTTTTTCTTTTTGCTTATGTGGTACTGAGGAATCGAACCCAGGCCCTCAGGCATGCAAGGCAAGCACTCTACCACTGAGCCACCTTCCCAGGCCCTGTTTCTTCATTCTTTTTCACCCCACTAAACTACTCTCTTGATTCTCAGCTATGTCATAGTTACTAAGAGGAAGAATGATAATGTATACCAATCAACAATTAGAAGAGTGCTTGGAAATGCTCTTAGTAATTAACTCTGTAAGTGTTATATATTGTGGCCTTGCTCCAAAGCATCTAGAAGCCTCTACAAGGATAGCTCGTTATTATAACTCATTACTAATTGGTCACTGAGGCCAGAAGGTGATGCAAGCCATTCCTTCCCCTTCAGGTCCAGTCCACACACAGTCTTGGACAGGAACACAGAGCATGCTTTGTTGGATCTGTAATCATCTTCCCTTCTCTAACCCTCTGTGCTCTATCAAGGCTCCAGCTCCTCACTCTGAGCGGCAGCCCATGTGGTCTGGACCACTGCTGTCTCTGTTCTTGGTGAGCATCTGCCTATAGTCTTCCACAAGCAGGCCTGGGATTTAGGGTCTTCCCAATGGTCCCTACAAGCCAACTTCTACCTAATAATGGCGGCCTCTCACAGTATAGGCTGATGCTTTCTTCATAGTATAAAGAGTCTCTGCATCTGGAGTGTGAATTAAAAAGGACAAAGAGACTGGGCACTAATAGTTCATGCCTACCTACTAAGGAGGCTGAAATCTGAGGATCCCAGTTCGAAGCCAGCCTAGGCAAGGAAGTCCAATTAACCACCAAAAGGCTGGAAGTAGCATTATGGCTCAAGAGGTAGAGCAGTACTTGAACTCAAAAGCTCAGGGACAGCACCCACATCCCATCCTGAGTTCAAGACCTCAGATCAGCACAAAATAATATAAGAAAAACATAAAAAGACAAAGATGGTGAAAGGGGAACAGAAAAGAGTATTCATCACCTTATTATTATGTTTTCTATTAGATAATAGTATATTGTGAGAAATGAATAGATCAAGAAAACGTGGAATATAGTGGAATTCTATGCCTCCATCAGGAAGAATGATACCACACCATTTGTAAGGCAAATGGAAAGACTTGGAAAAAATTATATTAAATGAAGTAAGTCAGACCCAAAGAAACATAGGTCCCATGGTTTCCCTTATTTCCAATAACTAGTATATGTCTAGGATAACCCAACCAGACAAGTAGGAAAAGTCAAAAGCTATGCACACATGACCTATAAGATGGTGCTAAGCAAAATGAAACCCGAGATAGAGACACAAGAGGGTTTATCTTTGTTGCTGTTGTTTTTAATTACTTTTAATGTACTATATGATTTCTTTTGTTTCTTTGGTATGTTCTTCCCCCATGGTATAACCTCTGTTTTTACTATATTTGATTCTGGTGCCCTGAATCTTGTATATACATTTTTCTAATTTGGGGAGGGGAAGGGAAATAACAAAATGCTGAAACAAGGATATATGATGACCCACTGTAACAATGAGAGTGTTAACAACGAACTCTACAATTTGGTTGGGGGGGGGGGGAGTTAGGAAAGTAGGGAGGGAAGGGATGGCTGGGGAAAAACAAAGGAGGGGGTAACAATGCTCAAGAGGAAATATACTCATTATCTTACTCATGTAACTGTAATCCCTCTGTACAATATCATTACAATAAAAAAAAATTAAAAAGACTCCCAGGTGGGATGGTTGTCAGGTCAGTTTGGCTGCCAAAGCTCTGCTCTTCCACGACAGCTGAAGCTGAGGATCTAATCTCCAGCCCCCAGTTCAAAGTAGCTAAACAGTGACAGGGCTGGAATGGGGTTTCCATAGACCAATATTGTTTGATACAGCTGGAGCTGCTCTGGGCTGCACTGGTCCTGGCTGGATTCCTTCTAGCCTTGCTTCTCTGGTCTTCCTGGAAATTCCAGAAAGGACTAACACTCAGTAACAGATTCCTTTCTATTAAAATTAGCATTCATGGTTCTGTTTTCTGAGATTAAAAATCCTAGCCCAATACAGTTATTTAAAGTCTCATTTAATAATAGAGATTTATTTTTAGTTTGTTATAAAAAGGGAGAAGCCATCACTTTATTATTTTTGTGGAGCAAAACACACCTTAGAAATTTTTATCCTAGGAGGATTTGTGTTTTGCTTTTTGCTTTTATGTCTCTGTCAGTGGGGTTTGTTTAGATAGAATGCATGAATCCATGCATTGCTCTTAATCCTAACAACAAAAGCTTTATAAACTTTGGACATAAAAGGCCTATTACCCCCTACAGTGCTTTAATAATAATAGCTATATTTTTACTATCTACTATGTGTCAGTAACTGACATATTCTTAGTACCTGATACCTAATTCTAACAACCACAGAAACCAAAGTTCAAGTTATACAAATCACTGCCAGATTCCATATTTTAACCCAAGTCTCTCTGAGCTCAAGGCCATGCCCTCTTCCCTAAGCATACCTCCCTGACCAATGAGCCTATCAGAATCCAAGCCACAAATGATGTTGGGGAGTGGGGCTTAAACTACAAGTGGATTCTACACTATGAGCCAAACTTTCAGAGGATGTGTGGGCTTTAGGAAAGTCTAGGCACCCTGCCTAGTTGAAAGAAGTATTCCTTCCATTCACAGCTGCACTATTACAATTCAGTTCCACTGTGAGTAACAGAATAATCCACAACAACCATGGTTTAAACAAATTAGCTTATTTCCCTTTTACTTTCAAAAAAAAGTACAGCAATTGGTTAAGTCCAAGACTGAAATAGGGTGTTGCACTCTCAGGGACCCAGACATCTCCTTTCTTGTTAATTCCCATGGGTGCAGTTTACATTCCTAAAGTGTCCTCCTGGCCCACAGTCTGATTGATTCTTTAAATAATGTTTTCAGCTATTTTGTGTAGGAAATAAGAAATGACAGTTTGCTTTCTAGAGTTTAAGACAAATCTTAGAGAAATTAAAATGATGAAGATTTCTATCTTGTTATTTCAAACTGTAGAAATCCAAGCAGTTTGTTTGTCATCAGCTAAGTCTTCCAAAATACCTATTTCTAAGACAGGTACTAGTGGCTCATGCCTATAATCCTAGCTCAGAAGGCTGAGATCTGAGGATCATGGTTTGAAGGCAGCCAGGGCAAGAAAAGTCCATGAGATTCTTATCTTGAATTAACCACCAGAACACTGGAACTGAAGCTATGCTTAATGTGGTAGAGTACCAGCCTTGAGCAAAAAAGCTCAGGGACAGCACTAGGCCCTGAGTTCAAATCCCACAACCAAAAAAAAATCCCTACTCCTAGTTTCAGCCTTTCAAGATTTCTGTCTTTTACAGATTAATGCACAGATGCCTCTGTGAAGAAATTAAATTCTGCAGGAATCTTCAATCAACAGGGACAAGCAGGTTGGCTGAAATCAGTGACAGAGCCAACAGCAGGACAAGGTGACAAGTATCCTACTGGGTGTCAGATCCATTATTTCTTCCCCAAGAATCGATGCACCTGGGACTTTCTCTTCCCTTTCTCTCTGTTCTTTGAACAATAGTCACAACCAATTCTGTGTGCCAGCTCACCCATTCATTCATCCAATAAACATTAAATGTCTTCTTTAGGGAAGTTCACCATCTCTTCATAACATAGGTAAGTCTAGGACTGGAAGAGGTCATACAGTCTCCAGGACTCAATCATAAGAACATCTTGCTGTTCCCCAGAGTGCAGCTTATATCTTAAGGTTACCTCATGGCCCACAAATCCATGAGCAGATCATCTGAAACCACATATGAAATTCTGTATAGAGAACAAAAATATCCCATGGGAACCTAGAGGCTTTCTAATGTCACTTAAGAAGTGGCATTTCAGGTGATGCTTGATTCATCCTTGAGTCCCCAATTTCCAACACAGTGCCAGTGTTCACCTATAACAGATTGGGAATCCCTCGTGATATCTGACTCTTGAGTTTAATTCTGCATCACACATACTAGAAACATTAGCTCTGTCCTTCTGAGTTTCCATTTTCTTGCTCACAACATGAAGATAATCCTGCTTGTATCCAACAAATGCTGTAACAAATGAGACCAAGTTCTTCCTAGCTTTGGGTGGGGAGGGTTTTGGAATTGGAACTCAAAACTTTGTGCTTAAAATGTGAGCACTCTACTTCTGAGCCTTACCTCTAGCCCATTTTCATACTGGTTATTTTGAGATTCATAGGGACTAATTTCCTGTACAGATGTGTACATGTACCACAGTCCACCTATTTCAGGCTTCCCTTGGTAGCAGAGATGACATACAAACATTGGCCTATCCAGCTTCTTCCATTAAGACAGAGTCAGTCATGAAGTCTTTTCTGCCCAAGATCCTGGATCCACAACCCTCCTAGTCTCAGCTCCTTATGTAGCTAGAATGTCAGGCACATCTCACCCACATCCAGCCATTTGGCTGAAAAGTGATCTCATGAACTTTTCTACCCAGACTGGCCTCAAAGTATGATCCTTCTGATATCAGCCTCCCAAGTAGGTAGGATCACAGGTATGAGCCATTGATACCTAGAGTTTCTAATAACCTTAGAATGTTTAATCCTTCAATTTTCACCTGCTTATTACTGGTATTATTATATCACTTGATCGAATTTTAAGCATCCTTTGTAGGATACCTTCACTGATAAATACTTTAGTGTTTCTTTCATTCTGTTTCTGTTGCTATTTTGAGTGTAGCATTTTCAAGTTACCTGAACTTACGTGAACTCTGTCTTTTTGGGGGGAGAGGGGGAGGTAAATTCCCATGTGGACAGGATGTCACTCGGGGACAAGGCTGGGTTTTACATGGCTCTATGTTTCCTGCACTGTTGGTCTGTTGCCCATCCCTCCCCCCAGGTCCCCCAACATGATGATCTTTGCAATGACATCTCTGGTAGCTGCTCAGGGTATAAAGGACACTGTTATCCTACACTAGCCTTCTTTTGGGAGGTGTGAGCCACTGAGACACTTGCGGGAAGTTGTCCAGTGGGAATGGCCAATGCTGGGAAGTAAACTGTGCTATCAGGAAATCCTGGTGTAGCCAATAATACTTTACTAAAGGTTACCTGAGGCCATGTCATTCGTAGTCTTGGCTGAACTGTAGCACGAGGACTAAGAAAAAAGGCAGAAAATTATGACAAATCCATGCTGACCTAAGCCTCCACCTCAGATCCACACATATGGCATTCCTTCATTTGTCTGGCCATCCCCTCATTCATCAGACTGTCACACTGCTTATTTCTAAACGCAAGCAGGGGCTGAGAAGGTAGCTCAGTGGTAGAGCACTTGCCTTGCATGCCTGAGGCCCTGGGTTTGATTCCTCAGCACCACATAAGCAAAAAGAAAAAAGCCGAAAGTAGTGCTGTGGCTCAAGTGGTAGAGCGCTAGCCTTGAGCTGAAGAGCTGAGGGACAGTGCCCAGGCCAGAGTTCAGGCCCCACAATTGAACCCAAAATAAATAAATAAATAAATAAATAAATAAATAAATAAATAAATAAACTCAAGCAGGATAATCCTGTGCAATCCAGGTGCTAATCTCCTAATGTCATATTTTCCTAAGCTCTGTAAGACTTTTTTTTTTCTCCTCCAACTCTGTTTTTCTTCTAATCTGATTTGAATTCCTCAACATTTTTCCTTTTTTTCATTCTTCATAAATTACTTCTCATTAGATGAACTCAAATCACCATTTACTAAGAAGAAAAGCAAAGCTCTTTTCTCCTCACAATAACTCTTCAGGACCAACAGAAACCTGAACTTTTAAAATAGCAGGCAAGAAAACAGGTGTTTTCCGGAAAGGGAGATACAGGTCCCAGGTTGGAAGAGAGATGAAAGGGACAGGAAGTGTGACCTCAAGTACATGCAGAAGCCAGGGCCAGATTGAAAACTGGGCTGTTCTCAGGAGAGTGCCAAGGTCATAATCAAATGGATGGAAACTATTGTGCATAAAAGGCACTTGAACAAACATGAAACTCTCTTTATGACCCTATTTAAATGATACTGAAACAAAAGGTTGGCCTGTTTCCCACCACTGCTTTAATCACACAAACACCACAGAAATCCCCCTACCCTTATTCCAGGCTTCTACATGAGGCAGCTGTCATCTCCCAGCCCTTCCTTCTAGGCAGCCCCAGCCTCCAGAGACCCTCCATTTCAAAATGCCGCAAAGCACTTTTTCTGTGTGTATAAAAAATATATTACATATACACATATCCATATATGTGTATATGCATATATAATATACATATCTGCATATATGTATATGGATATATGTGTATGTATGTGTATATAGATATATAGGTATACATGTATATACATATATGTGTGTATATATAAAATCTTTGAGTAGTTGTACAAAATATCTTGATCAATGTCACCCCTTCCAACATTCTCATCCATCCCTCCTGTACCCAACCCTTCTTTCACTCCTCTTAATATCCTAATATTGTAGGATATACTTTGGATTCTTGACTGCATTCTCCTCTTCTCTTCATTTGTCTATCCCTTTCCCTTTGACCCACCTCATCCCTTTTGAGTACCCGCCTCCTGGGGTGTGTGTGTGTGTGTGTGTGTGTGTGTGTGTGTGTGTGTGTGTGTGTGTGTGTGTGTGTGTGTGTGTGTGTGTGTGTGTGTGTGTGTGTGTGTGTGTGTGTGTGTGTGTGTGTTTTAATTAAACATTTTTATTGTCCTTAAGTAGTTGTTTTATTTTGCTGACCTTTGTCTTTCTAAGGAATTACGCTGTTGGAGTTCTCCTTGAATCCACCCTATTTCAGGTACTACATTTGTATGCACTTGCATACAACTCAGCAAATTTTATTTGTAAGTTTATTAGCCCCCACTTTTTTATGATGCTTTAGAAATAATGACCAAAGTTACTGAAAGTATGTTTTCCTCCAGATTTCTGTGAGGATACAAAGCATCTGAAAACATTTACAGTTATCTTCCTGCCCTCTCCCTTTTCACAGTGCCTCCTTTAGGGCACCGACCTTTTCACTTGAGTGAACAGAAAGGCCACGTCAAGACCAACCCAGGAAGCTACACAAGTGCTTGTCTCTCCTTGCTGAGGCAGGATTATCCTGCTCCCTCTTATATAGGTTGAATGTCATTGAACTTGGAAACCCAAGCAGCTCTTCTCTATCCCTTTTCTCTGAGTCAGATAGAAGGTTTCCTAGTGCAGGAAGCAGGAAGATGCTTACAGTTGGTGCTTTTTTATTTTGAATTCAAGGTCTGAGCTTTTCCATTCAAGGCTAGTGCTGCTTTATCATTTGAACCACAGCTCCACTTCCGGTATGTGTTCATGGGAGATAAGAATCTTATGGAGAAAAAAAAAAAAAAAAGAATCTTATGGAGGGCTGGGAATGTGGTTTAGTGAAGAGTGCTTGCCGAGCATGCATGAAGTACTGGATTCGATTACTCAGAACCACATAAACAGCAAAAGCCAGAAGTGGTGCTGTGGTTCAAGTGGTAGAGCACTAGCCTTGAGCAAAACACCACCAGGGGCAGTGCCTAGTCCCTGAATTCAAGCCCCAGGACTGGCAAAAATAAAAGGGGGGGAATCTCATGGACTTTCCTTTCCAGGCTGGCTTTGAACCATGATCCTCAGATCTCAGCCTAATGAGTACTTAGAATTACAGGTGTGAGCCACTAGTGCCTCGTTGATTTGGTGCTTTTAAAGGTCTAAAATGAATTTGAACACCCAAATATGGCAATGTGCTTCTAATCTAAAAATTCATGAGTTTATCCTGTGGTATTTATAGTTATCAACATACTAGAAAGACTTATGTCTCACTACTTGCAGACTAGAGTTATTCTAACTCAGAGATACCAAACTTACCTATCCATTAAGAGGTCATTGAGCTGTTTTATTTATTAGTTTCTATTAATTTTACTGTGGTATTTGTATATAAACTACTTTGATCAAACTTACTCCCTCTGTTACTTTTTCCTATCCCTATCCTCCCCTTTTTAAAGGTTTCATTATACTTCGTACTTTTGTATGAGTACTTCTATCATATTTACCACTCCCTCTCCCTTTTCCATCCCCCCCCCTCACTGGTTCTTCAAAAGAAATTCCCATTTCACACTCATGCTTTTTTTAGGTCTAGATTCTACATATGAGAGAAAACACATAATATTTGTCTTTAAGAGTCTGGCTTATTTTGAATAAACTAATTATGTCCAATTCCACCAATTTTCCTACAAATGATACAATTTTATTTTTCTTTATGGCTGAGTAATAGTCCATTGTATATATTTACAAGTTTCTTTACCCATTCATTCATTGATGATTCCATGGCTTGACTACTGTGAACAGTTATGCTATAAAACATTGAATACACGTAGCACTCTTGTATGTTGATTAACATTCCCTTGGATATATGCCCCAGAATGATGTAGTAGGGTCTATAGATAAGTCTGTTTTTCATTATTTGAAGAATATCCATACTGATTTCCATTGTGGCTGCACTAATTTTCATTCCCATCAACAGGGTATAAGGGTTCCTTTCCTCTCACACACACCCTGAGCCCCACCATCCTGACTGGGTTGAGATAGGAACTCAATGTCATTTTAACTTGCATTCCCTTTATGGTTAAGGAAATTGAACATTTCCTCATATGTTTATTGACCATTTTCACTTCTTTTCAGACTGTCTGGGTTTTGTTTGGCTTTTTTGTCTTTGTGTGCTTGTTTGTTTCACTTCTATTTTGCTTTATGAAGCATTAGCCTCTAAACCCTCAGAATGACAATCAGAATGCCCAGGGAGAGGTTTAGAAATGGCTCCACTGGATGTCTTTTGTGGGCCCTTTATACCCTTTCTGTATCCCTAAAGACCTGTGTGAGTTATTGTGCTTCCATGGACTGTACAGCCAGCCCACATGCTCCCAGACACACACCCTAAAAATGCAATTCCATGGGAAAAGAATAATAGAGAGAAAAGAATGAAACAGAAACACAAATTCCATTCCAAGTATCAGTATCAAAGACATTAGTCCTGACCTTCACTTCTTCCCAAGACAACTCCTCCTGCCCATCAATAGTGCAGTGGTAAGTAAGCACAGAGAAAGAAAAGTAACTGATTCTAAGATTGTTATTTAAAGGAATGGGTGTCAGTGGCTCACACCTATAATTCTAGGTATTCAGGAAACTGAGATCTGAAGACTATGCTTCAAAGCCAGTCAAGACAGAGAAGTTTACCTTATCTACAGTTAATCAACAAAATGCTGGAAACAGAGGTGTGGCTCAGTAGTGGAGCTCCAGCATTGAGCAGGAAAACCAAGAAGAGCTCAAGGTCCTGAGTTCGATCCCTAGTACAGACACAAAAATAGGGAAGGAAGGGAGGGAGGGAAGGAGGGAGGGAGCAGATATGTATTCATTCCCTGAGAATTACTACTGCTTCCATGCATGTCTCTTGTAACTCATTCTTTGCAAGAAACAACAATGTTTCTTCTCACCTCTTCCAAAAAACTAGATCACCAAGAATCAAATGTGCTACATGGGAAAAGACACTGCCATAGGAAATACAGAAACTCTTTCCCATTTCCTCCAAGAGCCTGCTCTGGCCCAACACATGTCTACTTAAAGACTCAAGTTAAATGTTCAAAAGATGCACCACTAAAAAATTACTTTTATACCTCATCCCTTAAAGAAGAAACAATAGACACAAAATTGCATTATCCAATTCAAGCCATATAAATCAGTATCTATTTCACAAAGCTGATTTCAACATTTAACCAAAGAAAACTGTAATCACTATAATTAACTGACCTTGGGTGATTCCATTGTCCTGTTCTGTGATCATAACATGAAAACAAATGATTTTATAGGCACCTGGTTCATTATGCATTACAAATTGCCGCTTCATTTATCTATATGCTCCAAACAGTACCTATCCATCGCCATCACTTAAAAACCCATTGCCCTTCATTCTAGCCTTGTTAATTTCCAGATGCTAATTAAATTTAAACTCATAAAAATATCTGTTTAGCATGCATGACAGGATCATCCCTTACCACTCAGGCCCCACTGTACATTGCAACCAGTTTACCCTACTCTTTTCAGTTTGCATTATTTTTCTCAATGCCTCAGTTGCAAGGGACACACTGGTGATTTAACCTGGAATTCAATGGCTCTCCTATTCTGGTTCTACCCAAGCTGTTCCTGCTGCTTGATGGCTTTGTAAGCAACTTCCTTCAAATTGTTGCTGAGAAGAATGACTTCCAGATAATAGCACTTTAGATACGGAATAGCAGGATGATAAAGGAAAGCAAGAAGGGAGCTATATTTCAGCCTCTTTTCATCAGGCCATTGCACACAAAGAGAAGACTTTCAATCTCTAGAGATCCACAGTCACTTATTTATTGCCAGAAGTAGGCTGACAGTCTGAAAGCCACACCGACAATGAACCACACTGCTCAGACCAGCACCCAACATCAAGCCCATGCCATCCCAAAGGCATATCCCAGAGGCCTGGGAGAGAATTTGCAGTTCACACTCCAGTTTCACTGAAGCAGGGATTCTCCAGAGGGCAAATGGCAGAGAAGAAGAAGGAGCTGTACCTTGTGATGGTTTGCTGGGCCTCATTCCTCTGCCTCTGCAGAAGAGGCTGGGCCCTGGCTTGCCTTTCACAGTTGGAGAGCTGCTCCTCCCAGGTGAATTCACATCTGCCTTCAGATCCTTGCCTCCTAAAAGAGGTGACCCCTGCTTCCATGCCACTGCTTTAGAGAAAGGTCATGCATGCCACTGCATACCCAGTGACCTCCAGCTGCCACATGTTAACACAGACTCTGGTCCTCATCCCTTGGAACACACACACACACACACACACACACAGAGAGAGAGAGAGAGAGAGAGAGAGAGGGAGAGAGAGAGAGAGGTGAGCACTGGGAATCACAATTCTAGACAAAGCCTCCCTAGCCCGCCAGTCTTCATTGAAAAGCTCAACAAAATTTATTGGGGGGGGGAGCAGCGGAAAAAACCCAGATAATAAACATTTTAAGACTTTGTGGGTCAAAGAATACCTCAGCCACAGTTTGGGGTTTTTTTTTTCTGTTTGATTCTGTTTTGGTTTGACTAGTTTGGGGGGGGGGGGTGATTGTAAAACATTTTTGCAACATTTTAAAAATATAAAAATCTTGAGGATCAAAGTTTGAAGCCGACCCAAACGAAAAGTGAATGAGACCTCATCCCAACAAACTGCCTATGGTCTCAGCTAGATAAAAGTCATAAATAGAAAAGTCAGGATTTGAGGCTGGCTCCAGGCAAAAACACAAAACACTGAAAAATAACTTAAAGCAAAAAGAGCTGAGAATGTGGCTCAACTAGTAAATACAAGGATTTGAACTAGAGTTCAAATCTAAGTACCACGTATATACATATATGTAGTGTATAATATATACATACATGTATATTATATAATATATGTATTATGTATGTATTACATATAATATGTTATATGTTTATATATGTATTTATATATGTATATGTGTTTGTTATATATGGGTATCCATGTACATATATTTGTATTATATATATATATATATTTGTGATGTGTGTATGAAATCTATATGTTCTCTGAGAACACATTCACAAGATCCCTAGCTGCCACAAATTTCAAACTAAGGTCTTTCGTTAAAATTGACTCTGACTTTAAGGAATCTCAAGTCACTGATGTAAATGAATAAACAATGGCCTGAGGACCAAAATCTTCCTTATAGTAATGTTTTTAGATGTCTTTGAAGTAAAAATCAACCTTCAGAAGTCATTAGCTTAACTCTAGCCATATTCTCCCAGAAATCTACAGTCAGTACCATACATTGAACATATAATTAATAGAGGAGAGAAGGAAGCTACATGGCTATTAGTGGCAAAATCTGGTTAATATGATCATAAACTCACTGAAAAAAAAAGTATAGCCAAAGACTAAGCGGAGGCACCAATCACCTATTTCTTTCCTTCTCCATCTTTCAGTATCTTGCCCCTTCCCACCTCATATTTCCAACCTGTCTAAATTGCCTGCCATGCCTTAGATCTCAGGAAGTAAGGATGTGTGTAGTTGGCAGAGGACCAAGATACTAAATTTTCAGCTCCCAAGTTCAAAAACTCTTGGAGGCCAGTGATGTCTACTTAGACAAGTTATTTCACTTTCTGAAAAAAAAAAAAAAAACAACTCTTTGAGTTAAGAAAAGACAGTAATTTATGAGGAGAGATAAAGGAACTTGGAAAGTTAAACATGAGCATCAACAGGAAGTAATCTAAACTAAAAGATTTAGGAGTCAGCTGGAAGCCAGTGGCTCATGCCTGTAATTCGAGCCAATCAGGAGGCTGAGAGCTGAGTGTCACAATTCAAAGGCAGCCTGGGCAGGAAAGGCTGTCAGATTCTTATCTCAAACTAGCTCCCAAAAAAAACCTGAAAGTAGAAATGTGGCTCAAGTGGCAGAGTACTAGCCATGATCCCAAAGCTCAGGGACAATGCCAAGGCCCTGAATTCACGTCCCCAGGACTGGCACACATACACACACACACACACACACACACACATACACAGACACACACACACACACACAAGATATTGAGGAGCTGAGGAACCTAAGATTATTGATTTGTGCTGATTTCTGTCTAAAATTTTTAAAGGTAGTTGTCTCATAGCTATTCCTTTACTATAATGCACAGGATAGAAGGAGGATGCAGGCAACAGATACAGATCTAGGGATGGCACATATGTTGGAATTTGCCAATAAGAACTTCAAAATAAGTGAGCCACTGAGTGATCTTGACTGATAAATAGAAACTATTAAATAAAACAATTATAGTGCTTAAAAAAACACAATATTTGAAAGAAATACTTCATCAGAATGTTTTGCAATATATTGGGGAAGTGGCGCTGTGGCTCAAGCGGTAGAGCACTCGCCTTGAGCTGAAGAGCTCAGAGACAGCGCCCAGGCCCAGAGTTCAAGCCCCACAACCAACAAAAGAACAAAACAAACTAGTGAAAGAAGATCAGAGCTAGGAATGTGGCTTAGTGGTAGAGTCCTTGGCCTAACATACATGAAGCCCTGGGTTCAATTTCTCAGTACCACAAGGAAGGATATTTTTGTGCTGTTCTCAGCATTGTGTCCGTCTTCAGCATGTTGTCTCACCCCCGTGGTCATGAAGTAAATGTCCCTTGAATGAAGGCCTCCTCATTCCCTCGCACACTTATTTGACAAGTATCCCGACACGTGGTCAAAGGTCTTTCCCCATGCTTTCCCACGACTCCCCTCCGCAGCCCCTCGTGCTCACCCTCACCTCGTGGTCTCCCCGCCTGTGTTTCCTTGCCCTTTTCCTGAAGCCTTATGCACCTCAGTCTCACACATGGAGATGGTAGGCACACACGGGCTTACCTGCTCCTCCTCTGGGAAGTCTTTCCATCCCACATGGCTCCTCGCTTTTGAGTTCCTCCAGTTCTCTCCTCCAGCCATGATCCCATCCTGCCAGCTAGAATCCTAGATTATGGTCCGTGTGACATCCAAGCTAACCTGTGGGAGCCTTATCCCCTAGGCCACCTTTTGTTCTTCTCACCTTCACCTGCTGAGCCAAACTCCCTCCAGCTGTTCCAGAAAGGTTTAGGAATGTGCTAGCATGCACGTGCATCAGGCTGTCAATTGAAAAGTCAAAAGTAGGCCTGAGATTTGGAGAGTGAGCTCATCTGGCTCCTTGAGACAAGACTGGCATGGAATCACAAAATGACTTGCCTCCTGCTTGGCCCTGTCCATAGCCCCAAGGGTCCACACTCCCATGCCTCCACAATGCGACCCAACTCCGAAATCCCACCCAGTGCAGCTGCGATGAGGCACCCTCTCTACTGCCAAACCCACTGATGTGAACTGAAGCCCATTTCCTCACTCTGAGCCTCAGCTGTAGCTGTCAGGGCAGCAAAGCCTTGTTTCCCGGCAGTCTCTGTCTCACTGGGAGGAGACCATTTCCAACCCATCTAGCTCTGCATTGATGTTTGTACTTGAAGGAAGAAAAGAGCACATTTTCCTTCCTAATTCCCTTTTGATGTGCACATTGGATTTCCAGTTGGTGGTAGATTTGTAGAAGGCTGATTTGTGGAGGAATTCCTGAGCAACCATCTGCTGTGTGCTTCTGAGACATCTTGGTAAAGAGAGAAGGAAGATGCTAATCAACCATGCAAAAGGGAGCTGCTTGCTCTTTCACTAGGAAATGGGGGTACACATGTCCTTGAGTGTGCACATGCTCTGACATTCTAAGGCTGCTGACACACTTGCACTATGCACACGCCCTTCTCTCTCTGTCCATTCTGCACACCAGTCTACCACCACCTTCCTTCCACATCCATTTTTGATGTGTCACCGACAGAGCTGTCCTTGAGGTAAGTACACAAATCCCTTTCGTAACAACAAAGAAAGCAACCTGCACCGCACAAGATTAGCAAAGTCAAATGTATTGCCTGAATTCTGGAGGCTCTTGCCTGTAATCCTAACTGTCCCAGAAGCTGACACCTGGACTGCAGTTACAGCCAATCTGGGAAGACTCCATCTTCAATTAACTAGAAAATTTCACACCTGGAGGTGTGAATCAAGTGATAGAGCACCAGGCATGAACATGCAAACTGAGAGGGAGAAAGAAAAAGAGAGAGAGACAGGAGACAGAGAAAGAGGAGAAACAGAGTCAGAGACAGATTCAAGAACAGAAAGAGAAAGAAGTAATGGAAGATGGAGATGAGAGGAAGAAGATGAGGGGAAGGGAAAATAGACTAGGTGATGGTATGGGATAGAAGAAGAGGAGGGAAGAGAGATGGTAGAGGGGGGAAAGGTGGGAAAAGGTGAAAGAGAAAAGTGAAGGAAAAGGAAACAAAGAGAATAATCAAAAAGCACTGAGGTAAAGCCCTGGTACCAGCACACACTCACAAATACATACACAAAACAAAGAAACAAAAAGGCATGGAAACATCGTTGAATTTAACAGTACTTCCCTCCCCACCCACCCTCCACTGAACACTGGTCCATGTGGAGTTCAGGATTCCTCAGCTCCCTTCATGACCTTCCACCTCTCAGTTCTCCTTCGGCATCAGTGTCAACCCTGTCATTCACCAGGTACCCATCCTTTAACCTCTTTGGCCCTCATTGCTTCTCTCACTAGAATCCTACCTCATTCTTTGAGGGGAGATCTGCTCCCCACATAGCCCTGAAATGCACCACTTGTCTACCAGGAGGCCCAGCCCTCCTCCTGCTACAAATCTCATCAGTCTGTGCTGCAGGCTCAGCCTCCTGAACCCAGTGCACACAGCAAAGTCCAGGTGTGCCCAACTCCTCCCCATCACACACTTGTTACCTAAGGGAAGACAGCATCAGCCCTCAGCACTTCCCTGGCTGAACCAACACAATAACCCAGTGGTGGAGGGTCACATCCATTCTTACTGAATTTCTGCTCATGTCCAGAGGTAGTCATCCCAAGCAGGGTCCATCCTCAGACAAAGTTCACAGAGGCCTGGTCCATCCACAGGCACCACTATACCGCCATGTTCTCTCAGGTCTCCTGCTCCTTCAGAGGTTTCTCCGTCTCTGAAAGGAAAAGAAAATATTTTAATTCATACACTTTGTGGTTCAAAAATGGGCTCTGCATGTTCAGAATGTTCCCATATTTGAAACTCAGCTCCCCCAGGACTCTGTTTACCCAAGGAGAAAAAATGGGCTAAAAGAGGAAGTTGCAATAATGACTAAAGGGTGTGTGCATTACAGTCTTTCAACTATACCACTTATCTTTTACCATATAAATAAATTGTGAAGTAGGGGCCTCCTGGATGATGGCTTTATGTTGGGATAGTGATGAGATCTATGGAGAAAACACACAAGAAACTGCATTGAAAGGGAGGAAAGCTGGGGCAGACACCACTGACACGGTCCATGGAGACAGGTCCCTCTCCTTTCCCAGTGAAGACTTGCCCTTATGCTGTGACCCAGCCAGCGTAACTAGTGTTCTCAGGAGTTGTACCCAATCACAAAAGACCACCAAAGGAGAAGCAGATGCCTCCTGCCCCTCAAATCTATGGGCTTCAGCTCAAATGTCAATAAAACAAATGTGTATATAAGCAGGCAGGAAGCATACATGGGAGGTAAGATGATTACCTGTTATAGCATCTGGGACAAAAACACCTCAGAAGACAAATGTGAAAGGTTGTTAAGTGAAGTGATGATGTGTGTAGTAAAGGATCAAGATGGAACTCCCCCACCCCCATGAAGGTAGACAACTTGAGGCCGCCTTTCCACTTACCTTTCAGCATGGGAAAGCCAGTTTAGTGTCAAATGTCCTATGACCAGAATCCCAGCTGCAGAATCCAGTAGCACATGGTACAGGGCCTGGATGTTCTACACAGAGGCTTCTGATAGGCATGCTGGGCTCATAGTGCTAGTCAGACCTTCCACAATGAGTGAACTAGTGTGTAAGGGACTAGGAGATGGTAAATTGGACTAGGTATGGTAAATGGTCACAAGAACCAAGTTTCTGTGAGAGCTTGAGGACTCTACTATTCTTCCATGAGGCCTAGAGTTTTACCCTGGTAACTGCCAGAAGAAAGGAAGCACCATACCTAAAGTCTGGTGCTCTGGGGAAGGGGGTGTCAGCTGGGGGCCTCTATGGGGACTCATATGGTCTCTACTATACCTCTGACAATTCCCAGAGCTGACACTCTTGCACTGTGCACATGGCCTTCTCTCCCTGTCTATTTTGTGTCCCATCCCACCACCATTTTCCTTCCCCCACCATTGTTAAGGTGTCACTCACACAGCTGACCCTTACATAAGTATATAAATCCCTTCCATAACAACAGAGAAACCAACCTATGCTACACCAGATAAACAAGGTCAAAAGCATTGCCAATTGTGTGGACTCATGCCTGTAATCCAAACTTTCCAAGAAGACAACACCAGGAAGAATGCAGTTACAGCCAGTTCAATTAACTACAAGCATACAAGCCTGGAGGTATGATTCAAGCAGGAGAACACCAGCCATAAACATGCAAACTGAAACAGATAAATGGACACAGACAGACAGATGGAGAGGAGAGACAGAGAAACTGACAGACTCAGAGACAGATTCAAGAGCAGGAAAAGAGGGAGAAGAAATGGAAGAGGGAGGTGAGGGGAAGAAGAAGGGAAGGGAACTGCAGTCAAAAATGGGATGGGATGGAAGAGGAGGGTGGAAGAGAGATGGCAGAGGGGGAAATGTGGGGAAAGGGAAAAGAGGAAAGAAAAGGAAGAGGAAACATAGAGAATAAGAAAAAAGCAAGCCCTAGTATGAGTACACATTCAAAAACACATACAAACAACAAAGAAACAAAAAATAAAAGAAAAAGCACTGAGACACCATAAAAATCAAAAGTAATTTCCCTCCCCACCCACCCTCTTACCTGAAGACTGGTCCATGTGGAGCTCGGGACTCCTTAGCTTCCTCCTTCAGCTTTCCTTCAGCATCATTGACAACTCTGTCTATCAGCAAGGTCCCATCCTTTGCCCTCTTTTGTCCCATCAACAGAAACCCATCTCATTCTTTGAGCTGAGGTCTACTCCACGAAGAGTCCTGAGGCAGACCTTTGACTGGACCAGAGCTCTAGCCTACTTCCTGCTGAAAATTTCATCAGTCTGCTTTGCTAGCTCAGCCTCCTGACCCCAGTGTACACATAGCAAAGACCAGATGTGTCCAGCTCCTTCCCAGCACACACTTATCACCCAAAGGCAACACCAGCCCTCAGCACTTCCTCTGTGTGGAAAGTCTGATGCCTGTAGGTGAATCAGCAAAATTATCCAGTGGCAGATGATCATATCCAATCTTACCAAATTGCTGTTTAGATCCCAAGCAGGTCCCTCGAGGCACAGGTATATCTGCATGGTTTCTCAGATGTCTTCCCTCCTTCAAGAGGTTTCTCTCCTCTAGTTGAATGGAAGAAAAAAATGTTTTATTCTGTATAGTTTGTAATGCCATACATCCCCTCTGGATGTTTAGAGTGTTCTAATATTTGAAACTCAGTTTCCTCCCTACCATGGTTCCCTAAAAATCAGACCCTACTATTCTTCCATGAGATCCCAGAGTCCTCCATTGGAAAGAAAGCACCAGGCCCAAAGCCTAGTGCTCTGGGGAAGGGGGTGTCAGCTGAGGCCTCTCTGGAGACTTATAGGGTCTCTACTAAGAATCAGACACCTCTCAGTGCTGACAATCTTGCACTGTGCACATGTAATTCTCTACCTGTCTATTCTGCACACCAGCCCAACACCCCTTCCTTCCCCAACCATTTGTAAGGTGTCCCTCACACAGCTGTCCCTCAAATCAGCACACAAATCTCTTTTGTAACAACAGAGAAACCAACCTGTGCTCCACTAGATTCACAAAGTCCAAAGCATTCCCAGGTGCTGGAGGCTCACACATGTAATGCTAACTATTCCACAAGTCAACACCAGGAAGACTGCAGATAAAGCTAGCCTGGGCAGACTCCATGTCCAACTAACTAGAAAAATCATGCCTAGACAGTAAAACACCAAGCAGAAACATGAGCACACCCAAGAGAGACAGAGACAGAAACAGAGAGAAACAGACAGAGAGACAGATTCAGGAGAATGGAGTGAGTGAGATGGACTGGAAAGGGAGAATAGAAGGATTAGAGGGAAGGGGAAGAGGAGGAGGGGAGGAATGGGGATGAAGGTAGGAAGAGAGAAAGTAGAAGGGAGAGAGCGAGGAAAGGTCACAGAGGAAAAAGGAGACCAAAAGAGAGAGACAAAAAAAACACTGAGTTCAAGCCACAGTACCAGCACACTCACAAATTTATACATACAACATACAACAAACAAACAAGAAGAAAGACAATAAAAGAAAAAGCATTGAGAAATCATGTAAATTCACAGTACTTCCCTTCCCACCCACTTCACTGAACTTGGGACTTGTTAGCTTCCTCCTCTCAACTCTCCTTCAGCATCAATGTCAACCCTTTCTGTCAGCAAGGTGCTCATCCTTTGCCCACTTTTGGCCCTCATTGCTTCTCTCAGCAGAATCCCATCTCATTCTTTGAGGGGAGATCTGCTCCCTAAATATCCCTGAGCTGCATCACTGAACAACCAGGAGCCCCAGCCCGCCTCCTGCTGCAAAACACATCAGTCTGCTCTACAGGCTCAGCCTCTTGGCCCAGTGCACACATAGCAAAGGTCAGGTATGCCTAACTCCTCCCCATGACACCCTTGTCACCTAAAGTCAGCATCGCCCTCTGCACTGTGTGTGCAAATCTAACGCCCTGGCTGAACCAACACAAATATTCTAGTGGTGAAGGCTTACATCCAATCTTACCAAATTTCTGTTCTGTGGGAAGGCAGTCATCCCAGGCAGGGTCCATCCACAGGTGTGGTCCAAACACAACCAAAGTCCATCCACGCCCTGTCCATCCACAGTTACCATGACATCTCCATGCTTTCTCGGGTCTCCTATTCCTTCACATATTGCACCACCTCTAGCTAAAAGGAAGAGAACATATCTTAATTCATACACTTTGTGATTCCAAAAATAGTCTCTTGATGTTCATAATGTTGGAATACTTGAACATCATCTCCTCCATCACACAGGTTCCCCCAGCAAAAAATTAGGGTCTACTCTTCCATGAGACCAATAGCCTTCCCCTGGGAACTGCCAAGGGAAAAGAAGCACCATGCCCAAAGCCTGGTGCTCGGGGGAAGAGGGTATCAGCTGGGGGTCTCTCAGGGGACTCCCAGAATCTCTACCAAGATTTACCAACATGTACTGCTGATCCTCAGCACTGCCTCTGTGTAGAAATCTAATGCCCCGGCTCAACCAACACATATAACCCAGTGATGAAGGCTCACATCCAATCCTACCAAATTTTTGCTCATGTCCAGATGTAGGCAGGATCCATCCACTGGTATCACTATATCTTCATTCTTTCTTAGGTCTCTTGGTTATTCCACAGGTTTTCTCTGCCTGTAGCTGATAGAAAGGAAAAGTATTTTAATTCATACATTTTTGTGATCTTGATTTTGGGTTCTGGATGTACAGAATGTTCTCATATTTGAAACTCTGTTCCCCCAGCACTCTGATTCCCCAAGGAGAAAAAGTAAGCCCTTCTATTCTTCCATGAGACCTAGAGTCTTCCCTTGGGAATTGCCAGGAGAAAGGAAGCACCAGGCCCAAAGCTTGCTGCTCTGGGGAAGGGAGTGTCAGCTGGGGCCTCTCTGGGGACTTATAGGGTCTCTACTAAGAATTAGACACCTCACAGTGCTGACAACCTTGCATTGTGCACATGTAATTCTCTACCTGTCCATTGTGCACACCAGCCCAACACCCCTTCCTTTCCCTCACACAGCTATCCCTCACATCAGCACACAAATCCCTTTTGTAACAACAGAGAAACCAACCTGTGCTCCACCAGATTCACAAAGTTCATAGCATTGCCAGGTGCTGAAGGCTCACCTGTGTAATCCTATTCCACAAGTCAACACTGAGAAGATTGCAGATAAAGCTAGCCTGGGCAGACTCCATATCTAACCAGAAAAATTCAGGCCTAGAGGTATGACTACAGAGGTAGACCACCAGCCACAAACATGGAAACTGAGAAAGGCAGACAGACAGACAGACAAACAGACGACAGAGATAGAAACAGTCAGAGACAGACTGAGACACAGAGAGGGACAGAAAGAAGACAGAGACAAAGAGATAGAGAGACAGGAAAAACAGAGACAGATTCAGGAAGGAGGAGGAATTGAGATGGAATGGAAATGGGAGAAAGATTAGAGGGGAAGGGGAAGAGGAGAAAGGGAGCGAGTAGGAATGAAGAAAAGGAGGGAAGAGAAATAGTAGAGAGGGAAGAGCAAAGTAAGGCCAGAGAGGGAAAGGAGACACAGAGAGAAAGCCAGAGAGTTCAGGCTACAGTACAGGCACATACTCACAAATGGATACACACAACAGACAAAAAGACAATGAAAGAAAAAGCTTTGAGAAATCATGGAAATTAACAGTATTTCCCTCCACACCTACCCTCTTTCACTGAACACTGGTCCATGTGGAATTCAGAGTTAGCTTCCTCCCCTCAGCTCGCCTTCAGCATCAGTGTCAACCTTGTCTATCATCAAGGTGCCCATCTCTTGCCCTCTTTTGGCCCTCATTGCTTCTCTTACCAGAATCCCATCTCATTCTTTGAGCTGAGCTCTGCTCCAGAGCTCCAGAACCACTGATCAGACAGGAGCCCCAGCCCTCCTTCTGCTGAAAATCTCATCACTATGCTCTGCTACCTCAACTTCCTGACCCGAGTGCACACATAACTAAGACTGTGTGTGCCCAACTACCCCCCATCACACACTTGTCACTCAAGGCAGCATCAGATCAAAGCACTTCCTATGTGGAAATCTAATGACCCTGGCTGAACCAACACAAATAGCCCAGTGGGGTGGAGGGTCATATCCAATCCTACTGAATTTCTGTTCATGTCCAGATGCAGTCATATCAAGCAGGGTCCATCCACAGGCAAAGTCTGTCTAAGCCTTTCAGAGGATTCTCCACCTCTACCTGATAGGAAGGGAAGTATTTCAATTAATATACTTTGTGAGGTTAAAAATAGGCTCTGTGGGCTGGGAAGGTGGCTCAGTGGTAGAGTGCTTGCCTTGCATGTATGAGGCCCTGGGTTCAATTCCTCAGTACCACATAAGCAGAAAAAAAGCCAGAAGTGGCGCTGTGGCTCAAGTGGTAGAGTGCTAGCCTTGAGCTGAAGAGCTGAGGGACAGTGTCCAGGCCCAGAGTTCAAGCCCCACAACTGACAAAAAGGGGGGCTCTTGATGTTCAGAAGTGTCTTACATTTGAGGGCTGGGAAGGTGGCTCAGTGGTAGAGTGCTTGCCTTGCATGCATGAGGCCCTGGGTTCGATTCCCCAGCACCACATAAGCAAAAAGAAAAAAAGCCGGAAGTGGAGCTGTTGCTCAAGGGATAGAGCGCTAGCCTTGAGCTGAAGAGCTGAGGGACAGTGCCCAGGCCCAGAGTTCAGGCCCCACGACCAGACCCAAAAAAAAAAAAAAAAAAAAAAGAAGTGTTTTACATTTGAGCCTCAGCTCCCCCAGTAGTCTGGTTTTCCTAGGGGGAAAAATGGGCCCTGCTATTCCCCCATGAGGCCTAGAACCTTCAACAGGAAAAAAGGATGCACCATGCCCAAAGTCTGGTGCCCTGGAGAAGGGGTGACACCTGGGGACCTCTGGGTGGACTCCCAGAATCTCCACGAAGGTATGCCAACACTCAGTACTGACCCTCTTGATCAGTGCACATGTCCCTCTCCCCCTGTCCATTTGCACACCAGCCTACCACCCCTGTCCTTCCCCAACCATTTGTAAGGTGTTTCTTACACAGGTGCCCCTCAGATAAGTACACAAATCCCTTTTGTCACTTCACAGAAACCAACCTGTGCCACACCAGATCAACAAGATCAAAAGCATTGCCAGGTGCATATGGCTCTGGACTATTCCAGAAGCTCACACCCAGAAGACTGCACTTAAAGCCAGCCTGGGCAGACCTCATCTTCAATTAACCAGAGAAATACAAGCTTCAAGGTAGTACTCAAGTGGTAGAGCATGTGCAACTGAAAGAAAAAGAGAGAGGAGAAGAGGCAGAGGCAAAGAGACAGATTCATGAGGAGGCAGGGAAGGATAGGGAATGGCATAGGGAAAGGAGAGGAAGGAAAAGAGAGCAAGGGGAAAATGAGGAGAGGGAGTGAGGAGGAACAAAAGAAAACATGGGGGAAGAGAGGAGAGACAAAAGAGAGGGAAAAGAGACAGAGAAGGAAAGAAAAAAGCACCAAGTTCAAATTTTAGCACACACTCACAAATACACAAAACCAACAAACAAAAAGAAAGAGAATAAAAGAAAAAGCATTAAGACATCATGGAAATTCACAGTACTTCCCTCCACACCCACCCTCTTCACTGAATACTGGTCCACGTTGGAGTTCGGGATTCTTTAGCTTCCTCCTCTCAGCTCTCCTTCACTATCAGTGTCAATCCTGTCTGTCAGCGATGTGCCCACCTTGGCTCTCTTGTGGCCATCATTTTTTCTCTCCAGAATCCCATCTTATTATCTGAGCTAGCTCTGTTCCTCAATACTCAGTGCCCTGAAGAAGAGCTGGATCACTGATCCAACCAGGACCACAGCCCATCTCCTGCTGCAAATCAGTCTGCTCTGCAGGCTCAGCCTCCTGACCCTAGTGCACATATAGCAAAGCCCAGGTGTGCCCAATTCCTCCCCATCACACACTTGTCAACCAAAGGCAGCATCAACCCTCAGCACTTCCTCTGTGTGGAAATCTAATGCCCCAGATAAACCAACACAAATAACGCAGTGGTGGATGCTCATATGCAATCTTACTGAATTTCTGCTCATGTGGGAATGCAGTCAGCCCCAGCAGGGTCCATCCACAGGCACCACTATATCTCCATGCTTTCTCAGGTCTCCTGCTCCTTCACAGGTTTCTCCACCTCTACCTGAAAGGAAGGGAAATTATTCTACTTCATACACTTTGCCAGTCTAACTATGGGCTCTGGTTGTTCAGAATGTTCTCATATTTGAAACTCAGCTCCCCCAGCATTCTGCTTCCCCTTAGAGATGCTTGGAGGCTCATGGGGGGAGTTGCAATTCAAAGCAACCTGTCTAGGTAATAGGGTCCTTTTTACTGTGAGCAAATAAACAACTCTGAAGAAGAGACTCTGGATGATGGTTTTATGTTAGGATAGTGATGAGGTTTAGAGAGAAAGCACACTGCAGGAAACCTCATTGAAATGGAGGAAAGCTAGGGCAGAAACCACTGCATAGGGACAGTTCCCTCTTCTTTCCCGGTGAAGGTTGGCCCTTACGCTCCAACCCAGCCAGTGTAACTAGTGTGCTCAGGAGTTGTACCCAGACACCTAGAGACCGCTGAAGGAGAAGAAGAGTCCAGGATGCCTCCTGCCCCTCAGATCCATGGGCTCCTACACCACCTCACTTTAAACCTAAATAAACAGTTAAATAGGCAGACAAGCAACATACATGGAAGGTGAGATGATGACCTGCTGCAGCATTTCAGACAAAAACACCTCAGTGTTCAGGGGGACAGATGTGAAAGGTTGTTCAGTAAAGTGGCAATACTCAAAAGTAAGCGATCAAGGCAGATCCACCTAGCTCAGAAGATATAGGCAGCTTGAGGCCACCTTTCAGCTTACCTTTCAGCATTGGAAAGCCAGCACAGTGTCAGCTGTTCTTTCACCGGAAGGAATCCCAGCTGGAGAATCTCCTAGCACGTGTCAGAGGACCTGGCCGTGCTGGACTGAGACCTCCACTGGGTATGCTCGGCACACAGCAGTGTAAATTTCCTGTATGACTCCGTCCCCTCCTGCAGCTCTTAAATTCTACACCTCTCAGATTTTCTACACCCCAGTTAGAGTCTCCCCAAAGGTCTGAGTTCGTTGACTTTCAATTGTGCTGTTTCAGAATTCTTCACCATGTGCTCTTAAGCTGTGGGCATTATTTTGGGGCCTTCACACAGCAGCAAAGTCTGCAGAAAATTATGACTATCCTATTAGCCACCCTCCTCCAGCCCTGTCTATTATTCCAGCTGGAGGCGGCTTTGGCTTCCCCCTGAGGCTGCCCAGTGGGAAGGGCATTTTCTACTGAGAATGAACTCCCTAGTCTGCTCAACCAGCTAAAGGAATCCTGGCCCCCCGATTAAGTTGGAACTGGAGCTCTGCAGGGAAGGACAGGCAGACTGGCACTTTGGGCTCTCTTGAGTGGTAACTGCTTGTCATCATTGCACCACTGAAATTCTGAGGACAAGTAGAAGGTGTTAGGTCGTGCAGATAAGGTTGGTTCTCCGTGGAAGGAGAGGGCTGGTGGAATTTTCCTCAGGAGTTGTGCACGGAGGACTAGCCAAAGGCATCATTTTCAATTCCACACTTTTGGCATGCTCTTTTAAGCTTTCTTTGATGACCAGGTAGGTGCCGATGGCTTCATTGAATGCTCTGTCCTGGATTGATGTTTTAGTGTCAGCTACATTGTACCCCATGTCACACATGACTGTCACAATAATGGGGTCCAGCTTGCAGGGCAGTGGTTCATCAGGTCCTAGTCCAAATCCCACACCTAGAGCCAGCCCTGGGTGCTCCATTATTTCCTCAATATTAGGTCTCTGATTGAAGTCCACAGTCAGCAGTTGGGAAAGTAGACCATGTCCCATTGCAGATAGGTAAAGGGGACCAGTGTATCTGGCCTTTGTACCTGGATGTCGGCCAACTTGTCACCGTATACAAGAGCACACCTAAGCTCCAAATGTCCACCTTGAAGCCATCGTATATTTTGTGTAGGAACATTTCAAGAGGTCGGAATATCAAGGCTCCACAAAACCCTTTTAGCAACTGCTCCCAGGTCACCCTGACACTCAGTCCAAAGTCACTGATCTTGACATTGCGATTGGCGTCCAGCAGGATGTTGTTGACTTTCAGGTCTCGGTGCACGATTCCATTCTTATAAAGGTAGTGAACTGCACTAGTGATCTGTTTGAACAGCCTCCTGGCTTCATCCTCAAATAGGCGGCAGCATGGGGATTTAGTGATCCACCCCAATAGGTGTCCATGGCCAGCTCCATAACAAGGTACACACAGTCTTCATTCTCCATCACCTGGAACAATCGGATTATGTGTAGGTGACATACACTCTTAACAATGGCCACCTGGTTTTCTGTCTCATGGCTCTCCAGGTCTTTCTTCAGGAGAACTTTTATTGCCACTGTGGTGTCCATGAGGCGGTGATGGGTCTACTTCACATAGCCAAAGCTGCCGTAGCCAATGATCTTCGTCAAGTTGTACTGTCTGATCACAGTGATCTCCTCCTCCTTGGAGGAGCTAAAGGAGACTTTGTTATAGTTTGATATCTTTCAGCTGGGAAGGCAAGTGATCAATCTTACAATTATCCAAGACAATCTAAATGAAGTTGGTAGGTAATAAATCTTAACAAAAATAAGGTAACTTAACAAATAAGTAAATGTAACCCCAGAATAGTAAATGCAATCCCCAAACAACACAAACACAGCCCCCCACATCAAAAGAAAGCAACACAGTAGCTCTGAGTTAGTCCAGCAGGTCACCAAGGAAAAGCTCCCAGCACTGTAACTGACAAAGCTGGAGGGCAGCTGCTTCTTATGTACCCTGCTGGGCACTCCTCATAATGCCCTGTGATGTCAGGGAGGAAACGGACCAATCACAAGTTGGGCCAGTGACATCAGTGAGAAAATGAACCAATCAGAGCCTGGCTCGAACCCACTGGCAGTTATGCCCTGGGGCCAGGAGGACTGTTCCCAAGGGCACTGGGCACATAGGTGAGGATGCTGCTACTGCTACCATGGCAGCAATGTGGGAACCTGAGGACATTGGGCCAGTGGCCCTCAACCTTCTTGGGGACTGGGCACCCTAGGATGGCTCCTGTGGGGACATCACCGAGGGGAGTCTATCCTTGTACAGAAATGATAACACCTAGGGCTGGTAATATGGCTTAGTGGTAAGAGTGCTCCCCTAGCATGCACGAAGCCCTGGGTTCTGTAACAACCAGCGTGGCCCCATGGCCCGCCTGCTGGAGTGGGTGGACAGAGTAGGGCAATTGAGAGGCTGATGTCACCACCCCCACGGGGGCGTTTAGCTGGAGGGGCTGCCATGCTGCCAAAAGGAGGGTGTGCTACTGGAGGAGGTGGGGCATCGAGCCCCACATGGCAAGCTGTCAAGACGTGATTGGACAGTGGGCAGTTTGGGGGAGGAGCATGAATGGCAGTGGGAAAACCGTGAGTCTGGAGGGAGGAAGGGAGGGGGGGAAGGGAGGACAATGAGAGAGTAGTAGGAGTGGAGGGAGAGACAGCAGGAGGGGAAAGCCTGCTGGAGCAGAGCAGAGCAGGCCTGTGGCGAGTGGAGAGGCCTGGAAAGAAGGAGGAAGGGGAAAAAAGGAAAAGCCTTCCCCTTTGGAGGTTTGGAGCTTTGGAGCTTTGGAGGTCTGTAGTTGGAGGTTTGCAGACAGACTAATTTGGTGGTTTGCAGACCAACTAATAAGGTGGAGGGGGGTCGGAGTTGCCTATTGGGGGCCTGGAGGTTTGGTGGTTGAGGCTATCTAGCCCAGGACAAGGGAATTGCAGGACCCCTTTCTGGTGTAAATAGTGTAAATAAACTTCTTTAGTCCACCTTTCACTGTGCCTCAATGGCTTGTCTCACTCTCCGGAGGTCATAATGTGTTCAATTCCTCACTACCACATAAACAGAAAAAGCCAGAAGTGGCACTGTGGCTCAAGTGATAAAGTGCTAACCTTGAGCAAAAGATGCTTGGGGGCACTGCCCAGACCCTGAGTTCAAGCCCCAGGACTGGCAGAAAAAGAAAAAGAAAAAAGATCAATGAACTTCAAGATGAAGCTGTAGACACTAGAAATTAATGCCCACTGCAACAATGAGATGTACAAATCGTTATGTCATTATGTGTGGGAAAGGGTAGAGGGAATGGGGGGTGGGGGGAGGAGATGGGAAGGGATGGGAAGGGGAAACAAAGGAGGAGGCTACAATGCTTGATAAGAAATGTACTCATTACCTTGCCCATGTAATTGTAACCCCTCTGTATGGTATTTTCACAATAAAAAAAAAAAGAAAGAAATTAATGCCCAAAAAGAGAATATAAAGATAGCCAAGGAGCCATAGGAAGTTATGAAGACCCCCACAGACTTATTATTAGAGTCAGAGAAAAGAGAATGGTGATTTAAAATAACAGAATGAAAATACAACAACAAATATGAAAACTCTGTCATGTAATTTGTGAACATTTTTCTAATTTTGTTTTTTTAAATATATCAATACCCAGAGCCAATAAACTCAACAAACTCTTATCAGAATAATATACCTAATTATACCATAGCCAAATACTGATGGGCTAGTCACTTTTTAATTACTGTGACAAAATACTTGAGGAAAAAAAACTAAGAATAACCTTCAAGCTCTGCAATATATTGGTCATGGTGGAAAAAGATTAATGAATTTCAAGATGAGGCTGTAGGAACTAGAAAGTAAGTACAAAAGATTACAGGCTCACATCTGTAATCCTAGCTACTCAGGAAGCTGAGATCTGAGGATCATGGTCAGAAACCAGCCCATGCAATTAATTCCATGGGATTCTTATTTCCAATTAACCACCAAAAAAAAAAAAAAAAACAGGAAATGAATCTCTGGCTCAACTTGTAGAGCACTAGCCCTGATAGAGGGAAAAAAAATGCTGCAGGATCGGCATTAAAAAAAAAAAAAAAAAGAGGAAAAACTGACTTGTCCCATAGTTTCTGAGGTTTCAATCCCTGGCCAGATGGATCCACTGCTATGGATCTGTGATGAGAGTACAGGAGAGTCAGACTAACTGTATTCAATTACAAGTTAAGTGACAGGTTTATTATTACTATTATTATTTGTCAGTCGTGGGGCCTGAACTCTGGGCCTTGGCACTGTCCCTCAGCTCTTTAGCTCGAGGCTAGCGCTCTACCACTTGAGCCACAATGCTACTTCTGGCTGTATATAAATCTAAAAATTCAATAAATGGTAATAATCCATATAGGAATAGTTTTTCTTGTATCTTAATTTCCTCAAATGAGACTAAAGTGACCAGAGGCTGATAGTTCATGCCTATAACTCGCTACTCCGGAGGCTGAGACTTAAGGATTGTGATTTGAAAACAGGCCGGGCAGGAAAATATGTGAGATTTTTATCTTTCCAATTAACCACCAAAAAAGCCAGAAGTAAAGGTGTGGCTCAAGTGGTACAGTGCTAACCCCTCCTAGAGGAAAAACAAAAACCACTTCAGCAACCAAGCCTTGAGTTCAAGCCCCAGAATTAGTACCAATAAATAAATAAATAAAAAGACACTGAAATGGTCCATCAATAGGTGAATGAAATAAACAAATTTATTTGCAGATGGAGCATTATTCACTCTTTGAAAGGGGGCTCATGTTTGTAATCCTAGCTGCTTGGGGAGCTGAGATCTGAAGACCAGCATAAAAAAAAGTTCTAAAGACTTCATTTCCAATTCGCCAGACAAAAGCCAGGCCAGAAGCTGTGTCTCAAGTGGTAGAGTAGTGCCAGCTGGGCAAGTGTGAGGCTCTGACTTCAAAGCCCAGTACTGCAAAATAAAAATACAAGCATGAAAGAAACTTGAAAATATTGTGCTAATGTAATAAGCCACTGGATGAGGTCCTTAGTATAGACAGAAAATACATCAACAGTTACACAGAGGGAAGACAGGAAGGTTCAAGAAATTACTACTTAATGGTCATGGAGTTTCTGTTGAAATAACTAAAAACATCAAAAGAATAAGTGGTGTCCCACATAGTGTATATAATAATGCCACCAAAATGTGCACTTAGCATAATTTAAATAACTACTTTTGTTATGTATGCACATATCCACATTTTAATTAATAATGTTGGGAGTGGGAAGCATATAGAACTCAAGGGGAAAAGTGTGAAAAAGTTCAGCAGTGGAGCTCATTGGACACAGATGAAAGTGAACTAGACAACTCGTGAGTGAAGATGGGAGGAAGGGACTGGGAGAGAATGAGACAATAGAAGACACTGTACAAAATGAAATGTCCTTGTTACCGACTCATGTAATTATAATCCCTCTGTACATCACCTTTATAATAACAATTAATATTTTAAAAAATTAATCATGAAATACACTAAAAATTTTTCATCAGGCACTTTAAATGGATGACTTGGATAGAATGTATGGTATGTGAAGTTATAGCCCCCTCCTCCAAAGCTGTTTTCAATACAAAAATCACAATGTGTTGCATTGTGTATAACACATGTAGAAGTAAAATATAGCACAATAATAGCATAAGGAACAGGAAGGAAGTTGAGTGCTTGCTGGTGCGAGGTTCATGTGAATGATACTAACTGAAGGCATACTGAATAGTGCCCTAGGCCTCTTCTACATGGAGGACACAAAATCTGGAGGGACTCCTACAAGACTGAATGGCAAAAAGGCTAAATGGAAACAGTAAAGAAAGCCTTCTCCTATTCCAATGGTGTAACTTTACTGAACAACTAAGGGTCTGACAAAATGAAATATCAAGAAGCTGAAATGTGTTTTGTCGGAAGTGGGGGAAGTCAAGGAGAGAGTAGGCAAATGGAGAGAGGAAAGGTGGGAAAATACAGTCCTAGTATTCAATGTACATAATTGAAAATGGAGCCAGGTAACTGGAGGGAAGGGTAGGGTTGGAAGAAATAGGGAGAATGATGGAAAGGGTGACACTGATCAAGACATATTGTACTTATAAACTGATTTATTGGATTGAAATTCCTTTGTACAACTACTTGAATAATAATAATAATAGTAACAAAGAAAGCCTTACCCATCTTTGAAATCCCTAGTGTTTGTCTTAGGGTATAAGATTCCTTCTGAAAACAGACTCTCCACGCCATGTACTTCCAACACTAAGGAATAAATGAGATTATAATTCTCCCTTAGTTCTGAATATGTTTGTACAATGAGGTCCAAGAGGTATCACTCAATCTCTCTGCTGCAGGACAATCTTGACAGAAAAGACCTTTTTGACTAGTGAACAGCCAATATTCTTGCAAACACTGAGATTTTCTTCAAAGAAAAAGAAGTCATAAGGTAGGTGAAAAGAAGTACATTTCTTTCTTCCCTACAATTATACTAGGGACCATAAAGAAGGAAGATGATCACCACACACATACATAGCCCTTCTGAAGCAGTTAGGGCTGATCACAGGATACACAATATCAGCTTGATCAGAAGTAAATGAGAAGTCGGGGAGGGAACAGAGGCAGTATATTTCAAGAACATAGAGCTAAATTGGATACCAGTGCCTCATACCTATAATCCAGCTATTCAGGAGGCTGAGATCTGAGGATTTCAAAGCCAGTCAGGGCAGGAAAATCCATTAGATTCTTTTTATTTTGATTTTTTGCTTGGCCTGACTTACTGTACTCAGGGACTGGGCACTATCCCTAAGCTCTTTCTTGCTTAAGGATAGTACTCCATCACTTGAGCCACAGCTCCACTTCCAGTTTTTTGATGGTTAATTGGCAATAGTTTCAGATTCTGTTGCTCATGCTCATTTTGAACTGTGATCTTCAGGTATCAGCCTCCTGAGTAGCTAAGATCAAAGGTGTGAGCACAGGCTTCTGGCAAAGATTCTTACTTCTTACTAACCACCAAAAAGCTGAAAGTGGAGCTATGGCTCAAGTGGTAGAGGGCTCTAGCTTTGAAAGAAAAAGTTAAGAGACAGTGCCCAGGCCCTGAGTTCAAGACCCAGTACTGGCACTAAAATAAATAAATAAATGAAAAAAGAACATAGGCTGCTAGCTTTAGATATAAACACACTCCCATTACTTCTGAGCTACAACAAATGATTTTTTAATTACAAGCAAGTCCTAAATTTGCATCCTGCATTTTATCTGGCAACACGACAGGCTTTGGTGAAAGAAAGAGCTAAGGTCTCCCAGCAATGCCTGCAGGGCCCCAAGTAGCTGCCAGGAATTGATGGAGCCTGGTCAGTCATTTCTATCTAGTTCTGATCTCTTACCCTGAAGAGTAGCAACTTGCTACCACTTATACAAAATAAACCTTTGCCATTTTGGTAAGACATCATTACACAATAAGTCATCTATGTTGTGGGATTAAACACTTGCGGCCCCTAATGTCTTATAAAAGCATAGAAGAGGGTTGGGAAGTTGGCTCAGTGGTAGAGCGCTTGCCTCGAATGCATGAGGCCCTGGATTCAATTCCTCAGCACCACATAAGCAGAAAAAAAGCCAGAAGTGGCACTGTGGCTCAAGTGGTAGAGCGCTAGCCTTGAGCTGAAGAGCTGAGGGACAGTGCCCAGGCCCAGAGTTCAGGCCCCACGATGGGAAACTCCCCCCCCCCCAAAAAAAAAGCATAGAAGAGAAGGCTGTGGCAAAATAAACTACTTCCTCCACCTTTGTCATCCTGCTTCTACACCTCTTTAGTTTTTCCTCTCCCCACTCTGGTTATAGTCTTATCTAGCTTCTGCTTAAATAAATCCTTTTCCAATAAAGACTTGAGAAACTTCAAAATTGGGATTCTTAGATGGGTCAATGCCTTTTGGCTCCTCATTAAGTTTCAAAAGAACATTGATGCTCTCTTTGATTGAAAGCAGGAGCTCCCTTCCCCATGCTCTAAACCAGCTTTTCCCAAAACTATAAATGTTCAATTTCTTCCCCAGCAGCAAATATGCATTGCTCCTTCTTGCTGTATGTTTTCTGGGGTTCACATAATCATTTCCTAAATATGCTCTGACAGTCTACTTATCTCTGGCCACAATTCTGAGACCTTCATGCTACTTCTTGCCCTTTATGAGCGGCACAGATAAATCACTGCCCAGTCACTGAGCCCACAAAGAGGAAATTCTAATTCTCCAAATAGAGCCATTTGTTTAATTTACTTGGCTGCTAGGGAATTGTGGAAATGAGGCTAATGTGGTCAAAGAAAGAATATCACCAAGCCCTGAGGTTTTATCTCACCTCTGATTGCACAGTCCAAAATCTTATTAGCTTCTCTTTTTTTTTCTGGTGCCAGTACTAGGGCTTGAACTCAGCGCCTAGGTGTTAGCCATGACCTTTTTTTTTTTTTTTTTTTTTTTTTTTTCTCTAGTCTAAAGCTCTACAAGTTGAGCCACAGTTCCATTAACTGGAGATAAGAAGAATCTCACAAACTTTTCTGTCTAGGCTGGATCCCCAGATCATTGCTAGGATTATGAGAGTGAGACCCTGGCACCTGCCTCAGCTTCTCTTTTAAAAATACATAATCCTCCTAGACCTTCATATGGGTGTTAGGTTTATAAGTTTGTTCGTTACATTGTTATTCTATATACTTGTCATAAAAATTATAAATATTCTTAACATTTATTAAGTTTGTATTAAAAATCTTATGTACATACCACATATCCCCCAATACCAAAGAAAAAAATCAAATGCCTAACCTTTATATCAACTGAAATATCGATCACTTGAGAGAAATAGGTTGGGGAATATGAGATTCTTCACAGGTGGTTAAGTCGATCATATATCCAAGGGACAGATCATTGCTCTAGGAAATTGGAAACCTGAGTTCTAATCCCAGTTTTATTCATAGATAAGGCCATTGTTAGTCAATAAACTCCTCAACAACATAGCATATAGCCTACCTACAGTGTCCTTCTAATTAACAAATAAATTATATGTGATCTTTTTTCCTCAAATACCCAGTACCATAGATATGGATAAAGTCCTCCTTGGAGTTTGTCAGTTCTGTTCCAAACCAAATGACTCTTTTTTTTGGGGGGGGGGAGGTTCGGTCGTGGGGCCTGAACTCTGGGCCTGGGCACTGTCCCTCAGCTCTTCAGCTCAAGGCTAGCACTCTACCACTTGAGCCACAGCACCGCTTCCAGCTTTTTTTCTTTTTGCTTATGTGGTGCTGAGGAATTGAACCCAGGGCCTCAGGCATGCAAGGCAAGCACTCTACCACTGAGCCACCTTCCCAGCCCGTAAACCAAATGACTTTTACCAAGCTGCTACCACCACCTTGGAAAGCATATGATATTGATATTTTTGTGAAATAGATAGGTATCACACGTGATATATGCAGTTATTTTTATAAACATATAGTCATATATAATTTATATATAATATATAATTTATCCACTATATATATAATTTACCCATTTGCCTGTTAGTTTATTAATTTGTTTCTTACTGACTTGCAGAGATTTTTACATTTTTAGATACTAACTCTATTATACATGTGGCTTTAGTTCAGTTTTTGAAACACCAACACCCAGCAGAATGTTTAGTTCTTAGTAACAGATAGTAATTACCCAAGTTTATAGTATTTTCCATTATTTAGATGTGAAGATCATATGAGGGTGCATTAAATATAAACCATTAAATAACATGCCTCACTCATTTTTTTAATCCTCAGTTTTTGTTTTTGTTTATCTAGTGCCAGTCCTGGGGCATCAGGGCTTGAGTGCTGTCCTTAGCTTTTTTTATTCAAGGCTGGTGTTTTATCACTTGAACTACCCCTCCATCTCTAACTTTTTTGTGTTACAAGTCTCATGGCCTTTCCTAGGCTCAATTTGAACTCCAATCTTCAAATCTCAGTCTCCCAGGATACAATTACAGCTAGGATTACAGGCATGAGCCACTGGTGCCCAGCAATTTGTGTGTGTGTGTGTGTGTGTGTGTGTGTGTGTGTGTGTGTGTGTGTGTGTGTGTGTGTGTGTGTGCAGGTTCTGCAGAATTCAAGGCCTTGTACTCTTCCTTAGCTTCTTTACTCCAGGCTGGCTTTATCATTTGAGCTATACTTCCAGTTCCAAACTCTCAGTTCTTATGAGAAGGCCTTCTATAGACTATGATTCAATAAATGCTGAATAAATGAAAATAGTAGACTAGAAGATATCAAAAATTATCACCTGGGGCTGGGAATGAGGCCTAGTGGTAGAGTGCATGAAGCCCTGGGTTCTATTCCTCAGTACCACATAAACAGAAAAGGCCGAAGGTGGCACTATGGTTCACGTGGTAGAGTGCTAGCTTTGAGCAAATGAAGCTCAGGAACTGAGTTCAAGCCCCAAGTGTCTCCTTCCTCTAACATACCTGAGAGATGAATTTTCCATTCCAGGATCAGATAAATAAAAATTTGTAACAAAATCTGGCACACTGCCAGTTTGTTTCATTCTTGCCCTGTTCAAAATCTCTTGATCTCCACAGCAAAGAAGGAAAATCAGAGCCAGAGTAGATTCCTCACAAGAAAAGCAAATCAAAATAAAATGAAGAACCATTTGATTCAGTGTAAGGAAATTAAGTCTGACTGCTTCATCCACTGCTTTTTAAAAAAAAATGTTATCATAAAGGTGGTATATAGAGGGGTTATAGTTACTAAGTTAAGTAATGAGTATATTTCTTTTTTGGACAGTATCACCCCTACCATCTCTCTCTCCCATTTTTTCCCTCCCATCCTCTGCTTTTTTTAATGGACATTGGAAAATGACTCTGGGGCAGGGCTGTGTCTCTCACTTGCCCATCTCTTCCTTCCTCTCCCTCAATTCCCATTTTGCCACTTTTTTGCTCTTTCTGAATGTTGTTCTATTCCATAAAGTGTCATTCCTTTATCTTCCTGATTGTTATTATTTCTGTTGAAAGACTAACAGCAGAAATGCCCCTCATATCTATCTACAGATAATGATGTTTCTTTTCTTTTGCTTTCTTGCTCCATCAGGGGCTCTGTGAGCTATATGGCTTAATTATTTCTGTCACTTTGCCCATCTTCAAAAGGATGGAAATGACAGGGAATCTGAATCCTCCAGAGCCATTGAGACTTATGTTTGAATCCTGTTGTCTTGGAAACAAGCAAGTTTCATTGAACATATACCTACTATGGTGGTTAAAATATCCACAAGATAGAACAGCTCCCTTTATCCTCGGTCTTGGCCAAGTTACAGGTTGCTTAGCTTCAGGGTGGGGAGGAGAATGCGACTATAATTCAAGACATCAGGATTATAGCTGTAGTTCCCATGCTATCCATGGTTCTAGGAAAAACATGCCACCTTCTTAAACTGCTATTAACTTATTAGCAAGTAGGAATAACACCACCACCTCTTCCATCCATCTCTGACTTATTGAGAACATCAAAGGACAAAGTAGCTGTGAAAGAACATTTTGCAAACTAAAAAGCTTTAACAAAGAGAATCACGTACTTGAATTATTATTTTCCTCTTGCTACAAACAAGTCATGAGTTTTTAGCTCAGACATAGACAAGTAAATTCTCGAAGATCATCTTTTCCCAATATAAAACAGACCACATTTAAAGACCTTTGCACCTGCCTGCTGAACGTAAGCATCATCACAAAGAGTTACTCACATTTTAGTCCATGATGCTAACAAATGAAATAAATGGATAAAGAAAATGTGGTGTATGCATATATATATGTATACAATGAGTGGTGTATATATATATATATATATATATATACATACATACATACATACATACATATACACATAACGAAATTTATTCAGCCATAAAGGAGAATGAAATGTCATTTGCTGGAAAATAGATGGAGTTGGAAATCATAACATTGAGCAAATAAGCCAAGCCAAAAAAATCTCGTGTTTTCACTTATAAGTAGTACCATAGTCTAAATGCTAATAATAATAATAAAACAGTAATAATGAGACCTAAGCATAAAAGGAAAACTACTAAGGAGAATCAGCAGGAGGGCATAAGGGGTTAGAAGAGGATGCTAGGGGGTAAGAGGATCAAAGTGTATACATATATGTAATATATATTGCATATATATCACATACAATATATATAACATATATGTGTTTGATATAGATAGATAGCATATAGATCATTGTTGCAGTTTTCTTTTGTGTCTTACCTATATAGCTTTTTCCCTACTACAGGTTAAAAATATAGATAAATCTTAAAGTGTTTAATAAAACATCAATCACAATAAAATGAAATAAAGTAGCTGTAATATTGAACATCTGTGATGTTCAGCTACCGGTAGAAAAATTAAGAGCCAATCAGAGGTGAGTTGGTGGACAGGTAATCTGACTCCTATGTTGTAATCCACATGAACACAACAGAGTCAAGACTTGCCTCCAGAGATGAGCTGTGGTTGGTCACTAGGAATTCTCAAAAGTGTAACTGTTTTCTAGTGACAGTTAAAAGTGGCTCTAAAAATAAGAGTCTCAGGCAAAGAGAAATTGCTCCTCTAAAGAAAGAGATGTGATGTCCTTGACTTTAACATCAGGATGAGCTTGGTCTCAGGCTCCAATTGATACCTCAACAGTTCCAGGTTCACATTTTATCAGTTTTAAGTCTAGAAGAAAATTAAGCATGGAGTGCTTTTGACAGCCCAAGGAAAACCTGGGATTCATTGAAAGGCAGCAGAGTGTAGAATGCAACATTCCCCTTTCCCAGATAGCTAATCAACATGACTATTTCCCTGCTCGCTAAAATCTAGTTGTGCATAACTTCCAAGTCCATTCTGCTCCTTGCTAAAGGGCAGAGGAAGCCACTTGGTAGAGCTGATGACAATGGACACCTTCTCACTTTGGCTTCTTGTTGGGTTCAGTCAATTGGATACACTGGGAAGAAACTAGAATGGAGAGGAGTAAGAAACCAGCATATTTACTTTCCTCGTAAGGCCAAGGATCTACAGTGATTGCAGTCTTCCACTTAAGGACCCAACCCCTTGCAGGAGAATTTTCTCTGATATAGTTCCAGACTGGCATTTCCAGGGCAAACAGCTTGCTTTTGTTGCTAACTCTGACAGTGCTTTACCATCCCCTACTGGTTCCCTTTAACCTGTCAACATCTCTGTAGATCATCTCTCTATGAAACTTACCTCAGTTTTCCCATCTGATTCTGACTGATACACTAGTTCTTTTTTACTTCCTGTCACTTTGGAGACTTAGCCATCCCCCTCACCAATAAGAATCTCCCATTAAGAGGTGTCCATAATAGTTTATTTCCTTTAGAAGTCTCTACGTTTTGATAAACAGAGAACGGAGAAAGCCTCTTCCTGCACCTGATGGTTCTCAAATGCCCTTAATTCAAAACAACCTTTATGCCACAATGGCATAGTCTAGAACCCTTCCAAGAATTGATCATGCTTGGAACAAATCATAGCTCATTTAATGTAAGCATAGGGGGACTTTTTGGCTTCTTTTACTTTTTATTATGGAAAATCTCAAACATCTGTTTGGAAATAGGAGGGATGGTGTAATTAACTTTCAAGTACCTATCATTCAGCTTCCACAATTATCAGTTCATGGTAAATCCTATTTCATTCCACCTGCTCCCTGAAATTATTCTGAAGTAACTCTCTTCTACATCTTTTCATCCACAGACTTAATGTGATTCTTTTTTTAAAAACACTATCATACTGTTGACACTTCTAAAAATTAATAATAATTCTTTGATGTTACCCAATATCCAGTCAACATGTAACCTTCTCCAACTGCCTTGCACAACTAAATTTGTTTGAACCAAGATCTTAGTAAAAATTATTTTTGTTTTCTTTTCTTTTTCTTTTTTCTTTTTTATATTTTATGTTTTATTTGTTATCTACGCAGGGTTACATTTATATATGTCAGGTAATGAGTACATTTCTTTTCATACAGTGTCGCTCCCTCATTCTCTCCCCTTCCCTCCCTCCTATCTCCACCCACAAGTTGCATAGTTCACTTTCATCAATGTCCTGTGCGCTCCACTGCTGCACTGTCTCATCCTTTTGCCTCAGATTCTATGTCCGATTCTATGCTCTCCCACAGATGTGCATGTGAATACACCATATATAAGGTAAAGAATACAGTCACCAGAGCAAGAAAAAACAATTTTTTTAAAAAGCGCTTTGTTTCCATATCTTTGGAGTTCATTTCAGTATGTATATTATTTTATATTCATATAAAGAGGTGCTGGGGTATTGCACCTTTGTGATTCCCTCCTAAGACTATCCTCTTTTGGTCTCACTGTATGTAGCTATAGAATCCTATGTAATTTGATATATCCTCAGTGTTTCTAGATTTAATTTCCACATATCAGGGAGAATATGCACTCTGTCTCTCTGATCTTGGCTTACCTCAATATGATTTGTTCTAGTTCCATCCATTTCCCTGCAAATGACATTATTTTCCTCTTTCTAATGGCTGTGTAAAATTCCATTGTATATGGGTACCACAATTTTTCTATCTACTCATCTATTGTGTGGCATCTGGTGGTTTCCATATCTTGACTATTGTGAATAGTGTAGCAATGAAAATGGATGTGCAGCCCGGCTCATGCCTATAATCCTAGCTACTCAGGAGGCTAAGATCTGAGGATCACGGTTCAAAGCCAGCCCAGGCAGGAAAGTCCATGAGACTCTTATCTCCAGTAAACCACTAGAAAACTGAAAGTGGTGCTGTGGCTCAAGCGATAGAGCACTCGCCTTGAGATGAAGAGCATAGGGACAGCGCCCAAGCCCAGAGTTCAAGCCCCATAACCGAAGAAAGAAAGAAAGAAAGAAAGAAAGAAAGAAAGAAAGAAAGAAAGAAAGAAAGAAAGAAAGAAAGAAAGAAAGAAAGAAAGAAAGAAAGAAAGGAAAGAAAGAGAAAGAAAGAAAGAAAGAGGAAGGAGAGAGGACGGAGAGGGGGGAGAGAGGGAGAGAAGGGGGAGAGGGGGGATACAGGGGGGAGGAAGGAAGGAAGGAAGGAAGGAGGTAGGAAGGAAGGAAGGAAGGAAGGAAGGAAGGAAGAAAGGAAGAAAGGAAGGAAGGAAAAGAAAATGGATGTGCAAGTGTCCTTATCATTTCCTGGCTCATGATGCTTAGGGTAGATGCCAAGGAATAGAATGGCTGGGTTGTAGGGAAAGTCTATGTTTAGTTTTTTTGAGGAAATTTCAGACTGCTTTCCAGAGTGGTTTTACGAGTTTACATTGCCACTCGCAGTGCAGTAGGGTTCCTTTTGGGGGGGTGGAGGGGGTCGGTTGTGAGCCTGAACTCGGCCTGGACGCTGTCCCTCAGCTCTTCAGCTCAAGGCTAGCACTCTACCCCTTGAGCCACAGCACCAATTCAGGCTTTTTCTGCTTATGTGGTGCTGAAGAATCGAACCCAGGGCCTCATGCATGCAAGGCAAGCGCTCTACCACTGAGCCACCTTCCCAGCCCAGTAGGGTTCCTTTTTCCCCACATCCCAGCAAGCATTTATTGTTGTTCAAATTCAGAATGTTGGACAATCTAACTGGGGTAAGATGGTATCTCAGGGTGGTTTTGATTTGCATTTCCTTTATGGCCAGGGATGATGAGAATTTCCCCCATGTGTTTCTTTGCCATTCTTACCTCTTTCATCTGAGAAGCCTCTGCTGGGCTCCCTTGCCCATTTAGTAATTGGTGTATTGTTTGGGAATGGTTAATTTCTTGAGCTCCTTGTATATGTTGGATATTAGTCCATTGTCTGATGTATTGTTGGTAAAGGTCTTTTCCCAATTGACTAGATATCTTTCTAGTTTAGTAACTATGTCTTTAGCTGTGAAAAAACTTTCTATTTTAATGCAGTTCCACATGATGAGTCTCTCTTATATGCTGTGTTCTAAAACTCTATTCAAGAAGTTCCTGCCTATACCTGTAAGTTCTAATATTTCTCCTACTCTCTCTTGCAGTAATTTCAGAGTTTTGGTCTGACATTGAGATCTTTGATCCACTTTGAATGGATGCTAGTGCATGGTGACAAGCAGGGATCCACTTTCAGTTTTCTGCTTATGGCTGCTCAGTTTTCCCAACACCAATTGTTGAAGAGACTATGTTTTTTTCACTGTATGTCCTTGGGCCCCTTTGTCAAATATCAGATGACTGTAAGCATGTGGTTTTATATCTGGGTCTTCTAATCTGTTCTGTTGATCTTCAGATCTATTTTTGTGCCAAATCCAAGTTGTTTTTGTTATTATGGCTCTGTGGTAGAGTTTGAAGTCTGACATTGTGATATCACCGGTATTGCTTTATTTTGCCTAGAATTGCTTTGGCTATTCTAGGTCTTTTGTTGTTCCATATTTTTATTGTTTTCTCTTTCTTAGTAAAGAACATCATTGAGATTTTGTGGAGGATTGCATTGAATTTATATGTCATTTTTGGCAGCACAGCCATTTTTACAATATTGACTACCTATCCATGAACATGGAAGGTCTTTCCACTTCCTTGTGTTCTCTTTGATTTCTGGACTTTTTTTGGGGGGGGGGGTCCAGTCATGGGGCCTGAACTCTGGGCCTGGGTGCGCTGTCCCTCAGCTTTTCAGCTCAAGGCTAGAGCTCTACCACTTGAGCCACAGGGCCACTTCCGGCTTTTTTCTTTTTGCTTATGTGGTGCTGAGGAATCAAACCCAGGGCCTCATGCATGCAAGGCAAGTGCTCTACCACTGAGCCACCTTCCCAGCTACTCCTGCCATTTTCTTGATTTTCTGTATTTTGCTTCTTTCCTCTTCCTGTGCCTACTAAATTGGTCTTTTAGTAATTTTTATCTGATGTGTTTCCTTTGATTTTGATTGTTTTCTTCAGATTGTATATTTCCCTTTAGTATTCTTTGTAATGCTGGTTTAGTTTTCATGAATTCCTTTAATTTTTGTTTGTCATGGAAGGTTTTAGTTTCACCATCAAATGTAAATGATAGTTTCGCTGGGTACAGCAGTTTGAGTTGGTAGTTGTTGATCTTCAGAGCTTGGATTAGTACCATTTCAGGCTCTCCTGTGTTGAGGGTTTGTGTGGAGAGATCTGCAGTGATTCTGATTTTCTTTCCATTGTTATATACCTCCTTCTTTGATTTTGTAGCATTTACAATCAATTCCCTGCCTTTCAAGTCTATTGTTTTTATTACAATGCATCTGGGAGCATTTCTTCTTGGATCCTGTCTAATGGGGGTTCTGCCTGGTTCTGTCAGGTGGGTGAAATTTTTTCTCTTAAGATTGGGGAAGTTCTCTAATTTACTGAGTAGCTTTTCAATGTCTTTAGTATTGAATTCTTCCCTATCATCAATCCCAATTATGCATAATATTGATCTCTTGGCTGAATCTACCAATTCTTAGATTTTTCTCTTTGTAGGTTCTGAGTGTCTTTTCCATACCTTTGACTTTTTGTTCTAGCATCTCTATTTTATCCACTCCTTATAACTCCTTATATTCTGTTTTCCATTTCATTCATTCTGTTATGTAGGCATTCCATGGTGGTTTGTGATGTGGAAAGATCAGTTCTCATAGTGTTAATTTCATTGTTTAATGAGTTATATAGCATTTCCATTTTTACCTCCATATCTTTTTGGGAGTCCTGGATCTTCTTTGTAATTTCTCCTTTGTACTCTTGAAATTGTTTTTGCATCCCCCCTTTTATTTCATTGGCCAATTCTGTTATCATTTCTTCAATGGTTCTTTTGTCCTCCATCTCTTCTTCACTTTCACTGGAGTTCTTCCTTAGATTGCTGTTGGCTTTGGATTTGGTTTGTTGTCTTGATTGTTTTTTAATCTTGTAATCTTTCATTGGGATTTATGCATTTGGTTTCAGGGATTGTCAGGGCCGTGGCCCAAGCTTGACCTGCTTGTGCCCAACAAGTGGCAGCCCACACTTGGGCCAGGCTAGCTCACACTGGGTGAACTAGCCCACACTCAGCTACCAGGTCAACAAGCACTTATAAACAAGTGCTTGGCCACAGGCTAGCCCAACCCTGGGACAGCAAGCTTGGTCCAGTTTGCAGGAGGGACTGGGAAGGCTAAATTCAGGCCTCCAGGATGGGCATACCCTTCGGAAGGGGTGCACAAGAGTTTGTCTGTGCTTGCACCACCAGTTGTCCCTTAGCTGCCAGCTTGCATGTACATTTGGCTCTGCCTGGACCAAGGAGCTCTCCCCAGAAGCCTGGTGCTTGGTCTTGTTTGCACTGAGGGCTGGGAAGCTAAATTTAAGCCTCTGGGATGAGCATGCACTTCAGAAGGGGTGGACTCACTAGGGTGCACAGGATTTTTTTTCTGTATTGTTTTCAAACAGGTCAGGTTTTCCTGCCAATAGCCAGAGCGTGGAAGATGCAGGGTCCTAGCATCCTCCCAGTATGAGTCTGGGTGGTCTCACACTGGAAGCTGACAGGTAGGGTTGGGGGGATGAGGAAGACCTCTTGCCTTTTTGTCCTCTTCAAGTGTGGTGTCTCTTCTTGGGCAGGAGGGAGGAGTCCAGTCCAAACTCTGTGGGTCACCACCAGTGCTGGTGTCCCATGGAGGGGGGGTCCCAACAGGGTACTCGCTGAGCCTGGAGTTGGTTCTGGGCTGGTCCGTGTGCTGTGGAAGTTCCCTGGGTCTAAATGTGGTAGTCTCACATTGCTGGTCTGTTTCATTGTCTGAACTGTACAGGTCCAATGCTGTGGAACTTTTCTGCAACTAAATGCTGCAAGGCTCGCTGCTTAGATCCTGGAATCCTGGGAAGCCACAGGGCTGCATGATTAGAGAGAGCTAGGGTGATTCCTTATTGCTTCACCACCATCTTCTTCCATCTCTCTTTTCTTTTCTTTTGGTCTTGTTTTTTCATTTATCTGTCTTTGGGAGGTTAAGAGGGGGCACAGAAATGGAGTGACAAAGAGTGAACAAATGCAGCAGTGGTACTCACTAGATACTATGTTGAAATGAGCTTTATAATTTGTGGGTGGGGACAGGAGGGGAAAACTGGAAGACAGCAAGGGATGAGGTGACATTGTTCAAAAAGAAATGTAACTAAATCCTCTGCACATCTTCATTATTACAATAAAAAAGCAAAAAATTTTACAAAGAATTGTTCAAGTCACATTTAATATATAAGTTCTCCTCCATCTTTCTTGCTTGCTTTTTTTCTGTAGTACTTGTCACAGTCTGGATTTTTTCTATCATATCCTCATTATACAATGTCACAGGCTCCTTTCTCTAATTCTAACTATTTGGAAGCTAGATATAAGTTCATCAGATCTGTGGGGTTTTTTTTTTCATTTTTGTCTTTGTCTTGGGGGCCACTCCTGGGACTTGACCTCAGGAATTAGACACTGTTACTGAGCTTTTTTGCTTGAGGCTAGCACTCTACCACTTGAGCCACAGTACCACTTCTGGCATTTTAGTGCTTAATTGAAGAATCTCATCCTGCCTAGGATGGCTTCAAACTGGTCTTCTCAGATTTCACCTCCTAAATGGCTAGGATTATAGACATCAGATTTGTGATTTTAAGGAAGAATACTTTGTATGTGGTGGAATGTCTGATTGGCTCTATTTTTATATTAGCAGCCAGTAATAAGCATCATTAACATGCATTAATTTAGTAGGCAGTATAAAAAGGTAATTTTCCAAGTCTATTTTTCTTTCTTCAAGTAGTAGCTGGAACAACGGTATAAAGAGAAACTTCCCAGAGACAGAGGCACAGAAAGGAAGAATGGATACATGTTGGAGTTTTTGCCTTTATTTACCTGATTTCTAATAATGAGTTTGTTCTCTAGATTTTGTTTGTTTGTTTGTTGGTCATGGGGCTTGAACTGTGGGCCTGGGCTGTCCCTGAACTCTTAAGCTCAAGGGGAACATTCTACCACTTTAGTCATGGCACCACTTCTGGTTTTCTGGTGGTTAATTGGAGATAAGATTCTCACAGACTTTCCTGCATGGGATGGCTTTGAACCAAGATCCACAGATGTCAGCATCCTGAGTAGCTAGGATTACAAGCATGAGCCACCAGCACCCAGCAAGAATTATAAATTATTTTAAATGATTATTCAGGGCAGGCGCTGATGTATCATGCCTGTAATCCTAGTTATTCAGGAGGCTGAGATCTGAGACGGTTCGAAGCCAGCCCAGGCAGGAAAGTCTGTAAGACTCTTATCTCCAATTAACCACCCAAAATAGCCAAAGTGAAGCTGTAATGCAAGTGGTAAACCTCTAGCCTCAACAGAAATCTCAGGGACAGTGCCCAGGCCCTAAATTCAAGCCCAGGATACACACACACACACACACACACACACACACAAATAGTCAAATATTATTTAGGAGTTTTCTTTCAAAAAGCACTTCATTTTTGCAATGGATCCACCTGTATCCCTATTTAAACGATTGAGATGTACAAGGTACAAGTCGTTATGTCGAAAAATGAACTTTACAACTTTGGCGGGAGGGGGGGAGGGGGGAGCAGGGCGGGGGGGGGAGGAGGGGATGGGAAGGGATGGTAAGGGGAAACAAAGGAGGAGGCAACAATGCTTGATAAGAAATGTACTCATTTTCTTGCCCATGTAATTGTAACCCCTCTATACTGTATTTTCACAATAAAAAAAAAGAAAAAAGAAAAAAACCACTTCATGCTTGTGGATTTAAAGATTGGACTATATTTAAATTCATTTCAATGAAATCAATCTTTATCAGTGCTCAACTTGTCCCATCTTTGACCAATTCTTCAAGTCAGTTCCTGAGTTCTTTTGACACATCTCTGATAATTTTTCATCAGAGATGTTCCAGAATGATTTGGTACATTTTCTGCCATTAAACTGGACTCTGCCATTTTTCTCAGAAGCCCTTTTTAGTTCCTTCCAAAGAAACATGAAATTTAGAGAGTATAATATGGGCTGTAAAGATGTTCAGAGCCATTACTAGATTGGTTATTATTTCCTTATCTTTTCCATTGATAGAGTTGTTAAATGTGTGTGTGTGTGTAGTTGTGTATATATATATTTTTATATACATTCTTACTATATATATATACAAATATATGTACATGTAGCTGCATATGTATACATGTATATAATAAGAATATACCATGTATTACTATTGATACTACTGAATTTAATAAAGGACCATGAGATTTTTGTTTTGACATGTTAGAATGTATACATTTATGTCGCTTTTTTGTTGTTAGTCATGGGGCTTGAACTCAGGGCCTGGGCGCTATCCCTGAGCTCTTTTTACTCAAGGCTAGTGCTCTACCACTTTGAGCCACAGCACCACTTCCAGTTTTCTGGTTAGAGATAAGGATCTCAAGAACTTTCCTGCCCAGGATGGCTTCAAACTCAGATCCTCAGATCTGAGCCTCCTAAATAGATAGGATGCGAGTGTGAGCCACCAGTGGCTAGTACATTTATCTCTTTTATAATGTCAAAATTTCAATTTTCAAAAATCCATCATTGGGAAAGGCTTGCACTGGCCTTCTGCAGGACACTATGGCTTTTCAAACTGGGATCCCGTGCCCACAATGCATTCAGGAAGCTTTTGCTCTGAAATCTAGTTGGTAGTAGCCAGGCCCACATGCCTGTGCTGAGCATAGACTATACTACAGGTGTCTAAGGGGTCCCCACTTGTGAGGTACTGGGGGAGGGACACACTGGCAGCTTCCATCAGGAAGGCTCACCCTTTGGAAGCACTCTGCTGCCCAAACACTGGCACTCATGCCCAATGACATCAATGGCAGCCTTGATAACTTTGGGATTACCTTCAGGGCCATTTTAAAGACACTATCTCTTGGCTTTAGTGGAGATGGCTAACTACTCTCTTTTATTAAATGATCATTTGTCCACATTTCAAGTGTCATCTCCAAAATGGACATCTTCAATATTTCCCATATCTTTTTCCCTAAATCTGTATGTCTATTCCTAAACAGTCATATCTCTCAGAGGGACTAGTCTGATCTTTCACCTCTTGGCTTAGAGATTTCTCAGGCAAATATTCAGCTTTAACCTTGCATAAAAACACTCTCCTGCTGTTGTTGTTGTTGTTATTTTGTGCCAGTCCTGGATCTTGAACTCAAGAACTGAATGTGCTGTCCCTGAGTTTTATGCTTAAGGCCAGTCAGTGCTCTACCACTTAAGCCACATCTCCACTTTTGGATTTTTTGGTAGATTTGTGGGGTTTGGAGTTTTTTGTTTTGTTTTTTTGGTTGGTCATGAGGCTTGAAATCAGGGCCTGGATGCTGTCCCTGAGTTTTCTGGCTCAAGGCTAGTACTCTAACACTTTGAGCCACAGCTTCATTTCCAGTTTTCTAGTGGTTAACTGGAGATAGGATTCTGATGGACTTTCTTGCCTGGACTGGCTTTGAACCACAATCTTTAGGTCTCAGCCTCCTGAGTAGCTAGGATTATAGATAAGCACCATTAATGCCTGAAAAAAAAACTCTTTCTATCTTACACAACATACTACAGCACAAAGAATTCAGGCAAATTCTTTGCCACTTTATAAAAAAGATGTTCTTTTGGCCAATGTCCAATAAAATGTTCCTCAATTCTGTTAAGAACTTAGCAGGATGACTTTGACTATCCATATTTCTATAACATTGTTTCTCATTACTTGAGCATCTGTAAGACTGAGATTTATTCTCCAGCTCTTCTCTTGTTCTTTCTGTGTCCTCACCAGAATCACCCTAACATCCTTATTTCTAGCATGCACCTCAAAACTCTTCCTGTCTCTCTCAATTGAAAAGTTGCTTCTACATTCTATATATATGTTCCTGTAGCACCCTAATCACAGTGCCAATTTCAGTCTTAGGCTGTTAAGTTGCTAAGCAGTATTCTATAGACTGGACTGCTTATAAACAACAGAAATTAATTTCTCAGTTGTAGAAGCTGAGAAGTCTAAGATCAAGGTGCTGGCAAAAGGAGACAGCCATGGTCCTCTTGTCTACTCACATGGTACAAAGGCCCAGTTAGCATTCTAGGGTCTTTTTTATAAGAGTATTGAAGCCAGAAGTTGGTGGCTTACACCTATAATCTTAGCTACTGAGGAGAGTGAGATCTGAGGATCACAGTTCAAAGCCAGCCTAGGTAGAAAAGTCCCCCTGAGACTCTTATCTCTAATTAACCACTAAAAACCATAAGTGGCACTGTGCCTCAAACTGGTAGAGCACTAGTCTTGAGCAAAAGAGCTCAGGAACAGCTCCCAGGCCCTGAGTTCAAACCCCACAACCAACCAAAAAAAAAGTATTGATCCCACTTCTCAATACCAATTTCTGTCTTAGTCTGTCATGGATGAGATCCCACCCTTATCACCCTAATCATCTCCTCTAACTACTACGAAACTATGGATTAGGTTTCAACGTATAAAATTTACAGGGACACAGTTGGGTGCCAATGGCTCACACCTGTAATCCTAGCTACTCAGGAGGCTGAGATCTGAGGATTGAGATTTGAAGCCAGCCAGAGTAGGAAAGTCCATCAGACTCTTATCTCCAATTAACTACCCAAAAGGCCACAAGGGGCACTGTGGTGGAATTGGTAGAAAAATAGCCTTGAGGGAAAAAAGAAAGGAAGAAAGAAAAACTCAGGGACAACGCCTAAGTCCTGAGTTCAAGCCCAGGACTGGCATACACACAAAACTTTACAGGGACACATACACTCTATGGTAATAACCAGAAATAATGAACCAACTCTGTAATGAAGCAACAGTAAGGTTAAATGAAAGGGATAAGAAAATGAATACAAACAAAGATGAATTTTTCTCAAAAATGATAGTAAGCCAGGCATTGGCAGCTCCTGCCTACAATCTTACCTACTCAGGAGGGTGAGATCTGAGAATCACAATCCAAAGCTAGTTCAGGCAGGGAAGTCCATGAGACTCTTATCTCAAATACCAAAGTCCAGTAGTGGAGTTGTGTGGCTCAAGTGGTAGAAAACCAAACTTGAGTGGGAAAAAAAAACTAAGAGACAGTGCCTAGGCTACTTCAAGCCAGTGTTATTAAAAATAATAATAAGATAGTAAGCAGAACTCAAGGTATTGAAGAGTCAAGAAATCTAAATTTCTTACAGAAAGCTATGTACACTCCATGCCTGCATGAAAGAACCCCTCTTTAAAGTGCCTATATTCCAGCTAGGTGTGACCAAGATGGAAAAAATAAACATAAGGGAAATCAAGAATAATATGGAGCTATTTCATCTGTATTATAATTATATTCAATTAAATTCAATCAGCAATAACCATCCACTAACCCCTTCAATACCCCAAGCAATATGCTCTGACTTGTGAAGGCGCTCCAAGAGTGAATAAGACAAGGTTTCTGTCATCCAAGGGCTTATGATGAATAAATCACAGACTTGTAGAAAAATTTGCTTTAGGCAAATTGATTTCCTCAATTGACTTTTGGTGAATTTAATTTGGCTAAATGACTTTGGGGAATTGAACTTCTGCAAATTGATCTGCTGCCCATGTGAGCAACTCACTTCAGAATATCATAGATGATAGAAAAGGAATACAAATAAGCTTTTTTTTTGAAGTTGAGAGGTGGGAGAAATTCAGTTCTACAGGGACACTTGAATGGGTCTTGAGGAATGCTTAGGAGTTTAATGTCAAAGGAAGACCCAGAAATGGTAAATGCCGGGCTTGTTTCGTAATATCCAATTCAAAGCCCAAATAGTTACCAATCTGATCTATTCTTCCTCAAACAGACTAAAATGTGCTCTAGCTCCTCATTTCCAAAATGCCCATTCTACATGGCCAGAAGCTAACACAATAAACCACTGCTGGTCGTTCATGCCTGTAATCCTAACTACTGAGAGCTGAGGATTCTGGTTCAAAGCCAACCTAGGCAGAAAAGTCCATGAGACACTTATTTCCAATTAACCAGCAAAAAGCCGGAGGAGGAACTCAAATGGTAGAGCACTAACCTTGAGTGAAAAAGCTAAACAAGAGCATGAGGCTCTGAGTTCAAACCCTAGTACTAGGAGAGAGACAGAGGTAGAGACAGACAGACAAAGAGACAGAGAGCACATGAGCCATCAAACCATACATATTTCGTTTCAGTGTTCCACCGGGAACACTGGGCCTCTCTCTATCTGCCTCCATTCCCCCCTCCCCAGCCCTAGCAAGATAACACAGCGGCAGCCACTGGCACTTGAGACTTGCCACAAGCCCAAGCTCATAGGAAGACAAAGAAATAGGACTTTATTCCCCTATTTCCCCAGCTTGAGCAAAGCCCTTCAATATCCAAGTCTGGGTTTCTTCTTCCTAGTTTCTTGTCCTAGTCATAAAACAACTCTCTTAAAGGGAACATGCCCTTTACAAAGACAAATAGTCCATCCTTAGAGTTATCCAAATAAAGTTAACTAAAACTAGGCCCCCTCTGGCCTTTTATCAGAGAAGAGGAATATGGCAGTTGAATTCTCAAGCCAGAGGGCCTGGGTTTGTGAACATTGGGATCCTTTATCATGTCACTCAAATGGATCTTTTTTTTTTCCTAAATACTTTTTTTTTTGCTTTCTCTATTTTTCTCTGCATTGGAGCCTCCACCCATGAAATTGAAAGATTTCTAGTAGAAATTCCTTTGTTACATCAGCTTTGGAAATATGGATTACAGTATTCTGTGAAAAACATTTATTACCCTGAACTGTGACTCAGGCATTGTTGCATTGCTGGGGTTATAGATTTTCTTTCAGCTAAACTAAGGCTCTAAGTCACAGTGACAGTTGTAATGTGTGTAACACCACAGTACCAGATTCTATTACACACATATTTTTGCTAGAGGTTTACGATGTTAAAAAATATTTCTTCTTTTTTTCCCCCAATACCTTTCTGTACCTGTTGTGTAAATATATTAGAACCTATAACACCAAAGTCAATTTCCAGATGAAATGTGCACAACAACAGTAGTTTGTCCTTTGAGGGAAAAAAATAAAGAGAGAGAGAAAGGGGAATGCTGCATACCAGCTAATGATATTCAAGCCCAATATTGAATTGTAATAAAAGATGAATGAGAGAAAGTGTGTGTGTGTCATTGTGAGGAATGGAGAAGGTTACAGGAAGCTGAGGCCAGGAAAGGATTTATCATGGAGGTGGCTGCAGGCATTGTGTTGAAAAATCTGCAGACTTATTTGCAAATGTGTTTTATGGGAAAACAGAGTTCTCTACGGAAGAAAGAATTTCTGAAGATTATCTTTTCTGTAAGATTAAGATAAAACTTAAGAAATACATATGAGAAATCTCAACCAATTTCTCGAGGGGTAGGGGAGGACTTCAGATTTACCAGTTGGTCCTGTCCACTACAAAAATGCAGGCAGAAGCCTTTGTTAAAGTACCAGCCAGGCCAGGCACAGTATCTCACACCTATAATCCTAGCTGGCTGAGATCTGAGGATCATGGTTTGAAGTCAGCCTTCAAAAGAAAGTCTGTTAAGATTTTTATCTCTAATTAACCACCAAAACTCTGGAAGTGGAGCTGTGGCTCCACCCAACCTTGAGTGAACAAACCAAGGAACAGCACCCTGCCCTGAATTTAAACCCAGTATTGATGTGTATGCATGCACTCACGTGAGTGCGTGTTTGTTGTGCACGCACGCACACACACGCACACACCAAGTGCCAGCCAGAATAGAATTATTCAAGGTAGGTGAGAAAAGGCACCCAGAGGAGAATGAAGTAGACTTAATTAGCACACCCACCACAAAGCCTTAATCCATTAGAGTCATGCCAATAAATCTTTCCACTTTTCTTTAGAATCCACATTTTACTTAACACTCAAAATAGTTCTCCTGGGCCTTTAACCATCCTCCTGTCTTGCTCTTAAAAGAATCCAGGGTGACTAATGCTTTTATGGTGGGGGAGAGCCTAATTGCAGTTGATTAAATCATCTGAGACACAGAATGAAAAGATAGCAAGACCAAAAATATTTTTAATTCTTCCTTTTGATGCTTCTAACTTACTACATTTTTCAGTCTGCTTCTTAATCATTCATGAAAGGCAGAATTAACTGAATGTCACCTTATCTTCCTTTTTATAGCTGGTACAATAAAACAATCTGAAGACAGAATGAGAAGAAGACAGGGAGACAGATGTACTCAACTGGTGCCAAATTCCTCAACAATAGACCATGTTTCCCTTGGAAAATCTTTTTTTTCATTCTTTCTTCTTTCTGTTTTAATTTTTTATATGTCAGTCATGGGGCTTGAACTCAAGGCCTGGGCACTGTTCCTGAGCTCTTTTGCTCAAGGCAAGTACTCTACCATTTTGAGTCACAGCTCCACTTCTGAGAGTGGTTTATTTGAGATAAGAGTCACAGACTTTGCTGCACAGAGTGGCTATGAACCATAATTCTCAGATCTCAGCCTCCTGAGTACCTAGGGTTACAGACATGAGTCACCAGCATCTGGCTAGGAAGTCTTAATATGATTTTTTCCGGTTTCAGTTCATTTGGTAACTATGGAACTAAACCCCTGAGAACACAAGTCAGACGTTTTTAAGTAGTTTGGTTTTTGTTTTGTTTGTAGAAGAAATCTGTTTTTTCACTCTCTTGTTACAAATATAAATCTAGAACACACAAAAGAAAAATACTACAATCTCTAACGCCTGTAACCCTAGCTATTCAGGAAACTGAGCTGCCAGGGCCCCAGACAAAAAGGTCCATAAGACTCCATATCCAATTAGCTGGCAAAAAGCTGAGCAGGATGCATGCGTCACATGGTAGAACACTAGCTGTGAGCAAGCAAGCTGAGCGAGCAAGCGGCCTGAGTTCAAACCCCAAATTGGTACACACAAACTCACACACAAACTCACACACACACACACACACACACACAGAGTCCCTATCAGCAATGAGTACCCACTACTATTACTAGAGTATCATTCTCACTTACCATAATTAATAGTTTCAGCCATTATTTGCCAGTGCAAGCATATAAATCTACCATAAAACATTTATACTCTTGAATCTAGTGATTCTTTTATAAATCCTTCAAAGAAAATGATCTAAAATGATGATGGATATGGTGGCTCACATCTATACTTCTAACGACTTAGGAAGCAGAGATCAGGAATATTATGATCCAAGACCAACCTGGGAAGAAAGTTAACATGACCCCATCTCAACAAACAAGCTACATATGAGGGCATGTACCTGTCATCCAAACCACACAAGTGGCCAGAAGTAGAAAGATCCTAGTCTAAGGCTGGCCAGGGCAAAAAGGTGATACTCTATTTTTAAAAATAGATAAATAACTAAATCAAAAGTATTGGAAGCATGGCTCAAGTGGTATAGAATTAAGCAAGTCTCCTAAGTTCAAGTCTCATACTATAGGAAAGAAGGAAAGAAAGAAAGAAGAAAGAAAGAAAGAAAGAAAGAAAGAAAGAAAGAAAGAAAGAAAGAAAGAAAGAAAGAAAGAAAAAGAAAGAAAGAAAGAAAGAAAGAAAGAAAGAAAGAAAGAAAGAAAGAAAGAAAGGAAGGAAGGAAGGAAGGAAGGAAGAAAAGAAGGAAGGAAGGTGATCTAAAATGAAGAAAGATGAGCTCAAATAGTTCATATGAAAGACATGATTTTAATATAGAAAGAGGAGGTGTCTTTTATTTTTTTTATTTTTTTATTGTGAAAATACTGTACAGAGGGGTTACAATTACATGGGCAAGATAATGAGTACATTTCTTATCAAACATTGTAGCCTCCTCCTTTGTTTACCCTTCCCATCCCATCCTCCCCCTCCACCCCCACAATCAACCCTCCCCACCCCCCCCACCAAAGTTGTAAAGTTCGTTTTCGACATAATGACTTGTACATCTCATTTTTGCAATGGGTCCACCTGTATCCCTATTTAAACGATTTGTTTTTCCCTTCCCCTCCACAAATTATGCCAACATCAAATACAGTGAAAGCAAGGGTTATACCGTGGGGGAGGGACATACAAAGCAACAAAGAAATAATCTTATAAATGTGTTAGAAACAATCGCATAAAAGAAAAAAACATTTGAATACAGATCTTAGGGTTCATTTCCCTAACATCAACTTATCTGACCTTTTCTGCTTGACTCAGACATATGCTAGTTACTGCAAATAAGGGAAACCATAGGATCTATGTTTCTTTGGGCCTGGCTTACTTCACTTAATATAATTTTTTCCAAGTCTTTCCATTTCCTAACAAATGGGACAATGTCATTCTTTCTGATGGAGGCATAGAATTCCATTGTGTATATATACCACATTTTCTTGATCCATTCATCTACTGCTTTTTTAGTTATCTTCATGCTAACCACATTACTCTCTGATCCCCTATCATTTCTTTAAGTGCAGTGACCCATCCAAGAAGTAGGTTATAACGGTGATTACAACATCCAAAGGCGGCCAGGACCTCTAGTTCTGGTCACAGAGAAGAATGGAAAGCCTTCTCAGAAAGATTCACAAAAATCAACTCAAAGATGTAAACATGTTAAAGCTCTTAATACATAGGAAAGTCTCCTCCCTCTGTGAAATACAAATAAACAAATAAGCATATTTTAAGTCAGGTACAGTACAGTAGATAACACCCATAGTCCCAGCCACTTGAAAGCTATGGAGGAGGATGGGCCCTGGAGTTCAAGGCCAGACTGGAAAACATACAGAGACGCTATCTCTTAAAAATAAAATAAAGCCAAGTGGTGGTGATTCACATCTGTAATCCTGAGCATTGCATTTCAGAGTCAGCCTGGGCAGACAAATACAAGAGACTCTTGTCTTCAATTAACTAGTAAAAAGCTAGAAGTGTAACTAGTGCTCATGTGGTAGAACACCAGCCTTGAGTCAAAATCTAAAACACAAAAAAAAATCTAAAGGATAGCACCAGGGCCTTGAGTTCAAGCTCCAATACCAGCACACGAATTAATTAATTGATTGATTTTAATTGATTAATTAAAATAAAATGTCAGATTGCACAGACCTGTATAATCTCATCACCTGGAAGATGAAGGTTGTGGACTCCAGCCATCTTGGGCTACATAGCAAGGTCCTGTCCAACAACAACAAAAAAGCATATTTTTATTTTTTTTAAATGTTGTGTGAGCCAATACTGGGGCTTAAACTGAGGGATTCACCTGAGTTTAACTCACCTGGCTTTTTCTCTCAAGGCTGGCTCTTGACCACTTGACTCACACCTCTACTTCTAGATTTTTTTCCTGCTGATTAAATGGAAATAAGAGTCTCATAGATTTTTTGGCTCTGGCTGGTTTTGACCATGATCCTCAGATCTCAGCCTCTTGAGTAGCTAGTATTACAGGTATGAGTTACCAGCCAAGTTCTAAATGTTTTTTAACCCACCCTTCTTGGTTCCTATTTAGTATTTAGCTATATGAAGATATGAAGCATATTCAAACTATTATAAATATGTTTGTGTCGTGTTGTCTTTTGTTTTTTTAATATATTTTTTATTGTAAAGATACTGTACAGAGGAGTTACAGTTACGTGAGCAAGGTAATGAGTCCATTTCCTATCGAGCACTGTTACCCCCTCCTTTGTTTTTCCCCTACCATCCCTTTCCTCCCCATCTCCCGATTCCTCCCTTCCCCCCCCCCTCAAGTGGTAAAGTTCGTTTTCAACATAGTGTCTTGTAAATCTCATTGTTGCAATGGGTCAACCTGTATCCTTATTTTAGCATTTTGTTATTTCCCTTCCCCTCCCCAAATTATAAAAATGTAAATTTTTGTTTTGTTTTTAAGACATTATCTCTCTGTGTAGCCCAGGATGACCCAAAACCCCAACTGTTAATCCTCTTGCCTCTTCCACCTACATGCTAAGAATATAGGCATATGTCACCATACTGGGCTTGGAAAGTATTGAGTTACCAAGATAACAACCTCTCACCTTAATCAACCCTGGAACCACCTGCTTTTAAACTGCTGGCAACTGAAATACAGCTATGTAGTAAAATATTTGCATTTTTCAAAATAATGCTTGTGAAGTTTTTCTACATGATGGAATAGTTTATAATATTACATAAAATAACAGCAGGTTACAGGTCTCATATTATCAGCCATAAACAAATACATATAGAAAAAAATGTTTAGAACCAGACATAACTGTTCAGAATATTTGCTTCAAGATGATAGGCCCATAAGCCACTTCTTTCTCTGCTTTCTTATGTTTGTCTTTGTCCAAGAGTTGGGGGGGGGGGGGGGAAGGAGAGGGGAGGGCTTGTTAGTTATTTTAACTGATACTGGAGTTTGAATTCAGAACCTCCTGCTCACATCTCCAGTCCAGCTTTTTTTCTAGTTCATTGAAGATGGAGTCTCTCAGATCTGCTGCTCAGAGTGACTTCAAACCTTGATCCTCTCAAGTGCAGCCTCCTGAATAGCTAGGATTACAGATGTGAGCACTGATGCCCAGCAGTTTGAGGTTCTTTGTGAGGATTCTTTCAGCCTTTGTGTTAGGTAGTCACAAGGACCAAAGAAGGACCACTTACGTCTGTCATGGCAAATGATTTTGGTTTCAATTCCTCTGACCTTTGTTTTTTTTTTTTTTTCCTGAATTTCCAAAACTGCAGTAGGCAATTGAAATATAGTCACAGCTTAGCAATGCATGACTAATGTCAACTATAATTTCAATTTCTCTTCCTGAGACTGTAGTCATTGTGTTCATTCACACAAACCTATGCAGGAAACTTAGATATTTGAGTCATCCCTAAAAATATGTACCCACTTAAAAAAAAAGTGAGCAATCCAGACTCAGCAGACACCCCATGGGGGAAGATGGCATCACTCATCTTGCAGACAAAGCAGGTCATTCTCCTGCTTTAGTCAGTTGTTCTGGGGATCTTTCCTTCACAATGGGCCCCCTTTTCGGGTGTCTGAACCCTCAACCCCTGGTTCTTCTACTATGCTAAGGAATTCTGTTCACGCTCTTCCCTCATTTCAGATGAAATCTGTCAGTGTAGAATTCATGACTGTTAGACATTAGCTTGCTGACTTGTTTTCCCATGGCAGTTCCCTCCTCATCCCAAATGGCTTATCAGCCTATAGCCAGCAAACACTGCACATTCCCTAAGAAGACCCCTCATAAATTCAAGAAGCTGCTTAGAGATTGCTCCTTGCACAGTGCTCAGGTTACAAAGCACTCCCCTCATTTTTATTATTCTCTTCAAAGAGGTGAACAAAAAGGTTGCCATTTAACATGTCCTTTTTATTTTCTTTCATTGGGTACTTACACTGGGGCTTGAATTCAGGGTCTCAAGCTCCTAGCCTTTTTCACTCAAGGCTGGCACTCTACCACTTGAGCCATACCTCCTGGTTTTCTGCTGATTAATTGAAGAGTCTCATGGTCTTTTCTGCCAGGGCTGGCATCAAACTTTGCTCCTCAGATCTCAGCCTCTTAAGTAACTAGGATTATACACGTGAGCCATCAGCACCCTCCTGATTACATGCCTTATTTGGCCCTGCTTCTTTTTCTTCTTGTCAGCCATGAATATGAATTGCTTGGGTTAGTTTTAAAGTTATCTTTAGATTTTAAAAAATAGTAAGTCTTCTCTTTCAAAACACAATTTAAATTTCCTTTTACCAGAATTGTCTCAGATAGAAGCAATGTTAATAACAGCTAACATTCAGTATCTGCTTAGCCAGGAGCCCACCATTGTGTTAAATGTTTATTATAAATATATCACTTTGTTTTACTCTTTATAGTTACCCTAGATGTTCCCAACCTACAGTCTAGGAAACTCTGGGTCTGAGAGGCTATAAACTTACACAGATCTTACTTTTTGAAAGTGTCAGTGCTAAGGAATGAATTCAGATGCTGCCCTAAAAAAAAAGTCACTTCCCTGAAGCTGGTGCATAATGCAATAGACATGAGCTACTGCAAATCAAAAAATATAATCTGGGCGCTGGTGGCTCACACTTTAATCCTAGTTACTCAGGAGGCTGAGATCTGAGGACCTGGTTTTGAAGCTAGCCTGGGCAAGTCTGTGAGACTAATCAACCACCAAAAAGTCAGAAGCAAGGCTGAGACTCAAGTGATAGAGCATCAGCCTTGAATAAAAAAGCTAAGAGAGAATGCCCTGGCCCTGAGTTCAAGTCCCAATCCTAGCCCCCCACCCACCCAAAAAAAAAAAATCTTATGACTCTATTACAGTGGTAAGAGATTTTTGTATGAAAGATTTGCTAAATTAAATTGACTGTCAGATTTTTATTAGAATACACCTGTGTAAATTTTATCATTGAAGAACACCGGAATTCAAAGTACTTTTTACATAGGGATAATTTTAAGACTGATACTACTAATATGTGTTTAAGTTATTCACATGCAGAAAAAAACAATAATGCAATACTTCTGCTTGTTGCAGAAACTGTGATTTAACCTCCACTACCCAAAGCAGCTAGATACCCTGATCTTAAACAGAATCATGCAGAAAGTTCCCAGTGGGCATTTTGTGTGAGAATCAAGACAGATTTTTTTTTTTATCAGTTGTGGGGCTTGAACTCTGGGCCTGGGCACTGTCCCTAAGCTAGCTCAAGGCTAGCACACTACCACTTTAGCCACAACGCCACTTCTGATTTTCTGGTGGTTTATTGGAGATACGAGTCTCACAGACTTTCCTGCCCGGGCTGGCTTTGAACCACAATTTTCAAGTCTCAGCCTTCTGAGTAGCTAGGATTACAGGCGTGAGCCACCAGCACCTGGCTAAGACAGATTTTTTTTTTTTTTTTGCCTGTCATGGGGCCTAAACTCTGGGCCTGGGCACTGTCCCTCAGCTCTTCAGCTCAAGGCTAGTGCTCTACGACTTGAGCCACAGTACCACTTCTGGCTTTTTCTGCTTATGTGGTGCTGAGGAATTGAACACAGGGCCTCATGCATGCAAGGCAAGCACTCTACCACTGAGCCACCTTCCCAGCCCCAAGAAAGAATTTTTTAACCTTTAAAACATCACACATGGGCTGGGAATGTGGATTAGTGGTAGAGTGTTTGCCTAGCATGCATGAAGTCCTGGGTTCTATTCCTCAGTACAATATAAACAGAAAGAAAAAAAAAGAAGAAGAAGAAAGCTAGAAGTGTCACTGTGGCTCAAGTGCCAGGCCCTGAGTTCAAGCCCCAGAGACTGGCCAAAAAAAAAAAAAAAAAAGATCACACAATTCATGTTTGTTATTATGAAAAATCAGTGGAAAAAAGAAAACAAAAATATCACAATCCTTTTACCAAGTGAAAATCAATATATCTGTTTGTGTATCTCCTTCTAGAATGTTTCTACTTATATATAGAATTTTTTTCACCAAAAGGAAAAATGGGATGATACTTTTGCACATTCTTTTACAAACAACCCTTATAATCTATCATTTTTCTAACATCTTTTTTTTTTTTTTTTTTTGCGAGTCCTGGGGCTTGAACTCAGGGCCTGGGCACTGTCTCTGAGCCTCTTTGCGCTCAAGGCTAGTGCTCTACCACTTGAGCCACAGCACCACTTCCAGCACCAGCTTTTCCTGAGAAGTTTTTTGGAGATAAGAGTCTCTCGGGGAAGTGGTGCTGTGGCTCAAGTGGTAAAGTGCTCGCCTTGAGCCCAAGAAGCTCAGGGACAGCGCCCAGGCCTGGAGTTCAAGCCCCATGACCGACAAAAAAAAAAAAAAAAATTGTTCTTTTGGGGCTGGGAAGGTAGCTCAGCGGTAGAGTGCATGCCTTGCAAGCATGAGGCCCTGGGTTCGATTCCTCAGCACCACATAAATAGACAAAGCCAGCAAGAGTCTCTCAGACTTTTCTGCCTGGGCTGGCTTTTGAACCGTGATCTTCAGATCTTAGCCTCCTGAGCCACTAGGATTACAGGCATGAGCCATGGTGCCATCTTGCTAACATCTTTTTATAATGTAAACTGAAACATATGTTTCTGTTTAATGTCTACACAGCATATCATTGTATGCATGTACCATACTTTGAAATTAGTATGGACACATGACTGCTAGACATGGGGGTAAGATGATATATCGGGAGGCTGAGGGCTGGAAGCTGGGTCCTGGGGGACTGGAGGTTGAGAACAGATATGACAGGTATGTGGCACTGTACCCAACCATTGTGCTTCCCCCATAACTGTGACAACAGGTTCATACCACTTCATTCCGCTATTGGTTTGAGATTGAGTCTCAGAACTTTCATATCTAAACTAGCCTCAAACCATGATCCTTCAATCTCTTCCTCTCAAGTAGCTATGATTATAGGATTGAGCTCCACGCCCAGCATTATATGGGTTTTATTTACTATTTTCTTATTCTTATCTCCATTTCTCTTTTGGTACATTTTCACAAGCTTAAAAGCATATCATGTTTCTTAATTTTTATAAAAGTTTTTGGATAAATATTTAATGTTCTTTATTAAAACAGTATGATGTATTCATTAGAGAGAACATAGAAAAGATATTCATGATCACATCACCCTGAAGCAACAATCATTAATGTTTAGGAGAGTGTTTTTCTATTCATTTTTTATTAGTGTATATTAATTGTACAAAATAATGGATTTTGTTATAACATTGCCATACATGTATATAAGGTATTTTGATCATTTTTTACCACCATTCTCCTTGCCTGTCCTCTCTCCCTTTTCACTGGTCTCTTTCTCTCCCCAATAATTACTATAAATTTTTACCCTGACTGATTTACTTAACATTTTACACTAACTTTCACGTTTTTGACCAAGACTGTTTGGTTGAGAGAGGCAGGTCATAGTTAATTGCTGATTATTAGGCTTATTTGAAGTATAATTGTGATGTAGTAAAACTCACTATTTTGGGCCACAGTGTAATTTGTCTTGACAAATGTATAGAGTAGTCACTCCAACATCAAGACACATTACAATAGTATTTTCACCACACCAAAAAGTTACCCCATGGGGCTGGGAAGGTGGCTCAGTGGTAGAGCGCTTGCCTTGCATGCCTGAGGCCCTGGGTTCGATTCCCCAGCACCACATATGCAAAAAGAAAAAAGCCGGAAGTCGCGCTGTGGCTCAAGTGGTAGAGCACTAGCCTTGAGCTGAAGAGCTGAGGGACAGCGCCCAGGCCCAGAGTTCAGGCCCCACGACTGGACCCAAAAAAAAATAAAAAATAAAAAAAAAGTTACCCCAAGTCAGGCATCAGTAGGTAGCTCCTATACTCCTGGCCACTTAAGAAGCTGAGATCTGAGAATTGCAGTTCAAAGCTACCCTGGATAGAAAAGTCCATGAGACTCATATCTCCAATTAGCCCACCAAAAAGCCAGAAGTAGAGCTGTGGCTCAAATGGTAAAATGCCAGAATTGAGTGAGAAAGCTAAGGGGCAGTATGCAGGCCCTGAGTTCAAGTCCAATACCAGCATGCATGCACACGCACACGCACACGCACACGCGCGCGCACACACACACACACACACACACACCAACTCAAAAGTAATCAAGGTTCTTAATATAACACTCAAAACTTTGAAACTATTTGAAGAAAATAGAGGGGAAATATTTGGACATGTAGACACAGACAACAACTTTCTGAATAGGATTTCAGTAGCTCTGGAAGTAAGAACAAAAATCAGCAAATGGGATTATATCAAATTTAAAGGCTTCACTACAAGAATAGGAGTATGGCTCAGGTGTCAGGTACCTGCCTATCAAGTGTAAGATCCCAAGTTCAAGTTCCAGCACAGTATCCTTGACAGCCAAAAAGAAAAAGACAGAGGCAGAGACAGAGACAGAGAGAAAGAGAGAATACAACCTACAGAATTGGTAGGATTCTTTCTTAGAGATTCATCTGACAGAGGAATAATATATCAAAAATATAAAAAGAACTAGGTCAAGTCAGACCCTGGTGGCTCATGTCTGTAATCCTAGCTACATAAGAGGCTGAGATCTGAGGATCATTGTGCGAAGCCAGCCCAGGGAAGAAAAGTCCCCTTGGGACTCTAATCTCCAATTAACCACTATAAAAACAAAAGTGGAGCTATAGCTCAAAGTAATAGAGTGCTAGCCTTGATCAAAAGACCTCAGGGACAGTGCTCAGGCCCTACTTCAGGCCCCACAACTGGCAGAAAGAACGAAAAAGAAAGAGAGAGAAGGAAGGAAGGAAGGAAGGAAGGAAGGAAGGAAGGAAGGAAGGAAGGAAGGAAGGAAGGAAGGAAGGAAGGAAGGGAGGGAGGGAGGGAGGGAGGGAGGGAGGACAGATGAACTAGGCCAGATATAGGGGTTCTTGCCTATAATCTCAGCTATGCAGCAGGCAGAGATTGGGAGGATCACCATGTGTGGCCAACATAGGCAAAAAGTTAGCAAGGTCCCACTTCAACAAGTAAGAAGCCTGCATGAGGCCTGGGAATGTGGCTTAGTGGTAGAGTGCTTGCTTAGCATGCATGAAGCCCTGGGTTCAATTCCTCAGTACCACATAAACAGAAAAAGCCAGAAGTGGTGCTGTGTCTCAAGTGGTAGGGTGCTAGCCTTGAGCAAAAGAAGCTCAGGGACAGTGCCCAGGCCCTGAGTTCAAGCCCTAGGACTGGACAAAAAAAAAAAATGAAGCCTACATGAGTAGGGATACTCTTTAATCCCAGCTACATAGGAATTACAGAAAGAAGAATCTGGATCCAAGAGCAGCCCCAGGGAAAAACAGGAGACCCTATATGAAAGTAGTAACTGAAACAAAAAGGGCTGAAAGAAGGTTGAGGTTTAAATTAGATATATTCATTTACCAATTCCATGAAGAATTATAGGGTACCCAATGTGGCTCAGACGCACAGCAACAGACAGAGACCAGGGCAGGATGAGCTTGCTCTACCAAAACAGAAGCAACTGACAGTGGAGGTGGAAGTTCAGAGAAACTTCTGGGCCAAATCACTTAGACTTGTATAAGGGCTTCAGATTCTAAGAGTGGCTGGAAGTCATTGGAGAGTTTTGAGCAGGAATCCACTGAGATCAATCTGCATTCTGGCAGGATCACTCTCGACCATTTGGCAGTCTAGGTGAACACAGAGTAAGCCACCCCTAACACATCCTGCCTCCTCTCCTGCCCTAGGGGGCAGAGCAGAGCCTCCCCAGGCTGAGATCTTTAGGGTGTCTGCAGGTTGCCCACCACCTTCACTGTAGCCTTCCAAGTCAGAAGACCCTGCAAAAGACCACACCTGGATCCCGGGTCCTCAGGACCTGAGAGAAGATTTTAAAAAAATGTTTGTAGTTCAAGGCCTGACAACTGTAGACAAGTTTGTCAGGGAGCGATTGATAACCAATATGGAGTCAAGTCTGAAAGCAGAAAACCTAGGTTTGGTGGTGGCCTTAGGTCTGGTCCTGCCAGCCTAATGAGAGGTGCTATCCACACCAAAAGAAAGCAGTGGCAAGAAAGCAGTCCAGAAGTGGCCACACCGGAGTTCACTTGTGCCAAGTACCTAACATTTAGTAGAGTTTGGACAAACACTCACACTGTGGCTGTTCCTTGCTAAGAATTAATCATCAAAGACTAGAAGTTTCAGAGGCTTCCGAACTGATTTCCATTTGGGAAAATGTCATGACAGCAGTAAGACAGAAACTAAAAGACAAAAATACCTATGACCTGTTATGGCTTAAATCTTCTCATCCTCCCCTCCCTCCCTCCCCCCCCAAAAAATGACACATGGAAAACAAATCCTTACTATCCATAATGTGACTTTGCTGGGGGGAGTATCCTTGAGAATGTAAATTCATGAAGGTGAGGGTGGCATTTAACCAATATGGTGAGCGGCATTACAAGAAGGCAGCTACTTGAAAACATAACACATAGTGAGAATGCTGTGCGAAGATGGAGGAAGAGGTTGAAATTACTAGAATTTTTTATTCCAATCTCAGGGATTTAAAGTCAGGGCCTCGAGCTTGCTTGGTTTTCTTGCTCACAGCTGATGTTATATCACTTGACACTTCTAGTCCAGTAATTTTCTGGTTAATTAGATATGGACTTTTCTGCCCAGTCTGGCTTTGAACCATGATTCCTCCAGATCTTGGTCTCTTAAGTAGCTAGGATTACAGGCATGAGAAAACCAGCACCCAGCTAGACATTGCAATTAATTTGCCACAAGCCAACAGACACTAAAGATCTATGGCCACCACTGGAAGCCAAGAAGCGACAAAGAAGTACTCTCTTTTACAAGCTTTAAAGGGATCCTCGTTCTGCCAGCACCTTGCCTTCTAAACTGAGAGAATAAATTTCTGTTTACTAGAGTTTCCTGGTTTGTGGAACTTAGTTACAGTAGCAGTATGGAACTGATACAATGCTTCTTTCTCTACGTACTGCCTCCAAAGGTTGGAAGACCAATCCCAATCCCATCTTTAAACACCAACACAATCCCATATCAAAAAGAGGCTTGGAGAATACTTAGCAGCTATGACCATAGTAATTTACTTTCCTTTTGTTAGTTTTTTGTTGTTAGTGTTATTGCTTTCTCTGTTGTTGTTGTTGTTGTTTGGTGTGGTTTGGTTTTGCTTGAACTCAGGGCTTTACACTCCTACTTGGCTTTTTTGTTCAAGGCTGGCACTCTACCACTTGAGCCATACTTCTATGTCTGGCTTTTTGCTGGTTAATTGGAGAGAAGAGTCTGGAGGATTTGTCTGTTCAGGCTAGTTTCAAACTGCATTCCTCAGATCTTAGCCTTCTGAGTAGCTAAGATTACAAGCATGAGCCACCAGCACCCAGCCATCCTTTTGTTGTTTTTGCTGCACAAAAGGCAAGGCAGTACTAAATACACCAGAAATCTTTCCAATTCATGCTAATAGGTGGCCAGCCTCAGGTTTAGTCTATGGGCAATGAGGCCACTCAGAGGAGGTTTTCAGTAAGGAATTTATGTTTTATAGCATGTTTAATTATGATACAACGATGACTATGTCTTGCATAGGAATTTAGCATGGAGGATTTACAGCTCTTAGCAGTTTTTGCCTTTGTTGTCTCCAAGAGCCTTGTTTCTGATGTTCTGGTCAGCTATGAATCTGTTTAGCTGTGTCACACTGCCCCCTACCGTTCTGTCTCATAATCTCATCCTGGCTGCTCCTATTTTTGACTTGGTTTTCATAATGTGTATTTTTGCCAGGATCTGTGAACCTGCCCACTCATGCCCCAACGAATACAGGACACTGAAAAAGGGGATGGGTTTCTTTTTTCTTTTAATCTTATTTTTTCTTTTAATAAAACTACTGAACAACCACCAAAATAATACGTTTGTGTGTGTCTCAAAACACACTGCCCTACTGGCTTTGGCTTGCAAGAGAAATTAAATTTTCAGAATAGAAGCAGATGCAATTTTTTATTCCCTGCTTTTGGAAGGTGGCAAACACCTTTAAGAGATATCCTTTCTTTTTATGATATGACAAGAGGGAAAATTTTTTTAAAGAGAAGCTGATGAAATTGTAACTAATCTCAACCAGTGAACGAAAAGCAGCATTACAAAGGGGCCTCAAAAGAAGAATGGAATTTCTTTTCTGCTTCAAAGGCAAAGCTGTGCCCAGCCATCCACAGAAAGGGTCAGCCCAACAGAGCCCCGTGCTCCAGCCCCAATCTGTAGCAGCTCCTTAATCTTATCTGGAAAGGGAGGTCTAGATATATTAGCAAGTGGGAGCCTGGAAGTAGCCCCATTTGGTCTTTAAAACACAAAACTGATTCTCAAGATATTGAGAGGGGAGGTGGAACAAATTCCCCACCCTAGGATGGTATTTTGAAGACTTGGTTTTTTTGTCCCAATACTGAGACTTGAACTCAAGAGCCTGAGCACATTCAGCTTTTTCATTCAAGTCAAGCACTCTACCATTTGAGCGACAGCTCTACTTCCACCCACTTCCAGTTTTTCTTTTTTCTTTTTTATGTCTAGTTAGAGAGAAGAGGCTTATAGATTTATCTGCCCAGGCTGGCTTCAAACCATGATCCTCAGATCTCATTTTCCTGAGTAGCTAGAATTACAGGCATGATCCACTAGGGCCTAGCTTGAAAATATTGTTAAGCAAAATGAGAGAGAGAGAGAGAGAGAGAGAGAGTTACCTAGTCTCATTACAGGTCAGCTTTCTTCTCTAATTCCTGATGCTTCCTTTCCATCCTGTGATCTCGACCACTTTAGAGGCACTCAGCCCACATCTGCCCATTCTAACAGGGCTCATAAGGGAGGCAGGCTCATCTTCAGGCATTGATTCACTCCATTAGGGCAGTTCTAGTAGATCTGGACCTGACTGTCAAGAGGGGCTGCTTTCCTGTGATCCTTGCATGCCAGAGCTTTATTCAGAACCCAGGGCAGCAGGGGTCCAAACTCACCTGTGCTGAGGCCTAGCTGGGCCTGTAGCTTCTCAAGGGCTAGGGGAGCAATTGTTTTCTCTGAGGCACTGTGGGTTACTGGGCAGGTGCTTGGGACCTGGCTGCTTCCCAGGGCTGGCAGGGGTGGACGTGGGGTTGGGGAGTGTCATTGGAGAATTTTTACCCTTACTGTGCTGTGCCAGACAAACTCAAAATCTATTCCATGGAAGATTTCATGTGGTATGGTCCAAAAGAATAGCCCAGCTGCTATCTTTGGCTCTCCTCCATGACTCATTCCCATTCATAAAATCTTTAGAGAGGGCCATGTGCTTCTTTATTCCAGGACAAAGGTGGGCTTAAAAGTGGCTTGAAAGGCCTTGGCCAGTGTGTCTTTCTAGCTTCTCTGCCTACTTTCTTCTTGCCCAATCATCTCCCACCAGGAATCACTCCATCCTATACAGAGCCTCTCAAGATGCAATCTATGCCAGCAACTGGAGTTAAAACAAATCACCAAATCTCTGGCATGTCAGTTGCAGCATAAACAGCCATCCCAGAGACCTATGACCTAGAATAATGTATCTTTTCCCAAGGCCCAAATTCAAAATTTTAAGCACTAAAATACCAGTGTTTAGGAGAGTTGCTTAGTAAGTAAGCCTAGTTAGCTATTCCAAAATCACAGTATTACTGTTTTCTATATGCCAGAAACTATGCAAATTACTTTTCCTATACAATCTCATTTTACCATGAGTATAACAACTTTATTTCCACTTTCTAGAGGAGACAACTGAGGCCTAGAAGGCAAGAAATTCCTTCAAGATCATATATCTAGGGGCTGGGAAAGTGGCTCAGTGGTAGAGTGCTTGCTTTGCATGCCTGAGGCCCTGGGTTCGATTCCTCAGCACCACATAAGCAAAAAGAAAAAAGCCAGAAGTGGCACTGTGGCTCAAGTGGTAGAGTGCTAGCCTTGAACTGAAGAGCTGAGGGACAGCACCCAGGCCCAGAGTTCAGTCCCCACGACTGGACCCAAAAAAAAAAAAAAAAAAAGGATCATATATCTACTCAACAGTATGCATCAAGACCACAGGTTCTTCATGACTGAGATCACATGGCTAGTTCATATGAGCTGAGCAAGATAACAAAGTCAGTGTGACTTGATACAGCTAGTTGGTATCCTGGAAGCAATTACAATGCCTAGTATTGTGAGGCTGAGAAGGAATTTGACTCCAGATCAGTTTTCCTCTCAAGCTCAAGCAGTTTACCAGCTCAATTCTACCTCCTATGCCATTCTCTTCTCATTCTTGGCACACAGTAATGATTGCAAAGCTATCAGAACTCTGTTACCAAGTGGAAAATAGCCCTACATGCTTGAGATCTCTTTACTTAACATTGTGGTGTGAAAATACACGAAGGTTGCACTTGACTCTGGATAGGAATTTAAGTCTGGAAAGGTTATTAGCCTACAGAAAAGCTCTTCTGTTTTTATGGGTCTAAAATTTAAGAATGACCTGGGAAGACAAGAGTTTGATACATACAGAGGCAGAACCAAAGTCTATATACAGATATACCAATAACAACATAGATAAAGACATATTTTTCCCACCTCTGGGGCCTTTTCCATTAGCTCACAGTTTAAAAGATCAATTAGCAGATGAAGTATGGGGGTGATGGTTGCACCCTGAAGGTGTTCAGGAATAAAAGTGCATGGAAACAACCAGAGAATGAACCTGAAGGAAAAAGTAAGCTTGAGTTCAGCTTCAATGAGGAATGCAGCTAATGGGTAGAAGGAAGAAAGGAGAATCTTCAGGTAGAGGAAGCAGACTAAGACTCAGGCAGAAAGAAATAAGCACAATGAACATCTGTTAGCCCAGATAATAAGCAGAATGGAGTGGGACCTGGGCCTCAGCTTGTTCACAACAGTATGCCAGAGACAGGCACATGCTTGTCACACCTAAATTATCTGTTTGGTGAAATGAAGACAGGAAAAAGAAAAAGAGAAAGGGGAAGAGGCGAACAGAAGAGAGGACTCAAGTGAGACAAGGAATTAGGATATCTGCACAGAGGGGGTGAAGAAAGGGAGTGAAGAAAAGAAAATGTGGTAAGATTGAGTGGAGCAAAGGTAGGAAGGGACTTAGCCCAAGTCAAGGTCAGGATAGTAAGCAATGAATTCAAATAGTAAGCAATAGTAAACAATTAATTCAATAGTAAGCAATGAATTCAAACTCCAGTTACCACAAAATAAAAAGGAAAAAAAAATCCTGGGTTTCAAAGTCAACCTTGATGTTTCTTTCTGTTAGACCATACTTCCAATATATCAATCCCAGTTGGTTCCTTTGCTGAAATGACTCTTGACTCTATCCACTCATACCAGCTTTTGGCTAGATTATTGCCAAAAGGAGTAAGACGTAGGTTTATTATTTATTTTATCTAAATAATAATAATAATAAAGTAGGTTGGGCACTAGTGGTTCATGCCTGTAATCCTAGCTACTCAAGAGTGTGAGATCAAGGATTACAGTTTGAAGCCAACCCAATCAGAAAATTCCATGAGACTCCATCTCCAATTAACCAGCAAAAGGCTAAGCTAGAAGTAAGACTCAAGTGGTGGAACACTAATCATGAGCAAGCAAGCCACACAAGTACAAGGCCCTGAATAAATCAAGCCCTGGTATTTACCAAACAAAACACTGTGGGTGATAAACCATGTGTCAGTGGCTTATTCCTGAAATGCCAGCTATTCAGGAGGCTGAGATCTGAGGATCATGGTTTGAAGCCACACTGAGCAGGAAAGTCCATGAGACTCTAATCTCCAATTCAAAACAACAAAAACCCAGAAGTAGAGCTGTGGCTCAAGTGGTACAGTGCTACCCTTGAGCAAAATAAGCTCAGAGACAGAACCCCAAGTTCAGTCCTCAGGACTGGCACAAAAAAAAAAACAGAAAGTAAAAAAGGAATTATATATATATATATACATATATATATATACATATATATATACATATATACATGGCATTCCATAAAATTACATAATTTTTATTCTTTCATTATTTCAGAAACAATTAATGAGATGATTATTTTTTAAGTTCTTTTTCATAAAGCAAAAACTTCCTGCTAACCAGAAGAGGAAACCCCTCCCCCCCAAAGCAATCTCAGGTCTTCCCATAAGTCAGCAGAAGTCCAGGTACACTGTGAAACTGAAATATTCAAATGCCTCCAAATATTTAATTTCCTATTCCAGGAATGTGAAACAGGTGTAATTAAAATAACACTTTTTTTAATTAAGTGACCTCTCTTGACCAACCATCTGTGAATAATTCATATTTGCCCCTTATTATTACTGTAAAATTAAAACGAGGTCCTATAAACAGGAAGAGCCTCTTTAACTATCTTTAAGCACCAGCAATATATATTTTCCACCAGTTAAAATCCTTAATGATACCAAAAAAATCTGTGAAGCATAACTCCCCCAATTCATTTGCCTGAAACTATCAATATTTTATCATTCACTTGCAGTTGGTTTTAATTTAACAGTCCAGGTTACTAATCAAACAAAACACCCAAGTCATTAAAAGTTAGCGTGCCATTTAGAAAGTACATTTCACGTTTATTAAAATATCTTTCATGCAGCCATTAGAACCTAAAGTTTTAATTACAATCAGATATTTAGTTCTACTTCAGTTATGACTTCGCATGCTCTTACAACTAAGTGCCCTGATTAATCTTCCAGACCAAGTTCATCCATTACCTCCTGAAATTATTTTCCTCTCAACAACTTCAGAATTCATCTTTCCACCCCACGCGCCACAAATAAGCAAAATGCATTTTAAAGGTATGCAGAGTAACTACCCAAAGGATAACCTATTGAAAAGACTTCATTTCAAATGTAATTTACCCTCCAAAAATACCTAAGAAGCATCATTCCGAAAGACAAATTGAAATTGAAAATTAGTTCTTCCTATCTTTATTGTCAGTTTTCAGCATTTCTTTTTCTTCCTAATGATAGGGAAAGTTCAATGAGAATTTTCTTATAATTTTCTAACTGGATGATTCAACTTCTTTCGTGAAGCTTTCCGATTTTTCCTATTTTTTTTTCCTCCCTGGCATTCAACAAAAGGTCTTACCAGTATGTAAAATGAGATTTTGTGTTAAATCTTACTCCTCCAAATTACAGTGTTAGACTCTTCATCAGACATACTTACTGTCCACTGAAATACATTTTAAATGGGGTTTGCATGATAGCATGTTTGCAATCATTTTTATTTTAAAACCCCTAAGTCTTGATTTCTTTATATTTCCTTTAAAATAAAATTGCAAGTTCTATTTTTTTCTTAATATATACTTTTTATTGTAAAGATACTGCACAGAGGGGTTACAATTACATGAGCAAGGTAATGAGTCCATCTCCTATTGAGCATTGTTACACCCTCCTTTATTTTTGCCTTACCATCCCTTTCCTCCCTAATTCCTACCACCCCTCCCCCACCCATTCCCCACCCCTCCACCCCAAAGTTGTAAAGTTTGCCCCCCCAAAGTTGTAAAGTTCATTTTCAACATACTGTCTTGTACATCTCATTGTTACAATGGATCATCCTGTATCCTTATTTCAGCAATTTGTTATTTCCCTTCCCTTCTCCAAATAAGAAAAATGTATATACAAGATGCAGGACACCAGAATCAAATACAGTGACAACAGGGGCTGTGTACCATGGGGGAAGAACATACAAATAAACAAAAAAAATCACATAGTACATTAAAAAGAACAGCAACAAAGATAAAACCTCTTGTGTCCCTATCTTGGGGTTCATTTTGCCTAGCATCAGGTTATATGGTCATATGCACATAGCTTTTGACCTCTTTTGCTTGTCCCAGTTATATATTAGTTATCGCAGATAAGGGAAGCCATGGGACCTATGTTTCTTTGGGTCTGGCTTACTTCACTTAATATAATTTTTTTCCAAGTCTATTTCCTAACAAATGTGGCAGTGTCATTCTTTCTGAAGGAGGCATAGAATTCCATTGTATATATATTTTTTCTTGCAAGTTCTATTTTTTAAAGCTTACATCTCTTTATCCATTGCTTATCATAAGTGGCTCAAAAAATAAAATTGTTGCCTTCAATATTCTGAAAGAAGGCCAGGAGCCTGTAGCTCCATCTATAATTCAAGCTACTCAGGAGGCTGAGATCTGAAGATTGTGGTTTGAAGCCAAGCCTGGGCAGGAAAATCCATATACTCTTTTACATTTAATTCACCAGCAAAAAGCCAGACATGAAGGTGTGGCTCAAGTGGTATAGCATCAGCCTTTAGCAAAAGAAGCCATGCAAAAATCAAAAATACTGGGGCCCTAAGTTCAAGTCCCAGCACCAACACCAAAAAGAAAATCAACAAAGAAATCTCTCTAGCCAACCTCACCAATTAATTAGGTTTATTTTGTTTCCCATTTTACTACCAGTAATGATGTTCCTCCATTACAAGTATCACTTTTATTTCCCCTAAAAAATTTTTCCCCTAAATTTTCCCCTATCCTGTCAGGTGTTACCAAAAATTTCTTCTCTCATTTTCAGGTTTTCACCAGCAGACTCGTCAGATTCTTCCAGCTTTGAACTATGCTGTCCCAAAATCAATGCCACATGTTTTAAGGTTCTAGTATTCCATACCCACTTCCAAGTACCAAATTCTGCTGCTACTCAATGGCTACTGAAAGTAACACCCACAAAACCTCATGCTTCTATAGGTCAAGAATTCAACCAAGGCTCAGACAGGCAGTTCCTTTGCTCTACATGGAAACAACTGCTACCAGCAAAGCCCCAGGTAGTATTCAGCTCGTGGGAAGGCCTTTGGATATTCCAAGATGGCTTCTCCTGTGTCTGTCAACTTGGTGAGGAATAGCTGGAAGGCTAGACTCAACTGGGACTGGTACATACTCAAAGTCTAGCTAATGGTCTCAGGATATTTGAATTTTGTGTGTCGGTACCCAAGTTTGAACTCAGGGCCTACACTGTCCCTAAGACTTTTCCCCTCAAGACTTACATTCTATCACTTAAATCATATTTCCATTTCTGTGGTTAATTAGAGCTAAGAGTCTCACAGACTTTCTACCCTGGCTGGCTTCAACCCTCAATCCTCAACCTCCTGAGTAGTTAGGAATATAGGCATGAGCCACCAGCTCCAGGCTAGAATATTGAAATTTTTTAACCTGGTGACTCAATACCCTAGTGAAAACATCCCAAAAAAAAAGGAAAATGGCCTGGGCTCCAAAAGTGGCAAACTGTCACTTGTACAGCATTCTATTAGTCAAGTCATTGTACAGCCCAGCTTTAAGAAGCAGAAATATCTGGTCAATGGGAAAAGGGTCAAAGAGAACTTTCCAGCCATCTTTAATCTTTAATTTTATGAGATAGTATTCTTATTTTGTTTTTAAAAATGAGTAAACCAGGGCTGGGAAGGTGGCTCAGTGGTAGAGTGCTTGTCTTGCATGCCTGAGGCCCTGGGTTCCATTCCTCAGCACCACATAAGCAAAAAGAAAAAAGCCCGAAGTGGCGCTGTGACTCAAGTGGTAGAGTGCTAGCCTTGAGCTGAAGAGCTGAGGGACAGTGCCCAGGCCCAGAGTTCAGGCCCCACGGCCGGAACCACCCCCCAAAAAAAATGAGTAAACCAAGGATTAGTGAAAAATCTTAATCACAAAGCCATTTGGGCCAGGCGCTGGTGGCTCACACCTGAAATCATAGCTATTCAGGAGGCTGAGATCTGAGGATCATGGTTCAAAGTCAGCCCAGGCAGGAAAGTCTGTGAGACTGTTATCTCCATAACCACCAGAAAACAAGAAGTGGTGCTGTGGCTCATGTGATAGAGCATTCACCTTGAGCTGAAGAGCTGAGGGACAGTGCCCAGGCCAGAGTTCAAGCCCCACAACTCACCCCCCCCCCCCGAAAAAAGCCATTTGGCCAAATTAGTGAAAAGGCAATTGCCCCAAGTCATTCAATTAGTTAAGGTACAGCCAGAATTACAACTTAATTATCCTTCCATAAGAGAAATTAAGTGAAGTACAAAGAGGTGACAAAAATGGCACCATTTCTAGAACAGTTAGATATGGGCCCCCATGACCCTATTATTTTTTTTTTATCAGCTCAGAATACAAGTCTCTTGCTTTCCTCATCCTTCTGTTCATGTAGATTTCTGCAAGTTGTACTTCGTGTGTGTGTGTGTGTGTGTGTGTGTGTGTGTGTGTGTGTGTGTGTGTGTGTGTGTGTGTGTGTGTGTGTGTGTGTGTGTGTGTGCTGGTACTAGGACTTGAACTTAGGGCCTGGGCACTGTCACTTGGTTTTTTCACTCAAAGCTAGTGCTCTTCCACTTAAACCATAGTTCTCTTCTGGCTTTTTGGTGGCTAATTGGAGATGAGAATCTTACAGCTTTTCCTGCCCATGCTGGCTTTGACCATAGTCCTCAGATCTCAGCTTCCAAAGTAGCTAGAATTATAGGTGTGAGCCACCAGCACCCAGCTCATGAATGTTTATCAATGAACAAATGATCACATGCTACAAAGGTCTTATAAAGACAATGCCCTTGTCCACTTAGAAAAGTGCTTCTAACAAATTCAATGTGACAACACGATCTCTCAGAGGTAGAGGGAATAATGAAGGAAATGATCCTTCTGCACCACCACGGCAGAACTGTCTGGCAAAGACAGAGTGACAGGAGCTTTAAGGAACAAAGGAACTTTGTCACACTGGAGTAATATACATGGGGGGTGACAGGAAGAGACATAGCAGTGGGGGCTCTGATTGTGGTTACAGAGGAAATACTAGGCAGAAAGAGTAGGCTTGGAAAATAAAATTCTCAGCTAAGTCTTAGAAGTGATTCCTGGAGAAAAATAGATGAAAGGAAGGGATGGCTGACAGCTATTCAGAAAGTAGCTTTGGAGGAAGACATCAAGTCTACAGAGTAGATTATGGTGCAGTGTGAACAGATTATAGAGAAAGCAAAACTGTTAAAACTCATATTGTACTTCTTTTGTTTAAAGATAATAAGCCTGGTGCAGGTGGCTCACGCTTGTAATTCTAGCTACTCAGAAGGCTCAGATCTGAAGATGGTAGTTTGAAGACAGCCCAAGCTGTAAGATTCTTTTTTAGGGAGGAGAGGGGATTCCGGTAGTAGGGCCTGAACTCTGGGACTGGGCGCTGTCCCTCAGCTCTTCAGCTCAAGGTTAGTGCTCTACCACTTGAGCCATAACACCACTTCCAGCTTTTTTTTTTTCTGCTTATGTGGTGCTGAGGAATCGAACCCAGGGCTTCATGCATGCAAGGCAAGCGCTCTACCACTGAGCCACCTTCCTAGCCTCAAGCTGTAAGATTCTTATCTCCAATTAACCACTAAAAAGTTGGAAGTAGAGCCATGGCTCAAGTGATAGAACACTATTCTTGGGCCCAAATGCTTAGGAACAGTGACCAGGCCCTGGGTTCAAGCCCTTGGACTGGCGGCCCACATACACACACAAAACACACACAATGTGCATGCACACACACACACACACACACACACACACACAATAATAGTGATCACTGGTGGTTTATCTCAGCAATTCTAGCTACTCAAGAGGCTGAGATCTGAAGAATTACGGTTCAAAGCCAGATGGGCAAACAAATCCAGAAGACTCAAAAAGCAAACAGAAATGTGACTCAGGTTGTAGAATGCCAGCCATAAATGAAAAAGCACAAAGCCCTGAGTTTAGTCCCAGTACCAGCATACATACATACATAGACACACATACACACACACACACACACACACACACACACACACACACACACACACACACACACACACACACACACACACACATACAGAATAAGTATTAAAGAAGAGATCATAAGAGACCACTCTAGTAGAGAGGCAAATAATCCAAACTCAACATGCTAAGACCTTGTACATTTTGTTTTTAACATTCATTTAAATTCTTTGACAATTTTGCTTATGCTATGCCACACCTATGGTTCTAGGCATTCTCCCCTTTGATTAATATACCTCTCTCTGTGGTCATGTAATCTTAGCTCTCCTTCTGTTCTTTCCTGTGATGAATTTCCATCTTCCCTATCCTGGTTAGAATCTATGCAGCCATCATCCATTTGTCCGTTTCTATGCCAGTATTGGGGTTTGAACTCAGGGCCTGGGAGCTGTTCCTTAGATTTTGCACTCAAAGCTAGCACTCTATCACTTGAGCCACAGCTCCAATTCTGGCTTTTTTGGTGGTTAATTGGAGACTTGGTTGTTAATGGACTTTCTTGCCTGGGCTGTGTTTGAACCACCATTGGTCAGATCTCTGCCTCCTAAGTAATTAGAGTTGTAGGCATGAGCCACAAGCACCTGGCTCCCATTATTTAATATCCAGTAATCTTCATTTATTTGTATTTCCCTCATATTTATTCTCTTGTGCCAAGCTAATGTGTGGCTTCCTTTTAAATCTAATCTTGCTCCCCTAAACTGTAGGACTGACTCAAATACATGAACTTTTGGGTTAATTCTATACATTCTCCCCTATTACAAATGAAAGCAATACAAAAAGGTAAGATAGGGCTGGGAAGTTGGCTCAGTGGTAGAGCGCTTGCCTTGCATGCCTGAGGCCCTGGGTTCAATTCCTCAGCACCACATAAGCAGAAAGAAAAAAAGCTGGAAGTGGCACTGTGGCTCAAGTGGTAGAGCGCTAGCCTTGAGCTGAAGAGCTGAGGGACACAGTGCTCAGGCCCAGAGTTCAGGCCCCACAACCGGACCAAAAAAAAAAAATGGTAAGATATTTTACTATGTGCTAAAATAATTGGCTTTGGTCTGGGAATGTGGCTCAGTGGTAGAGTGCTTGCCTAGCATGCATGAAGCCCTGGGTTTGATTCCTCAGTAGCATTAAACAGAAAAGGCTGAAGTAGTCCTGTGGCTCAAGTGGTAGAGTGCTAGCCTTGAACAAAAGAAGCTCAGGGACAGTGCTCAGGCCCTGAGTTCAAGCCCCAGGAGTGGAAAAAAAATTGAATTTGCTGATATGTGTGATAAGAATTTTATCCCTTTTGTGCAAGACAGAGGTTTACATTTGTAAAGGGGAAAAAAAAAAAAATCATAGAAATTTTAGTGAAATGGCTCCCTCTAGTGCCGTAGACTAGTAATAACATCTGCAAGAGAAGGCTATGGAGCAAACTGTAAATCAATACCAGTGCAAAATGACAACTGCAGAAACTAACAGGGCCAAGGCAATTTAATAACAATAGGTCGATTCACTGGAGTACCATAACTCTTATTCCATTGACTGGGCCACTGGGACAGCTTAACAAATAACGGAGGCCTTTTTCCAGAGAGAAACTGACATTGTTCTGCAAGGACTGGAGGTCACTGAAGGTCTGGGGTAAGAGGGGAGGAAGCAAGGCAAGTACTTGCTTTGTGCAAGGCACTACTCAGAGCAAAGTGTGTATGTGTCTGTCTGTCTGTATGTCTGCCTGTCTGTGTATGTGTATGTCTGTGTGTGTTGGTACTAGGACTTGAACTCTGGGCCTAGGTGCTGTCCCTTAGCTTTTCCCCCTCAAGACTGGAACTCTACCACTAGAGCCACAGCTCCACTTCCAGCCTTTTGGTGATTAATTAGAGATAAGAATCTCATGGACTTTCTTTCTTAGAATGATTTTGAATCTTGATCCTCAGATTTCATCTTCCTAAGTAGCTAAAACAACAGACATGAACCACCAGTGCCCAACATCCTTGGAGTATTTTGCATGTTTTTTTTTCCCTGTTCTAAACATATCTGCATGACACAGGTATCACTACTCTTGTACAGATGTAATATTGAGCCCAAGAAAGGTGAAAAACATAGCTCTAAGTGATATAGTAAGCCCATATTGTCTCTCTTTCCAGAGGATGCACAAGAAATCTTAGAATGTCCTCTCTTATCCATCATTCTCACAGAAGGGAGGACCAGAGGACACAACTAACACCACTGGCAGGGAGAGAGTCTTACACCATCAGAGAATCCATGCCATGAGATACACCCTTATTGAAAGATGATAAAATGGACATTTTGACAGTCCTGGACACAAAGGGACGGGCTAGCTAATGAATTTCCTAAAGCTCAATTTGAACACTATTTTCAGTCTTGACCCGAGTTTTGTCTGCTTTAAATCAGAAAGTCCTTGGTACCAGGGGCTGCGGCGCGCGCCTTCTCGACCAGCGAGGAAGAACGAACACCACACCAGGAGTCTTCTCAGATCACGCTTTATTGGAGAGCCTTTTAGTTGATGGGAGAGTTTGAGCACGAGAGAGCGTGCACCCGAAACATGGCCACTTATATAGGGAATAGGAACACGGGTCTTTCTATCATTGGTCGTCTGCCTTTCACCGTCACCAGGTGCCACGGGATTGGCTGGGGACTCTACGTGGCTCGCGCATGCGCAAAGCCCAGGACCCACCGTCCCGCCAAGCACTGCCTGAAAGGGAGTGGTTACCTCAAAGCTGCAAGGGAGTGGGCGCCATCTTGTAATGGCGTTTACCCTGGCTCCCTACAAGGGGCTCTTTATTTATTTGTCACAGTAATCTTAAAGAAATACAGCTGGTCAAACCAAAGCATAACTAGCAGTCCTTACTCACACTCACTCTCTTTTTCCAGGACAAAGCTCCTGGCAGTGACTCAGAGGAACCCAAAGAGGGAAACCTAAATTCTTGAGAAAGGGTAGAGAAATGAATAGAAAAGAGAACAAGAGCCGGGTGCCAGTGGTTCATGCCTGTAATCCTAGCTATTCAAGAGGCTGAGATCTGAAGATCGATCCCGGTTCAAAGCCAGCCCAGGCAGGAAAGTCCGTGAGACTCTTATCTCCAATAAACCACCAGAAAACCAGAAGTGGCACTGTGGCTCAAAGTGACAGAGTTCTAGCCTTGAGCTGAAGAGCTGAGGGACAGTGGCCAAGCCCAGAGTTCAAGTTCCACAACAAAAAGAAAGAAAAGAAAGAAAGGAAGAAAGAAAGGAAGGAAGGAAGGAAGGAAGGAAGGAAGGAAGGAAGGAAGGAAGGAAGGAAGGAAGGAAGGAGAAAGAAAGAGAAAGAGAGAGAGAGGGAGGGAGGGAAGGAGGGAGGGGGAAGGAAAGGGAAAGGAACAGGAGAGGAGAGGACAGGGAGAGGGAGAGGGAAAGGGAGAGGAAGAGAGAGAGAGGGAGAGAGGGAGGGGGGGGAGAGAGAGAGAGAGAGAGAGAGAGAGAGAGAGAGAGAGAGAGAGAGAGAGAACAAGAGCCGGGCACCCATGGCTCACACCTGCAATCCTAGCTTACTCAAGGCTGAGATCTGATGATTGGAATTTGAAGCCAGTCCCAGAAAAGTCTGAGACTCTATGGCCTATTAACCAGTAAAAAGCTGGACTGGAGGCATAGCTCAAGTGGTAGAGTAACAGCCATGAGCAAACAAGCTGAGCAAAAGCATAAGCCCCTGAGTTCAAGCCCTAGTACAATATAAAAAGAGATTAAGTCCTGGTCAGACTCAGGTTGACTACTGTCACTTGCCACTCCCCGGGCTAACTAAACTGCACACCCTAAGAAAGGTGTGTGTGCTGGGTGCTGGTGGCTCATACCTGTAATCCTGGTTACTCAAGAGGCTGAAATCTGAGGATCATGATTCAGTCAGCCCAGGCAGGAAAAATTGTGAGACTCTTGTCTCCAATTAACCACCCAAAAATAGCCAGAATTGGAGCTGGGACTCAAGTAGTAGAGCACCAGCCTTGAGCAAAAAAGCTCAGACAGTACCCAGGCCCTGAATTCAAGCCCCAGAACCAGCAGCACATGAAGGCAAGAAAGCAAGAAGGAAGGAAGGGGGGAGGGGTGCTGGGAAGTTGGCTCAGTGGTAGAGTGCTTGCCTTGCATGCACCAGGCCTTGGGTTTGATTCCTCAACACCACACACGCAGATAAAGCCGGAAGTGGTGCTGTGACTCAAGTAGTAGGGAGCTAGCCTTGAGCTGAAGAGCTGAGGGACAGAGCCCAGGCCCAGGGTTCAGCCCCCATGACCGACAAAAAAAGGAGGAGGAGGAGGAGGAGGGAGGAAGAAGAAGGAGAAAGGAAGGCAGGAGGAGGAGGAGGAAGAAGAAGGAGGAGGAGGAAGGAAGGCAGGCAGGCACTAGAGACTAGAGGTAAAAAATACTATTTTGTCTAAAAGTAAGATCTTGTATGAAAAGTACAAATAAGGCATTACATTTTTATGCATGTAGTTATTTTTAATTCAGTCACTAAATCTATTAGGTAAACAAATCAATGAGGCAATTAGACAGAAAAATAAACAGTAGTGATATCATTTCAATAATATTACTAAGTAGGAAATGATAAGCCCCCTAGTAAAGAGGATATAATGACATAGCAAATAGAATTTTTAAAGAATGAGAAAATGCAGTGTACTTATTAAATCCTGTGAGTAATTCTTGTTGTTGGTTTGTCATCTAGAAATATTTGGAGAATTCTATTTTAACTAGGAAGAAAAACTCAAAAGAAATTAAGCGGAATTTTATATTTCTTCTAATACATGCACACATTCATTTTTGATGACTTTTGGGGCAACTATCAGATATTCTCAAAGAAAGGAAGATCTCAGCTTGTTATATATACTTCCAATGGAAATTTAAAGAAATGAACTAGCTGCTGCCTATAATCCTAGCTACTCAGGATACTGAGATCTGAGGACTGAGGTTCAAAGCCAGACCAAGTAGGAAAGTCATGATACTCCTATCTCCAATTCACCACCACCACCACCACAACAACAACAAAAATAAAACAGAAATGGGGTTGTGGCTCAAGTAGTAGAGAGCTAGCCAAAAAAAAAAGTCCTAAGTTCATGCCCCAGTACTAGCACAAAAAAGAGAGGGAGTAGAGGAGAGCAGGAGGGAAAAGGAAGAGAAAGGAAAGGCAAAGAGAAAGGGAACAGGCCGGGCTACTCAGGAGGCTGAGATCTGAGGATCACGGTTCAAAGCCAGCCCAGGCAGGAAAGTCTGTGAGACTCTTATCTCCAATAAACCACTAGAAAACCGGAAGTGGCGCTGTGGTTCAATCGGTAGAGCACTTGCCTTGAGCTGAAGAACACAGGGACAGCACCCAAGCCCAGAGTTCAAGCCCCACAACCGACAAAAAATAAATAAATAAATAAGAAGGGAACAGGAAGAAGACAAGGAAGGGAGGGAAAAAGAAGAAGGAAGGGAGGGAGGGAGGGAAAAAAGAAACGTCTTCTCTAAGAGAGTTACTTAAATTGAGTACCTTATAGATTATCAAAACATCAATAACATCTTCACATAGAACCTAGGCCCCTCACTTCTAGTTTGTTGTGTATCTGGGCAGCAGATTCAAGGAGACTCAAGGAGACTCTGTGTGACAGAGCAGTGGGGATCGACAGGCTTTGGAATGGAAGATCAGGCCTTTCTCAGGGTAGAAAACTCAAGGGCTTCCATCAGCCAATCAGAAGGTTTGGGAGGTTCCAGAGACATCATCAGCCATCATTTGTCTCGTAAAAACCCAAATTTGCAAAATTCCTGTTGTATGCACTGTGACACAGCTTTGCCAACTGGCCCTCATGAAGGCAGAAAGGGCCCTTGCCGGGGAAACCAAGTGCAAAATGTATGAGAATGTTTGTTTAGGCAAACGCAAGGCATTGGAAAGGACTGGCACCAATTCTCCCTGGGAATAAATACAGTTGAATAGGTACACAGGGAGATTAGGAAAAGACTTACAAGAATGCTCAGCTTAAACTTCAGATTCCTGTTTCTCTGTTACAAGAAATGTACAAACCTCTCCAAAAGGAAAAGCATTCTCATAAACCCTGTGTTGGCATAAATTCTCATTAAATATTAGGACAGGTATAGGCATGGTTGTACACACTTGTAATCCCAGTACTGAAGGTGCTATATAGCCAGAACCTCTCTTGGGGTCTTGAGATGACCTTCTGCTCTTAGACCACCTACTAACTCACTCTCCTTTGAAAGAGACCCTCCCTTGGACAGACCCTTTATATTTGGGTAAGCTACCCAAATTGTTCATACTTCTCTTTGATCCAATATACCAACTATATTTATATGTACAAACCTAAAATGTGGTACATATCCCTGTCTTTGTAGCTTTTTAAATACCATATATTTGCATTTTGCCATGACTTTAATCAATACCATAGCCACCACTAAATCATACATACCATAGTGGTTTTATTGAGCAGTTAAACAGATTATGTGCTGGTCCACAGCTATAAAATTAAAGCTAATTTATAAGTGAAATAAAAACTAAATATAGTAAAAATAAAAAGCAAAACTATAAAACCAATAAAAATCAAGACAAACAATTGTTTTAGCATAATGAGGTAGATGATTTTTTTCTGCTGGCACAAAAATCACTCTTTACAACATGACTATGGAATAGACACTTTCATATAAAGGGTTTTTAATTTGGCACATTTATACTACAAGGTGTATTGCTCTAGTAAAGTACCATCAAATCACCAGTGTCATCAAATAGCGATTTCTCTTGTCCTAACTCTGTCACTTATACATGAAGTTACTTCTATTGTTTTCTTGCACACTCAGGACAAAAAGGAAACACTACTTGCTACCCACAACTGCAGACATGATTTGTCACATCAGATGGCCACCTGGAACCCCCTAAAACATATATTCACACAAAGAAATAGAACTTAAGCCAGGCACTAGTGGCTCATGACTGTAATACACAGATGGCTGAGATATGAGGATCACAGTTCAAAGCCAGCCCAGGTAGTAAAGTCTGTGAGACTTATCTACAACTAACCACCAAAAGCTGAAAGTAGAGCTATGACTCAGTGGTAGAACACTAGCCTTCAGCGGAAAAAGTTCAAGGACAGCAGCCAGGCCCTGAGTTCATGCCCCAGTACCAGTACAAAAAGAAAGAAAAGAAAAAGTAAGATCAAAAGAGAGTGAGAAAAGGAGAGAGGAAGGGAAGGAAGAAGGTGGAGGAGATGGAGGAGTGCATGAGATGGAGGAGTGCAGAAAGAAAGGGGAAGGAAAAAAAGAGAGGGGGGATTTCTGTTGACCTGGATTATACAGGAAAAAGCGAGAGGCGGGACCACAGTGGATGGGGAAGTGATCTCAGAGCCTGGGGAACCTCTCACTGTCAGAAAGAGGCATGAACAGGGTGGTTCAGGAAGTGATCTCAGCAGATGAGGAAGTGACCTCAGAGTCTGGGGTCTTTTGCTGACTCACAGTCAGGTGATTAGTGAAGGACTTCCCTCTCCCAATCTTCCCCAGGGTCAAGCAAAGCACCAGGTGCCCTCATGCGCTTGTCCACAGACAGGTCTTTCCAATTTGGCCCCCAGGAGACAATAGCCGCCCCCACACACACTCCCCAGATGGAGCATTCCACTCTGGGCCTGGCCCAGGACACTGCCCTTGGCCTCTAAGAGACCATAGCCATTTTTTTTTTTTTAATTTTCTGCTTGTTAAGCCCTATATAAGCCCACCCAAAAATCCAGTCCCTTGCACAACCTCCAATCCCGCAGGAAGGTCTATGCCCCCTCGCTGTTCCTCAATAAACAGTCCTGGCCTATTGACGATTGAGTCCAACCCTGTTCCTTTTCTGTTCTCTTCCATTTTCCCAACAATTAGTGGTTTCAGGCAGGTCAGGAGGAAGAGGGAAGGGGATGTTCTCAAGGGCAGGCCTAACAACTTGTTTTTCAGGTCCTGAAAAACTGCACCTTTTGAAGTGTTGCTCCATGTCCATGTTTTTTAAAAATATCAAATGTATATTTCCACGGGGGGAGGAGGGGAGTGAGGGGGGAGAATGATGAATCAGCCCAGCGCCGGTGGCTCATGCCTGTAATCCTAGCTACTCAGGAGGCTGAGATCTGAGGAATGAGGTTCAAAGCCGGCCCAGGCAGGAAAGTCCATGAGATTCTTCAATTAACCACCAGAAAACCAAAAGTGGCACTGTGTAGAGCACTAGCACTGTGGTAGAGCACTAGCCTTGAGCTGAAGAGCTAAGGGACAGCGCCCAGGCCCAGAGTTCAAGTCCCACGACCGCCCCTACCTCCCCCCCCCCCAAAAAAAAGAATCATGAGACTGTTAAATAAGCAGGAAGGTGTTGGCCTGAGGGCACCAGAGTACCTAGAGTTTCTAGGTATTCAAGTTTCTGTAACCTAACTTAGCTAACCAAACCTCAAGTTTAAAAGTGTAACCAATGTCCAAGCCTCAGCCAATAACAAGCAGCCAGGCCCAGCCAATCACAGGTTGCCAACTGAACAAGCACTGGGATATAACCAATCAGAGTATTCCTTACTTGACCTCCATGTTTCCATCCAGCCCTGTGCTTTAGGGTAAAGGAGCTCTGTGAGCCTTTTCTGATTTGGAAGGCAACAGGATTCATGGATTGTCTTTTGTTTAAGTACGTGTAAATGTAAATTGTTGTTGTTTTTTTCTCTTTTAAACAAAAGTTTTGCTAAGACAAGTTCCTTGTCTCTCAGAGGGGAGCCACTCCAGCCCCAGTTTAGGAGAATGTACAGCTAAAGGTGAAGTTTCCTTTCTAATAACTCAAACTTCTGCTTAGAGTACCACTGAGGGAGTTGTTGTAGAGATCTGTAGACCTCACCCACAGTCCAGAAGCATCACACCTTTAGAATCTTGAGACTCATTAGTTGTTGACATTTGAGAAATGAAACCTGCGTGAATTGAAAGGACTCAAGACATTGGGTACTTGTTACACTGTTAAACAAGACCCAAAATCAAGGCTCGAACAATAAAGGCTCTGACCTACTGGGTCAGATAAATTCACTTTTACAATAAAATTTCCTATGACCAAGGAATACTGTGACACTTCAAATTGCCACAAAGATCAACACTTGAGATCACAGTTTAGCTTTTAAATAGGCTCCAGGGAAAACTTACTTGCCATGGGGTTTTTAAATGGCTAATGAATGCCTTGCAGATAACCTAGATAACCTCTGAACTCAGGGTCATGCACGGACTCAACAGGCACTCTACCACTTGAACCACACCTCCAGCTCTACTTTTTTTTGGGGGGGTCCGGTCATGGGGCCTGAACTCTGGGCCTGGGCGCTGTCCCTCAGCTCTTCAGCTCAAGGCTAGTGCTCTACCACTTGAGCCACAGCACCACTTCCAGCTTTTTTTCTTTTTGCTTATGTGGTGCTGGGGAATCGAACCCAGGGCGTCATGCATGCAAGGCAAGTGCTCTACCACTGAGCCACCTTCCCAGCCCCCAGCTCTACTTTTTTGCTGGTCATTTTGGAGATGGCGTCTCCCTGATTTGGCTTCAAATTATGATCCTCCAGAGCTCAGTCTCCCAAGTAGCTAGGATTACAGGAGTAAGTCACCAGCACCCATCTTATTTCCCTGTTGTTGTTGTTTAATATTGAAAGACCCCCTCCCCAACCAACCAGGCCCTGAGCCTCTTTGTAGGGGAACAGAGTTTTGTATCTAACCAAGCTATTTCTGGCTTCTGTAACATGCTTTGCTAAGAAAATTATATTACCCCCACACTCCCCCTTTGATAACTAACCTCACCAGTTAATAAGTTCACACCCTACTAACTAATCCCACCCTGCAGTCAGCCCCCTGGTGTGAGTGAACGACAGGCGCTGACTCGGACAAAGGTCACTTCCTCATACCAAGGGCTGGAGACACACAACTTGGCACGTACACCGAGGGACCCCCTCGAACAGTGATTGGCCAAAACATGATTTGTTTTAAAAGGATTGGCTGCCTGCGTGCAGACCAGGTTGTAACACTTTAAATTTACTGGCTGAAAAAGCGCGGGCTCTACTGTAACGGACAGAGGGGTCCCATAAAAGGACCATCCCCGGGACTGCTGGGGGCTCCCAGCCACTGACCCGAGCCTTGCAGATCTCGAGGTCACGTGCACCTGGGAACCTGGGCATGCCCAAATAAAACCCTCTTGCTTTTGCATCTGGTGTCGTCTGACTGGTGCTTGGGGCAGGGAGGTCCTGATTTGGGGGACACCCGAAGTTGGGGGTCTTTCAATATAAACATTCAAAATTCACATGTGATCTCCCAGTTCTCTCCAGGAACAAAGGCCTCACCACAGTCTTCCCTATGAACAGGCACATCCTCACATTCCTTCCCCAACAAAAAATTCCTTTAGCCTAGCCTAAAAGGCTACCCTAGTAAATAGTCCTCTAGGGAAAGTTGATGAACTCAAATCTAAATCTACTGCCTCAAGCAAGTTTAGTAATGGAAAGTAAAATTAATCCCTAAAGCAAATAACCCAATCCAGGAGAATCATGGGAATTGGGCCTCTTTAATTCATCTGACATAATCTGGTCTATATATATATATATATATATATATACACATATATATATATATATATATATTTAAGAACATGAACTAAAACCCATTATTTTCAATGTTTCAGATTTTCTGATATTAATTAAGGCTCTTTATCAATCCAAATCCTGGCACAGGGGAGGTTAAGTATGAAGGCCAGATTAGGATAAGTGTGACAGCTAGATTAAGATAACTCCCTGCCTTAATTAGGCCATTAAACAAGGCCATGAAGATGGTAAGGATGGTAAGCCTTTCTAGTTTAATTCCTTGGGGAAGACTAGACTATTACAAAACCCTTTTATGCCAACCTAACCAAGAGTCCACAATGAGTCTTGATGGCACTTTCTCCCTGTTTTCCTGGATTTTCCAAACCAGGCATTTAAACCCCAGGATACTGTTGTCCTTTGGGCTCTCAACAATAGCCCCAAACTGAGCGCTGATTGTAAGGTCCGTTCCTGGATGGCTAGCAGACTCCACCCTCCTCACAACAAAGTCTCCACCCAGTACCTGCATTACCTAGACAACTGGGACACCTGAAAGAGGTCACATCTGCATCTGCTGAGGTCACATCTGAATTTGATGTGGCCACACCTTTCTCCACCCATACCCTAGATAAGGCCTAGCCCAGGCCCAGACACTCTCTCTCTGCTCTCTCTCTGCTCTCTCTTCTCTCTCTCTCTACACTCTCTCTGCACTTTTTCTAGCTCTTTCTCAGCACTTTCCTTCCCTTCTCTTTCCTAGCTCTCTCTCTTTCCCAGCTCTCCCAGCTCTCTTTCCCAGGCCTTTCCCCACCATGTGGAGGACCAAGATGGCCTGGTGCCAGCCTGAACGATGAATAAAACTACCTTACCTGAATACCACATGTGTGGTGCAGTTCTTACTCGGCTACCTCTTTTTAAAAACCTAACACTGATGACTCATGCCTGTGATTCTACCTATTCCCAAGGTTAAGATTTGAGAATCACAATTCAAGGCCAACCTGGATAGGAAAGTCTGTGAGACTCATTTCCAATACCAAAACAGCTGGAAGTGGAGCTGTGGCTCAAGTGCTAAAGCACTAGCCTCAAGCCAAAAGTAAATAAATAAATAAATAAATAAAATTTAAAAATCTCAGGGACAGAACCCAGGCCCTGAATTCAAGCACCAGAACTACCACAAAATTAAATAAATAAATACAATAGACCCAGTTAAAATATACCCAGTCTTTAAGGTGTGAGGATCCCCAGGATGCCATGTGAAAATTACAACCACTGACATATTAAAATCTCAAAGAGAAAAGGTAGGCACAGGTAGCTTATACCTGTAATCCTAGCTACTCAGGAGGATTATATTTGAGGATGTTTGTGGTTTGAAGCCAGATCAGGCAGGAAGTCCGTGAGACTGTTACCTCTAATAAAGTTGGGATTGGAGCTGTGATTCAAATCATAGAGCACCAGGCTTGTGAGAGAAAAAAGCTCAGAGACAGAATCCAGACCCTGAGTTCAAGCCACAGGACTGGCACACCACACACACACACACACACACACACACACACACACACACACACACACACACACACACACACACACACACACACACACACACACACACACACACACACACACACACCCCTACACCTCACAAAGAACTTTTGAGACTCATCTAAGGAGCAGTCTGTGGCAAGTTTTGGGTACTCAGGATATATATGAACTGTTGGAAGTAGTTGTGAGACTTTTCAAATGGACTTTTAAAGCCTCTTTACTGGTCATGTTCTGGTCATGCCCCATTCCTTTGAGGCAGGCCCACAGGTGCCAGGGCCAACCATAAGACCAGCCCATAGATCCTTTCCTGCCTGAGGACTTCCCCAAGACCCTTTCTAATTCCCCAGCTCATGATCACCAAAAAGTACTGATAAATGTTCTATATACCACATCTTGATAATAAGAACAGTTGCTCTGCAAAATAAAATTCTCCTGGGTGGCACCTGCACAATGCTGTATTTGGCTGTCCTTTAATGAACTTTCCATAGAAATTCCTAATTAAGATTTTGTTTATGTACTACTTATTGTAACAGAAAGTATTGTGGGAATAGACATGCAACTGGAGAAATGTTATAATAACAAATGCCTGCCACTCAAAACTGAACCAACCTTCCCTTGGGGCCTGGGGTCTTCTACTCTAATCAACTCCCATGCTGTGGACTGTATTCCCACTTTACTCTTGTTTCAATAAATCTGTGCTTCTCTCACTTCTCAGGTGTGCATGTGTATTGCTCAATTCTTTGTTCAAGATGCCAAGAACCTGGATTAACACCAAAAACCTGGGTCTAATAGAGACACTAACACATTCAAGCAGAGCCTCCATGGTCCAGCCTTCTAGCAACCAGGACATGATAAAGACAGTGATTATTGGCATCCAGCTGGCTCCATGGAGACATTCTCATCCTTCCTCTAAGCCTAGAATAGGGAACTCATAAATCTTCCCTGGTAAGACTCTGGCTCAGATTTGTTAGCCCTATCTAAATAATGGCATTAATAAATGAGAATGTATAGAATACAAAACTCTTAATCTCAAAAGGAATTGGGTACATCCTTTTATGACCCCTGAAAGTATTTCAAGATCTTTCCCCCATGTTTAAGAAATTCTGAAATGGGGCTGGGAAGGTGGCTCAGTGGTAGAGCGCTTGCCTTGCATGCATGAGGCCCTGGGTTCGATTCCTCAGCACCACATAAGCAAAAAGAAAAAAGCCGGAAGTGGTGCTGTGTCTCAAGTGGTAGAGCGCTAGCCTTGAGCTGAAGAGCTGAGGGACAGCGCCCAGGCTCAGAGTTCAGGCCCCATGACTGGACCCCCCCCCCAAAAAAGAAGAAATTCTGAAATATGGGAGGGTAAGGAAATAAATGTAACTGTCCAGATCACCAAGCTAGGCTCCCATAGCATCCCATAGCACCTGTTACCCACAGCTTTGGAGAAAATGATCTCTCCACGGCTAAGCACTGCTAACAATAGCTAAGATATGAAAACTGAGGCAAGTATCAATAGATAAAGAAAATATGATATATAATAGACCCTTTGTATCCACAGGTATATGGATCCAAAGAAACCAATATTGAAGGGGGAAAACATGAATTGTCAGGATACATAGAGTTTAAATACAATTGATGATAAGACTGAGAGCATCTGCACATATCCTAACTGCACAGTCCACATGCAGGAATAACAAATCTGTAAATAGCAGACTTACTGCATATATGCAATGGAATATTATTTGGCCATAAAAAAGAATAAAATTGCCAGGTGTGGTGGCTCATGCCTGTAATCCTAGCTACACAGGAAACTGACTGATATCTGAAGAGGGAAGTTTGAAGCCAACCTAGGCAATAAAGTCCCTAAGATTCTTATCTCCAACTGACTACCAAAAAGCCAGAAGTGGAGCTATGGCTCAAGTTGTAGAGTACCAGCAAGTCCAAGGACTGGCAAAGAAAAAAAAAAAAGAATGAAATCCTTTCAGTAGCAGCCAATTCGATATAACTAGAAGACATCATTTAAGTGAAATAAACAGAAACAGAGACAAATACTACATGTTCTATTTCACATATCAGAGTTTTAAAAAATGTAAATTCAGTCTGAATATAGAATAGTGATTATTAGAGGTTGGAAGGGGGAAGATGGATAAAGAAGACTTGATTTGATCAGTTCACACAGTATGCATATATGGAAACAGTCCTCTGAACTCTACTAATAAGTATACTTTATCCTATTTCTTAAAGCTTAAAGCTATGTGCCACTGGTTATGCTTGTAATCCTAGCTACTTAGAAGGCTGAGATCTGAGTACTGTGGTTCAAAGCCAGCCAGGGCAGGAAAGTCCGTGAGACTTTTATCTCCACTTAACCAAAGAAACTGTGGCTCGAGTGGTAGGGCACCAGACTTGACCAATAAAAGCCCAGGGATAGTGCCCAGGCCTTGAGTTCAAGCCCCAGGACTGGCACCAAAATAGTAGTAGTAGTAGTAGTAGTAGTAGCAGTAGTAATTTTTTTTTAAAGCCAGGTACTACCTATACATTATGGACCAAAGGAAAAGGAAAACTGAAGTAGGAATTTACAATTGACATTGCCACAGAACCAACATCTCTTTTCCATAGTTTTTGTTGCCTACACTTAGTTGAGTTTAGGCTTCTCAATTTGGCCTCCTAGGTTGCTAGACTGCCAAATCTACCTGCTGCCACAAAGTAGGAACCAAGTGAGCAATGGGTCTATTGACCCTCAGGCCTTTTCCAGAAGGACACCATCTGTTGGGAAGATTCTTGCTTCTCAGACAGATGAAGCACCATTCAGAAAGAGAGGGTCACACAGCAGGGCTATAGAAAGTGATCAAGTAAGATTGGAACCAACATCTTACAGCAGGTAAGGAACCTGAGTTCTCTTGGGGAAAATATAAAGTTAAGGTCTTGGAAGAGCATATAAAAGCTTTTTCATAGTATTAAAAGGAGAATGATAAAGAAGACAGTAGATAATCAGAATGACTAAACACATTTCACTAGCTTAAATTCAGAGTGATGAGTATGAGTATATTTTACAGCTAATTTTCATTCAGTACTTCATAACTGATTAAAACTTCTATTTTGATGGTTTTGTCTTCTTTTCCTTATGTAGGGTAGATTCAAATGTGTATCTTCAGGAAGATTGGGGGAGGGAACAGAACTTGAGGGAAAAAGGGTGAAAGTGCAGCAGTGGCACTCACTGGACAAAGATGAAAGTGAATTATTCAGCTCATGGGTGGAGACAGGAGGGAGGGACTGGGAGAGAGTGAGGAAATAAAAGACACTTTATGAAAAGAGATGTACTCATTACCTGACTCATGTAATTGTAATCCCTCTGTACATCACTTCTATAACAACAATAAAGTAAATTAATTAAGAATAAACTTTTCAAATTCAGGGGATTCTGAAATCAAAACAAGGAAACCTGTTGCAAGGGAGGGAGACAGGTAGTCTAATAGAAGGGGGTGATTTGCATGGAATACAATATAAACGTGAAGACTTAAAAATGGAATCTCTGAAGGGAGGGGAAGGGGAAACAAAGGAGGAGGCTACAATGCTTGATAAGAAATGTACTCATTATCTTGCTCATGTAATTGTAGCCCCTCTGTACAGTATTTTCACAAGAAAAAAAATGAAATCTCTGAAGTGTAGTTAACACAAGCTAACTTTTTTTAAAAGCTTCAATAAATTTCAAAGAGCAAAAAAATTCAAATTTTGACTTTGTGAAAGTTTAAAACAAACGAAACCTCCAGGTCTCAATAAAATAACAACTAAAAGTATCTTGAAATCCTGGATAAAATATGACCAAGAATCAATATTTTTTAGGGCCAGGTATAGTATCACATGCCTGTAATCTCAACTAGCCGCAAAATAGAAACAGGAAGATTGTGGTTCAAGGCCAGCCTAGGCAGAGTTAGTGAGACTATCTTTTTTTTTTATTGTAAAGATATTATACAGAGGGGTTACATTTACATGAGTAAGGCAATGAGCACATTTCCTCTTGAGCATTGTTACCCCCTCCTGTGTTTTTTCCCAACCATCCCTTCCCTCCGTACTTCCCTAACTCCTCCCTTCCCCTCCCCCCAAGTTGTAAAGTTTATTTTTAACATAGTGTCATGTACATTTCATTGTTACAAAGGGTCAGCCTGTATCCTTGTTTCAGCATTGTGTTATTTCCCTTCCCCTCCCCAAATCAGAAAAATGTATATACAACATGCGGGGTACCGGAAGGTATAACAGGGGTTATACAATGGGGGAAGAACATACAAAAGAAACAAAAAGAAATCACATAGTACATTATAAGTACATTAAAAAAAAAAAAAAAAAACAGCAAGGAGCTGAGATGTAGCTCAATGGCAAAGCGCTTCCCTAGCAAGTGTAACATCCTGGGTTCAATCCCCAGCACCAAAAAGAAAAGACAAAAAAACAAAAACAAAAAAACAGCAACAAAGATAAAACCTCTTGTGGTTCATTTCACTTAGCACCATTTTTTTTTGGGGGGGGGGGGTCCGGTCGTGGGGCCTGAACTCCGGGCCTGGGCGCTGTCCCTCAGCTCTTCAGCTCAAGGCTAGCGCTCTACCACTTGAGCCACAGCGCCACTTCTGGCTTTTGGCTTTTTGCTTATGTGGTGCTGAGGAATTGAACCCAGGGCCTCATGCATGCAAGACAAGCACTCTACCACTGAGCCACCTTCCCAGCCCTTAGCACCATCTTATATGGTCATATGTGCATAGCTTTTGACCTTTTCTACTTGTCTGCTAAGATTATCCTAGACGTGTATTAGTTATTGCAAATAAGGGAAACCATGACACCTGTTTTGGGGGGTCTGGCTTACTTCACTTAGTATAATTTTTTCCAAGTCTTTCCATTTCCTAACAACAAATGGGGTAGTGTCATTTTTCCTGATGGAGGCATAGAACTTTTCTTCTTCTTCTTCTTCTTCTTCTTCTTCTTCTTCTTCTTCTTCTTCTTCTTCTTCTTCTTCTTCTTCTTCTTCTTCTTCTTCTTCTTCTTCTTCTTCTTCCTCTTCCTCTTCTTCTTCCTCTTCTTCTTCCTCTTCTTCTTCTTCTTCTTCCTCTTCTTCTTCTTCTTCTTCTTCTTCCTCCTCCTCCTCCTCCTCCTCCTCCTCCTCCTCCTCCTCCTCCTCCTCCTCCTCCTCCTCCTCCTCCTCCTCCTCCTTCTTCTTCTTCTTTTGTCAGCCATGGGGCATAGACTCTGGACTGGAGGGCAGTCCCTCAGCTCTCCAGCTCAAGGCAAGCCTCTACTACTTGAGTCACAGCACCACTTCCGGTTTTCTGGTGGTTTATTGGAGATAAGAGTTTCATGGTTTTTCTTGTCCGGCCTGACTTTGTACCATGATCCTCAGATCTCAGCCTTCTGAATAGCTAGGATTACAGGCGTGAGCCACCAGTGCCCAGCTCATAGAATTTCAATACATATATATATATATATATATAAATATATATATATAAATATATATATAAATATATATATATATATATATATATATATATATATATATATATAAAACATTTTCTTGATCCATTCATCTACTAAGGGGCATCCGGGTTGGTTCCATATCTTAGCTATGGAGAATAATGCTGTGATGAACATAGTTGTGCTGGTAGCTTTAGTATGACCTTGTTGGTGATCATTTGGGTGAATGCCCAGAAGTGGGAATTCTGGGTCATTGGGGAGCTCTATGTGGAGTCTTTTGAGGAACCTCCATACTGCTTTCCAAAGTGGTTGAACAAGTTTACACTCCCATCAACAATGCAGTAGTGTAGTGTTCCCTTTTGGCCACATCCCCTCCAGTATCTGTTGTTATTAGATTTCTTGCTTCTAGCCATTCTAACTGGGGTGAGGTAGAATCTCAGTGTCATTTTGATTTGCATTTCTTTCATGGATGAGAAGTTGAGCATTTCTTCATACGTCTATTGGCCAATCTTATTTCCTTTTCAGAGAAGTCTCTCTTTAAGTCTTTAGCCCACTTATTAGTGGGTGGTTATTTCTTTGAGGATTTGTTGTTGGGGAAGTTAATTTTTTGAGTTTTAAGGATATTTTAAATATGAGACCCTTGTCCATTGTATGGCTAGTGAAGATAGTCTTCCAATCCATGGGCTTTCTATTGATCTTGCTAGCTATGTCCTTTGTCATGCATAAACTCTGCAGTTTCATGCAAGCCCATTTGTCCAACTTTTCTTTGATTTGTTGTGTTTTGGGGTCTCTAGTAAGAAAATGTTGGCCTGTGCCAAGGAGCCCTAGAGTTTCTCCTATTCCTTCTGTAATGTTTTCAGAATGTCTGCTTTGACTTCAAGGTCTTTGATCCATTTGGAGTTGATTCTGGTGCAGTGTGATAGATAGATATGGATCTAGCTTTAGTTTGCTACAGGTGTTTAACCAATTTTGCCAGCACCATTTACTGAAGAGGCTGTCTTTCTTCCATTCTATTTTTTTAGCTCCCTTGTCGAAGATTAGGTGGCTATAGGTCTGTGGGTTCATTTCTGTGTCTTCAATCCTATTCCATTGGTCCTCAGGTCTGTTCTTGTGCCAGTACCAAGCTGCTTTGATTACTATGGCTTTGTAGTAGAGTTTGAAATTTGGAATTGATATTCCTCCAGCACTTTTCTTTCTGCTAAGGATTGCTTTTGCTATTTAGGGTCTTTATTGTTCCATATGAACTTTTGGATTGCTTCTTCTATTTCATTGAAGAATGAGGTTGGGAAATTGATAGGTATCACATTGAATTTATAGATAACCTTTGGCAGTATTGGCATTTGCACGATGTTAATCCTCCCAATCCAGGAGCATGGGAGGTTTTCCCACTTCCTTAGTTCTGCTTTCATTTCCTTCTTCAGGTGTTTAAAGTTTTTGTCATAGATGTCCTTCACTTCTTTAGTTAACTCTTAGGTATTTTATTTTTTGTGGGGCTATTACAAAAGGAGTTGCTTTCCTGATTTCAGCTGCACTCTTCTCGTTATTGGCATACAGGAAAGCCATTGCTTTTTGAGGGTTAATTTTATAAACCCTGCTACTTTGCTAAAGTTTCGGATCAGCTTGAGTAACTTGGGAGTGGAGTCCCTGGAGTTCTTTTTTTTTTTTGTCAGTCGTGGGGCTTGGGCACTGTGCCTGTGCTCTTCAGCTCAAGGTGAGTGCTCTACTGCTTTAGCCACAGCGCCACTTCCAGTTTTCTAATGGTTTATTGAAGATAAGAGTCTCATAGACTTTCCTGCCCAGGTTGGCTTTAACAGTGATGCTCAGATCTCAGCTTTCTGAGTAGCTAGGATTACAGGCGTGAGCCACTGGTGCCCGATTCCTGGGTTTCTTTAAAAACAAGATCATGTCATCTGCAAAGAGGGAGAGTTTTACTTCATCTTTCCCTATTTGGATCCCTTTATGTTTGCATCTTGTCTTATTGCTCTAGCCAGCATTCTAATACTAAATTGAAGAGTAGAGAGAGTAGACATCCTTGTCTCATTCCTGAATTTCACCATTAAGTATAATGCTGGTTGTGATTTGTCATACACAGCCTTTATTATATTAAGAAATGTTCCATGGATTCCTATTTTTCTAGAGCTTTCATCATAAAGGGGTGTTGGGTCTTGTCAAATGCTTTTTCTGCATCTATTGAGATAATCATGTGGTTCTTATCCTGGCTCTTGTTGATGTGATGAATTTGCATATATTGAACTAACTTTGCATCCATGAAATGAATCCTGTTCGATCGTGGTGTATGATTTTTTTGATGAGTTGTTGAAGTGGATTGACCAGAATTTTGTTGAGAAGTTTTGCATCGCTGTTCATCAAAGAAATGGGTCTATAGTTATCTTTCTTTAATGAGTCCTGACTGGTTTTGGAATGAAGGTTATGATGGCTTCATAGAAAGAGTTTGGTAGTGAACTTTCCATTTCATTGAATAGTTGGAGGAGTATTGGTGTGAGTTCTGCTTTGAAGGCTTTGTAAAATTCATCAGTGAACCCATCTAGTCCTGTGGTTTTCCTGGATGGGAAGTTTCTGATTGCTGTTTCTACTTTGATACTTGATATGGGTCTGTTAAGTTGGTTTAAATCATCTTGATTTAGTTTTGACATGTCAATATTTAACAATTGTCACCCTTTATTAATCTTGTAATAAAATATTAAATACTTCCTTTATTTCTATTTCATAAAAAATAATAATGGGGGGGCTGGGAATATGGCTTATTGGTAGAGTGTTTGCCTAGCATGCATGAAGCCCTGAGTTCAATTCCTCAGTACCACATAAACAGAAAAAGCTGGAAGGGGCACTGTGGCTCAAGAGTGAGGTGTGTGTGTGTGTGTGTGTGTGTGTGTGTGTGTGTGTGTGTGTGTGTGTGTGTCACTAGGCTGATAAATAATGAGCACAGGGTTCCTGAAAATAATGAGCTCAAATCCATCTTTAAAGAAATCTCTGGCCAGGTGCCAGTGGCTCATACCTATAATCCTAGCTACTCATGAGGCTGGGATCTGAGGATCATGGTTCAAAGCCAGCCCAAGCAGGAAAGTCCATTAGCAGTTTTGTGGCTCATGCATAGTAAATATAGAAACTTAAAATTTCCAGATATGTCACAACAGACAGAATTAATGAATTAAACTAAGTTAGAAAGAGTTATCCCAATAATTCAGAGAGTTCTAAAAAAAAAAGTGACCTCTGAGTATAAAAGGAAAAGAAAGATTCCCCCAAGAGTTATGATTAAGTTTATTCCAGCTTACATTATAGGGAATAGATGGTGGTTTCACACAAAATATAAAGTTAGTAACGAAAAGAAAGATCCCCCCAACAGTTATGATTAAGTTTAGTCCAGCTTACGTTATAGGGAATAGATGGTGGTTTCACACAAAATATAAAGTTAGTAACATCACATTTCCAAAACCAACCGATGAACCATTTCCTTATACAGGAGCTTATAAAGATAAAAATAGTTGGATAAATGTAAAAGGAAAAAGAGTATTTTGGAACTCAGATTTTGTACAAAGATTAGGTAGATCTAGATTATTATGGTGTTTATTATTTAAACAACAATAAGATAGTTTAAAACAACAATTAAAATTTTATGTGTATGAATATTGGGATTAAAATCATAGAAAATGAAGAATGCCTGACTTAACCTGAAAGTGGTTTTTAGGATGGTTTCAAAGGGACTTGAAAATATATGGAAAAAAATAAAAAGAGTACAATGTAAGCACAGCCCTGTCTTAGGTTTAATTATTAAACATAAAAAGGCTGAATAGATGATGCATTCTATTAAACAATATGCTAGACTTGTTTCGCACCACTTAGCTTAAACAGTTGGTGGGATAGTCATCAATTTTCATGTAATTCATCAATGCTTTACTTTTTTAAAAAATTGATTACGTGCTTAAATAAACAAAGAATCTATGTCGCAATCGAACACTGTATAAAAATGTTAATTCTCCTCAATAAAGATACACTCAGATGCAACTCTTTTGAGTCTGTGTCTGTTTGTCACTTCACCGACTCCTTGCCCACCTATCCCAAGATCCCTGTCCCATTGGTTCCAGTGCTCCGGCTGAGCTGGTCCGTCGCATCCATTAGTCTCTTATCTTCAATTAATCACCAGAAAACTGGAAGTGGAGCTGTAGCTCAAGTGGTAGAGTGCTAGCCTTGAGCTGAAGAGCTGAGGGACAGTACCTAGGCCCAGAGTTCAAGCCTCATGACCAACAAAAAAAATCAAAAATCTCTGCTCTGTCTGCTTGGAATTCAGACAGACACAAATAAATCACATTTATAACAAATTATAAACCTCGGCATCTGTGGCTCATACCTGTAATCCTAGCTACTCCAGAGGCTGAGATCTTTGTTCAAAGCCAGCCCAGGCAAGAAAGTTTATTAGACTCTTACCTCCAATTAATCACCAAAAAGCTGGAACTGGAGATATGGCTCAAGTGGTCAAGAGCTAGCCTTGAGCATAAAAGTTCAGGGACAGAACCCAGGCCCTGAGTTTAATAAGCCCCAGGACTGGCAGAAAAAGGAAAAAAAAAAACTTACATAGAGCTAACTCATCATGAAGTCAGGACAGTCAACAGAGAATCTGGAAGAATGATACAATGTAATCACATACTGTAATAATGTAAGAGATATGTTCTTAAATATTTTAGAAACTAGAAACTTATATTTGTGCCAGCACTGGAGCTTGAACTCAGGGTCTGAGCACCTACCTGTCCCTTAGCTTTAAGTTCAAGGCTGGTGCTCTATCACTTGAGCTACAACTCCATTTCTAGTTTTTTGCTGCTTAACTAGAGATATGAGTTTCATGGACTTTCTTACCAGGTCTGACTTCCAATCTCCATCCTCAGATCTCAGCCTTCTGAGAAGCTAGCCTTTGCCACCAACACCCAGCTTTTTAATGTATTATAATTTGACAAAAATTGCATGTGCCTATTATGTGCCTAGCATGTATATAAACATTGGCCTAAACATTGCATTACATAAAATATTTATCTTTTATATTTTATATGCACATATGCTTACCTCACCTATTTATCTTATCTACCTACTCTTTCAAGAATACAGTCCAATTACAGTCATGGTGGCTAACCTCAACACCTTGGAAGAGGCTAAGGTAGGAGAATGGAGAGTTCCAGAAAGGCCTAGGCTACTTAGTGAGACCCTGACTCAAGTACTCAATACATTGTTATTATTATTAACTTTAGTCATCATGTTATACAATGTATACTACACACACACACACACACACACAAAATACTACCTGGTCCTGGGGCTTGCTTAATCTAAGGGCCTAGATGCCTAGATGCTATCCTAGAACTTTTTTTGCTCAAGGCTACTGCTCTACCACTTGAGTCACATCTCTACTTCCTGCTTTTTGGTGATTAATTGGAGATAAGAGTCTCACAGATTTTCCTGCCTTGGCTAGTTTTGAACTGCAATTTTCAGATCTCAGCCTGCTGACTAGCTAGGATTACAGGTGCGGGCCACAGACATCTGGCACAATGTGTATTCTTAAATATCAAAGAAACCACAGGAAATTAAACACCAAAGAAAACATCATTTTGGGACAAAATAATGGAAATGTCTGGGAAATAATCAAATGAAAACAATAATCAAATAAAACAAGAAAAAAGTTGGTAAAATTCAAGTCACACCTTTCACATGCAATAACATAGACAAATATAACAAGCTAGTCACAAGAAGACAAATGCTACACAATTCACCTACAGACAACCCTGAGAATAATCAAAATTCCCAGAGACAGACGTGGAAGGGTGGTCTCCAGGGATGAGGTGAGGGGAGAGTATGGTTTCATGAGTACCAAGCGTCCACTTTGAAAGATGAAAAAAGAATTTTGGAGCCTGGCTATATGACTATATGAATTTATTTGGTATTACCAAACTGCACTCCGAAATGATTAGGATGTTAAAATTTATCATGTCTATTTTACCACAATTATTATTATTGTTTAACTCATTTGAATGAGTTAAAAGGTGAATTACAACAGGTAGCAGCTAGCCAGGAGCCATGTGGAAATTGAAAAGAAACTTGAAATGGAATGTGAGATCTCTGGGTCTCCCAGAACATGTAATTAGGCATTCCTGATTCACTGGTCAGCCCTGTAGACTGGATAGAAATTCCTCTGCAGATTATCACAATAACCACTCAATCCCCAAAGGCAAATGCTGTTCTTTTTTTTGGGGGGGGGTCCGGTCGTGGGGCCTGAACTCTGGGCCTGGGCGCTGTCCCTCAGCTCTTCAGCTCAAGTCTAGCGCTCTACCACTTGAGCCACAGTGCCACCTCCGGCTTTTTTCTTTTGCTTATGTGGTGCTGAGGAATCAAACCCAGGGCCTCAGGCATGCAAGGCAAGCACTCTACCACTGAGCCATCTTCCCAGCCCTGCAAATGCTGTTCTTATTGTAGAGATAACCCACTTTTCAGTCTCTTGGAACTATGTTCATAACAGGGAATTAACTGTTTTGCCACCACATATTGGCTAACAGCAGAGAAAGCCTGACACTTCATCTTGTCTCTCCTCAATCACTTTGCAATCACATTGGGCTCCAGAAAAAAAGCAGGGTGGATCGGTAACTTCTTTATGCCAACTCTCCTTAAGGAACAACAGAGTCTTGCGGGACAGATCACCCCAACAGGAAGATAATAACCCGTAATGATAAGGCAGCCCCCTGGAGCCCATGGAATCATTTCATGGGAACTAGACTGCTCCCCTCAAGTGATGACAGCAAAAACAATTTCTCCAGAACCCAGGAAAACCAGAACTGAGATCACCAGCTAAGCCACACCTGTAACCAAACTCTTAAACAATACACACTTTTGCCCTTGCTCCTAATTCTTCTCCTACTTAAACCTAGTGCTCAGGTCTCTGAAGATGGATGAAGATGAACTGAAGCCCTGTCTTCCCATGGGATCATGCCACATAATCGCCTTTCGCTATCATATTTCTTTCTGATAAACCTGCCAATTACTTTCATGGTTCACATCTTGCTAAATGGACTAAGGCTGGTAGCTACTTTGACTTACCCATAACATATCAGATTTGGCTGGAGAAGGCTATGCCATTCGAATCCCTGCTGGCCAATGTCCCCAGATAGGACCTTAGGCAAGTTACTTAAATTTATGATTTCCTGACATGTAAGAGGAATGCCAGAACAGTCCACTTCTCAGAGTACTTGTAAAGAATGAGATCAGCTAGATGAAGGTGGCTCACTGCTATAAACCTAGCTACTAAGAAAGCTGATGAGTGAGGATTGTGGTTCAAAGCCTGGCCAGGCAGGAAAGTCAGTGAGATTCTTATTTCTCTTTAATGAACCAGGAAAAAAAAAGGGGGCTGGGAAGGTGGCTCAGTGGTAGAGCGCTTGCCTTGCATGCCTGAGGCCCTGGGTTCGATTCCTCAGCACCATGTAAGCAAAAAGAAAAAAGCCGGAAGTGGCGCTGTGGCTCAAGTCGTAGAGCGCTAGCCTTGAGCTGAAGAGCTGAGGGACAGTGCCCAGGCCCAGAGTTTAGGCCCCACAACTGGACCAAAAAAAAAAAAAAAAAGCCAGAAGTGGAGCATTAGCCTTAAGCGAAAAAGCTAAGGGACAGCAGCCAAGCCCTGAATACAAGCCCCAGTACTGGCACAAAAACAAAACAAAACAAAAACAGTAATAAGATCATGCAAGTGAATAAAATATAGCTGGTCCCTAAGGTTCAACAGCTGGTAGTTAGTACATTGCACTCACCTGTGTGTTTACCGCCATTCCTATTCCCAACTCTGTTTTCTTCTCATTCCTTCCAACAGGAAGGTCTGCTGCTTCTATCCTAAATACTATATTTGGAGGAAGGGAAGTAGATGTAGGTATATCTGTGTAGACGAAATTTCACTAAAAGCAGTAAGTTTATTGTCATTTTCTGGATGTCAGCCATTCTTAGGCATTGCCAATTAATAGAAAGTTTTTTTGTTTTTTTTTTTGACAAAGAGAGTAACTTATGCACAGATTTAGGAACCATCTAAGATAAGTGTAAGGTCCGCTCCTGGATGGCGAGCAGACTCCACCCTCCTCGCAGCAAAATCTCCACCCAGTACCTGCGTTACCTAGGCAACTGGGACACCTGGAAGAGGTCACATCTGCATCCGCTGAGGTCACATCTGAATTTGATGTGGCCATACCTTTCCCCACCCATACCCTACATAAGGGCTAGCCCAGGCCCAGACTCTCCTTTTTTTTCTCTCTCTGTTCGTTTCTAACTCTTGCTGCTCTTTTCTTGCTCTCTTGCTCTCTCTCTTTCCCAGCCACGTGGAGTGCCAACCTTGCCTGGTCCCAGCAGGTCTACCCCTTACCTGAATACCACGTGAGTGCTACTGTTCTTACCCCTCTCTCTGCTCTTTTCTCTCTCTTTCCTCTCTTCCCAGCTCTCTCTCATTCCCAGGCCTTTCCCAGCCACGTGGAGTGCCACCCTTGCCTGGTCCAAGCAGGTCTACTGAATAAACCTACCCCTTATCTGAATACCACGTGCGTGCTGGTGCAGTTCTTACTCAACTACCTCTTTTTAAAAACCTAACAATAAGATGCAATACTTTCTTTATTTTAACACATAGCAGACTGGGTTTGTCTTATAATTGCTGATATGTTGTAATTTAACTGGAGTTTTTGTTCTTTCTTAGTGACCCATAAAATGTCCCTTAGAATCAATGGCTTTTTTGTTCTGGCACAGCATGATTATTTTACAAACCAAAGAAATAAGCACCTGATGTAGTCATAATATAAAGAAAGCAGGTAAAGAAGGGAGGAGGAGCCCTCATACTCATAAACACTGTCACACAACTTGTGTTGGCATGTGTGTTTTTCTCTGGGTTAGCCACAGTGCTATTATTTTCTAGATATTCTAACCTCTAGCAGGGCTGACAGTTAGCTGCTAAGAAATAGTACAAACTACAGTTGTTTCTAATATATATCTATTCAGAAGGGTCAAAGTTAATTTCATACCAGTTGTTCACATTTATGCTACCACCCTGGGCTATAAAGTGTCTTGAATCTGTTTAGGAGGTAAGCAAGGTATAAATCATAAATAACTTATCTTTCTGAACATGCACAATTTCAATAAAAATAATTATCTCATTAGGTGTGAATATTAGCAATGATGTTTACATTTGTATAGTGTAACTTGGGTACTAGAAGATGATACATTTCAGAAATTAGAAACAAGGATATCTTCTCAAAATGAAAAATAAATTAGGGCTGAGCATGGTGGCACACATTTGTAACATAAGCTACTCAAGAGGCAGAGACAGAGAGGATAGTGATTCTATGCTAATCCAGACAACACAAACTATCTCAACAAACTATGAACAATGCATATGTCTATAATACCAGCTATTCAGGAGGTACAGATAGGATGATCTTGGCCTGAGGCCAGTCTCAAGCAAAAGCACAAAACTCCATCAGAAAAATAACAAAAAAAGAGTTAGCTGCTGGTGGCTCATGCCTGTAATCCTAGCTACTCAGGAGGCTGAAATCTGAGAATCACAGTTCAAGGCCAGCCTGGGCAGAAAGTCCATGAGATTCTTATCTTCAATTAACTACCAAAAAGCTGGAAGTGGAGCTGTGGCTCAAGCAGTAGAATAACAGCCTTGAACCAAAAAGCTAAGGTAATGCAGGCCACTGTGGCTCACGCCTGTAATTCTAGCTACTGAAGAGGCTGAGATCTGAGGATCACAATTCAAAGTCAGGAAGATAGGAAAGGCCATGAGACTCTTATCTCCATTAAACTACTCAGAAAAAGCCAGATGTGGTGCTGTGGCTCAAGTGGTAGAGTGCTAACCTTGAGTACAGAGAGGTTCAAGGACAGAGCCCAGGCCCTGAGTTTAAGCCCCACGACTGGCATAAATAAATAAATAAATGCAATAAAAGGGCTGAGATTATGGCTTAAGTGGTGGAGTTCTTTCCTAGCAAATACAACACCCAGAATTCAAATCCCAATACAGAGAGAGACAGAAGAGAAAGAGAATGAGAGAGAAACAGAAGGAGGGAAGGGAGGGAGGGAAGAAGGAAGGAAGGGAGGAAAGGAAGAAAAAGGAAGGAAGGAAGGAAGGAAGGAAGGAAGGAAGGAAGGAAGGAAGGAAGGAAGGAAGGAAGGAAGGAAGGAAAGGAAGGAAGGAGGGAGGGAGGAAAGGCAGGCAGGCAGGCAGGCAGATAATGGATAGATTAGAACAGAGAAGAGGAGTCACCTTGAAAGAGTCAGACTGTCCCAGGCCTTAAAACAAGGTTATATAAATCTCTCTAATGTGATTGAATACATGAATTTACAGGCAGATTGGGAGCAGGTTGTATAGCCTGCAGAGCACAGAAAAGAAGTCAGAGTTAAGGTAAGCAGTACTTACCCTAACATAGGCCTCAGGGAAAAGTACCAGAGCCCAACAACAAGACCAGTCTGGACAAGTGGCAGTTTTGTCACTACTATGAAGATGCATATCTTTGTCTGATGCCATGGAAGATTAAACTCACATAACTAGCTACTCTCGTTCTAACTTCTTGATCACCAACTGACTTTCTAAGTTAACCTTTTTATGTGGCATACCCGTGGAGTGGGGGGAAAGATGCTAACTACAGATTCAAGCATCTTAGTTCCTGGGTCCTCATCTGAGATTAATAAACTTCCCTTCTCATTTTGTACAAAACCCATGACCTCAGCTAAGGTGACATTATCAACACAATCCCACCCACCAGAGCAAAGCAGAGAGGGGAGGAGTTAATACTACATTCACCCTTGAACCAGAGAGCCAATGAAGCATCAGCAGAGCTTGGTGGCTGGGAGTGGCACACCACAGCCATTCTCTGACTATCCCCACAGGAGGCAAAGATGGCAGCCCTGAAGAGACTTGTTGCCTTCTATCTGTTGTAGTTATATCCTATTAAATAGAAGTTAGGTAAATGATAAGGAAGTGCCGAAGCTTACAGGGTGGGACTTTTTGCTTTGGTCAGCAAGGCTTTCAATAGCTACACTTTTCCTAACTTCCTGGTTCCTGTTTTATCCATGTGGGTATTTATTTTCCTGAACTGCTTTTCTCCACCTATCCATTCAAGTATAAGAACTGATCATCATCGAACCCAAGTTCCCAAACATTAATATCTGGAGCAGGAGGAAGTTCCTGTCTTCTTCTGAGAGTCCTGGGACACTGAACTATCTTACCTATTTCCAGGCATTGTGAACCTCTGAGGTTTTTCATTATGCTTTTAAATCCCTGAGCCTTCACCTAATTTCCCCATTACCCACCACTATCCTCACCCCTTTATTTCACAACCATTTTCTGACTGATCACTATCATTACCACATTTCTTTATGACTAGTACCTAGTAACATAAACCATATCAGCCCATTCATCCTGCAAGGATAAAATGACAGAGGTGATTACAACACATTGGTCTCTACGCATGGCCTCTGGACTGTGGTGGTAGGGCATCTGTGTTGGGAGTTGGTGACGAGAGAGTATGTTACAGTCACATTAACAAACAGCAACATGCTCTGACACAGACCACACCCCAGAGAGCCTAACTTCATTATCTGATTTAGTTTCTAATGTGGAATAGTGTGGGATGCAGAATGAGGATTTCCCAAGTGATTTCAGCACAACACAGAAAAGAAGGCTGAGAGCCCATGGTAACCATAAAAATCCATTATTTTTTTAAAAAAATATTGTTATTATAAAGATAAGATACAGAGGGGTAACAGTTACATAAGTCTGGTAAAAAGTACATTTCTTTTTGGACAATGTCACCCCTTCCCTCTCTCTCTCCCAGTTATTCCCTCCCACACCCACTCACAGTTATAGAGTTCATTTCCAACATAGTGTCCAGTAAGTAGCATTGCTGCATTTGCTCACCCATTGTCCTTCCATTTCTGTCCATCTCTTTACATTCCCAAAGACATATAAATGAACATACAGAACAAAAAGGAAGGAAAAAAAACAGGAGAAAAGAAAACAACCTCTTGTTTTCATTTCCTGGAGTTGTTTGATAAATGTTATTTTGTATGATTACATGCACATAGACATTGTGTATTTAACTCATCATTTCTTTCTTTTTTTTTTTTTTTTTTTTTTTTTGTCGGTCATGGGGCTTGAACTGTGGGCCTGGGCGCTCTCCCTCAGCTCTTCAGCTCAAGGCGAGCGCTCTACCACTTGAGCTACAGCGCCACTTCTGGTTTTCTGGTGGTTTATTGGAGATAGGAGTCTCACAGTCTCTCCTGCCCGGGCTGGCTTTGAACCACGATCCTCAGATCTCAGCCTCCTGAGTAGCTAGGATTACAGGCGTGAGCCACCAGCGCCTGGCTTAACTCATCATTTCTTGATGGAAAGGATGTCATTGATCAAGATGCATTCATTGTACTGAGCTGGCTGCTGGTGGCTCACACCTGTAATTGTACTTAGGAGATTGAGATCTGAGAACCACAGTTCAAAGCCAGTCCAAGCAAAAAAGTCCAAAAGACTGTCGTCTCCAGTTAACCACCAAAAAGCCAGAAATTGGAGCTGTGGCTCAAGTGGGCACAGCACCAGCCTTGACTGAAAAGGCTAAGATATATTGAAACTGGAGGTGTGGCTCAGGTGGTAAAGCACAAACCTTGGGCACAAACAAACAAGAGTATAAAGTCCTAAGTTCAAAGTAACCAGTACGAGCACCAAAAAAAAAAAAGGAGTATACTCATTAATTGACATATTGAGTTGAAACTCCTTTGTACAACTAGTTAAAGATACTGTTTTTAATTATGTTTGAGACACTACTCTTTGCCTGTGCCCCCTCATTAGACACCCGAAATCATCGGGAACTGTGATGTGAGGGTTACTAACTCCATTTGATAGATGAAGAAACTGAGGCCAGAAAAGTATGTCACCCATTCATTTCTATACAGCTTCAAAGAGCAGAAGAACTTGCCAGTCAACTCTTTGAGAGGATGCCATACTCCTACCTTCTAGCTCTGCAATTTAGCAAACTCCAAACAGGGCATACATACCAGATTCCAATCCCCTGCAGTGCCACAGTAGTTTTCCTCTGTCTGGTAAGCTATGTCATCCCATGGTTATGTCTATAGGAGGGTATGTGGGTTCACTCAATGATTGCAGGAATCTTGCTAATGAGTGTTTATGGGTGAGCACAGTGTTTTAGAACATAATTCAAGTCAAGTGCCAGTGGCTCACACCCTGAATCCTAGCTGCTCGGCAGGCTAAGATCTGAGGATCATGGTTCAGGCAGGAAAGACCATGAGACTCTTATCTCCAATTAACCACCAAAAATCCAGAAGTTGAATTGTGGCTCAAGTAGCAGAGTGCTAGCCTCGAGCCTAAAAGCTAAGGGACAGCGCTCAGGCCTTGAATTCAAGCCCCAGGACTGACACAAAAATGAAGGTGGGGGGCTGGGAAGGTGGCTCAGTGGTAGAACGCTTGCCTTGCATGCATGAGGCCCTGGGTTCGATTCCTCAGCACCACATAAGCAAAAAAGAAAAAAGCCGGAAGTGGCGCTGTGGCTCAAATGGTAGAGCGCTAGCCTTGCGCTGAAGAGCTGAGGAACAGCGCCCAGGCCCAGAGTTTAGGCCCCACGACTGGACCCAAAAAAAAAAAAAAAAAAAAGAAGAAGAAGAAGGTGGAAGAGGAGGAAAGGGAGGGAGGAGGAGGAAAATTCAACCTTTTTCCCATCAGTCACTGAGGTACACTTTTCTGATCTCCATCTTCTTCCTCCACTAGCCCCTTGGTCTATAGCCACCCCTTTCTATCTGCCAGGGTTCCAATTCCTTCCAGGAAGGGCAATGACAGAACCTTGTTGAATATCATTGGAGAAACCTTTTGGTCCCAGAATGGAGAGTCCTTGGAAATAAACTCTATGTGTGTATGAGAGAGAGAGAGAGAGAGAGTGTGTGTGTGTGTGTGTGTGTGTGTGTGTGTGTGTGTGTGTGTGTGTGCACATTACACGCATGTGCACAGTGCATGAATGTGTACATGTGCACTGATACTGGGGCTTAAATTCAGGGCCTGGGTGCTGTCCCTTAGCCTTTCTACTTAAGAATAGCAATCTACCACTTGAACCACATTTCTGCTTCTGGTTTTATGATGGTTAATTGAAGATAAAGAATCTCATAGTTTTGTTTTTTTTTTTCTGCCTGTTCTGCCTTTGAACTGGGATCCTCTAATCTCCTGGGTAATTAGGATTACAAGTGTGAGGCAACAACACCTGTCTAACTTAAAGTCTTGCTGACTGTCCAGGTGCCAGTGGCTCATGCCTGTAACCCTAGCTACTTAGGAGGCTGAGACTTGCAAATCGAGCCAGCCAAGTAGGAAAGCCAGCCCAGGTAGAAAAGTTCATGAGATTCTTATTTCTAACAAACTTCTCAAAAAAAGTTAGAACTAGAATTTTAGCTCAAGGGGTAGAGTGCTCACCTTGAGAAAAGGAAGTTCAGGGACAGCACCCAGGCCCTGAGTTCAAGCCCCAGGATTGGCACCAAAAATAAAAGTCTTGCTGACTTGATTAGAATCACATGAGGTTTCCAAATTCTCAAAGTCAACTATATGTGTATCTATAGGGCAAGATGAACATGTCAGTATTTTTTAAAGATTACAAACTGGGCATTGTGTGTGTGTGTGCCTATAAACCCAGCACTCCAGAGGCTAAAGCAGGAGGATCTCTAGTTTGATCTCCATAGTCAGTCTCAGGCCAGACTGAGTTACATAGTAAGTCTCTGTCTTAAAACAAAACAAAAAATGATATTAGAGAGAAAAATATAGACCTACATCTGAGGGAAGCTAGGAGGAGGGCACAGAATCAGAGGGAAACAGGAAAAACTATAACAGAGGGGTCCATTAGCTGCACTGGACATTGATGAAAATGAACTAAGCAACTCAAGGGCAGCGATGAGAGGGAGGGAATGAGAGAGAAAAAGGGAATAGCTTACACTTAGCAAAAGGAAAGAAATGTGCATATCACCCAATTCGGAAGAAATAGCTGTAGTGTCAAAGTTTGTGGAGTCCATAAGCATTATAGACCACAATAATGACAATGTGCCTCATGAAGGTTAAAATGTGCTTTTTTTGTTGTTGTTGTTTGTTTTTTTGTTTTGTTTTGTTTTTATTGTGAAAATACTGTACAGAGGGGTTACAATTACATGGGCAAGATAGTGAGTACATTTCTTATCAAGCATTGTAGCCTCCTCCTTTGTTTACCCTTCCCATCCCTTCTCATCCTACCCCCACTGCTCCCCTACCCAATCCTCCCAGCCCCCCCCCGCCCCCACACCAAAGTTGTGAAGTTCGTTTTCAACATAACGACTTGTACATCTCATTGTTGCAATGGGTCCACCTGTATCCCTGTTTTAACGATTTGTTTTTCCCCTTCCCCTCCACAAATTATACCGAGATCAAATACAGTGAAAGCAGGGGTTATACTGTGGGGGAGGGACATACAAAGCAACAAAGAAATAATCTTAGGGCTGGGAAGGTGGCTCAGTGGTAGAGTGCTTGCCTTGCATGCCTAAGGCCCTGGGTTCGATTCCTCAGCACCACATAAGCAAAAAGAAAAAAGCCGGAAGTGGCACTGTGGCTCAAGTGGTAGAGCGCTTGCCTTGAGCTGAAGAGCTGAGGGACAGTACCCAGGCCCAGAGTACAGGCCCCATGACCGGACCCAAAAAGAAAAGAAAGAATCTTATAAATGAGTTAGAAACAATCTCATGAAAGAAAAAAAAAAACATTTGAATACATATCTTAGGGTTCATTCCCCTAACATCAACTAATATGACCTTTTCTGCTTGACTCAGACATATACTAGTTATTGCAAATAAGGGAAACCATGGGACCTATGTTTCTTTGGGCCTGACTTACTTCACTTAATATAATTTTTTCCAAGTCTTTCCATTTCCTAAGAAATGGGGAAATGTCATTCTTTCTGATGGAGGCATAGAATTCCATTGTGTATATCTACCACAATTTCTTGATCCATTCATCTACTGAGGGGCATCTGGGTTGGTTCCATATCTTAGCTATAGTAAACAATGCTGCAATAAACATAGTCGTGCTGGTAGCTTTAGTGTGGTCTTGTTTGTAAACATTTGGGAAAATGCCCCAAAGTGGTATTGCTGGGTCATAGGGGAGCTCTATGTGGAGTCTTTTGAGGAACCTCCATACTACTTTCCGAAGTAGTTGAATAAGTTTATACTCCCACCAACAATGCAGTAAGGTTCCCTTCTGTCCACATCCCCTCCAGAAAAGTATCACTATCCCACAATACTGTGAAATTTGCGCAATTTATGTAATCATTTAATCTCAAAAATTATTTTAAAAATTTAGGCCTAATCTAATTCCAGTTTCAAAAGTATATAACAGATCAAGTGTTGGTTCTTAACTCTGACTTCACACTAAAACCACCAAGAGAATTTGAACTATTGAAACCAGAGCTCTCTGCATTTCATCACCAGTGATTCTGATTTAATTGAATATGAGTAAAACTCAGGGATTTGTGTTTTCTTCTCTGTTTTTTAAGTTTGATTCAAATAACCTCCAGTGGGAACAGAGTGGATCCATCAATACCACTCCTTGTGAAGTAATTCAACAAGGCAGGTAACTCTAGTGTGCTGCCAGGGGTAAAGATTCCTGAGAGAAAGAATAAATCACCATCATGAGGAAACAGACAAACTGACAACATAAGACATCTATAAGATCACTATCCTGGAGTCTTCCACAGCCACTAATATGATGCTGGGGGAATATTTCACACACACACACACACACACACACACACACACACACACACACACACACACACACACACACACACACACACACCACACAAGTTAAAACTGCTGAAAGATGGGGATAGGGGGACTACAAGAGTAACTACAGACAGGATGAATTTGATCACAGTACATACATACATGTACGTAACTATCCCAATGAAATCCCTTTGTGCACCTAATTTATGCTAATAAAAAGTTATAAGTCAACATCACGAAGGGGAATAAAGAAGGAGGAAATATTTAAAATAGCTAAGTAGTAAAAATGTTAAAAAAAAATAAGTGAGTAGTAAAATTGGTATTGGGTGCATTTGTTTATTAAGAAATTTGTAAGCAGACAAATCCAAGACACTTTATCTCAAAATAATCAGCAAAAATGTTGAACTTGATGTGTGGCTCAAATTGGAGATTGCTAGCCATAAGTGAAGAGAACAAGAGAACATTCAAGTATATGAGCGAGGAGAGTATAAGGCTTTGAGTTCAAGCTCAAGAACTGGTGCGCACGCACGTGCGTGCACGCACACACATGCACACACTTAAACACAACTATGAAGATGTTTTTCAGACCAACTGGTGGAAATTAAATATTAAGTTAATTATAGAGGGTTAATTTTCATCCCCTTTGGTAGTACCTGATTTGAATCAAGGTCTTGTGCTTGCTAGGTGACACTACCACTTAAGCCATGCTTCCAGCCTCTAAATTGTCCATTTCCTTAGTTAGGGTTATATTGAGGTTCTATAGCTCAATGTCCATATATCTATATTCTTTTTGTGTTTGTGCTGACATTGGGCTTGAATTCAGGGCCTCAAACTCATACTTGGCTTGCTTGCTCAAGACTGATACTCTACCACCTGAACCATGCCTCCAGTTCATCTTACTTGTTAATTGGTTTCTGCACAGACTGGCTTCACACTACAATCCTCAAGAGCCTAACCTACTGAATAGCTAGGATCACAGTTATAAGCCACTAGTGCCCAGAAAATATCTATAATATTGAGTGATGCATGCTAAATACTGAGAAACATTAGCTTTATATTTATATAACTTACTTGCAAATAGTTCAACAACAAGAATATAAAGCAAGATATAGAAAGGGAAATAAAGAAAAATATTAACCATTATTAAGTCTAGGTAAAGGTCATGTGGGAGTTCACTGTACTAATCTTCCCATTCTTCTATATATTTAGAATATTTCTTAATAAAACACTGAGAAGCTGGGTATAGAGGTGCATATCTGCAATCCTAGCACAAAGGTAGTGGCAGGATTATGAGTTTGAGGCTACTCTGGGCTATACAATAAGACTCTGTTGTTTTGTTTTTGTTTCTGTTTGGGGGAGGATTGCTTTGGTTTTGTTTTTTCAATGCTGGTCCTGGAGGTTGAAGTCAAGGCGTAGGTGCTGTTCCTGAGCTTTTCTGCTCAAGGTTAGCACTCAACCACTTGAGCCATACCTCCACTTCCAGCTTTTTTTTTTAGTAGTTAATTGGAGATAAGAGTATCACAGACTTTCCTGCCAGGGCAGGCTTAGAACCACAATCCTTACATCTGAGTAGCTAAGATTACAGGCATAAGCCACCAGTGCCCAATGAAAACCTGTATTTATAATTTTTTTTGAAGTTGAGGAAATTTTAAATAGAGATAAAAGCCTACTCACAGGGGTATAAACTTTCCATCTGTTTTATTTCCCTCTTGAGAATTTTCCAGGAAAATCTACTCACAACTCAAACTTAACCAACCTTAACAACACCCTCAAAGAAGACAGGCTAACCGATCCTAAGTAGTCATAGCCATAGGATCTCTCTCATCAACTGGCTGCAACTAGATCATTACAATTATCCACATGATCAGCATTCAATGCAACTCCTAATCACCAAAATACAAGGGTATGATTGTTTTTTATTTAAGAACACATTTGTTGTTTCATGGATGCGCTATTTTATTCATACCTATGCAAGCTTCACTCAAGTGCTCTAAAGATGACTGCTTTCAATCATGGAATACTAAAAAGGCTACTCCCTGTGTGTCCTTTTGGTGAGCATCCAGGTTGACACCACCTGGATGGTGTCAGGCAGAAGGACATGAAAGAAGTGAGAAAATTTTTAATCTCACCTGGGTGCTGGTGGCTCATGCCTGCACTCCTAAACCACTCAGGAGGCTGAGATCTGAGTGAGGATCAAGGTTCTATGCCAGCCCAGGCAAAAACAAGTCCATGAGACTCATCTCCAATTAACTACCAAAAAGTTAAAAGTGAGGCTGTAGCTAGTAGAGCACTAGCCTTGAGCAAAAAAGCTAAGGGACAGTATCCAGGCCCTTAGTTCAAGCCCCAGGATAGGAAGGAAGGAAGGAAGGAAGGAAGGAAGGAAGGAAGGAAGGAAGGAAGGAAGGAAGGAAGGAAGGAAGGAAGGAAGGAAGACTTTATTCTTTAAAGGGCACTGTCCAAAAGACCTAATATCCAAAATATACGAAGAGCTCAAGAAACTAACCCCCCTCAAAGCTAATAAACCAATCACTAAATGAGCAAAGGAGCTCAGAAGAAGAGTAAGAATGTCAAAGAAATACATGAGGAAATGCTCAACATCCCTGGCCATAAAGGAAACACAAATCAAAACAACTCTGAGATTCCATCTCCTCTCAGTTAGATTGGCCAACATGGTGAATTCAAGCAACAACAAGTACTGATGGGGATGTGGGGAAAAGGTTACCCTATTGCATTGCTGGTGGGAATGTAAACTAGTACAACCACTCTGGAGCTTCCTCAAAAAACTTAGTACAGATCTTCCCTATGACCCAGTTATACTACTCCTGGGCATCTACCCACAAGCCAGGATACTATAAAGACACCATCACATCCATGTTCATTGCCCCACTATTCACAACAGCGAAGGTATGAAAACAGCCCAGAAGGGGCTAGGAAGGTGGCTCAGTGGTAGAGTGCTTGTCTTGCATGCATGAGGCCCTGGGTTCGATTCCTCAGTACCACAGAAGAAAAAAGCCGGAAGTGGCGCTGTGGCTCAAGTGGTAGAGCGCTAGCCTTGAGCTGAAGAGCTGAGAGACAGCGCCCAGGCCCAGAGTTCAGGCCCCACGACTGGACCCAAAAAAAAAGAAAGAAAGAAAACAGCCCAGATGCCCCACAAAAGATAAGTGTATCAAAAAAATGTGGTATCTATGCACAATGGAATTTTACACAGCCATTAGAAAGAATAATATTCTGTCATTTGTGGGGAAATGGATGGACTTAGAACAAATCATGTTAAGTGAGGTTAACCAAGCCCAAAGAGACAAATAGCACATGCTATCTCCTCCTTCCCTCTTTTGTCAGTCATGGGGCTTAAACTCTGGGCCTGGGCACCACCCCTCAGCTCTTTAGATCAAGGCTAGTGCTCTATCACTTGAGCCACAGTGCCACTTCTGGTTTTCTGGTGGTTAATTGGAGATAAGAGTCTCACAGACTTTCCTGCCTAGGCTGACTTTGAACTGTGATCCTCAGATCTCAGCCTCCTGAGTAGCTAGGATTACAGGCATGAGCCACCAGCACCCAGCTTTTAAAAGATTGTGTGTGTGTGTGTGTGTGTGTTTTCTCTCATATGCAGGAGCTAGATCTAAAATATACTGGGAAATGATAAATTATACATGGCTCCAGACATTCACACACACTAAGACCAAAGGAGGATACTCTTAGGGGAGGAACATATAAAAATATTCTAATCTAATCATATAAAAATATTTATTGAAATGAATTCTAGGAAATGGAAATAAGAGGCTTTTTCTTTGTTGTTTTTGTTTTCATTTCTTTTGTCTTGTTCATTATCTGTTTTTGGGAGGGTGAGGGAGGACACAGAAATGGAGGGGCGAAGGGTGAACACATAGAGCACTGGTACTCACTAGACACTGTGTGGAAAAATGGGGACAGGACAGGAGGGAAAAACTGGGAGAGAGTGAGAGAAGGGGTGACATTGTCCAAGAAGAAATTTACTCAAGGACTGGGAAGGTGGCTCAGTGGTAGAGTGCTTGCCTTACATGCATGAGGCCTGGGTTCGATTCCTCAGCACCACATAAGCAGAAAAAGCCAGAAGTGGTGCTGTGGCTCAAGTGGTAGGGAGCTAACCCCAAGCTGAAGAGCTGAAGGACAGCGCCCAGGCCCAGAGTTCAGGCCCCATGACCGACAAAAAAATAAAAAACGAATAAAAATGTCCTCTTTACCTGACTTATGGAACTGTAACCCCACTGTGCATCACCTTTATGATGGCAATTTTTAGGATCCATGAAAAAAATAATAAAAGTTCTTGTCCAAAGGGGCCCACCCCACTCAAGCCTCTATAGACCCACCTGACAGATGTTCACAAGCATCTAGCTACCATCCAACAACCCTGTGAGGCTCCTGTTATCACAGATTAATTTCTTTAGAATCAGAGCACCTAAGAAATTTACCCAGAGTTACACAGTAGACAAGTAGCAAGGCTGGATCTAAGCCTCTGGCATCTCATACCCAAGCCCTTGCTCCTCAGCCATACACTGTAACCTTAGCCTTGAGTCTCATCTGAATGTGTGTGTGTGTGTGTGTGTGTGTGTGTGTGTGTGTGTGTGTGTGTGTGTGTGTGTGTGTGTGTGTGTGTGTGTGTGTTTCTGGGGATGGAACCCAGGGTGTTTTTGTTTTTGTTTTGTTTTGCTATTTTTGGGGTTTCTTTTCCTTTTCTGCCAATACTAGAGCGTGAACTCAGATCCTAAATGCTGTCCCTTAGCTTTTTCATTTAAGGCCCATACTCTACCACTTCAGTATTGAGTGTTTAATTGGAGATTTTTTTAAGTCTCATTCACTTTTCTGCCTCAGCTGGTTTCAAAATGTGATCATCAGATCCCAGCCTCCTGAATAGCTAGGGTTATAGGTTTAAGCCACTAGGGTACCCAGCTACTTTGTGCAAATTTTAAGTCTCACCAGAGCCTCAGCTCCTGGATTTGTGTTATTGGGTGGTGTCAGAAACAAAGACCCCAGATTCCTGACATCTCCAACAAAGAATTCAATGAACACATACACACTCACACACATGCGAACACGCATGCACACATACAAATGTAAAATGGCAAAGGAGAGAGGAGTGGGGGAGAGAGAGAAAATGAGAGAGAAAGAAATGGAAGTTAAAGAGGAAAATAAAGTAAAATATTCCCCCCAAAATGGCAACTGTTACTTGATGCTTTTATTCTTTCTGAGTCGGGGGAATACAAAGAAACTGTCTAGTACCCTCAATTCTTAGGTAATGGTTCAGGGCAGCCCAAGAGGGGTATTACTTAGCATTCTAAAATGTAGATATGGCTCTTGGCCTACCCAAAACATGGGGACCTTAGGTGAGCTTTAAGGTTTCCTTTCCTCAGATAAGCCTCTCACCCTGAAGGTCTCTGCCTACTCATGGAAAATTGCCAAGGGGAGGGCAGTTTTATAAATCTAGCCCTAAAGCAGGTCTCCTAGGGCTTGTAACTCAGCATTTAAATGGAGGGAAACTTAACTGTTTTGCTTCCAACTTCTGAGTCTGGCCCTTTTTTTTTTTTTTTGGTCAGTCATGGGGCCTGAACTCTGGGCCTGAACACTGTTCCTCAGTTCTTCAGCTCAAGGCAAGCACTCTACCACTGAGCCAACTTCCCAGCCTGTAGCCTTTTTTATTTCTATTTAAAATAATTTCCCACAAGTTCAACGAGAAATGTACTCACTACCTTACTTATGTAACTGTAACCCCTCTGTACATCACCTTAATAATAAAATTAAAATAAAAAATAAAATAAATTCCCCTGTCTCCTTGCCTAACTCTCCAGCCACATTTCCTCCCTAACTAACTTTGGTCCCCTTTAATCTTAAAAGGGGATGTAGGTCAAGCATAAGTAGCTTATGCATGTAATCTTAGCTAGTTAGAAGGCTGAGATCTAAGGACTCCAATTCAAAGCCAGCCAAGACAGGAAAGTTCATGACACTCTGTATCTCCAGTGAAACTCTATATCACCAAGTGGAGCTATGTATAGCTCAAGTGGTAGAGTGCTAGCCTTGTACAAAAAAAGGGACAGTGGGCAGGCCTTGAGTTAAAGCCCTAGTACCAATACAAAAGGGGTGAAGAGGGGTACAGAGAAAGGAGAAAGCACTACTGAAGGTCTCCTAGAAAGTGATTAGGAGAGGAGATTGATTTCAGCAATCTTTCCTATAACTAACCTACCTCATTAGTAGGTTGTTGGCTGAGAGTCACCACCTGCCCAGTGATTATAGTCAATTCAGGAACTTAAATTCCTGTTCAGAATCTGTATCAGTCTGTGATTCAGACATACTAAGTCACTGTGTAATGGTGGAATCTGAAGGTAGCTCAACTTTGGGCAATACAAAACTAGTTTCTCAGCTCCCATCATGGCTTTGTTTCATAAAAAAAAAATGACGGGTGTTGCAACCTCCTGTTAGGAGCATTGTTCAATAAGCATTTCCCAATTGTCCCTGGAAAGGGATCAAGGAGGTTTGTGATGGAGCTAAAAAAAAAAAAATACCCATGGTTCTTGAATATGATACCACATAGGGGTCTTGGATCCTTTCTTTTCTTTACCAAATAAAAAATGATGAGCCAGGAAACATGGGAGCAGGGGTAAAGTGTGTTTGAAAGTGAGAGTAAGGCACCAGGAAAACTGAGGAAAGCCTCTTTGTTACTGGCAAGTTGACACAAGTCCCCAATTACCACTCCTAGCTGTTAGGGCCACCTTATGCCTTAGGAGGTCTTGTCCATCTGATCCCACAGGGAGGAGGAAGAGGTGGAAGAGGAGGAAGGCACAAGGAGAAGGAAGGGGAGGAAGAGGAGAGTACAGACTTCTTAGAATAAAAGAACAAGAAGTGGAGCCCAGAAATCAGTAGCCTGATGCAGGTTCAGGGGACCCCTCTTTTATAGCCATTTTGCGGGAATCTCAGCTGTTCTGGCATCTGGGTAGGTCACTGCTCCCCCTCACCCCAAGAAGAGGGGTACCCCTCCCCTGCATGGGTCTGCTCCAGGGTTGTCAGGGGTGTTGCTTCTGTCAGGACTTATCTCCATTTCTGGGTCTTCAGGAAGGAGGGGGTGCTATCTCTACTTCCTAGGGTCCCCTGCAAGAGGAGGGGGTGTTACCTCCACCTGGGTTGCTGCTGTCTCTCGTCTGCCTCGTCTTTCCCCTGTTGCCTCTCCTTCAAATGTGTCAGTGAAAAGAATTTCCAAGTGATCTCCAAGGTAGACAGTGGGCAAGGACTTTATGAGGGAAGCAGGATAAAGCAGTAAAGAGCAGCATAAAGGGAAACAATTCTTAAACAGGGTAGAGTGCAGTCATGAAGATAATTGTGCCTTCCCCATTGGGATTATTGATACTAACGAAGGTTAAGAAGGTTGCCTTAAGTTTGTTTCTATGTTTTAGGCACCTGACAACTGTGTGTGTGTGTGTGTGTGTGTGTGTGTGTGTGTGTGTGTGTGTGTGTGTGTGTGTGTGTGTGTGTGTGTGTGTGTGTGTGTGTGTGTGTGTGTGTGTGTGTGTGTGTGTGTGTGTGTGCTGGTGTGCTGGTCTTGGGGCTTCAACTTGGGGCCTAGGCGATATCCCTGAGCTTTTTTGCCCAAGGCTAACACCCTACCACTTTTTTTTTTTTTTTTTTTTTTTGCCAGTCATGGGGCCTGAACTCTGGGCCTGGGCGCTGTCCCTCAGCTCTTCAGCTCAAGGCTAGCACTCTAACACTTGAGTCACAGCGCCACTTCCGGCTTTTTTCTTTTTGCTTATGTGGTGCTGAGGAATCGAACCCAGGGCCTCATGCTTGCAAGGCATGCACTCTACCGCTGAGCCACCTTCCCAGCCCACACCCTACCACTTAAACCACAGCTCCACTTCTAGCTTTTTGGTGGTTAATTAGAGATGAGTCTCATAGATTTTGTTGCCCGAGCTGGCTGTGTTCCTTAAATCTCAGCTTCCAGAGTAGTTAGGATTATAGGTGTGAGCCACTGACACCCAGCATGAAACTTTTCATCAGTTTGCTGTTGCAATGTTTGGACGTTATTATCCAACTATGGAGAAACTGGATCCAGGTTATTCTTAGGAATCAAAGGGTTTTATGACATGAGTACCTGTTTCTTATAACTTTTATGGTTACTCCTCTGATCAAAAGAATTGCTGGATTGGCATTTTTCCTTGGCATATTACTCATCTGAAGGTCAGAAGAATTATTTCTCTACTATATATCATAACTAAAAGAAGGGATATACTTAGTACACAAATAAAAAAAAATTAAATTTTAAAAAATTACTTAGTACAATGTTTAATATTGCAGGTCTAGAAATTTTGCAGTCTTGGATCCTTATTACCATGTCTGTAGTCCCTATACTAGCCTGCCTTACAACCACCTGACCTCCACTGTGAGATTGTTCTATATACTGCTAGGATTTTTATGTTTATTTGCTTGCTTATTTTGTGCCATTACTGGGATCTGAACTCAGGGGAAGGGCACATTCTGGAGTAAACATCTAAGCAGGGCTTTCCTGATCTCTGTTAGTGTGGCAGGGTAATTTGGGGCAGAATTGGAGACTGCTGGTCACTGGAGTTTGGGCCAAGATTCTCCTTGAAACTAGGTCTCTGAGTAGAGTTAGATATTGCAGTCACTACATCTTAAGAGCAGATGAGTTTATTCAGTTAATATTTCTTATTAACTTTACTGGCAGTATTCACAAAATGGCTAAAAGTTGGTTGTGCCAGATATATTTGGACATCAATTTCTAACTATTACCAAGGACTCCATACAATAGATTATTATATTATTAATACCTTTATTATTGTTGTTGCCATTTTATAGATCAAAAATGAGGCTCAGAGTTCACTAATTTCCTCAAAGTCCTACAAACAGTAAATAGAGGAGCTATAATATGACTTTATCAATTGAATTCCAAGCCTATGCTTCATCACTTACATTAACTAACATAAGACAAGCTAGGCGCCAGTGGCTCATGCCTGTAATCCTAGCTACTCAGAAGGCTGAGATCTGAGGATCAAGGTTCAAAGCCAGCCTGAGCAGGAAAGTCCGTGAGACTCTTATCTCCAATTAACCACCAGAAAACCGGAAGTGGCACTGTAGTTCAAGTGGTAGAGCGCTAGCCTTGAGCTGAAGAGCTGAGGGACAGTGCTCAGGCCCAGAGTTCAAGCCCCACAACTGACTATCTATCTATCTATCTATCTATCTATCTATCTATCTATCTATCTATCTATCTATCTATCTATCTATATGACATGTTTAAATAATGGTTCAGTTATGTTCTGTTGTTAAGAATTATGTTCAAAAGCTTCTTAAGTGAGGCACCAGTGGCTCACACCTGTAATCCTAGCTGCTCAGGAGGCTGAGAACTGAGGATCAAAGAAGAAAGTCCCAGAGACTCTTCTTTCCAATTAACTACAAAAAAAGTGCCACAAATGGATCTATGGCTCAGTTGGTTGAGTGCCAGCCTTGAAAAAAAAAACTCTGGGACAGCAACCAGGCCAAGTTCAAGCCCCAAAACTGGCACCAAAAAAAAGTTTATTTTGAGAGAGATAAAGCAAGATATTTACAATGAATTGGTTGACATGTCTGTAAGTCTATGCCATCTGTCTGTCTCTGTGTTCTTTCTTTCTTTTACATGTGCACACTCATTATTTCAGTTCAGACTAGTCAAACCTGAAATGAGCTAATATCTTAAAATTGCTTTAATATCATAGTGTTCCTAGTAAATCCTGAAGTCTGCAGAACTCATGCTAACAGCTAAAGAGCAATAGAAGTTGGCAGTACAGAAAATGGACTGATAAGTGGAGAAGCCTAAGTCCTCGCAAGCTACATAACCTAAGGCAAGTTATTTGCCTATCCAAACAAGTTTCCTTGACATAAATGGGTGATGAAACCATCACAAAGAGCTATTGTGAGGTTAACTGCCATAGTGTGTATAAAGCACTTTATAGAGGAATGCAGTGAATGCTAAGCAACCAGCAACAGTGCTCATTACTGTTGTTGCTAACATTTGTCACTGTGTCTTATTTATGTTTAGACTCTCCCTTTTAGCAGACATTTGTGCTCACCATTGGGCCCAGAATATGCTCAGCGAAACTAAATAAAAGAAATAGATATTCTAGTACTCACAGAGAAAAACATCATCACAGATACACAGCAATGCACAGTTAGACCAAGATAGAAAGACTGAGACTTGGGGCCAGAAAGGAGACAGAAAAACAGATGCACAGACTGGCAGATATACCAATCAACCCATCAACCAATCCATTCCTCTTTCTCTCTCTAAATTTTCTTACACTGATGTAACTCCTAATGTTTCCTTCCATATTTCTTGTGTGTCAACATTAACATGAACAAAGTGACTTCCTCCATGCTACAGAGAGGAATTAGAAGTGGGAAAGGTGTGCTGATAACCCACAGGATATCATAGAAGGACTGCATGGCTGGCTAAGAAAGGAGAGGTGCCCCAGGAGTGGGCTACCCTGGCACTGTCTAAAGTATCACTCAGGGAAAACAGGGCCATGATTCAGAATATGCAGACCTCATATCCTTGAAAGCATTTGCCGAGGTCTCCATTGGGGAGTACAGGGGAGAGAACTGTTAGGTAGATAAGGATAAAAAGTGGTAGACAGGAGGGTAAAACTAGGAGAGGGAAGGAAGGGGTAACTGTCCAAAAAGAAATGTATTCATTACCTGGCTTATGAAACTGTAGTCCCTCTTTACATATTTATAATAATAATAATAATAATAATAATAATAGTACAAATAAGTGATAGACATAACATGGCAGAGAACATGTGTCCCATCATGGTACCTCTTGTTCCCATAGTGCCTCTGTTATACCGAAATTCGGGGACCCCCAGAAGACCACCAGAGACCACGATCAATGTAAGCAACAAAGAGCCGGTTTATTGCAAGCTCGAGCTTGGTCCTCGGAGCACATGGTAACCGGTGACGCTAAGAGGCCCTGAGCATAGAATCAGGGCAGTTTTTATAGTATTGAACAAACAACTTAAGGAACTTTTACATAAGAAATTACATGATTGGTTAACATTTACATTTAAAGCAAGCTAAACTGGGCAAATAATGATTGGTTGATCTTTACAGAAAAAATGTCCTTGGTCCATAGCTGGACCGAAAAAGGTTACGAGTCACACCCGGACCAACAGAATGCATGGCATGTCTCGCCCCAGGCTCTGAAGAATGGGTTGTTTAGAAACTCTTATTAGTCCTAGGTGGGTGGGGGGCAACACCATTTGGGGGCTAACACCTGCCTTAAGCAAATGCCATCTATGGCTCCAAGAATTGTGCATGGCTTTTTGTCATAAATTCCTAGCATTGGGGCTAAAATGGATCACGAGTCAAGTCGCAGAACTGAGATAGAGTGTTAAACAAAAATGGAGTTGCTTAGGTTTCTTAAAACATTATATTTCTTCCCTAGGGCCTTACTGCCTCGGCCTCCAGGAGGGGTGTTGCAGCTGTGGGGATAATTCTGAGGACTTTGCCCCCTTGGTCAGGGCTGTAAACTCTTTGAAGTCTTTTACTAAGCAACTCCAGGCTCCCAGGCTGACATTCCACTACTTAGTAACTAAAACCAGTCACAGTTAAAACCATACAATCATCCAGTACAAAGCAATTCATACAGAAGCAAAAATGGCTGTTAGGTGCTTTTATATATATATATATATATATATATATATATGTGTGTGTGTGTTTTTTTGCGTTCTTCACCTCAGGCTCCCATTCAAATGCTTCTTCCTATAATGCTCTGGGTGCCTACTCAACCAATAGAAAGAGCCAGGGTGGCTCATGCACAAGCCATCAAGCAATCAGAGCAAAGCCAAGGGAGTAGATATGGAAGGAACCTGTACTATATAATACTGTCCTCTGAAAGGACTCTACTGGACCCTCTTTATGCCCCTCTCAGGATAGAGAGCTAATTTCTTCCATAGTTTTTTTTTCACCTTCAAATAAACATACTCTGTTTCCCTTAAACACTTTCCTGCCTATTAGTTCTTTAATAGGAGAAGAAAAAACAAATCTGTTCTCCTAAATAGTATCACCATAACTGATGAAAAGGAAACTCATTTCATTCCTTGGTAAAGCCACTGGAGGACCTCACATTAACTTTTCTTTCCTAGTACATAGGGGCCAACTTTTATCTTCTTATCTAAGGAGCAAATAACCCAGTTCTGTAAAGGAAGATTCCTGGATATGTCCGTGTTTGGGTTGGCCTTTAGTAAAATATATTCTATTGTTGCAGCGTGTATTGGGAGTTTTTTGGTGTGTGTGTTTTTAACACCAATCATTATTATACTTTGGTAAAATCAGATCAGTACAGAATGTAAGGTCCACTCTTGGATGGCGAGCAGAACTCCACCCTCCTCGCAGCAAAGTCTCCACCCAGTACCTGCATTACCTAGGCAGCTGGGACACCTGGAAGAGGTCACATCTGCATCCACTGAGGTCACATCTGAATTTGATGTGGCCACACCTTTCTCTGCCCATACCTTAGATAAGGCCTAGCCAAGGCCCAGATGCCCTCTCTCTTCTCTTTCTAGCTCTTTCTCAGCTCTTTCCTTCTCTTCTCTTTCCCAGCTCTCTTCTCTCCTAGTGCTCTCTTTCCCAGATGCTCTCTTTTCTAGCTCTTTTCTCTCTTTTCTAGCTCTTTTCTCTTTCTTTCCCAGCTCTCTCTCTCTCTTTCCCAGCTCTCCCAGCTCTCTTTCCCAGGCCTTTCCCCACCGCGTGGGGGACCAAGATGGCCTGGTGCCAGCCGGAACGATGAATAAACCTACTCCTTACCTGAATACCATGTGCATGCTGCTGTTCTTACTTGGCTACTTCCTTTTAAAAAAAAACCTAACATAGAAGAGGTCAGATTTGGAACAAGGTCTTTACAGAACAAGTGTTAAGCAATTCAGTGTGTACTTGGTTTGTTTTTTTTTATATGACATCACACAAAGACTGAGTCAGCTGGAAAAAGACCAGAGTTCCAATGCTTAAGCTTTCTAAACCATTAACTACTTCCCCTCCAGCTCACAGCATTTCTGAGATTGCTTGGGAAGAAAGGAGACATTTGTAATAGAATATTAAGCTGATTTCAACTGCTGGTGTGAGAGCCTTCTCCTCCAGTCAGCAGGCTGGACCACCCTTCTCCCCTGAAGACAGATCCTTTACTACCTCATCCTCTCTCAATCAGTCATCTCCTCTCAATGTTCTAGTGGTTGAGGGTGACCCAGTTGGGCCATGAGATAGATGTGACTCTAGCTCAAGAAAGCTACAGAAATCTGGGGGCAAGCTGGGCACTGATGGCTCACACATGTAATCCTAGCTGTTCAAGAGGCTGAAATCAGAGGATGGCGATTCAAAGCCATCCTTGGCAGGGAAGTCTGTGAGACTTTTATCTCCAATTAACCACCAGAAAACCAGAAGTTGTGCTGTGGCTCAAGTGGTATAGCTCTCACCTTGAGCTGAAGAGCTGAGGGGCAGCACCCTGGCCCAGAGTTCAAGCCCCATGACTGACAAAAAAAAATCTGGAGACTCTGCCCAACCAATCAAGCCAACTTTTCTCAGCAAACAAGAACTGTGATTATCTTCAAGGGCAGCTATGGTTGGAATAAAACTACATTTTATTTTATTTTGTGCCAGTCCTGGTGCTTGAACTCTGGGCCTGGGCACTATCCTTGAGCGCCTTTTGTTCCAGGCTAGTGCTCTACCACTTGAGCCACAGCTCCACTTTCAGATTTTTGGTGGTTAACTGGAAATAGTCTCCTAGACCTGCCTAGTCTGGTTTTGAATTGCAGTCCTCAAATCTCACCTCCAGAGTTGCTAGGATTATAGGTAAGAGCCACCAGCACCCAGTTGAAACTACATTGTTTATTTTTAGAGCAGTTTTGCCTTTTGCCACAAGGTAAGGAGGGGTATTGCCTGTCTTGAGTCTTTTGACACTAGATACTTGTTGGTGAATCCTGTCTTTTCTAGAGGTGATCACAAAGTGACTACAGGAGGGAATGAATGGCTCAAAGCACAAAGACACAAAGTGAGGGTCATGGGAACAAGGTTTCCAGTGTTCATACTGCTTTTAGTTGACTTATGGACCCAGCAAAGGAGATTGCATCTGACAGGAAACCTAAACTACTGTGGACCCTGACAAAGTGAGTCTTTCATGGAGCCTCTTGTAATCAAAACTTAGACGAGGAGATTTCTTCAGCTTCCCAGTTTCCACATAAAATCACAAGATATTGAAATCCACTCCTGGAAAGAATTTAAGGTTGTCTCACAGACAGGAGAACCTCACAAAGCAGAAGACTTGGCACAACCTCTAATCATTAGACAATAATTACAAGTGGCCAAGACAGGTACTGCTGATTATTCTAAAAAAATGGAGTTGGGATATGGGCCTATTTACAGGAGCAATAGGTAGGTTGAAGGGCTTCCTTTGCCCAGATAGGCTTCTCATTTTTCTGTCTCTATCCACTCATGAAGAGATTGTAGCTTTACACTACTTCAAATAAGAAGCAGCTATAGCTTTTTGTCTCCCAGATCTTATAATTAAACATCTAAAAAATGGTGATGGAAGTGGCTAATGGCTCCTATTCTTGGTGTGGGGGTGGGGGACAGGGTGTACTAGGGCTTGAACTCAGGGCCTTACACTCTCTCTTGACATTTTTCCTCAAGGCTGACTACCACTAAGCCATACCTCCACTTCTGGCTTTCCGCTAGCTAATTGGAGATAAGAGTTTCACTGACTTTCCTGCTTGGGCTGGTTTGGACTCCTGATTCTCAGATCCTCACCTCCTGAGTAGTTATGATCACAGGCATGAGCCAACAGTGCCTAGCTCATTTTTTTAAAGTTTACTTCCTAGATCTATTTTCTAAGTCTGGCTTTTGATATTTGTTTAAAATAATATAACAGGGGCTGGGAAGGTGGCTCAGAGGTAGAGCGCTTGCCTTGCATGCCTGAGGCCCTGGGTTCGATTCCTCAGCACCATATAAGCAAAAAGAAAAAAGCCAGAAGTGGCTCTGTGGCTCAAGTGGTAGAGCGCTAGCTTTGAGTTGAAGAGCTGAGAGACAGTGCCCAGGCCCAGAGTTCTGGCCCCATGACCGGACCCAAAAAAATAAAATAAAATAATATAATGACCATGGCTCTTCATCTGTCTAGTCTTTCTCACAAACACTTCTCAAATAATAGCCTTCCCAGGAACAAGCAGTTACCATTATTTTGTTAGTGATTCCTAGAAGTAGCTGTTGAAACCAACAAACAGATCTTGACTTTCATTTCTAAAGGTGTAGCTAGCTCTAAAAAGTTGCCCATGTGGTTTGCATAACTATTTGAATGTGATTGATACCATTGAACTGTACCCTCTAAAATCATTAAAGTGCTAACTATATGCTATGCATATTTTAATCATAAATTATTTTAATTAAAAAAGAACAAATTGAATGCAATGTTTAAAAATAAAATGCAAAATAGAATAAAATAAAATAAAATGCAGGGGCTGGAAATGTGGCTCATTGGTAGAGTGTTTGCCTAGCATGCAGGGGTTCAATTTCTCAGTACCACATAGAAGAAGCTGGAAGTGGCACTGTGGCTCAAGTGGTAGAGTGTTAGCCTTGAGCAAAAGAAGCTCAGGGACAGTGCCCAGGCCCTGAGTTCAAACCCCAGGACTGGCAAAATAAAAACAAAAATAAATAAAAATAAAATGCAGGGCTGGGAATGTGGCTTAGTGGTAGAGTGCTTGCCTAGCATGCATGAAGCTTTGGGTTCAATTCATCAGTACCACATAAACAGAAAAGCCAGGAGTAGCACTGTGGCTCAAGTGGTAGAGCACTAGCCTTGAACACAGAGAGGCTTAAGGACAGTGCCCAGACCCTGAGTTCAAGCTCCAAGACCAGCAAAAAATAAAAATAAAAATAAAATTCAGGCCAAGTGCCAGTGGCTTATGCCTATAATCCTAGCTACTCAGGAGGCTGAGATATGAGAATCGCCATTACAAACCAGCCTGAACAGGAAAGTCTATGAATGAGACTTTTATCTCCAATTAACCACACAAAAAAAGTTTGAAGTAAAACTGTGGCTCATGTCGTAAAGCACCAGCCTTGAGCAAAAAAAACTCAGGGTGAGTGATCAAGCCCTGTGTTCAAGCCCTAGTACTGGCAAAAAGAAAAGAAAAGAAAATGCAGATGAGTCCTAGGCACATAAATTATCCCTGATTATTATTACTATTAAGGAGAAGCTCAGAAGTAAAGACACAATACCATATGTCCTCATATTAAATACGTTTTTAAATCAAAGATCACTACACCCTATCTGGTGTGTGATTAATGTCCATAAGTAAGCTTTTTTTTTTTTGTCAGTCATGGGGCTTGAACTCTGGACCTGGGCACTGACCCTGAGCTCTTCATCTCAAAGCCACAATGCCACTTCCAGTTTTCTGGTGGTTTACTGGAGATAAGAGTCTCATGGACTTTCCTGCCCAGGCTGGCTTTAAACCTTGATCCTCAGATCTCAGTCTCCTGAATAGCTAGGATTATAGGCATGAGCCACTGGCACCCAGCTCATAAGTAAGCTGTTTTAAAAGATTTTTTTGGTATATATTAATTGTAAAAGGAGAGTTTCACTATGGCATTTCCATAGATACAGACAATGTACTCCACTAAAATCATCCCTCCAAGATGGATTATACTTTTTTTTTTTTTTTTCCAGTAAGTCATGGAGCTTGAACATAGGGTCTGGGCATTTTCCCTGAGCTCTTTTTGCTCAAGGCTAGTGCTCTGCTCTTTGAGCCACAGCCCCACTTCTGGGTTTCTGGTGATAACTGGAGATAAGAGTGTCACAGACTTTCCTACCCCAGCTGGCTTTGAGCCTCTATCCTCAGGCCTCAGCCTCCAGATAGCTAGGATTACAGGATGAGCCACCAGTGCCTGACTATTGTACTTATTTATAAACTGATTTGTTTAATTGAAATCCCTCTGGATAGCTACTTAAAAATGAAAAAGGAATTGCCCTAACCATTCCTTTCCTCATTCTTTCCCTTCTCTTTTTAAAATAATTCCAACAGTTTCTATTTATATGCATGCACAGGAAGTATTTCAACCATATCCACCCTCATTCAACCTCTGCTTTGACCCTTCCCTTCCTGATAGTTACCTACTCCAGCAAAGTCTGTTTTCAGGAGTAAGACTTTTTATTTTTATATTTGGCCAGTCATGGGGCTTGAGGTCAGGGCCTGGACACTGTCCTGGAGCTTATTTTGCTTACGGCTAGCACTCTATCACTTGAACCACAGCAGAACTTGCGGCTTTTTCTGTGGTTCTGAGGAATCAAACACAAGGCTTCATGTATGCTAGGCAAGCACTCTACCACCTTCCCAGCCCACAGGGGTAGACTTTCTAAAGAATGTCACTAAGCTTCTCATTCACAAACTGGTTCTTCCACAATTGGAGCCCAAAGAATATTCAGAGCACAGCCTTGTTTGATAAGGTTCTAGTGAATTCCTTAACAGTTTGTTTTCAGGGTACCTCTTGGAAATGTCAACAGCTGTTCCCCATAATTTAAATGGAAAGTATTATTTGCTCTTGCAGATGGTAAAGATATGGCATGAAAATCTAAGAAGACTGCCCTAAGATCATTCCATGACAAGAAATGTCAGATTCCATGCCTGGAGTCTCTGGTCCAGAGGTCACTCTTTTTCCTGCCTTTTGGCTCAATATTGTTAGAAATACACCACCCTCCAGTGTCAGAAATGAAGAGACACACAAGGGATGTAGGAGATTTTTGTCAACGCAATTTACTTTTGCACAAAAGAGCTAGGCAAGCACACAGTGCAGGGTAGTTTGCTAGGCTTTTATCCCAATCCAAAGTGTCCCTCCTCTTTGTCAAAGAGTTAGGCTCACGGTACGATTGATTACTAAGGTTAGAAAGGGGGCTATTCTTTCATTCCTGTCAAAAGTTTACTTTTTTTTTCATGTAGCAATTAGTTTATTATTTTAACTTCTTCAACACAATATCTATCTCCCTAACATGGCTTAGCTGGTAACAAGCAGTACAGATAATAATTGCAAGTGAAGTAAATAAAGCAAAATATTTCTGAAAATATCAAGACACAATACCAAGTACACTTTAGTTTGACAGAAAAGAATACTTTTTTCTCACAAGATCCTTGACAACTCAAAGTCACTGCGTGTCAATTAACTAATTATAATTAATAACTACCCACATAAGCACTTACTTTCTTAAATCATGTCTATTGATTCATTCTAACACATGAAATCCCAAACCTGCAGAAAGCCCTAAACTGAAAGGGAAAAGGTTGGATTAATCATTCATATTATCTGTTTCACCTACAAGGATTGACAAGCCACCTGTGGAAGATCTTGGAAGGTCAATCAGGATGGGGGAAGGCTTAGGATAACTCTGGTTCTAACTCACTTGAAAGCATCAAGCACCAATTGTAAGGGGTGAGTAAAAGCTTCTTTAGATGACAAACAATGACTTCTTATTAAGGCCCATGAATAAACAAAAAGCAATACTTGAATAATCTATCTCTATTTTGTATGTGATGAAACAGGAAGCAAATTCTGCCATTAAGCCTCACCATCCTAAACCCACTGGGGTCATCAGACCATGACCTAAATTTCAGTCTCCAGTAGATGACTCCCAGAAGAGCCAATCAGCAACAGACCCAGCTTCCTCCAACAGACTTGCCCCTCCCTTCTGTTTCTCAGTGGGCTACAATCAAGTTGCTCTTTCTCTTAACATGACCAGGACACCTAGAGGACTTCTCAGGTTTTCCCTAATAAAACCTAAAGATCACTTCTATCTTGACTCTCATTGTCCCCTTCAATCTTAAACATTTTCCTTAGTGTGTCTTTGTTCTCAGCCACTCTCTTTGCAGTCACTTGACAATCACCTCAGATTCCTAGAAGATCAAAACTCCTTGATAATATCTTTATAAAAAGTGACCAGAGGAGCTGGGAAGGTGGTTCAGTGGTAGAGCGCTTGCCTTGCATGCCTGAGGCCCTGGGTTCGATTCCTCAGCACCACATAAGCAAAAAGAAAAAAGCTGGAAGTGGAGCTGTGGCTCAAGTAATAGAGTGCTAGCCTTGAGCTGAAGAGCAGAGGGACAGCGCCCAGGCCCAGAGTTCAGGCCCCACAACTGGACCCCCCCCCAAAAAAAAAGACAAAAAGAGACCAGATGCCTTTAAAGTATTATAGAGCTTCCTCAAATAGATGATAGCACCCACCAGACAACTGCTTGTTTCTTCTAATCAGTGATGACAGCAATAACTTCACCAGAACATGCTCCTAAAATACGGACTAAAATAAGAAAGCAGACTGTACTTTGGCCAGGACTGTTTGGTAATAGGTCTATATCTCTCTCCCATTCTGCCACTAACTTGTCTATTATTGTCTCCTTATTTGATATATAGGAGCAAGTGACTGGACCTGACATATGGAATTCTTGGAGTTTGGGCCTGGGTTCTAAAAACTTTACTTTCTTTTTCTTTTTTCCTTTTTTTTCAGGTACTGAGGCTTGAACTAGGACCTGGGTTTGGTCCCTTAGCTTTTTTACTTAAGCTGGCACTCTACACCTTAAGCCATAGTTCTACTTCTGGCTCTTTGCTGATTAGTTGGAAATTATAGTCTCATGGACTTTCATTCTTGAGCTGGCTTTGAAACAGGGTCCTCAGATCTCAGCCTCCTGAGTATCCAAGATTACAGGCATGAGCCACCAGCACTCAGCTCAAAAACTTCATTTTCAACATATTTGGAAAAATGGGGAAAAAAAGGAATAGGCTAAACTTGATTTTCAACCAGCTAGGACTCTTTATTGAGGCACAACAGCAAGAGGCACAACCTTCCCACGGGAGTGGAAGTTGTGCCAGGAGGTGAGGTTGGAGTTAGGCTTTTATGAGATCTGAGTAAGGAGACAGAGATTGCTTTAGTTCAGTACAGGGGAGGTGACTGCAGGTGCAGGCAGAGAATAGAAGTATAATGATGATTCAATCCCTTATCCAAGGTCTCAAGCTTTTTATGTTCAAACAGTGCTACATCTAACTTGCCTTAATGATTTGACAAGTTCTCAGTCTTCCAAACCTCTTAACTCACAGCTTAGCCTCAGAGGTCCCTACAGGCCCACAATGGGATATTGACAGCCAGTCTTAGGTCAGATTGCTCCACCTGTATCAAGCACAACCAAGCATACCTGGAGTTTTACCTGACATCTGTTTGTGTCCAGGATAATAGGGTACGGGTCAATCCTTCACAACATACAAGGAAATGCTCAACATCCCTGGCCACAAAGGAAATACAAATCAAAATAATTCTGAGATTCCATCTCATCTCAGTTAGATTGGCCAAGATCATGAATTTAAACAACAACAAATGTCAGGGATGTGTGGAAAAGAAGCCCTATTGTACTGTTGGTGGAAATATAAACTAGTACAACCACTCTGAACAGTAGTCTGGAGGTTCCTCAACAAAATAAACATAGATGGCCGGGCACTGGTGGCTCATGCCTGTAATCCTACTCAGGAGGCTGAGATCTGAAGATCACAGTTCAAAGCCAGGTCATGTAGGAAAGTCTGTGAAACTCTTATTTCCAAGTAACCACCAGAAAACTGGAAGTAAACTTGTGTTCAAAGTAGTATAACATTGATCTTGAGCAAAAGAGCTTGAAGACAGTGCCCAAGCCCTGAGTTCAAGCCCCATGACCAACAACAACAACAACAACAAAATGTAAACAGACCCTCCTATGACCCAGCCATCCCTCTCCTGGGCATCTACCCAGAACACCACAAGCCAGGATACCATAGACACCTGCATATCCATGTTCATTGCTGATGTATTCACAATAGCCAAGATATGGACACAGCCCAGATGCCCTACAATAGATGAGTGGATAAAAAAACAAATGTGGTACCTATACGCAATGAAATTTTACATAGCTATGCAAAATAACATTACGTCATTTGAAGGGAAATGGCTAGACCTAGAACAAATCGTGTTAAGTGAGGTAAGCCACGCTCAGATAGACAAACGCTGCATGTTTTCTCTCATATGTGGAGGCTAGATCTAAAATACAGCTGGACATGATAAATTATAAAATCTCTAAACATTCATACACAGTGAGAGAAAAGAAGGATACTCTTAGGGGAGGCACAAAAGCACAATGCTTCTGTGCCTTTGGCCATATAAAATACTTATTAAATGAACTCCAGGAAATGGAAATAAGAGGGGTTTTTTGTTTGTTTGTTTGTTTGTTTTGTCAGTCATGTAGCTTGAACTCTGGGCCTGGGCGCTGTCCCTCAGCTCTTCAGCTCAAGGCTAGTGCTCTACCACTTGAGCTGCAGCACCACTTCTGGTTTTCTGGTGGTTTATTGGAGATAAGAGTTTCATGGAGTTTCCTGCCCGAGACGGCTTTGAACCTCGATCCTCAGATCTCAGCCTCCTGAGTAGCTAGGATTACAGGCGTGAGCCACCGGCACCCAGCAGGTTTTTTTCATTTTTTGTCTTGTTTGTTGTTAACTCTTTGGATAAGTAAGGAGGACACACAAATGGAGGGACAAAGGGTGAACAATACAGAAGTGGTACTCACTAGACACTATGCTAAAAATGAATTATACAACTTGTGGTCTGGTATGGGAGGGAAAAACAGGAAGAGAGCAAATTTTGTCCAAAAAGATATGGACTCACTACCTGACTTAAGAAACAGTAACCTCTCTGAACATCTCCTTTATAGTAACAATTACAAAGTTTTAATAATTTTAAAAAAACTTCATTTTCAAAATGATAAATTATACCAGTCAGGATGAATCATGATAGCAGAAAACCCAAAGGCAAACTCAAATGAGAGATTATGATTCCATCTCTTGTCCTACTACTTACAGAAAGAGGACTTCTCTCTCTTTTGATCCCAAGATAAGATGGACCAATAATAAAAGAGAAAGTAATAGAATCTATCAGGAATTAACCTCACAGTTCCCTACTGATGGAAATCTGCTTTGTTCTCATAACTCAATGTTGCTCCCATGTCCCACCGGCCACCCTTCCCTCTCCCCCGCTTCACGCACCCAGGAACCCTACTGGTTCGCAAGAAAACTTCACCCCTGACCTTATCTGAAAGTGCAGGATTGTCAGCATCAGAAGGATACTACTACCATAAAACCTCAAACAAAACAGTTTGCACATTAACTCCTCAACTGGACAGGACAAAGAAATTCTAAAGAAGAGCTGGGCATTAGTGGCTCACACCTGTAATCCTAGCTACTCAGGAGACTGAGATCTAAGGATCACAGTTCAAAGCTATCCAGGATAATAAAGTTCATGAGACTCATATCTCCAATTAATCACAGAAAAAAGCCAGAAGTAGCACTGTGGCTCAAAGTGGTAGAGCACTTGTCTTGAGCATACAGATCTCAGGAACAGCGCTCAGGACCAGAGTCCAAGCCCCAGGACCGGCAAAAAGAAAAGTAAAAAAGAAAAAATGAAATTCAAAAGAAGATCTCACCCTTGAATGCATAAAAACTTAAAAAAAAAAAAATCTGGCTGGGAAGGTAGATCAGTGGTAGAGTGCTTGCCTTGCATGCATGAGGCCCTGGGTTCGATTTCTTAGCACTACATAAGCAGAAAAAGTTGGAAATGGTGTTGTGGCTCAAGTGGTAGAACGCTAGCCTTGAGCTGAAGAGCTGAGGGACAGCACCCAGTCCCAGAGTTCAGGCCCCATGACTAACAAAAAAAAAAACCACTCCCCACTCCTTGTTTCTCTGACCCTGCCAGGTGTTACAGGGAGTCCCTCTGCAGCAATGAGGAAAGCCTCTTCTGGTCTGCTGAAGTCTCTGCCTTCTTTCTCTCCTTTCATCCCCTTGATCTTGCCTAAAGCCTACCACCTAAGCACAAACTCATGCGTGCAGCTGCCCTGAACTTCACATCCTTCCTCCTAGACTCAGAAGAAGAAAATAATATCAGCCACCCCTTTCCACCACGTATGAATTTCCCACTACTGGAATGCGCCTATTAGCCATCATCGCTCACCTGTGCTTTCCTATTGTCATCCTTTCCTTGGCACAGTAGTTGTTAGTATCTGTGGCCTATAAACCTCTTTGAGAAGCAGGTACATTTTGCATGCCATTTCTTAAGCAGTAATAGAATAACCAAAAGCATGGAACCCAGGTAATGATTCCCTGCATTAGCCAAAGTCTCTTCTACCTTAAATCTTAGTAGACATTGCTCTTTTCTTTCACAGAAAGTTTCTAGAGCACAGATTGTTGTGCTCTTTGCCTCTATTCCATCTCCACCCATTGCCATGACACTATTAAAATGAATCCTGTTAAGGCTACTACTGACATTTTAAGTACCAAACCCCATTTGGACTTCTTGCTGTACTTTGCAGTGATTCATCTCTTTATCCTGAAACTCCTTCAGAGTCTTGTGTGTGTGAGTGTGAATGTGTGTGTGTGTGTGTGTGTGTGTGTGTGTGTGTGTGTGTGTGTGTGTGTGTGTGTGTAATGAAGTTAAACTCAAGGTCTGGATACTGTCCCTTGCTTTTTTTCCCCCCAATTCTGAGCCTTGAATCAAGAATCAAGCCCAGGGCTGGGAAGGTGGCTCAGTGGTAAAGCGTTTGCCTTGCATGCCTGAGGCCCTGGGTTTGATTCCTCAGCACCACATAAGCAAAAAGAAAAAAGCTGGAAGTGGCGCTGTGGCTCAAGTGGTAGAGCGCTAGCCTTGAGCTGAAGAGCTGAGGGACAGTGCCCAGGCCCAGAGTTCAAGCCCCATGACCAGACCCCAAAAAAAAAAAAAGAATCAAGCCCAAGCTTGCATGCTAGGCAAGCACTCTAGCACTAAGCTACATTCCCAGCCCTCCCTTAGCTTTTTTACTCAAGGCTGATACTCTACCATTTAAGCCACCACTTTTACTTCTGACTTTTTGATGGTTAACTGGAGATAAGAGTCTCAAGATCTTTCCTGCCTGAGCTGGCTTTGAACTGTGATCCTCAAGATCTCAGCCTCCTGAGTAGCTAGGATTACAAGCATGAGCCACTGGCAGCAGGTTTCTCAGTGCCTTGATACTAATACTAGATAGTGGGATTTTATGGCATAAAAACAGTATAAATATGTTATAAATGAGAGTGGCAAGAGTTTTTTATTAGTATTTCAGCTTGTGAGTGAAGGGAGCCAACATTGATTTAGAAAGTCACATGATAAGGCTACTGGCTCATTAAAGAAAGTAGCTTGCTTTTAGTTGATTTTTTGGGGGTAGGCTAGTCTTGTAATTTCTCACTATTCATGAGCCAGGTTTCAAAACATTTGTTCATTCTTACGCACAAACATTCTGGTCATGGGGCTCAGAGACTGCCTTAATCCAGAAACTTCTGAGTTACATCAATTGTAATTGGTACCTTGGTTCTGCTTAAGGGTCCTGACCTCATGGGTTTTGTTTGAGGTTTACAGTAAGCCTGAGGATCTGTAGGTACTTAATCTGCTGAGCAGATAGGCAGGGTAGGAAAAACATACCAGCTCCAACAGGCAATAGGCCAAGTTAACTCTGCACTGTGTCCTGGATTTAAATGATCAACATGTCTATGTGCCAACTAGAGGTAAGACAGCAAAAAATCATAGACATGAAGACAGAGACATCAAACCTGTTATGACATGTTAGTCATCCATAAGTACTCCAACAAAAAGTCAATGTTGTGGGTTTGTTTTTTTTTTTTTTAGCAAAACTGGCCTTTGAGTCTCTATAAAGAAACCTAGACAACTGTTATCATAACCCACATATCACAGATGTTATTGGCAATAAACCTAATAGGAGGTTAGTAAAGTATTGTTCAGCTTTACTACTAACTACAGTTAGAAAAAAAAAGAAAGAGGAGGAGGAGGAGGAGGCAGCAGCAGAAACAAGCAGAAATAGCAGCAGCAGTGCAGCCAGTCAAAGAATTGTGGTTTATACAACTTGCAGATAGCAGAAAAAGCTGATAAACCAAGACCTGCCTGAAAAAGAAATGAGGACAGGTGACTACAAAAGAATTAGAAAGTAAATAGAACAAAAGAATGAAGAAATAAGGATGGGGTAGTAAATGTTTAGCATCACAATCTTTATAGGAAAGAGAATCCTTTCAATCAGAAATCATCAATCAGAAAGCATCTTCAAGGACTCCAGTTCCCACTGTTTTAACCCAAGGCCAACTTCTGCAACAGTCAAAATGGCTGACACAGGCCAAGCACTGGTGGCTCAGGCCTGTAATCCTAGCTACTCAGGAGGCTGAGATCTAAGGATCACGATTCAAAGCCAACCCAGGCAGGAACATCCAAGGGTCTCTTATCTCCACAATTAACCACCAGAAAACTGGAAGTGGCTCTATGGCTCAAGTGGTAGAGTGCTAGCCTTGAGCAAAAGAAGCTCAGGACAGTGCTCAGGCCCTGAGTTCAAGCCCCAGGAGTGGCAAAAATAAATAAATAAATAAAAATGGCTGGCATGGGCTGAAGTGCTGTCTTCTGGCGGCAAATCTATGCCATGTGCTCTCTTTCTCTGCCCTACTTCTTTTCTAATGAACTGTTCTCATGTGTGCATCTTGCTTGAATTCCTCTCTTGCCAAACACAAGGACCAAAGATTGTTAAGTTGCTCTAAACTTTCTGGTAATATATTTTGTACGTTGGCCAAGATGTTAGGCCAAGTCTGCCTTGGATTCATCAAAAGGTAACATTGTGACCTCCAAAATTAGTCATTGTTAAATCAACTAAGAGCTAGTAAAGCTAGAAACACTTCTCCTCCACCCTTTAAACACTGGTTTATCTATCAGAATTATAGGGAATGAGAAAAAATGAGAGAAAAGTAGCTGTTAGTGACTCATATTGACTAAAGCCTTTGGGTTTAACTGAGTCAGAGCAGGACTTATGCAGAACAAGCTATTTGTAGTACAAGTTTCTATAAGAACATGAAACCAAGAGAGTTAAAAAAAAAAAAAATACAAGCTGACCAAACAGCTGCAAAATTGACTTACATTAAGATATACTTCAAAGATGAAAGATTTAGAGTATGAAAGATTCAAAATATGAGGGCTATATATGTATGTACATATATATATGTTTTATCAGCTCTAATAATTTGGACAGTGTTTTAAAATATACTAACTAAAAATTTTACTATAAAAGGTGCTGTTCCTTGACATTAGAATCTCTCAGATGTGACACAGTATGAGCATCACCTACTAGTAAACTATATAAGAAGTTGTCTACTGCCCATGATCTAGAATATAGGCTGCCTTGTAGGATATTGGCCTAGATTCTCTAAGAAGTTGGGTCATGGAGAAAAAAGAAAAACTCTTAAACCTCATTAAAGCAATTTCCTTACTATATTATTGTCTATTCATGCAACTGACTCTCTGTCCATTGGATTCTTAATTACTATAGACCTTGTTATCAAGTCACAGCTGGGCATGAGATCTGAGAACTGCAGTTCAAAGCCAGCCTATGTAGGAAAGGCTGAGAGACTCTTATCCCAATAAACCACCAGAAAACTGGAAGTGATGCTGTGGCCCAAGTGGTAGAGCACTAGCCTTGAACTGAAGAGCTCAGGGACAGTGCCCAGGCCCAGAGTTCAAGACCCACAATTGACAAAAAAAGAAAAAGAAAAACTGTTTATCCAGATGGTAATATTATCCTGGATTCCAGGATACTCTGTGGTAATCAATAACATATGATGTAGTGTAAGAAGAGCTGTCTTGGTATGTAATGCTGTTTAAATGGTTTGAGACTTGTTCTTCAATCTTGCAGAAGAAGGTAATTATTAAAATGCAGATCCCTAGGTCCAACTCAGACAGACTAAGTCAGACTTAGAGCTAAAGATGCATTTAAACCAATGGCACAAGCCAGTGTTATCTACTCTGACAAACTTGAAGCTAGGGCTGGGCGCATAGCCCAGAGCACTTACCTAACACACACAAAGCCCTGAGTTCCAACCTCAGTATCACTAAAGGGAGGGAGGCCTCATAGGTGTGCACTTAGTGGCTCTTCCTCCTCAAGGGACCCCCACAGAGGCAGGGGGTCTTCTGCTAAGGGCAGAAGATATTTATAATATCTTTTGTGGGCTATACAACATTATCGATAGGGGCAGATGGCTGAAGATAGTGAGAAAAAATGAACATATCTGTCTTATCATGCACCTAATGATTTCATGGACCATCCCTGCTAGGACTCTCATTCTGACTTCCTTTAAAGAGAAGCACAGATGGACATCCTCCAAGTAGCCACAAGTACCATCCCCTAAACTCTAGGTTCCTACCATCTTACTCCAGCCACTAGACACTGGGTGGGTCTACATTGGATAGGTGTGTGTGTGTGTGTGTGTGTGTGTGTGTGTGTGTGTGTGTGTGTGTGTGTGTGTGTACTAAGCCTGAGTACTGTCCCTTAGCTTTTTGCTCAAGATGGCTCGCTACTGCTTATAGATTCATAGACTTGCCTGCTTGTGCTAGCTTTGAACCATAATCCTCAGATCTCAGCCTCCTAAGAGTCATGACACCTGGCCAGAAGATTTTTTTTTCTTTTTGGTGCCCATCCTGGGGCTTGGACTCAGGGCCTTCGCACTATCCCTGAGCTTCTTTTGCTCAACGCTAGTGTTCTACCATTTATGCCACAGTATCACTTCTGGTTTTTAATGAGTAGTTTATTAGAGATAAGAGTGTCACAAGGCTGGGAAGGTGGCTCAGTGGTAGAGCGCTTGCCTTGAATGCATGAGGCCCTGGGTTCAATTCCTCAGCACCACATAAACAAAAAGAAAAAAGCCGGAAGTGGCGCTGTGGCTCAAGTGGTAGAGCGCTAGCCTTGAGCTGAAGAGCTGAGGGACAGCGCCCAGGCCCAGAGTTCAGGCCCCACGACCAGACCCAAAAAAAAAAGTGTCACAGACTTTCATGCCCAGGCTGGTTTTGAACCTCCACCCTCAGAATTCATCCTTCTGAGTTAGCTAGGATTACAAGTGTGAGCCACCAGCAACTGGCCAGATCTTTTTTTTTTTTTTTTGGTCGGTCGTGGGGCTTGTACTCTGGGCTTGGGCACTGTTCATGTGCTCTTCAGCTCAAGGCGAGCGCTCTACTGCTTGAGCCACAGCTCCACTTCCGGTTTTATAGTGGTTTATTGAAGTCTCATGGAGTTTCCTGCCCGGGCTGCCTCCTGAGTAGTTAGGATTACAGGCGGGAGCCACCGGTGCCTGACCAGATCTTTTTTTTTTTTTTTTTTTTTTTTTTGCGGGGGGGGGGGCGTCCGGTCATGGGGCCTGAACTCTGGGCCTGGGCGCTGTCCCTCAGCTCTTCAGCTCAAGGCTAGCGCTCTACCACTTAAGCCACAGCACCACTTACTGCTTTTTTCTTTTTGCTTATGTAGTGCTGAGGAATCAAACCTAGGGCCTCATGCATGCAAGGCAAGCGCTCTACCACTGAGCAACCTTCCCAGCCCCATGACCAGATCTTTTTAAGGTAAGCCAAACCTGTTTCCAGACCCAAGTCCTCACCAGCTCATACCAATGAATATCTCACCTCACTTGGACAGCTCCAGTCAGAACAAAGAACATTATCAATCTTGACAGCCCTGAAATCTGAATCCCCTTCATTGGGCTGATGACCCTGGGAGAGCAATCTCCTAAGGTCAGGGATGCACAATGTTGCCCTCTCTCCAAACAATCTTACTACTCCTTCTCAGAACTACGTCTTTGGGCTGGGAATGTGGCTTAGTGGTAGAGTGCTTGCCTAGCATTCATGAAGCCCTGGGTTCGATTCGTCAGTACCACATAAACAGAAAAAGCCAGAATTGGCACTATGGCTCAAGTGGTAGAGTGCTAGCCTTGAGCAAAAGAAGCTCAGGGACAGAGTGCCCAGACCCTGAGTTCAAGCCCCATGACTGGCAGCAAAAAAAATGGAATCTTGAAGATTTTTCTGTCAGGGCTGGCTTTGAACCATGATTCTCCAGATAATCTCCTCATGTCTAGGAATACAGGTGTGCATCACCATCACCTGCTAACCTTTGCCTCCTGTATCCTTACCTGAAGCCCCTGAGGGGCTAGTGCTAGCAACACAGTTTCACAATCTCTTAGCATAGTTGCGTCAGCATCTTACGGAGACGTGCAGACATTTGTCACCTGTTCAACAACGAAATCACATCTAGCACGCTGTTAGATTAGTCAGACTCTCACAAGGAAAGATTCCCTAAATTCATCTTAATTAATAAAGGGTAGAGATAAGAAAAATCTCAACAGGTATTCTGACACTAAAGTTCCTGGCAGGCCAAGAGCAGCCAACCCATTCTTTAGATGACTACTTTGCAGTCTGCAGTGTAAAATAGATGTAGTTAGTTTTTTTTAAAAAAATTAAAATTAAAAAAGTTGAATGTCAATGGCTCATGCCTATAATCCTAGCTACTAAGGGGGCTGAGATTTGAGGATCATGGCTAGAAGTCAGCCAGGGCAGGAAAATCCATGATACCCTTTGTCTCAAATTAACCACCAGAAAACCAGAAGTGGAGTTGTGGCCCAAAGTGGTAGAGTGCTAGCCATGAGTAGAAAAGCTTAGAGACAGACCTGGGCTTTGAATTCAAACCCCACATCTAACAACAATAAAAAATAAGTAAAATAAAACAAATGTAATTGCTACACTTTCTGATTATCCCTCCAGCAAAGGACTTCCTAGATCCCTGAGAAGGGATCAAAGCTGACTCTATTTCTGCACAAGTATGGTAAAAGGCAACAACAGGGAAGAGCTCTGTGGTCCAGTAGATCTAGGAAACTCCAGGTAAATATTAGACAGGTGTCTAATTCTTCTTTTTGTTTTCTTTTCCTTTCTCTATTTTTTTCTCTTTTCCTTACTCTTTTTTTCTTTTTCCTGCTGGTATCGAGGCCCCATGTTCTCACTTGGCTTTTCCACTCAAAGTTCGTATTCCACCACTTAAGCCACACATCTACTTCTGGCTTTTTGCTAGGTAATTGAACATAAGAGTATCTCAGATTTGTCTTCTCAGGCTGACTTTGAACCATGATCCTCAGATATTGGCCTCCTGAGTAGCTAGTATTGCAGGAATGAGCTACTAGCACCTACCAGAGTCACATTCTTTTTTTTCTTCCTTTTTTTTTCTTTTTTGTTGTTGGTCATGGGGCTTGAATGCTAGGCCTGGGCACTGTCCTTGAGCTCTTCAGCTCAAGGTGAGCGCTCTACCATTTAAGCCACAGGTTTTCTGGTGGTTTATTAAAGATAAAAGTCTCAGGGACTTTCCTGCCCAAGCTGGCTTTGAACTGTGATCCTCAGATCTCAGCCTCCTGAGTAGCTAGGATTACAGGTATGATCCACCCATGCTGGGCCTGAGTTAAATTCTTTAATACACTATATTATCCCTTAGTACTGTGGAACCTTCCAGGGGGCCAATAGATGAAATGCTGTCCAAATGAACTTGACCAAGGAACCTAACTTAAGGAATCCAGCTAGACCCAGCTCAGAAACACTGCTTAGAGGGACTCTGTGCCTTCCTCTCCCTTGGGACATGAACTTACTAGTGGTATTGCAGGCCCAGGGCACTTGCAGATTACCAACTCTCTTTATGACTTTTCAGCTTTTCATAGGGCTGAGAAAACTTTTTTTTCTGCAACGGACTATTTGGATATTATAACATCATTCACAGGCCATACATTATCAATACAGGTCAATGGTCCAGGGGCAGACTACTAGAAATGTGTAGTTTCAATCATTTCACAGTCCAAGGACTGAACATTCCCACCCTAGCATACTGGTGCCAATATGGTTACCAGCCTATATTTTGAGTTGATCCTTGGTATTAAACTGTCTTCTATGACCCACCAGGAGAGTGAGGCCAAATCTGATCTTACAACCCTTAGCAGGAGACTAAGAAAAAAGCATTTAGGCAAATGCTTAAAGTCTAACAGCTAATGGCAAACAAATAGTAAAAAAAATAAAATAAAAATAAAAATTTAACTTAATATGAAGGCAAAGAATAACTGCAAGAAAATAAATACCTTATAAGATTCTTTTCTTTTCTTTTCTTTTCTTTTTTGAGGCAAGTTCTCACCAAGTTGCCCCAGCAGGCCTTAAACTTACAATCCTTCTGACTTAGCCTCAAAAACAGCTGGGATTATATATGTACCAACATGGTTAGCAAAGTTTTGTTTTTTTTATCTTGTTGGAAACACTGAGTTAAATATATACTTAGACTATAACACATTAAAAATAACAATAAACTGGTGGCTGGTGGCTCGTGCCCCTATTCCTAGCTGCTCAGGGGGCTGAGATCTGAGAATCATGATCTAAAGTCAGCCCAAGCAGAGAAGTCCATGAGACTCTCATCTCCAATAAACTATCAGAAAAAAAAAAGAAGGGGCTTGGAATGTGGCTTAGTTGTATAGTGCTTGTCCAACATGCATGAAGCCCTGGGTTCAATTCCTCAGTACCACGTAAATTAAAAAAGCTGTGAGTGGCTCTGTGGCTCCAGTGGTAGAGTGCTAGCCTTGAGCACAGAGGCTCAGGGATAGCCCAGGCCCTGAGTTCAAGCCCCAAATAAAAGAAAGAAAGAAAAAAGGAAAAAAGAAAGCTCAAGGAGAGTGCTCAGGCCCTGATTTCAAGAAGAAGAGCAACATGATCTGATCTATACTTTTAAAGCATTTCTCAGAGCCAGGGGCCAGTGGCTCACAACTGTAATCCTAACTATTCAGGAAACTGAGGTCTGATTATCACCATTCAAAGCTAGCCCAGGCAGGAAAGTCTATGAGACTCCTATCTCCAATTAACCACCAGAAAACCTGAAGTGGCACTGTAGCTCAAGTGGTAAAGTGCTAGCCTTGTGCTGAAGAGCACAGGGACAGCACCCAAACCCAGAGTTCAGGCCCCACGACTGACCAAAGGAAAAAAAAATTTCTCAAACCCTAGACAGGTGCCTGGATTGGAAGAAGGCAAGGTCTTAGAAGCAGGGAGACTACAAGGAATTTGTCACACCAATCAAATAAGTAAACTGAAACAAACCACTGGTGACAGAGTAGGAAAATGTGTACTTAGCAGGTCAAGTCTGTAAGATTTGGTGGTAGAGTATATGAGCCAAGATAGGTAATAGAGGCAGGAAGAAAAAAACTTTAAGATATGGACATAGAGGTTTTTCTTTGTTTTTAATGTACTACGTGCTTTTTTTGTTTCATTTGTATGTTCTTCCTCCTATGGTATATTCCTGTTGTCACTGTACTTAAGTTTGGTACCTTGCATCTTGTATATACATTTCTCTAATTTGGGGAGGGGAAGGGGAATAACAAAATGCTGAAACAAGGACACAGGATGGCCCATTGCAACAATGATACTCACAAGAAATTATGTTGGAAATGAACTTTATAACTTTGTGGGAGGGGGAGGAGTAGAGGAGGTGAGAGAGGGATAGGAGAAAAAGGAGTGGGTAACAATGCTCAACAAGAAATGTACTCATTACCTAACGAATGTAACTGTAACCTCTCTGGACCGAATCTTTACAAGAAAATAATATTTTTTTTAATCTAGGGATTTAAGATTTCTCCAACTGCTGGTTGCTAGTGGCTCATACCTAAAATCCTAGCTACTAAGGAGGCTTAGATCTGGGGATCATGGTTTGAACCCAGCCCAAGCAGGAAAGTTTGTGAGAGTTATCTCCAATTAACCAGCAGAAAGCCATAAGTACAGCTGTGGCTCAAGTAGTAGAGCACTAACTTTGAGCAAAAAGGCTGAGGGACAGTGCCTAGGCCCTGAGGTCAAGCCCCAGGTCTGGCACCAAAAAAAAAAAAGATATCCCAACTTATTTCAGGGATCCAAAAAGAAGATCTGGAGCTAGGGGTGGAAGGAAAGGAGAACCTACAGAAAAGTGCTCTGTTGAAGAATCCATAGGAATATCCAGGTAGAGATGTCCAATAGGAATTTAGCACATCAGGCCACTGGCTTCATGATCATGAGCTTATGACTCAACTTTGTGTGTGTGTGAGTGTGTATGTGTGTGTGTGTTCTTGGTGTAAGTCACAAGCACCTGGCTTGCTCTGATTATTTTGGAGTCTCACTTTTCACCTGGGCTGGACAAGACCATGACCCAGTCTGGACCATCCATAGCTAGGATTATGGGCATAAACCACTATGTGCAGCGTTTTTTGTGTGTTTGAAGGTGGTGTCTTTGAGAACTTTATTGTCCAATCTTTCTTGGAACTGAAATCTTCCCAATCTCAATCTCCTATGTGGTTGGGATGTTAAACATGCACCACATTTTGCCTAGGTTTGCCTCAAATCATGAAGTTCCCAGTCTCTACCTCCCTGGAAACTAGGATTGCAGATGTGAGCCACCAGTGCTTACACTACTTTTGACTAGACTGGCCTTGAGCCATGATACTCCTGTTTTTCCCTTCTTCTTAAAGCCTCAGTCTCCTTCTTCATCAAATGAGAATAATATTCCCTTCTCAGAGATTTAATTATGCCATCCAGATCTACTCAACATAAAACCTTCTTCTTAAACAGAACAGATAGACAGATAAACAGAGCACTCTAATTACTCTATGAATGAAGTTACTACTGGTCCTAGGGAAGACTTCTGCTTTCTCCATATATTTATGCCCCAAGGCCTTCCCACTTGGGAGCATGTACTGTTTCATCTGTCTAGAATGTTCCTCCACAGTTTTTCCTAAGGAACTCCTTTTCATTTGTTGCCAGCCCTGGGAGTTTTATATGGTCTATCTCACTGGAAAAATCCATGTATCTCTGGGTGTGGTGGCATAAGCCTGTAATTCCAGCAGCCAGAAGGCTGACTTTAGCCTGGGATAGATAACAAGACATTTGTCTCTAAAAAAAAATCTAAATATCATCTTACAATAAAGATGTAATTCCTTTAACCACCAGATTGTCCCTTAAATTGTTGAGTATAATAAGCCTTACCTACAGTGCTGTCTGACACAACTTAAAACTGTCTGAGTTTAAATAGCATTCAAGTGTGTGCTGACTCCTAAAATATCTTCTCTTAGCTTCACACTTGAAGCTGTCCTTGGGACTGGAACTGGGACTCTGCAAACTCAATGTCTGCTTGGCTGACAGTCTCCCTGTTAAGCTCTTCTGAGAAGTGTGTAATTTGTCAATACTTGAACTGCTTCTGCTTCCTTGCTAGAAGTCTGGAACTCAAGTCCCCGGGCTATAGGCAAAACACAGATTTTAGAGCCAGCCTCCTGTCTTCTTAGAACCTAATGAGGAGAGGAAGGGAGGATCCCCAGGCACAAAGTATGCAACTGCAGAAAAGGGAGGCAGTTGACATCCTAGTGGAGCTCTGGTATGTAATGAAGCTAGGCTATTTGCTGTCCTGCCTGTGGTGATAGGACCCTGCGTTAGCAGATAGAAGTGGGTGGAATAGTTAGATGCATATCCTGTATCTTGGGGTTGTTCTACTGGGCTCTCCTTCAGGTGGGGCCTGTTTGTTGGGTCAGACTGGAAAGCATTCAGGCAGGTACTTTAGGCAGACTATTGGCATCAAGAGTAGGCAGGCAAATAGACAGGGTGGCACATACCTGTCATCTCAGCAGTCGGAAGGCAGGAAGATTGAGAGTTTGAGGTTAGTCTGAGCAATATAGCAAGATCCCATCTTGAATAGAAGAGGAGAGGGGCTGGGAAGGTGGCTCAATGGTAGAGTGCTTGCCTTGCATGCATGAGGCTCTGGGTTCAAATCCTCAGCAACACATAAGCAAAAAAGAAAAAAAGCCAGAAGTAGCACTGTGGCTCAAGTGGTAGAACACTAACCTTGAGCTGAAGAGCTGAGGGACAGCACCCAGGCCCAGAGTTCAGTCCCCACGACTGGACCCAAAAAAAAAAAGAAGAGAAAGGAGAAAAAAGTGGAGGGGAGAAAATGGAAAGGGGAGATGGAAGAAGGGAGAGAGGAAAAGGGAAATAAGAATAGAGGGGAGGCAATGGGAATGGGGAAGATAAAGGGGAGGGGAAATAAAGGGATGTAGGAAAAGGAAATGAATGACATGCATAGGATGAGGGGAGAGGAGAAAGAGGGAGGAAAGGGGGGATAGCTAGTGACAGAAACTAGTGACACAGGTCACTAGTTATAACTACTTAGTGGTGAGAAGCCTGGAATGCTTAAAGGAAGAGGAGGGACATGGCTCAGAGATTAAGATGGCTAAACTGAAGCAGTTAGGCATGCCACAGCAGGGCCCAGCCGTGGCATGGAGGGAGGTGCTAAAGAAGTGAAGATAAGCCCAACTAGACCTGAGATGACTCAGGGTTCCTTAAGCTCGAGTGCTGAGAGATGTTCCATGATCTTGAAGCTTGCTGGAACATGTTCTGCATAGTGGAAGAGGAAGATTAGGAGGTGTAATGCCAGAGACTTGAAGCGCCTAAAAAGACCACCAGAGACCAAAGATCAATGCAAGCGGCAATGAGTCGTTTATTGACGAGCTCGAGCACGGACCCCTCTGTGCACTGATGTCCGAGTGCAGAGAGAGGCCCCCAGCACAGGGTTACAGCACCTTTTATATGTTCTTTGGTAGGGGTAAGGCCTCAGTATGTATTGGCAACGAATCAATACACCATGCGGGAAATTTAAATCATAATTCTAGCGGATGATTGGCACAGTACAAAGCGGGGAAAAGGGCTGGGGCTAATAATTGGTCAGCCTTAGTGAGCTATTGTGCTCTAAACTAATTAGACAGTACTTCTAGGGTAATTTAGGAGAAGTGGTTGCCAGATGGCCACTATCTCTGACCCTGACCCGGGGGAAGTGGTTGCCGGGCAGCAACTATCTCCGATCCTAGGCCCAGAGAAAGTGGTCTGGAATGTATCAGGTACTTTGTCAGGTACTCCCTGCCAGAGGGTCATTAATTTCAGCTCCAGATCCAGGAGTGTCAGGGGCTCAAGGGCGGGTAGAATAGCAGCTGCACTCTTCAAGGTTTAGCAAGCATGTGTACAGAAGCAGAAAGGCAAGTTAAAGAAAGTACAAAATGGTAAATACTGGTCTAATACAAAATGGCAAATACAGGTCTATCTGGTTATATATATCTCACGCTTCTCAGAAGAAGGCTGGTAGTTGACCAGAAGACTTCTTAGAATATGAAAGTAGAAAGCCAGGCACTTGTCATCCTAGCTACTCAGGAGGCTGAGATCTGAGGATTGCGCGGTTCAAAGCCAGCCCCAACAGTGAAGTCCGTGACTCTTATCTCCAATTGACCACCAGAAAACTGGAACTGGCACTGTGGCCCAAAATGGTAGAGCTCTAGCCTTGAGCAAAAAAAAAAAACTCAGGCACAGCACCCAAGCTCTGAGTTCAAGCCCCACAACCAACAAAAGAAAAATCTGAAAGTAGAGTAAAAGTTCCGTCCAGAAAAGCTGCATGTTGAGGTATACATTTTGTGCATATAATATGCAGTGAAAGGGAAAAGACCTAAATAAGAGTGTCCTGAGTATAGTTAGAGGGGAAAAAAAACAGGTTTAACTCAGGATAGCGACAAATAAGGCCCTTTATGGATGTGCCAATCAGAAAGCATTGTGATAAGGAGGACAGCAGCCAGTGACCCAGTTCAAACCTAAGTTATCAATTAGCATAAGTATGCGTGAGGATAAAGCAATTTTCACAAAAGACCAAAGTATCTGATTCAAGGGGAAACAATTACACTCTGGTAATTGTTAAATCTTCATGACTTTATATATTGTTAATGAATCTGTGGAAGAATCTTACTGAAACCAGTTTGCTAGGAGGGTGAAGATGTGCCTGCTGGAAGGCATCTCAGAAGGAAGCAAACACATGGGGTAACACTCTGAAGAAGCTTAGGTTATTATAGACAGGGCTAATCACCACAGAATGAAGACTACCATTTGCATAGAGTGAGGAAGACTTGGCAAGCCACTGCTATGAGCTCTGTGGGTCACAGAGAGCAAACTAACCTCTGAAGGCCGTTGTTATCTATGTGAAGTAGAACTAACAATAGAATTTACTTTGTAAAGAATTAAAAGAGCTGGGCACTGGTGACTCACACCTGAAATCTTACCTACTCAGGAGGCTGAGACCTGAGAATTGCTGTTCAAAATCAGTCCAGGCATAACTCAAAAAATTAAATCCCCCTACAACAAATCTTCAAAGAAACAACTGCCCAATAAATAAGTGGCTAACGATTTAAAGAGAAACTTCTCTGAAGAGGAAAGAAGGATGGCCAATAGACACATGAAGAAATGCTCAACCTCTCTAGCCAAAAAAGAAATGCAAATCAAAACAACATTGAGAAACCACCTCACCCCAGTTAGAATGGCTGTAATCAAGAACTCTAATAACAGATGCTGGAGGGGATGTGGACAGAAGGGGACCTTACTGCATTGTTGGTGAGAGTGTAAACTTGTTCAACCACTTTGGAAAGTAGTATGGAGGTTCCTTAAAATACTCCACATAGAGTTCCCCTATGACCCAGCAATCCCACTTTTGGGCATTTACCCAAAGGTTCACAAACAAGACCACACTAAAGCTACCCGCACAACTATGTTTATTGCAGCCTTATTTACCATAGCTAAGATATGGAACCAACCCAGATGCCCCTCAGTAGATGAATGGATCAAGAAAATGTGTTATACATACACAATGGAATTCTATGCCTCTATCAGAAAGAATGACATTGCCCCATTTCTTAGGAAATGGAAAGACTTGGAAAAAATTATATTAAGTGAAGTAAGCCAGGTGCAAAGAAACATAGGTCCCATGGTTTCCCTTATTTGCAATAACTAGTATATGTCTGAGTCAAGCAGAAAAGGTCAGTTAAGTTGATGTTAGGGAAATGAACCCTAAGATATGTATTCAAATGTTTTTTTTTTCTTTCATGCGATTGTTTCTAACGCATTTATAAGATTATTTCTTTGTTTCTTTGTATGTCCCTCCCCCATGGTATAACCCCTGCTTTCACTGTATTTGATGTTGTTATAATTTGTGGAGGGGAAGGGAAAAAAATTGTTTAAATAGGGATACAGGTGGACCCATTGCAACAACGAGACCATAAAAGTCGTTATGTCGAAAACAAACTTTACAACTTTGGTGGGTGGGGGAGGGTTGGGGGTTAGGATGGGATGGGAAGGGGAAACAAAGGAGGAGGCTACAATGCTTGATAAGAAATGTACTCATTATCTTGCCCACGTAATTGTAACCCCTCTGTACAGTATTTTCACAATAAAAAATATTTTTTAAAAAATCAGTCCAGGCAAAAAAGTCCATGAGACTATCTTCAATTAACCACCAGAAAGCCAGAAGTGGAGGTATGGCTCAAGTGGTAAAGTACAATCCTTGAGCAAAACAGCTAAAAGACAGTACCCAGGCCCTGAGTTTAATTCCCAGTACTCACACACACACACACACACACACACACACACACACACACACCAACAACAACAACAATAATAACAGAATTCCATTAAATGGACTGTAGAATACACCTGGAAAAAAATATTGGACGGGCTGGGAAGATGGATCAGTGGTAGAGCACTTGCCTTGCATGCCTGAGGCCCTGGGTTCGATTCCTCAGCACCACATAAGCAGAAAAAAATAGCCGAAGTGGCGCTGTGGCTCAAGTGGTAGAGCGCTAGCCTTGAGCTGAAGAGCTGAGGGACAGCGCCCAGGCCTAGAGTTCAGGCCCCACAACCAGACCCAAAAAAAGAAATATATATATTGGAAGGAGGTTTACAACTGCTAAGCCCATAGTAATTGTTCAATATAATAGTTGGGTAGCTATTATCCATGATGTATTCACATGTATTTCTTTAGGAGAGTGGAAGGGGCACAGAACTCAAGGGAAAAGGGGGTAACAAAGTGCAGCAGTGGAACTCACTAGGTATTAATGAAAGAGAACTACACAATTTGTGGGTGGAGATGGGAGGGAGGGCTGGGAGAGAATGAGGGAACTAAAGACACTCTATAAAAGGGAATGTAGGGGGCTGGGAAGGTGGCTCAGTGGTAAAGCGCTTGCCTTGCATGCCTGAGGCCCTGGGTTCGATTCCCAGCACCACATAAGCAAAAAGAAAAAAGCCGGAAGTGGCACTGTGGCTCAAATGGTAGAGCGCTAGCCTTGAGCTGAAGAGCTGAGGGACAGCGCCCAGGCCCAGAGTTCAGGCCCCACGACCGGACCCAAAAAAAAAAAAAAAAAAAAAAGGGAATGTAGGGGCTGGGAAGGTGGCTCAGTGGTAGAGCGTTGCCTTGCATGCCTGAGGCATACAAGGTGTTCGATTCCTCAGCACCACATAAGCAAAAAGCAAAAAGCCGGAAGTGGCACTGTGGCTCAAGTGGTAGAGCGCTAGCCTTGAGCTGAAGAGCTGAAGGACAGCACCCAGGCCCAGAGTTCAGGCCCCTTGACAGGACCCAAAAGAAAAAGGGAATGTACTCATTACCTGTCTCATGTAATTGTAATCCTTCTGTACATCACTTCTATAATAGCAATAAAATAAATTAAGTTAAAAAATAGTTAGGTAACTATAATAATTAGAATGATGCTCTCTAGCTTCCAATGGACCCACACCTGATTCTGAGAGCAGGTGCCATAAAAGGAAAAGGCTCAGGGAGGAATCTTAGGTATGGAGCAGCTTTCTACCCCTCTCTGAGTACAATGGAGAGCTCAGAAAGATGGCATTGGGGCCCAGGAAGAAACAGCAAGACCCAAACAGTATCCTGTCGAGGTGGCAAAGCCAGGCTGGGGAGTCTTCATTCATGAGGTCATGGGACATGCCATTCCAGAGACAACCAGAAGTCCTTTACAAAGTGTAAACCTGCTGAGGTGAGTGGAATAAGAGACAATCAGGTCATTATGATTAATGCTATTTCATTCCTATGAATAGTAAGATATCTTGGGTCATATGGAAGAGATTGCCCAAGAACCAGTTAGCAAGATGTCCCAATAACTATGATCTTGGCAATTTAAAGGACCTACATTTATTTTGTTTTGTTTTGTGCCAGTACTGCAGCATGAACTCAGAGCCTGAGTGTTATCACTTTGCTTTTCTTCTCTTTTTTTTTTTTTTTTGTCAGTCATAGGTGTTAAACTCAGGGCCTGGGTGTTATCCCTGAACTTTTTCACTCAAGGCTAGCACTCTACCACTTTGAGCCCCTGAGCCACTTCCAGTTTTTTGCTCATTTACTGGAGATAAGAGGATCATAGACTTACCTGCCCAGGCTAGGTTCAAACTATGGTCCTCAGATCTCAGCCTCCTGATTACAGGCATGAGCCACAGGCTTCCTGTAATCCCTTCAGTTTTTCACTCAAGGCTAGTGCTCTACCACGTGAGTCACAACTCCACTTCCCAATCTTCACTGGTTCATTAGAGATAAAAGTCTCATGGACTTTTCTGCCCAGGATTTGAACCTCAATTCTCAGATCTCAGCCTCCTGAATAGCTAGAATTATACAAGTACAGGCCACCAGTGTCCAGCTGAAGACTTGCATTTAATATGATAGCCAAAACATGATTCTTTATTTAAATATAGAACCTTCATTTTCCTGTGTTTTGTTTAGGCAATAAATGTGTACAATTACAAACTCACCTGAATTCAGATGACAATATATATCAAGTACTACTAAGCAAAAGCCAGTGAGAGAAATACATAAAACTGGATAACTGATAGGATTTGTCATCAGGAAATAGGATCTTATCTTCCTATTCTAGCAGCCTTCACATGTTAATATTAAATCCAGTATTATCCAGAAGCCAATGCTTAGGAGTACATGCTAGCAAGCACTTGCTTTAGATTAAACAGAAGCACCAAGCACTTTTTACTCTAAAATTCCACCAATTCCTTAGTGACGATTCATTTAAATGAGGTGAAACCAAACTTCTCTCTCCTGTCTATCATCACTCCTGAGGTATATTAAAATTAGTTTGGAGGTGAGGGGGATTCTAGTGGCTCATACCTGCAGTCCTAGATATTCACAGAGCTGAGACCTGACGACTACAACTCAAAGCCAATCCGGGCAGAAAAGTCTGTGAGACTCCTGTCTCTCTCTAATTTACCAGTGAAGAATGGGAAATGGAGCTGTGGCTCAAGTGGTAGAGCGCACCAGTTTCGAGCAGAAAAGCCAAGGAAGAGCTCAAGGTCCTGAGTTCAAGCACTCACACAAAAGAAGAAAATTATTTTGGGTTTTGCCTACCATCATTTGCCTTGAAGTTTAGTCAACTATGCATGAAAAATGAGACACTTTAAATATTCCAGAAGATGTGCTCGCTTTGGCAGCACATATACTAAAATATTTCAGAAGATTACATTATCTTTTCTTGAGAACATTTTTTCTCACATTCATTAAAAAGGAAACCAAATCTCTTGATTAAGGATAGAGTTAATCCTCCACTAAATTTACAGATTTAAAACTTGTTTTGGTCAAGCCAGAACTCCCTGAATTAAAAAGAAGTACACAGCCACTGCTTTTATAGATAACAAATTTGCCCAGTAAAAGAAAGACTATAGATCTGACAGGGAAAAAATGGTATGCCTGAGACAAGATGAATTTTTACCATATTTCATTATAGAAGACCACAATGAAAGAAAAATGGCTTCATCATTCTCATTCTGGAGACCCTTGAGAGATGAAGGATAAAAAGAAGAAACCTCGGGAACTGGGTTCCCATTAATCACAGGGAGTGTCAGAGAGAATCAGGCAATCACAGCTGACAGTGGCTAATCACAATTATCAAGACCTTGTTAGCCATTGCCCCAGAGTTAAAGAGGATCATTTGTCTGGACAGGCTAGCAATCAGTTGCTTTGTACAGGCTACAACTTATAAGGCCAAGGTCAAGGTATGGTAATGGAAAATTTAGTGTGGATATTATAAGTCCTCCAGCACTAAACCTTATCTGAACAAGAATGCTACAAACTATCAACTAAAGACAAGTTTGTGGGAGATATATATTTATATATATATATATATATACACACATATATATTATATATATCAGAACTCAAAAATCAGAGTCAACTTCCTGATGGATGACACAGTATTCCAGAATAACCCAAAATAACCTAGACATGATTGAACTTTCTCCACTTGGTAAGAAGAGAATTGAATGTGCCCTGCCTTGACATACACAGTTAATTCTGCAAAGCAGCAAGCATCATAAAAGATAGACAGAGAGAAAAGGAGAGTGAGAAAGAGATACTTTGTTGAAGAAAGTTTATCTCATTTTTTCTCTTCTCTTGCTATGATTGAAAAGAACCTATGGCCTAAATAGAGAAAAGCTTACAAGAAGCAACTATCAGTTGACAATGGCCAACTCTGCCATAGTTTGGTTTCGTTTTGTAACTAATTGCACTACTTGTATTCAACTTCCCCAAATAAAAAATGTTCATTAACTCTTTTAAATTGTCAGGAAATGTAAGGAATAGGAAATCTAGACTAAGGCTGTATGAGTGGTACCTGTACCATTTTTCAACTTTTTTTTTGCCAACCCTGGGGCTTGAACTCAGGGCCTGAGCACTGCCCCTGAGCTTCTTTTGCTCAAGACTAGCACTCTACCAATTGAACCATAGTGCCACTTCTGGCTTTTTCTGTTTATGTGGTACTGAGGAATCAAACTTAGGGCTTCCTGTAGGCTACACAAGCACTCTACCACTAAGCCACAGTCCCAGCCCCCCATTTTTCAACTTTTCTGAATGGCTAAAAACATTCCAAAGTTAAAATATTGGAAAAAGACTAGCACATGGCTCATGTCTGTAATCCTAGCTACTTGGGAGGCAGAGAATGGGAGAATGGGAGCATTGCACTTCAAGACCAACACCAAAAGTTTTAGTGAACCCCATCTTAACCAATAACTAGCTGATACTGTGGTACCTGACAGTCATGTTCCTAGTTTTGTGAGAATCACAAATAAGAGGATTGAAGTCCAACCTTATGTCAAAAATAGCGAAGTCCAAAATGACTAGAGGCATGTTTCAAGTGGTAGAGCACCTGCCTAACAAGTGTGTAGACCTGAGTTCAAACTACAGAATTGTCAAAAAAAAGGAAAGAAACCTTTTCATAAATGATAATGCAGTGAAAATAGCTGTGGCTCAATTCATAAACACCTCATATACTCTATACATAGCTTAAGTAACTCTTACTTTTCTTTTTTTTTCTTTCTTTTTTTGGTCGGTCGTGGGGCTTGAACTCGGCCTGGGCACTGCCCCTCGGCTCTTCAGTTCAAGGTGAGCACACTCTACCACTTGAGACACAGTGCCATTTCTGGCCTTTTCTGTTTATGTGGTGCTGAGGAATCGAACCTAGAGCCTCATGCATGCAAGGCAAGCACTCTAACACTGAGCCTCCCAGCTCCTTATATTCTTGTAAAATAATTACTTGCATTTTTACTGACATAATAAATGTTTTCTAGTCTTATGTATATTAAAATTTTCCTACCTAACATTGTACCAACCAGAAACACATATGTCAGTATTTTTATATTGGTTACAATAAATATTCAACTAATGGTCTTACTTGTCCTTATTCGACAATTTCAAAAAATGTTGAAGCCAGGCGCCACTGGCTCACACCTATAATCCTAGCTACTCAGGAGGCTGAGATCTGAGAATCACGGTTCAAAGCCAGCTCTGGCAGGAAAGTCTGTGAAACTCTTTTTTTTTTTTTTTTGCCGGTTGTGGGGCCGGTCTGGGCACTGTCTTTCAGCTCTTCAGCTCAAGGATAGTGCTCTACCACTTGAGCCACAACACCACTTCCAGCTTTTTCTGCTTATGTGGTGCTGAGGAATCGAACCCAGGGCCTCATGTATGCAAGGCAAGCACTCTACCACTGAGCCACTTTCCCAGCCCCTCCTTGAAACTCTTATCTCCACTAAACCACCAGAAAACTGGAAGTGGTGCTATAGCTCAAGTGGTAGAGCACTAGCTTTGAGCTGAAGAGCTGAGGGACAGCGCTCAGGCGCAGAATTCAAGCCCCACGACCAACAAAAACAATTTTTTAAAAAAAAATTAAACAAAAGCACAAAACTCAAAATCATCTCTGATTATTGTCTTTAACATAGTCAAATCAGTGCCTTTAACATAGTCAAATCAGTTTTCTAAGTATTATATACCTGAAGAAGCATAGTTTAAGACCATGAAATATTTGATGTTTCATAATATTTATAAAATTAGTATTGTTTAGAAGTGTCAGAAGTTAAAGATGGTCTTCAAAAATCAATGGACAAGCTGAGTGCCAGTGGTTCACATCTGTAATCCTAGCTAGTCAAAAGGCTGAGATCTGGACTACTGTTTAAAGCCAGGAAAGTCCATGAGACTCTTATCTCCAATTAACCACCAAAAAGCTGGAAGTGGAGGTGTGGTTCAAGTGGTAAAGCATTAACCTTGAGCAAAAAAGTTCAGGGATAACACCTAGGCCTTGAATTCAAACTGCAGGACCAGCACAAAATAAAAATAAAAATTAACAAGTAAAATGGGTGCTGAAGCTCACACCTGTAATCCTAGCTACAGGCAGGTCCTAGTTCAAAGCCAGCCAGACCAGAAAAGTTTATGACTCCCTTCTTAACACATAGTTGGGCACAGAGGTATACACCTCCCATCCCAAACTCTACCCCTGCATTCCTTTGTAGAGCAACTGGGATCAGAGAGGTTGATGTTGAGCAATACACATTGGCCAAATACTTGATGGAATTATGTTGGAGTATGATATGGGATGGTGTACCTTCTCCTTCTCACATTGCAGCAGGAGCTTTTTGCTCACAACTAAAAAATATTGATGGTGGTAAATGGATGCTAACTCTACGCTATTTTACCCATCAAACAGTGAGGCTACCCTCTAATTACAAACCTCCCGATCTCCACCTCCCAAGTAGTTAGGTTACAGGCATGAGCCACTGGTGCCCAGCCCCTTTAGGATATTTTTGACAGTTGTGTGTGTAAGACATTGGAAGAGTTAGGGTCACTCAATAACTTCTTCAAAAAATTACAAAATACTTCATTCACCACGTGTTTTACTTTGGTAAGTATGGGCAGGCGCTGTCAGAAGAATGGCTAATCCTTCCCCTGCCTTTAACATTGGTGGAACACCTGTATTCTTGCCCGCCAATGCCCTGCTCCAGCAACTTCTGGTACATGGTTTGTACAAAGTCTCCCTTGAGAATGCCAGGGCCAGCTCTCTTTCTGACAGGCTGTTCTCACTATCAGATTTTGACTTGAGAAGTGGCCAAGTGAAAGATCTCAAAGCCAAAGAACACAGATTGTAAATCTTTCCATGTTGACTCCAGTCCAACCTTTCTCCTCCAAAATGTCACAGTCCTATTTCCTTTAATTGGGCTTCTTTGGAGTGTTTAAAATTTATGCTTGGGATTTTCCTAATAAAACTGCCTTCAGAGATTGATTGGCAATCTGGGAAGTGACTCATGCCTATAATTCTAGCTATCAGAGGATTATAGGAACTATAATCCTCATTTCAGGAAGCTGAGTTGGGGAAGACTGTGGTTCCAAGCCAGCAGAGGGAAAATGTTTGAAAGAGCCTATCCCAACAGAAAAGGTTAGATATGGTGGCACATGCCTATCATACCCATGGTAGTGGGAAGTATAAATAGGAGGTTCACAGTCCAAGCCAGGGTGAGAAATAAAAAAGATCCAATCTCAAAACAAAGCTGAGCAAAAAGAGGTGAACATATGACTCAAGCAGGCATATAGTCAAGTTCAAATGACAGTACTGCTATAAAGGAGAGGGTTTTTAATTTGAGTGATTAGTATATTATTATTATTATTATCAGAAACAAAACAAAGGTTTTTAATACATTCCAAGGTTGAAAATTGACAAAGCATGAAGACTCCCCAAGATTGTAATGCTTCAAGTCAAGTGTTACAGTGCATGCATATAATATCAATTTGCCCAAAAGGCTAAACTAAGAAGATCACTTGAGACTAGGAGTTTGACATCAGCTTAGACAACACAGTAATATCTTGGCCCAAAAAAGGAGGAGGGAGGGAAGGAGAGAGGACAGGAGGGAGGGAGGGAGGGAGGGAGAGGGAGAGAATGAGAGAGATGTACAGACAGACAGAGACAAAGACACAGAGACACAGAGACACAGAGAGAAAATGAATTATAATGCTTTACTTAAACCATGTTATGATTTTATTATTTAGGGTACATGTTATAAAGAACGATGAGGAGTATGAGATTGTATATGTGTGTGTATAGGTGGTCCTAGGGCTTGAACTCTGGGCCTGGGCTCTGTCCCTGAGTTTTTGTGCTCAACCCTAGTGCTCTACCATTTGAGCCATAGCTTTACTTCTGGCTTTTTGGTGGTTAATTGAAGATAAAAGTCTCAGACTTTCCTGCCCAGGTTGGCTTTGAATCACAGTCCTCAGATCTCAGCCTCCTGAGTATCTAGGACTATAGGTAAAAGCCACAAGTGCTTGGCAGGAGTATGAATCCTATCCTATTTGCAAACTAATAAGTTAGGCTGTGAACTGTTCCATGGATTCTAGCAGAAAATATATAAGGTGGTCAGAGATAAAGGTCATGATTAACTACAAGAGCTATGGTAGAACATTAGCATGTTTTTGTTCTAGTCCTTCAAGCTCTAATTCCTATCAAGTAGAGAGTGTGTAGACATCACCATCAGCCATCCATAACTAACTGGTTAGTGAGCTGAGGCTCACTAAGGTTCTTTCCAAGGCCATGATAGTGTCATATGTGACTTTAGCTAAAATGTTTGACATCTTTCCAAGTTTGATAATGACTGTTATAGAGAAAACTGTCAGCAGGGGCTGGGAAGGTGGCTCAGTGGTAGAGTGCTTGCCTTGCATGCATGAGGCCCTGGGTTCGATTCCTCAGCACCACATAAGCAAAAAGAAAAAAAGCTGGAAGTGGCGCTGTGGCTCAAGTGGTAGAGTGCTAGCCTTGAGCTGAAGAGCTGAGGGACAGTGCCCAGGCCCAGAGTTCAGGCCCCACGACCGGACCCAAAAAAAAAAAAAAAAAGAGATAACTGTCAGCAAAGTGGAGATAAATAACAAATCCATTATTCCATAATTGCAGCAACTATGAATAGCCTCATTTGGGTGGTCATCAGATCCCCATGAACTGTCAGTGATATTTCCTTAAATATTTGAAAGGCAGCCAGGCACTGGCATCTCACACTTATAATCCTAGCTACTAAAGAGGCTGAGATCTGAGGATCTCAGTTCAAAGCCAGCCTGGGAAGGAAAGTCCATTTGACCTTTATTGCAAATTAATCACCAGAAAACTGGAAATGGAGATGTGACTCAAAGTGGTAGAGTACTAGCCTTGAGCAATAAAACTCAGGCAGAGCTCCCAGGCCCTGAGTTCAAACCCCAGGACTAACACCCCCCCTCTCTCTCTCTCTCTCTCTCTCTCTCTCTCTATATATATATATATATATATATATAGTATTTATTATAGTTATTGTATACATATAAGTAATATTTTATATATATATATATATATATATATATATATATATGAACTAGCTTCTAGAGAAGCTATTCCCTTGTTCAATAATATCAAATGCCTAGGGATGGTAGAGAGTGTGAATGTCCATGGAATACCTGGATGACCAGCAATTTGTTGAATATCTTTTGTGATTAAGACAATAAAATCTATACCAATATTAAGCTGCAAATGGCATAGAAAGCCAAAGAGCTAAAACCATGATATGGATTAGTTTCAAAGACTAACAGAATGGTTGTAATCTGCTGCCCAGTCTAGAATTGAGATGTTGTAATCTGAAAAAAAAAAAAATGTGTCAACAGCAATGAGGCCCATAGGGATTCTATGGGTAACTCTGACATAGTTACTTTGTCAAGAGCAGGGAAGGGGAGGCCATGGGTAGTTCATGCGATGTGATATACAGGTAGCTTCTGCAAGCCTGTGGTGCAAGCTATATTGTCATATCCAGTGGATGATGCATTCCAATATAATGACAAGCTGAGTGATGCTTTTTGTTTTCTTTTCTTTTCTTTTCTTTCAGTAGTGGGATTTGAGTTCTTACACTTGCTAGGCAACAGTCCTATCATTTGACCCATGCCCTAGCTTCTTTGGCTCTAGTTTGTTTTTTTTTTTTTTTCAGATAAGGTCTCATGCATTAGCCCAGATCTGACCATAAATCACAATCTTCCCACCTCGCTGGCCTCATAGCTGGGATGACAGGTATATGTCACCACGCCCAGCTTGTTTTGAGATAGTCTTGCTAACTTTTGCTGGAGGTGACTGCAAACCTTGATCCTCCCATTTCCACTCCCTCCATGGTGTGGGTGGTATATCAGCAATGACACCAGGAAATTGACTTCTACTATGAGCATCTACATAAAGTAATTCACACAGTCCAATCAGCCCAGTTCTATTATCACATTTTATGCGCCCCCCCCAAAAAAAGTGCTTTGAACCTACAGTCTGTGGGTTTCCAAGTGAAAAACCAAACTCCTAGGCCAGTGGCTATAGTGAAAAAGTCAGTAAAACTATAACAAGCTTTAGAAAAGGTAATCTTGACAGGGCTGAGAACAGTTATGAGTTCTGCACAGTGGATGGAGCAACTTCAACCAGGTCTGGTTCTGCAGAGATGGATCTCAGGCTGAACAGTGTCCCACTCAGTGGATACTATCAGTGTTAAGTTTCCAAACCATCAACAAACTAGGCCAGGTATTTACAGGGTCTCTGTGACCACACACACCAGAAGCTTGGCTTCCAGCAGCAGAACAAGCAATGAAGCATCTTCAGAAGGATGCAGCCACTTTCTCTTCCAAAACTAAGATGCTACTATAGAGTCAGCTGTATTCTTAAATATGGTATTTCCATTTGACAATAACATTGGTCCTCTTTTCCTTGCCCTTGGATCCAGCTGATCCACCCAACAATACTACTTTCCTTACCAGAGTCACAGGCATGATGATCAGATTGGAAGAGTTATTTTTCAAAAAGGGATACTTCATGCTGGATGCAGGTGAGTCATGCCTGTCATCCTAGCTACTCAGGAGGCTAAGATCTGAGTATCACAGTTCAAAGCCAGCCCAGGCAGACAAATCCAAGACATTTATCTCAAATTAGCCAGCAAAAAGCTGGAAGTAGAGCTGTGGCCTAAGTGGTAGAGTCCTACGCTTGAGCAGAAAAACCTAAGGGATAGCACTCAGATCCTGAGGTCAAGCCCCAGTGCCAGCACAAAAAGGAGAGGAGGATTACTTACTTCAAATCTAAAATATACCTAGAACTCAAAAAATTAAATCCCCCAACAACAAATCCTCAAAGAAACAACTGCCCAATAAATAAGTGGGCTAAGGACTTACAGAGAAACTTCTCTGAAGAGGAAAGGATGGCCAATAGACACATGAAAAAATGCTCAAGCTCCCTAGCCATAAAAGAAATGCAAATCAAAACAACATTGAGATTCCACCTCACCCCAGTTAGAATGGCTATAATCAAGAACTCTGACAACAACAGATGCTGGAGGGGCACCCAGCTGCATTGTTGGTGGGAGTGTAAACTTGTTCAACCACTTTAGAAAGCAGTACAGAGGTTCCTCAAAAGACTCCACATAGAGCTCCTCTATGACCCAGCAATCCCACTTTTGGGTATTTACCCGAATGATCACAAACAAGACCATACTAAAGCTACCAGCACAACTATGTTTATTGCAGCATTATTTACCATAGCTAAGATATGGAACCAACCCAGATGCTCCTCATTAGATGAATGGATCAATGTGGTACACATGCACAATGGAATTCTATGCCTCCATCAGAAAGAATGACATTGCCCCATTTGTTAGGAAATGGAAAGACTTGGCCCAAAGAAACATAGGTCCCATGGTTTCCCTTATTTGCAATAACTAGTATATGTCTGGACAAGCAGAAACAGTCAGATAAGGGACTGGGAAGGTGGCTCAGTGGTAGAGCGCTTGCCTTGCATGCCAGAGGCTCTGGGTTCGATTCCTCAGCACCACATAAGAAAAAAGAAAAAAGCCGGAAGTGGCGCTGTGGGTCAAGTGGTAGAGCGCTAGGATTGAGCTGAAGAGCTGAGGGACAGCGCCCAGGCCCAGAGTTCAGGCCCCACGAACTGACCAAAAAAAAAAGAAACAGTCAGATAAGTTGATGTTAGGCAAAATGAACCCCAAGATAAGGACTCAAATGCTTTTTCTTTCTTGTTTCTAACATAGTTATAAGATTATTTCTTTGTTGCTTTGTATGTCCCTCCCCCACAGTATAACCCCTGTTTTCACTGTATTTATATTGGATAAATTGGGGAGGGGAAGGGAAAAAACAAATTGTTTAAATAGGGATATAGGTGGACCCATTGCAACAATGAGATGTGCAAGACATTATGTCGAAAAAACAAACTTTACAACTTTGGCTCGAGGGGGGATGTTGGGGGTAGAGGGCCTGCGGGGGAGAGATGGGAAGGGATGGTAAGAAGAAACAAAGGAGGAGGCAACAATGCTTGATAAGAAATGTACTCATTACCTTCCTCATGTACTTGTAACCCCTCAATAAAAAAAAGTCATATTAAAAGGATGAGTCTAAGCCAGACGTCAGTGACTCATGCCTGTAATCCTAGCTACTCAAGAGGCTGAGATCAAAGCCAGCCTGGGCAGGAAAGTCCATGAGACTCTTTTTTTTTTTTAAGAAAATGAATCTTATGTTCCTCCAAAGTCAAACTTTTCTTTTGTTTTTTTGTGTTGTTTTGTTTTTTTGTTTTTTGCTTTTTTTTGTTCGTTTTTTGTGGTTTTGTTTTTGTTTTTGTTTTTGTTCCATGAGACTCTTATCTCCAATAAACCACTCAAAACCGGAAGTGGTGCTGGAAGTGGTGCTGTGGCTCAAGAGGTCGAGTGCTAGCCTTGAGCTGAAGAGCTGAGGGATAGCACCCAGGCTGAGTCTATTTCTCTTAGGGAGCACTTACAGATAGAAGAGTCTTACTTATGCAACTGGTTAAATCATTAGTCACAGACAAAGTTCCAATGAGTCACTTTGATTTTTTTTTTTTTTTTGGTCGGTCCTGGGGCTTCAACTCTGGACCTGGGCGCTGTCCCTCAGCTCTTCAGCTCAAGGCAAGTGCTCTACCACTTGAGCCACAGTGCCACTTCTGGTTTTCCAGTGGTTTATTGGAGATAAGAGTCTCAGGGATTTTGCTGTCTGAGCTGGCTTTGAACCACAATCCTCAGATCTCAGCCTCCTGAGTAGCTAGGATTATAGGCGTGAGCTACCAGCACCTGGTTAGTCAATTGGATTCTTGGGACTCATAAGTACCAGCACTTCTCTATGTGCACTGTTATAGTCTAAATATGAAATATGAAATGTCCCATCATTGAGGGTTCTGAGAAGTGACTGGAGAAGTAGGAGAGGAAGCTTAGTTGGAAGAAGTGTGTGAACCAAGACATATATATATATATATATATATATATATATATATAATCTATTAATTAAAATTAATTTAACTACTATAAAACATTGATTATGGGGCTGGGAAGGTGGTTCAGTGGTAGAGCGCTTGCCTTGCATGCATGAGGCCCTGGGTTCGATTCCTCAGCACCACATAAGCAAAAAGAAAAAAGCTAGAAGTGGCGCTGTGGCTCAAGTGGTAGAGCGCTAGCCTTGAGCTGAAGAGCTGAGGGACAGTGCCCAGGCCCAGAGTTCAGGCCCCACGACCGGACCCAAAAAAAAAAAAATTGATTACATTTTTTTAAGTTAGATAATCAGTTTCAAGAGGAGTACTCGGGTTATTTAACTTTGTTTTTAAATGGCTGCATCAGAAAAAAAATCTATTTTTTTAATTAAAACATTTCATCACTTTTTAAAAGTGTTTTTTTCTATTTGAGTTGGTAAATTATTGTTTTACAGACTGTTGACTTGTACTTTCCTAAAGAGAAAATATGCCTTTTTACTAGAAAGCTATAGCACCACTTTAGGCTTTTTCTGCTTATGTGGTTCTGAGGAATCGAACCCAATGTATGCAAGGCAAGCACTCTACCACTGAGCCAACTTCCCAGTCCAAAGCTCTCAGTCTTAACTTGTTAGCTTGCAAGCTCATATGAGTAAAAGCTCAAACTCTTCACTGTTCTCGTCAGTTTTGGTGATAAAAAATTAGAATGGGATGTTGACAGTTGTGGTCATATAGAAAGAATAGGTCAGTTTTGGAAATGAGACAACTGTCTAGGATTTAGTGGTAAGTAAACAGTTTTTTCCATGTACTGGATAAGTTAGAGGAATACGGATCCCTTCTCCCCTCCACCTCCTAGGCGAGTGGTTAGCTGATAGGCAGTGGAAGCCAGAAAGAAACTGCCTAAATGGTACTTTGGTTGTTGCTTATGCTCCTCTAGGTAGGAGGAGGAGGGATTGAATGACACTGTGTCCACAGGCTTCATTGTCCTCGAAGGGCACTGTGGATGTGTCTTAGCTAAAGAATCCTCAAATCTGAAATAAGGTCAGAAGTGAGGAACATTCTACATGGCAAGTTCCAGACAGCGCCCAGGCCCAGAGTTCAAGCCCCACCCACGACTGGCAAAAAAGCACAAACAAAAAAACAAAACAAAACATAGAGTTTTATAGATGTTGGCAGAAAACATGAGGTTCTCAAATCACAGGAAAAGGGCCAAGGTGGTAATAAAGCTTTTGTTATGGTTGCTAAGCACCAATACCCACAGGGCAATGCAAAGGGTGATGTCTGTACATGTGATGGTTTGCATGTAATAGAGAAGTCTCGAGCATACAGCATACATACATCTTCTACCTTCTTGATTCATTTCAGCTCTGGACAGCATTTTAAAATAAAAGCAGTCTGCATTTTTTGTGCTGCTGTTGTTATGCCAGCACTGGGCTAAATTCACTGCCTCCTACTCACTTGGCATTTTCCCTCAAGGCTGACACCCTACCACTTGAGCCATGCCTCCACTTCTGGAATTTTGCTGATTACTTGGGAGATGAGTCTCTCAGACTTTTCTGTTTTGGACTTCCTTTGAATCAGGTTTCTTAGATTTAAGCCTCCTGAGTAGCTAGAATTATAGGCATGAGCCACACACACCAGGCTTACACTTTCCTTTTCAGAAAGTAGAAATTCTATTCCCATTATTAATTACTAACAAATAGGCCAGAAACGTAACACCAGTCCATAGGATGATAGTTTCCTCTCAGTGGACATAGTCCTGTTCTCTAACTGCCAAAAGTCTTCTAAGGCCAAACTTTTCTTCCATATCTCACAGGTCAGCATTCATGATCACTAGCCATACATTAACAATTGGATGGATTTCAGCAGAATGGGGGTGAATTAAGGATTTTTAGAAGGCCAAGAAGGTGATGTGGATACCCATTGCAACTAATGATTCTCACCTGATCTGTCTCAGTTCACCAGAGGGATAATGAGCACCCACTTGTCAGTAGATCTTACTGAGGACAATGGAGAAACAGCAAAGCTAAACACTAATTGAATAAATCCTAAGTCTTCATATTCATTATTCTGCCTGAAAGTATGAATACAATACAGCTCACATATAACCATACTTAATTTTTATCTACTTCAAAACTTAAATACATACCATGCTTACTACTCCATTCTAATTGTGATGGTATCAATGGACTTTAAAGGTCTATTGTTTGAGACTTCTGGACTAGAAAGCACTTCAAAAGATCTAGGGCCCAAAAAATCTGAATTTTTAAAGATTCAAAAAACTTTGGTGAAAAAGCATCTTAAAATATATAATGCATATTTTGTTTTTAATTATCAGAACTTTTATGTTCAGAGACAGATTAAGATATACACTAAGCCGGGTGCCCATGGCTCACACCTGTAATCCTAGCTGCTCAAGAGGCTGAGATCTGATGATTGTGGCTCAAAGCAAGCCCGGGCAGGAAAGTCCATGAGACTCTTACCTCCAATAAACCACTAGAAAATTGGAAATGGCACTGTGGCTCAAGTGATAAAGCGCTAGCCTTGAGCTGAGGGACGGTGTTCAGGCCCAGAGTTTAAGCCCTACAACCAACAACAACAAAAAAGATATACACACTTACTGCAGGCAGTGGTGGCACATACCTATAGTCCCAGAACTTGGGAGGCTGAGACAATTGAGAATTCAAGGCTAGTTTATGCTACATGGCAAGTTCCAGACCAGCCTGAATCAGAATGAAAGAGCAACAGAGACCATAATTATGTAAATACATATATATGTATGTGTATTATATATGTGTGTGTGCATGTGTGTATTTATTACTTATCTGGTTCCTCAATCAACTCTGAACTAAACTACTAGAGCAATATTTAATCATAAAGAAAAAATACACTTCTAAATTGACTTTTTTTTCCTTTTTGGATTTAATGAGTTTACATCAAAAATTAGGTAGTCATTTTACATCTAAGGAATAAAAATCTTTAAAAAAAATACAAAGAGTGCAAGGATTTGAACCAAGTTTACACTTTTTTAAAACAATTCATCTCATTACATCACAATGTGCAAATACATTCGCAGCACCTATTACAATCATGGACCTAAATTTCAGGAAGAACATACATTGCTAATAGTATCTCCATGGAAACTGATCCCTTCTAGTCAAAACTCTACTTTGTATCTAAGCATCCCTGAATAAATCTACTTAACCAACCTCGGTCACAGAACCAGCACTAAAGTCTCATGGAAGTAAATCCACATAAGAATTAAATATTTAAAAGGTGAAATGTTCTTTATATTAATTTTAGCAAGATCTTTTTCTTTGTCATTGCTAAGAAACACTTTAGTAGTTTTAAATCAAAAGCTGTTAAGAATCTAGATAGCTAAAACTGAACTCCTGAGTTCAAGCTTACAGGTAAGTCTTTTGTGTAAAATATCCTCCCTCCCTCTCCCCCTGCCCCAAATCATGTATTGTTTCTTACAAAACTTTGGTCAAGAGTAGAAATATACCCAGGCAGGTGTATATGTCATTACAATTGCAAGAACAATAGAGCCCAACTAATGACCTTGGATTTCAAAAATAGAAGGCAATTAAAATGTACTCAAAGTTACATTAAGAAAAGCTTTCACAGGGTCTTTTTGAAATAGTCACAAAGGTTAAGAAAATACTGATATCAAAGTACAAATGACTACAATGTTAAAATAGACAAAAGCTACTATACAAGAGCCTCTTTTAAAATTAAAAATAAAGAACACAACACATGAGTCAGGATGCTTTTTCCTGTTCTACTCATGGAAATTTAGTCTTTATATTGTGAAGGTTGGTGATGTTGACGTCCAGTAGAGTTTCTTGTGGCATCAGATCAAATCTTATTCCAACTTTGTAGAGTGAGTCTTCTCCCAAGGAACCTCTGGATCCTGGTCTTGTTGTGGTCACTGTACAATTTCAAAGTAGTGCAGAATAGCCATGATGTGCTGGGGCATAAACACGTACCCAGTGTAGAGAGCCATCCCCACAACAGACACCAGCATAGAATCTGAGTTCTAGTTAAGGAAACTCACTTATTTCAGTGTATCCAAAACAAAATCCCACCCTTTTTCAACAACCACTTTGTGTTAGTGTTTTTCAGATATATCAAGTATTTATAAAGAACTAACAGTGCTGGTACCGGTGGCTCACACCTTTAATCCTAAACCACTCAAGATGCAGAGTAAGGTAGAGGATCACAAGCATCCCAGGCAGATAAATCTGAGAGACTTTTATCTCAAATGAACCAGCAAAAAGCTGGAGTAAAGGCATGGCTCAAGTGGTAGAGATGGTCAGCTATGAGCAAGAAAGCTGAATAAGAGTTCCATACTGAGTCCAAGTCCCAAAAGAGACTTAAAGAATGATAATGATAGCCACTAACAACTGTGTCTAGCAACAATCCAAGTTTAAGTTTTTTTGTAGTTCATTTTATCTTACTATCACCCTACAAGATAGTGTTTTTCTATTAGAGTCTATTAGACTAGTTACAACTAAGCAAAGAAAGTATTGCTTTTCTTTTTTTTTTTTTTTTTTTTTTTTTTTTGTCCATTGTGGGCCTGAACTCTGGGCCTGAGCGCTGTCCTCAGCTCTTCAACTCAAGGCTAGCGCTCTACCACTTGAGCCACAGCGCCACTTCAGATCTCAGCCTCCTGAGTAGCTAGGATTAGAGGCATGGCCCACTGGCACTCAGCCAGCCCACTTTTCAATTTAAGAAACAAATGTGTGGCTGGGAGCAGATAGCTCATGCCTGTAATCTTAGCTATTCAGGAAACTGAGATTTTAGGATCGAGGTTCAAAGCCAGCCCAGACAAGAAAAGTGTGAAACTCTTATCTCCAACAAACCACCAGAAAACCAGAAATGGCAATGTGGCTCAAGTGGTAGAGTGCTAGCCTTGAGCTGAAGAGCGGAAAGAAAGAAAGAAAGAAAGAAGGAAGGAAATAAAGAAAGAGAGAAAGAGAGAGAAAGAGAGAGAAAGAGAGAAAGAGAGAGAGAGAAAGAGAGACAGAAAGAGAGAGAGAAAGAGAGAGAAAGAAAGAAAGAAAGAAAGAAAGAAAGAAAGAAAGAAAGAAAGAAAGAAAGAAAGAAAGAAAGAAAGAAAGAAAGAAAGGAGGGAGGGAGGGAGGGAGGGAGGGAGGGAGGGAAGGAAGGAAGGAAGGAAGGAAGGAAGGAAGGAAGGAAGGAAGGAAGGAAGGAAGGAAGGGAGAAGAGAGGGGGAGGGAGGGAGGGAGGCAGGGAGGGAGAGAGGGAGGGAAAAGAAAAGAAAAAGAAATATGTGGCTGGGAGCAGATAGCTCAAGCCTGTATTCTTAGTTATTCAGGAAACTGAGATCTGAGGATCATAATCAGCTGGGGCAAGAAAGTACATGAGGCTGGGCACTGGTAGCTCACACCTGTAATCCCAGCTATTCAGGAGGCTGAGAGCAGAAGCTCAGAGTTCAAAGCCAGTCTGGGGCAGGATAGTCCATGAGACATTTATCTCCAATTAACCACCAGAAAACTAGAAGTGGAGCTGTAGCTCAAAGTGGTAGAACCTTAGCCTTGAGCAGAAAAGTTCAGGGACAGTGTCCAGACCCCAAGTTCATGCCCAGTTCAGGTATCAAATGACAAAAAAGAAAAAGAAAGAAAGAAAGTACACGAAAGCTGGGAAGGTGGCTCAGTGGTAGAGTGCTTGCCTTGCATGCATGAGGCCCTGGGTTCGATTCCTCAGCATAAGCAAAAAGAAAAAAGCCGGAAGTGGCGCTGTGGCTCAAGTGGTAGAGCGCTAGCCTTGAGCTGAAGAGCTGAGGGACAGTGCCCAGGCCCAGAGTTCAGGCCCCACGACTGGACCCAAAAACAAAACAAAAAAAAAAGAAAAGAAAAAGAAAGAAAGTCCACGAGACTCTGTCTCCAAGTAAGCTGTAAGTAGATCTGTGGCTCAAGTGGTAGAATGCTCACATTGAGCAAAGAAACTCAGAGACAGTACCCAGGCCCTGAGTTCAGGCACAAAAAAAAAAGGAAAAAAATGTGTATAATAAAATTGTAGGTAAGACCACAAAAGGCCTAGCAACTTAATTTAAGCAGTAAGAAAAATGTATGATCTAAGAACTTTAGGATTAGACTATAACAAGGCTTAATGTTATGAAATTAGGTAAAGCTAAAATCAATCATGCACTAGTTATCATTTGCAGTGTCAAAAACTTATTACCACTACTAAAAATTATTACTATTGCCACTATTTGTAACAGCTTCACATAAAAGTCAGCTTGTTCACTTAAGGTGGCCTCGGTCTTTTCTTCTCTTTACGAAAGAACTGAAGCCACAGACAGGCAAATCAACCAGGGGCTCCCTCTAAGGTCACAGTAAATATTAGTAACAAAACATCTGAAAAACTAGGATTGCCGTTGTGAACTCACAAAGCAATGCTAAGAGGAAAGCAATGCTATGGGCTGGGAAGGTGGCTCAGTGGTAGAGCACTTGCCTTGCATGCCTGAGGCCCTGGGTTCGATTCCTCAGCATCACATAAGCAAAAAGAAAAAAGCCATAAGTGGTGCTGTGGCTCAAGAGGTAGAGTGCTAGCCTTGAGTTGAAGAGCTGAGGGACAGCGCCCAGGCCCAGAGTTCAGGCCCCACGACTGGCCAAAAAAAAAAAAAGAAAGAAAGCAATGCTTTCTGAACTGGAGCCATCTTGGATTCATTTGTTCACTAATTCATTCACATTCCTTGTCTCTATCAGACTTTTCACTCCGTCCCTCCTTTCTTACCTACCTCCCTCCTCTTCCTTCCCTATCTTTCCTTTTATACTTCTTTTCTCTCTCATATCCTTCCATTCTACATACTAGTAGTCTTAAATAGCAAACATTTTTAGGAGAAGATAGGGTTTAAACAGTGTACTTACTATAATATTTGTCTAAAGTTCAGCTGACAATCTCTTCCAGCTAACATTATCTTGTTTAGCCATTACAGCTTTCCTATGAGATGTTTATTGTGGCAAGTACTCATCAACAGCTGATAAAACATTTGAGTGGTTTGTCCAGGAAGCTGTTTGTAGACACAGAGATCAAACCAAGACTCATCCAGCAAAAGTGGGTGAACATCTCCTATAATCAACTTCTTAATTCACATTTTAATCCCTCCTAGTTCTATTCTTCCAGAAACTGCAAACTTCTATGTACCACCTAATTTAAGACAAACAGAAAAGTACATACTTGCTGTTTCCCCATCATGCCACGTGTTTGATGGCTGACCATCACAACCATCCTACACTCACTCCCACAGCACGCCCCACCCGAATTGCACACAGATTCTAAGGTCACCAGGGCCTTCTGTCAAATCCAATGACTATCCAAATTGATACTTAGTCATTCCTCTTCAAAATGCTTCTCTAGAGCGTTCTTCACATCTCTGACAATTTTCTCCCCACCCACCTCTGGCTCTTTTCTCCTGCATTATTCTTTCAAATAGTTCCTACTACTACAGCAGCCAAGGATACATCAGCTAGTGACTAAGCACATCCACTGTGCTACTTTGCCATGACAACTTGCCAGTACTCCAAGCTATCCCCCAACACACTTCCACATATAGCCATGCTACATGAGTCTCTGCAAACAATGTTATGTGGGTTCATATGGTTGTCTTTGCTTAGTGCTTAATAACCACATGTGTAAGAATAATAGTGGTGGGGCTGGGAAGGTGGCTCAGTGGTAGAGTGCTTGCCTTGCATGCCTGAGGCCCTGGGTTTGATTCCTCAGCACCACACAAGCAAAAAGAAAAAAGCCATAAGTGGTGCTGTGGCTCAAGAGGTAGAGTGCTAGCCTTGAGCTGAAGAGCTGAGGGACAGCACCCAGGCCCAGATTTCAGGCCCCACGACCGGACCCAAAAAAAAAAAAAGAATAGTGGTGGACACAACTTTTGTTTTGTGAATATCTATTGTGTGCCAGTCACCATGTTAAGTAACATCCCTGACATCAGAAGCAATAGAACTCATTCTAAACCACATAAACTGATTCCAAATATCTGTGTTCTTTATCACTAAACTACAATATCTTCCCATATATACAAAGTCTAGTAAAACTGAGGCTTTTTTATTTTTTGCCAGTCCTGGGGCTTGAACTCAGGACCTGGGCACTGTCCCTGAGCTTCTTTTTGCTCAAAGATACTATTCACCACTTGAGCCACAACACCACTTCTGGCTTTTTCTGTTTATGTGGTACTGAGGAACAGAACCCAGGGTTTCATGCATGCTAGGCAAGCATTCTACCACTAAGCCACATTCCCAACCCCATTAGTTATTGCCTGCAGAGGCCTTCTCCAGCATTCACATTTTTCTAACTTTCCCCATTCTCCCAGCAGAACCAACTACTCTCCAATGTTCACAAAGCTTTGTTCATTTAATTTTATGTATTTATTATAGCTAGACTATCAACTCCTGGAACACAGAAACACATTTTTATTTTTTATAGCTCCATGATCTAACAATACTTGCTCAATAAAAATTTAATAAAGAGATTTCTCAGCCAGATGTTAGTGGCTTCATTCCTGTAATCCTAGCTATTCAGGAGGCTGAGCCCTGAAGACGGCAGTTCAAAGCCAGCCAGGGAAGACAAATGTGAGAGACTCCTATCTCCAATTAACCAACAAAAACCCAAATGTGAACTGGGAGAGAACAAAAGAAAGGGTGATATTGTCCAAAAAAGCAATGTACTCATTACCTAACTTATGAAATGGTAACCCCTCTGGACATCACCTATGTCATAATAATAATGACAATTTTAAAACATATTTAATTTTTTTAAACTGAATGTGGAGCTGTGACTCAACTGGTAGAGAACCAGCCTTGAGTGAAGAAGCCAAGCAAGTGTGTGAGGTCCTAAATTTAAGCCCCAGTACCAACACAAAAACTAACAAAACTAAAAAGAAACAGTATGATACTGGAGAAACCTGAGTTTGGGTTATATGTCATCCTTGCTGTGTCAAAAAATCTGGATCATCAATCTTCTCATCTATAAAAGGTGTGTATACATCCCTTCTTTTTTCAGGGTTGACATGAGAACTACAAATCAAATCTATTCTGCATCACAAGGGAACATAATCCTTGCTAAAAACATTCTTCAAGGCTTTGAGCATGTGAGGTGACATCACACCTCAGACCTATGTTTTAGACTACCCGAAGTTAAACTGCTACTAATCTGTTATTTTTTTTGGAGGGGGGGACGGTCCAGTCGTGGGGCCTGAACTCTGGGCCTGGGCGCTGTCCCTCAGCTCTTCAGCTCAAGGTTAGCCCTCTACCACTTGAGCCACAGCGCCACTTCTGGCTTTTTTCTTTTTGCTTATATGGTGCTGAGGAATCGAACCCAAGGCCTCGGGCATACAAGGCAAGCGCTCTACCACTGAGCCAACTTCCCAGCCCCTAATCTGTTATTAATCTACATTGTAATCATGGGAAGCCATCACCTTCTATAATACAAAATTTCCCTTCATTAATATTTTAGGATCTAGGGCTGGGAAGTTGGCTCAGTGGTAGAGCACTTGCCTTGCATGCCTGAGGCCCTAGGTTTGATTCCTCAGCACCACATAAGAAAAAAGAAAAAAGCCGGAAGTGGTGCTGTGGATCAAGCGGAAGAATGCTAGCCTTGAGCTGAAGAACTGAGGGACAGTGCCCAGACCCACAGTTCAGACTCCAAGACCGGACCCAAAAAATAAATAAATAAATAAATAAAAATTTTATATATATATATATATATATATATATATATATATATATATATATATATATATATATATGTATGTATGTATGTATGTATGTATTTTAGGATCTAATTTACTTGAAGAGAAATTTAGGTGAGCACCTCTCATCCTTCAAACCATTCTCTATTGGCAATACATACAAAGAAAAAAACACAAAAATCAACCAGTGTTATATAATGTAACATATGAAACTCTGTTGCTTATATATCAGTAACTATAAATAAGCTATAGATTTATACTCTAGAGGGGTCTCTGTGACTAAAGCAATTTAATAAAATCTCAAAAACTAAAAAATGAAGATAGGCCAGGCAATGGTGGCTCATGCCTATAATCAAAGCTACTCAGGAGGCTGAGCTCTGAAGACTGAGGTTCAAAGCCAGCTAGGGCAGAGAAGTTCATGAGACTCTTTATCTCCAATTAACCACCAAAAACCTGGAAGTAGGGCTGTAAGTCAAATGGTAGAACATTAGCCTTGAGTTAAAGTTTCAGGGACAACATCCTGGTATTCAAGAAAGGAGTTCAAGTCTCAGGGAAAGAGAAAAGAAAGCAAGGAAGGAAGGAAGGAAGGAAGGAAGGAAGGAAGGAAGGAAGGAAGGAAGGAAGGAAGGAAGGAAGGAAGGGAGGGAGGGAGGGAGGGAAAGGAAAGAAAGAAAGAAAGAAAGAAAGAAAGAAAGAAAGAAAGAAAGAAAGAAAGAAAGAAAGAAAGAAAGAAAGGAAGGAAGGAAGGAAGGAAGGAAGGAAGGAAGGAAGGAAGGAAGGAAAAAGAAAGAAAGAGACAGAAAAGGAAGGCAGGAAGGCAGGCAGGCAGGAAGGAAGGAAGGCAGGAAGGAAGGAAGGAAGGAAGGAAAGAAGGAAGGAAGGGAAAAAGAGAGGGAGGGAAAGAAGCCAGGCATCCGTGGCTCACCCCTGTAATCCTAGCTACTCAGAAGGCTAAGATCTGAGATCATAGTTTGAAGCCAGCCAGAGCAGGAAAGCCTCTGAGACTTGTAACTTCAATTAAGCACACCACCACCCCAAAAAGAAGTCAAACTATGGTAGAGTACTAGCCTTGAGAATAAAAACTCAGGGGGCTGGAAAGGTGGCTCAGTGGTAGAGTGCTTGCCTTGCATGCATGAAGCCCCGGGTTCAATTCCTCAGCACCACATAAGCAGAAAAAGCCAGAAGTGGCACTATGGCTCAAGTGGTAGAGCACTAGCCTTGAGCTGAAGAGCCGAGGAACAGCACCCAGGCCCAGAGTTCAGGCCCCATGACCGGACCCAAAAAAAACAAAAAGCTCAGGGACAGCAGTTCATGCCCCAGGATCATCACACAAAAAAAAGTTTTTTGTTTTTTGTTTTTTAAAAAAAAAAAAGGACTGTTCTGTTTTGTGTTATTATGACTCACCACTACCACCAAATTTAAAAGTGCTTAAGAAGACAGAATGTAAGCTGGGCCTTTGCACCAGCTGTAAATGTAAGTACCTAATAAAACAGGTTCTTCATGTATCATTCTAGAACAGAGCAGGTAATGTACCAGAATATGTGCAGATCCTAAAGATAAATACTTGGTCAAGATGACAGGCATCGTGGCTCACGCCTATAATCCTAACTACTCCGGAGACTGAGATCTGACAATTGTGGTTCAAAGTCAGCTTGGGCAGGAAAGGCCAGTGAGACTCTTATCTACAATAAACCACCAGAAAACCAAAAGTGGCGCTGTGGTTCAAGTGGTAGAGCACTAGCCTTGAGCGGAAGAGGTGAGGGACAGCGCCCAGGCCCAGAATTCAAGCCCCACAACCTACAAAAAAAAAAAAAAAAACTTGGTCAAGGGCTGAATGAACAATTCACAGTTACTTATAACCTGGACATAACAAATATTTCATAAGTTTAATATATATATAAGCAAATTCAGGTAAAACCATATAGTAGTATGTTGCTTCTGTTTCTTTGGAGATTCCTAACTAATCATAAGCCAAGTTTCTAGCTACATAAGAAAAATAATTGCATATTAAAGGCTAACCTCAACCCTAATCCCAGCAATTTTGAAAAAAAAACAAAAAGAAACTCCATGAGGAAATGTTTTCTTTTTTATGTAAGTACTGTACATCAGAAGAGACAGCTAGCTACAAACATTTCCTGTCCCAAACAGCAATTCCACAGTTAGCATTTGTGCCTTATTGACAAAACTTCAGGAAACTCAAAAGCAGTTTTTACTAGGAAAAATTTGGAGATCTTTGTTCCAGAGGGTATGGATTATACCTCTTCATTAAACTAAATAATAACAATGTTTTACACAATCCAAATTTTGATGCTTAGAACAACCATCAATCCTGATAAAATTGTTTTAAATGAATGAGGGAATAAAGGAGAGGCAGGGGGCGAGGTTGACGTGACACCTTTATATGCATGTGTGGAAATAAGAAAACACTACCACTACCATGCAACTAATATATTTTTTTAATTTAAAAAAAAAATAATTGCAGATGGGCACCGGTGGTTCATACCTGTAATCCTAGTTACTCAGGAGGCTGAGATATGAGGATAGCAGTTCAAAACCAGTATAGGCAGGAAAGTCCATGAGACTCATCTCCAATTAACCACCAGAAAACTGGAAGGGGTGCTGTGGCTCAAGTGGTAGAGTGCTAGCCTTGAGCTGAAGAGCTGAGGGACAGCGCCTAGGCCCAGAGTTCAAGCCCCACAACCGGAAAAATAATTAATTAATTGCACTCATCACATCAGAAAGGTAAACTGACTTTTAAAGCAATCCAATATTGCCAGGCATCAATGGCTTGCGCCTATAATTCTAGCTGCTCAGGAGGCTGAAATCTGCGGATTGCAGTTCAAACCCACCCTAGGAGACTCATCTCCAATTAACCACCAGAAAAACCTCAAGTGGTACTGTGGCTCAGAGTAGTAGAGTGCTATCCTTGTGCAAAAAAGCTCAGGGACATTGCCCAGGCCTAGAGTTCAAACCCTATGACCAACAACAACAAAACAAAACAAAAAAAATCCAATCTTGTATTAGTCAATTTCTTTTCAGTAAAACCAGTTGTAAAATACTACTTATTCATGGAAATACTCCAAAGTTTTGATAAATATACTCTAAGGAACCAATTTTTTTTTTTTTTTTGCCAGTCCTGGGGCTTGAACTCAGGGCCTGGGCACTGTCCTTGAGCTTCTTTTGTTCAAGGCTAGCACTCTACCACTTTAGCCACAATGCCAATCCTGGCTTTTTCTGTGTCTGTGGTACTGAAGAATCGAACCCAGGACTTCATGTACACAAGGCAAGCACTCTATCACTAAACCACATTCCCAGCCCTAAGGAAACATCTTAAAGAGAAGCTGGGGACAGCATGTGACAACATATTTATCAGAAGCCGCTGACTGAAAAGCAATCAACGCTCTAAGTCAAAGCATTTGCTAGCTTCAAGCAATCTCTCGTCCTTCCACAGTACTGGGGTTTGTACGCAGGTCTTCACACTTGTTAGGCATGCTTTATCACTTTAAGCCACACTTCCAGTCCTTCCCTTTGGTTTTTTGGGGGTTTTTTTGTTTTATTTTGGTTTTGGGTTTTGGTTGTGGGGCTTGAACTCGGCTTGGGCGCTGTCCCTGGGCTCTTCAGCTCAAGGCTAATACTCTACCACTTGAGCCACAGTGCCACTTCCGGTTTTCTGGTGATTTATTGGAGGTAAGAGTCTCATGGACTTTCCTGCCTGGGCTGGCTTTGAACCACGATCCTCAGATCTCAGCCTCCTGAGTAGCTAGGATTACAGGCATGAGCTACCGATGCCAAGCCATTTTGGTTATTTTTGAGATAGAATCTTATTTGTTTTTCCTAGGCTAGCCTGGACTGTAATTCTATTAACACACTCCACCAAAGCTAGGACAACAGACACAAACCACCACACTCTGCTTTTCCTGTTGAGATGGTTTCTCTCAAAAACTTCTGTTGAAGCTGGAACTGCAATCTTCCCAACCTCAGTCTCAGTAGCTGGGGTAACAGGTGTGAGCCGCTAGCACTTGGCCCAGAAAAATCTCTAGTACTCTAACTTTTCTCTACGACCTCAAAAAACTGGGGAATATCCCCAGCAGCAATGCTTAAAATTGGGGGTTTTTTCCTCAAATGTATCAACTACCCCTTGATACATTTCTAATCACGCTATATTAAAGCAGTGGATGATATTAGTACTGCTAGAGTCTGGTGAATGACAATCAATTTGGTACCACATCAGAAGTTAGTGTTTAAGAAGTAAAACCCAGGGCTGGGAAGGTGGCTCAGTGGTAGAGCGCTTGCCTTGCATGCTCAAGGCCCTGGGTTCGATTCCTCAACACCACATAAGCAAAAAGAAAAAAGCCGGAAGTGGCGCTGTGGCTCAAGTGGTAGAGCACTAGCCTTGAGCTGAAGAGCTGAGGGACAGTGCCCCACGACCGGACCCAAAAAAAAAAAAAAAAAAAAAAAAGAAGTAAAACCCATTCTCTAGGCTTTCAGTGTATTGATTAGACAACAATATAAATACGGAGCTTGTTTCTGCTATGATTTTCTGACAAACTCTTTAAAAACTAAACCAATGAAAAACAGGCTGCTGATCATGAACTGAAAATTTTCCACTCTGAACTAAAATCTTGGAAATGGTATAGTTCTGATTCAGAAACATCAAAGTTACAATGAATGTAGTAAATACAAGTTTTTATTGCCTTCTTGAAGATTTAAAGTCCTAGTGTGAGCCAGTTGCTGGTGGCTCAAGTTTGTAATCCTAGCTATGCAAGAGGATGCAATCTCAAGATGGCAGTTTGCACAAAAGTCCAATTAACCAACAAAAAAGCCAGAAGTGGAGGTATGGCTCAAGTGGTAGTGCTAGCCTTGAGCAGAAAAGCCCTGAGTTCAACTGCCAGTAAAAACTACTAATAAAATCCCAGTGTGGAGCTGAGAATGTGACTTAGTGGTAGAGTGCTTGCCTAGCATGCATGAAGTACTGGGTTCTATTCCTCAGTAACACATAAACAAATAAAGCTGGAAGTGGTGCTATGGTTCAAGTGGTACAGTGCTAGTCTTGCCCAAAAAGAAGCCTGACAGTGGTCAGGCCTTAAGTTCAAGTCCCAGGACTGGCAGAAAAAAAAAATCCAGTGTAAATCCAGTTATTTCCAGTGTTAATGAGTATGGTGGTTCTTCCTTTTGATGTCTTTGAAATGCATATAACTATGACAAGCAAAAATTACAGCATTATAAGGCATAAACAATTTGTTGGAGGAGGTAAATGGACTTTCATATAACTTCAAGAGGTTTTTTGGGTTTTTTTGTGTTTTTGTTTTGGTGTTTGTGTGTGTGTGTGTGTGACTTGAACAGGGCCTGGATCCTGTACTTTAGTTTTTTACTCAAGGTTGGCACTTTACCATTTAAGATAAATCCCTACTTCAGCTTTTCTGGCTGGCTAATTACAGCTAAGTCTCATGAAGTTTCCTGACTGGAGTGGCTTCAAACCACTCATCCTCAGATCCCAGCCTCCTGAGAAGAGAGAGAGAGAGAGAGAGAGAGAGAGAGAGAGAGAGAGAGAGAGAGAGAGAATGTATATATAAGTAAATTATACACACACACACACACACACACACACACACACACACACACACACACATATCATTTTTGTTTTGGTGCTAGTCCTAAGGCTTAAACTCATTGTCCCTGAGCTTCTTTTGCTCAAGGCTAGTGCTTTACCACTTGAGCCACAGCTCTATTACTGGCTTTTTGGTAGTTAACTGGAAATAAGATCCTTAGATCTCAGTCTCCTTAGTAGCTAGGATTACAGGCATGAGCCACCGATGCCCAGCAATAATTTTTTCAAGTACCAGTGTAAGCTGGGCACTGGTGGCTGATGCCTATATTCCCAGCTACTCAGGAGGTTGAGATCTGAGGATCGTGGTTCAAAGCCAGCCTGGGCAGGAAAGTCTGTGAGACTCTTATCTCCAATTAACCACCAGAAAACAGGAAGTAGTGCTGTGGCTCAAAACAGTAGAGCACCAACCTTGAGCAAAAAAGCTCAGGGACAGTGCCCAAGCCCTGAGTTCAAGTCCCAAGACTGACAACACACAAAAAAGTCCCAGTTGAGGGGAGAAAATTCTCCATCTACTCCAAAATAGAACCTATTCTGCTGGGCTGGGAAGGTGGCTTAGTGGTAGAGCACTTGCCTTGCATGCATGAGGCCCTGGGTTCCATTCTTCAACACCACATTAGCAAAAAAAGAAAAAAGCCTGGAGTGGCACTGTGCCTCAAGTGGTAGAGCACTAGCCTTGGAGCCGAAGAGCTGAGGGACAGTGGCCAGGCCCAGAGTTCAGGCCCCAGGACCAGACTCAAAAAAAAAAAAAAAAAAGAATCTATTCTGCTACAGATTATGTTTCTGGAACATCAGTCAGCTCATAGTATAACACTTGGACAATATGGGAGCTATATTATTTCAAATGAGAGTTTTCATTGGTTAGGAGTGTCAGATTAGTGAGGTGGGGGGGAAAATAACTTTCATCAGGAAAGCTCCCTCTGCTCAGCTGCTGCATAGACAGTCCTTTGAACTCTATTTTAAGAACATTAGAAATCAGCATCTGCACCTGGGCTCCTTTTCCGGGACCACTCCAGGCTAGCACAGTTCTCAGCAGAGGACAGGAGGCATGGCATCCTGTACTGCAGTCTGGTCCTCTGTAGCCTCAATGGCACCCTGCAGGTTATGACAAATTAGTAGCTACCACCTTGGTCGGTGCTCTTATCTGTCTGCCAGCTGCTATCCAAGTTGCCCCCCAACTGTCAATTATTGTTTCAGTTAGTGTTTATTAGTTTGCACAGTTCTGGTCTGTGGTCTGCCTCCACATTGTTTTCTAACCATTTCTATTATTTTGAGATTTTTTTTTCAAGACATATATAACACACACTGGTTTAAATTCTTGTATGAGTAAAACTTCCACTTTTCATAAGTACAGATCATAAACATTATCTACCTCTCAATCTACAACTTGGGGTGGTTGAGGGGTAGGGTGTGTGTTTGTGTGTACTTGAACTTCAATATTCGTACTTGAACTCAGGGCCTGAGCAGGTCTCTTAGCTTGTTTTCTGAAGGCTAGCACTCTACCACTTGAGCCACAGCTTCACTTCCAGCTTTTTGGTGATTAATTGAAGATAAGATTCTCACAGACGTTTCTTCTTAGGCTGCCTTCGAAACCATGATCCTCAAATTTCAGCCTTCTCATTAGCTAGGATTACATGCATGAGCCACTGGCACCTTGTCCCACAATTTTTTTGGGGGGGTCCGGTCGTGGGGCCTGAACTCTGGGCCTGGGTGCTGTCCGACACTCAGCTCTTCAGCTCAAGGCTAGCGCTCTACCACTTGAGCCACAGCGCCACTTCCGGCTTTTTGCTTTTTGCTTATGTGGTGCTGAGGAATTGAGCCCAGGGCCTCAGGCATGCAAGGCAAGCGCTCTACCACTGAGCCACCTTCCCAGCCCCCACAATTATTTTTAATTCATGCAAAGTACTTATACTCCATCAGGAGATCTTCTAGAACTCAGCCCTTAATTATTAAATTTGAGCATATAGTGTATGCTATTTAAAAATAAAGCAAGAACTTGCCAGGCGCCAGTAGCTCACACCTGTAATCCTAGCTACTCAGGAGGCTGAGATCTGAGGATGGCAGTTCAATGCCAGCCCAGGCTTTGAAAAGTCACAGAAAAGTCTGTGAGACTCTTATTTCCAATAAACAGCCAGTAAAACAGAAGTGGTGCTGTGGCTCAAGTGGTAGAGTGCTAGCTTGAACTGAAGAGCTGAGGGACGGCACCCAGGCCCCAAGTTCAAGCCCCATGACCAAAGAAGAAAAAGCAAGAACTCAAAGCCCTAAATTAAAGCCTCAATACACACAAAAGGGAAAAAAAATGAAAGAACTTATCTGAGCTTATAAGTGCTACAAATGCTACAACACTGGAGGCCTAGAGGGATCTCAAGTCTTTAAAAAATGATGCAGCAAGCTGGGCATTGGTGGCTCATGCCTGAAATACTAGCTACTCAGAAGGCTAAAATCTGAGGATAGAAGTTTGAAGCCAGGCCAGTAAGACTCTGTTAAGACTCTTATCTCCAGTTAACCATCAAAAAGCCAGAAATGTAGCTGTGGCTCAAGTGGTAGAGCACTAACCCAGAGCACAAAAGCTCAGAGACAGCACCAATACCCTGAGTTCAAGCCCCAGGACAGGCACAAAAAAAAAGCATCAAGGTTGGGAATATGGCATAGTAGTAGAGTGCTTGCTTTGCATGCATGAAGCCCCGGGTTCAATTCCTTAGTGCCACATAAACAGAAAAGGCAGCACATGGTGCTGTGGCTCAAATGATAGAGTGCTAGCCTTGAGCAAAAGGAGCTCAGGGACACTGCCCAGGCCCTGAGTTCCAGTCCCAGGACTGGGAGAAAAAAAAAAAAGCAGCAACAACAGTGGAGATAAGATGTACAGGCACTGTCACTGACAGATTTGCTAAAACACTGAGAATACTGATGTGTGCTCACGGCCCATTACCACTATCTACCCAGGATCTTTCCCACCTGTCCTGACACGGCTTACCTAGATCTTGTTCAGCCTGCTTTTCTTTTCTCTTTTTGGTGGTACTGGGGTTTGAACTCAGGGCCTTGAGTTTCCTAGGTAGATGCTCTTCCACGTCAGCCAATGTTTTCATTTTCTTCCACCTTACCTGACAGTTACTAAAGAAGATGTTATAATACCCTAAGGAGTACAGCCAAGAGATGTTCTAGTGTTCTAGAACTTAGCCAGCTGAATATAAAAGCAAATTGAGACAGGCTAGAGCAGCTTTCTTCAAACCAGAGTTCAGAAACCCTAGAGGTGCCAGGATAACATCCCAGGAAGTCAGGATGGTTTCAGGAGAATCCATTCACAGATCTGCTCCACTGCCTTGTCCTAAAGCTGACCTGAGAATTGTCCCATACTGTTCTCTTCTTCCCATGCCCTCTCTTAGGGCCACTTCCCCTTCTTTACTTCTGGAATGTCCTAACTGCACATTTAAACAACTTCTGGGACACCAAACAAAGGGCTAATAACATGGGTTGTATTCTGTTTCATTCAGTTTAACATATTTCTGGCACAACACCAAACTTCATCTATCCATCTTCTGAAATAAAAGTGATAGAACAAGCACCAAAGAGTGGTGGGGCCAGCAGAGGCAGAGCAGAGTCCCTGAGTAGTGAAAACCAGCCTCACCCTCCATGGAGTCTGCATTTTCTGTAGCCATGGACGCTAGCTCCAAGCAATGAAACCTATTTGGTTAATACACATGAAAACACCCACAACTTGGCCATTGATGTTCTACAGCATACCTGCCTTCCTACCATCTCTGAAGGAGCAAAACAGAGATGTAATTAAGAGTCCCCAATCCCAAGATGAGGCAAGACCTGCTCTGCAACTACTCACTGCTCTCCCAGAAAGTGGAATGACTTGGGCATTCAAAAAGGAGTCTGTACTTGGATTCTGGCACTCAGCAGCCACCTGGGAGCAACCTATGTGCTGTATCCTATGTCCCTAGGTATTGCTTACTATTGGATCCAGATGACCACAGCCACAATTTTGGGAGATGCTATCTTCTCATGACCACATGAGCACCAAGGGAGAAGCCTTCCTGTATTAGAGTTCAGGAGCTATTGTTGCTGCCGTTGTGGTGGTCATCATCATCTTCACCACAGTTCTGATTCTGCTCAAGCTGTATAACAGGAGAATAAGGACCAGGCAGGAACTGGAGTCCAGGGGCCCCAATCCAGCTACCACTCCTGCCCTAGACTCCAATAGACAACTAGTCTGCATCTGTGACCTTCAAGCCTTGTAGACATGCCCTAGGAGACTCAGTGACCCCCAGTGTGATCCCCCTACCCCTGTCTTCTCCACATAGCTTCTATTGCAGCTTCATATGAGTTCCTTCTGGCCAGCTGGACCAAAGCATCCGTCATGCAATTGCTGCAACTCTTAACCTGGTTCTGCTCCAGCCTACCCAGCTGGGTCCACATCCCTGCTGCCACCTTACTCAAAAGGCTGTGGAATATTCTTTTGTCATCTGCTGAAGAGTCAGAAAATGCCCCTGAGAGAGCACTCATGGTCTGCCATTGGGATCAGCTTGAATCTGCCATCTGCACAGCTATACAGAGCAAGACAATCAGTCCTATGGACAGCAGCAGAGGTAAGGGAACTAACTTGAACTACCTACTAAGAAAACAAACATGGTAATGTTTAATCTGTTCCAGTACTAGATGACTACAGCTAGTTTGGTATGACAGCTCACTATGTTAGTGAGCTAAAAGGTTACAAGAGGGTTAGGGGTGTGGTTCAAATGGTAGAGCACCTAAGCTCCTGCCTAGCAAACATAAGTCCCTGAGTTCAAAATCTCAGTACTGAAGAAAAAAAAAAAAAGAGTGGGGGGGAGGAGGGGAGGAGAGTGGGAGATGGGAAGGGGAAACAAAGGAGGAGGCAACAATGCTTGATAAGAAATGTACTCATTTCCTTGCCCATGTAATTGTAACCCCTCCGTACGGTATTTTCACAATTTAAAAAAAAAAAAAAAAAGGGAAAGAAGAAAAGTTATTACAAGAGCAGAGTGTGGTGGCAACTGTCTGTAATCTAACCTCTCTTTATTTGGATTCTGAGAAGCTCTAACAGTTCTTTTACATCCAGAGACTAGACAAAGACTAAGAAACTAACAATTCAGTGGTACCTATGCACCTGTGTCTTTCCTGGTTACCTTAGAGAGACTGGAAACATATTCAAAGTATCACATTCACAAACCATTTCTCTGTTGAAAGCTGTCCTCTGACCTGTAAGCCAGATAAGGGTAAATATTTTGGAATTAAGAAGGCTTACCTCCACGCCTGACTTCCTGGTTGTATGGTCTTGAAAACATGAGACTCAAACTCTCCATGTTCAGACAATTTCCTGACCAGGAAGTAGAAATAGTAACATCTACTGTTAGATAAAGACTTAGAAAAGTAACTTAAGTACAGTGCCTTTATAGCTGGGGACCAGCCCTGTTAAGGTATTTCTTTTAGTCCAAGACATTCATTTTAATGATTCTGAAACCAGAAAGTGTCTTATAACTAATAAGTCCATTTATATAGCTTTTTCCCCCCTCTGTCTCAAAAAGCTGGGTTTCAAGTTATGTTGGCAGCTCACACCAGTAATACTATTTAGGAGGCTGAGATCTAAGGATCATCATTCAAAACCAGCCTGGGCAGCAAAGTCTGTAAGATTCTTATTTCCAATTAACCAGCCAAAGACCAGAAGTAGAAATATGGATCAAGTGGTAGAGCTCCAACCTTAAGTGAAAAAAAGAAAAAGCCAAGTGAGAGCTGAGGCATGAGTTCAAGCTCTCCAGTACCAGCAAATAGAGAAAATAAAAAGATGGTTTGGAATGTTCTAGCTCTGAAACTATTAGACCCCTGTGTCCACAGTGGAACCTTCCTGGAGTTGTCCCAGTATAATGTCCTTTTGCCAAATGAACAAAGTTTGGATATAGAAGAGAAAGAGGGAATAAAAAGATTTTAATGTCTTGCTTTTCACTGATGAACATAACTCAACAAACCTCCCAAGATGGCTCCTGTGTGCAAATTGAGGTGCTAGTAAATATGTGAAGACAGGATCGTCTTCCCAGGGGCTGGCAGCTGCTCCCTCACACCAGCACCAAATCAATAAAAGATATTAACATGCTTGGGCTGGGAAGGTGGCTCAGTGGTAGAGCACTTGCCTTGCATGCATGAGGTCCTGGGTTCAATTCCTCAGCACCACATAAGCAGAAAAGGACAAAAAAGTGGCGCTGTGGCTCAAGTGGTAGAGCGCTAGCCTTGAGCTGAAGAGCTGAGGGCCAGCGCCCAGGTCCAGAGTTCAGGCCCCACGACCAGACCAAAAAAATAAAAGATATTACATGCTTAAAGGCAAAAGCTTAAAAATAAAACAATTTAAATGTTTTTTAAAAAGTGATAGAGCCGGGCGCTGGTGGCTCACGCCTGTAATCCTAGCTACTCAAGAGGCTGAGATCTGAGGATCGAGGTTCAAAGCCAGCCGGGGCAGGAGAGACCGTGAGACTCCTATCTCCAATAAACCACCAGAAAACCGGAAGTGGTGCTGTAGCTCAAGTGGTAGAGTGCTTGCCTTGAGCTAAAGAGCTGAGGGACAGCGCCCAGGCCCAGAGTTCAAGCCCCACGACCGACCAAAAAAATAAAAAAATAAAAAGTGATAGAACAGTAAAGGTGTTATATGAATATGATTAATCAAACAAAAAAAATGGCACTGAAGCAATTAAGACCCATAACAATTACAGCTGATTTTATGTATTTGGCTTCATATTGAGGCCTAGCTTTGCGAAGGGTTACATGATCAACATTTTCTATGAGTTGTAAATATTTAGAAAATATAAAGCAAACATAAATAAGATCCTTTAATTTACTAGAAGGAGTCAAATAGCAATGTAAGTGGACAAGGAAATGCATAGTCCTTGCTTCCAGTTCTTTGAAGGGATACTGAAAACAAAATCTGAAGACCACTGGGCTAATGAATTGGAAGCATTATTTTATCCACTATAATTCCTCCTGCCTCTGCTTCTAGGCAGGTAGTTCTCCCCAGTAAAACAAAGACTCATGCATTCCAACAAAGGGAAGGTCAAGGGCCAAAGTTGTGCTTTCTTCTCAAATTTCCAAACAAGAAAGGATCTGAGTTCATGAAAACCAATTCCTAAGCAAAACTCTCCGTTAAGTTCCCCTCCTGCTCAGTGCCCCTCCCCTTATTAGAAGTAATGACTTTTTAATAACCAGTACTAAAATAAATAAATAATAAATATGAAATCATCCGTTTGAAGTGAAAGGACTCATTTTGCTTTGCTATCAGCCCATGTAAATATTAAATATTGAAAGAATACAGCATTAACATTTTTGTGCTGCTTCCCATTTGCTTACAGATTGAGCCACTGCCTTCATGGGGGGCAGTTTTCTTTAACCTCCAAAATAATCATTTTAATGCTTAAAAATCAAAGAAAACATAATCTATCCTTACAAGCATAACCGATTGTATTTAACTTATTACCTATGATAGAGATATATATGCTGTAAAATGAGAGCAAGGGACTTTGTAATAAACCAAAGTGTCAAATATAAAGGGAGTGTCAAATATAAAGGTGGAAAATACAAAACCAAGATCCCCAGGGAAAATTCTTTCTCTATTGAAGTTTGAAGGCAGTCCAAACTGTTCAAGTTATTTCAAGGTTATTCTGAATTCCTCCTTTACTTTTTTTTTTTTTTTTTTTTTTTTTGCCAGTCCTGGGGCTTGAACTCAGGGCCTGGGCACTGTCCCTGAGATTCTTTTGTTCACAGCTAGTGCTCTATCAGTTGAGCCACAGCACCATTTCTGTCTTTTTCTGTTTATATGGTACTGAGGAATCAAACCCAGGGCTTCATGCAGGCTAGGCAAGCACTCTACCACTAAGCCACATTCCCAGCCCCTACTCTTTTTTTTTGGGGGGGGTCAGGTTGTGGGGCCTGAACTCTGGGCCTGGGTGCTGTCCCTCAGCTCTTCAGCTCAAGGCTCTACCACTTGAGCCACAGCGCCACTTCTGGCTTTTTTTCTTTTTGCTTATGTGGTGCTGAGGAATCGAACCCAGGGCCTCAGGCATGCAAGGCAAGCGCTGTACCACTGAGCCACCTTCCCAGCCCCCCCTACTCTTTTTTTAAACTGTATTTTTTTGTCTTTTCTATTTTTGGTCCTGCACATCAAACCAGGATATTGCACTTGCTAAGCAAGCGTCTTGAAATGAGCTACATCCCAGCCCTCCCTTTACTTTTAAGTATCTTGATTTTTAAAAATCCTTTTCTTTGGGGCCTGGCACTGGTGGCTCAGGCTTGTGATACTAGCTCCTCCAGAGGCTGAAATCTGAGGATCACAGTTCTAAAGCAGCCTAAGGAAGGGAAAGTCTCTTAAGACTCATCTCCAATTAACCCACAAAAAGCCAGAAATGGAGCTATGATTCAAGTGATAAGCAGAACTCAACAAACGTCCCAAAATGACACAAGCAAAACAAGCTAAAGGACAATGCCTAGGCCTAGAATTCAAGCTCCAGTAGTAGCACCAAAAAACAAAAAACTTCTTCTAAAAGGCATTCGGCTTACTATGAGTATTTTTTCTAGTAGTTAATTTTCACTGATACTGAGAATTTTTTCCTAATGATCAAATCACACTGATTTTATTGAACATACTGAGAATTTTAGTTACTATCTCAGATGATTCTATATTTTTCTTCAAGAAGGAGCTAGTTAGTAAAGAAGTCCTACTAAACACTGCTGAGTTGTGTTTGAATAGTTCCTTTTATTAACTAGCTCAGTAGAAACTCTCCAAACAGGAACAGATGATGACTGAATGGTACTACTGGGCACACACAGGCTTTTCTATACTAGTCTTGTTTATTGTGTCTATCGCCAAACATGCTACAGAAACATAATTGTTGAAAATTATGCCAATCACTGTTAATCTCCAAAAGTAGCATAGCAAAATATTTTCCTCAACCAATCCTCACACACCAAAATATCTTATTTATTAAGAGTACATTTTCAAGAGTGTGGCCAGGCAGCTCAGATGGAGCAGGGCTTTCTTTACTAGTGGATAGAATATAGAATATACTGCCAAGCCCAGCACTGGTGGCTCACACCTGTAATCCTAGCTACTCAGAAGACTGAGATCTGAGGATCAAGGTTCAAAGCCAGCCCAGACAGGAACGTCCATGAGACTCTTATCTCCAATTAACCACCAGAAAACCAGAAGTGGCACTGTGGCTCAAGTGGTAGAGTATTAGCCTTGAGCTGAAGAGCCCAGGGACAGCGCCCACGCCTAGTTCAAGCCCCACGACCAAAAACAAAAAACAAAAAACAAAAAAACCCAAAGGGAAGGACTGGAAGTGTGGCTTAAAGTGATAAAGCATTAAAGCCCAAGTACTGACAAAAAGACAACAACAAAAAAAAAAAAAACAGAATAAATTTGATTCATTACTATTAAGATATGCTAACTTAAAAAATAATATTTTGGATCCCTGATTGAATCCATACCTGTGGAGCCCATAGCTATAGAGGTTTATTTTTCCACTTTATTAAGTATCAAATGTCACTGGGAAAATTGTTACCAGATTTTTAGCCAGTAAATCTATTCAAAAAGTATACACATCTTCCTTATGTTTCCTCAAACCCTATTCCACTGGCCTACGAGGTCCCATGTCAGCTAATTTCCTTTCCTATTATTCATACCATTCCCTTATTGGCTCCAGCCTCTGTTACTCTGAACCGAGCCTGGAACACACCAGACCTGCACTAGACATGCTCATGCTGGAGGCATCTAACATTGTGCTCTAGGCCAGTAATGCTTATACCCCTAATTAGCTTTCCATATGTTCCCTCCCTCTTCAAAACTTCCATGTTTTTTCTCCTGTTTTTATTCCAGTGACAAAAAAAATCTAATAGTTCATATACTTTGCTTACTTATCTAGTGGCATTAGAAGAAATTTGATTTATTCCTAGCTGTAGCTTTCGTATGTAGAATAGCATCTGACAAGTAGAAGGTACATAATACAAGCAGATAGAACTCAGTAACCATTTTACTATAGTTAACAACACCAAGATAAATCAAAGTTCTCTTAAACAAGCCAGGCACCAGTGGCTCACACCTGTAATCCTAGCTACTCAGGAGCTGAGATCTGAGAATCACGGTTCAAAGCCAGCCCGGGAAGGAAAAGCTGTGAAACTCTTATCTCCAATAAACCACCAGAAAACTGGAAATGGCACTGTGGCTTAAGTGGTAGAGCTGAAGAGCTGAGGGACAGCGCTCAGGCCCAGAGTTCAAGCCCCATAATCAAAAAAAAAAAAAAAAAAAAAAAGTTTTCCAATAGTATTTTCTTCTCTAAATTTGATTTTTTTTTTTTAAACCGGTCTTACTATTCAGCCCTAGCTGGCCTCTAACTTGCCTTGAACTCATAGTCCTCAGCCTCCTGCATGCAAGGATTACAGAACCGCAACACTATGCCAGATTTGACTCTAAAATTTTGAGTTCTGTGAACTGAATTCTATTAACCAGGCAAGCTCAGGGCTGGGGTTATAGCTCAGTGCTAGAGCACTTGCTAGCATGCATAAGGTGTTGGGTTGGATTTGTAGCACTGTGGAGTGCAAAAAAATCAGACAAGTGGTTTAAGGTCAGGTTTCTTACTGGTGGAGTACTTACTAGCAGAAGCAAGGACCTATGTTCAATTCCTAGTAAATCAAATATATGCTGATTCCTTTAAAAAGGAGTACAGGGGGAGGGGTTTGAACTTGAGGCTTCATGCTTGCTAGGCAGACCCCAAATCCTTTCTGCTGTGTTTTTGTTGTTGTTTGTTGGTTGGTCCTGGGGCTTGAACTCAGAACCGGGGCACTGTCCCTGAGCTTCTTGGTACTCAAGGCTAGCACTCTACCACTTCAGCCACAGTGCCACTTCACTTCTCACTTTTTTCTGAGTAGTTTACTGGAGATAAGAGTCTCACAGCCTAGCCTGGCTGGCTAGCTTCAAACTGTAATCCTCAGATCTCAGCTTCCTGAATAGCTAGGATTACAAGCATGAGCCACCAGCGTTCATAGTTCTGGCTTGTTCATTTGTTTACATGGTCTTGGTTTCTTTTTTGTACAGACTAGCCTGGACCTCAATCCTTCTATGTATATTTTTGTATAACTGAGATGACAGACACCACCACACTCAGCTTTTGTTGTTTTTTTTTTCAAGTGAGATGAGGGTCTCAAGAACTTTTTACCAAGGTTGGCCTGAAATTGTCATCCTCTGATCCCAACCTCCCAAACTGCTAGGATTACAGCCATGAGCCACTGGCTTCCAGATTGGTAAAATTCATTTGAACTGTTCTTAAGTGGGTCACCTTTCTATAACAGACTTGGTTACAATGTTATTATTTATTATATGAGGCTCTACAGGAAATATCTGACTAGTTACAAAATCTTCCTGGTTACAAAATTTTCTCTTTTCCTTGCTACCTTAGACTTCTAGGAGGAAAAGAAGACCTTTGAAAATTATCTAAAAGTTAAAACTTTCCTTCCCCACATGAAGCCAGTGGTTCTTGTTCAGTATCCAACTCCTTTCCTAACAATAACTTTAATACTAGTAGTAAATACTAGTATAAAGTACTAGTATTTTAAAAACTCTTTATTGTTATTTTGTCTTAACACAAGAGTCATAAAAACTGTGTTTACATATGAAAAAAGTTCAAGTATTGGTTGATAAACCAAAAGTTAATATATCACTTCAAATGTTCTATCAGAAGATAGATGGAAAGGGAAGAATTTATAAAACTCATAAATCTTATTTTTCAAGTACTTAACAATGTATCTAACTTGACAGCAGATACATTTCCTTTAGAATATAGGTCAGCCAGGTACTGCTGGTTCATGACTAGAATCCTAACTACTCATGAGGCTTAATTATGAGGATTGAACTTCAAAGTCAGCCCAGACAGCAAAGTCCATGAGACTTTTTCTTTTTTTGTCATGGGGCTTGAACTCTGGGCCTGAACTCTGGGCCTGGGCACTGTCCCTGAGCTGTTCAGTTCAAGGCAAGTGCTCTACCACTTGAACCACAGCACCACTTCTGGTTTTCTGGTGGTTAATTGGAGATAAAAGTCTCATAGACTTTCCTGCCCAGACTGGCTTTGAATGGAGATTCTCAGATCTCAGCCTCCTGAGTAGCTAGAATTACAGGTGTGAGCCACTAGCACCCAGCATCCATAAGACTCTTAACTACAATTAATAGTCAAAAAGCTGGAAATAGAGCTGTGGTTCAAGTGGTAGAGCACTATTTTTTTTTGTAGGTCATAGGGCCTGAACTCCGGGTCTGGGCACTGTCCCTCAGCTCTTCAGCTCAAGGCTAGCACTCTACCACTTGAGCCACAGGGCCACTTCCAGCTTTTTCTGCTTATGTGGTGCTAAGGAATCAAACCCAGGGCCTCACGCATGCATGCAAGGCAAGCACTCTACCACTGAGCCACCTTCCCAGCCCTAAAGCACTATTCTTGAGCAAAAAAAAAAAAAAAAAGCTCAGGGACATCACCCAGGCTCTGAGGTTCAAGTCACAGTAACCACAATAAATAAATGAGTAAATAATCTAGAAGTCAGGTGAAAAACAACAAATGCAGCAGCTGATATTCATTTAAGAATTATCTATGTCAAAGGATTGCATTTCTATCTCAGATAATCCAACAACATGAACTTTGAAATAAGATTTAAAATCCTAAGAACCACAATACAAGATTCCATTTCATTTCAGTTCTCACTATTCTAAAAAATATAAAGAAAAAAGAAATCCCTTAATCTCATAAACAAGTGAGAAGTCAAAAAAACATCAAAACTAAAATCCTAAGGCATTATATTTCACTTTCTTATTTATTTCTCCACTTTCAAAAAGGAGTGCTTACTAGGCATTATTACTATTGCAATATAATACAGAAAAATCTTAACACCATTGACACTAGCATTTACATATATGTCAATCAACCTATGTATGTGTGAACTCGAGACTTTACTACAGTACTGGATTCTATATCCAACCTCTGATTTAGAGAATTTCAATCTATCTCACTTTGTTTTAACTCTACTAAGATGATTCTGAGTCAGGATTACTAGCTTTTAAATTAAACATGCATTTTACAAGGTATGACCTGATGAGATCTAATCTACAGAACCTAGAGACCAAATAAATAAACAATGCAGGAAATAAAGCAGACTTCAACTAAACAGTTAAGTTCCACATTTGGGGGTGGGAGGAATGCTAACTATAATAAATTAATCGCTTTATAAGCAGCTAAAATTCTTCAAAAGGGCTGAAACAAAAGCCAGCTTTGAGTACAATCTCATGCAATTTTAACACCAACACACTTAAAAGCTTGGAATTCTGGTCATTTACTGGAATGCAACAATGCAGTTATAAAATTATTTCCAAGGAAGCTATTTCCACTGACCCCGGATGGAAAAGGGAGAGCTTTGTACATATCTAATGTGAAATATCTGATTCATATTGGACCCTAAAGTGAAAAAGAAAAAACATACCTCACTCCCAGTCAGTACTTATTTTGTAAGAACAACATCAAAGGATGTCAGCTTTAATAGGAGACAACAAACATCACAGCCTTCACAACCTCGAGCAATCATCGGGATTGCTGTGAAAGTTACACGAGATTAAGACACCAACAAACTGCTCTCAGTATAGTTAACTGACTTGCTCCTAATCAGTATGTTCGGAACAAAAATTTGCTAAATACAAACCAAAACAGTTTGAAACTCTAACGGGTAAGTTAGGGTTCCTCTCCGGGCCCTACAGTGCAAAGAAGTAATCAATAAAACCCACTTTTAAAACTGCCATCTTGAAGCTCAAAAAGGTCCAGTAACTTTTAAAGCTGCTTTCCAGAACTGCATTGGGCTATCAGGAACACAAGTTCGGGACGTCGTTAAAAAGCTGCTAAATGGATGGGAATCTTCATTAGGTCCTAAACCAGGTAACTCGGGGACACTTAAAGGTCAACGACGTCGGAAGCCCGGAGCGACGGTGCTTCACTCACACCGCGCCCACCTCGCCCAAGAACCGGGGACCAAAGGCAGACAAGACCCAACTGGAGGCGAGGACGCACGGGGCGCCACGACGCCGTCGGGGAGTTTCTGCAGAAATGAAAGTGCGTCTAACCCGGTGACTTCATCGTGACTTCATCGGAAACCTGTGATCGCTGGTTCGAGCCCCTCCTAGATCGCATGGTCACTGCCCTCGGCCCCCGAGACCACCGCCACTCCCTCCGCCCCCGCCGCGCACCGCCCAGAAGCCAGGTCCCTGAATCCAGACGCACCCAGCCACCCCCTCCCCCAGACCCTGTCCAGCCGAGGACAGGGAGGATGTGACCCCCGCCCCCACGTCCCCGGCCCCAGCCCCGGCCCCAGCCCCGCGTCCCTTGGCAGGATACTGAACACAGTCCGTTCCCAGGGCTCCAGCATGTAAAGCGCCGTGACCAGCAGGTATTGGTAGTAGAACCAGGACATCTGTTTCCAGGCCCGCGCCAGCGCCATCCCAGCCATGCGTCTCCCGCGATGCAGCCACACGTCAGTCTGTCCCGCCGCCCGCTCGCGTCCTAAAGCCCCAGGCCTCCAGACCCGCCCGCCGGCCCCCCTGCACCCATTGGCCCGCCGAGCTCGGCGCGTCACCCATAGACGCCCCGCCCCGCCCGCGCCCGAGCCGCCGCCAGCCCCGCCCGGCCGGCGCTCATTGGCCAAGCCGCCACCGCGCGTCGCCCCGGCCCCCCCCCTCTAGTGACCCTCCCTCCCCCGCCCCAACCGGAGAACGGACCCCGCGAGAGCGCCCTGCTGCGCCCCGCCCCCCTGATGGGTGGGGGCGGGGATAGGGGCAGTGGCTGTTGGGGTTCGCAGAGCAAGTGAGGCGGGCCCTAGTGGCCGTCGGTTCTCCCAGACCAGACCCGGAGGCCAAGCCAGGAAATAATTTGTGACATACCTAGTTCTGCCTCTGGCATCTTTCTGGGCCGAAGAATTAAAAGACTGAATGAAAACGTATCCGGTTGGTTACCTCGTGCAATCAACTGTGTAGCGTTCACATGAACGCAGTTAAAGCTCAGAGCTGCTCTGCCTAGGATGGCGGGGCCCTGGGGTCGCGGGAACAGGGAGGGGAATCACACCCCCCAAGGAGATCTAGGAAGGCTCTCTGTAGAACCGTTGCATTCTTCACCTCTTCTTTCTGGTCCCAGACCGGTTCACACCCAGTAAAACACAACAGAGTTTTAGCATAAATAATCTGACTGCCTCTAGGGCCTATAGATACAGACCTTGTAAATTAGGCCAAGATGAGCACAGATCTATTGGATTCGCAAATGACAGGCAGCAAATGACAGACCAGTGTGCTGGTGGGTGGGGCTGGGGTGAGGGATGCCAGGCTGGTGAACCATATAAGGCCCTGAAATGATTTGGTATGTGATGGGACAAACACGTATGCTTGTCCTCACGCTGCTCAGTGGCTGCCCGCAGTAGTCTGACTTTATTGATCATTTTCTTATGGCTCCAAGTGATTGATAATATAAATGTCCAAATGGCCCTTGGCAGAAAAATGGCTCCACACTCCTTGAGATACACTCTGAAAGGCCCAGTTCCTGGCTAGCAAATGAACCAGGAATATTTCCACTCTCCATCAAAAATTCCATGCACTGTTAGCATCTGAAATGATACATTTAGATGGCCTGGAGTTTATGTGTTTAGCTGGCTCTCGATTAAATAGCCTACTGCTCAAACTTTGTTTTTTCATGATTTATAACTCTTCATTCATTTGGAAGTATCAAATGTTGCTCCAGACATTAAGAATAGCAAGCCAGACAGTCGGAGATGTGTCTTCATGAAGTCAACTAGGAAAGAGAGGCAAATTAACTGCCTATAGTGAAGTGTAGGAAAGAGTATATTTATGTTATGCATAAAAACAAAGAAAAATCAGACTGGGATTGTAGAAGGCAGTTGGAAACTAATGTTTGAGCTGAGAAGTTGATGGAAAACTAGGAATGGAAAAATGAATGATGCTAGAAAGGAGAGGGAGACAAATAATCTGAGCACAGGATCATAGCATCCTTACATAAAATCCTGCTGTTTCATGGCAACCACTGATTGTGGTCCAGAGAATAAATCAAGATTTACATTCATTCTCAGCATATCTTTCAAATACAAGTGAATAAGCCCAGCCTTGAGATAGCCAGTGGTGCATGTGTTGGAAGCCAAAGAAGGCCCACACATACCATCCAACTTCAGAACCCTCTGGCCAGAAAAAAAGCAGCATAGGGGCTGGGAAGGTGGCTCATTGGTAGAGCGCTTGCCTTGCATGCCTGAGGCCCTGGGTTCGATTCCTCAGCACCACATAAGCAGAAAAAAAAAAAAAAGCTGGAAGTGGCACTGTGGCTCAAGTGGTAGAGCGCTAGCCTTGAGCTGAAGAGCTGAGGGACAGTGCCCAGGCCCAGAGTTCAGGCCCCACGACCGGACCCAAAAAATAAAAATAAATGAAAAAAGCATGTCAGCCCAGGATTTCTGACCTCTGAAAAGTAGAGCCATGCGCAAAAGCTGAGTGGCTCAATTAGGTCTGAGTTGAATGTGGAAAAAAACAATGCAAACTATGACCAAAAAGTAAATTAAAAAAAAAAATAATAAACAGGAGAACTAGCCACCTAGCTGTATTCACAAATAAGGTCAGTGCCTAATTGACATCTAATGAATATAACAATGTAGCCAGCATTTATTATACAACTGGTTACCATCTATTTTTATATTTGTGACAAAGTTAATAGTTCTTAATGGGTAAGACAAGTGAGCATTTGAAATTTCCAATTTGTATATGCTTTTTTTTTTTTTTTTTGTCGGTCATGGGGCCTGAGCTCTGGGCCTGGGTGCTGTCCCTCAGCTCTTCTACTCAAGGATAGTGCTCTATCACTTGAGCCACAGTGCCACTTCCGGCTTTTTCTGCTTATGTGGTGCTGAGGAATCAAACCCAGGGTCTCATGCATGCAAGGCAAGTACTCTACCACTGAGCCACCTTCCCAGCCTCTGTATATGCTTTTTATACCACAAGAAACATTTACCAGCTAGCTCTTTTTTCCAGGATAGATATTCTTAAGCCCTCTGGCTCTTTTCTCCCTCTATTCCCCACAATGCTCTGAAATGCTCCAAAAATTCTTCCCCTCCCAACTATCACAGCCCTATACTTAATACTTCACATTTCCTGCCAGCCTTGAGTAATTTTTAATCAGTAAGGCTACTCCCACCACTTGAACTTTGGATATTACCTTCTGTCCAGGAGTCAAAAAAATCTCCTCTCCACTTTACTTCCTGAATCCTACAACCAACCTCAATTAATTTTTATGGCCCTATTGAGCTATTCCTAAGTTCCATCTCCTTTGACTCATTCACATCTCTTTTGGAATAAGAGTAGGAAAAAAAAAAAAAAAGACGGGGGCTGGGAAGATGGCTCAGTAGTAGAGTGTTTGCCTTGCATGCATGAGGCCCTGGGTTCGATTCCTCAGCACCACATAAGCAAAAAGAAAAAAGCTGGAAGTGCCACTGTGGCTCAAGTGGTAGAGTGCTAGCCTTGAGCTGAAGAGCCAAGGGACAGCGCCCAGGCCCAGAGTTCAGGCCCCACTACGGGACCCAAAAAAAAACCAAACTGCCCAGTCCAACCTCATCTTGGAGCTCTGCCCTTAAGAAAACCTATTTTCTGGCTGGGAAGGTGGCTCAGTGGTAGAGCGCTTGCCTTGCATGCTCGAGGCCCTGGGTTCGATTCCTCAGCACCACATAAGAAAAAAGCCGGAAGTGGCGCTGTGGCTCATAGTGGTAGAGCACTAGCCTTGAGCTGAAGAGCTGAGGGACAGCACCCAGGCCCAGAGTTCAGGCCCCACGACCGGACCCAAAAAAAAAAAAGAAAACCTATTTTTGCCGGGCGCTGGTGGCTCACGCCTGTAATCCTAGCTACTCAGGAGGCTGAGATCTGAGGATCGTGGTTTGAGACTCCTATCTCAAATAAACCACCAGAAAAACGGAAGTGGCGCTGTAGCTCAAGTGGTAGAGCGCTCGCCTTGAGCTGAAGAGCTGAGGGACAACACCCAGGCCCAGAGTTCAAGCCCCACGACTGACAAAAAAAAAAAGAAAAGAAAACCTATTTTCTTCCTCATCTCTAAAGTCCTACTGGACTCTCTGCTTCTCAAAACTCACACCTGTTCTCAGTTTATTCCTGCCACCCTCTCAATCCCAAATATCTCTTCATGCATTTAATTTTGTTGGTAGAATATATTTAAATATAATTAAAGCAATAAGCTATCTTTAACACAAGAAAAGAGTTTATTCAAATACCCATCATCTCTGAGGGGAGGGGGAAGAGAGAAAGAGAATGTCCAGATGAAAACTGAGGAGACTGAGAGGCTTGCTACTTGGGAAATTAGAAACAGAGGATGCAGGAGAAAGAGCCAGAAACCCCAAGGATATGAAGTTGAGGCTGTTGCAAAAAGAGGGAGATGGGGAACTATTGGCTAGAAAGATGAGATTCTGCAGTTATGTTTTCGCCAGTATTTGGGTTTGAACCCAGGGCCTTAAGCTTGCTTCAGTGGCTTGCTTATATTTAGTTTTTGCTCTACCACTTGAGCCATGTCTCCAGCCCTGTTGTTTTGTTGTTGTTTCATTACTGGGGCTTGCACTCAAAAGCCTTACCTTCTTTTGCACAAGGCTGATGTTCTACCACTTGAGCCACAGCTCCACTTCCTGGCTTTTTGGTGTTTAATTAGAGATAAGAATCACTCAATGCGGGCTGGGAAAGTGGCTCAGTGGTAGAGCGCTTGCCTTGCATGCATGAGGCCCTGGGTTCAATTCCTTAGCACCACATAAACAAAAAGAAAAAAGCTGGAAGTGGCACTGTGGCTCAAGTGGTAGAGCGCTAGCCTTGAGCTGAAGAGCTGAGGGACAGCGCCCAGGCCCAGAGTTCAGGCCCCACGACCAGACCCCCCCCCCTAAAAAAAAAAAAGAATCTCTCAATGCTTGATAAGAAATGTACTCATTGTCTTGCCCATGTAATTGTAACCCCTCTGTACAGTATTTTCACAATTAAAAAAAAAAAAAGAAAGAAAAAAACTCTAAGGTCTGCCAGTGTCAGTTTGAACTTCAATCCTCAGAACTCAGTCTCCTGAGTAGCTAGGATTACCAATGTGAGCCACTGGTGCCCAGTATCCAGTTTAGTTTTTTGCTGGTAATTTTAGAGACAGAGTCTCACAGACTTTTCTTCCCAGACTAGCTTTCAAACTGTGATCTTGAAGATCTTCAGCTAGGATTACAAATGTAAGCCACCAACCCCGCCCTTGTTTTTAACATCTCCCAGGGATGCAAATAGAATAATTTACCGCAAAGCCTGGCTGTGAAAAGTTAACCATTTTGACAGGTGATGATCAGTTTTAATTAAAGTCTAAACAGCGGATGTAGGAGATTCGGCTGTTTTAGGAAGATCCTCAAGTTGATCAGCAGTTCACCTCTGAAAGAGAAATCTACAAAAAAATCATTTGATAAAGTAAAATAACTTTCCTCTAATGGCTCTAAAAATTACAAACACTAGGTCTTGGATTATGCCTTGTGATCTGGACATAATTAAATTAATTGAAGGTTCTAGAACTGTTTATTCCAAACCTAAGTTGGAGGTGGTTTACAGCTGTTTAAATTGAACATATGCTCATTAAAGCAAATTAGCGTTTGCTGTCATTGAGGCTACAATGCAAATCTTAACCCCATCTGGAATGTTCATTATGTAGGCCAGCTGCCTCATAGCATTATATCACACCATATATTATCTCTTTATCATTTTATTATGTGTACAATAAAATTTGAATTATCTGAGACTGACCTAACACATTATAATTTTATAAAGTATATATGCAATAAAATCCAAGTTCTAGGAATCAGTCTCTCTGATACCTCCCAAAATAAATCAGCAAGCTAGACTAATACTGACATTCAACTAGTTTCATAACTCGCTGTTGCTAGGTGCCAGTGGCTCATGACTTTAATCGTAGCTACTCTCAAGATCAAGAATTGAAGGCAGGAAAGTCTTTGAGACTCTTTTTTTATTTATTTTTATTATAAAGGTGATATACAGAGGGTTGCAGCTATGTAAGTCAGGTAATGAGTACATTTCTTTTTGAATGCTGTCAACTTTTCCCTTGTTCTCTCCTACTTCCCTCCCTTCCCAACAAGTTACATAGCTCATTTTTAACATAGTGTCTATTAAGTATCACTGCTGCATTTGTTCACCCTTTATCCCACCATTTCTGTGTTCCCCTTACCCTCTCCAAAACAGATAAACACATACAAGGTAAAAGGTACCGAAAGCCAGTGACAGTGGCTCATGCTTGTAATCCTAAGCTACTTAGGAGGCTGAGATCTGAGAATCACCATTCAAAGCCAGCCAGGGCAGGAAACTCCGTGAGACTCTTATCTCCAATAAACCACTCAGAAAATCGGAAGTGGCACTGTGGCTCAAGTGGTAGAGTGCTCACCTGAGCTGAAGAGCTGAGGGATAGCGCCCAGGCCCAGAGTTCAAGATCCATGACTGCCAAAAAAGAAAAAAAAGGTTCAGAAACCAAAAACAGCAACAAAGGAGAGGAGAGGGGAAAAGTAAAATAACAACAACAAAAAAAAAAATTCTTGTTTCTGTTTCTTGGAATTGATTTCAACAAATACCATTCTAGTAATCATATATACATAGCTAGACCTCAGTGTAAGGCCAGATACTATGAAAATATTACAGGAAAAAGTACAACCTCTTCAACAATGGTGCTGGTAGAATTAGCTATACCTGTGCAGAAAACTGAAGCTAGATCCTTATATATCACCCTGCACCAGAATCAATTCCAAAGGGATCAAAGACCTTAATGTAAGGCCAGATACCATAAAAATATTACAGGAAGGGATAGGGAAAACACTACAGCTCCTTGGCAAAGGTCAAAGCTTCAGATCCAGAATCACAACAAATCAAACAAAGCCTGGATAAGTGGGATTGCATCAAACTGAAGAATTTCTGCATGGCAAAGGACATGGCTAATAAGATAGAAAAGAGCCCACAGAATGGGAGATTTTTACTAGCTATGCATCAGACAAAGGCCCTACATCAAAAAAATACTTAGAGCTCAAAAACTTACCCCCCCCCAGAAAAACCCTCAAAATAACAATCCAATTAATAAATGGGCTAGGGGCTGGGAAGATGGCTCAGTGGTAGAGCGCTTGCCTTGCATGTATGAGGCCCTGGGTTCGATTCCTCAGCACCACATAAGCAAAAAGAAAAAAGCCGGAAGTGGCGCTGTGGCTCAAGTGGTAGAGTGCTAGCCTTGAGCTGAAGAGCTGAGGGACAGAGCCCAGGCCCAGAGTTCAGGCCCCACGACCGGACCCAAAAAAAACAAATAAATAAATAAATAAAAATTAAATGGGCTGATATCCATACAAAAGGCTAGGCTCGAGGGGGGACCAAGATGGCGACGGGGCAGTAGGGAAACGCCACAGCGCTCTCCAACCAAAAAGAGAGTTCGAGTTCCAACGCTTAATCTCCCCAAGAGACCGACAACAACAAAAAGACGAACACTCAGAGAAAAACCAGAGGCGGAGAATAACAAAAAAGAAAGAGGAAAAGAATTTCAAAACAGAGAAAAGCGAAGACCCCCTCCCCCAACCTTTACTGGCCGCGCGGCAGCGCGCCAAGCCGCCGGCCAGCCGGCCCGGCGGGGGCTGTGGGAGCCCCAGAGAAACAGCAGAGACACAGGGGGCCACTTTCAGAACATCAGGTACTGGTTTGCAGAACAGCAGATCGCCAGGAACAGAGAAACCTACCAGCCGGGAGTCTCCACGAGGATCCCACCCCCACCCCTCACTCTCCACCCGAGCAGAGAGGCTCCATCCCGCCAAAGCCGCTCGGCATCAGCAGAGTGACAAAAGGACCTGCGGCAGACCACCCGGCCCGCCTGATCGCGATCGCAACGATCCAGCACTCTCCACCCGAGCAGAGAGGTTCCATCCCGCCAAAGCGGCTCTGCGCGACAAAGGGTCCTGTCTGCAGACCACCCGCCCGCCCGATCACGATCGCAACAACCCGGCGGGGTCACTTGGGCCCCAGAGGTACCGAGAAGAAGCTGCCTGAGCGTGGACACTCTTGACCCAACAGCTTCGACAGAGGCAGAGACAGAAAAGAATCACACAGAGCCACCACCGTCCAACCCAGCCCGGATTGCAACAACAACTGACGACCTACACCACACAGAAACAACCAGCTCCAGGGTGAGTACCCCACAGGGGAAGTGTATCCCTCAAGGGAGACCAGAGCTGGAGGGAATCCCCAGACCCTGACCTAGACTCCCTACCCCAGCACCCGGACCACAGGACCCACTAAAACTGGGAACTGTTTGAGAGCTCCACCAGCCCGTGGAGCACACTCAGCTGGCCAGGCTAGAGCAAGAGCACCCCTGGAAGGGAGCTTAAATGCCCAAGCCAGGAACAGCGCCCCTGGGTCAAGACTACCAACAGTAGAAGAAATTTGAACTGTGTCCCCCAGGCTGTATAACCTAGGGGGTATACACATCAGCACAGGCCTAACAAGCGCGCTCCAGGCTGGGGCCCGAACCAAGCCCGGGGATCCGGCGCCTGAACAACACAACCAACTCCTCCCAATTGAAGTAAAAAGCTGAGCATACGCCTCAACAGAGGGGAGAAAACCAGGAAACAACACTCCCCCGGGAAGCACGCCTGTGACAACAAAAGACCTGGAGGCCCAGGACAAGAGAAGCCCAAACCCCACCAAAACTCCACCCATATACCCTAGACTGGGAATTGGGCAACACAGGCTGCCAGCACCTGATAGTAAGCAGGAGCTCAGACTGTTAAGGCGGCTCAGCAATAGAGTGATAGTCTTGGATGTATGAGGCCCTGCATCTGATTCCTCAGCATCACAAAAGCAAAAAGGGTCAGAAGTGGTGCTGTGGCTCAAACGGTAGGGTGCCAGCCTTGAGCTGAAAAAGCTGAGGGACAGCACCCAAACCTAGAGTTCAAGCCCACAACCAGCCCAAAACAAATAAACAAAAACACATCAGGAGCCCATAGCAGACTCCAGCATTTGGGAGAGTGCATCCAGAGCATCTGTTCTTCACAAGAGCACCCGTAGGAGCAAACACAAGCAGTCTAGGCTGCTCAACCCTTCCAAAGGCAGGAACTGTCAGCAATCTACAGCAGAGAGCTGAGAATCCTAAGTAAGTCAGAATAGCAGCTGGAAATAGGCTCCCAACAGAACCCAGATCAGGCACAGACTCTCTCTACCAATACAGAATCAGCAACCAAGCAAAGACAGACACACCAAAACAAAATTGAAGAGCAGTCTCCTGAACCTCCATGCGAAAATCACAGAGAAAAATCACAAGGTTTACTACCACCCAGGACAGCAAGCTCACCCCAAAAGCCAGCAGCCACACAGGGGAGAGCCCCAGTGGGAGCAAAGCAGGAATGGAAGACAAAGGCTACTTCCAAGGGTTGCTGGAGGCAATGACTCAAGAAATAAAGCGAGAAATTTATCAGAAATTGAAAGAGCACAAGGATGAACTATCCAAAGAGATACAGGGTATCAAACAAGAGATGCATGCAAAAATAGAAGCTGCACAAACCTCAATAAGAAGTGAGATAAACGCCAAATTAGAGGTAATGCATACCTCATTGAGAGGTGAGATCAGTACTCTGAGAACCAACATTGAATCCATAAAGGGATCCATTTCCTCCATGCAAACCACAATAGAAGCCACTGTCAACAGAGTGAATGAAATGGAAGGTCGAGTGTCAGATACAGAAGACAGAATACACCAACTGGACCAAAAAGTGACAGATATGGAAAAATTACTCAAATTAAACCAAAGGGATATTCAAGAGCAAGCAGATAATGCTAAAAAATTTAACCTTCGCATAATTGGAGTGGACGAAGGTGAGGAATTCCAGAGCAAGGGAATGCAACACCTATTTAACAAGATAATCAATGAAAATTTTCCCCACCTCAAAAACGACCATCTTAACTACATCACAAAAGCTTATCGAACACCCAACAAGCAAGACCCCAGGAGAAACACTTCTAGACACATTATAGTAAAAATGATAGATCTGAATAATAAGGAAACAATCCTGCATGCAGCAAAAATGAAGAAGGAGCTATACTACAATGGGAAAAAAATAAGAATTACTGCAGATCTCTCCACACAAACAATGAATGCAAGAAAAGCCTGGGAAAGCACCATACGAGCCCTGAGAGCCAATAACTGCCAACCCAGACTGATCTACCCGGCAAAGCTAGCATTCACATTTGATGGAGAACTGAAAACTTTTAATAGCAAAGAAAAACTAAATGAATTCATAAACATTAAGCCAGCATTACAAAGAATTCTAAGAGGGGGGACACAACCTGAAGAAAGCAGCCAGGAACTGGGGCCTGCCCCAAACAGGCATTACTCAAAGTCTAACTGAGCAAGCACAGGAGGAAAGGAAAAAAGAAAAACTTAGGAAAACGGAATGGCAGGGACAACAATGCATCTCTCTATACTTTCTCTTAATATAAATGGGCTGAATTCGCCAATTAAAAGAAAACGAACTGAGGACTGGATAAGAAAATAAGACCCATCCATCTGTTGCCTTCAGGAGACCCACCTCTCAGCCAAACATACAAACAAACTCAGAGTGAAGGGGTGGAAAAGGATCTACCAATCAAACGCCCCCAGTAAGAAAGCAGGTGTAGCTATCCTGATATCTGACAAAATAAACTTTTCATTAAAATCAGTACAGAAAGACAAGGACGGACACTACATATTAATAAAGGGAACAATCCAAGAGGAGGATATAACCATCATCAACTTATATGCCCCAAATATTGGTGCACCTAGATATGTCAAACAAATGCTCTCAAACTTACAGAATAAAATAGATCCCAATACGATAATACTAGGAGACTTTAACACACCACTCTCACCAAAGGACAGGTCTACCAACCAGAGGATTGGCAAAGAAGCTACCGAATTAAGAGAGGCCATACTGCAAGCGGAATTAACTGACATCTACCGAGTATTTCACCCTAAAACAACACAGTACACATTCTTCTCAGCAGCTCATGGAACTTTCTCCAAAATAGACCATATCATAGTTCATGCAAGGAACTTAAGCAAATACAAAGGGATCGACATAATCCCCTGTATCCTATCTGACCACAGTGGAATCAAGCTAGCTCTCAATAACAAAGCATACAGCAGAAATTTCTCCAATACATGGAAATTGAACAGCACACTCCTTAACAATGCCTGGATAACAGAAGAGATCAGAGAAGAAATAAAGCATTTCCTACAACTCAATGAAAATGAAAACACCTCACAAAGAAACTTGTGGGACACAGCAAAAGCAGTCCTGAGGGGCAAATTTATTGCCCTCAGTGCCCACATCAAGAGAATGGAGACAGACCAAGTAAATAATCTCATGTTGCAATTAAAACAGCTAGAAAAACAGGAAAAAATGGAACCTAAAGCTACTAGAAGAAGCCAGATAACCAAATTAAAAGCAGAGATTAACCAATTAGAAAATCAGAAAACCATAACCAAAATAAACCAAACAAAAAGCTGGTTCTTTGAAAAAATAAACAAAATTGATGGCCCATTGGCTAGATTAATTAAAAAAAGAAGAGAGGAAACCCATATTAATAGGATTAGGGATGCCACGGGAAACATCACCACACGTACCCAAGATATCCAAACAATTCTAACAGACTACTTTCAAAAGCTATACTCTCTAAAGGAAGAAAATCGGGCAGAAATGGATGCATTTTTAGAGAAATACAAGTTGCCCAAACTGAGCAAAGAAGAAGTTAACCAATTAAATAAGCCAATATCCTATAATGAGATACAGGAAGCTATCAAAAGTCTTCCAACAAAAAAAAGCCCAGGACCAGATGGATTCACAGCAGAATTCTATAAGACCTTTAAACAAGAACTAATACCCATACTCCTCAAGCTCTTCAGAGAAACAGAGAAGGAAGGAGCTATCCCAAACTCATTCTACGAAGCCAATATCACACTCATCCCCAAACCAGGCAAAGACCCAACCAAAAAGGAGAATTACAGGCCAATCTCCTTGATGAACACAGATGCAAAGATCCTTAACAAGATTCTAGCTAACAGAATCCAGAAACACATAAAAAAAATAATTCACTATGACCAGGTAGGCTTCATCCCAGAGACACAGGGATGGTTTAACATACGTAAGTCAATAAATGTAATCCAACATATCAACAGAGCCAAGGTCAAGAATCACATGATTATCGCTACAGATGCAGAAAAGGCCTTTGACAAAATTCAACATTCATTCATGCTAAAAGCTCTGGAGAAAATAGGAATAGAAGGAACATTTCTAAAAACAATAAAAGCCATTTATGACAGACCAATAGCCAATATTATACTTAATGGGGAAAAGCTACAACCAATTCTCCTAAAATCAGGAACAAGGCAAGGATGCCCACTGTCTCCACTCCTCTTCAATATAGTCCTAGAACCCTTAGCCAGGGCAATAAGGCAAGAAAAAGACATTAAAGGGATCCTCATAGGAAAAGAAGAAGTTAAACTATCCCTTTTTGCAGACGACATGATACTATACCTCCACGATCCCAAAAACTCCATCCCCAAACTCTTAGAAATCATAAATCACTTCGGCAAAATAGCAGGATACAAAATAAACCCACAAAAATCAGTTGCCTTCCTATACACTGATAATGTACAGGAAGAGAGGGAAATAAAGGGAGCAACCCCATTCACAATAACCTCCCGAAAAATAAAATATTTAGGAATTAACCTAACCAAAGATGTAAAAGAACTATTTAATGAGAACTATAAAAAGTTAAAGAAAGAAATTGCAGAAGACACTAGGAAATGGAAAGACCTCCCATGCTCCTGGATAGGCCGACTTAATATAGTAAAGATGGTAATACTTCCAAAACTAATATACAAATTCAACGCAATTCCTATTAAAATCCCAATGACGTACATCACTGAAATACAGAAAACAGTCCAAAAATTCATATGGAACAACAAAAGACCTAGAATAGCCAAAACAATTCTAGGGGATAAAGACAATATGGGAGGGCTATCCATGCCGAACTTCAAACTCTACTACAGAGCTATAATAACAAAGACAGCATGGTACTGGCACAAAAACAGACCCGAAGACCAATGGAACAGAATAGAAGATCCAGAAATAAATCCACAGGCCTACAGCCAGCTGATATTCGACAAAGGAGCCAAAGACATACAATGGAAGAAACACAGCCTCTTCAACCGTTGGTGCTGGGAAAACTGGGCAGCCACATGCAGAAAACTAAAAGTGGACCCCAGCCTATCACCATGCACCAACATCAACTCAAAATGGATTAAAGACCTTAACATTAAACCTGAATCTCTGAAACTACTGCAGGACAGAGTAGGAGAGACACTTGAACTAATAGGCACAGGAAGGAACTTCCTGAACAGAGTCCCAGGGTCACAACAAATTGGAGAGAGACTCGACAAATGGGACTACCTTAAAATAAAAAGCTTCTGCACAGATAAAGCTATCGCAACCAAGCTAGAAAGACAACCAACTAATTGGGAAAAAATATTTACCAGCAATATATCAGACAAGGGGTTAACATCCTGTATATACAGGGAACTCAAGAAACTAATCCCTCCCAAACCCAACACACCAATTACTAAATGGGCAAGGGAACTAAAGAGGGACTTCTCAAATGAAGAAATAAAAATGGCAAAGAAACACATGAGGAAATGTTCATCATCCCTGGTGGTGAAGGAAATGCAAATAAAGACAACCCTGAGATACCACCTTACCCCAGTCAGAATGTCCCACATCCACAAATCAGCCAACGACAAATGCTGGAGGGGATGTGGAGAACGAGGAACGCTATTACACTGCTGGTGGGAATGTACACTCATACAACCACTTTGGAAAGCAGTCTGGAGGGTCCTTAGAAAGCTAAAGATTGACCTCCCTTACGACCCAGTCATACCACTTCTAGGCATCTACCCTGAACAACAGGAACCAATATACAAGGACACGTGCACCTCCATGTTTATTGCAGCACTGTTCGCAATAGCTAGGATATGGAAACAACCTAGATGCCCCACCACAGATGAATGGATCCAAAAATTGTGGTATCTATACACAATGGAATATTATGCAGCCATTAGAAATGACAAAATAATGGCATTTGCAGGGAAATGGATGGAGCTAGAAGGAATCATGTTGAGCGAGGTAAGCCAAGAACGAAGAGACAAACAGTACATGGTCTCCCTGATAAGTGGATGATGAATCCAAAAGGTTAGGTGATATGACAAAACTAACAGGACTTAAGAAACAAAGAACTCCCACTCATCTGGTTGAACCACTACTAAATATCCCCATGCTGCTGATCACATATATGGTATATAACATATGAGCACCGTTATATATTACAGACTGTGATAGACAATTTGCTCCAGGAAAGTTAGAATGAACTTGTGACTTTAAATGAGCATCATTATTCCACAATACTGTGAATTTCCGGAAATTAAGTAATCACTTAATCACGATCAAAAAAAAAAAAAAAAAAAAAAGAACCTTGGGGAAGGGAGGGAGGGAGGGGATGGTGGGGGGAAAACGGTGGAGGGGGTAACAATGTTCAAGAGGAAGTGGAAGTGTACTCATTGCCTCACTCATGTAGCTGTAACCCTCTGTATAGTATCTCTACAATAAAAAAAAATTAAAAAAAAAAAAAATTAAATGGGCTAAAGTCTTAAAGAGAGAGTCCTCAGAAGAAGTAAGGATGGCCTGTAAACACATGAAGAAATGTTCAATATCTCTGGCCGTAAAAGAAATGCAAATCAAAACAACATTGAAGGCTGGGCACCAATGGCTCATGCCTGTAATCCTAGCTACTCAGGAGGCTGAGATCTGAGGATCATGGTTCAAAGCCAGCCAAGGCAGGAAAGTCCATGAAACTCTTATCTCCAATAAACCACCAGAAAACCGGAAGCGGTGCTGTAGCTCAAGTAGTAGAGTGCTTACCTTGAGCTGAAGAGCTGAGGGACAGCGCTCAGGCCCAGAGTTCAAGCCCCACAACTGAAAAAAAAAATATCCGGCTGGGAAGGTGGCTCAGTGGTAGAGCGCTTGCCTTGCATGCATGAGGCCCTGGGTTCAATTCCTCAGCACTACATAAACGAAAAGAAAAGAGCTGGAAATAGCGCTGTGGCTCAAGTGGTACAGTGTTAGTCTTGAGCTAAAGAGCTGAGGGACAGCGCCCAGGCCCAGAGTTCAGGCCCCATGACCAGACCCCCTCCCCCCCAAAAAAAGTATCATACTCAGGCTAGATGTGGCTCAAATGGTAGAGCACCAGCCATGAGCACAAAAGCCAAGTAATCACAAGGCCCTTAATTCAAACCCTAGTATAAGGAAAAATACCTTTTATTATACTTAAATTAGATGTCAGAGTTGAAAATTTACATTTTAAAAATGTAAAGATCATAGTGGCATCAGCCCCTGATTTTAAAACACTTAAAAAGAAATTATACTTAAGCAATAATGATTAACTAATTAAGCCTAATTATTGCCTAGCCTAGGATAAAGATAGAAATCAAAAGGCATTTAAAAAAAAAAGGTATTAAAAAAACAGGTACTTAGAAAGTTGTCTAAAAAGAAAAAAAGTAGGTATCTGAGTTGTCAAAAAAAAAAAAAACCCCAATAGGTAGGTATCTGATTTGCTGACACTCTAAGTACTTGATAGGTTAGCCAGAAAAACAACAAATGAAAAGATTCTTGCCTGTCCTTCTTTGCTTTCTCTGGGCTTTTTCTTTTTTTTTTTTTTTTGGGTCCGGTCGTGGGGCCTGAACTCTGGGCCTGGGCTCTGTCCCTCAGCTCTTCAGCTCAAGGCTAGTGCTCTACCACTTGAGCCATAGTGCCACTTCCGGCTTTTTTCTTTTTGCTTATGTGGTGCTGAGGAATCGAACCCAGGGCCTCATACATGCAAGGCAAGCACTCTACCACTGAGCCACCTTCCCAGCTCCTGGGCTTTTTCTTTCATCCTTCTAAGGCCAGCCCAACTCATCTAAGAGCTCACTTAATGAACTTTGTCAGTGGGCTGGCTATATGATTTGTGGTAAGACTGGTTTGGTTCCTGAAGAGACTCAGTCTGGGACATGATTTCTGGATGTCACTTAAGAAGGGTCCCTGGGGATCATCAAGCGCAGATGGAAGGCACCAACCCAGGGAGCAGCTCCTGCCCCACAAGGAGCTCCTCCCATCACTCACTTCAGCCGCAGGATGCTTTGACTTCCATGCTTCTTATTTCCACAGCACCTGTGCTTTCCCTGTATATATTGATGCCCTCAAATAAGTCCTTCTGATCAGAATCCAGCTCTCTTCCCAGCTTGCCCAACTAGACATTGGTAATTTCCATTCCAGTCATCAAACCCCATCTCCCAAGCATGACAGTTCATTGCTAATTTATAGTCTCTGTACATTCCTCAGGCAATGCATGTGTTCTTCTTTAAACCAACAGTCCATCCAGAAGCAGTTCTTTCTTTAGGGATAGCTAGAGGCATTTTTGTATTGCTAACCTGGTGTTTGCTAGAAGCACCTTAGTGAGAAGCCAGGAATGCTACTAAATACCTCCCATGTACAGGATAGCCAACCCCCCCCCCACCTCCCCACACACACACCACAAACCAGCAAAGAAATATCTAGTGCAGCAATGTCAATAGTACCCAAATTAAGAAATACTACTTTAAGCTGAACTCAGGTTTTCTGTTTGGATTAGGAAATAATCCCAAATGAACCATACCCAACTCTAAGCATGCCTTTTTTTTTTCATTACCTCAGAACATACCATGAGTTATAAATTAACTTATGAGTACAAGCTCAGAAAAGATCGAACTTCAAAAGCCTAACCACTTCCTTGCTAATATTGCTTCATAAGCATCTGTTGCAAGTGAAAAGTTATCTTTCCTCAATTAGATGATGTTAATCCATTCAATCCTTTTATATCCATGAAGTTCACATACATTTATTGAGCATGGACTGTGTACTAAAGCAGTATTCTAGGCACTGGAGACATAGTAATAAATAGACATTATATCTGCTTCTGTAGTCCTAAGTCTAGTGGGATAAAAAAAATTTTTTTGTTCAGTACTGGTGTTTGAACTCAGGGACTGGGACCTGTCCCTTAGCTTTTTCACTTAAAACTGGCATGCTACCACTTGAGCCATAGCTTCACTTCTGGCTTTTTGGTGGTTAACTGGAGATAAGACTTTCTGGCCCAGACTGGCTTCAAACTGCAATCCTCAGATCTCTGCCTCGTGAGTAGCTGGGATTACAGGTGTGAGCCACCAGTGCCCAACTATCTTGCTTATCCTAGCCTTGATGTCAGAATGTTCTTCCAATTCAGTGTGACAAGAAAAGTTTGGAGCAAGCATAACATCTATGCAGTGAGAAGTTTAAAGGTCCTTTATTAAAGCAGTGGTAGAAGAGATGGCTATTGCCAACAACAAAGGAACTCTCAACCCTTAGGGGATTTTTAAAGGCAGAAACAGCAAAATTTACATAGGTTTAGTTAGTACCAGGGGGATTAGGAGACCAGATAAGGAGATAACTAGGGCTATAACAAGATGACAGCACATATCTCTTAATTTAAACAAAAGTGGCAGTTAAAGGGGTTCATGACTTAGGTAGGTTGTAAAATAGGACTTCACAGTTTAACAGTTTGCTCTGGGAGGTGGCGGAATATTTAATCTTTTTTTTTTGGGGGGGGGGGTCTGGTCGTGGGCCTGAACTCTGGGCTTGGGCGCTGTCCCTCAGCTCTTCAGCTCAAGGCTAGCGCTCTACCACTTGAGCCACAGCATCACTTCCAGCTTTTTTCTTTTTGCTTATGTGGTGCTGAGGAATCGAACCCAGGGTCTCAGGCATGCAAGGCAAGCGCTCTACCACTGAGCCACCTTCCCAGCCCTGGAATATTTACTCTTTAACTCCAGATTTTCCCTTTTAGTGAAACTCTGCATGGCCCTTCACTGTAGAACTGGGGCCAGGGGGAGGACGTTAGGTGTTTCATAATAAATAAAAGAAGCCTCTGCTCAAGTGGTTGAAGATCGGCCATAATAAATTTAAAAAAAAAAAAAAACTGAGCGACTTGGGCATCTACTCAGTATATTACAAGTCAGGGTACAGTAATGACACTTGCACATCCATGTTTATTGCTGCACTACTCACGATAGACAAATTATAGAAACAGTCCAAATGCCTTATAATGGATGAGTGGACCAAGAAAATTTAGCACATAGTTACAGTGGAATTTTACTCATCTATTAGAAAGAATAATATGTTATTTGCAAGGAAATGAAAGGATATAGACAAAATTGTGTTGTGAAATCAGACTCCAGACAAATGATACACGTTTTCTGTCATATGTAAAAAATAGATCTAAAATACAAACATGCATAACATATACGAAGTTTTATGAATATACACACAAAGGACAGTACTTAGGGAAGGAGTCCAAAGGTGTAATTCCCCTGAACAGCTAATGAACTGTTTAACAAAATGAATATCACAAAGCAAAAGTTTTTTGGGGAGAGGATGAGGGGTACACAAAAGGAAAGAGGAAGGGTGAGCAGATGTAGTTATTATATTCAATGTACATTATGTAAAAATTGAACAGTGTAACTTGAGAGTAGGGATGGGAGGAAAAATAGTAGGAGAGAATGGTGGGATGGGTGCCATTGATCAAGATGTGTTGCACTCATAACCTGACATATGAAATATTAACCTCGTTGTACACTACTTAATAATAAAATAAAAAATAAAGAGGAGCCGGGCACCCGTGGCTCATGCCTATAATCCTAGTTACTCAGGAGGCTGAGATCTGAGGATCACAGTTCAAAGCCAGCCCAGGCAGGAAAGTCTGTGAGACTTTTAACTATAATAAACCATCAGAAAACCAGAAGTAGCACTGTGGGTCAAGTGATAGAGCGCTCACTTTGAGCTGAAGAGCTCAGGGACATTGCCCAGGTCCAGAACTGAAGCCCCACGACTGACAAAGATAAATAAATAGAGGAGTGGGAGGGCTGGGAAAGTGGCTCGGTGGTAGAGTGCTTACCTTGCATGCATGAGGCCCTGGGTTCAATTCCTCAGTACCACATAAGCAGAAAAAGCCAGAAGTGACACTGTGGTTCAAGTGGTAGAGTGCTAGTCTTAAGATGAAGAACTGAGGGACAGCCCCTAGGCCCAGAGTTCAGGCCCCAGGACCAAACAAAAAGAAAAAGGAGTAAAAGTACAGTGATTTCAGTTTAATACCATTATTGTTGCTTTTTTTGTATTGTGTACAATGGAGGTTTAACTTAGGGTCTGGCTCTGTCCTTTAGCTTTTTCGCCCACAGTTCCACTTCCAGCATTTTGGTGGTAATTAGAGATAAAAGTCTCATGGACTGCCTGGCACTGGTGGCTCACGCCTGTAATCCTAGCTACTCAGGAGGCTGAGATCTGAGGATCATGGTTCAAAGCTAGCCCGGGCAGGTGAGACTGTGAGACTCCTATCTCCAATAAACCACCAGAAAACCGGAAGTGGCACTGTAGCTCAAGTGGTAGAGCGCTCGCCTTGAGCTGAAGAGCTGAGGGACAGCGCCCAGGCTCAGAGTTCAAGCCCCATGACCGACAAAAAAAAAAAAAAAAAAAAGTCTCATGGACTATCTTGCTAGGCTGGCTTCAAAACCATGGTCCTCAGATATCAGACTCCTGAGTAGCTAGAATTATAAAAATGAGCCACTGGCACCCAACTTAACATACAATTTAATCTTGCCTATTGTATGCAAGTGAGATAAGAATGTCCTGAATAGCACTGATGGCTCACACTTATAATTTTAAGAAGGCTGAGATCTGAGGACAAAGAATTGAAGCCTGCCCAGGCAGGAAAATCCATGAGTCTCTTATCTCCAATTAATGAGAAAAATCTGGAAGTAGAGTTGTGGCTCAAGTGGTAGAATGCCAGCCTTGAGCTAAATAGCCAGGCCCTGAATTCAAGCCCCAAAAAATAAACATTTCTGCTGGGCACTGGTGGCTCACATCTATAATTCTAGCTACTCAGGAGGCTAAGTTCTGAGGATCATGGTTTAAAGCCAGCCCAGGCAGTTAAGTCTGTGAGACTTTACCTCCAATTAACCACCAGAAGACCAGAAATAGAGCTGTCTTAAAATGGTAGAGCATTAACCTTGAGATAAAAAAGCTGAAGGACAGTTCAAGCCCCACAAAAAATAAAATAAAATAAAAATAATTTCTGGTTGAAGTATGGCCTGGTTGATCATTATTTTGGTCCTTGTTCTGGCAGGGGTTCTAGAGATGCTCCAACGTTCTCTTCCTCTGTGGCATTCCTCCATCACTGTTGTAAACATTGATAAATCCTAACCTTCCTGGATTCCAAGGCAATTGAAAAATGCCTGCAAGAATACATACAAAATGGAGACAAGGATATTGATCTTTTCTCCTGCTTTTATTCATGGACCCATGTAAGAAGTCAGTGTTTTTCATCAAAAGCAGCTTTGGAACATGTTACAAGAGGAGGCAGAGTATAAGACAGCTCTAGCTTCCTGTTAACCACCATATAAATGTATTGTCTAAAATTGATTAACAGTTATATTGAAGCCGGGCACCAGTGGCTCACGCCTGTAATCCTAGCTACTTAGGAGGCTGAGATCTGAGGATCATGGTTCAAAGCCAGCCTAGGCAGGAACATCTGTGAGTCTCTTATCTCCAATAAACCACTCAGAAAACCAGAAGTGATAGAGTGCTAGCCTTGAGCTGAAGAGCTGAGGGACAGTGCCCAGGCCCAGAGCTCAAGCCCCACAACCCATAAAAAAAAAAAAGCCCTGTGTGATGGTACATGCCTACATCTCAACAATTAGGAGGCTGAGACAGGGAGATTTTAAAAATTGAAACCAGCCTGATCTACACAGAGAGATCCTGTCTCAAAAAAAATTCCATATGGTAAGAACATTAGATACCCCCCCAAAAAAAAATTACTGAAAGAAAAAGCTAATAAATTGGAAATCAATACCTTTGAGCAGCAGGATGTTGGTAAAGGCAAGAAAATGCTGGAGGTTTTTTAATGACTGTTTTATTTTTATCACCATTTACATATTAACTTGAAAAAAATAAAATGGAAAAAAATTAAGACAGTTTTCTAATAAAGGGCATGTTTGTTCTATTACCTAAATATTGAAAATGATATTATTAAAGGAAAATAGTGCAGGCAATTGGAACACCTGTCTGGATCACTTGTGACAGACTCTCTGAAAATCTTCAGTTTCAAACCAACAAAGGCACATAGGAGATTCTGGTAATATTACATATCACCGGAAAAAGTAAAACTGTCTTGCAACCAGTACATTATGATTGCATTGTGGAAGGGACCACTAGATTTGATCCAATAGAGTAAAGCTGAACATTGAAAAGTTACAGTTACTTTAGAAACCTGCTCAATCAGGGTTGGTGCAATGGCTCAATGGTAGCACACCAGTCTAGGATACACAAGGCCTGGCTTCAATCCCTAGCATGAAAGAAAGGAAAAAAGAAGGAAGGAAGGAAGGAAGGAAGGAAGGAAGGAAGGAAGGAAGGAAGGAAGGAAGGAAGGAAGGAAGGAAGGAAGGAAGGAAGGAGAGAGAGAAAAAGAAAGAAAGAAAGAAAGAAAGAAAGAAAGAAAGAAAGAAAGAAAGAAAGAAAGAAAGAAAGAAAGAAAGATGGAAAGATGGAAAGAGAGAGATAAGGAAGCAAGGAAAGAAGGAAGGAAGGACCTAGGATGGATACCTAAAGCCCTGTAAAAGCTGGCATTTCCTTAGGTGTGGCATTTCTGCACATGTATGGAATCCTGAGAACTCTCGCACCAGAAATTTGAAAACCCTGGATGAGTGGGAAGCTTAAGAAAAGTGACTGGGGGGGGGGGGGGGGGAGGATGGGAAGGGATGGGAAGGGTAAACAAAGGAGGAGGCTACAATGCTTGATAAGAAATGTACTCACTATCTTGCCCATGTAATTGTAACCCCTCTGTACAGTATTTTCACAATAAAAAAAAAAAAAAAAGAAAAGTGACTCAGCTTCAGAGTCTTTGATTCACACTGGCCTTTCCTATATCAACAGATTACACATAAATGATCACCTAAGAAGAGGCCAAGAACTGGCCTAAATACCAGCAAGTACAGAAATTGAAAGGGGCTGGGAAGGTGGCTCAGTGGTAGAGTGCTTGCCTTGCATGCATGAGGTCCTGGATTCAATTCCTCAGCACCACATAAGCAAAAAAAGCTGGAAGTGGCACCGAGGCTCAACTGGAAGAGCACTAGGCTTGAGCTGAAGAGCTGAGGAACAGTGCCCAAGTCCAGAGTTCAGGACCCATGACCAACGACAAAAACAAAAACAGATTATTAGAAACTTTGGCTTGTCACTGGTGGCTTCTGCCTATAATCCTAGCTGCTCAGGAGGCTGAGAGCTGAGAGTTGTGGTTTGAAGCCAGCCAGGCAGGAAAAAATCCCCTGAGACTCTTATCTCCAATTAACCACTCAAAAACTGGCAGTGGGCCTTGTAGCTCGAAGTGATAGAGCACTTAGCATTGACTGAAAGAACTTAAGGACAGCACCCAAGCCCTGAGTTCAATCTCCACAACCAACAAAGGAAGGAAGGAAAGAGAGAGACAAAGAGAGGGAGAGAGGGAGAGAGGGAGGGAGGAAGGGAGGGAGGGAGGGAGGAAGGAAGGAAGGAAGGAAGGAAGCTAATTTAGCCATGGGAAATATATCTGTAAGACTGAAACATTCTACTCTTGTTTGAAAAATCTAAGTTACTTTGATCCATAAGTAACTTTACTACCCAGGAGCAAAGCTTCAGAAAAGGGCTTAAGGACATGGCAATCCAAATGCAAACTTTATAGCTTAGGATTCCAGAGGCATGGCTCAGGTGGTAGAAGCACAAGTAGCAAGCCATGAATTCAACTACACACACACATACTCTCTCTCCTCTCTCTCTCTCTCTGTCTCTCCCTTTCATATACAAAATTTTTTTTAACCTTATGAAACTTGGTAGTTTTCAATCATATTCTGAAGCTAGTTTGCAGTTGACATCTGAGATACATTCTTTTACTGGAGTCTCGTGCCACTTCCAGTTTTTGAGTAGTTAATTGGAGATAAGTCTCACAGGGAATTTTCTGCCCAGGCTGGCTTTGAACCATGATTCTCAGATCTCAGCCTCCTGGGTAGCTAGGATTACATGAGCCACCAGCGCCTGGCAAGGCTAGCACTCATACCAATTGAGCCACAGCTCACTTCCAGCTTTTTTCTGGTTAATTGGAGGTGAGTCTCACAGACTTTCTGCTTGGGCTGGCTTTGAACCATGATTCTCAGATCTCAGCCTCCTGAGTAGTTAGGATTACAAGCATGAGCGTGGCTAAAAGTCTTTTTACATAGCTCATAGGTATTTTGTTAAGACAACAGAAACAAACATTGAGAAACAAAGATGATTTATAATTTGAGAACATTTTAATTCTAAAGAGCTTTCATAAATAAAAAGCCCCCAAATTTCCAAATGTTCATCAAAAATAGAATGAATTCAGCCTCATCAGAACTCATGGAAAAAACTAAAAGGAAAAAAAGGAAGAGGTAAGAGATAAAGACTAATAACCATTTTCTTTCATAAAGACAAAATACTGCTTCCACAAATAACTCAATATCACTTAATGATATGAATAGATAAAGAGGAAAGTAACTGTCCATATTTGCCTTACAAACCACACTGGGAAATCAAATTCCAGTTACATTGTTTAGGAATGGCTTGCTAAAACATTGAAAAAGTGAAAGACTTCATCCTTGTCATAGACTGCCACTTCAGTGGAACATTCTGTGCACATGACTGGATGATAGATTTCTTCCTCTTCTGTCTCTGCCTGCTCTGCAGGATCTTCACGATTAGACTTCATCTTCTTATAGCCCCGCCTTTTCTTCCTGCTCTCTGGGATTTTATACCTTAGAACCTCCTCTTTGTTGACAGAACAATTCATCACAAACATGGCTCTATACTGGGTTTTGTAGGATTCATGCCTAAGAGGAAAATAGAGACTGGATTTATGTTTTAATTTATCCTTCAGATAAAACTTGACAACATCAAAACTCATTGATATATAAACCAAAATAAAGACAAAATAGAAATAAAAGAAAATGTAAAGAAATGTGAAAGTTTTTGTTTGTTTGCTGTTGTTTTGCCAGTCCTAGGGCTTGAACTCAGGGAGAACGTAGGCACTGTTCCTGAGCTTCTTTTGTTCAAGGCTAGCACTCTACTACTTGATCCACAGCACCACTTCCAGCTTTTTCTGCTTATATGGTACTGAGGAATCCAACCCAGGGCTTCAGGCATGCTAGGCAAGCATTCTACCAGTAAGCTACATTCCCAGCCCAAAGAGTTATTTTAAAATTGGGGAGAAAGCTAGGCACTGGTGGCTCATACCTATAATCCTAGCTACCCAAGAAGCTGAGATTTGCTTAAAGCCAGCCCAGGAAGGAAAAGTCATGAGTCTTTTTTTTTTCCATTTATTTATTGCTACTGTAAAGATGATATACAAAGGGGTTACAGTTACGTAAGTCAGATAAAGAGTACATATTCTGGAAGTAAAGCTATGGCTCAAAGTGAAAGAGCACTAGCCTTGAGCAAAAGAGCTCAGAGACAGCACCCAAGCCTCACAATTGACCAAAAAAAAAAAAAAAACAATGTCACCCTTCCTTTGCTCTGTCCCAGTTGTTTTTTTGTTTGTTTTGGGGTTGTCAGTCGTGGGGTCTGAACTCAGGGCTTGGGCGCTGTCTGTTGGCTCCTCAGCAAAAGGCTAGCATTCTACCACTTGAACCACAGCGCTACTTCTGGTTTTTCTGCTTATGTGGTGCTGAGGAATGGAACCCAGGGCCTCATTCATGCAAAGCAAGCACTCTACCACTGAGCCACTTCCCAACCCTCTGTCCCAGTTTTTATCTTCCATTCCCACCCACAAGTTGTATAGTTTATTTTCAATGTAGTATCCAGCAAGTATCACTGCTGCATTTGTTTACCCTTTGTCCCATTCTGTGCCATTGCTTACCCTCATAAAGACAAATAAATGAATAAGCCAGACAAATGAAACCAAAAACATCAATAATGAAATGGAGTTCACTTTGATAAATACTATTTTATATGGTCAGATGCACATAGCTATTTTGCCTACGTGAGCCTCTCCTAAGAGTATCCTCCTAGTATGAATACCTAGAGATCTATATAATTTATCATGGACCAGTATATTGTTTTTCTTTTACCATCCAGTGTATTTACTTGTGATTTAGGCATTTGAGTTCAGAGATTGTCAGGGCCAAAGCCCCAGTGTGGCCTACTTCCCCCTGACTAGTGGCAGCCCTTGCTTGGCTTTGACTAGTTCACACTGGGTAAACTCGCCCACACTGAGTCCCAGGGCCAGCAAACACCTGTGCACATGCTCACCCTGAGCTAGTTAGGAGGGAACTCCATCAGGTCTACCTCAGGAACTAGAAAGGTTAAATTCAGGTCTTTGAGATGAACTTGCACTGGGCAGCTCCTGCTGCCTATCCAGCTGCTGGGCTGCTCCCACCCCTAGATCACTCCTGCCCACATGGCCACTGGGTTGGTCAACCCGCTGTCAGATGGCTCCCACTGCTGGACTGCTCCTGTTGCCTGGCCATTCCTGCTGCATGGACACTAGGCTGCTCCCACCCCTAGACCACTCCCATCCATCAGCTGCCAGGGCCCTCTCACAGATCTGCCATATTGGTTGTAAGTTGACAGGTATGACCATAGGAGTTCTCTGGGTCTGGGTTTAGCCATGGCTCACTATCTCCATCTGCACTGTCCAGGTCTGGTGTGGTGGAGTTTTCTGTCAGAATGCTGCAGTCCACTGGTGGGTTCTAGAGGTCAAGGCAGACACCAGGCCACTTTAGTGGCAGGATGGGGGATGGGGGGGGGGAGTTTTTCAGAGTTTTCCACCCTTATGTGTAGAAGTTATAAGGTTTTTTTTTTTCAGTTCCCATGACTCTCTGCTTGTTTATATATGTTTGTTGGGCTAGGAAGGTAGCTCAGTGGTACAGTACTTGCCCTGCATGCATGAGGCCCTGGGTTCAAGTCCTCAGAACCACATAAGCACAAAAAGCTGCAAGTGGCACTGTGGCTCAAGTGGTAGAACGCTAGCCTTGAGCTGAACTGCTGAGGGACAACAGCAAGGCCCAGAGTTCAGGCCCCACAACTGACCAAAAAAAAAAAAAAAAAATGCTATATATGTTTGTTATTGATCTTTTGGGGAAAAGTGCATATTAGGAACCCAAATCTCTGTCTGGTTAGAGAGAGTTGGAGCAATTCCCTATTGTTTAGGGGACATCTTACTTCCTCTCCTGCTTTTGTTTTCAAAGTTAACACTCTATTACTTGAACCACAGCTCCACTTCAGCTTCTTGGTGGTTAATTAGAAATAAGAATCTATTGGGTTTGTCTGCCCAGGCTAGTTTTGAACTAAGATCCTCAAATCTGAGCCTACTGATTAGTTAGGATTACAAGTGTGAGCCACTAGTGCCTGGATCAAGTGGCAAGGTGCTAGCCTTGAGCGAAAGAGCTGAGATGGCATCAGGTTTTTTTATTTTTTTATTTTTTACTAGTGCTTGTGTATATGTGTGTGTGTTTGATTACCTTTGACAATCAAGGCACAGAGTGGTCATGCAAGCAGGGCAATTCAAGACAGCATCGCTGTTTGGAACTGGCTGTTGTTGCTGACGTGCCCTCGGTAGTCCAAAACCATGATAACTACAATAGAAAAGAAATTAAAAGGGAAAAACACATTAAAGGTAAATCTTGGTCTCTAACAGCATTCTCCAATAAAAGGAGACTCAGAGAAATGGCTGATTCTAGAAATACAGCATAACCCAAAACAGTACCAGAAAGGGAGAAGTATTAAAACACAACAAAACAAGGAAAAGTGTGCCAAAGGTGATCAGGAGCCAAATAAAGGAGCTCTCAATGTCAAGCTCAAACAACTTCAGATACAAAATAAAACAGTATGGATTATAACTCCATATAAAATAGCCCATACAATCCAATGTGGAAGAAATAACTATATTGTCAAAGCTCACAGAACTCATAAGTGTTATAGACTATGATAGACAATTTGCCCCATGAAAGTTAGAATATGCTTGCGACTTTAACTAAGCATCACTATCCCACAATACTGTGAAATTTGGGAAATTATGTAATCACTTAATCACAATAAAAATTCAAAAAAAATAAAAAAATAATAAAATAGTCCATGCTAACTTAATGTGCATAAATAAATGGAGGTGAGAAAATAAATCTCCTATTCAGAAAATTTCAAAATAGCTTATAAAGATATGCTCCAGGTATTGCTTAAGTCTAGCTCACACATAGTGACCTACTTTCAAAGAATACAGTATAATTGGGTAGTGGTACATATCTGGAGTTTCTTTGCTTTGGATTTTTGTTTGGTGGTTGTTGTTGTTTTGTAAGAACTAGGGCTTGAAACTCAAGACCTAGATGTTATCTCAGCTCTTTCGCTCAAGACTAGCATCCTGCCACTTGAGCCATAACCTCACAACTGGTTTATTCATGATGTTTAATTGCAAATAAAAGTCTCATGGACTTTCCTGCCTGGGCTGGCTCCAAACCTCAATCCTCATATCTAGCCTCCTTGGCACATACCTATAATCCCAGTTCTGAGGAGGTTGAGGCAGGAGAGTTGGGCATTCAAGACCACCCTCAACTGCAAAACATAATCTCAGCAAACAAAAATATAATCTCAGTCTAATTATAAGAAAAACATCAGGGGGCTGGGAAGGTGGCTCAGTGGTAGAGCACTTGCCTTGCATGCCTGAGGCCCTGGGTTCAATTCCTCAGCACCACATAAGCAAAAAGAAAAAAGCCAGAAGTGGTGCTGTGGCTCAAGTGGTAGAGCGCTAGCCTTGAGCTGAGAAGCTGAGGGACAGCGCCCAGGCCCAGAGTTCAGGCCCCACGACCGGACCCAAAACATCAGAAGGACCCTCCTCATACTCCACAGTGCTCCTCAAAGCAATGAAAGTCATCAAAAATAAGAAAGTAGGTCTAGAATATAATTTTTAGGTTCATTATCAACATTGGCTAAAGGGGACATAATAAATAAATATATAATGGTGTTCTAAACTGGATCCTGGGACATGAATTGCACATCACCTAAAAAATAAGGAACTATAATAAATTACAAATTTTAGTTAATAATAATAACCATAAGAACATTGGTTCCCAAATTGTGACAGTTAACTGTACCATATGAATGTAACAATAGGAGACACTGTGTGTGTTGCGGTGAGGCAGTGGTATATGGAAACTTTTTGCATTATCTGCTCAATTGTTCTATAAATCTGTAACTCTTCTTTTTTTTTTTTTTTTTGTCGGTCGTGGAGCCTGAACTCTGGGCCTGGGCGCTGTCCCTGAGCTCTTCAGCTCAAGGCTAGTACTCTACCACTTGAGCCACAGCGCCACTTCCAGCTTTTTCTTCTTATGTGGTGCTGAGGAATCGAACCCAGGGCCTCATGCATGCAAGGCAAGTACTCCACCACTGAGCCATCTTCCCAGCCATGTAACTCTTCTTTAAAAAAAAATTGCTGGGGCTGGGAAGATGGCTCAGTGGTAGAGCGCTTGCCTTGCATGCCTGATGCCCTGGGTTCGAGTCCTCAGCACCACATAAGCAAAAAGAAAAAAGCCGGAGTGCGCTGTGGCTCAAGTGGTAGAGCGCTAGCCTTGAGCTGAAGAGCTGAGGGACAGCGCCCAGGCCCAGAGTTCAGGCACCACATCCAGACCCAAAAAAAAAAAAAAAAATTGCCTCCAAAGCCAGATGCTGGTAGCTCATGCCTATAATCCTAGCTACTCAGGAGGCTGAGATCTGAGGATCACAGTTCAAAGCCAGCTCATCTTATCTCCAATTAACCACTCAAAAACTGGAAGTAGAGTTGTGGGGCTCAAAGTGGTAGAGCACTATCCTTGAGCAAACAAGGTCATGGACAATGTCTAGGGCCTGAGTTCAAGCCCCACAACAACAACCAAAAAAAAAAAAAAAAAAACCAGCCTTCCAACAATGCAGTAAAGTTACATTAATAAAATAAAAATGGAAACTCAAGTAGTTAAAGACTTCTGTTTCTATCATTATCAACTGTATTTCAAGGCTCTAGGACAGTTAACAATAAGTGCTCAAAAAATTTTCTGATTGAAAGATTAAAGTATAAGTACATTTATGAAGACATAAAATATGAGTACTTATTTATTTACTTACATATTTTTATGCCAGTATTGGGGTTTGAACTCAGGGCTTAGGCACAGTCTCTGAGTTTTTATGCACATAGCTTGTAATCTACCACATTAGCCACACTTCCACTTTTAGTTTTTTGGTGGCTGCTCAGAGAAAAGAGTCGCAAGGACTTTTCTGCCCAGGCTGGCTTCATACTACAATCCCTAGAGCTCAGCCTCTTGAGCAGTTAATGATTATAGGTATGAGCCACTGGCACCAAGCCTAGAATATCTATTTTTTAGAAGACTTACAGGAAACTGAAAATACCAAACAAAAGGTAAGGGCTAGGAATGTGGCTTAATAGGAGAGTGACTAGCACACATGAAGCCCTGGGTTCCACTCATTGGTACCATATACAAAGAAAAAGCCAGAAATGCTGCTGTGGCTTAAGTAGTAGAGTGCTAGCCTTGAGCAAAAGAAGCTCAGGGACAGTGCCCAGGCCCTGACTTCACAAGACCTGGGATTGGCCAAAAATTAAAAAAAGAAAAAAGAAAAAAAGGAAAATAATTTTGTATTCCTTGCCAAAACACTTCAAATGTTTATAGGGAAAACTCCAGAAAAAAACGTGATACATATTTCATAATGTTAAACATCTCCTAGCCAGGTGCCAGTGACACCTGTAATCCTAGCTACTCAAGAGGCTAAGATCTGAGGATCATGGTTCAAAGCCAGCCCAGGCAGGAAAGTCCATGAGACTCTTATCTCCAATAAGAAAATAGGAAGTAGCACAGTAGCTCTAGTGGTAGAGGGCTCACCTTGAGCTGAAAAACTGAGAGACAGCGCCCAGACCCAGAGTTCAAGCCCCATGACCAAAACAAAACAAACCAAAAACAAACAAACAAACAAACAAACCACTTCTAACACAGCACATTTCAAAAACAAAATCCCAAGAAAATAACTCATTTATTCAGTAACTACTGTCTTTTACTAATGTACCAGATACAAGGATACAGCATTGAATAGCCTTCATATCAAAGTTAAATTTGTGTGTGTGTGTGTGTGTGTGTGTGTGTGTGTGTGTGTGTGTGTGTGTGCGTGTGTGGGCTTAGGCACTGTCCCTCAAGTCTTCAGCTTAAGGCTAGTACTCTACCATTTGAGCCATAGTGCCACTTCAGGCTTTTTCTGCTTATGTGGTGCTAAGGAATTGAACTGAACCCAGGGCCTCGTGCATGCAAGGCAAACACTCTACCACGGAGCCACCTTCCCAGTCCTTTTTTTTTTTGCCTGTCCTGGTACTTGAACTCTTGGCCTGAGTCCTGTCCCTGGGCTTCTTTTGCTCTACTTGAGCCACAATGCCACTTCCAGACTTTTCTGGGTTTTTATTGTTGTTGTTTTTTATAATACATATTTTTATTGTAAAGATGCTGTACAGAGGGATTACAGTTACATGGAGTCCATTTCCTATCAAGCATTGTTACCCCCTCCTTTGTTCAGCCTTTTCTGTTTATGTGGTACTGAATAATCAAACCCAGGGATTCATGCATGCTAAGCAAGCACTCTGAGCCACATACCCAGCCCAACCATTGTATTTTGTTTGTAGGAATGTACAATGGTTCAGTCATGGTGGAAAATAGTTTTGTATTTCTTCAAAAAGTTAATATAGGGGTTGAGATGTAGCTCAATGGTAGAGTATTCACCTAGCATCTTTGATACTCTGGTCTCAATCCTCAATCCCCAGCACTGGAAAACAAAAAATTAAATAAGTAAAAAATGGAATTTCCATATAATCTAAAAGTTCCTAAGTTCCTAAGTACAGAACCAAAAGACTGAAAATTCAAGTCATGTACTAGTGGTTCACACTTACAATACTAGCTAGTCACTTAGGAGGCAGAGAGTTAAGAGAATCAGTTTGAGCCTACTCTGAACAAAAAGTTAGTGACATTTCATGTCCACCAATAGCTGGGCATGATGGTATATGCCTATTATCCCAGTTATACAGGGAGGCATATATAAGAGGATCAAAGATCAGGTTGGCACAGTCCTCAAAGCCATTTCCCCAAAACAACATAAGCAAAAACAAAGGGCTGAAAGGACAGATTGTTAGAGTACCTGCCTAGCAAACACAAAGCTCTGAGTTCAAATCTCCCTCCCAGGGGATGGGAAGGTGGCTCAGTGGTACAGTGCTTGTCTTCCATGCATGAGGCCCTGGGTTCAATTCCTCAGCATCCCATAAGCAGAAAAAGCCAGAAGTGACTCTGTGGCTCAAGTGGTAGAGTGCTAGCCTTGAGCTGAAGAGCTGAGAGACAGTGTCCAGGCCCTGAGTTCAAGCCCCAGTACTGGCAATAAATAAATAGATAGATAGATAGATAGATAAATAGATAAATAGATAAATAAATATTAAATTTTTTTTCTTACCCTCTTCTCTGTGCATCAACCCATGCTTGGTCTCTATTATCTTTTTCAGGATCATATAATAATTCATCATTTGTTGGAATCCTGTGCCGTTTCTTCTTTTTTTTCTTGGTCACTTGTGCTAATTTTCAAAAGATTAAGACTAAGTATTATGTCTAAGGTTCGCACTTAATATAAAAGAAGCTATATACTTATTTATATTATGCTAAGAATATTTTAAAACTATTCTTAAAAGAAATGCACTGCAAGCCGGGCGCTGGTGGCTCACGCCTGTAATCCTAGCTACTCAGGAGGCTGAGATCTGAGGATCACGGTTCAAAGCCAGCCCGGGCAGGAAAGACTGTGAGACTCCTATCTCCAATAAACCATCAGAAAACCGGAAGTGGCGCTGTAGCTCAAGTGGTAGAGCGCTCGCCTTGAGCTGAAGAGCTGAGGGACAGCGCCCAGGCCCAGAGTTCAAGCCCCACGACCGACAAAAAAAAAAAAAAAAAAAACAGAAATGCACTGCACAATTAACAAACAATAAAAAAAAGATGACAGGGGGGGGAGGGGGGAGGCTGGGAAGGGATGTGAAGGGTAAACAAAGGAGGAGGCTGCAATGCTTGGTAAGAAATGTACTCATTATCTTGCCCATGTAATTGTAACTCCTCTGTACAGTATGTTCACAAATAAAATTAAATTAAATTAAAAAAAAAAAGATGACAGAGAAAGCTCAAACTATTTCTTCATGAAAAACTAGTATTTCAGGGCTGGGAAGGTGGCTCAGTCGTAGAGTGCTTGCTTTGCATGCATGAGGCCATGGGTCTGATTCCTCAGCACCACATAAGCAGAATAAGCTAGAAGTGGCACTGTGGCTCAAGTGGTAGAGCACTAACCTTGAGTTGAAGAGCTGAGGGACAATACCCAGGCCCAGAGTTCAAGCCCCACCACCACCACCAACAACAACAACAAAAAACTAGTATCTCAGTTGGGCACTGGTAGGTCATGCCTGTAATCCTAGCTACTCAGGTAGCTAAGATCTGAGGATCATGATTCAAAGCCAGCCAGGGCAGGAAAGTCCATGAGACTCATACAATTCATCACACAAAAACAAAACAAAAAAACAGAAGTGGAGCTATGGCTCAAAGTAGTAGAACATTAGCCCTGAGTTCAAGCCCTACAACTAAAAAAACAAAAATAAAAATACTAGTATCTCAAGAAATGAGTTTTGTTTTTTGTTTTGGGGTTTTTTTATTGTTGTTTTTTGTTTTTTGTCAGTCATGGGGCTTGAACTCTGGGCTTGGACACTGTCCCTCAGCTCTTCAGCTCAAGGCAAGTGCTCTACCACTTGAGCCACAGTGCTACTTCTGGTTTTCTGGTGGTTTATTGGAGAAAAAAATCTTATGGACTTTCCTGCCCAGGCTGGCTTTGAACCATGATCTTCAGATCTCAGCCTCCTGAGTAGCTAGGATTACAAGCGTGAACCACCCGCACTCGGCAAGAAATGAATTTTAAATAATGAGAATTTAGTTTCAAAAGGCCACTCAAGCCAGCACTGGTGGCTCATGCCTGTAATCCTATATCTTATCTCCAATAAACTACTCAGAAAACAAGAAGTAGGCTGTGGCTCAATGGTAAAGTACTCGCCTTGAGCTGAAGAGCTAAGGGACAGTGCCCAGGCCCAGAGTTCAAGCACTACAACCAACCAAAAAGAAAAAAAAAAAAAAGCCCACTCAATACAAATGAAGAATAAGAACTATTTTTTGGGGGGAGGGGGGGGAGGGCAAGGGGTGTAGGGCCTGAACTCTGGGCCTGGGCGCTGTCCCTCAGCTCTTCAGCTCAAGGCTAGCGCTCTACCACTTCTGGCTTTTTTCTTTTTGTTTATGTGGTGCTGAGGAATCGAACCCAGGGCCTCAGGCATGCAAGGCAAGCGCTCTGCCACTGAGCCACCTTCCCAGCACAGAATTATTTCTTATGTATAAATTCTCTGTAAGTTCTCATATATTAAACTACTAAAATCGGGGGGGCGGGGGGGAATCAAACATAAAGAAAGAACCTAGCTACCTTGGCATGCACCTATAGTACCCCAGGTACTCAAAAGGCTGAGTTAGGAAAACTGCTTGAGCCAAGAGTGACAGATTGCATGACTAACATTCACAAGGTCCTGAGTTCAGACCTCAATACACACATACAGGCATGCGCATACACACAGGAAGTATGTGGCTATCCACATACATTGTTGTTGGTGGTGGTGGTGGTAGGACTTGAATTCAGGGTCTGGGCACTATTCCTGAGCTCTTTTGCTCAAGGCTAGTACTCTGCCACTTTGGGACACAGTGCTACTTGTGGTTTTCTGGTGGCTAATTGGAAATAAACGTCTTTCCTGCCAGGACTGGCTTTGAACCGTGATCCTCAGATCTCAGCCTCCTAAATAGCTAGGATTACAGGCATGAGCCACCAGTACCCAGTACACTAGACTTTTTAGTCCCTGGGGCTTGAACTCAGATTTGCCTTTTTTTTTTTTTTCTTAAGGCTAACATTTTACCACTTAAGCCACAGCTCCACTTCCACTTTTTGTAATTTTCTGCCTAGGGTGGCCATCTTCATCTCTAAGCCTCCTGAGTAGCTACCATTACAAGTGTGAACCACCAGTACCTAGCGGCAAGTCACTATTTAATTCATAATACATAAAACCAAAAAACCTTCCTTTACCACATAAATGTGTTACTATGTATTCCACTGCAATGCCTGTTATAATTAAATCAGTTATTTCCAACACAGAAGGAAAAATTCCACAGGAAAACATAAATGGAGACCAGCTATAGGTGTGAAAAAACAATTTGAGGAACCTAAAAGAACCAATGGGGAAAGAGTGCTGAGTCAGGAGGTACTAAGCAGTACTGGACTGGCCTCCCTCTTCCCCCAGACTGTCCATGCCATGCATCATGCCTGCGTTCCAGCTTTGCTTCTCACATCAACCACCTGCAATTATTTCTAAAAGATTAAACTGAGGGAAATCCTAAAGACAAATAACTGTTAGGTAAACCTTTCTCGAACTATAAACTGGTGGGCGCTAGGAAGATGGCTCAGTGGTAGAGTGCTTGCCTAGCATGCATGACACCCTGGGTTTGATTCCTCAGCACCACATAAACAAACAAACAAACAAAAAAAAATATATATATATATGTATGTACTTACCTGTTTTGTCTTCATCCTCAGAATCAGAATCAAAATATATATCATCATAATACTTTGTTGGTGCTGTTCCAATTATCTCATTTCCTGAAGAAGACCCTATTCAAGTTGGAAGTATAGTTTACAACCATAGAATACCAAAAGACAAACCTTCACACACTTCTCTATCATCTCAAAGTACCATCAACTTACTCATAATTGCATTTGGATGGTGAAATCTTTTCCCATTAGTGACCTACTTGATTTCTGTGCCCTAAGCGATTACAAGGCATTAGCCCTCCATAATGCAAGTGTTCTACATCATGAGAAAATTCTTTCTCCCTTCCTATAAATCTACTTATATTAAAAAAGATATTGCAGGTTGCCAGCATCTATTGCTCTACTTTTTTTTTTTTTTTGGTTGGTCATGGGTATTGAATTCTGGGCCTGGGCACTGTCCCTGAGCTCTTCAGCTCAAAGCTAGTGCTCTACCAGTTGAGCCACAGTGCTATTTCCCGTTTTCTGGTGTTTAATTGGAGGTAAGTCTCACAGACATTCCTGCCCAGGCTGGCTTTGAATTGTGATTCCCAGATCTCAGCCTCATGAGTAGCTAGGATTACAGGCATGAGCCACCAGCATCCAGCTCCATCTCTCTTCTTTTCAGCCATGCAGTATACTATAAAGAACAAGGAATAGTATCTTAGGGTTTATGATTGGGGTGTGCATGCATATGTGTGTGTGTGTGTGTGTGTGTGTGTGTGTTGTAGTACCTTGAGGCTTATGATTGGGGTGTGTGTGTGTTGTAGTACCTTGGGGTTTATGATTGTGTGTGTGTGTGTGTGTGTGTGTGTGTGTGTGTGTGTGTGTGTTGTAGTACCTTGAGGCTTATGATTGGGGTGTGTGTGTGTTGTAGTACCTTGGGGTTTATGAGTGTGTGTGTGTGTGTGTGTGTGTGTGTGTGTGTGTTGGTCCTGGGCTTAAACTCAGGACCTAGGCACTGTTCCTGGACTCTTTTTTTTGCTCACTACCATGTGAGCCATAGTTCCACTTCCTGCTTTTTGTGATTTACTGGAGAGAAGAGTCCAAGAAACTTTTCTTCCTGTGCTGGCTTTAAACAAGATCCTCAGATCTCCTGGTCCAAATCCTGAATAGGATTACAGGCAGGAGCCACCAACCTGACAGTATCTTACTTTCAGGGGCAGAATGGAAAGAGAATAAAAACTCCACAGAAATTGAGCACTGGTGGCTTACATCTGTAATCCTAGCTACTCAGGAGGATGAGCTCTGCATATCAGGTTCAAAGTCAGCCCAGGCAGACAAATCCAAGAGACTAAATCTCCACTTACTCAGAAAAAGCCAACACTGAAGAGACATGTAGCTCAAAAGGTAGAGCACCAGCTGTGAGCGGAAAAAGCCAAGGGAAAGGAATTCAAACCTGAATAGCAGGGCTGGGAAGGTGGCTCAGTGGTAGAGTGCTTGCCTTCCTTGTATGAGGCCCTGGGTTCAATTCCTCAGCACCACATAAGCAGAAAAAGCTGGAAGTAGCTCTGTGGCTCAAGCTGAAGTACTGAGGGACAGCACGCAGGCTCAGAGTTCAGGCCCCATGACTGACACACACACAAAAAAAGTAGCAACACACACACACACACACACACAAATACACACACACACACACACACAGAAAAAAACTCCACAAGAAGAAGGGAATGGAGGGCTGGGAAGGTGGCTCAGTGGTAGAGTGCTAGCCTTGCATGCCTGAGGCCCTGGGTTCGATTCCTCAGCACCACATAAGCAAAAAGAAAAAAGCCTGAAGTGGCGCTGTGGCTCAAGTGGTAGAGTGCTAGCCTTGAGCTGAAGAGCTGAGGGACAGTGCCCAGGCCCAGAGTTCAGGCCCCACGACTGGTCCCAAAAATAAAAAAATAAAAAAATAAGAAGAAGAAGGGAATGGGTGTCATAAACTAGGCACCAGTGGGTCATGCTTATAATCCTAGCTCTTCAGCAGGCTGAGATTTGAGGATGAGGTTCAAAGCCAACCTGGGCAGAAAAGTCTGTGAGACTCTTATCCTCAATTAAACACCAAAATAAGCCCAAAGTGGAGCTGTGGCTCAAGTACTAGTGCACTAGCCTTGAGCACAAAAGGTCAGGGACTATGCTGAGTTCACACCCTAGGATGAAATACACACACACACACACACACACACACACACACACACACACACACACACACACACACACACACACACACACACACACACACACACACACACACACACACACACACACACCTAGTCTTCTTCTTTCCAGGTGTACCCAATGCCACACCATCATTTATATTTGTCATTACATGCCTGTAATTCTGTCTTCCTCTAACACTTGCTTAAGTTATTATTATTATTATTATATGCTTTCATTTCTAATACACAACATATCAACATGAAATCAGTGCTGAGGAGTCCTACTTTCACAAACCAGTTTTCAGGCTAACTTCATTTCACATAAAACACCTCAAAATGAATCAGGCTGTAATACCAGTACTTTGGAGGCTGAAACAATATAACCATTCATTTCAAGCCAGCCTTGACTCTACAGTGAGATTCTGTCCCAGTGAAACAAAAATACAGCCAAGCACCAGTGACTCATACTTGTAAGCCTAACTACTTTAGAAGGCTAAGATATGAGGATCACAGTTCAAGAACAGCTCAAGCAGAGAAATCCAAAGAGTCTTATCTCCAATTAACCATCAGAAAAACAGAAGTGGAGGCATGGCTCAAGTGGTAGACCAGCCTTGAAAAAGGCTGTGAAAAAAGTCAAGTATAAGTTTAAGGCACTGAGATCAAGCCCCAGTATTGCACCAAGGGGAAAGAAAAAAAATCAAAATTATGTTTCATTACTTATTAAAATACAACAAGAAGCCAGGCACTGGTGGCTCACACTTGTATTTCTAGTTACTCAGAAGGCTAAGTTCTGAGGATCTCAATTCTAAGCCAACCCAGGCAGGAAAATCAGTCTTAGGGCTTATAGGCACTATCCCTGAGCTTCTTTTGCTAATGGCAAGTGCTCTATCACTTGAGCCACAATGTCACTTCCAGCTTTTTTTGAGTAGTTTATTGGAGATAAGAGTCTCACAGACTTTCCTGTCCAGGCTGGCCTCAAACCCAGATCCCTGGATCTAAGACTCCTGAGTAGCTGGGATTACAGGCGTGAGCCACTGGTACCCAGCTCGGGAAGACTTTTATCTCCAATAAACTGCTCATAAAAAGCTGGAAGGTGGGCTGGGAAGGTGGCTCAGTGGTAGAGCGCTTGCCTTGCATGCCTGAGGCCCTGGGTTCGATTCCTCAGCACCACATAAGCAAAAAGAAAAAAGCCGGAAGTGTCGCTGTGGCTCAAGTGGTAGAGTGCTAGCCTTGAGCTGAAGAGCTGAGGGACAGCGCCCAGGCCCAGAGTTCAGGCTCCACGACCAGACCCAAAAAAAAAAAAAAAAAAAAAAAAGCTGGAAGGTGCTGTGGCTCAAGTGGTAGAGTGCTCGCCTTGAGCACAATGGGGCTCAGGGACAGCAGCCAAGCCCCATATTCAAGCCCAGGATTGCAAAAAAAAAAAAAAAAAAAAAAAAAAAAAAGGGAGGGGGGCTGGGAATATGGCTTAGTGGTACAGTGCTTGTCTCACATGCACGAAACCCTGGGTTTAATTTCTCAGTACCACATACACAGGAAAAGTCAAAGTAGGACTGGGAAGGTGGCTCAGTGGTAGAGTGCTTGCCTTGCATGCCTGAGGCCCCCTAGGTTCGATTCCTCAGCACCACATATGCAGAAAAAGCCGGAAGTGGTGCAGTGGCTCAAGTGGTAGAGCGCTAGCCTTGAGCTGAAGAGCTGAGGGACAGCGCCCAGGCCCAGAGTTCAGGCCCCATAACTAACCAAAAAGAAAAAGAAAAAGCTGAAGTAGCACTGTGGCTCAAGTGGTAGAGCACTAGCCCTGAGCACAGAGAGGCTCAAGGATGGAGCCCAGGCCCTGAGTTCAAAAAACCCCAAGACCAGAAAAAAATAAAAACAAAAAACAAGAATTTGTGATGATACATCATTAAATCTGACATGTGTCATCTAACCCTAAAAATACTTTTATAAGTACATGTGTCTTTTTTTAACCTTTTAGTAATAACCACAAAAGGAAATAATACATATGAACAATACTAAATACATATGACATACCCCATAGTCAGCAAATAAAACTCGGGCTCAGATTGCCAAACATATTTATTCCTCCAAATAGTAAGTACCTATTGAGCACCTCTGGAAAATGCTAGAGACCCCAAAGCCCACAGACAAGGTTCCTGCCTTTATAGAGCTTACAAAAACATACATAAAAACAAAACCAAAAGTTTACCAGTTCCCAGAGAGGATAACTTGTCCTCCATTGTTTTTATGGTAGAATTTAATTCAGCTTCCATTTCTTTTTCAAACTCATCTTCACTAGATGATTCACTTTCCCCAGTAAGACATTCTCTGATGAGTTTGCGTTTTTGGTCTGGAGTTCCATGTAAAAGCACATCTACTTCATCTTCAGAGCTATCATTTGAAACACAAGGAATATTAATATTTAAAAATTAAAATTAGGAGCTAGGCACTGGTGGCTCAAGCTTGTAATCCTACCTACTCGGGAGAATTAGACCTGAGGATCATGGTTCAAAGCTAGCCCAGCAGGCAAGTCCATGAAACTCATGTCTCCAATTAATCACCAGAAAACCAGAAATGGAGCTGTGGCTCAAAGTGGGAGAGAGTTAGCTTTGAGCTGAAGAGCTCAGGGACAGCACCTAGGCCCAGAGTTCAAGCCCCACGACCGACAAAAAAAAAGCAGGGCTTTGGGTCTGGCTTAGTGATAGAGAGTACTTGCCTAGCATACATGAAGCCCTGGGTTCAATTCCTCAGAACCACATAAACAGAAAAAGCTGGAAGTGGCGCTGTGGCTAAAGTGGTAGAGTGCCAGCCTTGAGCACAGAGAGGCTCAGGGACGGTGCCCAGGCCCTGAGTTTAAGCCCCAAGATTGGAGGAAAAAAAAAAAACTCCCTACTATTTCAAATAGCAATTATCAATAGATCAACTAAGTCTCCATATTAATGTCTACATAACATTTCCTCTCATATATGCTTATTTCTAAACTCATTGCCATTAAACTTTACATGAACATTTCTGCATGTTATCTTGTTTTTTGTTCATTTCTTTAGGATATTTGTGTACAATTAGATACAAATTTTTTTTGTTATCATGCTGCTTTCCAAAAGCACTGCACCAATTCATATTTCCATCAATATTACAGTTTTTCTCACAGAACTGTGAGGTTTATAAACTGGATATTCAAATAAAACTTAAAATGCACAATTAATATATAGCTAATATTTCAACATGATATACATTAACAATGGAATTAAATACAACTTAAAAAGCAGTGTTGGGCTGAGGATGGCTCAAGTAGTAAAGTGCCCCACCCAACAAGTGTGAAGCCCTGAATTTAACTCCAGTACCAAGGGGGGAGGGTACAGGAGTACAATAGAGAACTGTAAAAAGAGAGAAAGCTAAATTACATTCCATATTCTCCTAAGTAATTTCCACCCATTTATCTTGCTTTCTGTGATTGGGTTCCCCATCAACTGTATTAACGTGTGTGTGTGTGTGTGTGTGTGTGTGTGTGTGTGCGTGCGTGTGTGTGTGTGCATGTGCCTGTCCTGGGGCTTGAACTCAGGACCTGGGTGCTTTCCCTGAGTTTTTCTGCTCAAAGCTAGCAGTGTACCACTTGGGCCACAGCCCCATTTTCAACATTTCTGAGGTTTAACTAGAGAGATGAGTCTCCTAGGCTTTCCTGCCCAGGCTGGCTTCAAATGGTGATCCTCAGATCTCAGCTTCCTGAGTAGATAGAATTATAGGTGTAAGCCACCAGCACACAGCAGATAATGATATAATTAAACCAGATATTAGGAGTGTTAAAAAATGAATTAAATACCTAAAACATTTCTAATACAATCAGTAGTACATAAGTAGCATTCACTTATTCATGAACTAGTAAATAGTGAAAGAATGTCTCAATCTTGTATCTATCTTCAAAACAGAACAAAATTGCTGAAGGTCCAGCAGAAGGTAAATCAGTAAAACACAATTCTCTTGAGAACTTATCCAAAGTCTACTTCCAGAAAATGCCCCATATGACAGATAAATTGGCATCCTAGCCAACATGCTCCCTTTCTCTGTTACCACTATTTCCACTCAGGTCTCTTAGCTAAGCATCTTCAAGCCTCTGATCTCTTCAATTTCATAGAGTCTCAATATACTGCCAGAATATTACTCCTGAAGGACTTTCATCTCCTCACTACCCAACTCAGGAAACTTCAACTAAAATCCTCTAAGTACAACACTCAAACTAGTTTTGTAAGCCAGGCACTGGAGGCTCAAGACTATAATCCTAGTTACTTGGAAGGCTGAGAATATGATTCCAGACCAGCCCAGGCAGAAAACTTCACAAGACTTCTCAACAGAACTTAGGTGTCATGGTGCTCTAGCAAGAAGCTTAAAATATATTAATTCAAGTCTAGGCAGAATTCAGGTATGGGCAGACACCTGGGCAAGATGCAAGAGCCTATCTCAAAAATAACCAGTACACAGAGAGGAGTGTTCAATCACAACCTCACATGCAGTTAAGTTCATCTGTTTCAAGTTGTTCCTCCATTTTAATAATTCTTTTCCTGTTAATGTAACTTTATTTTTGTTAATATAGAAACAATGTATAGAATCAAATAAGCTAAAATGTCATAAGGGGAAAAAAAAGTAAATAATCAATACCAAAAAGGGTAGAGGCATGTCTCAGCAGCAAAATACCTGCCTAGAAAGGCCAAGGCCAAGGCCTGGGAAGGTGGTTCAGTGGTAGATCGTTTGCCTTTCATGCATGAGGCCCTGGGTTCGATTCCTCAGCACCACATAAGTAGAAAAAAAAAAGCTGGAAGTGGCACTGTGGCTCAAGTGGTAGAGTGCTAGCCTTGAGCTGAAGAGCTGACGGACAGCAAACAGGCCCAGAGTTCAGGACCCACGACCGGATCCATCCCCCTCCCTCAAAGAAAAAGAAAGTCCAAGGCCCTGATTTCAAACTCCAGTACTGACAAAAAATAAAAATAGACTTTTCGCTATTATTATTAAGGTAAGTCTGGCTCTAGCTTACCTTGCCAATCTTACATATCACAATTACCCTCTTCCTACCCTTTAGTACTCAACTAAGGGCAATTTTGCCCTCATGGTACATTTAGCATGGCTCAAACACTGGTGGCAGAGAGAGAGACAATTAACATGTATTAGATAGTCAGGGATGCTGCTAAGCATCCAACAATGCATACGATATCCCCAGCAAAAAAGAAGTATCTGAGCTGGCTGCCAGTGGTTTATGCCTGTAATCCTAGCTACTCAGGAGGCTGAGATATGAAGATAGGTTCGAAGCCAACCTAAGTAGGAAAGTCTATGAGACTCTTATCTCTAATTAACTACAAAAAGGCCAGAACTGGACCTGTGACTCAAAAGATAGAATGCCTTGAGCAAAAAAGCTCCAGGACAGACAAACAAATAAAAAAACAGGGCAGGGAAGGTGGCTCAGTGGTAGAGCGCTTGCCTTGCATGCATGAGGCCCTGGGTTCGATTCCTCAGCACCACATAAGCAAAAAGAAAAAAGCCGTAAGTGGCGCTGTGGCTCAAGTGGTAGGGCATTAGCCTTGAGCTGAAGAGCTGAGGGACAGTGCCCAGGCCCAGAGTTCAGGCCTCACGACCGGACCCAAAAACAATAAAAAAATAAAAAATAAAAAACAGAGCAAGAGGATCTCTTTTTTTTTTTTTTTTTTTGTCCAGTCGTGGGGCCTGAACTCTGGGCCTGGGCGCTGTCCCTCAGATCTTCAGCTCAAGGCTAGTGCTCTACCACTTGAGCCACAGCGCCACTTCCAGCTTTTTCTGTTTATGTGGTGCTGAGGAATGGAACCCAAGGCCTCAGGCATGCAAGGCAAGCGCTCTACCACTGAGCCACCTTCCCAGCCCCAGAGCAAGAGGATCTCTGTGACAACAGACACAGGACAGTCTGTACCATGGCTGTCTTAATATCCATACCCTAGCTGTGATACTACTATATATTTTAATACATTAATATTGGGAAAAGGGTACACAGGATCTGTCTGTATTATTCCAAAACTGCATGTAATCTACAACAATTATGAAATTAAAAAAGATTTTAAGAAGCCAGGCGCCAGTGGCTCATGCCTATAATCCTAGCTACTCAGGAGGCTGAGAGCTGAGGATCATAGTTCCAAGCCAGCCTGGACAGGAAAGTCCGTGAGACTCTTATCTCCAATTAACCACTAAAAAACTGTAAGTGGTACTGTGACTCAGGTGGAAGAGCAGTGGCCTTGAGCTGAAGAGCTCAGGGACAGCGCCCAGGCTCAGAGTTCAGGACCCAGGACAAAAATAAATAAATTAATTAATTAAAATAGATCTTTAGCTGGGTGCCAGTGGCTCATGCCATCCTAGCTACTCAGGAGGCTGTGATCTGAGGATTCAGGTTTAAAGCCAGCCCATGCAGACAAATTCCAGAGACTCTCATCTCCAATTAACCAGCAAAAAGCCAGAAGTAGATGTATGGCTCAAGTGGCAGTGCCACCCTTGAACAAAAAAGCCAAGCCAAGAGCACAAGGCTCTGAAATCAAGCCCCATTACCAGGACATATACACACAAAAATGGAATCATATGGCAAGGAGATTACTCTTTTTGCAAATTTCCTCCAATCCTTGTAATTCAAGAAAAGGCTGTCTTAAGCACAGCCGAAAGAAATAAAACATTTATGAGTAGGGACAAGAGAGGAAACTAGGGGAAAGCAAAGGAAGGGGTAGCATTATCCAAAACAGAAATGTACTCATTAGTTGACTTATTTTTTTGGTTTTTTTTAAATTATTGTGAAAATACCATACAGAGGGGTTACAATTACATGGGCAAGATAGTGAGTACATTTCTTTTTCTTTTTTTTTTTTTGGTTGGTCGTGGGGCTTGAATTCTGTGCCTGGGCGCTGTCCCTCAGCTCTTCAGCTCAAGGCGAGCACTTTACCACTTGAGCTACAGGGCCACTTCCAGTTTTCTGTTGTTTTTTTGGAGATAGGAGTCTCACGGTCTCTCCTGCCCGGGCTGGCTTTGAACCGCGATCCTCAGATCTCAGCCTCCTGAGTAGCTAGAATTACAGGCGTGAGCCACTAGCACCCAGCTGTACCTTTCTTATCAAGCATTGTTGCCTCCTCCATTGATTAGTTACTTATGAAACAGTAATCCCTTTGCCCTCTGTAAACACCTTAAGAATAACAATAAAATTATGTTTTTGTTTTTGTTTTGTTTTTTGGTCGGTTGTGTGGCTTGAACTCTGGGCCCCAAAATTATGTATTTTTTTTTAAGAGATAAGTGACAGGGCCGGGAAGGTGGCTCAGTGGTAGAGTGCTTGCCTTGCATGCATGAGGCCCTGGGTTCGATTCCTCAGCACCATATAAACAGAAAAAGCTGGAAGTGGCACTATGCCCTTGAGCTGAAGAGCTGAGGGACAGTGCCCAGGCCCAAGAGCCCACAACCAACAGAAAAAGAGATAAAACATTTGAGTCCTGCACATTTTTATTAAATGTGCCAAGAATGCAGTGTTTTGACCATTCTTCATCCAGGCCATTTCCCAGCACTTTGTGAACGGTGAGCAACCTTAAGAAATGAGATAAGGGCTGGGAAGGTGGCTCAGTGGTAGAGCGCTTGCCTTGCATGCATGAGGCCCTGGGTTCAATTCCTCAGCACCACATAAGCAAAAAGAAAAAAAGCCGGAAGTGGCGCTGTGGCTCAAGTGGTAGAGCGCTAGCCTTGAGCTGAAGAGCTGAGGGACAGCGCCCAGGCCCAGAGTTCAGGCCTCACAACCAGACCCCAAAAAAAAAATTTTTTTTAAAAAAAAAGAAATGAGCCGGGCGCTGGTGGCTCACGCCTGTAATCCTAGCTACTCAGGAGGCTGAGATCTGAGGATCGCGGTTCAAAGCCAGCCCGGGCAGGAAAGACTGTGAGACTCCTATCTCCAATAAACCACCAGAAAACCGGAAGTGGCGCTGTAGCTCAAGTGGTAGAGCGCTCGCCTTGAGCTGAAGAGCTGAGGGATAGCGCCCAGGCCCAGAGTTCAAGCCCCACGACCGACCAAAAAAAAAAAAAAAAGAAATGAGATATTGTCTCTTTCCAAGATTTATTTACTGCTGCTACAAAACAGGTAGAGTCTCTAAGCTCAAGTGTTCTTTAGACACAATGCCAACACACTGAATGTGCATCATTGATTAGCCTCATTCGTATGATCCAGAAGAGCAATGAACATGACACTCTCTGTGCTATGTGTACTCTTTTCTCTCTGCCCCAGAAGTCTCACGTGTGCTGCTAGCTTCCATAAAACAGTAGCAGGCTCTAAATTATTAGATTATAAAATAAAATCCTGACAGATATGTCTCTAAACACTACATTCTTTTTAAAATAAGTTCTGCTCAGTACTAAGAATTTCAGGCCATCTGGAATTATGACAGACAGGAAGGGGGGGGAGAGAGGGGAAGAGGGAGGAGAGGGGAAGAGAGGAAAGGACAGGACAGGACAGGACAGGACAGGAGAGAATATAACTAAAGTCACTAAAAGCATCACAAGTGGTAAGACAATTGAGCTCTGAAGGCCTTGAGTTCCAACTCCAGCACCACAAAATTTACCTACAAAATCTAAGTTGATCGTACGGCCTAAGATATTAAATGAATAACCTTGGTGTATGTGGTAATAGTAATAGCAAAAAGGCACAAATCCAGAAAACATTACTATATTCCAATCAAAAGAAGTTTATTAATTGATGCCTGCATGTACCTCCTTTCACAGACAGGGCCATTAACTGACACTTGTTCGCAAGGAATCCTGGTAACCCTCCTCATACCTCATAATGAAAATCTCCACAGCAGTCTTCCCTTCCCTGCCTACAACCCTTCCCCAGAATGACGAAGCAACACTGTGAATGGACAGCTTCGCAAAAAAAGAAAAAAGAAAAAAAGCTTCGAGGCACAGAACTAATGTTCAGAATTAATTACAAATGGAAACTGCTGACATCTACTGAAATAGCCAACGTAGACTGGAAATCTCTCGGTGATATGACTAGAAGTTTGGGGCTCGGTGGCTGAGTGTTTGCCTAGCTTGCACGAGGCTAACGGGCCACATACACATACAAATTAATCTCGTTAACTAGAACGACCTTGTCATGGTCCAAAACTGGTGGTCCACGATTCCTTTATTTCTATCTAGATGTGCAGTCTATGTGAAGGCCTGTGGGGCTCACAAAGAACATGATACATCCCCATACTTAGCAGACTGCGTTTTGTAGCCGAGAAGCCGAAGATGGGTGACTTGTCTTTGGTCACACTGCTAGTAAGCCAACACAGAATTCCATGACGATTCACCAGGGGGCACCCACTGACTCCGGAATGTCTTCCCCCGAGCTAGTGCTCCCCTGGTCCCCGCTAAAGGAAGAGCCATAGCACCAGATCCCTCCCTGGGACCCCAACAAGCGGCCGACGGGCGCCGGGCGGACGGTCCGCACGGCCGGACAGACGCAGCCGTTGAAGAGGCCCAAGACCTAGCCTGCGCTCAACGCCAGAGCGGAGCCGGGGGGCCGGGGTGGCGCAGGAGCCCACCTGCTCAAAGCTGGTTCTTCGTCGCTAGGCTCTTCCAGCGCGTAGGGATCGTAGTCATCCTGAATCCGGTTCATGGTGGCCTTCAGCGGCCCCGCACCGCATCAGAACCTCGGGAGCAAAGTACTTTTACTGAGGCATCCCGACCAGCACTTCCGCCCAAACATCCGGGTCCTCAGTCGACGCCTGCGCAAACAGCTCAAGAACCGGCAGTGGGAACGATAACGCGGGGCGGGGCTAATGGCGTTAACGTGGAAAAAGTAATACCTGTCTCGCAAAGAATTGGATGGAATTGGAGGTGTGACGCAAGTGGTGGGGAGACTACCCTAAGTGAAAAAGCCTAGTGAGAGCCAGCGGCCGAGAGGAAGCCCCAATACCAGCACCATGAATGAATGAATGGGTGATGAATGAATGAATCATATTCGTTACAGGTAGTCTCTGAGACAGCAGTCTCTACGTGATTGTCTTGATCTTCTATGTACAGTGCTCCAGGTAAACTAATGGGTGAAAGCCAAGAGGGGCACATCCTGTAATCTCACAGGTACCCAACACCATCACCAGTCTCCTGGCCACAAGCCCTAAGCCTTCCTTCCATTCTGTGGTTCTGAAAGACCCCAGACTCCTGGGATACTTTCGTCAACGGGAGGGCCCCCCAGAAAACTCAGACTCCAGGCCGGGAGATGCAATAAGCAAGAGGAGTTTATTTGACGTTTGCGCAAACGGACTCCCTGCCCGGAGTGGTCAGGGAGCCCCAGCAGCGGTTACAAGCCCTTTTTTTTTTTGTCGGCCGTGGGGCTTGAACTCTGGGCCTGGGCGCTGTCCCTCAGCTCTTCAGCTCAAGGCGAGCGCTCTACCACTTGAGCTACAGCGCCACTTCCGGTTTTCTGGTGGTTTATTGGAGATAGGAGTCTCACGGTCTCCCCTGTCCGGGCTGGCTTTGAACCGCTATCCTCAGATCTCAGCCTCCTGAGTAGCTAGGATTACAGGCGTGAGCCACCAGCGCCCAGCTTACAAGCCCTTTTTTAAAGGCAAAAACCATGGCTTTATAGTAGAGTTTGAAATTTGGTATTGATATTCCTCCAGCAGTGTTCTTTCCGTTGAGGAGTGTTTTTGCTATTCGGGGTCTTTTATTGTTCCATATGAATTTTTGGATTGCCTCTTCTATTTCCTTGAAGAATGAGGGTGGAATTTTGACAGGTATCGCGTTGAATTTGTAGATAGCCTTGGGAAGTATTGCCATTTTCACGATGTTAATCTTGCCAATCCAGGAGCATGGGAGGTTTTGCCATTTTTTAAGTTCTGTGTTGATTTCCTTTTTCAAGATTTTAAAGTTTTCATCATAGAGGTCCTTCACTTCTTTAGTTAATTCCTAGGTATTTTATTTTTTGTGGGGCTATTACAAATGGAGTTGCTTTCCTAATTTCAGCCACACTTTTCTCATTGTTGGCATACAGAAAAGCCATTGATTTTTGGGGGTTAATTTTATAACCTGCTACTTTGCCAAAGTTTTGAATCAGCTTGAGTAATTTGGGAGTGGAGTCTATGGGATTCTTTAAATACAAGATCATGTCATCTGCAAAGAGGGAGAGTTTTATTTCTTCTTTCCCTATTTGGATCCCCTTTATGTCTGCATCTTGTCTTATTGCTGTAGCTAGGCATTCTAATACTAGATTGAAGAGAAGTGGAGAGAGTGGGCATCCTTGTCTTGTTCCTGAGTTAAGAGGAAATGGCTTTAGTTTTTCACCATTGAGTATAATGCTGGCTGTAGGTTTGTCATATACAGCCTTTATTGTATTGAGGAATGTTCCATGGATTCCTAATTTTTCCAAAACCTTCATCATAAAGGGGTGTTGGATCTTGTCGAATGCTTTTTCTGCGTCTATTGAGATAACCATGTGGTTAAAGCCATAGTAATCAAAACAGCTTGATATTGGCATAAGAACAGACCTCAGGACCAATGGAATAGAATTGAAAACCCAGAAATGAACCTACAGACCTATAGCCATCTAATCTTCGATAAGGGAGCTAAAACAATAGAATGGAAGAAAGACAGCCTCTTCAGTAAATGGTGCTGGCAAAATTGGTTAACTACATGTAGAAAACTAAAGCTAGATCCTTATATATCACCCTGCACCAGAATCAACTCCAAATGGATCAAAGATCTTGAACTCAAAGCAGACACTCTGAAAACATTACAGGATGGAATAGGAGAAACCCTAGGTCTCCTTGGCTCAGGCCAAAATTTTCTGAATAGAGACCCGGAAACACAACAAATCAAAGAAAGGTTGGACAAATGGGATTGCATAAGGTTGCAGAGCTTCTGCAGGGCAAATGACATAGCTAGCAAGATCAATAGAAAGCCCACAGATTGGGAGAAGATCTTTACTAGCCATACAACGGACAAGGGTCTCATATCTAAAATATACTTGGAACTCAAAAAATTAAACCACCCAACAACAAATCCTCAAAGAAACAACTGCCCAATAAATAAGTGGGCGAAAGACTTAAAGAGAAGCTTCTCTGAAGAAGAAAGAAGGATGGCCAATAGACACATGAAGAAATGTTCAACATCCCTAGCCATAAAAGAAATGCAAATCAAAACAACATTGAGATATCACCTCACTCCAGTTAGAACAGCAAAAATCAAGAACTCTAACAACAGATGCTGGAGGGGATGTGGACAGAAAGTAACCTTACTTCATTGTTGGTGGGAATGTAAACTTGTTCAACCACTTTGGAAAGCAGTTCCTCAAAAGACTTCACATAGATCTCCCCTATGTGGACATAGATCTCCCCTATGTGGACAGAAAGGAACCTTACTTCATTGTTGGTGGGAATGTAAACTTGTTCAACCACTTTGGAAAGCAGTTCCTCAAAAGACTTCACATAGATCTCCCCTATGATCCAGCAATCGCACTTTTGGGCATTTACCCAAATGTATACAAACAAGACTACACTAAAGCTACCAGCACAACTATGTTTATTGCAGCATTATTTACCATAGCTAAGATATGGAACCAACCCAGAAGCCCCTCAGTAGATGAATGGATCAAGAAAATGTGGTAAATATATACAATGGAATTCTATGCCTCCATCAGAAAGAATGACATTTCCCCATTTGTTAGGAAATGGAAAGGCTTGGAAAAAATTATATTAAGTGAAGTAAGCCAGGCCCAAAGAAACATAGGTCCCATGGTTTCCCTTATTTGCAATATCTAGTATAGGTATGAGTCAAGCGGAAAAGGTCAGATAATGTGATGTTAGGAAAATGAACCCTTAAATATGTATTTTAATGTTTTCGTTTCTTTCATGCATGTGTTTCTAACGCATTTATAAGATTATTTCTTTGTTGCTTTGTATGTCCCTCCCCCACAGTGTAACCCACCCCCCCCCACACACACACCCCACTTTCACTTTATTTGATGTCAGTATAACATGTGGAGGAGATGGGGACAAACAAGTCGTTTAAGGATTCAGGTGGACCTGTTGCAACAAGGAGAATTACAAAATGTCATGTCAAAGCAAGCTTTACAATGTCGGTGTGGGGGGGGTATGATTGGGTGGGGGGGAGGGGGGAGGCTGGGAAGGGAGGTGAAGGGTAAACAAAGGAGGAGGCTGCAATGCTTGGTAAGAAATGTATGCATTATCCTGCCAATGTAATTGTAACCCCTCTGTACAGTATGTTCTCAAATAAAATAAAATAAAATTTAAATTAAAAAAAAAGAAATGTATGCATTATCCTGCCCATGTAATTGTAACCCCTCTGTACAGTATGTTCTCAAATAAAATAAAATAAAAAATCCAAGATTTTAAAAAGTCCCTTATAACAACACAAGAAGACAACTTTACTGTATTTGGAAAAATATTAAAATTAACAAATACCTTAAAAAAAATAAAGGCAAAAACCACAAGATTAACGCATAACACAAAGCATCCCATGATTGGTCCATTTAAAGGTCACCGTATACACCAACAATCACTTTGCCACGCGGGAAATTTTGTAACACTCTTTGTAAAATGATTGCCGCAGGAGACTCAAGGGGTGTGGTTACTTTGGACAATAAGGGTTAGGGGAGTTTACATAGTTACAGACTTGTGATTAGTTGACATTTGGCTTAGCTTGTGGTCTTGCCAGGTGGTCTTTATCTCAAGGTCCTGTCTGGGGAATTTCTAAATGGGAACTGAGGAACACATACTGTCTGTTCTTTATCTACCACCACTGACCTTGTCCTGGGGCCGGCATCTGGTCCCTGAAACTTCTTTTCTGGGAAGGGAAGGGTCAGTGCTAGCTAGCGTAAGCAGGTTTACAGAAGCAGAATCAGCAGTTAGCAAATTGTAAAATGGACGCAGCTCTAATTTTTCTAATTCTTCAGTTCTCTGGCAAGCCTTCACTCTTCATTTCTGCTAGATTACCGAATTTGCCCCTTTTTGTCACGTTTTTCGGTTCGATCCCCCCTTGGACTGCATGACCTTATAATTTAAAGTGGTGTAAGCGCTGCTGACAAGTACCGTTCAGTGCTTTCTCCAGCTAGCACATCTGGTCTCCTAGAGGGACCAGCCTACACCATTTACTACTGATGGGCAACACAAGGGGTGCATCTGCTTTCAACCTCTTTAAAACTATCCAAGAGATCAGTCTGAAGAAAAGCATGGCTGGTGAGGGAACTTGCTCATTTTTTAAAAATTATTATTAAGAAGTTAATAACATTTCAAGTTCTCCGCCAGAAACGCCTTGGCTTGATGCCGAAGGTGAAAACTACCATTTGGACGACAATTCCTCTGGACCATACAAACAGAAAAGGCTGGAAGTGGCACTGTGGTTCCAGTGCTAGAGTGCTAGCCTTGAGCACAGAAGCTAAGGGGACAGTGCCCAGGCCCTGAGTTCAAGCCCCAGGACTGGCAGAAAAAAAAAAATTACAATAACAAAGCATGGCTGGTGCCTGTGGCTCGATCGTCACTGAAGATCAGATGCCCACTGTCCTCTCCTACACCGTCCAGGAAAACCAAGCTTTCGTGCTAGTGGTCCCTGCTGCGACCCTTCTGAGGAGGGTCTCTCCTCTGCCATCCCAGGGAACTCTTCCAGAAGAGGCAGCGCACGAGCACAAGGCCTATTAGGAACCCTTTCTGTGCCATTACCAGGAATGGCAGCCTGCGCCTCCACCGTCCCCCAGTGCCCGTCCCAGGTCCTGTCCACAGCGACCCGGAGCGCCATCTCCACTCCATGGCCACCAAGGCGCTGAGCTGGGCACCTGCGGGACCGCCCGAGTCCTGAGCTCGGAGGTTCCCGCCCAGCCCTTGGCTTGTGCCCAGGGCCACGCAAACTACCATTTGGCCTCCGCCTCCCAACCCCGTTTGGCTCCTTGGCGACGGGGTCCCCGCACTTTCCCGCCCCGGCGGCCGTCACCAGCACCCACGGGCGCAGCCTCCTCGGTGGCTGCGAGCAGCGGTGCGGTCGGGGCTTCCCCCGGACCGGGCCGCCTCGCCGGAGCCCCGGCTCCCTAGCCCTGCCCAGTCCCCGCCCGGCCCTACCCTGCCCAGCCCGGCCCTGCCCTGCTCGGCCCTGCCCTGCCCGGCCCGGCCCTGCCCTGCCCAGCCCGGCCCTGCCCGGACCGGCCCAACCCTGCCCGGTCCGGCCCAGCCCCGGCCTGCGGCGTTCGGAGCATCCCGAGCTCCGGGGAGGGGGGCGGCGGAGAGCGCGGCTGAGTTGCGAGACCTCGCACTCACACCGCGTACTCCCGGGTCGTCCAGGACGGGGCTCCCGCAGCCCGGCGGCCGAGGTCGGCGCGTGATCCCCGGGGGCTAGAAGGCGAGGCCCGGGCAATCGCTTCCGAGGGGGACAGAAAGGGCTGACACTCCTTCCTTTCTGCGGGACAGCAGCCGAGTGGGTGCCCGCCCCACGCCGCCGCGGGTCAGTCTCCGACGCCGGGTTCCCCGCCCGCGGCCCCCGGGAGTCCCAAGCCTTAGCGGGCCCAGAGGGCGTTAAGGGAGGGGCGTGACCGGGAGGCGGTGCGTATGTAGATGAAGTGAGCGCAGAGGCTGCCGGTTCCTCCGCTCTCGGGCCTCCCCATCTGCCGTGGACCGTGGCGGAATGGCACCGGGGCACTTTCTGAACAGCGCGGTGGTACTCGAGAGCGTGAGGTTGCGGAGGCCTCCAGAGATAGAAGACCATAAGTAAAAAGTGAGGCATTTGCGAGGGTGTGTGTGCGGGCGAGCTGAACAACTCATACTTACCTGGCAGGGGAGATACCATGATCACGAAGGTGGTTTTCCCAGGGCGAGGCTTATCCATTGCACTCCGGATGTGCTGACCCCTGCGATTTCCCCAAATGCGGGAAACTCGACTGCATAATTTGTGGTAGTGGGGGACTGCGTTCGCGCTCTCCCCTGATATGCGTGTTGAAAAGTAGATAGTATTTTACGTTTTACTTTTCTTGTGTTCGTTTATGTTCATAAGATCTACTTCTATTTGGCTTGTCACTTTTGACCTATAATATGGAGAGCTCTCTAGCGTTTTTCGCATAATTACCATTAGACACATACGTGAGCTTACGCTCCTCTCTGTAATCAGACCCTAAGTGTTTGTAACTCTTACTAGCTTATGGTTTTGTAGTAAAGCCGTCTCTTCGGTTCGGCTCCTAAAGCAGCTGTTTTCTTCTTGTGCCACTGGGCCGCTTGCTTTCGCCAGGCGGATAACCGAGCCTGCTCGTGTCACCTTTAGTGTCTGCAAATCTCCGGTCCATAGCAGCCACTGCCTATCGCCCATTACCTCTAGCTTGTCCTAGTGGAAGAGCTCGAGATCGCGGCTTAAGTAGGCTCTCCGCCTCAAACCGGCCGCCCAGGGGCAGAGACACACGTGTCTTCCACTGGCCACCCAGATTCCAAAGCGGCTGATGAGACCTGGGTCCACCATGGCAGAACACTGGTCTTGAGAGAAAAGCATTTGGAGGGCGAGGGGACAGGAAGGGAAAGGCATTTAAGTTCTTTCCGCCAGGACCCGCATCCCAGGCCACTGTGGCTATCACACAGGGAGCTACCCGCTCGTGTCCGGTGTCCAGCCCCTGGGCGCATTTGTCCCCAGGAGGTGGCGCTGCGACTCCAGCGCCAGAGCGCCAGCCGTGAGCGCAAAGGCCCAGGGACAGCGCCAGGCCCTGAGTTCAAGCCCCACAACCGACGGGGGCCGGGGGGCGGGGGAGAGGGGGGGAGAAAAGGAAAGGAAAGGAAGCTATGTTGAGGAAAGTCGTGTTGTATTGATCCGCTGGCTCGGGCCGTTCAGGATGGTCGCTCAGATGGCCTTCCCTTCGGAAGGGTGGTGGTGGCAGGGATAAGGCAGGTCCTCTTCTCTACTTGGCTTTCTAAGCAGATCGGGAAGACTTGGGAGTCTCTGGTTTCCTCCCTTCAACACCCATTCCCCACCCCCACCCCCACCCCCCCCCCCCCCCGCACCAACCAGGGCTTACCTTCCCATGGACTGGGTGCGGACTGGTCTCCCCTCCTCTACTCCTGCTGACTTCCAACTTCTGGCTACTGTTAGGAAGCCCAGGAAAACTAGTGAAAAGCGGGGAATGGGCTCAGAACAGAATAAGATAGGGCAGCCAAGGGCTGGGAAGGTGGCTCAGTGGTAGAGCGCTTGCCTTGCATGCCTGAGGTCCTGGGTTCGATTCCTCAGCACCACATAAGAAAAAAGAAAAAAGCCGGAAGTGGCGCTGTGGCTCATAGTGGTAGAGTGCTAGCCTTGAACTGAAGAGCTGAGGGACAGCGCCCAGACCCAGAGTTCAGGCCCCACGACTGGACCCAAAAAAAAAGGGAAGCCAGGTTCTCTCTTTGAAAGGGAAAATAGGAAACCCTCCCAAGATTATCCCAGGGTCTGAGCCCCCTGTGCAGTGGCAGTAAGGTCAAATGGAATGACTTCCTGTGCACACAGCCCGACCCGACTGCCAGCGACGTTGCAATTCCCGCGTGCGGGCACCTGTGACTCCTCCGGGCTTCACTTTACTTCTGCAGCTGTTTTATTTTGTGGTTGTTGAATTTGGCAGTTCTATACAACTGAGTACAAAGAGGACCAAGAAGTACCAAAACCAAATTTGTGATTCTCATAAACCAGTTTTGTACCTAACACACAGCAGCAATTTTTTAAGTTCCCTTTAGGCGGAAAAAAAGAAAAAAGAAAAGAATTCTACACACTTGTTTCCTGTTCAATGCATGGGCTGATATCACTAGATCAATTTCCTTCTTGAAGAAAGAGGAGAGGCAAGCGACTGAGGCAGGATGAATCTGACTGACACTTTTTGGAAAAGAGCCTCATCTGGGAAAGGGCTTGTTTCCACAGCCAGGTGTTTCATGTAGTGACTGAACCACACAGTACTGTGTCCATTAATCGAAGAGGGGTGGGGAAAACTTGCACCTCAGAAGAGCCGTGGTGTGAGTGTGTTTAAACTTTTTAATGGATGGGGAAATGTCCCTGGACCCACACAGCTGTATACTTGTTTGTATTTGTTTCCCTTTGAGACTTGTATTTCTGTCCTGTTTGGAGCTGTACCTTGTCCAGCATCTGTAAATTACGGTTCCTTCTGAAGCAACAGCAGCAGCAGAATTCTGTTTTATAAAGGCAACAGTGGCTTTAAAAAGAAAAAAAAAGGGGGGGGGGAGGGGGGAGGCTGGGAAGGGTTGTGAAGGGTAAACAAAGGAGGAGGCTGCAATGCTTGGTAAGAAATGTACGCATTATCCTGCCCATGTAATTGTAACCCCTCTGTACAGTATGTTCACAAATAAAATTAAATTAAATTAAAAAAAAGAAGAAATGTACTCATTATCTTGCCCATGTAAGTGTAACCCCTCTGTACAGTATGTTCACAATAAAAAATAAAAAAAGAAAATAAAAGAAAAAAAAAAAGGTCCTCTCTCTCTAGGTATGTGAACTTAGGAAATGAAAGATATACCTTATCCAATAGGCAGATCATTAATTTCACACATTCTCGAAAAAAAAAAAAAAAAGAGTAAGTGCTCACCTGGGCAGCTGCACGATACAGTGAAACCCCCTCGACAGTCACACAGGCACAGAGACACGCACCTGCACAGGAATGCACAACAGGACAGGTCCGGCCCCAGGTTGTGGTCAAAATACTTCCTGTGCCTATGTGAAAGTGCATCCCTGAAGTGCCGGGGTTGTTTTGGAAAAGAGCCGGAGGAACGAGGGAGAGTGAGTGACAGAGCGTGAAACAGACCCCGGTGGACAGGTCCAAATGCCCACCACCCCCCGCACCCGCCCGTACTGTGAAACGGGATGGCCTAGGCCGCATGGGTCAGCAGAACACACTGCAAGGTGCGTTAAATACGTCGGTTTCCTTAGGGAGCCGACGAAGGGAACACCACGCGCTCTTCAGGCAGGAAAAGAGTTTATGTACCGGACTGCTGCCCCGCCGGGCATGGTGGAGAAGCATGGCTGAGAGGAAGGGAAGGGGACGACTCAGCTGGGCCAGGGACGGGAGCAGGTGGGCCAGGTGGGGGAAGGCGTGGCCACACCGGATCCCGACGTGACCTCGGGGTCTGGGACGCTCCTAAGGTCAGATGGGAGGCTGGTGACCAGAGGTGGCCCAGCGGTGGAGAGCGCGCAGGGACGGCGCCCAGGCCCCGACCCAGGTTAACACGAATCCATCCGGAGCGGGGAAGAGAGGGAAGCGCAGCCGCCCCTGAGCGGCGGCCACAGCAGCGGACCGCTGTGGACTCAGGGCAGAGAAGGTGCCTCGCACTCGTCCCCCATCACGTCCTCGTCTCCCCCCGCCGCGGCGGTGCCGGCAGGGATGGCAAGGCCGGCGCCGCCAGGGTTCTCGGCAAGGAAAGGCGGAGACAACAAGGCCTTTTCTCAACCCTTTCCTGTCGGCTTGCTCCTCGCACGAAGCACCATCTCCGGAGACGGCTCCGGAGTCCTCGCCTTCCCGGAGTCGGAGGAAAAGCGACACGAGGATCCCCGAGCCCTGAAGGACCCCGCAGACCCCAGGACGCGCTCGTCCGTCTTCGCCCCAAAACTTCCCGCGCAGACCCGGCCCAGGTGCTGCTGCTGCCGGCTCCCGACCGGGCTGCACATGAGCCTGGGCTGCGGCATGCGACCTCCGACCCCGCTGCACGGGAATCCGACTGCAGCAGCCACGTTACGTTGTCTCACCGTCGGGAAGCAAAGGCTATATATATATATATATATATTCCGGATTCTCCCTTTGGTTCCCACCAGGGGCTTCACTGGAATTCACCGAAATATGTCCCAAACTTCCTATTTCATCGGGGACCAGAACCGTCACCTCCTGGGTTTCCATACTCTGAGTTGTATCGTTACTCACCCCTTTCCGGTAAGCTAACAGTTAACCCTTGAATCATTTCATCCCCTCGTTGACGAAGTTCCACCTCTGGGAAAAAATAGACATACCCAACAGCCAGAAAGCTCGGAGCTCATTCCTCAGAACCGCGTACAGTTTAGAAACAAGTCGGGCTAATATAACTGTCGCCGAGCAAAAACGTCATCTGGAACACCACCATGGGCAAACGAGAAAACGTCGACCGACGTGGTCGACGTAGGTTCTCGCCAAAACGCGCTAGCCTTACTAAACTTCCTGTTTTCCGAACCACGTAGGCCCACTACCACAGCTCCTTAACCACAGGCAACCAACAAAAAGACACAAAGCTGGCCAGAAACACCAGTCTTTATTTTCTTTTTTGTTGTTCGGTCGTGGGGCCTAGGGACTGTCCTTCCTGCAGCTCAAGGCTAGCAACCCTACCACTTGAGCCATAGCGCCACACCGGGCTTTTCTCTTTTTGCTTATGTGGTGCTGGGGAATCGAACCCAAGGCCTACATGCATGCAAGAAAAACGCCCTACTACTGACCCACCTTCTCAGTCCCGCATCATTCTATTTTTTTCACCTCGTTACCAGGGGAGAGCGCGAACGCAGTCCCCCACTACCACAAATTATGCAGTCGAGTTTCCCACATTTGGGGAAATCGCAGGGGTCAGCACATCCGGAGTGCAATGGATAAGCCTCGCCCTGGGAAAACCACCTTCGTGATCATGGTATCTCCCCTGCCAGGTAAGTATGAGTTGCTCAGCTCGCCCGCACACACACCCTCGCACACGCCTCACTCTCAACTCACGGTCACCTGCCTCAACGCCACCCACTCACAACAACCCCTTCGCCCTCATCCTCGCCCAGAGGAAAAATCGTCCCCACTTCCTTCACCTATTGCCCACGCGGGACCTGCAGGCCCGAGACCTGGGGGACCGGCAGGCTCCGCGCGCTCGCTCATCTGCATACGACACGCCCTCGGGGTGCTGCCCACATGCCCCGCCTACCAAGACCCTCCCCGGACTCTCGCGCACGCGTCTCCGCCCGCCGGAGCCTGGCTGCGGGCCTGGGAGCTGGACGGATCCTCTACCAACACGGCGCTTCCTTGCCCACCGCTCAGCCCTTTCGCTACCCTCGGCGGGAAGGGACCCGGGCGAGCAGGCCCGGCAGCCTCTGCGCGAAGCCTCATCTGCGTACGCCTCGCCCCTGTGCTGACTGACGTCGGGAAGCTGACTCCCTCCCACACCCCCCGGGGGAGCCTTCCGTGCCAGCCGGCGGAGGTCGGCTCCCGCGTGTGTGTTTGTTGTTCACATTTGGAGAAGACAATGGAGAGTTAGTCACTTCATCTTCAGATGCTAGCTATCTGACACTAGAAAATAGCAATCTAGCTTCTGACGACGATATTCACCTTTAATTAAAAAAATTAATAAATGGAAGCTGCACTGGTCGCTTACACCTGTCCTAGCTACGCAGGAGGCTGAGATCTGAGGATCATGGGTTTGAGGCCACTCTGGACAGAAAAGTCCATGAGACTCTTTACCTTCAATTAACCATTAAAAGAATGGAAGCGGAGCTGTGGCTCAAGTTGTAGTGTTAGCTTTGAGCAAAAAAAAAAAAAAAAAAAGCTCAGGGACAGTGCCCAGGCCCTGATTTTAAAGCTCCATGAGAATAAATGATGATTTCTAAAAATCTTAACACTTAAAAAAAATAAATCCCCATGACCAGCAAACAAAAAAATGAAAACCTCTCTGAAAATGGCACCATTAAACGTAGATAGGATTTTCTTTTTTTTTGTTTTGTTTTTTTGTCGGTTGTGGGGCTTGAACTCTGGGCCTGGGCGCTGTCCCTCAGCTCTTCAGCTCAAGGCTAGTGCTCTACCACTTGAGCCACAGTGCCACTTCCGGTTTTCTGGTGGTTTATTGGAGATAGGAGTTTCACGGTCTCTCCTGCCCGGGCTGGCTTTGAACCGCGATCCTCAGATCTCAGCCTCCTGAGTAGCTAGGATTACAGGCGTGAGCCACCGGCGCCCGGCTAGGATTTTCATGTTTTGAATGCTGTTAGCAACTACTACATACTTTTGCCATGTACTTTCCTATTGGTTTCTTCCTCTTCATCCTCGTCTACTCTGGTGGGCCTGGCACTGTCTTTAAGCTCTTCAGCTTTAGGCTAGCACTTGAGCCACAGAGCCACTTCCAGCTTTTTCTGCTTATGTGGTGCTGAGGAATCGAACCCAGGGCGCCATGCATGGGAGGCAAGCACTCTACCACTGAGCCAACTTCCGAGCCTTGTTGTTTTGTTATTGTTGTTGGTGGTGGTGATGGTTGAACTCAGGGTCAGGACTTATTCCTGAGCTTTTTTGCTCAAGGCTAGCACTTTACCACTTTTGAGCCATAGCTCCACTTCAGGTTTTCTGGTGGTTAATTGGAGATAAGAGTCTCATGGACTGGTCTTCCCTGGCTTGCTTTGAACTGCTATTCTCAGATCTCAGCCTCCTGAGTAGCTAGGATTACAGGAATGAGCCTACTATCTATGCCCAGCTTAGACTAACTGTCGGTCCTGGGGCCAGAGCACTGTCCCTCAGCTCTTCAGCTCAAGGCTAGCGCTCTGCCACCGAGCTACAATACCAGTTCCGGTTTTCTGGTGTTTTACTGGAGATAAGAGTTTCACAAACTTTCCTGCCCAGGCTGGCTCCGAACTGTGAACCTCACTTCTCAGGATTATAGACAAACCACTGGTGCCCGACAATATTTTTTTAATATTCTAAAACTGGTTTTATTATTTTTTATTTTTGCTTATGTGGTGCTGGGGAATCGAACCCAGGGCCTCATGCATACAAGGCAAGCGCTCTACCACTGAGCCACCTTCCCAGCCCCTCTAAAACTGGTTTTAGAACCTTATAACCTCATTTGTACTATTCTACTAGCCTTGTGAATAGTCCCTTGTCTTATTTCTCAGGCAAACTGCAGATGAATCTTAATAGTCTTCCTATAGCGACTACTTTAGTACCACAGGGTCCAATATAAATCCAACCTTTTCCATGAGGAGGTCTAGATCTAAGTTGCTAAGTTTCCAAATCTGTGTCTTACCACTCTTGGAATATGTTTACACTCATATAAACATGTCTTTAACTTTCCTACTAGTAAACTTCTTGGGGACAGACTTTGTATGCTTCTCATAATTATCTCTATACTAAATATGGGAAAATAAACGAATATAACACTAAATGAAGGGACCAATCTAGTCAACTAAAAAGAAAGATACCTTATAACTGTAGCATAATTATATAATCTATATAATCTACATAATATTGCTTACTTTAACTTAAATTACACGTAATCTAAACATAGTCTTTGTTTTAAAAAAAAGACTTTTTATTTTTGTCAGTCATGGGCCCTAAACTCAGGGCTTGGATGCTGTCCCTGAGCTTTTGTGCTGAAGGCTAGTGCTCTACCATGTTGAGCCACAGCTCCACTTCTGGTTTTGGAGTGGTTAATTGGAGATAAGAGCCTTACAAACTTCTGGCTTTGAATTCAGATCTCAGCCTCCTCAGTAGTTAGGATTACAGGCAAACCCCAGGATTGGCAAAAAAAAAAAAAAAAAAAAAAAAAAAAAAGAGTCTCATGGACTTTTCTGCCCTGGCTGGCTTACAATGGCAGTCCTCAGATCTCAGGCTCCTGACTACCTAGGATTACTGGCCTGAGCCACCCAGTGCTCAGCTGTGGTGCTCAGCTAGTACTCACTTATCTTCCCTCCCCTATTCCTGTTCTTTTAAAATGTTAAGTAGTTTAGCTATTGTGAAAAAACCTGAGTTTGCAGGTTTTTAGTGTATTAATTTTCACCTAGGTAGATGCTGAAGAGCAATGAGGGTATAAGGAAGTGTGTTTTGAGGTGTTTGAGGAACTTCAGAGCTGAATTCCGAGCAGAATGTACCCATTGGGCCAGGTTCTAAGCACAGTTTTTGTTTTTTGTGTTGTGGTGCTTGTACTTTGGGCCTGGGCACTGTCCCTGAGATTTTTTTGCTCAAAGCTGGCACTCTACAACTTGAGCCACTGCTCCACTTCCATCCTTTTGATGGTTAATTGAAGATAAAGAGTCTCATGGACTTTTCTGTCCAGAGTGGCTTCAAACCCATGATCCTCAGATCTCAGCCTTGTGCATAGCTAGGACAGGTGTAAGCCACCAGTTCAGCTTCCGTTCATTTATTATTTTATTTTATTTATTATTTTTTTGGTCGGTCGTGGGGCCTGACCTCTAGGCCTGGGCACTGTCCCTCGGCTCTTAAGCTCAACACTAGTGCTCTACCGCTTGCTTGAGCCACAGCGCCACTTCCGGCTTTTTTCTATGTGGTGCTGAGGAATCGAACTCAGGGCCTCATGCATGCAAGGCAAGCGCTCTACCACTGAGCCACCTTCCCAGGCCCGTATTTCTTTTTTTAATTGAAGGCGAATATCATCGTCAGAAGTTAGATTTCTATTTTCTAGTGTCAAATAGCTAGCATCTGAGGATGAAATGATTAACTGTCCACTGTCTTCTCCAAATGTGAACATCCCATTTGGCAAAGCTCCTGTTCTTGGAACTTATTACAGCAGCTATACACTATTCAAACAGAAGAGCCATACCTGAGAGGGTGGATGTGGCACCCGAAGCATGGAAAACCATAAATAAGGGCCCGGGTAGGTTCTTTTGCTTTTTGTATTCTTATTTTTTTATTTTCCTCATTGTCAGTCCCGAGGCTTGAACTCAGAGCCCGGGCACCGTCCCTGAGGCTGTCTGAGCTCAAGGCTGGCGCTCTACCACTCGCGCCACAGCGCCATTCTGGCTTTTCCCGTTTCGGTGGTGCCGAGGACTGGAAGGCAGGGCTGGCTGCACAGGCCAGGCCAGCTCTCCCGCCGAGCCACGACCCGGCCTCCAGGAGACCCTGCCATTAACCACCGCAGAGAACAGGACCGAACAAACGAATGAATGAAAGAATGAAGGAATGTGAGTAAGCAACTAAGTCAAACTGCTTTAAGGAAAGCTTAAAATTCAAAGGACAAACACACACGCGGGAGCCGACCTCCGCCGGCTGGCACGGAAGGCTCCCCCGGGGGGTGTGGGAGGGAGTCAGCTTCCCGACGTCAGTCAGCACAGGGGCGAGGCGTACGCAGATGAGGCTTCGCGCAGAGGCTGCCGGGCCTGCTCGCCCGGGTCCCTTCCCGCCGAGGGTAGCGAAAGGGCTGAGCGGTGGGCAAGGAAGCGCCGTGTTGGTAGAGGATCCGTCCAGCTCCCAGGCCCGCAGCCAGGCTCCGGCGGGCGGAGACGCGTGCGCGAGAGTCCGGGGAGGGTCTTGGTAGGCGGGGCATGTGGGCAGCACCCCGAGGGCGTGTCGTATGCAGATGAGCGAGCGCGCGGAGCCTGCCGGTCCCCCAGGTCTCGGGCCTGCAGGTCCCGCGTGGGCAATAGGTGAAGGAAGTGGGGACGATTTTTCCTCTGGGCGAGGATGAGGGCGAAGGGGTTGTTGTGAGTGGGTGGCGTTGAGGCAGGTGACCGTGAGTTGAGAGTGAGGCGTGTGCGAGGGTGTGTGTGCGGGCGAGCTGAGCAACTCATACTTACCTGGCAGGGGAGATACCATGATCACGAAGGTGGTTTTCCCAGGGCGAGGCTTATCCATTGCACTCCGGATGTGCTGACCCCTGCGATTTCCCCAAATGTGGGAAACTCGACTGCATAATTTGTGGTAGTGGGGGACTGCGTTCGCGCTCTCCCCTGGTAACGAGGTGAAAAAAATAGAATGATGCGGGACTGAGAAGGTGGGTCAGTAGTAGGGCGTTTTTCTTGCATGCATGTAGGCCTTGGGTTCGATTCCCCAGCACCACATAAGCAAAAAGAGAAAAGCCCGGTGTGGCGCTATGGCTCAAGTGGTAGGGTTGCTAGCCTTGAGCTGCAGGAAGGACAGTCCCTAGGCCCCACGACCGAACAACAAAAAAGAAAATAAAGACTGGTGTTTCTGGCCAGCTTTGTGTCTTTTTGTTGGTTGCCTGTGGTTAAGGAGCTGTGGTAGTGGGCCTACGTGGTTCGGAAAACAGGAAGTTTAGTAAGGCTAGCGCGTTTTGGCGAGAACCTACGTCGACCACGTCGGTCGACGTTTTCTCGTTTGCCCATGGTGGTGTTCCAGATGACGTTTTTGCTCGGCGACAGTTATATTAGCCCGACTTGTTTCTAAACTGTACGCGGTTCTGAGGAATGAGCTCCGAGCTTTCTGGCTGTTGGGTATGTCTATTTTTTCCCAGAGGTGGAACTTCGTCAACGAGGGGATGAAATGATTCAAGGGTTAACTGTTAGCTTACCGGAAAGGGGTGAGTAACGATACAACTCAGAGTATGGAAACCCAGGAGGTGACGGTTCTGGTCCCCGATGAAATAGGAAGTTTGGGACATATTTCGGTGAATTCCAGTGAAGCCCCTGGTGGGAACCAAAGGGAGAATCCGGAATATATATATATATATATATAGCCTTTGCTTCCCGACGGTGAGACAACGTAACGTGGCTGCTGCAGTCGGATTCCCGTGCAGCGGGGTCGGAGGTCGCATGCCGCAGCCCAGGCTCATGTGCAGCCCGGTCGGGAGCCGGCAGCAGCAGCACCTGGGCCGGGTCTGCGCGGGAAGTTTTGGGGCGAAGACGGACGAGCGCGTCCTGGGGTCTGCGGGGTCCTTCAGGGCTCGGGGATCCTCGTGTCGCTTTTCCTCCGACTCCGGGAAGGCGAGGACTCCGGAGCCGTCTCCGGAGATGGTGCTTCGTGCGAGGAGCAAGCCGACAGGAAAGGGTTGAGAAAAGGCCTTGTTGTCTCCGCCTTTCCTTGCCGAGAACCCTGGCGGCGCCGGCCTTGCCATCCCTGCCGGCACCGCCGCGGCGGGGGGAGACGAGGACGTGATGGGGGACGAGTGCGAGGCACCTTCTCTGCCCTGAGTCCACAGCGGTCCGCTGCTGTGGCCGCCGCTCAGGGGCGGCTGCGCTTCCCTCTCTTCCCCGCTCCGGATGGATTCGTGTTAACCTGGGTCGGGGCCTGGGCGCCGTCCCTGCGCGCTCTCCACCGCTGGGCCACCTCTGGTCACCAGCCTCCCATCTGACCTTAGGAGCGTCCCAGACCCCGAGGTCACGTCGGGATCCGGTGTGGCCACGCCTTCCCCCACCTGGCCCACCTGCTCCCGTCCCTGGCCCAGCTGAGTCGTCCCCTTCCCTTCCTCTCAGCCATGCTTCTCCACCATGCCCGGCGGGGCAGCAGTCCGGTACATAAACTCTTTTCCTGCCTGAAGAGCGCGTGGTGTTCCCTTCGTCGGCTCCCTAAGGAAACCGACGTATTTAACGCACCTTGCAGTGTGTTCTGCTGACCCATGCGGCCTAGGCCATCCCGTTTCACAGTACGGGCGGGTGCGGGGGGTGGTGGGCATTTGGACCTGTCCACCGGGGTCTGTTTCACGCTCTGTCACTCACTCTCCCTCGTTCCTCCGGCTCTTTTCCAAAACAACCCCGGCACTTCAGGGATGCACTTTCACATAGGCACAGGAAGTATTTTGACCACAACCTGGGGCCGGACCTGTCCTGTTGTGCATTCCTGTGCAGGTGCGTGTCTCTGTGCCTGTGTGACTGTCGAGGGGGTTTCACTGTATCGTGCAGCTGCCCAGGTGAGCACTTACTCTTTTTTTTTTTTTTTTCGAGAATGTGTGAAATTAATGATCTGCCTATTGGATAAGGTATATCTTTCATTTCCTAAGTTCACATACCTAGAGAGAGAGGACCTTTTTTTTTTTCTTTTATTTTCTTTTTTTATTTTTTATTGTGAACATACTGTACAGAGGGGTTACACTTACATGGGCAAGATAATGAGTACATTTCTTCTTTTTTTTAATTTAATTTAATTTTATTTGTGAACATACTGTACAGAGGGGTTACAATTACATGGGCAGGATAATGCGTACATTTCTTACCAAGCATTGCAGCCTCCTCCTTTGTTTACCCTTCACAACCCTTCCCAGCCTCCCCCCTCCCCCCCCCTTTTTTTTTCTTTTTAAAGCCACTGTTGCCTTTATAAAACAGAATTCTGCTGCTGCTGTTGCTTCAGAAGGAACCGTAATTTACAGATGCTGGACAAGGTACAGCTCCAAACAGGACAGAAATACAAGTCTCAAAGGGAAACAAATACAAACAAGTATACAGCTGTGTGGGTCCAGGGACATTTCCCCATCCATTAAAAAGTTTAAACACACTCACACCACGGCTCTTCTGAGGTGCAAGTTTTCCCCACCCCTCTTCGATTAATGGACACAGTACTGTGTGGTTCAGTCACTACATGAAACACCTGGCTGTGGAAACAAGCCCTTTCCCAGATGAGGCTCTTTTCCAAAAAGTGTCAGTCAGATTCATCCTGCCTCAGTCGCTTGCCTCTCCTCTTTCTTCAAGAAGGAAATTGATCTAGTGATATCAGCCCATGCATTGAACAGGAAACAAGTGTGTAGAATTCTTTTCTTTTTTCTTTTTTTCCGCCTAAAGGGAACTTAAAAAATTGCTGCTGTGTGTTAGGTACAAAACTGGTTTATGAGAATCACAAATTTGGTTTTGGTACTTCTTGGTCCTCTTTGTACTCAGTTGTATAGAACTGCCAAATTCAACAACCACAAAATAAAACAGCTGCAGAAGTAAAGTGAAGCCCGGAGGAGTCACAGGTGCCCGCACGCGGGAATTGCAACGTCGCTGGCAGTCGGGTCGGGCTGTGTGCACAGGAAGTCATTCCATTTGACCTTACTGCCACTGCACAGGGGGCTCAGACCCTGGGATAATCTTGGGAGGGTTTCCTATTTTCCCTTTCAAAGAGAGAACCTGGCTTCCCTTTTTTTTTGGGTCCAGTCGTGGGGCCTGAACTCTGGGTCTGGGCGCTGTCCCTCAGCTCTTCAGTTCAAGGCTAGCACTCTACCACTATGAGCCACAGCGCCACTTCCGGCTTTTTTCTTTTTTCTTATGTGGTGCTGAGGAATCGAACCCAGGACCTCAGGCATGCAAGGCAAGCGCTCTACCACTGAGCCACCTTCCCAGCCCTTGGCTGCCCTATCTTATTCTGTTCTGAGCCCATTCCCCGCTTTTCACTAGTTTTCCTGGGCTTCCTAACAGTAGCCAGAAGTTGGAAGTCAGCAGGAGTAGAGGAGGGGAGACCAGTCCGCACCCAGTCCATGGGAAGGTAAGCCCTGGTTGGTGCGGGGGGGGGGGGGTGGGGGTGGGGGTGGGGAATGGGTGTTGAAGGGAGGAAACCAGAGACTCCCAAGTCTTCCCGATCTGCTTAGAAAGCCAAGTAGAGAAGAGGACCTGCCTTATCCCTGCCACCACCACCCTTCCGAAGGGAAGGCCATCTGAGCGACCATCCTGAACGGCCCGAGCCAGCGGATCAATACAACACGACTTTCCTCAACATAGCTTCCTTTCCTTTCCTTTTCTCCCCCCCTCTCCCCCGCCCCCCGGCCCCCGTCGGTTGTGGGGCTTGAACTCAGGGCCTGGCGCTGTCCCTGGGCCTTTGCGCTCACGGCTGGCGCTCTGGCGCTGGAGTCGCAGCGCCACCTCCTGGGGACAAATGCGCCCAGGGGCTGGACACCGGACACGAGCGGGTAGCTCCCTGTGTGATAGCCACAGTGGCCTGGGATGCGGATCCTGGCGGAAAGAACTTAAATGCCTTTCCCTTCCTGTCCCCTCGCCCTCCAAATGCTTTTCTCTCAAGACCAGTGTTCTGCCATGGTGGACCCAGGTCTCATCAGCCGCTTTGGAATCTGGGTGGCCAGTGGAAGACACGTGTGTCTCTGCCCCTGGGCGGCCGGTTTGAGGCGGAGAGCCTACTTAAGCCGCGATCTCGAGCTCTTCCACTAGGACAAGCTAGAGGTAATGGGCGATAGGCAGTGGCTGCTATGGACCGGAGATTTGCAGACACTAAAGGTGACACGAGCAGGCTCGGTTATCCGCCTGGCGAAAGCAAGCGGCCCAGTGGCACAAGAAGAAAACAGCTGCTTTAGGAGCCGAACCGAAGAGACGGCTTTACTACAAAACCATAAGCTAGTAAGAGTTACAAACACTTAGGGTCTGATTACAGAGAGGAGCGTAAGCTCACGTATGTGTCTAATGGTAATTATGCGAAAAACGCTAGAGAGCTCTCCATATTATAGGTCAAAAGTGACAAGCCAAATAGAAGTAGATCTTATGAACATAAACGAACACAAGAAAAGTAAAACGTAAAATACTATCTACTTTTCAACACGCATATCAGGGGAGAGCGCGAACGCAGTCCCCCACTACCACAAATTATGCAGTCGAGTTTCCCGCATTTGGGGAAATCGCAGGGGTCAGCACATCCGGAGTGCAATGGATAAGCCTCGCCCTGGGAAAACCACCTTCGTGATCATGGTATCTCCCCTGCCAGGTAAGTATGAGTTGTTCAGCTCGCCCGCACACACACCCTCGCAAATGCCTCACTTTTTACTTATGGTCTTCTATCTCTGGAGGCCTCCGCAACCTCACGCTCTCGAGTACCACCGCGCTGTTCAGAAAGTGCCCCGGTGCCATTCCGCCACGGTCCACGGCAGATGGGGAGGCCCGAAAGAGGAGGAACCAGCAGCCTCTGCGCTCACTTCATCTACATACGCACCGCCTCCCGGTCACGCCCTTCCCTAAACGCCCTCTAGGCCCCCTAAGGCTTGGGACTCCCGGGGCCGCGGGCGGGGAACCCGGCGTCGGAGACTGACCCGCGGCGGCGTGGGGCGGGCACCCACTCGGCTGCCGTCCCGCCCTCCGCTCCGCAGAAAGGAAGGAGTGTCAGCCCTTTCTGTCCCCCTCGGGAGCGATTGCCCGGGCCTCGCCTTCTAGCCCCCGGGGTCACGCGCCGACCTCCGCCGCCGGGCTGCGGGCCGGGCTGCGGGAGCGCCGCCCTGGACGACCCCGGAGCACGCGGTGTGAGTGCGAGGTCTCGCAGCTCAGCCGCGCTCTCCGCGGTCTTCCTCCCCGGAGCGACCTCCCCCGAGCTCCAGCTGCCCGGAACGCCGCGGGCCGAGGCTGGGCAGGGCCGGGCGGGGGCTGGGCAGGGCTAGGGAGCCCGGGCTCCGGCGAGGCGGCCCGGTCCGGGGGAAGCCCCGACCGCACCGCTGCTCGCAGCCACCGGGGAGGCTGCGCCCGTGGGTGCTGGTGACGGCCGCCGGGGTGGGGAAGTGCGGGGACCCCGTCGCCAAGGAGCCAAACGGGGTTGGGAGGCGGAGGCCAAATGGTAGTTTGCGCCCTGGGCACAAGCCAAGGGCTGGGCGGGAACCTCCGAGCTCAGGACTCGGGCGGTCCCGCAGGTGCCCAGCTCAGCGCCTTGTGGCCATGGAGTGGAGATGGCGCTCCGGGTCGCTGTGGACAGGACCTGGGACGGGCACTGGGGGACGGTGGAGGCGCAGGCTGCCATTCCTGGTAATGGCACAGAAAGGGTTCCTAATAGGCCTTGTGCTCGTGCCTCTCCTGGAAGAGTTCCCTGGGATGGCAGAGGAGAGACCCTCCTCAGAAGGGTCGCAGCAGGGACCACTAGCACGCAAGCTTGGTTTTCCTGGACGGTGTAGGAGAGGACAGTGGGAATCTGATCTTCAGTGACGATCGAGCCACAGGCACCAGCCATGCTTTGTTACTGTATATTTTATCTTTTGCCAGTCCTGGGGCTTGAACTCAGGGCATGGGCACTGTCCCCTTAGCTTCTGTGCTCAAGGCTAGCACTCTAGCACTGGAACCACAGCGCCACTTCCAGCCTTTTCTGTTTGTGTGGTCTTGAGGAATCGAACCCGCTTTATGCATGCCAGGCAAGCACTCTACCATTAAGCCACATTCCCAGCCCCCTTATCTCTAATTCTGAATTTCTATAACATCTGACCATATCAAGGTGGCCTTTGGTTTGCTTTTGTCAGTTATGGAGCTTGAACCCTGGTGTCTGGGCGCTGTCCCTCAGCTCCTCAGCTCATAGCAAGCTCCTCTACTTAAGCTACAGCGCAGCCACTTCTGCTTTTCTGGTGGTTAATTGGAGATAAGAGTCTCAGGGACGAGAGTGGCGCTGTGGCTCAAGCAGTAGAGCCCTAGCCTTGAGCTGAAGAACCCAGGGACAGCGCCCAAGCCCAGAGTTCAAGCCCCACGACCGACCAACCCCCCACCCCAAAACAAAAACAAAAACAATAGTATCAGGGACTCTACTGCCTGGGTTGGCTTTGAACGGTGATCCTCAGATCTCAGCCTTCTGTGTAGCTAGGATTACAGGCCTGAGCCACTGGTGCCTGGCTCCTATTCTGATTTTTCAGTTTATCAAGAATATAAGCTGAAGATACATTGTACTCAAAGTGACATGTTGAATTGTAAGCCCTTGTGTAACTGCTTAGAGATCATAAAAATAAAGCCCATGAGACTCTTATTTTCAATGAGCCAGCAAAAGCTGGAAGCAGAGCTGTAGCTGAAATGGTATAGCACTAACCTTGAACTCAAAACCTCAGGGACAGCGCCCAAGCCCTGAGTTCAAGCCTTATGTCTGACACATAAATAGAAAGATAATTTTTAAAAATACAAGCTAGAGCCAGGCACCTTGGCCTGTAGTCCTTGCTACTCAGGAGGCTGAGATCTGAGGACGGAAGTAGAAGCGAGCTGGGTCCTACCCATGAGGCTTCTATATTAGCTACCAAATACTGATGTGAAACTGGCTAAAGTGGTATAGTGCTAACCTTGAGCACAAAAATTCAAGGACTGAGTCCCAGGACTGTGCAAGTGGGTGCACACACAGCCACAGTAATTACATACCTGTAATCCTAGTTACTCAGGACACTTACTGAGAGCTGAGGATTATGGCTGGAGGCTGGAAGGCAGGAAAGTCTGTAAGACTCCAACCAACCACACCAAAAAAAAAAAAAAAAAAAAAGTGAAGCTACAGAGTGCTAGCTTTGGGAAAAAAAGCTGAGACAATGTCCTGGTCCTAAATTCAACCTTCAGTACTGGCACGCGTGCGTACACACACACACATACATACATAAAAGTGACTCATGTATTTGATTATCTATTTTATTTTGGGGAGTGGTACTGCAGTTTGCACTCAATATTTCTTTTCTATAGTTGGTCACAGGTCAGCTTGACTCTCAGATCCTATAGGACTGCATCTACTCTACTAGTTAGACTCTGCTTTTTGTCCATTGTGGGGCTTGAACTCTGGCTCTTTGCGCTGTCCCTCAGCTCTTCAGCTCAAGATGAGTGCTCACCACTTGAGCCACAGAGCCATTTCTGGTTTTCTGTTGGTTTGTTGGAGATGAGTCTCACAGACTTTCCTGCCCAGCCTGGTTTTGAAATGCAGTCCTCAGATTTCAGCCCTCCTGAGTAGCTAGGATTACAGGCATGAGCCACTGGCGCCCAGCAAGACTCTTGCTTTTTGTCCAGAGAAGCAACATGCCTAGAAAAAGAGTTATTTTCTGGACTACACAACAGTTCTGACCAAGTAGACACAAGTCTCCAGGGTGGACATGTCTAGGCAAATAAAAAGTCAACCCTAATTGGAAGAGGCCTCCTTCTAGTAGGAAAACTGGTACCCTATAGCTATAACTAGGCCATAGAGGTTACACCTTAGTTAATAGTTCAGAGAAAAGTATGCCTGATGATAAACCTAAACAAGTACCACTTTGATATGCTGGGAGAGAATGAATTAGTACTGCCGGTTTCAGTCTATATGTGTTATAGCCTACAGAAAAAAAATATTATATATATATAACATATATACTTATATGTTATATATATGTATTTTTTAAGCTAGTAGAGGATAGGGAGAATTCTGATCTCTACCCATAAACAAAGTAAGACATAGGATTTTACTCATTTTAAATCCTTGAATCTTTCCCCATTCTCCTACAGCAGCTTATCCAAGACTGGGATGAAAACTCTGCATCTGATACCTTTGGCTCATTGGCTAGCACTCTACCCATACCTTCAATCCCAAACCAATTTTCATGTCTCCTCTTTTGTCATTGTATTTCTGCATTTTAGCCTACTTCAGGCAAATCAGTTTGATTTGCTCAACTTTTTTTTTGTCAGTCATGGGGCTGAACTCTGGACCTGGGTACTGTTGCTCAGCTCTTCAGCTAGTGCTCTACCACTTGAGCCACAGTGCCACCTCCAGCCTGTTCTGGTTGTGTGAGCCACAGCGCCACCTCTGGCCTTTTCTGGTTATGTGGTGCTGAGGAACTGAACCCAGGGCCTCACGCATGCAAGGCAAGCACTCTACCATTGAGCCACCTTCTCAGCCCTCAACTTCTATTTTATTAAGACATTAAGTCTCATCTGGCTTTTCTGCTTCACTGGTCCAAGCCAATTCACTTGCTTGTAATTTTACCTCCAGCCTCCTTCCTATTCACTGCACACACCTTGCCTCCTACACTCCCAGGCCTTTCCCAATGTCTCTTCCTGTCACCTGGCCATAAACCATCTCCTGCAGGAAGCCCTCCTCCAAGTAAGCTCTGAGTGAACCATCTTTGAATTATCAAAATATATGCAGTAAGTGCCTTCTCATCTTTTTGTTTCCCAGATGTCATGAATGCATTTCAGTAGTAAATCCAGGACTGACTAGTTTTCTCAGGAAATAAATGTTGTTTTGGAGAAACAAACAAAAAACCTTTTTCTCAATAAAGTGATATGCTTTTGGCTGGTAGTAGAGTTTGAACTCAGGGCCTCATGTTGAACCAGCTTGCTTGCACAGCTAGCTGATCTTCTACCACTTAAGGCATACTTACAAACTTGCCAGTTATTTTGGAGATGGGAATCTTAGGGACTTTTCTGCCCAGGATTGCAGCAAAACACAATCTTCAGAATCTCAGCCTTCCCAGTAGCTAGGATTCATTGTGAGTTAGTTGATTGCCGGTGCCTGGCAATACACATATTTTACTTCATATGCAGATTTTGTTAGTGGAAAGGCCTTACCTACTATGTGATCAACCCATCAACTCCCCACACAAACACACAAACTGCTAGTCTACCTCTATCTCCATAACGAACTTGCTGAAGATATAAACCACGAACAACAGGAAACTTTCCCAAAAGAATTCTGTGCTTTGTTAAGTACAGAATAGCCAATGGATAAGTGAAGTATGTAGCTTTTGGATCTGTATTTGCCACCGCTTATCACTTACACATAATATTCACATTTCCAAAGCATGGTACCAACATTTATTAATCCTCACAACACCCCTGTGAGGTAGGTCAACATGTCCTTTGTAGTAGAGAACTGAGGCAGAAGTCAAGTGAATCTGCCCAAACCTGCTAGAGGCTATAAGGGCAGCTGCTGAAGGGCTGGACCTGAATCCAAAAGCTTAGGCTCTTGGTCCTGTTCACACACTAGTGGACGTTGCATGGGTGTATTCTGACCAGTGAAGGTTACATGAAGGACAGAACACACAAATCGCTCAGACAACAACAGAAAAACCAACAGTTCAAATGGCATTGGAAACATGTGAGTTAGAGACATTAACCAGCACATGAGTGAGGCAAGAGCACATGCTGAGAAAGGCTGGAATAGTCCTGACAGGTTATCACACAGACCAGGCCTTCTTCAGAACAGGGTGAGAAAATGTAAACAAACTAGAAACCCATCCAAGGGGTGATCAGTCCAAATCCCTGTGGTTTCTACAAAGGAGGAAAGCTAGAAAAAGACAGTGGAAAAAGTCCAAGCACTCACTCAGTTTCACTTTCAACAAGGAATGACAGTTATGTTCATCCACATTAAGAAAGGCCAATAATATTTGTAGTATAGCTAATGGCAATTAGCATTCCATTTGCATACAAACTTTCATCCCAAATATTCTTTTTTTCCACACAGACAAGAGCTATTCCTTTTAACAGACCTCTCCCTCTGTCCAATTCCACTTCCATGAACTGCACACAGAGAAACACCTCACTCTTCTGTAAAGGGTTGTTGGACTTGGTTCAATATTCAATTTTAAAAGAAATTAAGAAAAACAAAGACCTGCACTATAAAGCATAACAATGGAGTAGATTTATTACAGCTACTCCAAAATTTAGAGTGATAAAATGACCACAGAGTTTAAAACTATCGCTGGTTATGTTACAATAGTTGGTTTAGTCTACAAGTTTAAGGCAAACATACTAATGCATTTGCTTTTCTTTATGAATCATACTTAGAAAGATTACAGAAAGTCTGGCCCCAAACTTCAATGTTGATTAATTAAAAGTAAGTCTGATTAAGATGCTTTACAAGGATACATAAAAGAACTAGTTGTATGTATTTTTTAACAACAAAATAAAAAAAATTCAAGAAAGGCAATCTTTATCTTGTTTGAACAATGTATTCTGAAAAGGTTAAATTTCAAAGATTACTCTTAAAAGTAAATGAGATTGGCAGCCATAAGGATTACTATTTATAAAATAAACACAGTTAGAGGCTACTAAAAAGACTGAACTTTGGGCTTCTGAGCAGGACAAGTGCGCGATGGCCAACCACTGTCCAGAGGAGCACAGTGCAGCATCACACTCACAGCCCGCACTGCCTGTCACCGTGCTGCTCCACTGTTTCCCAGAAAAAGAAGAGTAGATACACTGTGTCAACTGGTTTGTTGCTGTTGTTTCCAGTGAGCATAAATGCTTTATGTCATTCAGAGAACAAAAGTAAGATCTGAAGGAAGGCAGCCCTTTTTAACAGGAAGGTGTAATATGGCTTATGTGTCTCCATTTAACACTGCCAGGCAATTCTGTAGCAACTGGAGGTTACCCTAAAAAGGTAGAAAAAAATGTTATCAATTTTGTTAAGTTCAAATAGGTTAGAAAAGCCTTACTGAAAATACATGGTGCGTGTTTTCTCTCATTTGCAGAAGCTAGATCTAAAATACACTGGGACATGATAAATTATACAGGACTCTAGGCATTCACCCACAGTGAGACCAAAGGATACTCTTAGGAGAACAGAAAGGCACAATACCTGTGTGCATCTAATCATAGAAAATAATACTTATCAAAATGAATTCTAGGAAATAGAGGCAAGAAGCTTTTTTCTTTGTTGTACTGTTTTCTTTTTGCCTAACTATAACCACTCTGTGTATCACCTTTATAATAATAAAAAAATTTAAAAATACATATAAATATACAATATAACCCAGGTGTGGGGGCATACTCCCTATTATCTCAGTATTAAGGAGGCAGAGGCAGAAGGCTTAAGAGTTTGAGGCTGGGCTAGGAATGTGGCTTAGTGGTAGAGTGCTTGTCTAGCATGAAGCCCTGGGTTCAATTCCTCAGTACCACATACACAGAAAAAACTAGGATTGGCGTTGTGGCTCAAGTGGTAGAGTGCTAGCCTTGAACAAAAGCAGCTCAGGGACAGTGCCTAGATCTAGAATTCAAGTCCCAGGTCTGGCAAAAAAAAAAAAAAAATGGAAAGAGAGAGAGAGAGAGTGAGAGAGTTTGAGGCCAGCCTAGGTTACATAGATCCTATCTCAAAAATCAGTACTTTGGGGCTGGGAAGGTGGCTCAGTGGTAGAGTGCTTGCCTTGCATGCATGAAGCCCTGGGTTCGAGTCCTCAGCACCACATAAGCAAAAAGAAAAAAGCCGGAAGTGGTGCTGTGGCTCAAGTGGTAGAGTGCTAGCCTTGAGCTGAAGAGCTGAGGGAGAGCGCCCAGGCCCAGAGTTCAGGCCCCACGACCGGACCCCCCCCCCCAAAAAAAAAAAGGCTAGAGGAAGAAGGAGGAGAATACAGTCATAATATTCAATGCATATCCTACAAAATTAAGAAAATTGAAGGAAGGGATGAGGTTGGGAGGCACTGAGCAGAATGACAAAAGGGATGATATCGATCAAGATGTCAAGATGTATTGTATGGCTGGGCGCCAGTGGCTCACGCCTGTAATCCAAGCTATTAAGGAGGCTAAGAAGCCGGGCGCTGGTGGCTCACGCCTGTAATCCTAGCTACTCAGGAGGCTGAGATCTGAGGATCACGGTTCAAAGCCAGCCCGGGCAGGAGAGACCGTGAGACTCCTATCTCCAATAAACCACCAGAAAACCGGAAGTGGCGCTGTAGCTCAAGTGGTAGAGCGCTCGCCTTGAGCTGAAGAGCTGAGGGACAGCGCCCAGGCCCAGAGTTCAAGCCCCACGACCGACAAAAAAAAAAAAAAAAAAAAAAGGAGGCTAAGATATGAGGATCACAGTTCAAAGCCAGCCTAAGCAGTAAAGTCCATGAGACTTCTTTTTTTTTTTTTTTTTGGTGGGTCGTGGGGCTTGAACTCTGGGCTTGGCACTGTCCCTGTGCTCTCTAGTTCAAAGTGAGTGTTCTACCGCTTGAGCCACAGCACCACTTTGGGTTTTCTGGTGGTTTATTGGAGATAAGCGTCTCATGGCTTTTCCTGCCCATGCTGGCTTTGAACTGCCATCCTCAGATCTCAGGCTACTGAGTAGCTAGGATTACAGGCGTGAGCTACCATACCCAGCTTTGACGCTATGAATTTTTGTTTATTTACAGTCAGGCATAAGCCACTAGCAACCAGTAAGGATAACATTATTATAAACAAGTTTGCTGGGGAATGTGTGGCATGAAACATGTTTTCTGTTGTAATTAATTATCTGAGGGGTGAAGCTATAAAGAGGAATTAAACTGACTTTTGTTATTTTAGACCTGATTGCTCATTATGGGTTGTGCCAAAGACTTTTTTTTTTTTTTTTTTTTTGGGTCCGGTTGTGGGGCCTGAACTCTGGGCCTGGGCGCTGTCCCTCAGCTCTTCAGCTCAAGGCTAGCGCTCTACCACTTGAGCCACAGTGCCACTTCCGGCTTTTTTCTTTTTGCTTATGTGGTGCTGAGGAATCGAACCCAGGGCCTTGAGCATGCAAGGCAAGCGCTCTACCACTGAGCCACCTTCCCAGCCCTGTGCCAAAGACTTTTTGTTGTTTTTTTGGTCCAGGGCCTGGGGGCTGTCCTGAGCTTTTTTGCTCAAGGCTGGTGTTCTACCACTTAAGCCATAACTCCACTTCCAGCCTTTTGTTTTTTATGGTTAACTGGAGATGAGAGTCTCATGGATTTTCTAGTCCAGGCTTGCTTTGACTACAATCCTCAGATCTCAGCCTTCTGAGTAGCCAGATCTGGCTTGTACCAAACCATAATGAGTTTTTACTTCTAGTAAATTTAAGAGTATAAGTGCTAACCATATATAACTTATAGTTTTGTTTGGTTTTGTATTTTATTTCTTTTGAGACAGGGTATTACTCTGGTCTGTAGACTACAATGGTCTTGAACACAAAATATTCCTTTCTCTGTCTCTAAGAGTTTAATTTCCTTAATACTTAGTTTGGAGAAATTTGAATTCATTTTTAGTCTTGACTAAAGACAGTAAATGTTAAATTGGTTATTATTTTTTGTACTTTTGACATATATGTACATGTACACACACATATACATTGTGCCAGTACTAGGGCTTGAATTCAGACCCTCACACTTCACTCTCACAACTGGTGTTCTACCACTTAAGCCATAATTCCAGTTCTAGCTTTTTGCTGGCTAACTGGAGATAAAAATTTCTTAGGTCTATTTGCCTGTGTTGGCTTTGAACCCTCATATCTCAGCCACCTGAGTAGCTAGGATTATAGGCCTGAGGTAAATTTTTTGTTAAATGATACTTTCTTTTTTTTTTTTTTTTTTTTTTTTTGCAGTACTGGAGTTAGAACTTAGAGCTTTGCGGGCTTGTAAGGCACTCATCACTTCGGTCAATCCCCTAGCCCTAAAATGTCTTATTTTACTTTATCTTATGTTTTTGCAATTTATTTATTCTTGGTTTGGTTGGGTCTTGCCTGAGCACTGCCCCTGAAATTGTTTTGGTCAAGGCTAGCACTTTACTACTTTAAGTCACAGCTCTAATACCAGTTTTCTGGTAAACTGGTAGTAAAAGTCTCACAGACTTTCCAGCCCCGGATGGCATGGCACTGTGATCCTCAGAACTCAGTATCCTGAGTAGCTAGGATTATAGGGTGTGCGTCATGGGCACCAAGCTAAAAAAAGATTTTAATTAGCATATTTAAGTTGTGCAAGGGAGGTTTCATTGTGACATTTCCATACATGTATAAAATTTACCCCACCAACCTCTCCCATTCTTTATTATTATTATTGTGTGTGTTGGATTTGGGTGGAGCTTGAATCCAGGGCCTGAACATCCTATCCCTGAGCTCTTCTTGCTCAAGGCTAGCACTCTACCACTAGAGCTATTTCTACATTTGACTTCTTTGATGCTTAATTGGAGATAAGAATCTCAGGAACTTTTTAGCCTGGGCTGGCTTTGAATCAGATCTCACCCTCCTGAAGAACTAGGATTACAGGTTGAGCCATTGGTGCCCAGCATCCTCTCCCATTTTTTTTTTTTTTTGTCCATCATGGGGCTTGAACTCTGGGCTTGGGCACTGTCCCTCAGCTCTTCAGCTCAAGGCAAGTGCTCTACCACTTGAGCCACAGCGCCACTTCCAGTTTTCTGGTGGTTAATTGGAGAAACAACAACAACAACGAGAGAGTCTCAGTGACTTTTCTGCCTTGGCTGGCTTTCAACTACAATCCTTAGACCTCAGCTTCCTGAGTAGATAGGGTTAGAGGCTCTTGGCTTTAAGATGAAATTTTAAATGATTTTTTTTTTTTAATTTTTCTCTTTAAAGACAAGGTCTCACTATATAGCTCAGACAGACCTCAAACTCAAGATTCTCTAGTGTGGTCTGGGTGTTGGTGGTTTACACCAGTAATCTTAGCTACTCAGGAGGCTGAGATCTGAGGTTCCAAGGTTCAAAGTCAGCCCAGGCTGGAAAGTCCATGACACTCTTATTTCCAATAAACGATAAAAAAAAAAAAAGCTGGAAGTGAATCTGTGGCTCATCTGTCAGAGCACCAAAAAACAAACCAACAAAAGATCCTCTTGGGGGAGGGGGGAGGCTGGGAAGGGATGTGAAGGGTAAACAAAGGAGGAGGCTGCAATGCTTGGTAAGAAATGTACGCATTATCCTGCCCATGTAATTGTAACTCCTCTGTACAGTATGTTCACAAATAAAATTAAATTAAATAAATAAAAAAAAGATCCTCTTGCCTCAGTCTCTCAGTACTGAGATTATGATGATTAAGGAAAAAAAATTAGTAAAAAATATTTGCTTTATTTTTGTGGTGATAGGGACTAATGATACTGGCTTTTCCATTAGACACTAAATTCTTTCAGTTATTACCACTAGAGACATTAGGGATTACACTATGGATATTACCCTTGCTTAAATAATCTTTAAAAAAATCTTCCTTAAACTAGGTGCTAGTAACTCATGGCTATAATCCTAGCTACTCATGAGACTGAGATCTGAGGAATTTGGTTATAGCTAGCTTAGGCAGAAAAGTCCATGAGACTCTTACTTCCAATTAACCACCAAAAGGCCAGGAAGTGAAGGTATGGCTCAAGCAGTAGACAGCTTTCCTTGAACAAAAAGTCAAGGGAAAGCACAAGGTCCTGAGTTCAAGCCCCCATACTGGCGCAAAAAAATTAATTAAAAATAGAACATTTCTCAACTAAAATTACCGTAAGGCTTACTGTACAGATCATAGAGAGAGGCCTTTGTTTATTAAAACCAACCATTTTGAAGCAGTGAAATAATGTAACTCCCAAATGAGAATAATTCTGTTGGGTGGGGACTGTGGCTGAGTGTAAAGTGGCTGCCTAGCATGCATGAGGGCCCTGAGTTCAATCCCTAGTACCTCAATAGCCCTGCCAAAGGCACACTGTCACTGAAGGATTATTATCCATTTCATAACCTGACCTAATTTTTGAAAATCTGTTTTTCTTTTTTTTTTTTGTCAGTTGTGGAGCTTGAACTCTGGGCCTGGGCACTGTCCCTCAGCTCTTCAGCTCAAGGCTAGCTCTCTACCACTTGACCCATAGCACCACTTCCAGTCTTTTCTGCTTATGTGATGCTGAGGAATCAAACCCAGGGCCTCATGCATGTGAGGCAAGCACTCTACCACTGAGCCACCTTCCCAGCCTGAAAATCTGTTTTTCTTCTTATTTTTTGTAATATATGTCACAAACTATTGAGTTTTCAATACAATACCTTTGCATGCTTCAGTTCTAATTCTGCAAGTTCCACTAAATTTTTTCTGAATGCTGCAACTCTTCTTGTCTTAAAATCTATAAGTTCTGTGAATAATAACAAACAAATTAGAGCTGTTTTATATAATCATGAAACATGTTTAAAGGATAACATATAACAGTACCTTGTTTTGCAGATTCAGATATTTTTTCAAACTTCTGACAACATAATTGTTGAGAAGTTTCAGCCTGCAGAACGTCTTTATTCTTGGCTCTTGCCTTATCCAGTGCTTTATTAGCATTTTCATAATCCACTAAAGACCTAGACCGTCTATAGAGGAGGTCCTGTAACACAGAAAGTTTCACAATACAAATTGCATGTTTCTACCTCCACAACCACCAGCAAGCATCAGGGGTAACACACAGTGAATACTACATTCTAGTTAGTAGATTTTTCTTTTTTTCTTTTATTTCTGAAAACTGAACCCAAGGCTTTGAGCTGTCCCATTAAGCTGTAAACTTTTTTACTTTTTTGGCAGCACTGAGGTTTGAACTCAGGGCTTTGCACTTGCTAGACAGGCACTGTTTACTTGAGCACAGTACTTTTTGCTTTCATTTTTTTTTTTCAGATCTTTTTGCCCAAGACCAACCTCAGACATTGTTCCTTCTATCTCTGCCTCCTGACTAGCTACCACTAGAGACATGTGCCACCACATTTCACTTTTCTTTCTTTTTGGTCAGTCATGGGGCTTGAACTCTGGGCCTGAGCGCTGTCCCTCAGCTCTTCAGCTCAAGGCGGCTCTACCACTTGAGCTACAGCGCCACTTCCGGTTTTCTGGTGGTTTATTGGAGATAGGAGTCTCACGGTCTCTCCTGCCCAGGCTGGCTTTGAACCGCGATCCTCAGATCTCAGCCTCCTGAGTAGGTAGGATTACAGGCGTGAGCCACCAGCGCCCGGCTAAAAGTTTTTAATATCATTTATGTTACATGTCTCAAAGTCAAATACTGCAGATATGAACCTACCAAAAGATTACTAAATATAAAGACTTTAAGTTTCTGATAAAAGAAATTAATGATTTAGCAAATAGATATCTTCCACATTAATGGATAGGAAGATATAATTCAACCCAGGGCCTTGCACATGCTAGGATAGTACCCTCTCATTTATCATGCCTCAGGTCTTCTTGCTTTTTTTTTGGCAGTCCTGGGAAACTCAGGACCTGGACACTGTCCCCGAAGCTTCAGCCACTTGAGCCACAGCACTACTTCTGGCTTTTTCTGTTCATGTGGTACTAAGGAATCAAACCCAGGGCTTCATGAATGCCAGGTAAGCACTCTACCACCAAACCACATTCCCAGCCCAGTCTTCTTGCTTTTAGTTTGTTTTTTAGAAAGAGTCTCAAGCTAACTTTGCCCAAGCCCAATTCAAAATCTCAGTTCTTTCCAATTTGATTTATAGACTCAATGTAATCCTAATCAGAATCCCAGTAAGTTATTTTGTGGCTACCAACAAACTGGCTCTAAACTTTAAGTAGAAAGATTAGTGGAAGAATGAATTTGGAAGACCGTTACACTCCAACTTTTTTTTTTGTTGTTGGTCATGGGGTTTGAACTTGGCCTGGGCGCTAAGCTCTTTAGCTCAAGGCAAGTGCTCTACCACTTGGGCCACAATGCCACTTCAATTATTCTGGTGGTTTATTGGAGGTTAAGAGTCTTATGGACTTTCCTGCCTGGGCTGGCTTTGAACTGCTATCCTCAGAGCTCAGCCTCCTGAGTAGTTAGGATTACAGGCATGAGCCACCAGTGCCTGGCCCACAATCCAACTTAATTTTAAGACTTACTTTAAAAAGCAACAGTAGTTCAGACAGCTTGGTATCAATATTAATGGACATAATAAAAAGCCCAGAAATGGACTTATACAAATACAGCCAATTGGTGTTTCACAAAGGAGCGAAGGCAGTACAATAGAACAAAGATAGTTCTGGAATATAAATCCGCATGCTAAAATAGACATAACAATTGAATCTACCTTTCACAAAAATTAATCAAAACTGGAATATAAGCCTATATGTAAAAGGCAAAATAGACGTTTTTGTTGTTGGCTGTGAGGTTTGAATTGAGGGCCTGAGTGCTGTCCGTGAGCTTTTGTTTTTGGCTCAAGGCTAGCACTCTACCACTCTGAGCTACAGCTCACTTCCCAGTTTTCTGGTGGTTAATTAGATATAACAATCTCATAGACTTTTCTGCTCCAGCTGGCTTCAAACTTCCATCCTCAGATCTCAGCCTCCTGAGTAGCTAGAATTACAGGCATGGGCCACAGGCATCCAACCAAAACAGATTTTTTTTTTTTTTTTGCCAGTGCTGGTGCTTGAATTCAGGGCCTGGGCATGGTCCCTGAGCTTCTTTTGCTCAAGGCTAGCACTCTACCACTTGAGCCACAACATCAATCCTTTTTCTGTGTATGTGGTACTGAGGAACTGAACCCAGGACTTCATGCATGCAAGGCAAGCACTATACCACTAAGCCACATTCCCAGCCCCAAAACAGACTTCTTTATAACTAAAAACTTCTAGTCTAAGGGCATAGCTCCCTGGTAGAATTTACACTTTTCTAAGTTCAATCTCTAGCACCCAAGATAAAAAAAAAAAAAATAAAGCTTTTTCTGCTAAAGACACTGTTAAGGAGACAACTCACAGAGTGGGGGAAAATATTTATAAGATACAAAAATAGGGGCTGGGGAAGGTGGCTCAGTGGTAGAGCGCTTGCCTTGCATGCCTGAGGACCTGGGTTCCATTCCTCAGCACCATATAAGAAAAAAGAAAAAAGCTGGAACTGGCGCTGTGGCTCAAGTGGTAGAGCGCTAGCCTTGATCTGAAGAGCTGAGGGACAGCGTGCAGGCCCAGAGTTCAGACCCCACTACCAGACCGGGAAAAAAAAATTCTAGATATGCTGTATTGGAGGTTTATAGAGCACACTTTTGTGTGGGGTTCCCTAATCTACAATTTCTAAAAGAAGGGAAAAAACCGCACTTTTCAATATAATTTGTTTTATTTTTTGAGATTGGGTCTTGTTACGTTGCTGGGCTAGAGTCAAACGCAAAATTGTCCTGCCTCAGCCTCCTGAATTATAGGATTATAGGCATGAACCACCATGTATGGCTTGAAAATTAAATTTAACTCCTAGGTAAGACATTCCTTAAAAAATCAGTCCAAATAGTTCTATGAACAATGAAGTTACCTTAGCTGCTTGAGATTCTCTTAAGTAATATTTTAAGAGATCAGAAAGTTTGAGGTCCTCATCAGCAGATACTCGTGCTTCTATTTTCTAAAAAAAGGGGAGAAAGCTGAGTATTAAATCAGCAGTTATATTATAGTTTGAATAGCTTTTTCTTTCTTTTCTTTTTTTTTTTTTGCTGCTGCTGGGGCTTGAACTTAGGGTCTGGGCACTGTCCCTGAGCTTCTTTGCTCAAGGCTGGTGCTCTTCCACTTGAGCCAAAGCTCCACTTCTGGTATTTTGCTGGATAATTAGAGATAAAGAGTCTCACAGGCTTTAAAAGCCATCTTTGAACCACAATCCTCAGATGTTAGCCTTCTGAGTGGCTAGGATTATAGGAGTGAGCAACCAGCAGCTAGCATGTTGAATGGGTTTGTTTGCTTTTTTTCACCAGTCCTGGGGTTTGAACTCAGTCCTGAGCATTGTCCCTTACCTTCTTTTGCTCATGGCTAGTATTCTCCCACCACTTGAGCCACAGAGCTTCTTCCAGCTTTTTCTGTGTATGTAGTTCTGAGGACTTGAACCCAGGGCTTCTTGCATGCTAGGTAAGCACTCTACCACTAAGCCACATTCCCAGCCCATGGTGAATGTTTTTCAACCAAGAATATGAATCTTTGCACAGTCTACCACTTAAGTTACACCTCCCAGCGCTGGACCAGTCCTGGGGCTTAAACTCAGAGCCTGGGCACTGTCCCTGAACTTCTTTTGCTCAAGGCTAGCTAGCACTCTACCACTTGAGCCACAGCGCCACTTCCAGCTTTTTCTGTGTATGTAGTTCTGAGGACTTGAACCCAGGGCTTCTTGCATGCAAGGCAAGCACTCTACTACTAAGTCACTTTCCCAGCCACCAGCCCTCCTTTTCACATGGTAAGTGTAAAATATACTATTATTAACTATAAATACAACGTTATACACCATATTGCTAGATTTAAGTACTTACTCTTGTTTTATCAAATAGTTCTGAAACTTTAAGGAAAAACCTGGAAGGTAAAAATATTTTCATTAGAAACTATATTTAAAGTTTTGATTTTAACTATTCAGTGAATACGCTTCTCAAGCCATATTAATAATGGAAATCCTTGTTTCGTTACATAAAAAAAAACATTCAATGGTTTTTATTAATGAAAGACTTCATTTAGTTCAACAAAGATCTCTGTATACTTACAACCACAAAACAGATTACCTGAAATCTTTCACAGATTCGCTCTGATTTATATTGACTGACATTTTAAGCTAAGCATTAAACTTAAAAAGTCAATTTCGGCTGGGCATTAGAGGTTCACACCTATAATCGTAGCTACTCAGGAGGCTGAGATCTGAGGATCGCAGTTCAAAGCCAGCCCAGACAGTAAAGTCTGAGAGACTCCAATTAGCCACCAGAAAACCGAAAGTGGCACTGTGGCATAAGTGGTAGAGTGTTCACCTTGAGCTAAAGAGCTGAGGGACAGCGCTCCGGCCCAGAGTTCAAGCCTCATGACCAACAAAAAAAAGTCACTTTAATATTCTTCTTCCTTAATATATGACATATAGTCAGGAGCCGGTGGCTCATGCCTGTAATCTTTTCTACTCAGGAGGCTGAGATCTGGTATCTGAGGATTGCAGTTCGAAGCTAGCCCAGGCAGGAAAGTCTGAGACTCTTAACTTCAATTAACCACTAGAAAACCAGAAGTGGTGCTGTGGCTCAAAGTGGTAGAGCATCAGCCTTGAGCAAAAAAGTTCAAGGACAGCACCCAAACCTTGAGTTCAAGTCCCACGATCAACCAAAAAACCTCACATATATAATATATACTGAGTAAATCTTATAATTTTGAGGTTTTTTTTGTTTGGTCGGTCGTGGGGCTTAAACTTAGGCTGGGGCGCTATCCCTCAGCTCTTCAGCTCAAGGTGAGCGCTCTACCGCTTGAGCCACAGCACCACTTCCGGTTTTCTAGTGGTTCATTGGAAATAAGAGTTTCACAGACTTTCCTGCCCGGGTTGGCTTTGAACCATGATCCTCAGATCTCAGCCTCCTGAGTAGCTAGGATTACAGGCATGAGCCACCGGCGCCCGGCATAATTTTGAGTATTATTACAGAAACAGAGAGAATACACCGAAAGAGACAAAAGGCCATTCTAAAGGAAGTCCTTAGGGTTATTTGCTAGTTATTTTATGGTCATGAAGTTTATGAAGTGCTTGAAGTTTATGCAAGTTTATTTTCTTGTGATGCTTGGGATTTAAACCAGGCACACATGCCTACTAGGCAAAGCCTCTTCCACTGTGCTACATCCTCAGCCTTCATAGTTACTGCTTTAAACATTTCCAAATGTAGATGCTTTTGTTCTAGGAAACAACAAAAATGAATAATAATCTCAGTGTAATTTCTCAAGCTAATGCATCCTAGAATTCTTATAAAGTTTAAGTGGGAAAGATTATAAAATCAATGAAAGCTCTAAAATTAAAAAAACAAATAACCAATTCCTTTCTCAGAATTCACTTTGACCTTTTTTGTGAGGCCATACTGTGGGTTCAATTCACACACACACACACAAAAAAAAATCCTTGATACCAAACTGTTAAAAGACACTGCATAGGGCTGGGAAGGTGACTCAGTGGTTAAAGCGCTTGCCTTGCATGCCTGAGGCCCTGGGTTCGATTCCTCAGCACCACATAAGCAAAAAGAAAAAAGCCGGAAGTGGCGCTGTGGCTCAAGTGGTAGAGCGCTAGCTTTGAGCTGAAGAGCTGAGGGACAGTGCCCAGGCCTAGAGTTCAGGCCCCATGACCGGACCCCCAAAAAAAAAAAAAAAAGACACTGCATAAAACATATAGTTACAAATGACATTATAACTAGATAAAGGTAAATTATGTTAAAAGCAAAAGCAACTTAGTGAATTGTCTTATTGAAAAATAAACTTGCTTGATTGGATTTACTTTTGAAAACTTGGTAAAGTTAACTTCTTATCAGAGATAAAAATTAATTCTTTGGTAAGGTAGAATGTTAATTATTATAAGCTATGATACCTTGCTTTGCTCGAAAGCTTAGCTTTTGACAAGTTTTCCCACTTAAGAGCTATTTAAATCAGCACTGGTGGCTCATACCTATAATCGTACCTAGTGGAGAGAAGGCTGATATGTGAGAATCACAGTTTGAAGCGAGCCCAGGCAGCAAAGTATGTAAGACTCATCTCCAATTAACCACCAAAAAGCTGAAAGTGGAACTATAGCTCAAATGGTAGCGCGCTAGCTAGTCTTGAGCAAAAAATCTCAGGGAGAACACTCAGGTCCTGAGTTCAAGTCCCAGGACTGGCACAAAAAAAGAAAAAAACAAAAGTTGTTCAAAACACATTTGGATTGTTTTTTGGTTATGAATCAATTTTTTAAAATATAAAAGCAACTAAAAGCTAACTATAGTTAGATTAAAACTAGCATTAAGGACAATGCTTAAGCAATTTCCAGGATGCTTCTCTACTAGATTACCCTATGGTTACAACAGGATGCAGTGAGTTATAAAATCTAGAGGAGTAACTTCTTTCAAAAGTAAAAACAAAGCAGCAGGCCACTTCGGAGGCTAAAATCAAGAGAATTACGTGTACCATTTTCTGCTTGAGCAGAAAAGTCCGAAAGATTCCACCTCAAGGGAAAAAGCTGGATGTGGTAGCTTGAGCCTGTTAACCTATTTAGGGTGAAAAACAGGAGGATCTTGGTCCAGATGCAAGCCCAAGAAGGAATATCTTACCTCAAAAATAACTAGTGCAAAAAAAGGCTAGAGGCCTGGATCAGCTGTAGAACACCTGTCTTGAATGTATAAGGCCCTGAATTCAACGTCTATACTAACAACAACAAAAAATTAAAACCTGACATCAAATTTTGCTTTAAAAAATCAATTTGAGCTGGGCATGGGTGGCTCAGCCCTGTAATGCTAGCTACTCAGGAGGCTGAGATCTGAGAATCATGATTCAAAGCCAGCCTGGGCAGGAAAGTCCATGAGACACTCTTATCTCCAATTAACCACCAGAAAACTGGAAGTGGCTCTGTGGCTCAAGTGGTAGTGCTCATCTTGAGCTGAAGAGCTCAGGAACAGCGCCCAGGCTCAGAGCTCAAGCCCCATGACTGACTGACAGACAGACAGACACACAAACACAAAGTAAATTTGATAGACATGGTGGTGTACCTATAATCCTAGCTCCTAGAAGTCTGAGGCAGTATGATTTCAAGTTCAAGACCAGGCTGAGGTACAAAGCAAGACAATCATCAAAAAAAAAAAGAAACAACAAAAAGAACGTTGGGTATTTGTGGCTGACGTCTGCAATCCTAGCTATTCAGGAGACTGAGGATTACAGTTCGAAGCCAGCCTGAACAGGAAAGACCAAGAGACATTCTTATCTCCAATTAACTAACCCAGGAAAGGAAAGAGGAAAAAGGAAAGGAAAGGAAGAAAACAAACCAGAAGTGGAGCTGTGGCTCAAGTGGTAGAGTGCTAGCCTGGAGAGAAAAAGAGAAAAAGCTCCCAGGCCTTGAGTTCAAGCTTTAGGACTGGAACACACAGACACACAGACAGATACACAGACAGACAGACAGACAGACAGACAGACGGACACACACACACACACACACACACACACACACACACACACACACACACACACACACACACACACACACACACACACACACAAACACACCATAATATTCCACTTCCTGATGTACTGCTGGTATTAGAGATATGTACCACTCCACTCCGCCCTACCCCCCCAAAAGTTTTTATTTATGATAAACTAGACAACACTCTGATGCAAATTCTCATATATTGTACATAAACTAGCCAGTTTTATCCAATAAAACATTGTAATTATTAAATTTACTGAAGCCCTGCCTTTTTGTTTGTTTGTTTGCCGGTCCTGGGTCTTGAACTCTGGGCCTGGGCACTGTTCTTGAGCTTTTTTGCTCAAGGCTGGCACTCTACCACTTGCGTCACAGTGCCACTTCCAGTTTTTTTTTTAAAGTAATTTATTGAGATAAGAGTCTCAGAGTTTCCTGCCCGGTCTGGCTCTGAATCATGATCTTCAGCTCTCAACCTCCTGAAGAGCTAGAATTATAAGCATGAATCACTGGAGACCAGCATACTAAAACCCATTTAAAACCAGTTAGTCAATATTTTGACAAAAATATTCCAAAATGCTTGCCTAAATTCTAAGTATTGTGTGTGCCTGGGATGGCAATAGAAGTATTTCTCTTCTTTATTTATAGTTAATGTTCTTAAGAAGAATCCTTACTGGCATCCAAGTGCTGTGGCTTATGTTTTCTAATCCTAGCTACTCAGAAGGCTGATCTGAGGATCATAGGATCAGGGTCTAAAGCTAGCCCAGGCAGCAAAGTCTGTGAGACTTTTATCTCCAATTAACCAGCAAAAAGTCAGAAGTGGAAGTTTGGCTCAAATGGTAGAGCATTAGCCTTGAGCAGAAAAAGCCAAGTGAGAGCACAAGGTCCTAAGTTTAAATCCCAGTACCGGTACAAAAAAAAAAATAATAATAAAAGAAAAATCCTTACTTGCATATATCTGTAGAATCCTGAGTTCCTAAAGCATAGAGTGAAGAACCAATTCTATTGTAATCATCTGCAGCACCTAGGCAGAAAGTTTGAAGAATTCAATATATCTCTTCATTGATTTAAAAATTGTTAGCAAGCAATGTGTTTGTGTTTATAATACCCAAAGAATAGCAAAAGCAAATGACACAAACTATTGTAAAATAACATGATTGTTATAATAGACATGTAAAAATTACTTTGGAAACCAGATGCCAGTTTACACCTATAATCTTAGGAGCTGAGATCTGAGGATCATAGTTCAAAGCCAGTACAGGCAGAAAAGTCTATGAGAAAGTTCTATGGTTCATTTCTAATTAACCTCTAAAAAAAACAGAAGTGGAACTGTCATTCAAGTGGTAAAATGCCAGCTTTGAGCAAAAAACCTAATGAGCAACAGGTGCTGGTAGCTCAAGTCTATAATCCTGTAGCTACTCAGGAAGCTGATATCTGAAGATCACAGTTCAAAGCCAGCCCAAGCAGGAAAACCTGAAATTCTTTTTTTTTTTTTTTTGTGGGTCCGGTCGTGGGGCCTGAACTCTGGGCCTGGACACTGTCCCTCAGCTCTTCAGCTCAAGGCTAGTGCTCTACCATCTGAGGCACAGCGCCACTTCTGGCTTTTTTTCTTTTTGCTTATGTGGTGCTGGGGAATCAAACCCAGGGCCTCACACATGCAAGGCAAGCACTCTACCACTGAGCCACCTTCCCAGCCCCATAACCTCAGATTCTTTCTCCAATTAACCATCAGAAGACCAGAAGTGGCATTACAGCTTGAAGTGGTAGAATGCTAGCCTTGAGCAAGAGATCAAGGACAGCACCCAGGCCCTGAGTTCAAGCCCATGACTGACCAAAAAACAAAAAAAGCTAATGGACAGACAGCACCTAGGCCCTGAGTTCAAACTTCAGTACTAGCACAAAACAACAACAAAAAAGAAACACAGAACTAATAAATGAATGCAGTAAAGCTGCAGGATACAAGTCTAGCAATTTCCTAATAAGTTAAATATAGGGCTGGCAATGTGGCTTAGTGGGAGAGTGCTTGCCTAGCATGCATGAAACTCTGGGTTCGATTTCTCAGCTCCATATATACAGTAAAAAATTTGTGGACTTCTAGGGTAGAGATTTATTATAACCAATTTTTACTGCTTCATCAATTAGAAACCTACAGTAAAAGTCTTCTTTTTTTTTTAACTGAGAAGTAGTGGTAGGAAAAAAAATAGTGACTATTAGTTCAGTTTGGTGTTACTGCCCTGATTTATACATACTGAGGCACAACAGTCTATCCATTTTTTTTTTTACATTGTAAGTGCAAATATCAACATGGTAGAAAAAAGAAAAAGGATCATAGTATTTTTGGAAGTTCTTTTTCCCAGTATTGGAGTTCAAATTCAAGACTGTGTATCTGCCTGCTGTCTGGTGCTCTACTACTTGAGCTACATCTCCAGCCCAGCCTTTTCCAGGTTAATTAGAGATGGAGACTCACAGACTTTTCTGGTATTTTTGTACCGGGCTTAACCTCAGGGCCTAGAAGCTATATACCTTAGCTTTTTTTGCTTCAAGGTTAGAGCTCTACCACTTAAGCCACAGCTCCAATTTTACCACACACACACATATGTGCTGATTCTAGGGCTTGAATTCAGGGCCTGGGTGTTGTCCTTGAGCTTTTTGGCTCAAGGCTAGCACTCTACCACTTGAGCTACATCTCCACTTCTAGCTATTTTTGGGGTTAGGGAACAATGACAATTAAGTGGAGATAAGAGTATCATGGATTTTCCTGCCCGGGCTGGCTTTGAACTGTGATCCTCACATCTCAGCCTCCTGAGTAGCTAGGATTACAGCCGTGAGCTTCCAGGACCTGGCTCTTTTTCTTTAATTTTTTTTTTTTTGGTTAGGTCCAAGACCAGAACTTGAACTCAGTACCTGACGTTTTTGTTCAATGGCTAGCACTCTACTATCTAAGCCACACCTTCAACCTCAAAGGCCTGGCTATTTTTATTTTTATTTATTTTTGTCAGTCGTGGCTCTGAACTCAGTGCCTGGGTACTGTCCTTGAGCTTTTCTGCTCAAGGCTAGCACTCTACCACTTTAAGCCACAGGTCCACTTTCAGTTTTCTGGTGGTTAACTGGAATAGTTCTCATGGATATTCCAGCGTGGGCTGGCTTCAAATCAAGATCCTCAGATCTCAGCCTCCACAACAGCTACAGGAATGAGCCATTAGCACCTGGCAGCCTATTTTTAATAAAAAGTTTGATATCACAGATTCTCAATGAGTCTTTTTAAAAAAATTATTTGTATTTGAAAGACTTGTTTTGGGACAAGATCGTGCTGTGTAACTTAAGATGATCTCAAACCTACAATCCTGTCACTCAACCCCTTAATTGCTGGGATGACAGGCATGTCACCATACTTGGTAAAGACTCATTTTAAAAAGGCCTTGTGGGGGACTGTGTGCTGGTGATTCACACCTGTAATCCTAGCTACTCAGGAGGATAGCTCTTCAAAACCTGTCCAGACAGGAAAGTCCATGAGACTCTCATCTCCAATTAACCACCAGAAAACCAGAAGTGGCACTGTGGCTCAAGTGGTAGAGCACTCACTTTGAGCTGAAGAGCTCAGGGACAGTGCCCAGGCCCAGAGTTCAAGCCCCATGACCGACAAAAAATAAATAAATAAATAAACAAAACAAAAGGCTCTGTGGGGAAGCCAAGGCAGGAAGATCTTGAGTTTTAAAACCATTCTTCAATATATAGCCTATTAAAAAAAATACCCTTGGGTCTAGGTTTCATAGATCACAATTTGAGAACCACTGATCTAATATCAATAGCTAGTCAGAAGGCTGAAATCTGAGGATCATGGTTGAAAGCCAGTCCAGGCACCCCAGCAGGAAAGTCCATGAGACCCTTATCTCCAATAAACCACCAGAAAACCAGAAGTGGTGCTGTGGCTCAAGCAGTAGAGCACTCGCTTTGAGATGGAGAACTCAGGGACAGCTCCCAACCCCAGAGTTCAAACCCCATGACCAACAGAACAAAACAAAAAAAGACTTTTATAAATTGTAAATAATACATGTCAATCTCATAATTATTCCACTAAGAAATACAAACTTTAGCCACTGAAGAATCTTACTTTTGTGAGATCTTGTCATCCTATCAGATTTAGCAGATGCATCCTTAACACGATTATGATATTCTAAAAGAAATGTTCGTTCATGCTCAAAGAAATCATCTACATCCTATGGGATCAAAAGAAAATATGAGCTTTTCCATTTATTTGTTTTAGTACAGCATGCAAATCACTTTGTCACCATTATAAATATAAAAAGTTCATTAGGAAAACAGTGCAGCTTTCTACTAAAAATCAAGGTCTATATATGCTAAGTTCATCAACACAAAAACTTTATAGACATGACTTCTATCTATCAAGTAAGCAAGCAATAGATGGCTTTGGAACTAAAGGCAATTCATGTTCACACTATATCCTGAAATATCTCTACTTGCACTCTGCTTCTACAAACACATTACCAGAAGGAGTAATTATCAGTTTTGAGAAAAGCAAAAAAATAAAATAAAATAAAATAAAAATTCTGGTCTCTAGAAGTGAAAAAACTATTTTTCCTGGTCTAATATGCATTCTATGGGCACCATTGGAAGGCTGATAGGCAGACTTCTGACTGCTGTGGGGAACTTGGCCAAATTAGCTATCAAGAAGCAATGATATGATTAATCACTACCCTCAAATTTTTTAAAAATAAGGCTTTTTAAAAATAAGGCCATTTTGGGGCTGGGAAGGTGGCTCAGTGGTAGAGTACTTGCCTTGCATGCATGAGGCCCTGGGTTTGATTCCTCAGCACCACATAAGCAAAAAGAAAAAAGCAGGAAGTGGCACTGTGGTTCAAGTGGTAGAGTGCTAGCCTTGAGCTGTAGAGCTGAGGGACAGCGCCCAGGCCCAGAGTTCAGGCCCCACAACCGGATCCAAAAAGAAAAAAAGAAAAAAAAAAGGCCATTTTGGGCTGGAAGGTGGCTCAGTGGTAGAGTGCTTGCCTGGAATGCATGAGGCCCTGGGTTCGATTCATTCCTCAGCACCACATACGTAGAAAAAGCTGAAAGTGGCACTGTGGCTCAAGTGATAAGAATGCTAGCCTTGAGGTGAAGAGTTGAGGGACAATGCCCAGGCCCAGAGTTCAGGCCCCACAACTGACCCCAAAAAAAGACCGTTTTTTTATACATTAATTTTTTTTTTTTTTTGGTCCAGTTGTGGGGCCTGAACTCTGGGCCTGGGTGCTATCCCTCAGCAATTCAGCTCAAGGCTAGCACTCTACCACTTGAGCCACAGCGCCACTTCCGGCTTTTTTATTTTTGCTTATGTGGTGCTGAGGAATCGAACTCAGGACCTCATGCATGCAAGGCAAGCACTCTACCATTGAGCCACCTTCCAGCCTCTACATTAAATTTTTTTCATAGTAGTTTCTCCCTTTCTAAAGTGGTAATCAATCTTTGTTCTCATTTATAAAAGTCATAACCAACAGTAGTTTACATTTAATCACTAAGGAAAAACATCAAAATGGAAGCAGGTTGCCTCTTTCCTAGAGAGCACCCATAGCCTTTGCATTGTCAATGGAATCAAGAATCAAATGACTCTTTCTCTGGAAAGTCTAAGTAGAAATACAAAAATAGTATTATACAGTTAACTTTAATTGTAAACACATATACACATAAATAGTCAATAACAAAGCAGCATCATTAATCTTCATCATTAGTCTTCCTTACTATTGCCTGATAATGTAATATTCAACATTTTTCTCATATTTTACTGGTAAGAGTTTTCAGATAAATCCTTTTACCATTTTTAAAACATTAAGAAAAATGTATGTGTTATTTTAGTAGGTAAATAACTGTCTCATGCATTAGCTCATTTAATCTTTCCAGCTAGGTGGTATTAATCCCAATGTGAAAATGGAAAAGTTGAGATTCAGAGAAACTTTCCCCAAGATTACAGAGCTAGAAGAGATCATCAGACCTTAACTGAGGTCTTCTAACTCCAGATATGAACCTGAGCCCTTAACATTTGCAGGGCTAGGTTGAGAGCTAAAATAGAAATAGAGGTAGCTCCTCTTCTTGTCCCACTCTAAAGCTGTCTACCCAACACTCAGGACCTAGAGTGCATGTGGTTAGACATTTCATCCTTCACATTGTCCCTATCCTGCCTTTTCATCTACCCAGCATCCCATGGTCAGTTCCTAACTATCTACAGGAATGCAGTAAGGGAAGAGGTCCATGCCAGATGTGGAAGGAGGCTTGGGATTTGGACAGGGAAATATGGGGGTCTAGCTATCTGGAATAATCAGGTTTGGAAGGAAGAGGCTTAAGCTATAGATAGGAAAATTCCCTTAGACTGGAAACTTCTAATCTTTGGAGACAGAACCTAGATAAAAGAGAAATAGGAACAAGAAGGAACGTTTTCCAGGCCTTAGGGTTCTACTGTTCAAACTTTTCTTTTTTTTTTTTTTTTTTGGTCGGTCATGGGGCTTGAACTCTGGGCCTGGGCACTGTCCCTCAGCTCTTCAGCTCAAGGCGAGCGCTCTACCACTTGAGCTACAGCGCCACTTCCGGTTTTCTGGTGGTTTATTGGAGATAGGAGTCTCACGGTCTCTCCTGCCCGGGCTGGCTTTGAACCGCGATCCTCAGATCTCAGCCTCCTGAGTAGCTAGGATTACAGGCGTGAGCCACCAGCGCCCGGCCAAACTTTTCTTTTGGTTGATTTTAAATACCTGATATCTCAATCTATGACCTTTGTAAAGGTAAATTCTCAACTAATGACATTGTTAATAAAATTAAAAAATCCTACCTTTACACCTGAAACAATTACTCCATCTGCTGATTTAACCATGTTTTTAAAGAAATCCTCAAGTTTTTCTTTTTTGTTCTTTCCTCGCACACTCAGCTGAAAGAAAAGTAGTATGTTAGCTTTTCATTTTCTTGGAGGGGGAAGTGTGTTGGCAGTTCTGGAGCTTGAACTCAGGAACTACACTCTGTCCCTGAGGCAGTACTCTACCACTTGAACCACAGCTCTACTTCCAGCTGTTTTGGTGGGTAATTGGAGATAGGAGTCTCACAGACTTTCCTACCCAGGCTAGCTTTGAACTGTGATCTTTCAATCTCAACCTCCTGAGTAGCTAGGATTATAGGCAGGAATCATCAGTACCTTGTCTTTCTTTATTTTTGAAATGTAATTGTATTATGTAGCTCAAGCTGGTTTTGAACTTATGATTCTCCTATCTCAGCCTCCTGGGTGCTGTGATTTCTGGTCTTACAGGTATGCATCAACCACACCAGCTACTTTTAATTTCTTACAAAACTATCAATCTTTTCCAATGTACTTTTTCATTTACTACTCTATCTCTACAGAACTTTAGACTCTAAATAATTCTCACCACTAGTGCTGAACTTTTAGTTTCCTTTATCTTCCCACTCTACTCAGGAGTTGGGAACATAGTTAAGCATCAAGAGTACTTGTCTAGTATAAGTAAGATGCTGAGTTTAAGCACAACATAATATACATACAAACACATACAAACTACTCAAGATTAAATATCCAAGTTAAAAGGCACATGAAGGCCTATAATCCTAGACCTAGGGAGCTAGAAACAGGAGATTTTCAGTTCAAGGCTAGCCTGGACTACATAGGGAGACCCTGTCTCCAAAAAAAAAAAAAAAAGCCAAATGTGGTAAACTCGTTAGTAATCTTATCCCTACCCTCAAAGTAACTTATGGTGCAGAGGAAGATATGGAGATAAAAATGTTTGATTAAATACAGTACAATGAATATGACATTAGAAATATATATTTAGACTAGTAGAACATAAAGGAATTTAGTAGTCTTGGGGAAAAACAACAATAAAATTAGACCTTGCAATGTAGAAAGTAAATTCTTTCACTGGGTATAAAATAGATAGGACTTACTGACCACAGCAATAGTAAGAGAATAAAATATATAAAACTTATTGGTGCCTTCTTGGAGATACAGAATATTAAAGGAGGCATAGTTGGAAGAATAATTCATTTGAGCATAAAATAATATAGATAGTAAGAGTTTCTCAGTAGGTTAAATATATAGGGTTGGTACTCAAGAGTATTCAGACATACAAGTTAACAGCATGATGAGAGTATGTGAAGCCATAAGAGTATATAAGATCACCTGTGGGAAAGTTACAGAATTTGTAATTTAAAGAAATTTCAAATTTCTAGAATGTTCAATGATCCTTGTAAAGGTAAGAATTTAAATGAAAAGGGGAAAGAGCCAAGAAGAAGACTCATTTAGGAAAGACAGAGAGAAACAGAGAGAGAACTCCAGGCCTTGCACTTTTGTGCAAGTTTTTTCTCCCCTCACAAATGGTTCTCTACCACCTGAACTGCACTTTCAGTTCCAACTTTTTACTAGTTAACTGAAGATAGAGTTTTTCAGATGTCTGCCTATGCCAGCTTTGAGCCACAATCCTAAAATCTCACCATTCTGAATAGATAGGATTATAGACAAGAGATACTGTCCTCCTCTCCTTCTTCCCTTCCTTCCTAATAGGAGGTATGAACTCAGGACTTGGTGCTCATTTGGCTTGCTTGTTCACAGCTGGTACTCTACTACCTGAGACACAGGAAATATTCTAAAGATAAGGAAGTACAAGGGATCTAGCATAGCTTGAAAGATACATTAGTCCTAATATTGTAAACCATATTAAACAATGAAGAACAAAAATGCATGATCATCTAAAATAATGTACTTTTTGTTGTTTGCTGGGGCCTGAACTCAGCCTGAGGGTGTCCCTGAGCTTTTTCACTAAAGGCTAATGCGCTACCACTTTGAACCACAGTTCCACTTGCAATTTTCTGGTGGTTAATTGAAGATAAAAAGTCTCACAGCCCATGTAATTGTAACCCCTCTGTACGGTATTTTCACAATAAAATAAAGTCGCACAGACTTTCCTGATCAGGCTGGCTTTGAACCATGATCCTCATATCTTAGCCTCCTGAGTAGCTAGGACAGAAGACACAGGTACCCAGCTAAAATGTACTTCTGCATGAAACTATGCTCAATAAATTAGGAAAAGAAACAAATGTCTTTTCTTCTACAAAAAAAAAAACCCAAACAACAAAAGGAACACACAACAAATACCACTATTTTTTTGGGTGCTAGTCCTAGGCCTTGAACTCAGGGCCTAGGCACTGGCCCTGAGCCTCTTTGTGTTCAAGTCTAGTGTACTCTACCACTTAATACTTGATACACAGCATCACTTTCAGATTTTTCTGAGTAGTTTTATTGGAGAAAAGAGTCTTATGGACTTTCCTGCCTGGGCTGGCTTCAAAACACAATCCTCCTGAGTAGCTAGGATTACAGACATGAACCACCAGTGCCTGGCTCTAATACCACTCTTTTTTTTTTTTGGTCGGTTATGGGGCTTGAACTCTGGGCCTGGACATTGTCCCTCAGCGTTTCGGCTCAAGGTGAGTGCTCTACCACTTGAGCCACACCACTACTTCTGGTTTTCTGTGGTTTATTGGAGATAAGAGTCTCATGGACTTTACTGCCCAAGCTGGCTTTGGACAGTGATCCTCAGATCTCAGCCCCCTTAGTAGCTAGGATTACAGGTGTGAGCCACCAGCACCCCGCTAATACCTCTTTTTTTTTGGTTGGTCGTGGGGCTTGAACTCTGGGCTTGAGCGCCGTCCCTGCGCTCTTCAGCTCAAGGCGAGCGTTCTACCACTTGAGCCATAGCACCACTTCCAGTTTTCTAGTGGTTTATTGGAGATAAGAGTCTCATGGACTTTCCTGCCCAGGCTGGCTTTAAATCATGATCCTCAGATCTCAGCCTCCTGTGTAGCTAGAATTACAGGTGTGAGCCACCGGCGCCCAGCTTAAAACTACTCTTAAGGGGGAATATTGGATGCTTTTTCCCTAGGATCAGGAATAAGACAAAGATGACTGTCCTTGCCATTTCTATAAGCAGGAAAAAAGAAATAAGAAGTATCAAGACTAGAAAGGAATAGAAATAAAAATATGTAGGCTGGGAAGATGGCTCAGTGGTAGAGTGCTTGCCTTGCATGCCTGAGGCCCTGGGTTCGATTCCTCAGCACCACATAAGCAAAAAGAAAAAAGCCAGAAGTGGCGCTGTGGCTCAAGTGGTAGAGTGCTAGCCTTGAGCTGAAGAGCTGAGGGACAGTACCCAGGCCCAGAGTTCAGGCCCCACGACCGGACCCAAATAAAAAAAAAAAATTATGAAGGCTAAGCCAGGCATTGATGGTTCATACCAGTAATCCTAGCTACCCAGGAGGTTGAGATCTGAGGATTGCGGTTTGAAGGTAGCCCAGGCAGGGAAGTCTATGAGACTCTTACCTCCACTAAAGCTACAAAAAAATGCTGGAAGTGGAGTTGCAATGCAAGTGATAGAGCACTAACCTTAAGCACAAAAGCTCAGAGATAGCACCCAAGCCCAGAGTTCAAGCCCCAGGACCAGTGAGGAAAAAAAAAAAAAAAAAAAAGAGGCTAATTAACTAGTATCAAGGTAGTTGACAAGAAAAGTTTAGGGATTTGATTCTGATTCGCTCTATTCCCCTTTGTCCTAACAAGGTCAACTGTGATCAAGAAAAGCTGCTACAAGCTAAAATTAGCTTTTACAGAAGAGGAGAGTAGGGCTCATTAAAAACATTAAGTTTGTTATAAATGATACAGCAGGTCTCTAGATCTAATGAGTAAAAGGTAAAACAAGCCAGGCTACCAAAGATAAAATGTAAGAGGTCAGAATCTTAATCTATTAACAAGAACAGGCACAGTGGAAATAGGACAAAAGACTATATGACTATGTTTAGAGTCTAATACTAGGGTAATGACAAAGGTCCTAGGCATGTCTACTCATGAGGTAACAAGACTTCAACAGAGGCTAGGGGATAAAATATTTAATCTACTTTCATATAAACTCAGACCATACTTACAGGAAACAGAGATGATGCACAGCTACCTAAGTAAAACAAGTTAAAAACAATTACTTCCTACAGTAATGGCCCACTGCTGTAAACATCAGGACAAGCTTTTCTAGACATCCAAATGCCTGTGGTCCCAGGATTCACCAGTTCTACTTCATTAATATCACTTTTTTTTTGGCGGGGGGGGGGGGGGGGGCGGGGGCAGCACCCTTGAATTCAAAGAAGAGAAAAAAGCATTAAATACAAGACTGGAAAAATATTCTAAATTTGAGCCTATAATCTTTTTTCTTTTTGTGACAGTCGTGGGGCTTAAACTCAAGGCTTAGGTAAGGCTTAGGTACTGTCCCTGAGCTTCTTTGCTCAAGGTTAGCAATCTACCACTTGAGCTACAGCTCTACTTCTGGCTTTTTGATAATCATTTGACGAGTCTCTTGGACTTTGCTGCCTGGGTTGGCTATGAACCTCTATCCTCAGATCTTGGCCTCCTCAGTAGCTAGGTTTACAGGTGTGAGCCACTGGCATTTGGCTAGTAGATAAAGATAAGTTCAAACCGGGTGCCGGTGGCTAGCCTTGAGTGAAAAAGCTCAGGGACAGTGCCCAGGCTCTAAATTCAAACTCCACAACCAACAACAACAAAAATCTAGTTTGCAGAGAGAAAAATGATAAAATCCTAGCTTTCCAAAAGCTAGCTATAGGGGCTGGGAAGGTGGCTCAGTGGTAGAGCGCTTGCCTTGCATGCATGAGGCCCTGGGTTCGATTCCTCAGCACCACATAAGCAGAAAAAAAAGCCAGAAGTGGCGCTGTGGCTCAAGTGGAAGAGCACTAGAAGAGCGGAGGGACAGCGCCCAGGCCCAGAGTTCAGGCCCCACAACCGGACTCAAAAAAAAAAAAATTCCAAAAGCTAGCTATAATGATGATCTATACCTTTAATAATCTTTTACTGATTTAATAATTGTTTTTATTTTACATCAATAGCTAGAAATTCTTCTAAAAGAGTGATAGGGAAAATTAAACTCTCATATATCCTCAGAGAAATATATTTTAGCTGGGTATTGGTGGCTCACACCTGTAATCCTGGCCATTTAGGAGTCTGAGACCTGGAGTATTGAGGTTTAAAACCAGCCCAGGCAGAAAAGTTTACAAGACCTCATCTCCAATTAACCAGCAAAAAAGATAACGCTGGAAGCATGGATCTAATAGTAGAGTACCAGTAATAAGTAAGCAGGCTGAGCAACTGAAAAGCCCTGAGTTCAGGTCCCCCAAAAGAATTACATTTTAACCAATAAAATAAATATGTAAGCTGGGCACTAGTGGCTCACACCTGTAATGCTAGCTACTCAGGAGGCTCATGAGATGTGAGGATTGGGTTCAAAGCCAGCCCCGGCAGGAAAGTCTGTGAGATTCTTTTTTTTTTTTTTTCGTCAGTCGTGGGGCCTGAACTCTGGGGCTGGGTGCTGTCCCTCAGTTCTTCGGCTCAAGGCTAGCACTCTACCACCTGAGCCACAGCGCCACTTCTGGCTTTTTCTGCTTATGTGGTGCTGAGGAATCAAACCCAGGGCCTAATGCATGCAAGGCAACCACTCTACCACTGAGCCACCTTCCAAGCCCACCCCCCTTCAGATTCTTATCTCCAATAACCACCAGAAAACCAGAAATGGTGCTGTGGCTCAAGTGGTAGAGCACTTGCCTTGAGCTGAAGAGTTGAGATACAATGCCCAGGCCCAGTGTTCAAGCCCCACAACCAACCAAAAAAAAAGTGAGTTGGGTGCCAGTGACTCATGCCTGTAATCCTAACTACACAGGAGGCTGGATCAGTTTAAAGCCAGCTCCAGGCAGAAAGTCTGTAATACTCTTATCTCCAATTAAACATTCAAAAACTGGTAGTGGAGCTGGGGCTCTATAAGTTCTGGCTTATAGAGCTCAAGGCACTATAGCCTTCAGCAAGAGTTCAGGGATGGTACCCAGGCCCTGAATTCAAGCCCCACAACCAACAAATAAATAAATAGTCTGTAAGTATATACAATTTAGATCTAAAGTCCTCATCTAAGCTGGCACTGGTGGCTCATGCCTGTAATTATAGCTACTCCGGAGGCTGTGATCTGAGGATTGTGGTTTAAAGCCAGGCCGGGCCGGAAAGTCCTACTGAGACTCTTATCTCCAATTAACCACTCAAAAACTGGAAGAAGCACTGTGGCTCAAGTGGTAGAATGCTAGCCTTGAGCACAAAGAAGCCCAGGGATAACACTCAGGCCCTGATGTCAAGCCCCACAACTGACACACACACAAAAAAAACCCAAACCAACCAAAAAACCAACCTCATCTAGTCATAGATTAGATGAAAACATTTGAAAATAGGGGGAAAATAATAGGACAGAGGAACAGATGAGCTGATCAATTCAGTGACTGGTCCCAAATAATACAGATATGATTTCTTTTCTCCTTTATGTTCTTAGGATATGGTTACAGCATTTGCAATGTTCTTAGGATATGGTTACAGCATTTGCAGACTTGGAGGTGAACTGAAGATAATCGATGCTGGGTAAAGGAGCCTTATTTTTCATTATGGCAGCTTGCTATCTTTATAAAATGGGTTGAGCACAAAGTACAGTAGTAACTGATTTCCCCTTCCTGTATGTATGAACAGATGACTAAATATTAACGTCAGCATCCTCAAATATATCCAAATGAGCAGTGTCTGGCTATTGCTTCTGTTTGAAATGATGCTGTATTTTGACTGCTGTTGGAGGCTTTGAAGTACTACTTGGCAACTCCTTATCTAAAGTTCTTACTACTCAAACATGACCGATTTGGCTCAACAGTTGAGTCTCACTTGATTAATTTGGTCATCTTTGTATGAATCTAGCGGTTATGGAATGTAGGGGTTTTTTTTCCTGGCTTTTTTTCTTTTTAACTGGTTTTATTTTAGGTTCATGCAGAGAATAAGGACTTACAGTAAGACTTGGAGATAAGATCCTCAGATCTCAGCCTCTCAAGTAGCTAGTTGTTAATGAAAGAAAATCCTATCTAACAAAGTACTTTTTGCCCCCCAGAGCTGTGTCATATCATCCTCTGGGCTCTCTGCTTAAAAAGTAGAATTAAGTCACAGATAAGGCTTTTCAAATTGTGTCCTCTAGTATTATAGATGTAGGACAGTACTGTGCTATGTATTACGGTGAGTAATACATAGTAGTAACCTTGCTTTATAAGAGCTGTTTTTAATGATGACACTCAAGAATGTTTTCTTGCTGGATGCCAATGGATTCTGCCTGTAATCCTAACTACTCAGGAGGCAGAGACCTGAGGACTGTGGTTTGATGCCAGCTAGAACAGGAAACTTTGTGAGACTCTTATCTCTAACAAAGTACTCAAAAAAGCCAGAAGTGGCTCAAGTGGTAGAGCACTCACCTTGAGCCGAAGAAGCTCAGGGACAGCGCCCAGAGCCCATAATTCGAGCCCTAGGACCGGCAAAAAAAAAAAAAAGCATGTTTTCTTTCAAGATGATATAGAGAAATTAATAAACCCGAAGTGGTGCTGTAGCTCAAGTGGCAGAGTGTCAGCTTTAAGCAAAAAAGCTAAGGGAGAGTATGGGGCTCTGAGTTCAAGTTCTAATAACCAGCACCAAAAGAAAGATTACATTTTAGTAGGGGGAGCTAGATAATGAATATGTAAACAAAAATTTCAAACACAGATATATAATTTCAGGTATTACTAAGAGTTTTAGCAATGCCATAGAGTCCTTGGATAGTACTTAGAAGTGGCCTAGCTTCATACCTGTGTTGCTCTAAGTCCAACAAAAAACAACTTGTAAGGATAAGAAAGTAATGACAACATTCTACATCTGCTATTTCCATGTATTCTTTAGTAAACCCAACACTCTTTGTTGTAGTTTCTTATAATTCACGACATAGCCAGTATTCTTTACAGTTTCTAGGTTATAAACAATAACATGGCAGTATGACATGCCATATTCATACTATGAAAGTACTTAATGCTTACAGTACTTTACTTCTGAAACTATAAATTGTTCATACAATTTTTTTCATATAATTTTTTTTTCTTGTCGGTCATGGTGCCTGAACTCTGGACCTGGGCACTGTCCCTCAGCTCTTCAGCTCAAGGCTAGCACTCTACCACTTGAGCCACAAACCACTTCTGGCTTTTTCTGCTCATGTGGTGCTGCGAATCAAACCCAGGGCCTCATGCATGCAAGGCAAGCACTCTACCACCTTCCCAGCCCTCATATGAGTTTTTAAATTGAAGTTTTATCAAGGATTTTACTATTATAAGACAGGAACAAAGAGAGAAACATTTCCTGCTCCCCATGCAGACATAAAAATTAAGGACTCAATTTTTTTTTTTTTCATGATTCTCCTGCCTCATCCTCCTTGTTGATTACTGACATGTACCACTACAGCCAGCAGTACTCTATTTTGCCAGTCCTGGGCTTGAACTCTGGGCCTGGGCCCGGGCCCTGTCCCTAAACTTTTGCTCAAGGCTACCAATCTACCACTTGAGCTACAACACCACTTCCAGCTTTTTCAATGATTAATTGGAGTTGAGTCTCATGGACTTTACTTGGACTTTCCTGTCCCAGCTGGATTCAAACTTCAGATCTCAGTCTCCCTATTAGCTAGGATTACAGGCATGAGCCTTCGACACCCAGCTAGGCTATTTACTTACTCTCTTATCTTCTAAAACCAAACCAGAAAAGTAAACACACACATAAACACAAACACAGTCTAAATATTATGCTACATTTCTTTTTCACTAAAATTATGCATTAGTTTTGTCATCCAAAAATAGGTTGCAAGAACTATAGTACCTAGCCATTCGTTTTCATTGTTTTTTTGCCTACATCTGTAAATGAAAAAAATAATCTATAAATTTTAATCACTTTTTCTTTTTCAATGTAGTAGTCTTTAGGAACAGAAGAAGGTTATGAGTAAAATTAGCAAAGATAAGCACTAAACAGTTTGTTCAACAGATCAAGAGTCAATGACTTGCTAGGTACTGATGGCTCACACCTATAATCCTACCTCGCTACTCAGGAAGCAGATATCTAATAATTAGAGTTCCAAGCTAGCCCAGGCAGAAAAGCCTATGAGACCTTTATCTCCAATTAACTACCTAAAAAAGCTGGAGTGGAGCTGTGGCTCAAGTAGTAGAGCATTAGCATTGAACACAAAAGTTCAGGGACAGCACAAAGGCCCTGAGTTTAAGACCTAGGTCTGACATTGGGGGAAAAAGAAAAACTTCTAAATTCAAATTTAAGAAACATTAATCAACTTAATAACTCTACTTCTTTCTTTTCTTTTCTTTTTTTTTTCCCCTTTATACCTTTTGACCACACTCAGGGTTTGATCTGTGGGCCTTTTACTTGCTAAGCTGGCATATTCCACTAAAGCATGCCTCCTGCCCAATAACTCCTTTCCTTAAGTTCTCTACTCAGGATGAAAACTAACAATGTTCTACTGAATACAAGTTGAGTATCCTTATCCAAAATGCTTGGAAACAGAAGTGCACCATATTTTAGAGGTTTTTGGCTCATGGAATCTGACAACTTTAACAAATGAGCATCCCTAATACAAAAATTTGAAATGTAAAATACTCTAAAATCTAAAATCTTTTGAGTATTATACTGGTGCTGAAAAAGTTTGGACTTTGAGATTCGAGATGTTTGACCTATAAAATCATTTATCATCACTACTTTAATACACTCAAGCGCTACTGAAATGCTGGTATCTCTAGTGAAAGATACTCTTAAACTGCCTTAACAATTAAAAAAAATTATAAAAAAGGTCCAGTGCACTGGTACCTCGTATCTTTAATCCTAGCTATTCAGGAGGCTGCGAGCTAATGATTAAGGTTCAAAGCCAGCTCAGGCAAGAATCTAATCTTCAATTAACTACCAAAAAAAGCCAGAAGTGGAGCTGTGGTTCAAGTGGTAGAGTGCTAGCCTTGAACAAAAAAGCTCAGGAACAGTGCCCAGGTCCTGAGTCCAAGCCTCAAGACCTATACAAAAAAAAAAAAAAAGCCTAGTGATTTTCTAAGTACTCTCTGACTTTTTCTCAATGACACTTAAAAAAATCTCCATCACTGCTTTCATTTATTTGATACTCACATCTTGATTATATTCCAAGAAGACATGGAAATTTAAATCTTTTCGCAAAATAGGATGTGCTGCCACACGACATAGGAACACTTCATGCATTGCAACTGTCTTCTTGAATATTGCCAAATATTCACTAGAAACAACATACAAAATTAAAGGTAAAAATCTGTATCAACCACAGTCATTTTCAACAAATTTTTCAGCAAATATTTTTGGGATTATTCTAAATACAAATTTAGGAATGCAAAGATAAGTCATGTAAACAAAGGTTTTAACTGAACTGTTAAATACACAAAACACAGCTCCGAAAAATATTCATGCTAGTTAATAGTATTTATTATATCTAAATGTTAATATTTTTAAGTTTTACAAACTTTCCTTACTATGTAAGATGATGTTAAAAATCACTATTGGATAGGCTGGGAATGTGGCTTAGTGGTAGAGTGCTTGCACAGCATGCATGAAGCCCAGGGTTCAATTCCTCAGCACCACATAAACAGAAAAAGCTAGAAGTAGCACTGTGGCTCAAGTGATAGAGTGCTAGTAGCCTTGAGCAAAAAGAAGCCCAGGGACAGTACTCAGGCCCTTGGAATGTTTATTTTTACCTCCGGAGAAATTATCTATACAACCTTAGTAATTCAATTTCTATACAATTATTGCTTTTAAAATACCTTAGTAGGAAAAGTATCAAACCCCAAATCTCAGTAAGCATATTTTCAATGTTAATAATTATTTTTATCTAATGACCAAATATACAAGAGACACTATAGACTGTTTTTTGGTGTTACAGCAAAGAAATATGCTTAGGTATTTTAATATTATCAATGAATTCCAGCAACAATATAGTAACATATGTCAGTTTAAGAAAGGGAAAAACACTCAAGGAAAAGGATCAACATTCTTGCTTCAACTACAGGCAAGAAGGTAAGTTTTACATACCAGCAAACCAGCAGATCAATGTTGGGAGAAGTTTGATCTCTGTGAGGGTAGTCATTCAGTGAAGACAAAAAAGAAGGATGCAGAGGATGGAGGTAGCAGTAGAATAAACCCAAGGTTGTCTGTTATCCAACCCCTGACCAGACCACAAAAGAATCATGATCAGGGCCCCTGGAAAATCACAGACTCTTCAATATTAATGTGCCCTGCTAATTTCCAATTTTCAGTCTGAAATTTTCAAGTATACATCTGTCTTGCTATCAGACTACTTGTACTTAGTACTGACAGAATTCTTAACGTATCTGTCATTTTATGCTTTAACAAAGATCTACTTTACTAATTATCTTTTTAAGAGTTTATTTAGAATTCTGAAGAGGAATCCGGTAGCAATGTGAATAATATACTTGAAAACTGAAACTGAGTGCTGAATCTAAGTGTAAGAGAAAAGGAATGCATGAGAGGAAAAAAAATGACCAGAATGAGATGGACAATAATGTAAGAAAATTTCCTGTACAGTTCTCAAAATACAGAAAAAGAATATACAGCAAATCCAACTTTCAAACACTTAATTAAAGTGGAGAGTCTTTATTTTAAGCAAATGTTAAAAATAGAAAATGAAGCCAGGTGCCAGTGGCTCATGTCTGTAATCCTAGCTATTCAGGAGGCTGAGATCTGAGGTTCAAAGCCAGCCTGGTCAGGAAAGACAGTGAGACTCTTATCTCCAATAAACCACTCACAAAGCCGGAAGTGGCTCTGTGGCTCAAGTGGTAGAGCACTCGCCTTGAGCTGAAGAGCTGAGGGACAGCGCCCAGGCCCAGAGTTCAAGCCCCAGGACCAACGATAAAAAAAAAGAAAAAAGAAAATGAATGATCAATTTTCCAAGGATTTAATGCATTTCCAGTATATACAAAACTACCAGTCATTCAATGAAAAACAATTCTTATCTATTCTCTCACTATTTTGCTACTTTTCCTTTTGATTATAGGCAGAAGAGGTTATGTATAGAAGAGGAGGGACCATCATATATAAACAGATAATTGCTCAATATATATTCATCTATGAGAAATAGTAATTGTACTAGTGTACACATGTTGAAAAAAAGAAAACTAGTTGGTATGACCTAGGTCGTACAAATAAAAAAAAAAGACAATTTATATTTTGCTCTACTGCTTTTTTTAAATAAGTTTTTAGATCCTTGGTTTTCAATTTTCAGTCACTTAAAACCATAAAAAGTTTACAATGGAGATTATTCTGTAATTTTCCTGTAGGCTCTGATCATGATCATTAACACTAGCTGGATGACTTAAACTTGTGTCTTTCAAAAAGATATGGTGAAATACTAAAGAATGGGATATAAGAGAGCACAAAAAAAGGCATGAAAACAAGCACAATTAACAAAGGCCAATAACAAAAACCATCACATACGCTTCCAATTCCTGTTTCATCTTTGTGAATTCCTCCTTTGTCATCGACCCTTCTCCTTCTCCAAGCTTCTGTAGTTTTTCCCTTGAAGCATCAAAATCAGGTCTTGGTGGTGCCGGTGGGATCTATAAAAAAAAAAACCTATCATTAGTTTTATGGGACTATTTCATTTCGTTTCACACCGTAGCACTGCAACCATCAAAGGCTATGTTTGAGAAAGCTAAGGTTATCCTAAGTTAACTGAGCACCAGCAATAGCCAAATTCAGATTAAAGAATTTCACAAGATCAATTGACACTCTTGAGGTCCTTTCACCAAACAGGAAATACAACATAATACTATTTTCTAGGTATTGGAATAATTCTCAACTATCAACTTGCAGATTTCTTCCCAGTATTTTCAAAATCATATGTAACTAAGCTGTGATTTACTACATACTGAATGAGTATTTGCAGCAAATACTCATACATTTTTCAGAAGTAGGCAAAGGTTATAATTAAATACCAAAGTAATTTTTTTTTTTTTGGGTCCGGTCGTGGGGCCTGAACTCTGGGCCTGGGCGCTGTCCCTCAGCTCTTCAGCTCAAGGCTAGCACTCTACCACTTGAGCCACAGTGCCACTTCCAGCTTTTTTCTTATGTGGTGCTGAGGAATTGAACCCAGGACCTTGAGCATGCAAGGCAAGTGCTCTACCACTAAGCCATCTTCTCAGCCCCAGTAATTTTTTTTTATAGTCAGTCATGGGGTTTGAATTCTGGGCCTGGGCACTGTCCCTCAGCTCTTCAGCTCAAGGCTAGCCACAGCGCCACTTCTGGTTTTCTGGTGGCTTATTGGAGAGTCTCATGGACTTTTCTGACCGGGCTGGCTTTGAACTGTGATCCTCTAATCTCAGCCTCCTGAGTAGCTAGGATTACAAGCGTGAGCCATCAGCGCTGGGCCTGTGTGATTTCTTTTTTTTTTTTTTTTTTTGGGTCCGGTCGTGGGACCTGAATTCTGGGCCTACGCGCTGTCCCTCAGCTCGTCAGCTCAAGGCAAGTGCTCTATACCACTTGAGCCACAGCGCCACTTCCAGCTTTTTTTCTTTTTGCTTATATGGTGCTGAGGAATCAAACCCAGGGTCTCATGCATGCAAGGCAAGCACTCTACCACTGAGCCACCTTCCCAGACCCTGTGTGATTTTTTTTAAAGAAAATAAATGAATACTAACAATACTATCCAGCAAGAGATATTAAAAAGAATCCTAACTACATATTGGTTTGCTGGGCACTAGTGGCTCATGCCTGTAAATCCTAGCTACTCAGGAGGCTGAGATCTGAAGATCAAGGTTCAAAGCTAGCCTAGGCAGACAAATCTAAGAGATTATAGTAGGTAAGTAGCAAATACCTAAAAGTAGAATTGTGGCTCAAGTAACAGAGCTCTAGTCTTGAGCAAAAAAGCTTAGACAGTGCCCCAGGATCAGCACCAAGAAAAAAAAAAAAAAAGAGTTGGGGGATCTTGAACTGAAAGATTGTACCAGAAGCAAGACTTTACAATAACAAGACAGAAAGTAATGACAAACCTCATTCTAGTGATCCACAGACAAGAAGTAAGCACTGAATAAAAAGTAAACACTTAAATAAAAACATAAGATGTAGACAATACATTTCATTTAAGAACTTGATATGAGAAAAAAATTAACTTAGAAGAGAGGCTTATGTGTAAGAATTATTAAGGGTAAAATGAAAGACAGAAGCTAAAGAGAAGGGCTGGGAAGGTGGCTCAGTGGTAGAGTGCTTTGCCTTACATGCATGAGGACCTGGGTTCGATTCCTCAGCACCACATAAGCAAAAAGAAAAAAGCTGGAAGTGGCACTGTGGCTCAAGTGGTAGAGCGCTAGCCTTGAGCTGAAGAGCTGAGGGACAGCGCCCAGGCCCAGAGTTCAGGCCCCACAACCGACCAAAAAAAAGAAAAAAGAAAAAGAAGCTAAAGAGAACAATTGAGGGGCTGGGAAGGTGGCTCAGTGGTAGAGCGCTTGTCTTGCATGCCTGAAGCCCTGGGTTCAATTCCTTAGCACCACATAATCAAAAAAGAAAAAAGCCGGAAGTGGCACTATGGCTCAAGTGGTAGAGCGCTAGCCTTGAGCTGAAGAGCTGAGGGACAGCGCCTAGGCCCAGAGTTCAGGCCCCATGACCGGACCCAAAAAAATAAAAATAAAAAAAAGAACAATTGAGATCATAGGAAAGTAAAAAAAGAAAAGTCTGAAAGAAGGGATGGGGGTATGGTTCAAGGATAGAGAACTTGCTTAGCAAGCACAAAGTCCTGGATTTAATCCCTTGTACTGTAACAAAAAGGAAGGAGAAAAAAAGGGCAGGAAGAGTAGAAAGGAGGAAAAGTGTTGTACCAAGAAAGCAACAGGGTTAGAAAATATCAAGTATGGTTGAACACATTTTTGTTGAGTTATTACTATATGGCCAGGCATAATGCTGAGCTGAACACAGGTTTTATAAAGATTAATAAGTCATGCTAGGGGCTGGGAAGGTGGCTCAGTGGTAGAGTGCTTGCCTTGCATACATGAGGCCCTGGTTCGATTCCTCAGCACCACTTAAGCAGAAAAAGCCGGAGTGGTGCTATGGCTCAAGTGGTGGAGTGCTAGCCTTGAGCTGAAGAGATGAGGGACAGTGCCCAGGCCCAGAGTTCAAGGCCCAAGACAGGCAAGCACGCGCGCGCGCACGCGCGCGCACACACGCACGCACGCACGCACGCACGCACGCACGCACGCACGCACGCACGCACGCACGCACGCACGCACGCACGCACACACACACACACACACACACACACACACACACACACACACACACACACACACTCTTAGTCTATGAGGAGCATTTAACCTGTAAAAGACAAAAGTAGTGAAAAAGTACTATCTTGTAAGAGAGGAAAGATAAGAATAGGATAAAAAAAGAAAACCACCACTTTTCATTCACTAAAACCTGAGTTATAAGTCGGCACCAGTGGCTTATGCTTATAATCCTAGCTACTCAGGAGGCTGGGATATGAGGACTGAGGTTCAAAGCCAGCCAGGGCAGGAAAGTCCATGAGATGTCTATCTCCGATATATTGCCCAGAAAAAGCCAGAAGTGGTGCTGTGGTTCAAGTGGTCAAGTGCTAGACTTGAGCAAAAGAAGCTCACGGACAGAATCCAGGCCCAGAGTTCAAGCTCCAGACTAGCAAAACATAAAAAATAAAAATCTGAAACAAATGACTGAAAAGTAGTGCTGGCCACAAGGACAGAAATGGGATAATGTCACAATGATTTTAGGGAAATTATATAAAAACTAACTTTCCCGGGGCTGGAAAGGTGGCTCAGTGGTAGAGTGCTTGCCTTGCATGCCAGAGGCCCTGGGTTCGATTCCTCAGCACCACATATGTAAAAAGAAAAAAGCCGGAAGTGGAGCTGTGGCTCAAGTGGTAGAGTGCTAGCCTTGAGCCGAAAAGCTGAGGGACAGCACCCAGGCCCAGAGTTCAGGCCCCATGACCGGACCCCCCCAAAAAAAACAAAAAACAAACAAACAAACAAAAAAACTAATTTTCCCAACTATCTGGTCAAAAGCTGAGGCTGAGTAAGGGTTGTTTTTTCTTTTTTTGTACAAGGCCATGCTAATCCTCTCTGTATTGTTCCAATTTTAGTATACATGCTGCCAAGGCAAGCACGTAAGATGTATTTTTTATTACAACATCTTACAGAGCCTTCTATTTCTTAGTATCCATCTGCCTAAGAGTTCAAAGAACCAGTATGGTTCTCTTAGTTACATTTAATAGTCCCTTCAGTAAATTCCCAAGGAGAAGACTGTTGACATTCTAGCATTAAAAATTTAAGCTTAGCTAGGCACTGGTGGTGCATGCCTATAATCCTAGTTACTCTGGAGGCTAAGATCTTAGGATCATAGTTCAAGCCCAGGCAAGAAAATTCGTGAATTTCTTATCTCCAATTTACCCCCAAAAAACTGGAATGGAGCTGTGGCCCAAAGTGGTAGAGGACTAGCCTTGAGCAAAACAGCTCAGGGACAATGCCTAGGTCCTGAGTTCAAGCACCACATCCATTACCACCACCAAGAATAATAACAACAAATTAAATAAATCTCAGTTCTGAACAAGATAAGAAGATAATTTAGGATAAAAGGTAATAGCCAGGCTGGGAAGGTGGCTCAGTGGTAGAGTGCTTACCTTGCATACATGAGGCCCTGGGTTGGATTTTTCAATACCACAAACACAGAAAAAGCCAGAAGTGGTGTGGCTCAAGTGGTAGTGCTAGCCTTGAGCTGAAGAGCTGAGGGATAGCTCCCAGGCCCAGAGTTCAGGGCCCACAACAGACAAAAAGAAAAAAAAAGGTAATAGCCTTGCAGGGTTTGGTGGCTCATGCCTGTAACCCTTGCTACTCAGAAGACTGAGATCTGAGGATCGAGGTTCAAAGCCAGATCAGGCCTCTGAGACCCTTATCTCTAGTTAGCCAGCAAAAAACCAGCAGTGGAGGTGTGACTCAAGTGGAAGAGTGCCAGCCTTGTACAAAAAAGCTAAAAGAGAGTTAAAGGCCCTGAGTTCAAGCCTTAGTTCTAGCGCGCGCATGTGCGCACACGCACACACGCACGCACGCACGCACGCACGCACACACGCACACACACACACACACACACACACTAGCCCAGTGTTTTGTAACTAGCAGTTTGAAAAATCAATTGGTAAGTAAAAAATGCTAAACAAGATTACAACACATAAGTATCTAAAAATGCTTCTAGAAAATGAAATCTTTGTACTTACAATGTAACCTGCATAGTCTTCATTTTCAACGAAGGAATCATGAAGCCAGATAAATTCTTCATGTTGTCGGACAACAGAAAACTCATTTTGCTTAAAATTTGGCAATGAACTCTACAAAGATATGAGATTCTTGTGAATAAAAATCAAAATTACACTAAGATGTAATGTTTAATAAACATTTTAGGTCCTTGATTTTAAATACAAAGACTATCAGAGACTTTAAACTATACATGATAAGCTGAAAAACTATTTTCCCCTTTTTGGGAAAGTGAGCGGATAGGTAGTTAGCATATTGTACTGCTCCCATCACTTAAAAATTATCCTGTTGAGGGCTGGGAAGGTGGCTCAGTGATAGAGCGCTTGCCTTGCATGCATGAGGCCCTGGGTTCAATTCCTCAGCACCACATAAGCAGAAAAAAAAAGCCGGAAGTGGCGCTGTGGCTCAAGTGGTAGAGCGCTAGCCCTGAGCTGAAGAGCTGAGGGACAGCGCCTGGCCCAGAGTTCAGACCCACAACCAGACCCACAAAAAAGAAAAGAAAAGAAAAGAAAAATTATCCTGTTGAGTCGAGCACTATAGGCTTACACCTATAACCCTAGCAAATCAGGAGGTTGAGATATGAGACTCTCACCTCAAAGCCATCCCAGGCAGATAAATATAGACTCTTACCTCCAATTAATCGCCAAAAAAACAGAAATAGAGGTATGGATCAAGTGGTAGAACACTAGCCTTAAGCACAAAAGCGCAGGAACTGCACTCAGGTCATGATTTCACTAAAAAGCCGTAAGTAGAGCAGCAGTGGCTCAAGTGGTAAAACAGTAGCTTTAAGAGGGTAAAAAAAAAAAAGCTCAAGAGCACCCAGACTCTGAGTTCAAGTCCTAGGACCAGCACAAAAAGAACCTTTTTACTCAAACATAACATTAGCACAATATTAACACAATAGCTAAAATAATACAAAATCTCATTTACCTTTGTATGTACAGTGAATTTTACTTTATCTCTTTCACTAAGAGCATCAGAAATGTCCACCTGTAGAGCAGCATCACTTTGAAGATCTACACTTATTGCTTTAAGCTAGAAAAATAAATGAATACTTTAATTAAAATTTTATTCTTTATTTTTATTTTAACAAGGTTTTGTTATGTAGCCTTGGCAGGACTTAAACTCCGGCCTTCAATTCTCAAGGGCTAGGATTCAGGCATGAACCACACTGGCTCTGTGTGCTTTCATGCAACTTAATTCTTCTCTGACAATAAGACTACACAAAAAATGAAGAATCTCAAATCTAAAAAAAGTAGTGAAGCTCATTTTATCTACACATCTACAATGCAGCATGGTTTGGGGTAATGCTATTACCTTAACCAATTTTTATTCTATACTGTTTAATTAAAGTAAGCTTTGCACACACCACTTAGCTAATCACCATCTGTTATCATTTCATCTAAAAAGAAAACTATTTTCCAAGAAGATGGGACATTAAAGTTCAAGTATTCTAATTTAAGGAATGTGCCTACCTTTCAGTGTAAAAGGAAAAAATACTGCTTCTTTTAATTCAGGAATATACACCGCAATTAGCAAATATAAACATATTACAAATATGTGATGTACTAAGAAAAATATACTAACATAAAGCCAAAAATAATGCTATATAAGCTTCAATGCATTTGAAGAACTGGGTAAGTTGCCTACTTAAGAGCTTCCATTTGCTGTCAATGAGATGATTTTCCCACTTACAATGCCAAGGAAGAACATAGGGCCTTGTACCTGCTAGGTAAGTGCTCTACCATTCAATAATATCCCCTGCTCCTACACTAAATTCTTAAAATTTCATCCATGCTTCCCTTGACTTCAGAAATAACAATCCTCCTATCTATGCCTCTGTGTGGCTGGAATTACAGCTATGATCTATTATGCCCAGATTGTTCTTGGAGATAAGGTCTTGCTAGTTGTTTTGTTTGTTTTGGTTTGTTTTTTTTCCAGTCGTGGGGCCTGAACTCTGGGCCTGGGCACTGTTCCTCAGCTCTTCAGCTCAAGGCTAGCGCTCTACCACTTGTGCCACTTCTGACTTTTTCTGCTTATGTGTTGCTGAGGAATCGAACTAACATCCTTTCTCTAATAACTAGGGTGTATAATAGAAAAGCCAGTCTCTACAATGTTAATCTCTCACATCACACAATTTCACTGAAAGTTAATTGCTCCATTTCATCAACTCTAGATGTGTATATTTATATTTTAATACATTTGCAATAGATCTATCTTTCAACTGATGGCAAATTACAAATTAACTGGTAATAATTTTCTTCCTTCTAAATCTAAGAAAGTACTAAAGCTCATTTTATCTATATATCTACATTAAAGAAGGGCTTTCACTAGGCACTGGCAAAAGTATATAGTAAAAGATCTTTCGCTGGGCACTGGTGGCTCATGCCTACAATCCTTGCTACTCAAGAAGCAGAGATGTGGAAGATTGCTGTTGGAGGCCAGCCCAAGCAAAAAATTTGAAAATCTCATCCTGACCAATGAAAGTTAGAGGTACTGGCATACAACCACATCCGAGCTTTGTATTAAGTGTAAACTGGAGGATCATAATCCAGGCCATCCAAAGCATAAACACTATTCAACAAAAAACTACTTGCTAAGTGACAATAGCTCATATCTATAATCTTAGCTACTCAAAGGCTGAGATCTGAGAGTCATGATTTGAAGCCAGCTGGGGCAGGAAAGCCTAAGAGACTCATATCTCCAACTACCAAAAAAGCTAGAAGTGGAGCTATGGCTCAAGTGGTAAAGCAAAAAAGCTTAAAAACAGCGCTCAGGCCGAGTTCAAGCCCCAGAAGGGGCACAAAAAGGGGGAAAAAAACCAAAACATTTGATCAAGATGCACTCATAACCTGACTTATAAAATTGAAATCCCTTTATCCAACTACCTAATAAAAACTAATTTAAAAATAACTTGAAAAATGACTAAAGCAAAAAGGCTCCTGCCTACAAGTGTGAAGCTCTAAGGTGAATACCCAGAATCACAAAAAGCAAGATGTTTCATTTAACTGTATCTTAGATTTGATAAAACATTATGTTACAGGGGCTGGGAAGGTGGCTCAGTGGTAGAGCGCTTGCCTTGCATGCTCAAGGCCCTGGGTTCAATTCCTCAGCACCACATAAGCAAAAAGAAAAAAGCCGGAAGTGGTGCTATGGCTCAAGTGGTAGAGCGCTCGCCTTGAGCTGAAGAGCTGAGGGACAGCACCCAGGCCCAGAGTTCAGGCCCCACCACTGGACCCAAAAAAAAAACAATATTATGTTACAAATTTAGTATTAATTACATAAAAATCTGTAAATTTTATTAAAGAAAAAAGCTATAATGCAAACAACCTATGAATCTCCAACTTTAATTAACTTTCCTCAACTAGTGAGTTCAGAAGAAATTTTCCACTTGACTACATTCAGTGGTTTAATCTTTATCTGGGCCAATAAACTTTGTACTTTGTCAGAGACAGACTTAAAGATCTGTCGTTCTAGTCAAAAGACTAGTACAGACAATATGGAGTAAACAAAAAAGTTTGATTAAAAAGTAATTTGAGTTGGGCACCAGTGGCTCATGGCTATCATCCTAGCTACCCAGAAGGCTAAGATCTGAAGACTGCAGTTCAAAGCCAGCTCTGACAGGAAAGTCTGTGAGACTCTAATTAATCACCAGAAAACCAAGTAGTGCTGTGGTTCAAAGTGGTAGAGCACTAGCCTTGAACAAAAAAGCTCAGGGACAATGCCCATGCCCTGATTTCAAGCCCTACAACTATCAAAAAAAAGAAAAAATGCAAGTAGGGTGGTGTACCCCTATAATCCTAGCTATTCGGGAGGCTGAAATCTGAAGATCAAGGTTCAAAGCCAGCCTGGGAAGGAAAGGCTTTGAAACTCCTATCTCCAATTAACCACCAAAAAGCTAGGAGTGAAGGTATGGCTCAAGTGGCACAAAAGCCAAAAAGCCCAAAAGCCAGGGACAGAACCTGGACCCTGAATTCAAGTCCCAGGACTAGCACACATACACAAAAGAAAAATAAATTTTAAGAATTCAGTTCTCTTTTGCCAAAGAGAACACCAAAAGTAACTTTGGTTATTCCAATAGTTATCCCACTGGTCTCTGGCTTCTGCCCACCATGATCTTAATAAACTACAACCGTTCCTGTATTCAAAATACAAGGGCTTCACACTGTAGAAAAGTTAAAGCCCTTATATTGGTCCAGCAGGCACTGTAAAAGCTCCACCTGACACGATCTCTATCTAATTCACTATGCTCCTGGCTCACAGCACTCCTGCCATATGGTTTTGCCTTGCTATTCCTTGAACATATAAGCACACTGCCAATTCAGGAGACACATGGCAGAACTAGAGTCAGAGATACAATTCTGCCCCGAACATTCTGCCCCCAGATATCTACCTGCATGGCTCACTTCCTTTCCCTGCTCCTCCTCTTCTTTTTCTTCCCTTCTTCCCCTCCCAGCTCTTCTCTACCCTCTCCCCTTCTTTCTTTGCCAACGCTGGGACTTAAACTAAAAGTCTCATGCTCTTACTAAGCTTTTTCACTCACAGCTGGCACTCTACCATTTGAACCATTTCCAGCTTCTTTCTGCTGGTCAATTTAGGAGTCTTACAGATTTGTCTATACGAGCTGGCCTCAAACCATAATCCTCAGATCTCAGCCTCCTCAGTTTCTAAGATTAGTTGTATGCACTTGAAAGGTTTCCTTCAAGTCTTAAAGTCTTTCTCAGGAAGGCTTTCCTTACCACCCAGTCTAAAACCACAGCTCAAATCACTGTACTCTCCCTACCTAACAATCCCTATCCCTCCTTTGTTTCCAGCATTTATTTACCATGTAATACACTTTTTACTGTATAATGGCCCTCCCTGACTAGAATTCAACTCCATTAGGACAAAGATTATAATATTTACAAAGTCAGTATTACCAATAAAATGTAAACATTTGAAGCTAGGCAATATAGCAATATGCATTTAATCTTTTTTTTGGGGGGGGTCGGTCATGGGGCTTGAACTTAGGGCCTGGCACTGTCCCTGAGCTTTTTCGCTCAAGGCTGGCACTCTACCACTTTGGACTACAGCGCCACTTCCAGTTTTCTGGTGGTTAATTGGAGTTAAGAGTCTCATGAACTTCCTGCCTGAGCAGGCTTCCAACCTGTTGTTTTTGTGGACAATGTGGCATATACCTATAATCCCAGCATGAAGGAAGCTAAGGCAGGATTAGGAGTTCAAAGCCAGCTCAGGTACTTAGGAAGATGAAGTCTGAGGATTGAGGTTGAAAGCCAGCCTGGGCAGAAAAATCCTGGAGATTCTTACCTCCAATTAACCAGTAAAGTGGAACTGTGCTCAACTGGTGGAGAACCAGCTGTGAGTGAAAAAGCTAAGGGACAGGGCAAGACCGAGTTTAAGGTCCAGTACCAGCACAGAGAAAAAAAAGTTCTCACTCAGGATCAACTTAATCATCAACTATCCTTGCTTTTACATTTAGCTGCTGAGTATGGGTAAAGTCACAACCATTTTTACTGGTTCACTGAAAGTTCTCTAAACTGCACTCGATTTTTAAAACCACTCTATAATCCCAAATAGGTATGCTCAACTTTCCTGATTCCTACAGCAACTATTCCAATCTTTTCCCATGTCAGCCTTCTACAATACTACCTCACTCTCAGCAAGTGACCTTGCCTCTCATATACCAGGAAGGCAAATGCCAGCAGCTGTCTTTCCCTCAGATCTACCAACATATCTTTCTATAAATATATAAATGTAGCCTTAATACTATCTTTGCCCTCTCAGTACTTCATACGGGTCTAAGCTGTCCACCTGATCATTTGATCTTCCTATTTGCAAAAGGATCTAATCACATACTGCTCTTCTATTCAAGTCCGGCCTTGTTATCACAAAACTTTCCCACTGAGTAACTAATTTCCAAACCCAATGATATTTTTCAGTCTTCTTGGCCTCTGTACAGTATTTTTCCTTGGCATAACTCAACATTTCCTCTTTGTTTTTTTTTGTTGTTGCTGTTGGTTGTGGGGCTTGAACTCTGGGCCTGGGTGCTCACCCTGCACTCTTTTTTTTTTGGTCCGGTCTTGGGGCCTGAACTCTGGGCCTGGGCGCTCTCCCTCAGCTCTTCAGCTCAAGGCTAGTGCTCTACCACTTGAGCCACAGTACCACTTCCGGCTTTTTTCTTTTTTGGAGGGGGGGGTCTGGTCGTGGGGTCTGAACTCTGGGCCTGGGCACTGTCCCTCAGCTCTTCGGCTCAAGGCTAGCGCTCTACCACTTGAGCCACAGCACCACTTCCGGCTTTTTTTTTGGGGGGGGAGGGGGGTCCGGTCGTGGGGCCTGAACTCTGGGCCTGGGCACTGTCCCTCAGCTCTTCAGCTCAAGGCTACTTCTGGCTTTTTTCTTTTTGCTTATGTGGTGCTGAGGAATCAAACCCAGGGCCTCAGGCATGCAAGGCAAGCACTCTACCACTGAGCCACCTTCCCAGCTCCCCCAGCTTTTTTCTTTTTGCTTATGTGGTGCTGAGGAATCAAACCCAGGGTCTCATGCATGCAAGGCAAGCGCTCTACCACTGAGCCACGTTCCCAGCCCGCCCCGCACTCTTCAACTCAAGGCTAGTGCTCTACCACTTGAGCCACATTGCCACTTCTGGCTTCTTCTGTTTATGTGGTGCTGAGGAATCAAACCCAGGGCCTCATGCATTCTAGGTAAGCACTCTACCACTGAGCCACCTTCCTAGCCCTACTTCCCACTGCCTGGAGACTTTATCATTATGCACTTTATACACATTCTTCTCTCTATTAGCCACATCTACCTTGTAAACCATACCCCACAAGGAACTAAATCATCCATATAGGCTAACCTTTCTACTGATAGGCCCTGCTCCCATTTTCCCAGAACCCACAACATCCCCCTAGTCCTGAGGTCAATATTTCAGGGCAAGCTCATTTTGGTAATATGAATATTCAGAGCTGAGACCCAGAGCCCAACTACTTGTGTCTAACTATAGCTCCTATTGGCTATGACCTTGGGCAGATATTTCATCTTTCCTAATCTATATTTCTTCCCAAAGCAGGAGTAACAGCAGCAGACTTCATATGGAGAACTGAGTTAATACCTGGCATATACCTGGTGTTGTGGCTCAAGTGGTAAAGTGCTCACCTTGAGCTGAAGAGCTCAGGGACAGCACCCAGGCCCAGAGTTCAAGGCCCACGACTGATTAAACAACAACAAAAAAAAGTCAGAAGGAAACAAAAGTCAAATTGTTTTATGTGTCTACTGTTTTATCTATTTAGTGGTAAAACCTCAGGGCTTCATGCTTGTTAAGCAGGCTCTAAATACTTATGCCATGCCTCAAATCCCACATCCTTTTCTTTCTTTTTTTTTTTTTTTATCAATCTCATTGGGAAGCCCTGCATTCTATGTCTTTATTACTACTCATCCCTAGTTGTTCTCTCTCCTTTGTATTCTCATAACATTTTAAAAAAGGCATTATAATTCTACCTCCCCCACTCCATTGTGATGACCTCAGAACAGGAATTTTATCTCATTCACCTCTTTTATCCTCAGATAACAGTAGGTCACATTTTTTAACCTGAGATAATTACCAATAAACTTGGAGTATATTTAAGTTTAATGCCATGTAGATACAAAGTATAAACATTTGGACAAGTCTTGAAAAATAAGAAAAGGTGGTAGGTGAAGGTGAAGCCGGGCACTGGTCTGGATCATGCCTGTAATCCTTCTAACTCAGGAGACCCAGATTGGAGGATGGCGGTTCAAAGCCAGCCTGGACAGGAAAGTCTCAAGACTCTTATCTCCAATTGACCACCAGAAAAACAGAAGTAGAGCCGTGGCAAAGTGGTAGAGCACTAGCCTTGAGCAAAAGAGGTCAGGGACGGCATACAGGCCTGAGTTCAAGTCCCACAACTGACCTAAATAAATAAAATACATGGGCTAGGTAATGTGGCTTAGTGATAGAGTGCTTGCATAGCATGCATGAAGTCCTGGGTTTGATTCCTCAGTACCACATACACAGAAAAAGCTGGAAGTGGTACTGTGGCTCAAGTGGTAGAATGCTAGCCTTGAACAAAAGACGCACAGGGGCCATGCCCAAGCCTTGAGTTCAAGCCCCAGGGCTGGCAAAAGAAAAAAAAATAATAATTAATAAAATAAAATACAGAGGTCTTTGCAATGATAAGTAGACTATAAAGTATGTATGTGTGGGTGGTAAGGGTGGCATATTAAAGCCATCCAGAAACAGTTATGAACAATGATGAATGCTAGCCTAAGAGGTTTTTTTCCTATTATTCCAAAAAAGAATGGGTCCAGGCTAGGTATGGAGGCTCAAGCCTGTAATTCACAAAAACTTCACAGGACTCCATTTCAACCAATGACTGGGCACAGTAGCACATCTGTTACACCAACGATAGGGGTAGTACAATGGGTAGAAGCATAATGGCATCCCAGAGACACTGAGAATTATAATTAGGAGGCTTGAAATCCTGGTTACCCATGACATAAAAGGAGACCTTATCTTGAAAAATACCAAGGCAAAGAGGAGCTGAAGGTTCTCAAAGGGTAGAGTGCCTGTGCCTGTCTGATAAGCACAAGATCCTAGATTCAATCCCAGGACCACAAAATGGGAGTGGGAAGGTTAAAAAAAATGCTTTTTAATAGCCAGGTCCAGTGACTCACACCTGTAATCCTAGCTACTCAGGAGGCTGAGATCTGAGGATTGTGGTTCAAAGCCAGCCCACACAGGAAAGCTCATGAGAGTCTTATCACCAATTAACCACCAAAAAGCTGTAAATAGAGCTGTGGCTCAAACATTTCCAAGGTGTGCTGATATGAGAATAAAGGGTATGCCTGATACAGAAGTTTCTTGCACAAGCTTTCCACTTAAAAAACTATTATTATTGTGAAGGAGGAGCAAGGATAGGAGTCCAGGAGATGGGTTACTCCACCTATAGTAATTTCTACAAACAATTATAATATTACCTAGAATTGAAATCAAATGCTAAGAAGGAATTATGTCATCACTCTGGTGTGAATGCTACTTAACATGCACATCAGAACAAAATGTGACCAGTTCAACAGGCTCATTTATTTACTAGATAATGTCATTGTCCTTCATCTAAGGAGGAAAATCTATTATTAAGATGCTGGGGCTAGCGCTGGAAAGGTGACTCAGTGATAGTGCTTAGCTTGCATGTATGAGTCCTGGGTTCGATTCCTCAGCACCACATAAGTAGAAAAAGCTGGAAGTGGTGCTGTGGCTCAAGTGGTAGAGCACTAGTCTTGAGCTGAAAAGCTGAGGGACAGCGCCCAGGCCCAGAGTTCAAGTCCTATGACAAAAAAAAAAAAAAAAAAAAGGCTTCAGCTAAAGATATCAAAACATGGCCAAGAGGACGCTGGTGTCTCTCACACCTGTAATAATTCTAGCTACTCAAGAAGCTGAGATCTGAGGATCAAGGTTTGAAGTCAGCTCTGGCAGGAAAATCTAGAGACTATCTCCAAATATGCACCAAAAAAGCTGAAGTGGAACTGTGGCTCAAGTGATAGAGTGATAGCCTTCAGCAAAAAAGCTCAGAGACAGAGCCTAGGGGACACACACACACACACACACACACACACACACACACACACACACACACACACACACACACACACACACACACACACACACACACACACACACACCAAGTGCTAGGATCTCAAATCTGTAAGCCTAGGGGACACACACACACACACACACACACACACACACACACACACACACACACACACACACACACACACACACACACACACACACACACACACACACACACACACACACACACACACACACACACACACACACACACACACACACACACACACACACACACACACACACACACACCCAAGTGCTAGGATCTCAAATCTGTAATCCTAGCTACTCTCAGAAAGCTGAGACCTAAAGGATCACACTTAAAAGTCAGACTGGGCATAAACTCTGTAGTAACAACTGAGCAGCAAAAAAAAAAAAAAAAAAGCAAGCCTGATTAGAGTTGTGGCTCAAGTGGTAAAGTGTCCCAAACCCCTGAATGAGAACATGAGGCCGTCAGTTCAAACTGGTAAACCCCCCACCTCCACCTGCACACACACAAAAGCCATAATCTCTCCTCTCCAACTCCAAAAGACTCTATTTTAGTAAGGGCCAGAATCTACTAGTTTCTGTTTTGCTTTTCAAATATCTTAGGCAATTTTGGTTTGAGTAGGGTTTGTTTTTGAGACAAATTGCAGAAATTCCATCCTCCATCTCCACAACAAGTACTAGAATTTTACAGGAGGGTACTACTTACCTAACAGACATTGCTCACCCCAGGAGATTTGTGTGTGTGTGTGTGTGATACTGAAGTTTGAATTCAAGGCCCTGGCTTGCTCTACATGGAGACAAGCCTCCAACCCTACCCTAGAAGATTCTGGTCCAAGTATTTCAGGCCACTTGAGAAACATACACTGGTTCCCATGTCCGAAACTGTTGTATGGCCTCAAGACAACCCAGTTTCTCTGAGGTTTGGACTTCTTATTTATCAAAGGGGGGCATTAAGGTTCAGATGAATGAGAGGACCTTAAACAATGCTTACTACATCACCATGCTGTAATTATTATTATGATTCATTCAGTTCTACTGAACAAAAATAACAAAAATGTGGACATTTCCACATGAAATTCTAAAAGCTTTCTAACTCATATTTTTTTTGTTGTTTTACTTTTTAAGGATCAAGTCTAAGACCTTCCCATGCACTCTGTCACTAAGCTATGTTCCTAGATTATTTTTTCTACTTTTATAAGTTTCAATCTGTGCCAGGCACCAGTGGCTCACGCCTGTAATCCTAGCTATTCAGGAGGCTGAGATCTGAGGATCACGATTCAAAGCCAGCCTGGGCAGGAAAGTCGGTGAGACTCTCTTATCTCCAATAAACCTCTCAGAAAACCAGAAGTGGTGCTGTGGTTCAAGTGGTAGAACGCTCACCTTGAGCTAAAGAGCACAGGGACAGCACCCAAGCCCAGATTTCAAGCCCCATGACCAACCAAAAAAAACAAAACAAAAACAAAAAACAGTTTCAACTGTAAGATTCAGTAACACAGACTGGGAATGTGGCTTCGTGGGAGAATGCTCGCCTCACATGCACGAAGCCCTGGGTTTGATTCCTCAGTACCACATAAACAGAAAAAGCCAGAAATGGCACTGAGGCTCAACTGGTACGGTGTTAGCCTTGAACAAAATGCTCAGAGACAGTGCCCAGGCCTTGAGTTCAAGTCCCCAGTACTGGCAAAAAAAAAAAAAAGCAACTCAGGGACAGTGTCCACGGCCCCATGACTGGCCAAAAAAAAATTCAGTATGACTTTCCTGGTAAAGCATGCTCTTTCTATTCCTCCCTGTTTAACTTCACAACATGTGAAAAAAGTTTACAGACATGTTACTTAAGTGTTTTTATTTCTATTAGCATTTTTTTTACAAAAGCATAACGCCATTAACACTAATATTCATCAGAAAATATTCTACTTTTACTTGGTGTGTTGATGCACATCTGTAATATTAGCTGTTAGAAAGATAGAGACAGACAATGATGGGAAGGCAGGAATGAGAGGGAAAGAAGGAACAGTTTACACTAAGCAAAAGGAAAGAAATGTATTACCTGATGTGGAAGAAATAACGGTATTTTCAAAGCTCCTAGAATTCACAAACTTTATAGACCATGACAATGACAATTTGCCTTGTGAAGGTTAAAATGTGTTTGTGACTTTAACCAAGTATCACTATCCACAATACTGTGAAATATGTGAAATTTATTTAATCACCTAATCTCAAAAAACAAAAAGGAAGAAAAGTGAGAGAAGGGGTGGGTTAGGAGCGATGGGTGACAATGTTATCAGACACTTTGTATTCATATACTATTTTGCAGAATGGGAACTTCTTTGTATAACCACTTAAAGATAATAATAATAATAAAAGGTAGGTGGAGACAGAGGACTGTATGTTGGAGACCAGTCAGGGCAAAGTTAGCCAGGCCATCTCTAAAAAAAAAATAAAAAAATAAGCCAGGCAATGGTGGCTCATGCCTGTAATCCTAGCTACTCAGGAGGCTGAGATCTAAGGACCTCGGTTCAAAGCCAACCTGGGTAGGGAAGTCCATGAGACTCTTATCTCCAATAAACCACCAGGAAACCAGAAGTGGCATTGTGGCTCAAGTGGTAGAGCACTTGCCTTGAGCTGAAGGGCTGAGGAACAATGCCCAGGCCCAGAGTTCAAGACCCATGACTGACCAAAAAAAAAAAAAGTAAACAGGCTTGGCTGGGGGTTTGACTTGAATGATAGGGCACTTGCCCAGCATGCACTAGATCCTAGGTTCAATTTGCAGTAATGCAAAACAAGAACAAAGAAAGGGAGAAAATATTCTACTTTCTACTCCAACAATGCAAATATTTAAAAAACAAAAAACAAAAACAAAAACAACTTGCCGGGCACTGGTGGCTCACACCTGTAATTCTAGCTGCTCAGGAGGCTGAAATCTGAGGATAGCAATTCAAAGCCAGCCCAGGAGACTCTAATCTCCAATTAACCACTAGAAAACCAAAAGTGAGGCTCTGACTCAAGTGGTAGAACGCCAACCTTGAGCTGAAGAGCTGAGGGATTGTGCCCAGGCCCTGACATTTTATTTTGCTATTCAACTCAAGGGTCTCACAGACTTTTTGTCCAGGCTGGCTTTGAACCGAAATCCTCAAACACTAGCCTCCTGAGTCGCTAAGATTATAGGTATGGATCATTGGTGACAAGCAAGAACATTAAATTTTAGAATCTACAAATTCTATGTTTTTGAACTAACCAGAAAGTCTAAATGATAAACAATGCTTCTTTGTACAGAAAAGGCTAATTTGTGGTTGATTTTTTTTTTCAAGTATGCAACATCCTCTGCCTCTTTATTACTACCTGAGAGCTTTAGTGATAAAGGTCATCAGTTAATGTCCACTACCTCATCTCCTATTACAAACAACAATATCCTACCACGTCTTGTCACCCACCAAAAAAAATCTACTAATCAAATATATCTCTCACACTATTTAGGGTAAATAAAAGCAAAATGGAAAACTGAAATGGAAAGAAAACCACAGAAGTTTGCTGTGATTATTCAAACAAGGCACTATACACATTACCATACTTCACCCAAGGGAAATAGGGGTTTAAGGATAGCTGAGAGGGTGCAATCAGAAATGTTAAAGGATTTCTGACACCAAAGGTATAACAGTAGTTACCAGGACAGGTTAGGAGGCATCGGGTGAGGATAAGGAAGGACACTGGTCAAAGGGTACAAACTGAGTTATAAGATGGTTCAGTTCTGGATACCTAATGTCGAACATGGTGATTATATTTAATAACAATGTATATTTAAAACTTGCTGAGAGTAGCTCTCAAGTGTTCTCATCCCCCCCCCAAAAAAAAGAAAGAAAGAAAGGGTGGGGGGGAGAGATAAAAGGACAACCAGGTGAGGCAATATTTTACAATGTGTCAGAATGTCACGCTGGAAAATACAGTCTTATAATTTGTCAGACGTATCTCCATAAAGGTAGAGAGAACCCTGCAAAGGATGGGGGGAGGGGTGGGTGGTTATCAGAAAAAGTAGCGATGATCAGCGCAGGCTATGGTCTCTAGCACTGGGTGAAATCTGGTAGAACAATTTAGTACAGCTGAGATCTGGTGACTGTCAAGATCCTTGCCAAGGGGCGATGTGAATGTCTCCTCTAGAGACAGAACAGAGTGGACAGAAGGGACTTCGCGAGGTCCATAAGGAGCAAATGACGGGTGCCGCTGGGAAGGTCTGAGATTGTGTTTTCTCGGCCCCAAGTGGCAAGACTCAGGGCGTTCTAGCTCCAGCCTCCACGTCCCCACTTGCACCCTGCCCGGGGGTGGGGGGAACGGGAGGGGAAGAGGGTGCTCACGACGGGGTCGGAGGCCGGGCCGAGACAAGAAAAAAGCGGCCGTGGGTCCCCGGGAAATCAGGAACACGGCGGCCCCCAGGGAGGAAGGGCTGCGGGAGGGCGGGGCGCGATGCGGCCCGGGAAACTGAAAGGACGATCCCGACCGAGGGCCGCGCAGCCCGAGCCCCCTGCGCACACCACACCGGGGGAGCTGAGTAGGGGCGGGGAGGGGGGGGCTTTCTGCGTGAGAGAAAGAACCAGAACTTACTCCGCGGTCTTCCTCTGAGAGGAAGTCGGGGCCGTCGTCCAGGCCTTCCTGCTGGGTCGGCGGCGGGCCCGACGCGTCGGGGAGAGGATAGAAAGGGGAAGATACAAAGGGAGACATTAATGTCAGGCCGGCGCACTCCCCGCGCCCGCCCCGCGCCAGCCGCCCCCACCGCGCGCCCGGGGATCGACACCGCTGAGAACACCCACCATCATGGCTGCTCCGAGACGAGGACCGGCGCAGGCGCGCACGCACCGCCAGTGAGACAGAGCCGGCAACGCGGGGCGGGGCCAGGACTGGAGGCGGGGCACGAAGTAGCCCCGCCCCCTCGCGCGCGAGGGCGGGGTCTGTGAGGGAGAAAGGCGGACTCTCGGTATCTCCACGCAAGGTGCGGGCTCCTAAATCAGGGAGGGCTCGCAGATCCGGATCATCATGCTGGAGGCAACTCGCGGCTTGGCCAGCTCAGACCATGGAAGGCCACCCTTGAGGGGGAGCTGTCCAGTTCTTGTGCCCTAAGGGCTCTGGCAGAAAACCTGGCCTGCACTTTCACGAAACCACAGTAAATCATCTCGTCATGATAATTAATCACAATTAATATTTTGCCGATGGAAGTTGCAGGAACCAAGGGCCTTCACGTAGTAAGAAAGCAGGGACTATAATCAAGTTTTTACTGCCGAAGAGGTAATAACTACCTCAGGGTTTGAGGTGCTAATGATGGAGCACCATAAAAATGAGCGGTTCTTAGAACAGGGAGAATAATTCCTGATTCCCTAATGCAATTCAATTCCATTAATGACATCAGCATTTTGTGTTTAAGCCAAAAACCTCAGTCCTACTCAAAACCTTCCTCGCTCCTCATATCGAATCAATTACTCTTGCTCTACAGCTAATTCTCTCTTTACTTCACACGGTCCCATTTCCCACCTTTCTGTAGCAATAACCTTCAGCATCTCCTATGGACATTTTCAATAATCTCATTGATCTCGTGGTGTGTGTGTGTGTGTGTGTGTGTGTGTGTGTGTGTGTGTGTGTGTGTGTGTGTGTCTGTGTGTGTGTGTGCAGACATGCTTGTACTGAAGCTTGAACTCAAGGCCTGAGCACTGTCCATGGGCCTTTTTTCTCAGGGCTGTAGTGCTACTACTACTACTAGAGCCGCATTTCCACTTCTGGCTTTTTTGGTGGTTAATTGGAGATAAGAGTTGCACAGACTTTCCTGCCTGGGGCTGACTTTGAACCACAGTCCTCAGATTGTGTATCTGGGACAACAGGAGCAACAAGGTCAATCAATAATCACTTAGCTTTTTGTCTTTGTACAGCCCAGACAGGCCTGGCACTTAAGATCTTGTTGTCTTAACCTCTAGAGTTCTGGGATTAAGCCAAACACCACTGCCACTAACTCCTTTTTTTTTTTTTCTTTTTTTTTGCCAGTCCTGGGGATTCAATTCTGGGCTTGAGTGTTATCCTTGGCTCCTATTTGCTCAAGGCTAGCACTCTACCACTTGAGTCACAGTACCACTTCTGGATTTTTCCATGATTAATTGGAGATAAGAGTCGCACAGACTTTTCTATCTAGGCTGGCTTTGAACTGTGATTCTCAGATCTCAGCCTCCTGAGCAGTTAAGATTACAGGCATGAGCCACTGGCACCCAGCTTCCTCGCTTCCTCTTTCTTTCTTTCTTTCTTTCTTTCTTTCTTTCTTTCTTTCTTTCTTTCTTTCTTTCTTTCTTTCTGTCTTTCTGTCTTTCTGCCTTTCTTTCTGTCTTTCTTTCCTTATTCCTTCCTTCCTTCCTTCTTTCCTTTCTTCATTCCTTCCTTCCTTCCTTCCTCTCTCTCTTTCTATTTCTTTTTTTTTGTTTGTTTTTTGTTTTGTTGGTCATGGGGCTTTTACTCTGGGCTTGGGCGCTGTCCCTCAGCTCTTCAGCTCAAGGTAAGCTCTCTACCACTTGAGCCACGGCCCCACTTCTGGTTTTCTAGTGGTTTATTGGAGATAAGAGTCTCACAGTGTATCCTGCCTGGGCTGGCTTTGAACCGAGATCCTCAGATCTCAGCCTCCTGAGTAGCTAGGATTACAGGCATGAGCCACCTGCGCCCGGCTCTATTTCTTTTTTGTGCCAGTCCTGGGGTTTGAACTCAAGGCATGGGCTCTGTCCCTGAGCTTTTGTGCTGAAGGCTAGTGCTCTACCACTTTGAGTCACAGCCATTTCCTAATTTTTAGTAGTTAATTGGAGATAAGAGTCTCATGGACTTTCCTGTCTGGGCTGCCTTTGAACAACAATCCTAAAATCAGAGCCTCCTGAGTAGGCATGAGCCTACTTCCTATTTTTTTTCTTACTTTTCATATATCTCCCGTATGTATGTATTTATTTATTTTTTGTCAGTTGGCCTGGGCATTGTCCCTCAGCTCAAGGCTCAAGGCTAGTGTTCTAGCACTTGAGCCGCAGCGCCACTTCTGGATTTTTCTGCTTATGTGGTGCTGAGGAATCAAACCCAGGGCCTCATGCATGCAAGGCAAGCACTCTACCATTGATTCACCTTATTTATGCCAGTCCTGGGGCTTGATCTCAGGACCTGATCACTGTTCCTGAGCTTTTTTTGCTCAAGGCTAACACTCTACCACTTGAGCCAACAGCTCTACTTCCAGCTTTTACTGTTCATGTGGTACTGAGGAATTGAATCCATGTCTTCATGCATGCTAGGTAGGCACTCTATCACTAAGCCACATTCTCAGCCCCTCTCTCTTTTATTTTACACACTGCTGTCAGTTTTTCTCCTACAACTCAGATATGAATGATTATGCTACTTTTCTGCTCAATAATCTTTACAAACTTTCATTCTATAATGGTCAAATTCTTCAGCCTACAATTCTATACCTTATACATTGGAATCCTTGCCTAATTTACCAGGCCCTCCATCTGAACTTACTGAGTTGAAGTTCTCTAAACAATAATAGTAAACCTACAAATATTTCCATTAAAAACTTGTGCAGAGCCGGGCGCTGGTGGCTCACGCCTGTAATCCTAGCTACTCAGGAGGCTGAGATCTAAGGATCGAGGTTCAAAGCCAGCCCGGGCAGGAGAGACCGTGAGACTCCTATCTCCAATAAACCACCAGAAAACCAGAAGTGGTGCTGTAGCTCAAGTGGTAGAGCACTCGCCTTGAGCTGAAGAGCTGAGGGACAGCGCCCAGGCCCAGAGTTCAAGCCCCACGACCGACCAAAAAAAATAAATTAAAAAAAAAAAAAAAACTTGTGCAGGCAGTTGCTAATGACTCTCACATGTAATCCTAGCTACTAGGAATCTGAGATCTGAGATCTCGGTAGGAAATTAATCACAGAAAAAGCCGGAAGTGGAACTGGGGCTCAAGTGGTAGATCACTACCCTTTGAGCAAAAGAAGTTCAGGAACAGTGCCCAGGTCCTGAGATTAAGCCCTAGGACCAACAAAAAAAAAAATCAAAATACTTCTTGCAGTTTTTATTTTGTATGTATGGAAAACTGACATAGACAGGTTAAATTACTGTCCCCAACACAGGCAGGTTACTCTCTTTTTCTTTGTCTTTTGTTTCTGTCTTCCAGGGTGCTGTAGTTACTACTACAGTGGCCTTTTTCACTGGGAGTCATGAGGCATCATGTAGTGTCAATGAAGAGTAATGAAGCCTTATGAGAAATGTTATAGCGATTTTTTACTAATAGAAAGTGGTCCAGTAGTTCACATCTGTAATCCTAACTCCTTCCAGAAAGCTGAGATTGAGGATTGCTGTTTGAAGTCAGCCTAGGCACAAAAATCATTAGACTTTTATTTCCAATTAACCATCAAAAAGTCTGAATGGAGCTGTGGCTTAAGAGGTAGAATGCCCAACCTTAAGTGAAAAAGCTAAGGGACAGTTCCCAGGCTCTGAATTCAAATCCCTGTATTGGCACAAAGAAAGTGTCAATATTCCCTTCTGATTTATTATTTTTCTCTTGGTCGTGGGGCTTGAACTTGAGGCCTGAACTCTGTCCCTGAGCTTTTTTCACTCAAGGCTAGCACTCTACTACTTTGAGCCACAGTACCACTTCCAGTTTTCTGGCGGTTAATTGAGATGAGTCTAATGGACTTTTCTGACCAGTCCGATTATAACTGTGATCTTCAGGGCTGGGAAGGTGGCTCAGTGGTAGAGCGCTTGCCTTGCATGCATGAGGCCCTGGGTTTGATTCCTCAGCACCACATAAGCAGAAAAAAAAAACTGGAAGTGGTGCTATGGCTCAAGTGGTAGCACGCTAGCCTTGAGCTGTAGAGCTAAGGGACAACGCCCAGGCCCCATGCCCAGATCCAAAAAAACAAAACAAAAAAAAACAAACTGTGATCTTCAGATGTCAGCCTTCTGAGTAGCTAGAATTACAGGCATGAGCTACCAGTGCCCAGCACTGATTTGTTTTTTGATTGAAGTAAATGCCTAAAAGCTCCTCCTCAGCTTCAAAAGAAAAGTTAATCAACTTAAATATCTGGATTTATGTACAACTGATTGGAGGGTCAATTTTGATCTGGTGGACTAAGGTTGAGAAGTGCCATATAAAATTACCTTACAAATCTCTAATTATTACCCAAGGGTTTTAAACATCTTAACAAAGTCCAGAAACATAATAAATCTCAAAGCCAGACTTTAAAGTCACCAATTATAAAAAAAATAAAGTTCAAGATTCAAAATACAAGTACTACAACTAAAATTCGGAATAAAGCATGATGATTACTGCAGTGATAATTCATAGCAAAACACTTACTTGAGGAGAAAACTATTCTTGAAATAATAAAACTGTAAACATAAACCTGAGCTTTCCTTTCTGAACAAATGACTCAAACAATAAAAAATAAATTATCAGCCGAGCGCTGGTGGCTCAAGCCTGTAATCCTAGCTACTCAGGAGGCTGAGATCTGAGGATCATGGTTCAAAGCCAGCTGGGGCAGGAAAGACCGTGAGACTCCTATCTCCAATAAACCACCAGAAAACCGGAAGTGGCACTGTAGCTCACATGGTAGAGCACTAGCCTTGAGCTGAAGAGCTGAGGGACAGTGCCCAAGCCCAGAGTTCAAGCCCCATGACTGACCAAAAGTAAAAAATAAATAAACAAATAAATAAATAAATAATCAGCTGGGCTCCTCTGGTTCAACTCATAATCCTGGCTACCCAAAAGGCTGAGATCTGAAGGATGGCAGTTTGAGACCAATCTGAGTATAAAAGTCCACAATGCTTCATCTCCAATTAATAGTAATAAAAAAAAACAGGATGAGGGCTGGGAAGGTGGCTCAGTGGCAGAGTGCTTGCCTTGCATGCCTGAGGCCCTGGGTTCGATTCCTTAGCACCACATAAGCAAAAAGAAAAAAGCCGGAAGTAGTGCTGTGGCTCAAGTGGTAGAGCTCTAGCCTTGAGCTGAAAAGTTGAGGGACAGTGCCCAGGCCCAGAGTTCAGGCCCCACGACTGGACCCCCCCAAAAAAAACCAGGATGGAGGTATGGCTCAAGTGGTAGAGCACAAATCATGAGCAAGAAAGCTGAGCAAGAGTCTGGAAACTCTGAGTTCAAGCCGTAGTACCAGCAAAGAAAAAAGTCAGAAAATATCCCTGGTTGTTTTCTAGATGAGCTTTTTTTTTGGAGGGGGGGGTCAAAGTCTTGGGACTTAAACTCAGGGCCTTTGTCCTTCAGCTTTTGTGCTCAAGACTAGTGCTCTACCAATTGAACCATACCTCTATTTCGGCTGGCCTGGAACCATCCTCAGATCTTAGCCTCCTGAGTAGCTTGGATTAAAGGCATGAGGCATTGGTGCCCAACTAGATGTGCTATTATCATTAGGTCAAAAGCTTTATATGCATATTCTCAAATTACTCTCTTGAAATTTCTAAGTCAAACTGCCACAACATTGAATATAATGTCTATTTTCCTGTATAACTTTTCTAAACCTAGACAATGCCTACCACCATATAGGCAATGAAGAAAAGATTCATTGAATAATTTTTTTAAAGGGTATGATGAAAGCTGATACTGTGGATCATACCTGTAATCCTAGCTACTTAGGAGATTAAGATCTGGAGGGTTTTGATTCAAAACTAGTTCAGGCCCAGAAGTCTGAACATTTATCTCCAATTAACCAGCAAACGATTATGCTGCAGGCATGGTTCAATTGGTAGTGCTAATTTAGCAACAGCTTGAGATCATGAGTTCAAAGCTTTATACCATCAAATAATAATCATAAATAATAATATAAAGGATTAAGATGGAATCTAGTTATTTTAATGTAAATTTTGCAACATTTATTTATTTATTTTTGTGCCAATCCTGGGGCTAAGATTATAGGTGTGAACCACTGGTGCCTGGCCTCATTTATTTCTTACATATGGAAGTGAATTTAGTACTGAAGTCCAAGAAAAGAGTCCTAGCTTTGTGGAGTTATTTAGTAACTCAGGCTCTTCTCATATGTGGTTTTGCTATGTGTTTTGGATAATTATAGAAGGAGGCACCAGAATTCAGGGAATATGTGGACTTAGATGGGGGAAAAAAGTGTATGTTTAAAGCCAGGTACCAGTGGCTCTCACCTGTAATCTTAGCTATGCAGGAGGCTGAGAGTTGAGGATCACAGTTCAAAGCCAGCCTGAGCAGGAAAGTCCATGAGACTCCTATCTCCAATCAACCACCAAAAAGCCAGACATAGAGCTATGCCTCAAGTGGTAGCAGGTTAGCTTTGAGCACAAAAGCTCAAGGACAGCTCCCATGCCCTTCAAAAACCAAAAAAGGGTACATCTAAATTTTCTCTGGCTGGATGAATGGATCAAGAAAATGCAGTACATACACACGCACACACACACACAAAATGGAATTCTACGCATCCATCAGAAAGAATGATATTATACCATTTGTAAGGAAATGGAAAGACTTGGAAAATATTATATTAAGCTAAGTAAGCCAGAGTCAAAGAAACATAAGCTTCATGGTTTACCTCATTTGTGGTAACTAGGATGTGACTATAAATCTACAAGTAAACACAGTTAATGATTAAAATAAATAAATAACATGGGATATGATAAATTATATTGGATGCAGGTCATTAACAGGCCAAAGGAATCTATGCATAGGAGTGGAACATTATATTCATAATATTCTATGAAATGAACTCCAAGAAAAAGGAACAAGACATTCTTTAGCTGCCAGTGTTACTGTTTTAGTTTTCTTTTCCTTTTGTCTTGTTTGTTACTTTGTATTTTGGAGGGTAAGAAAGGGCACATAAAAGGTGGAACAAGGGTGAATAAATACAACAGTGATGTTGACTAGACACTATGTAGAGAATGAACTGGATATATTAAGGAGGGAAAGACTGGGAGAGAGAGTGATAAAAGGTGAGACATGGTTCAAAAAGAATTGTACTCATGCACTGGCAAGTTGGCTCAGTGGTAGAGTGCTTGCCTCTCATGCATGAGGCCCTGGGTTCAATTCTTCAGTACCACATAAGCAAAAACAAAACAAAACAAAAAAAGCCGGAAGTGGTGCTGTGGCTCTAGTGGTAGAGCACTAGCCTTGAGCTGAAGAGCTCAGGGAGAGCGCCCAGGCTCAGAGTTCAGGCCCCATGACCATCAAAAAAAATAAGTAGGGGGCTGGGAAGGTGACTCAGTGGTAGAGCGCTTGCCTTGCATGCCTGAGGCCCTGGGTTCAATTCCTCAGCACCACATAAGCAAAAATAAAAAAGCCGGAAGTGGCGCTGTGGCTCAAGTGGTAGAGTACTAGCCTTGAGCTGAAGAGCTCAGGGACAGTGCCCAGGCCCAGAGTTCAGGCCCCACCACCGGACCCAAAAAATAAAATAAAATAAGTAAACTTCTTAAAAAAAAAAAAAAAAGAATTGTACTCACTACTCATTATCTGATTCATGTAACTGTAACCCCTCTGTATATGAATTCTACAATAATATATATATATATATATATATATACATATATATATGTATGTATAAAATTTCTTTGGCCTTTACTATAGTCAACAAACCAAACCACAGCAGTATTACCCAAGGACTGTCACCAGGAAAAATCACAGATATTGTTATATATTAAAGTCTCACCACTGTTTGAAAAAAATAGTTATTCTAGAGCTGGGAAGGTGGCTCAGTGGTAGAGCACTTGCCTTGCATGCATGAGGCCCTGGGTTTGATTCCTCAGCACCGCATAAGCAGAAAAAGCCAGAAGTGGTGCTATGGCTCGAGTGGTAGAGCACTAGCCTTGAGCTGAAGAGGTGAGGAACAGCAACCAGGCCCAGAGTTCAGGGCCCATGACTGGCCAAAAAAAAAAAAAAAAAAGTCATTCTACATATTGTTTTCCCATGGTTTTTGTTTTTGTTTGGTCATGGGCCTTGAACTCTGGGCCTAGGCTCTGTCCCTCAGCTCTTCAGTTCAACTCGAGTACTTTACCACTTGAGCCACAGTGCCACTTCCAGTTCTCTGGTAGATAATTGGAGATAAGAGTTTCCTGCCCAGGCTGGCTTTGAACTGTGATCCTCAGATCTCAACCTCCTGAGTAGCTAGGATTACAGGCATGAGCCACTAGTTCCTGGCTTTGTTTTTCCCATTGTTATGGCTAGTTATCCAATATGTTCATTTAAAAAAGTACATATATTATTGTATCACTTTTTTTTCCTCTTTGAGACAGAGTGTTATTATGAAGCCCTGAACTTCTTATTCCTCCAGCCTCAGCCTCCGGAGAACTGGGATTATAGGCAAATACCACCATGCCAAGGTACAATTCTCTCCTTTTTTGGGGGGGGGGGCAGTCCAGTTGTGGGACCTGAACTCTGGGCCTCGGCACTGTCCCTCAGCTTTTCAGCTCAAGGCTAGCACTCTACCACTTGAGCCACAGCGCCACTTCCGGCTTTTTTTATTTTGCTTATGTGGTGCTAAGGAATCGAACCCAGGCCTCATGCATGCAAAGCAAGCACTCTACCACTGAGCCACCTTCCCAGCCCTCTCCTCTTTTACTTTTTGCAATTTTTTTTTTTTTTTTTTTTTTTTGCCAGTCATGGAGCTTAAGCTCAGGGCCTGGGTACTGTCTCTGAGCTTCTTTTACTCAGGGCTAACACTACCACTTGAGCCACAGCACTACTTCCAGCTTTTTCTGTTTAATGTGGTACTGAGAAATCAAACCTTGGGCTTCATGCATGCTTGGCATGCATTCTACCACTAAGCCACATGTCCAGCCCTGAACTTCTTTTTAATGATATTATATTTCCAGATAATTTATTTCCTTTACAAATCCTACACTATACATTGGAAAGACTATTCTGGACTTCTTTTTTTTTCTTTCCCAGGGCTGACAACTGAACCCAGGGCCTTGCGCACGCCGGGCGGGCGCCTTTCCACTGGATTAAACCCCCAGCCCCTCTGGACTTCTATAAAATATATAACTAGCATTCTTCAAAGCAATTAACTTGGGTGGGTGGTGTGGCTCAAGTATAGCACCTGCCAAGTAATCACTAAGTCCTGAGTTCAAACTTAGTACTATAAAAAAAAATCTAGGGCTGGGAAGGCGGCTCAGTGGTAGAGCGCTTGCCTTGCATGCCTGAGGCCTGGGTTCGATTCCTCAGCACCACATAAGAAAAAAGCTGGAAGTGGCTCTGTGGCTCAAGTGGTAGAGTGTTAACCTTGAGCTGAAGAGCTGAGGGACAGCATCCAGGCCCAGAGTTCAGGCCCCACGACTGGACCAAAAAAAAAAAAAAAATCTAGTTAATGTTATAAAAAAAAAACACGACTGAGATGCTACCATGGACCAGAGGAAGCTGTGAGACAGCTAAATATAATGTCGTATCTTGGATTAGATTCTGAAATAGGAAAAGGATGTTAATGGAAAAACTGATGGAACCCAAAGAGTCTAAAGTTCCATTAATAATAATGGTCTCTTAGTTTTGGCAGATGTGCCACAGTAATTTAACATATTAGCATTAGAGGTAATTGAAGCGGAATGAGAAATATATGAACACTGTTTTATTTTTGTAACTTTTCTGTCACTCTAAACTTATACCAAATTAAAATATTTATTAAGAAATAATGTTCTGCCAGATGCCAGTTGCTCACACCAATAATCCTAGCTACTCCGGAGACTAGATCTGAGGATCACCGTTTGAAGCCAGGCTGAGCATCAAAGTCTGTAAGAGGGCTGGGAAGTTGGCTCAGTGGTAGAGCACTTGCCTTGCATGCCTGAGGCCCTGGGTTCGATTCCTCAGCACCACATAAGCAAAAAGAAAAAAGCTGGAAGTGGCGCTGTGGCTCAAGTGGTAGAGCGCTAGCCTTGAGCTGAAGAGCTGAGGGACAGCGCCCAGGCCCAGAGTTCAGGCCCCACGACAGGCAAAAAGAAAAGAAAAAAAATCCATTTTCTGAAAGAGATGAAGTGCACAAAATAATTAAGCTTGCTGCCCTAGAGCATTAGAGTGTGGCCACAAACATCAAGTTGGAAGCTTCATGGGCCAAGCTTGACATCAGGGACATGGCTGCTGCCCAAATTGTCACATGCCCCATTCTTTTTTTTTTGGTCAGTCATGGGGCCTGAACTCTGGGCTTGGGCACTGTCCCTTAGTTCTTCAGCTCAAGGCTAACATTCTACGACTTGAGCCACAGCGCCTCTTTTGGCTTTTTGAGCATGTGGTGTTAAGGAATCGAACCAAGGGCCTCATGCATGCAAGGTAAGCACTCTAGTACCACTGAGCCACCTTCCCAGCCCCAACACGCCTAATTCTTGACGCAAAGGATTCTGGGAAATCTAAACTCAAGGGCTAAGGGACTCATGGTTCAGCTGGCTATCTGCCACCTGGGTTCTAGTGGTGAAGTACAGATCCTGGAAATGACTCAGTATGTACATTCAGATGATTCCACACATGTTGGTTTACAAAGGGAAAAAGTGCAGAGTAGATGGGATGATGCAGAAACCCAGGGCCAACCAACGCCCCAAAATACTTAAAATGTTCTCCATGGCAGTAATGAGTTCCTGTAGCAGTAGCCTACGAAGCAGTCCTTAATAAAACTCTCAATGCTGGGTGCTGGTGACTCATGCCTGTAATCCTAGCTACTCAGGAGGCTGAGATCTGAGGATCAAGGTTCAAAACCAGCCTGGGCAGGAAAGTCCATGAGACTCTTATCTCCAATAAACCACCAGAAAACCAGAAGTGTTGCTGTGGCTCAAGTGGTAGAATGCTCACTTTGAGCTGAAGAGCTGAGGGATAGTGCCCAGGCCCAGAGTTCAAGCCCCATGACCAACAACAACAAAAGATCTCAACAAATAGCTTCCATTGTATTGCAATAAAATGCAATTTGAAAGCTGGAAAATATAAAGCAAGGCTAATCTGGAACAGAAAAAGCTAAAACAATGCTTTTCAAATACAAAGACTTGAGCCACACAAAACTACATTTGAGGCTTGCATTTGCCACTGATTAATGAAATGGGAATTGTTTATTTTGCTTTGGTGTTGATACGGGGCCTTAAGACTCAAGGCCTGGGTGCTGTCCCTTAACTTTTTCTTCAAGACATCTACCATTTGAGTCATTTCTCATGGACTTTCTTGTCTGTGCTGTGCCAGCTTCCAATTGCAATCCTCATTTCTTTCTCCTGAGTAACTAGAGGTATACACCAACGCCCAGCATGGGACATATTTCTTTTTAATAGTAAGACAAGAAGCTGGGTGCTGGTGGCTCATGCCTGTAATCCTAGCTACTCAGGAGGCTGAGATCTGAGGATCGGGGTTCAAAGCCAGCCCAGGCAGGAGAGACCATGAGACTCCTATCTCCAATAAACCACCAGAAAACCGGAAGTGGCGCTGTAGCTCAAGTGGTAGAGCTCTCGCCTTGAGCTGAAGAGGTGAGGACAGCGCCCAGGCCCAGAGTTCAAGCCCCATGACCAACAAAAAAAAAAAAAAAAAGAAAGACAAGAGATTTCAATGTGTTTTCTTTTTTTTTCTTTTTTTTTTTTTTTGCCAGTCGTGGACCTGAACTCTGGTCCTAGGTGCTGTCCCTCAGCTCTTCAGCTCTTCAGCTCAAGCTCAAGGCTAGCGCTCTACCGCTTGAGCCACAGCGCCACTTCCGGCTTTTTCTGTTTATGTGGTGCTGAGGAATCGAACCCAGGGCCTCAGGCATGCAAGGCAAGCACTCTACCACTGAGCCACCTTCCCAGCACTTCAATGTGTTTCTAAATTTTGTTCCAAGACTCCCCTTTCTAGGCTAAGAGAAGAGGTTAGCAGCCCCAGGACAAAAGGAAGCCATCTCTTGCCCTTGCTTGCAGGACAGCTCAAAAATGTGAGAAGATGGCTGGATGGTGAAGCCACAGGCTTTTGCACCCAGGAGGAACTGGGAGACAGAAAAGTGGAAGTAGGATAGAAGGATGCAGGGAGGGAACTGTCTCAGCCACAAGTTGCCTTAAGTGCTGATGTAAAGGGAGGCTGTGGTCTGGCTTCCCATTTCAGAATTCTGGGTTGTCCTCTTGTTCATCTGTCAGGCAGAGGAAGGTCTTTCTTTCCCTGGGTTAAGATGGAGGTCCTGAAGCTTCCCTAACCTTTCCAGTCCTCAAAATCAGAAGAAACGGAATCAGCAGGTCCTCCTAGTAAACCTTGTATTGAGTAACTTCCATATGTAGAAATGAAAGCTCTTCAGTGATAGACAGAGTGAATTTGATCGGGGTACATTCTATGCATGTATGGAAATGTCATAATGAAACCCTCTCTTGTACCACTAATACACAGAAACAAAAAAAAGAGCCAGGCATAGGTGGCTCATGCTTTAATCCTCGCTATTCAGGAGGCTGAGATCTGAGGATTACCATTTGAAGCCAGTCTGGGCAGGTAAATCCTTGAGACTCTTATCTCCAATTAACTACCAAAAAGCCTGAAGTGTAATTGTAGCTCAGGTTGTAAAGCGATATAGCCTTGAGTGATAAAGCTAAAAGGACAGTGTCCAAACTCTGAATTCAAACTCCAATACAGGCATGTAAATTAAATAAGTACATGAAGGAAGGAAGAAAAAAGAACACCACTACACAGAGCTCAGGGATAGGACTCAGGCCCTGACTTCTAGCCCCATGACTGACAATAAAAAAATAAAATAAAGAGTGTCTGAGACAAGCAGAAAAGGTCAGATAAGATGATGTTAAGTGAAATGAACCCCAAGATAAGGACACAGTGGTTTTTTTTCTTTCTTACTATTGTTTCTAATGTGATTTTTTGATGATTTGTATGTACCTCCCCCACAGTATAACCCCTGTTTTCACTGTATTTGATGTTGGTATAATTTGGGGAGGGGAAGGGAAAAAACAAATTGTTTAAATAGGGATACAGGTTGACCCATTGCAACAATGAGATGTACAAGATGCTATGTCAAAAAATGAACTTTACAATTTAGGTGGAGGGGTGGGGGGAGTGTAGTTGTGGAGATGGGAGGGAAGGGATGGTAGGGGAAAAACAAAGAAGGAGGCAACAATGCTTGATAAGAAATGTACTCATTGCCTTGCTCATGTAATTGTAACCCCTCTGTACAGTATTTTCACAATTAAAAAAAGAAAAAAATAAAGATTAAGTATAAGCTGTAAAGTTGAAGACATGGAAGTGATACAGGAAGGGTCATAAACCAAGGAATTTAAGAGGCAGAAAAGAAGTGGACTCTCAGCTCCAGCCTGCAGGAAGAATCAGACCTACCAATATCCTGAGCCCACTGCAGAGGTTTATTGAAGGTTACAATCATCTTGTATTGGGAATGGTCACACAGGCTCTCCCATCTGCAAGAGTGGAGAATGTAGCGTAACTAGAAAAAAGGAGAACTAGAGAACATCTGGACTGTTTCCTCATTAGCATTTTATGGTGGTTTCCTATCTGCAAGACTAAACAGCTTGTCAAATTTTTTAATTGTTATTATTAAGGTGGTGTACAGAATGATTAAAGTTATGTAAGTCAAGTAAAGAGTACATTTCTATTTGGACAATGTCACCCCATACCTCACTCTCTACCAGTTTCTTAATGTCTTGCTCCTCAAGAACACCAGAGTTGTAATCTCTATGTTGTAAACACCACACTGTAATCTCAGTGCTTGGGACGTGGAGCCAAAAAGTGAGTTCAAATCCAGCCTGAGCTACCTAGCAAGATCTTATCTCAAAACAATGAAACAACATGTCACACTCTCAATTTCCACCAGGCTTCTAATCGTTACTGTAGTCTCAGCTTTCCAGTGAATTCTGTGGCAGGTGATAGTGGTTATCACTAGAATTTCTCAAATCCTCCTATGTCACATGTATATAAAGGCTTCCATTTGGTTAGGTGCAAAGTGGGAAATATTTTGAATAATTTAAGCACCCAGGCCCTGAGTTCAAGCCCATGACCAAAAAAAAAAAAAAATTAGAATTTAGTGTATTCTGCCAGTATGCTTTTAAAATCTATATGTTCTGCCTAACTTTCCTTTTTTAGAAACTGCAAGGCAAAGGAAATTGTGTAACTAGCAAGGTCAGGGAAGTGACTGCAAAATATGAGTAAATGGAAGCAGGAAGCAGAAAGAAATGTCAGTAGGCTATTTGGGTTAATTTTCTGCTTCTGAAAGCTCCAGAACAAAATGTCAGAAAGGGAAAGGGTACAGGAGCTAGCGAGGGATGGAGATAGGAAGAGCGTCAGGCAGGGCATATGATTTTTTTCTGAGATCTTTAGACATAGAGATGAACCATAGGTATTGAACCACAGATCTTAGACACCTGATGCGCTGGGATTATAGGCATGAGCTACTGTTGTCTAACTACTTAATTCTTTTTTTTTTTTTTTTTTGGTCATGGGTCTTGAACTCTGGGCCTGGGTGCTGTCCCTCAGCAATTCAGCTCAAGGCAAGCGCTCTACCACTTGAGCCACAGATTGTCACTTCCAGTTTTCTGGTGGTTAATTGTAGATAAGAGTCTCATGGATTTTCCTGCTTGGGCTGGCTTTTGAACTGCTATCCTCAGATCTCAGCCTCCTGAGTAGCTAGGGTTATAGGCATGAGCCACCAGCACCAGGCTACTTAATTTTTCTTTCTTTTTTTAAAAATATTTTTATTGTAAAGCTACTGTACAGAGGGGTTACAGTTACATGAGTAAGGTAATGAGTACATTTCCTATTAGGCATTGTTTCCCCCTCCTTTGTTTGTTTGGTTTTTTTAATGATTTTTTTTAATTGTAAAGATACTATACAGAGGGTTACAGTTACATGAGTGAGGTAATGAGTACATTTCCTCTTGAACATTGTTACCCCCTCCATTGTTTTCCCCCTTCCATCCCCTCCCTCCCTTCCTTCCCCGAGGTTCTTTTTTTTTTTTTTTTTTTGATTGTGATTAAGTGATTACATAATTTCCGGAAATTCACAGTATTGTGGAATAATGATGCTCATTTAAAGTCACAAGTTCATTCTAACTTTCCTGGAGCAAATTGTCTATCACAATCTGTAATATACAACGGTGCTCACATGTTATATACCATATATGTGATCAGCAGCATGGGGATATTTAGTAGTGGTTCAACCAGATGAGTGGGAGTTCTTTGTTTCTTAAGTCCTGTTAGTTTTGTCATATCACCTAACATTTTGGATTTAGCATCCACTTATCAGGGAGACCATGTACCATTTGTCTCTTCATTCTTGGCTTACCTCGCTCAACATGATTCCTTCTAGCTCCATCCATTTCCCTGCAAATGCCATTATTTTGTCATTTCTAATGGCTGCATAATATTCCATTGTGTATAGATACCACAATTTTTGGATCCATTCATCTGTGGTGGGGCATCTAGGTTGTTTCCATATCCTAGCTATTGCGAACAGTGCTGCAATAAACATGGAGGTGCACGTGTCCTTGTATATTGGTTCCTGTTGTTCAGGGTAGATGCCTAGAAGTGGTATGACTGGGTCGTAAGGGAGGTCAATCTTTAGCTTTCTAAGGACCCTCCAGACTGCTTTCCAAAGTGGTTGTATAAGTGTACATTCCCACCAGCAGTGTAATAGGGTTCCTCTTTCTCCACATCCCCTCCAGCATTTGTCGTTGGCTGATTTGTGGATGTGGGACATTCTGACTGGGGTAAGCTGGTATCTCAGGGTTGTCTTTATTTGCATTTCCTTCACCACCAGGGATGATGAACATTTCCTCATGTGTTTCTTTGCCATTTTTATTTCTTCATTTGAGAAGTCCCTCTTTAGTTCCCTTGCCCATTTAATAATTGGTTTGTTAGGTTTGGGAGGGATTAGTTTCTTGAGTTCCCTGTATATACAGGATGTTAACCCCTTGTCTGATATATTGCTGGTAAATATTTTTTCCCAATTAGTTGGTTGTCTTTCTAGCTTGGTTGTGATAGCTTTATCTGTGCAGAAGCTTTTTATTTTAAGGTAGTCCCATTTGTCGAGTCTCTCTCCAACTTGTTGTGACCCTGGGACTCTATTCAGGAAGTTCCTTCCTGTGCCTATTAGTTCAAGTGTCTCTCCTACTCTGTCCTGCAGTATTTTCAGAGATTCAGGTTTAATGTTAAGGTCTTTAATCCATTTTGAGTTGATGTTGGTGCATGGTAATAGGCTGGGGTCCACTTTTAGTTTTCTGCATGTGGCTGCCCAGTTTTCCCAGCACCAGCGGTTGAAGAGGCTGTGTTTCTTTCATTGTATGTCTTTGGCTCCTTTGTCGAATATCAGCTGGCTGTAGGCCTGTGGATTTATTTCTGGATCTTCTATTCTGTTCCATTGGTCTTCGGGTCTGTTTTTGTGCCAGTACCATGCTGTCTTTGTTATTATAGCTCTGTAGTAGAGTTTGAAGTTCGGCATGGATAGCCCTCCCATATTGTCTTTATCCCCTAGAATTGTTTTGGCTATTCTAGCTCTTTCGTTGTTCCATATGAATTTTTGGACTGTTTTCTGTATTTCAGTGATGTACGTCATTGGGATTTTAATAGGAATTGCATTGAATTTGTATATTAGTTTTGGAAGTATTACCATCTTTACTATATTAAGTCGGCCTATCCAGGAGCATGGGAGGTCTTTCCATTTCCTAGTGTCTTCTGCAATTTCTTTCTTTAACTTTTTATAGTTCTCATTAAATAGTTCTTTTACATCTTTGGTTAGGTTAATTCCTAAATATTTTATTTTTTGGGAGGTTATTGTGAATGGGGTTGCTCCCTTTATTTCCCTCTCTTCCTGTACATTATCAGTGTATAGGAAGGCAACTGATTTTTGTGGGTTTATTTTGTATCCTGCTATTTTGCCGAAGTGATTTATGATTTTTAAGAGTTTGGGGATGGAGTTTTTGGGATCGTGGCCCCCTCCTTTGTTTTTTCCCTATTATCCTTTCCCTCCCCACCTTCCCTACTCCTCCCTCTCCCCCAAGTTGTAAAGTTTGTTTTCAACATAGTGTCTTGTACATCTCATTGTTACAATGGGTCAACCTGTATCCTTATTTAAACATTTTGTTATTTCCCTTTTCCTCCCCAAATTAGAAAAATGTATATACAAGATGCAGGGCACTGGAATCAAATACAGTGACAACAGGGGTTTTACCATAGGGGGGGAAAACACACAAAAGAAACCAAAAAAATCATATAGTACATTAAAAACAACAGCAACAAACAAGACCATACTAAAAGCTACCAGCACAACTGTTTATGGCAGCATTATTCATCATAGCTAAGATATGGAACCAACCCAGATGCCCCTCAATAGATGAATGGATCAAGAAAATGTGATAACACACACACACACACACACACAGACACACACACACACAGACACACACACACACACACACACACACACACACACACACACACACACACCACAATGGAATTCTATGCCTCTATCAGAAAGAATGACATTGCCCCATTTGTTAGGAAATGGAAAGACCTGGAAAAAATTCTATTAAGTGAAGTAACCAGACACAAAGAAACATAGGTCCCATGGTTTCCCTTATTTGCAATAACTAGTATACATCTAGGATAATCTTACCAGAATGACCATATGAGATGATGCTAAGTGAAATGAACCCCAAGATAGGGATACTTAATTTTTCTTTTTGCCTGTTTGTCTCCTTTTTTCTTCTTCTTTTGCCAGTATTGGGGCTTGAATTCAGGGCCTGGGCGCTGTCCTTGATCTTCTCTGGCTCAAGGCTAGTGCTATACCACTGGAGCCACAGCACCACTTCTGGCCTTTTCTAAGTAGTTTATTGGAGATAAGAGTCTCATACCTGTAATCGTAGCTACTTAGGAGGCTGAGATCTGAGGATTGAGGTTCAAAGTTAGCCTGGACAGAAATGGCCAAAAGACTCTTATCTCCAAAAAACTACTCAGAAAGCTGGAAGTGGTTCTGTGGCTCAAGTGGTAGAGCACTAGCCTTGAGTGTAAAGAGGCTCAGGGACAGCATCCAGGCCTGAGTTCAAGCCCTGGAACTGGTAGAGGGGGATGGGAGAAGGAGGAAGAAAGGGGGGGGAGGAAGGAGAGGGAGAGAGGGAGAGAGAGAGAGAGAGAGAGAGAGAGAGAGAGAGAGAGAGAGAGAGAGAGAGCCTGAGACTGACTCATGGACTTTCCTGCCCAGGCTAGCTTTGAACCACAATCCTCTTGAGTAGCTAAAATTACAAGGAATGAGCCACTAGTACCTGGCTTCCTTTAGCTTTTTCTTTTTTTTTGGTTGGTCATGGGGCTTGAACTCTGGGCTTGGGCGCTGGCCCTCAGCTCTTCAGCTCAAGGCGAGCACTCTACCACTTGAGCTACAGCGCCACTTCCGGTTTTCTGGTGGTTTATTGGAGATAGGAGTCTCACGGTCTCTCTCTTGCCCAGGGCTGGCTTTGAACCGAGATCCTCAGATCTCAGCCTCCTGAGTAGCTAGGATTACAGGCGTGAGCCACCAGCGCCTGGCTCCTTTAGCTTTTTCTATTTAAGACTGACACTCTGCCACTTGAGCCACAGCTCCACTGCCAGCATTTTTAGTGGTTAGTTGGAGATAATCATTTCATGGACTTCTCTGTTCCTGCCCTGGGTGGCTTCCAACTACAACCCTTAGATCTCAGCCTCCTGACTAGCTAGGATTACCAGTCTCAGACTGCCTTCTTTGTTAGTGGCTCCAGAGGTCAAGCCCAGAATCTTGTTTTTCTCAGGCAGATTACTTATCTACCACTTAGCTACAACCAAACCTTTACCTCTATTTATTTATTTATTTGTTTATTTATGTGCTTATTGGTATTCTGGGACATGAACACAGGATCTGTGTTTGCTAGTCCTCTGCTCTGCCACTTGAATCATATTTCCCCAATTTTTTTTTGCCAGTGCTACTTGGATCATGGTCTTTCTATCTACCACCTTCTTCAAAATTAAGCCACTACGGGGGCTGGGAAGGTGGCTCAGTGGTAGAGCGCTTGCCTTGCATGCTCGAGGCCCTGGGTTTGATTCCTCAGCACCACATAAGCAAAAAGAAAAAAGCCGGAAGTGGTGCTGTGGCTCAAGTGGTAGAGCGCTAGCCTTGAGCTGAAGAGCTGAGGGACAGCACCCAGCCCAGAGTTCAGGCCCCACGACCAGACCCAAAAAAAAAAAAAATTAAGCCACTATGCTTAGTATATTTGTTGAGATGGGGTCTGGTAACTCTTTATTGGGTTGTCTTCAAACCACAATTCTCCCCATCCTTGTCTCCTTTGTATCTGGGATTATAGGCATGTACTATCATTCCTGACTTCACAGTTTCTTGTTTTTGAGCTGGGGTCTGACTATGTAACTCAGTCAGGCTGGCCTCAAATTCAGAATCCTCTTACTTTTACTTCTTTTTTATTTTATTTTTATTTATCTATTTATTTTAATTTTGGTTGGTCATGGGGTCTTAACTCTGGGGCTGGGCGCTGTTCCTCAGCTCTTCAGCTCAAGATTAGCACTCTAGCATTTGAGCCACAGTGCCACTTCCAGCTTTTTCTGTTTATGAGGTGCTGAGGAATCAAATCCAGGGCCTCATGCATGGGAGGCAAGCACTCTACCACTGAGCCACCTTCCCAGCCCCTACTTTCACTTACTGAGTTCTGAGATTATAAACATGTATCACTATGCCTGGCCTTTCGCCTCTTTCTTATAAGGACCCTCAAATTATAACCACATAATCAAGGATCTCCTCATCCCAAGATTCTTAATTAATTGCAGCTACAAACTCATTTTTTTTTTTTGTGCCAGTCCTGGAGATTGAACTCAGGGCCTGGGCATTGTCCCTGAGCTTCTTTTTTTTTGGTTGGTTGTGGGGCACTAACCTAGGCACTAACCCTCAGCTCTTCAGCTCAAGGTGAATGCTCTATCATTTGAACTACAGTGCCACTTCTGGTTTTCTGAGTGGTTTATTGGAAAGAAGAGTCTCATGGACTTTCCTTGCCTGGCTGGCTCTGAACAGTGATCCTCAGATCTCAGCCTCCTGAGTAGCTAGGATTACAGACATTGAATAGGCCTTTAAAAAAATTTTCTAGGGGAAGATATGCAGTTTCCAGTAATACGCAGCAGGGTTGATTATTAGTCTTGCAACCTTTTGCAAAGGGTAGCCAGCATCTTGACCCTGTGAATCTAAGATATATATTATATATCTATATATAATACAATAATTATATTATTTATTACTATAATATATAGTATATATTGTGTTTATTATATATTATACTATATAATATACACACAGTAAAAACAAACATGTAGATGTGCCAGTAGTCTTAGAACTTTGAAGTCTGAAGTAGGAGGAGAAGAGTTCATGTAGGCCTAGGTGGCTTAGGCCTATATAGAGATACATAGAAAAACCCTGTCTCAAAAAGCACATTGATCTCATATCTTGTTTTTGTTATGGCCTTTTTTTTTTTTTTTTGTGGGTCATGGAGCTTGAACTCTGGGCCTGGGTGCTGTCCCTCAGTTCTTCAGCTCAAGGCAAGTGCCCTACCACTTGAGCCACAGTGCTGCTGTGGTTTTTCTAGTGGCTAATTGGAGATCAGAGTCTCATGGACTTTCCTGTTCAGGCTGGCTTTGAACTGTGATCCTCAGATCTCAGCCACCTGAGTAGCTAGGATTACAGGTGTGAGCCACCGGCACCTGGCTATGTTATGGCCAATTTTCCCCCCATACTTTTCTGGCTATCATCACTCACTCTCAGTGTGAGATTTCACAAAGCCTAGGACTGGGAAGTGTAGCAGGTCACTACCTAAGCCTAGTGTACATTTAATCAGGAAAGAAGTATGAAAAAAATTTGAACCAGGCACTGGTACCTCATGCCCATAATTCTAGATACTCAAGAGGGCAACAGATTTGTTTGAAGCCAGTTCAGGCAGAAAAGTCCATGAGACTTCATCTCCATTTAACTAGCAAAAAGTTGGACTAGCACTATGGCTAATGTGGTTGGGTGCTAGCCTAGCAAGTGCACTAAGAAAGCTTGAGGGTCTAAGTTCAAGTCTTGTTATCACTAAAATAGTATTTTTAATGTTTCTGAGAAAGAATTTAACTTAGGCTGGAAAGATTTTTTTTAATCCATTAGGTGACTTCAATAACACAGGACTATGTACCATTGTCCTGAGCCAAATCTAGATGAGTCAATCCTAACTGACCACAAAACAATCCATCTTAGGGTAGCCTTCTAGATAGTAATGATTGCTAATATAAACACTGAGATCTTTATTTATTTTTGTGCCAATACTGGGGTTTGAACTTGCTTATCTTTTTCCCTCAACTCATGCTATACTCTACCACTTGAGCTACAGTTCCACTTCTGGCTTTTGGGTGGTTAACTGAAGATAAGAATCTCATGAACTCCCTTCACTACAATAACTAGTATATGTCTAGGACAAGCAGAAGAGGTCAAAAGCTATGTACATATGACCATATAAGGTGATGCTAAGCGAAATGAACCCCAAGATAGGGACACAAGAGATTTTATCTTTCTTGCTGTTCTTTTTAATGTTCTTATAATGTACTATGTGATTTTTTTGTTTCTTTGTATGTTCTTCCCCCATGGTATAACCACTGTTTTCACTGTATTTGATTCTGGTGTCCTGCATCTTGAACACATTTTTTTTTTAATTTGGGGAGGGAAAGGGAAATAACAAAATGCTGAAATAAGGATACAGGATGACCCATTGTAACAACAAGATGTACAAGACACTGTGTTGAAAATGAACTTTACAACTTTGGGAGAGGAGGGAGGAGTTGGGGAATTGGGGAGTTGGGGAGGGAAGGATAGTAGGGGAAAAACAAAGGAGGGGTAACAATGCTCAATAGGAAATGTTCTCATTACCTTGCTCATGTAATTGTAACCCCTCTGTACAGTATCTTTACAATAAAAAAAATATATTTTAAAAAAAGAAAAGAATCTCACAAACTTTCCTGCCTGGGTTGACTTTAAACTGGAATCCTCAGAGCTCAGTCTCCTAAGTAGTATGATTATAGGCGTGAACCACAGGCATCCAACTGAACTGTCTTTTCTTTGACATATGAGAGATATGTTATAGTGATGTTCACCACAGAATGGAGATGAGTGTCTTTAAATTACTTTAAGCTGTTAAAATGAAAAAAAATGCTTAACTCTGCAAACCCATTTTGGAAATGTAAACTTAGGGCAGCCAGCCAGCAAGTTCCTGAAAGGCAGCAGGATGTGGGCTCAGCTTTCTGACGCTCACATATTGTCAGACTCATCACATTCCCTCACCCACTAGAGGAAGCAGAAGGCGTGGGCAGCACTTGAAATCTTGGAGTTCTGCAATGCTAGGATGCACTCACAGCATTTGGGAAACCCAAAAGCATATTCCCCTGTTCACAGAAACTCTAAGCTACATTCTGATTTAAAAATGTAGAAATGAAGCAGGTGTGCTAGTGGCTCATGAATGTAATCATAGCTACTCAAGAGGCTGAGATCTGAAGATTTCGGTTCAAAGCCAGCCTGGACAAGAAAATCTATGAGACTTATCTCCAATTAACAGCGGCTCAAGCCTATAATCCTATCTATTAGGAGGCTGAGATTTGAAGATTATAGTTCAAAGCCAATCTCAGACAGACCAGTCTATAAGCTCTTATCTCTAACCACCAAAGTGGAGCTGTGGCTCAAGTGGTAGAGTATAAAAGTTGAGCAAAAAAGCTAAGAGACAAGCTGGGTGCCGATGGCTCAGGCCTGTAATCCTAGCTACTCAGGAGGCTGAGATCTGAGGATCTGGTTCAAAGCTAACATTTGGTAATAGTATCAGAAAAAAATTACTTGGTCCAACTTTAATTATTTGCCCTTCCAGAGATTTTTGTTATCATAGTTAATTTTAAATAAATTGAATATGTAGTTGCTTTTGAGAACTAGACTTTTTCCAGTGTTTTTGTTGTTGTTGTTTGTTTTTTGGGTCCGGTCATGGGGCCTGAACTCTGGGTCTAGGCACTGTCCCTCAGCTCTTCAGCTCAAGGCTAGCGCTCTACCATTTGAGCCACAGAGCCACTTTCGGCTTTTTTTTTCTGCTTATGTGGTGCTGAGGAATCAAACCCAGGATCTCATGCATGCAAGGCAAGCGCTCTACCACTGAGCCACCTTGCCAGCCCCATTTTTTCCAGTTTCATTTATGGTCTTCAGTTTTGTCTGTGATGAACCATCTTTAGCTCCTTGGAAACTTTCAGATGCAAATATGTTATTAGCTGAGCAGGTTTGGTGTTTTGTTTTGTTTTTGTTTTTGTATGTCATGGGGCTTGAACTCAGGGCCTGGGTGCTGTCCCTGAAATTTTGTGCTTAAGGCTAGTACTCTACCACTTTGAGCCACTCCTCAAACTTCCAGTTTTTTGGTGGTTAATGGAGATAAGAGTCTCAAGGCATGGCTTTGAACCATGATCCTCAGAGCTCAGTGTCCTGAGTAGCTAGGATCACAGGTGTGTGCCACCAGTGCCCAGCTGGTTTTAAAGCATTGTTTCTCTCTGTCTCTGTCTCTGTCTCTGTCTCTGTCTCTGTCTCTGTCTCTGTCTCTGTCTCTGTCTCTGTCTCTGTCTCTGTCTCTGTCTCTGTCTCTGTCTCTCTCTCTCTCTCTCTCTCTCTCTCTCTCTCTCTCCCCTTCCTCCCATAGCTTAATAGTTTCTCTAATTGTTTCTGAATTTTTCACATTTGTGTTCTGAGCTTTAAAGATGAGTATTGTTTAGAAAATCAAGGTCTGAAGTCATAGGTTCTTTTGGGGATAACTACCCAAGGTGGATGAAAACCATTTTGGAAAATTCACAAAACTGAAGGATAAGCATAGTTGACCTCCATAGCAGGTACTCTGGCAGGCTGCAGAATCTTCTCACACACATAACATCAGCCCAACAATGGCAGCTCCAGCCCAAATGCTACCCTCCTGGATTTGTTATCATGCCTGTATTTGCAAGGCACTATGGGAAGTCTCTCTCTCTCTCTCTCTCTCTCTCTCTCTCTCTCTCTCTCTCTCATACACACACACACACACACACACACACACACACACACACACACACACACACACACACACACACACATGCATATATACCTTTGATGCTGGTCCTGAGCCCTGAGAGCACTGTCCCTAATCCATTCTGTTCCAGGCTAGCACTCTACTACTTGAGCCACAGTTCCATTTCCAGCTTTTTTGGTAGTTAATTGGAGATAAGAGTCATAGACTTTCCAGCCTGGGCTAGCTTTGAACCGTGATCCTCAAACCTCAGCTTTCCAAGTAGCTTGGATTATAGCGCTCAGCATGAAAAATCTCATTTTTACAGTATTGCTGCTAAATAAACTCATACTAGTCATTTGAATACAACTTAGAGGAGATGATATGTTCATACCAGGTGTAAGGTTAATTAAGATCTCTTTAGAATCCATCAACTATGGCATATAAAAAATTTGGAGCTGGCCGGGCGCTGGTGGCTCACGCCTGTAATCCTAGCTACTCAGGAGGCTGAGATCTGAGGATCACGGTTCAAAGCCAGCCCGGGCAGGAGACCGTGAGACTCCTATCTCCAATAAAACCACCAGAAAACCGGAAGTGGCGCTGTAGCTCAAGTGGTAGAGCGCTCGCCTTGAGCTGAAGAGCTAAGGGACAACGCCCAGGCCCAGAGTTCAAGCCCCACGACCGACAAAAAAAAAAAAAAAAAAAAAAAAAAAAAAAAAAAAAATTTGGAGCTGAGCATGGCAGTATTCACGTGTAATACCAATATTTGGAAAGCAAAGCAGGGGGATCACAAGTTTGAGGACAGCCTGAGCTACATAGCAAGATGCTATCTTAAAAAAAAAATCAAGTGCAGTGATTCACACTTGTAATCAGCTGCTTGGAAGGCACAGATCAGAAAGATAACAGTTTAAGTCTAGCCTAGATAACAAGTTAGTAAAAACCCATCACAATAAATAAGCCTGGCATGATGATTCACTCATGTACAATTTGAGCTATGTGGTAAGTGAAGGTAGGAAGACTGCAGTCCAGACTAGTCCCCATGTGAAATGCAATTCTTTAGTGAAAAATAGCATAAAAAGCTGGGGGCATGGCTCAATGGTATAGCACCTACCTGCCTAGTAAGCATGAGGCTCTAAAGTCAACCAAGTACTGACCAAAATGAAAAAGAATTAAATGATATAATATGTCTGTGCTACTTAGTACAGTGCCTAAGATATAAATCTGTCTGCTAATCTACAGAAATTTAGGTATCACTATAAAGAGGTCATGGAATTATATAGTCTAGTATTATTCACTGCAATAAAACTAATGCTAAATGACCATCAATTTTTGTACCTTGTGTGTGTGCATGCGCTGGTTCTGAAGCTTGAACTCAAGTCCTCAAGTTCTTGCTCTGCTTTCTTGCTCACTGCTGGCACTCTATCATCTGAGTCACACTTCCAGCCAGGCTTTTTGCTAGTTAATTGGAGATAGAATTGTGTAGATTTTCCTGCTAAAGGCTAACCTCAAACCTCCATCATCCTTTTTCTCCTCCTCTTCCTCCTCATATGGTTACAGGCATGAGCCGCCAGAGCCAAGGTTTCCACCCCTCACCCCCCCACCCCCTGACTTTGGTCAGGGCCTGGGCACTGTCCCTCAGCTCTTCAGCTCAAGGCTAATGCTCTGCCACTTTAGCTATAGCGCCACTTCTGATTTTCTGGTGGGTAATTGGAGATGAGTCTCATGGACTTTCCTGTCTGGGCTGGCTTTGAACAGCAATCCTCAGATCTCAGCCTCCTGAGTAGCTAGGATTACATGTGTGAGCCACCAGCACCTAGCCAGGACCAAGTTTTTTTTAATACATTTTAAATGGGTTTCATTGTAATATCATTCATGTATACAAGTGAACTTTGGTCATATTCCTATGACCTTTTTTGTCCCTCCTCCTGCCTCCCCGTAGTTCACTCTCCCTTCCCAAATAATTGAATATTAGCTGTGGTTGTGTGCGTTTTAGGAAAACAAAGCAAATGAGAAATGTTGAATATATTTAATTTCATAAGCTGAATATTAAATTTCAATATTGAGCTTTTATACTAAAATTAGAAAATACACTGAAATTTAAATAGTAAACAAGTTATATTGTTTTAAATATACATTTTTTGCTTAATATGTACTGTTTTATATAGATAACTGAGATAATTTTGCATCTATCATTTTTGCCAGCCACAGAATGTTATGCATTTTCAGTTGGCAAAAATCCTAAACTAATTAAACTAAGCTGCCTTATGCCTGTCAGCAATCAAGTTGTGCATGTTTGAGGACCTGAGATAAAGCCCTATACTTCTGGACTGGGAAGGTGGCTCAGTGGTAGAGCGCTTGCCTTGCATGCCTGAGGCCCTGGGTTCGATTCCTCAGCACCACATAAGAAAAAAACTGGAAGTGGCGCTGTGGCTCAAGTGGTAGAGCGCTAGCCTTGAGCTGAAGAGCTGAGGGACAGCACCCAGGCCCAGAGTTCAGGCCCCACGACCAGACCCCCCCCCCAAAAAAAGCCCTATACTTCCAAAATTAAAAAGAGAAAGAAAGGGAAAGAAAGGGAAAAAAAAGAAGGAAAGGGAGGGAGGGAAGGAGGGAGAGAAGGAAAGATAAAACTAGGCATAGTAGTACATGCCTGTAATCCCATCATAACGTAGAAGGTAAGAGGATGAAGAATTTAAATTAGCCAAATGGAGAAAAATCCCTCTATAATTTCCGGCTTTAGCCATAAATGACTCAATTTTGGTTGTGCCCTAAAGGTTGTGTGTGGTGATATATACCTCTAATCCTAGGTCATGGCTGGTCCACTACCACTTCAGCTACAATGTCAGACTGGCTTTTTGCTGGTTAATTGGAAATGGAGTCTCTTGGACTTGTCTGCTCAATCCTCTGGATCCTCCAGAGTAGCTACAATTAGAGGCAAAGCCACTGGCTCCCAACAGAAAACGGTTTCTTTTACTTTAAAGAAACAATTATGTGAAGCCCAGCAATTCCTTCCTGCAGGAGTCCCCTTTTACACACTTTGTGTATCTGTCCACTGTCCACTCTGCCTTGCTCTAGTCTTCAGGGTCACTGACCTGTGTAACAAATTCAATGTCAGTTTCCAATTGGATTCAATCATGAAAACTCACAGAGGTCAGAGAGAGGGCATTTACAATGGTGGTATTATTATTACTAATGTGTATCAGTTATTCAAGGTGGTTTCGTTGTGGTTTCTCCACACATGCATATAATGTATTACAGCCAACCCCATCAATTTCCTCCGTTACATTCTACCTCCCTAAAAAAAGATGCAACTAGCCAGGTGCTGGTGTCTTATGCTCGTAATCCTAGTTACTCAGGAGGCTGAGATGTGAGGATTGTAGTTCAAAGCCAGCCCAGGCAGGAAAGTCCATGAGACTCTTATCTCTAGAAGTGGAGCTGTGGCTCAAGTGGTAGAGCACTAGCCTTGAGCTGAAGAGCTCAGGGCCAGCGCCCAGGCCCAGAGTGAACCCCATGACAGACAAAAAAAAAAAAGCAGCTACACTACATGAGCATATTCATCCTCATTCATCCTCTCTGATTACCCTCCCCCTCCCACTAATGCCAATCCCTCCAACACAGCCTGTTTCACTTGTGTGCTATTCATTTTTTTAGTATGTATTAATTGCAGAAAGGGGTTTCTGGCTTTTTCTCTGAGGATGTCATTATTATTGTCCAACCTCATCCTTCAAAGGTCACCTTTGGCTGGCTGAGTCCCTTGACTGACGGGGAAGGCTCTGGTGATGGCTCCCTAGAGAGACGCTAAGCCCAACCTTTACCCCTCTACAACAAGGGTGGGAAATGCATGGTACTGCTCTCCCCTGTGGTTCCCCAACACTGCACACACTGGGTAAATAGTGTCTTTATTAGTCCTCCCTGAGTTACCTTTTTGAGATTGCCATCTGTTTCCTCCCGGGACTTTGACAGCTACATCCCCATAAAAGCAAGTTAGCAAGCTATCATTGTCCATAAACATCCAATTATAAATTAGTTTATGAAACTGCTTTTCAATATATAATCTGAGCTATTTGGGAAGCAAAGATTGAAAAGATGAGGCTCAACCCCTCCCCAGCAAAAAGTTCTCAAGACCCCATCTCAACCAAGAAAATCTAGGCATGGTGGCACAAGCCTATGGTCTCAATTATGTGAGAGGTGTGAATAGAAGGCTGGAGGTCTTGGATAGCTAGGGCATAAATGCAAAAACATATTTTCAAGATATCAAAAGCAGCCAGATGCCAGTGGCGCACACCTAAAATCATAGGTAGTCATGAGACTGAGATCTGAGAATTGGGGCTCAAAGCCAGTCTGGACAGACAAATCTAAGAAATTAACTTCCAATTAACCAGCAAAAAGCCATAAGAGGATGCATGGCTCACATGACAGAGTGCCAACTATGAGTGAAAAAGCCGAGCATGTGAGGCCTGAAGTTCAAGCTCCAGTACTGACAATAACTTTTTTTTTAATAACAAATTTTTTAAACATTAAAAATTAAACATACATTTAAAAATAGCAAAGCCGGGTGCTGGTGGCTCACGCCTGTAATCCTAGCTACTCAGGAGGCTGAGATCTGAGGATCTCGGTTCAAAGCCAGCCCGGGCAGAAGAGACCATGAGACTCCTATCTCCAATAAACCACCAGAAAACCAGAAGTGGTGCTGTAGCTCAAGTGGTAGAGCGCTCGCCTTGAGCTGAAGAGCTGAGGGACAGTGCCCAGGCCCAGAGTTCAAGCCCCATGACCGACAAAAAAATAAATAAAAAAATAAAAAATAAAAATAGCAAAAAGGGCTAGAAGCATGGCTCAACTGATAGAGGACTTTATGCCTAGGAAGCACATGGTCGTGAGTTCAAACCTCAGTACTATCAAAATAAAAAAAAACAATAAAGGAATATATTGAGTATGGTGTTATATGCCTGTAATTACTGCATTCTGGAGGAGGTGGAGGTAGGCAAATGATAAATTCAAGGCCAGCCTGGACAACATAGCAAGATCAGAACTCAGTATATATAATAAAATATTAAAATAAAATGTTAGCTGAAAGTCCATGGGAGGTAATCTTACTCAAGAGCCTGAGATCTGAGGATAGAGATTTGAAGCCAACCTGGACAGAAAAGTTGGTCAGACTCTATATCAAATTACCCAGAAAAAATCTGGGCTGGATGCATATGACTCAAATGGTAGAGTGTGAGGCCTTTAATTCAAGTCCCAGCACTAGCATGCATAAGATAAAATAAAATAAATGATCTCAGACACACTTTTGATCCAGGAACCAAAAGATAATTTCCTCCTATACAGGCTATGCCTTCAGAAGAAGGCCACTTGAGGCCTGGGAATGTGGCTTAGAGTGCTTGTTTAGCACATGAAGCCCTGGGTTCGATTTCTCAGTACCATATAAACAGAAAAAGGTGGAAGAGGAGGAGGAGAGAGGAGGAGGTGGAGAGAGGAGGAGGTGGAGAGAGGAGGAGGAGGAGGAGGAGAGAGGAGGAGGAGGAGAAAGAGGAGGAAGAGAGAGGAAGAGGAGGAGGAGAGAGGAAGAGGAAGAAGAGGAGGAAGAGGAGGAGGAGAAGGAGGAGGAGGCCACTCAACAGAGCAATTGCATGAGAAAGGCTTGTGATACTAGTGTTACATATAATGGGAAGGTGGCTCAGTGGTAGAGTACTTCCCTTGCATGCATGAGGCCCTGGGTTCGATTCCTCAGCACCACATAAGCAGAAAAAGCCAGAAGTGGTGCTATGGCTCAAGTGCTAGAGCACTAGCCTTGAGCTGAAGAGGTGAGGGACAGTGCCCAGGTCCAGAGTTCAGGTCCTATGACTGGCCAAAAAAAAAAAAGAACTTATGGTAGGGCGACGGTGGCACATGCCTGTAATCCTAGCTACTCAGGAGGTTGAGATCTGAGGATCATGGTTCAAAGCCAACCCCGGGCAGTAAAGTCCGTGAGACTCATCTCCAATAAACCACTAGAAAACCGGAAATGATGTTGTGGCTGAAGAGCTCAGGGACAGCGCCCAAGCCTAGAGTTCAAGCCTCACGACCACCACCACCAACAACAAATCCGGAAGCCTTCAAAGCTGTTACCTACATCTCTAGAAGATAGCCAGTAGAGGGCACTCTAAGCCATATATTACAGGAAATCATGGATTCCTCCAGAAGTCAGGAATCCTCCTCACTCTTCTCCAGCAGGATGCTTTCACCTTATTATAAGATTGTTTACAACAAAATGATGATAAAAATGATAAAAATGGAAGCTTATGAACTTCCAAATAGACATATTAATTAATATTATACAAATAATTTAGAAATAATTCTAAAGCTGGAAATTGAAGGTTCACCCTTGGCTTCCTAGCTACTCTGAAGACTGAGATCTGAGAATCTTGGTTTGAAGCCAGCCTGGACAGAAAAGTCTGTGAGACTCTTATCTCCAATTAGCCAGGAAAAGGTCAGAAGTGGAGATGTATCTCAAGTAATAGAGGACTAGCCCTGAGCCAAAAAGCTAAGCAAAGCCCAGCACTGGTGGCTCATGGCTGAGATCTGAGGATTGCAGTTCAAAGCCAGCTCAGGCAAGTAAGTCTGTGAGATCCTTTTTTTTTTTGGTCCGCCGTGGGGCTTGAACTCTGGGCCTGGGTGCTGTCCCTCAGCTCTTCAGCTCAAGGCGAGCGCTCTACCACTTCTACCACTTGAGCTACAGCGCCACTTCCGGTTTTCTGGTGGTTTATTGGAGATAGGAGTCTCAAGGTCTCTCCTGCCCAGGCTGGCTTTGAACCTCGATCCTCAGATCTCAGCCTCCTGAGTAGCTAGGATTACAGGCGTGAGCCACTAGCGCCCAGCTGTCTGTGAGATTCTTATCTCCAATTAATCACCAGAAAACCAGAAGTGGCCCTGAGGCTCAAAATGGCAGAGCACTAGCCTTGAGCAACAAAGAACTCCAAGTTCAAGCCCCATGTCCGACAAAAGAAAAAGAAAGAAAGAAAAAAAAAAAAGCAAGAGTACCTGAATTCATGCCCCAATAAAAGGCACAAGATAAATTAAAGCTGGGCACCAGTGGCCTATCCCTGTAATCCTAGCTACTAGGAAGCTGAGATCTGAGGATTGTGATTTGAAGCCAGCCAGGCCAGGAAAATCCATGAGACTCTTATATCCAATAAACTATCAAAAAGCCAGAAGTAGAACTGTAGCTCAAGGGGTAGAGTGCTAGCTTGAAGCAAAAGAAACTTAGGGATAGCACCCAAGCCCTGAGTTCAAACCCTGGGACTCAAAAGGAGAGAAAGAAAGAAAGAAAGAAAGAAAGAAAGAAAGAAAGAAAGAAAGAAAGAAAGAAAGAAAGAAAGAAAGAAAGAAAGAAAGAAAGAAAGAAAGAAAGAAAGGAAGGAAGGAAGGAAGGAAAAAAGAAACGAAGGAAGGAAGGAAGGAAGGAAGGAAGGAAGGGAAAGAAAGAAACAAAGGAAGGAAGGAAGGAAGGAAAGAAAAGAGTAGAGCAAGACTGAGGTTATGGATCAGTGATAAGAGTATCTATCTGGTAATCTCAAATGTTTGGGTTGTTTCCCAGAACTGCAAAAATAAATAAGGAGAGAGAGGAAGAAAGAGGAGGAGAAAGGGAAGTAGGAAGGGAAGGGAACAGAAAATGAAAAATCAATTAAGAATTAGTAAAAGAGCTGAGCAGATATCTTGAGGAAAAAAGATAAGCAGCTGAAAAGTAAGTATATAAGATGCTCAGGGACTGGGAAGGTGGCTCAGTGGTAGAGCACTTGCCTTGCATGCATGAGTCCCTGGGTTCAATTCCTCAGCGCCACATAAGCAAAACGAAAAAAGCCGGAAGTGGTGCTGTGGCTCAAGTGGTAGAGCACTAGCCTTGAGCTGAAGAGCGTAAGCTCAGAGTTCAGGCCCCAGGACCGGACCCTCCCCCCAAAAAAGAGATGTTCCACACCAAATGTTATGGGGAAAATGCAAATGAAAACAAAATTTGGGTGTGGTGGTACAGACCTTTATTTCTAGCACTCAGAAGGCTGAGGAAGGAAGATGAAATCAAGACCTGCCGGGGCTATAGAATGAGAGACCCTGTCTCAAAAACTCAAATAATAGCCAGGAATCAGTGGTACATGCCTGTAATCCTAGATACTCAGGAGGCTGAGATCTGAGGATTGAATGAAGTTCAAAGCCAGACCTGGCAGAAAAGTTTATGAAATTCTTTTTTTTAATTTAATTTTATTGTCAAGGTGATGTACAGAGGGGTTACAGTTACGTATGTAAGGTAATGCACCCAGGCCCTGAGTTCAAGCCTCAGGCACTAAAGACAAAAAAAATCAAACAACAAAACTACACTATCTTTTAATGGGACAAAATCTAGGACACTAGCAACATTAAATTTTGGCAAGGATGTAAAGCAGTGGGAAACGATAGTCACTTTGATGGGTGTATGTTTTGCTCAGAATAACCCTCTCTGTTGCTTTCTTTTCAGACCTTCACTTAAAAACGAAATATCATCTTACACATGATCAGCAGTTGTCCTTGCAATTTGCCCAGATGACTTGAAAACTGATGTCTTGACAAAAATGACCAGCCAGGTATTTATAGCAGCTTTATCTGTAATTGCCAAAATGTGGATGAAAGCAAGATGTCCTTCATAGGCAAGTAGATAAATAATAACCTGTGGTGCTGAGCACTGGTGGCTCATGCCTGTAATCCTAGCTACTCAGGAGGCTGAGATCTGAGGATCTCAAAGCCAGCCAGGGCAGAAAAGTCCAGGAGAGTCTTATCTCCAATTAACCACCAGAAAACTGGAAGTGGCATTGTGGCTCAAGTGGTAGACTACTTGGCTTGAGCTGAAGAGCTCAGGGACAGTGCCCAGGCCCAGAGTTCAAGCCGTACAACTGACAAAAAATAAAATAAAATAAATAATAATAATAACCTGTGGTATACTTAGGCAAAAAAAGCACTGAAAAGAAATAAGACATCAAGCCATGAAAATATATAGACGTATAATAGACGTGCCTCATGTACTCATTACAAAGTAAAAGAAGACTGTACAATATTATGAAAAAGACAAAGCTTCAAGACAATAGACAAGACTCACGGTTGTCAGTGAAACCATTCTGTGTTATATTACTTATAATGATAGATACATGTCATTATATATCTCTTGAAACCTGCAGAATGGGGGGCTGAAGGTGTGGTAAAGTTGAGCCATGCCTCCAGCCCCTTCCTTTGTGTATTTTTTTTCATAGGGAGTTGTACTGTGGTTTGAATTCAGGGCCTCTCAGTCTCACCTGGCTTTTTCATTCAATGCTGATTTTTTTTTTTTTTTGGTCCGGTCGTGAGGCCTGAACTCTGGGCCTGGGCATTGTCCCTCAGCTCTTCAGCTCAAGGCTAGTGCTCTACCACTTGAGCCACAGTGCCACTTCTGGCTTTTTTCTTTTTGCTTATGTGGTGCTGAGGAATCGAACCCAGGGCCTCAGGCATGCAAGGCAAGTGCTCTACCACTGAGCCACCTTCCCAGCCCTGATTTTTTTTTTTTTTTTGGTTGGTCGGTCATGGGGCTTGAACTCTGGGCCTGGGCACTGTCTCAGCTCTTCAGCTCAAGGCTAGCACTCTACCACTTGACCCACAGTGCCACTTCTGGTTTTCTGGTAGTTTATTAGAGATAAGAGTTTTACAGGGCTGGGAAGTTGGCTCAGTGGTAGAGCGCTTGCCTTGCATGCATGAGGCCCTGGGTTCGATTCCTCAGCACCACATAAGCAAAAAGCCGGAAGTGGCGCTGTGGCTCAAGTGGTAGAGCACTAGCCTTGAGCTGAAGAGCTGAGGGACAGCACCCAGGCCCAGAGTTCAGGCCCCACGACTGGACCTCCCCCCCCAAAAAATAGAAGTTTTACAGACTTTCCTGCCTGGGCTGGTTTTAAACTGCGATCCTCAGATCTCAGCCTCCTGAGTTCACAGGGGTGAACCACCTGTGGCTGGCTTTACTTCCAGCTTTTTGGTGGTTAATTGGAGTTAAAAGTGTCATGAACTTTTCTGCCTGGGCTAGTGTTGAGCTGTGATCCTCAGATCTCAGCGTCCTGGGTAGCTAAGCTTAGAGGTGTGAGCCACTAGCACTGGCTTTTAATTTTTTTTTATTTGTTTAGGTTTTTTTTGGGGGGGGGGTCCAGTTGTGGGGCCTGACCTCTGGGCCTGGGCACTGTCCCTCATCTCTTCAGCTCAAGACTAATGCTCTACCATTTGATCCACAACACCACTTCTAGCTTTTTTCTTTTTGCTTATGTGGTGCTGAGGAATTGAGCCCAGGGCCTCAGGCATGCAAGGCAAGCGCTCTACCACTGAGCCACCTTCCCAGCCCATAATTTTTTTTTTTTTAAATAAATTGGCGAGGACTGTTTATTGAGGAGCAGTGAGTGGCACAGATATTCCCATGGGATTGGAGGTTGTACCAAGATTTTTTTAAAATCAGTGCCCAGGTCCTGAGTGTAAGCACCAACACAAAATTTTTTTAAAACAACTTTAGAGCATAGTTACCTGCCTCTTCCTCCTCCTCCTTCTTCCTCCTCCTCCTTCCTCCACCTTCTTCCTCCTCCTCTTCCTTCTTTTTTCTGGTCCTGGGGCTTGAACTCAGGACCAAAGCACTGTCCCTGAGCTTCTTTTTACCCAAGGCTAGCACTCTACCACATGAGCCACAGCACCACTTTCGGTTTTTTCTGTATGTGGTACTGAGGAATTGAACCCAGGGCTTCAGCATGCTTGGCAAGCACTCTACCACTAAGCCACATTCCCAGCCCTGCAATATTCTTGTATCAGTATTCCCCAAATACTCTACTCATTCTTAGAATCAGTCACTTGCTTATACAAGGCTCTCAAGAAATAACACCCCTCCAAATTATCTGCATTTCATAATATTCAGCAGTAGCATTCTTTCCTGAATCCACATTTCTTGCTGGAACCCAAATGTGAGTGGCCTTTAATGAACCCTGTAACTAATGACATGCTCCAAGACAGCCTGGCTGCAGAGTGTCGCTGGCTCTTTTGCACCTTTAAAAACAACATGACATGAGCATTCTCCTTGCAACCATCCAGAAATAAATAGAACTTCGTTAGGATTAAATCAATACATGGGGGTGATGGGAAGAAAGTTCACATTTGCTGAAGTCTTGGGCACACACAGCCTCATTTCCTGTCCATTTCCCTGCCCACCTGAGGCTGGGGAAAATGAAAGTGGCTGTGGCTTAAGAACATGCAGCTGGTGAGCGGCTGGAGAAGGAGGTGGAAAGCCAGGTGCCTTTGCCTTCTTTCCAGGGGACCCACACTGATTCACACATGCTCCACCACTTTCCTTGGCATTTTCTGAAACTGTGCTCCACAGTGCTGTAGTGCTTGCTGTTTTACTCATTTTCAGTGATTGCTGAGTTTCTGTGTTGTTCAATGTATCTGTTGCCTTGTGTCCAAAATCACAGCAGTAGAGGTTAACAAAGAACAGTTTTTTTTTTTCAAATTTTTGTTGTGATTAAGTGGTTACATAATTTCCCAAATTTCACAGTATTGTGGGATAGTGATGCTCAGTTAAAGTCACAAACACATTCTAACTTTGCTGGAGCAAATTGTCTATCACGGTCTATTACATGTATGAGTTCTATGAGCTTTGCGACACAGTTATTTCTTCCACATTGAGTGGTATGTACATTTCTTTTGTTTTGCAAAGCATCAGCTGTTCCCTTTTTCCCAATTGTTCCTTCCCTCCCATCAAAGAACAGTTTTAAAATAAAGAATGGAGGACAGAAGAGAGAGGTTACAAGAAATGAAGGCAGACTGGCCTCCCCTCCTCTCCCCTCCCTTCCCCTTTTTTTGCATGTCCTGGGGCTTAAATTCTATTCCAGGGCACTATCTCTGAGCTCTTGTGCTGAAAGCTAGCACTCTACTACTAGAGCTATACAGCTCCACTTCTGGCTTTCTGTGGTTAATTGAAGAATCTCACAGACTTTTCTGGCTGGGCTGACTTTGAACTGTAATCCTCAGCGCTCAGCCTCCTAAGTACCTAGGATAACAGGTAGGAGCCATGGGCACCCAGCTTCAGACTGGCTTTTTGCTCTATGTACTTATGCAACGTGTGTGTGTGTGTGTGTGTGTGTGTGTGTGTGTGTGTGTGTGTGTGTGTGTGTGTACTAGTACTAGGGCTTGAACTCAAGGACTCACAATTTTGCTTATTTTGCTCAAAGCTGGTGCTCCACCACTTGAGCCACACCTCCACTTTTAGCTTTCTGCTGGTTATTGGAGATTAGAGTCTTTCAGATTTGTCTGCTCAGGCTGGCTTTCCAAACTGCAACCCCCCAGACCTCCGCCTCAGCTTGCAGGTGTGAGCCACCAGTACCAGCTAATTTTTTTTTTAATAGAGAAGTTTAAAAAAAGAATTTATTCAATAGAAGAAGGGACAACAAAGAGACATATTACAGTGTATATTCTATTTTTATGTTTATATATCTCTACAGATTTGCAGCAAGTCTAGATGGATAGATGATAGATAGATAGATGATAGATAGTAATTTAAAGAAAGGTCCCTTTATAGAGAAAAAAGGACCAGGCTTTCATTGTGTAGCTATTTGCTGCTTGCCCTCACCCCACACACAGAAGCACAAACAAAAGCCTCTCATTGTTTCTTCTGACTGAACGGTGGTGATGACTAAGTGGCTGAATAAATCACCGAGAGCTACCACACTCCATTCCCAGTCACTTGACACCATGTAGGGAATACTATGTTGGAAATGCACAGCTGTTCTAGTCTCTGCCACCCCCGCTGAGCAAGAAATCAGAAGGATTTAAGGCGTAGGAACATAGTCAGTTCTGCTCTAAATGAAATAAGATGTCTCTACTTTCTTATTTCAGGCTGAAATGTGCTTCCCTCTCTTCCTTTTCCCTAGCTGTAGCAAGAGTGTTTTCATAGTAAATTGAAGGCGGAAAGTTAAAAAGGGTTTTGGGTTCTTTTTGTAAACAAGAGCCAATTGAATCCATTCACTGTACCATAAACCCCTGTAAGGTCAGGAAACTCAAGTGTTGTAGGGTTTCTGAGCCGTGAATACCAGTGTAATAATCTCAGCCTGATGATTCACTCTGCTGAAGAGAGTTCATGGCAGAGTGGCACAAAACAGCTCGCCCTTCCCCTCCCTCCTCTGTTACTTGTGGTGTTGTGAAACAGAAGGAAAGTCGGCAGATTGTGAAGGCTCTATTTATCCTGATTATTCTGGCAGAAATTCCCTTGTTAGGTGGCAAAAGCACCTCAAATCTCTTTCAAACCTTCAGCAATTGGCACCCTACTTTCTTTGCTCACACTGGCTGCCTGCAGATGGATTCAGCAGTGCCTCATGGGTGGGACAAAATGTACACATATACACACATAAGCAAATGCACACATACATATGCACACACATTTAAATATACGTACATAGATACAGAGAATTTGTATGGGTATGTACATACATAATAGTTATATATAGGAAGAGAGAGACACAGACAGACAAAACATATGTCAATAACAACAACAACAAAAACGAAAAAATATCCCAAAAGTCAAGAAACTGCGGGTCAATGGCTGAGATTGTGGCTTGGTGATCAAGTGCTTGCCTTGCATGCATGAAACAAGCCCTGGGTTTGATTCCTCAGTACTACATAAACAGAAAAGCCTGGAAGTGGCGCTGTGGCTCAAGTGATAGAACACAGAGAGGCTCAGGGACAAGAGCCTAGGCCCTGAGTTCAAGCCCCAGGACCAGAAAAAGAAAAGAAAAAAGAAAAGTGAAGAGGGGTGGGAAGGTGGCTCAGCTGTAGAGTGCTTGCCTTGCATGCTTGAGCCCCTAGGTTCAATTCCTCAGCACCGCATAAGCAGGAAAAGCCGGAAGTGGTGCTGTGGTTCAGTGGTAGAGCTCTGGTCTTGATCTGAAGAGCTGAAGGACAGTGCCCAGGCCCAGAGTTCAGGCCCCACGAAGAAGAAAAGAAAAGAGAACTGAGGGTTTAATTGGGCACTGTTGGCTCATGCCTTTAACACTAGCTACTCAGGAGGCTGAGATCTTGAGGATCATGGTTTGAGGCCACTCCAGGTAGAAAGTGCTAGACGTCATCTCCAAAATAAACAACAAAAAAATAGGGCTAGGGGCTAGGAATGTGGCTTAATTGTAGAGTGCTTGCCTGGCATGTATGAAGCCCTTGGTTCCACACAAATAGAAAAAGCCTGAAGTAGCGCTGTGGCTCAAGTGGTAGAGTGCTAGCTAGCCTTGAGTAAAAAGAAGCTCAGGGACATTGCCCCAGGCCCTAAATTCAAGCCTCAGGATTGGCAAAAAGAAAGCAAGAAAGCAAAAAAGGAAGGAAGGAAGGAAGGAAGGAAGGAAGGAAGGAAGGAAGGAAGGAAGGAGAGAGAGAGAAAGAGAGAGACAGAGAGAGAAACAGGGCTAAAAACATAGCCCAAATGTTGAGCACTAGTTGAAAAAAAGAAAAAAATCCAGGCCCTGAGCTTAAATCCCAGTACAAGAACAAGAAAAACAAACCCTAAGAACCTACATAATAGCATTTACTTTCCTTTTACTTGCCTTTCTAGCTTTCTTCCTGATACTTTTAGAAATAAAGGTTCCTCAGCAACTTTTAAATCTAATGATATGTATAAAACCATTTTCTCTTTTGGTGGTACTAGGATAGGTACTAGGTGGTACTTGGCCTCGGCAGATGCTGTACCACTTGAGCCATCCCTCTAAGCCGAACTTGCATAAAATCTATTTAACAAGCTGAGTGGATTTGCTGCAGTCATTTGTGACTATATTATGGCTATTTATTTAATATTTTTACTTCTTTTGTCTCTAAAGTCTTTTTTGTAATCACATCTCTGAGGGGGTTTCTACATTCATTGACAAGGCTGTCTCTTGTTTTGTTGTTATTGCCTATTTATTTTTAATTGAACAGAAACTTATTTTATGTAACAAGATGTAAGCAATAGAGAAGTTTTGGAGTTCGTTCAGTGGCTCAGTGTGGTCAAGGACACAGATTCTTTCCACTTGTTCCCTGGCCATCCCAAGCAAATTGGCTTTTGTCCCTCAGCTTGTCCCTTCATGGTCTCCTCAGCAACTTCTCTTCCTGATGATTATTCTACCCCTTCCTACAACCCCAGTTCCAGCATCTGCTCTGGTTCCCTGACCTAAAGGAGTCTTGGGGCTTTGCACCTCTCTCCTGGCCTGCACCCAGCTCCTGCAGAAGGTTATCTGATCTGACGCCAGCTGGCATTGCTTCGCCCCCAGGGTCCTCCTCCTGCCTCGTGTTCATTTATTCACATCTCAAATTAAAAGTGTTTTGCTTTTTTACCTGGCCACTCTATTTGTTTATCCCCTTCTAGGACTCCCCTCTCCTGGCTTTTCTGGGTCACCAGCTGCCTCTCATTGGTCTGTAACTGGTCACTGTACATATACTGTTAACCTTTAGTATTCCATTTCAGTGTTGTCTCAAGCTAAGAACTGAAAATAAGTGGAATTATAACCAGTATGAACTTTTTAAATATTTTTCTTTTACTTTAAGCACACCATGAGGGCAGAGCACGGTGGCACATACACTTGCAATCCCAGCTCCTTGGGAAGCAGAGATAGAAGGATCCAGGTTTAAGGTCATCCTGGGAATAAAAAGTTAGCAAGAGCTCTTCTCAACTGACAAACCAGGCCTGATAGGTTACCTTTTAATGAATCCATGTCAGAAAAGACATTCTTAATCCCTAATTTCCAGGCTTATGCACTAAATTTGTTACCAGAAATTTAGGGCTGACTTCAGTCCTTGTATCTGGCAAGAGAAGAATCCAGCATGAAGAGAACATAAGTAAAGGTGATAGGAAAGTGCATTAGAAAAGAACTATATTCTTCTGGGGGGAGGGGCAAATGGGGGCACAGAAAGGAGGGAAGAAGGATGAACAAAAGCAATCATACTCTTCAGTAGACACTAGGTAGAAAATGATCTTTGTAATTTGTGGGCAAGGATAGGTTCATGCCTGTAATCCTAGCTACTCAGGAGGCTTAGATTTGAGGATTGAGGTTCAAAGCCAGCCTGGAGAAAAGTCCATAACACTCCATTTCCAATTACCAGCAAAAAAAAAAGGCTGGAGAGGAAGTATGGCTTAATTGGTAGGGCATTAACTAAGCAAGCAAGCCAAGCCAGTGTGAGGCCCTGAATTCAAACCCAATACTGGCAAAAAAAGAAGAAGAAAAAAAAGTAAAAACCAAATAGAATGTGTAAGATTTGTTGTGCCCCTTTTTAAAATACCAGTTGTAAAAAGGCATTTGGGGACAAGAGAAATTTGAATACAGATCAAGTATTGGGTCAGATTTAAGACTTTGTGGGCTGGGAACAAATTGGTAGAAGCTCTGGGTTCAGTTTCCAGCAAGACAGGAAAATCAATCATTCATTCATTTTGTAAGGTCTCTGATGCACAGCCAGGACTCTGAAACTCTGGTCCAGATCCTATGGGATGCAGGTGATAGACTTTTGTGTCTGAAAGACTAAGTGTAATCATTCCCCGAATGGAATGATCTGAGCAGTGGAGAGGAAACCTTTATTACAGAAGAATCTCTGCCTACAAAGTGACGGCCAAAGCTCTGACATCTGGAAAGAATAGTGGGCAGATCTAGAATAAAAACTGCAGGATAGAGACCAGCAGAGTAGCTCAAAGTGGTAGAGGTACCTGCTTAGCAAAGTGCAGGGCCGTTGAGTTTCAACTGCCAAAACATCCAATATGTCAAATAGTTTCTTGTAAACAAATGATTTCACTGGAGTAACAGGGCTTAGTACCCCTGAAAAGCTAATGTTGGAATCAATTCTTCTAAATAGATCAATAAATAGGGTCATGTGTTCTGTCTAGGAGGAAACAAACCCTTTCTGTTGGCATTTGGCTAGACTTCATGATTGGGGGGTCATGTTCAGTTTTGTCCTCATGGATACGCACACAGTAGGTGTGGGATATGAGAGAGCCTGCATGAGTACATGAGATTTCCCATTTGCTTGAGCATAGGCTGGTTTGTGCATTTTACAAGCTGAAATTCTGCTATCTTAAAAAGAAAAAGAAAAAGGGGCTGGGAAGGTGGCTCAGTGGTAGAGTGCTTGCCTTGCATGCCTGAGGCCCTGGGTTCGATTTCTCAGTACCACATAAGCAAAAAAGAAAAAAACCAGAAGTGGCGCTGTGGCTCAAGAGTGGTAGAGCGCTAGCCTTGAGCTGAAGAGCTGAGGGAGAGCGCCCAGGCCAGAGTTCAGGCCCCATCACCGGACACCCCAAAGTAAAAAGAAAAAAGAAAGAAAAAAGGTCGTGGGGCTTGAATTTGGGGCCTGGGTGCTATCCCTCAGCTCTTCAGCTCAAGGCTACCACTTGATCCACAGTGCAACTTCCCATTTTCTGGTGTTTATTGGAGATAAAGAGTCTTACAGTCTTTCCTGCCCAGGCTGGCTTTGAACTGCAATCCTCAAATTTCAGCCTCCTGAGTAGCTAGAATTAAAGGCGTGAGCCACCAGTATCCCTATTATATTAGTAAATCAACCAGAAATTGGACCATGTAGTCCCATTTAAGTGGGAGACTGAAGAGGGATTACTTTAGCCTGGAGTTTAAAAACAGCCTGAGTAACAAAGCAAGAAAAAGTTGAAATCTAGTATAGGATGTGCTTTTCAGTTGCATAAATGGTGCACATTGTGAAGTCTTCCAGCTGCCTCTTGGATAAAGGTCCTACTGAATACTTAGAATCTTGGTCTGCCACATCTAACTGGCCTTGAGTTTTATGTGTCCCCAGAGGGAAACTACATGCCTGAGACTCAGGGCTCTGTCTGGCTCATACGAAGAATTCAGTAAATGTCTATTGAACAAATAACAGAAATTGTCTGCTTTTCTTGGCTCCTGCTCATATTGCCCATATTTTATTTGAATTTTCATTTTTCCAGGGACAGATGTGAAGGACAACCATTCTGTGGGTTGAAAGGATGCTTCAGGGGAGAAAAGAACCAGAATATGGCTAGGTGTGGTTCAAAACCAGCTCAGGCAGGACAGTATGTTAGCCTTTTATTTCCACACACACACACACAGAGGCTGAAGTAGAGTGCTAGCCTTCAGCATAAAAGCTCAAGGATAAGCCCCATGATGGTGGTGGTGGTGGGGAACTCAAGGGCAGCACTGAGGCCCAGGAATCCAAGCCCCAGGATGGAGGTGGGGAGGGTAAAGGATGTGTCAAAATCAGCTGTTAGAGAAAGAAGAAAGTGAACAGATTGATTTACCAAGATTTTTTTTAATGCCAACACAAATCTTACAAAAATAAATAGGATTCTTAAGGTTTGGTATCTGGACAGTTCAACTCAGTACTGATTCTCCTTAAGGGTAGAAGGGGAGGCAGAATTGGTACCTACGCTAATACACTAATTTGTGTGTATGTGGGGGGGGTGTGGGGGTGTTTGTGGTATTTTAACTCAGGACCTTATCCTTGACAGACAGGTGCTATTTCCAATTTGCTCCTATTGAGGAGCAGTCATTGATATATCTTAGAAAAGAGGACAATGCTTTAACATGCTCAAAGAACAGGTACAGTGAATAGTGTGGAAGGCTGAAGCAGGAGCATCTCAAGTTCAAGGCCAGCTTCAGTGCATAGTGAAACTGTCTCAAAATAGAATAGGGAAGGGAGCTGGAGATGTAGTTCAGTGACAAGAATGCTTACCTGGCATGTTATAAGGCTCTGGAAGGGAAAAAAAAGGGAGGAGATGGGTTTCCCTGCGAATGCCTTGATAGAGGCAAAATAAATATACAGGGAATGAAATAGGTTATTCTAGTGTAAGATCTAAAAACACAGGACCTCCTAGATTCTCCACAGATCACATGAGCACTCACTAATTTGTTTATTAATACTTAGATTTGAATGTTAATGTTCACAGAAGGATTTTAAGTGCTGGGGGTTGAAATTAGAGGCTGAAAAAGGTGAAGCATGAGAAATATTAGGAGGTATTTAGAAAAGAAAGTTACAGGAGCTGGGAAGGTGGCTCATGGTAGAGCACTTGCCTCACATGCGTGAGGCCGTGGGTTTGATTCCTCACCACCACATGAGCAGAAAAAGTCAGAAGTGGCGCTGTGGCTCAAGTGGTAGAGCACTAGCCTTGAGCTGAAGAGCTGAGGAACAGTATGCAGGCCCAGAATTCAGGGCCCACGACCCCCTCCCACCACCACCAAAAAAAAAAAAAAAAAAAAGGAAGTTACAGGAGATAATAGTTGGAAACTGTCTCTCAACCTCACCAGATCCCACAGAGTACTGGCTTCTTTCCCTTGATAAGCTTCTCAAGAATATATCTGAAGCTGGGCCCAGTGGCTTGTAATACAAGCTACACAGGAGGTTGTGAGCTCAGGATAGTTGTTGGAAGCCAGCTCAAGGACAGTGCCCAGCCCTGACTTTAAGACCCAGAACTGGTACAAAAACAAAACAATACAATACAAAAAACTAGAAAGGTACAGCTCCACTACCAGAACTCCCACAGGAAGGGTTCTACTTTGGTCCTAGACCTACAAAATTATTTAATGCAAATAGTGATTTTTTTTAAAAGGTCCTTTTTGTTCTTGATATTAAGGAGCTGTTCTCAGTGAAGAGCAAGTTTGTTGGAACCTCATTACAACAATTCTGTAGAGAAAAATGTCTGTTTCTTTCACATTTGTTTTCTCTAAGTGAAACTCACTTCTAGAAATCTTTTCATGGTTGGATCCCTTTTTCTTTTTCTTTTCTTTTTTTTTTTGGGGGGGGGGGGTCTGGTTGTGGGGCCTGAACTCTGGGCCTGGGCGCTGTCCCTCAGCTCTTCAGCTCAAGGTTAGCGCTCTACCACTTGAGCTACAGCGCCACTTCCGGCTTTTTTCTTTTTGCTTATGTGGTGCTGAGGAATCGAACCCAGGGCCTCATGCATGCAAGGCAAGCGCTCTACCACTGAGTCACCTTCCCAGCCTCTGGATCCCTTTTTCCTGCCTCCCTTTGATGTTTACTTGGTTGCTTATCTTGGAGTACTTACACGTTCAAAGGTCTATTTTGTCTCTCCAACTGATTTATAAAAGTACCCTTGATCAGGAGCTCATACTTATAATCCTAGCTACTCAGGAGGCTGAGATCTAAGGATCACGATTTGAAGTAGCCTGGGCAGGAAAGTTCGTGAGCCTCTTTTATCTTCTGTTAACCACCAGAAAACCAGTAGTGCTGCTATGGCTTCAAGTGGTAGTGTTAGCCTTGAGTGAAAAAGCTCAGAGACAAGCACCAAGGCCCTGAGTTCAAACCTATTTGGGACACGTTGTTTACATGTGTGGAAAAATGAAACCCTTCTTATACAACTGTTATGCTAATAAAAAATAAATAAGAAAAAAAGTTCCCTTGAGTAGCTGATTTCCCAGGAAGGCCAGAATGATGTTCTACAAATAAGACATTCAATAAATACTTCCTGATGAGTATAAGGCTGCTCAGAAAAGTGAACTTACTATAAAAACAAGATTAAGAAACTATGGGGCTGGGAAGGTGGCTCAGTGGTAGAGTGCTTGCCTTGCATGCATGAGGCCCTGGGTTCGATTCCTCAGTGCCACATAAGCAGAAAAACAAATACAAAACAAAACAAAAAAACTAGTATAGTGCTGGGTACTAGTGGCTCACATCAGTAATCCTAGCTACTTAGGAGGCTGAGATCTGAGGTTCAGGGTTTGGAATAAGTCCTTGGCAGGAAAGTCTGTGCAACATTTATCTCGGATTGACCACCAAAAAGCTAGAATTGGAGCTGTGGCTCAAGTGGTAGAGTGTCAACCTTTACAGGAAAAGCTAAAGGACAGCACCTAGGACATGAGTTCAAGTCCCAATGTTGGGGAAAAGTAGATATATGACTATCCACCCCCCCTTTTTTGAGGCTAAATATTACCATATAGATGAGTTTCAAATTATTTAATATAGGCTGGCTTTGAATTTGAAATCCTCATGTCTCAACCTCTCAAGTGTATATCCAACAGACCTATAACACTCACATGTACATGTGCGTGTAGTACCAGGGCTTGAATTCCAGGCCAAACTTTCCTTTTTTTTTTTTTTTTTTGTTTGCTTGCTTGTCTGGCACACCACCAGCTTTTGGCTGGTCAATTGGAGGTGGGGTCTCAAAAGACTTTTCTGCCCAGGCTAGCTTCAAATCTTGATTCTCCAAGTGTCAGTCTCCTAAACTACTGGTGTGCACGAGGCTCAGACTAGTTAAGTTTTATGCCAATGGCTAACAAAACATTACTTTCATTGAACAGTGTGACACTGTAATCCCAGCACTTGGGAGGCTGAGGTAGGAGGATTTAGAGTTTGAAACCACTCTCAACTACATACATAGTGAGAACTTGTCTTGATTAAAAAAAATGTTTTCCTTTACAAACATTTGTGAATTTCCTGTTGTTTTCTAAACCAGTATGTTTAAGTAATCATAAATAGCCAGGCTTATGTGGCATATACCTGCGATCCCAGCATGTAGAAGGCTGAGGTAGACTTGAGTATGAGGCTAGTCTGGGCTACATAGTAACATCCTGTGGTTAAAACCCTTAAATGAGGCTGGGAATGTGGCTTAGTGGTAGAGTGCTTGCCTAGCATGCATGAAGCCCTGGGTTCGATTCCTCAGTACCACATATACATAAAAAGCCGGAAGTGGTGCTGTGGCTCAAGTGGTAGAGTGCTAGCTTTGAGCAAGAGCAGCTTAGGGACAGTGTCCAGGCCCTGAATTCAAGCCCCAGGACTGGCACACATACACACAAACAAAAAACCTTCAATGAGGGGTTGGTAAGGATGGGAGAGAATGATGAAAGGGGTGACATTGCTCAAGACGTATTGTAGTCATAAACTGTTTTGCTGAGTGGCAGATCCTTTGTACAAGTACTTAAAGATAATTTTAAAAAAACTATAAATGACAGCAATGCCAAAAGTCAAAATTTCTAAATAACTACCAAATTTTCTCAGTAACAACTTATTTGCGATAATGTAACACTAATCACATTCATCAAGACTTGTCAATTCTACCTACCTCTCAGAGATACTGGCCCCAAATGAGCTCCACGGTCTTGTCCCAGGCCTCCAATTTCTTCCTTCCATACATACTCACCATGGTCACAAAACTACCAACCACACTTTGCACTTAACTATGATCCCCTTCTTAAAATGAGGAGCTGCTCCTCAGCACTCATGGCTTCATGTTTGCCCTTATTAACATGGTGTCTGTGGCCCTCAGGATCTTGCTCATACCCACCTCTCCCATATATTCTCCTTACATGCTTCCCACTTGACTCAGCAGCTGTGACAAGCTCTTCTCCGCCCCCGCCATAGCTTTTCTTACTCCAGAACAACCCTTTCCTGACTTTTAGGGAACTCTCATCAGATCTCACAGCCCAGCTCAAATATCTCTCTAAAGCCCCCTCAATTTCATAAGGGAATCACTCTCTTCTCTCCCATAGTATTGTGTGTAGCACACTGTACTACAATGTACCCTTTCTATGTGACAGTAAGCCTTCTGAGTGTCCAAGTGTTTGGTTTTGTTGAACTGAGTTGAGTTTGACCTACTGATGTGAAGAATTGGGAAAGGGAGATGGGATGCCTCCCCAGTGATTCACAGTGGCCAGGATGATCATGTTTCTCCACAGTAAACATAAATATTCCCTAGCTTTAATCACGGGGATTACCAGACCCTCTTGGAAAAGTACACAACATGCAAGCTGGTTAAATGAAAATCAGAGACCATTAGTCAATATTTGGTAAATGATATGCACAGGATTAGTAAATATTTTTTAAAAATCATAGACAGAATGTCATGACAAGTATAAAACATATATCTTCTGGTTTATTTTAAATCTCTTAGTAGAGACAAAGTAGATTATAAGATGGTTTATTAACACTGTTTATCAGGAAGCAGCATACTTTACCATTCAAATAACAGGAGAAAAGTAGAGCTTGGATATACTGGAAACTATTATTTTGCAAAATATTGTTTGGGGGAATAAAGCTCATGCAAGTGGTCCTTATTATTCAGTCCCAATTAACAAAAGTAGGTTGAAAGCCAGGCAGCTATGGCTCGTAATCTGAGCTACACAGGAGGCTGAGATCTGAGGATCACAGTTCTTTTTTTTTTTTTTTTTTTTTTGGGTCCCGTCGTGGGGCCTGAACTCTGGGCCTGGGTGCTGTCCCTCAGCTCTTCAGCTCAAGGCTAGCGCTCTACCACTTGAGCCATAGCGCCACTTCCGGCTTTTTTCTTTTTGCTTAGGTAGTGCTGAGGAATTGAACTCAGGGCCTCTGGCATGCAAGGCAAGCGCTCTACCACTGAGCCACCTTCCCAGCCCCAACCATAGATTTTTGAACTTCTTAAATTTCTTGTTTCAGGGGCTGGGAAGGTGGCTCAGTGGTAGAGAGCTTGCCTTGCATGCCTGAGGCCCTGGGTTCGATCCCTCAGCATCACATAAGCAAAAAGAAAAAAGCCGGAAGTGGCGCTGTGGCTCAAGTGGTAGAGCGCTAGCCTTGAGCTGAAGAGCTGAGGGACAGCACCCAGGCCCAGAGTTCAGGCCCCATGACCGGACCCAAAAAAAAAAAATCTATGGCTGATGGTAGTCAGTCACTCAGCATCCAAACAGGTATAATGCATAATTGAGACTTAAATCTGATTACAGTCACAAAAGCTCTTTCTGGAATCAAAAGTATAGAAGAATCTGCACAAACAGAACTGAGAGAGTAGCTCAACTGGCACAAACATCTGCCTGGCAAGTAAGAGGCCCTGAGTTCAAACCCTAGTACCACCAGAAAGAAAAAAAAGAAGGTAAAAGTCTTCCCTCTTAAGCAGGATCTAGAAATAATTTAAACCTAGTTTTAACTACAGGTAGTTTTAATACAAGTAATTAGCATTATTTATTACCTAGCTGATTTGTTCTTTTCTGTGTTTTAGAGGTTCCACATTGAACACGGATTAAAAATTTTTTTTTTTGGTCAGTTGTGAGGCTTGAACTCAGGGTCTGGGTGCTGTCCCTGAGCTTTTCTCAAGGCTACCACTTTGAACCACAGCTGCATTTCGGTTTTCTGATGGTTAATTGGAGATGAGTCTCACAGACTTTACTGCCCAAGCTGGCTTTAAACCAGGATCCTCAGCTCTCAGCCTCCTGAGTTGCTAGGATTACAAAACCCAGCCACCAGTGCCTCACTGGACATGGGTTATTTTTTAATTATTGACATTTTATTTTCAAAAATAATGATTTAACAAAATAATGGATGAGCTATGTTTTCCTTGAAATGATTCTTAACATAAAATTGTGGGATTTATGGATGAAAAACAATTTTTTAAAGAAAGTTCTTACCAATATCTTTCTGAAATCCTAAATGAAGTATAGTATAAGGACATGGATTATTTTTAAAATAAAAATACATACAATAAAAAGAAAACAACATAATTATGGGAGTGGTAATATACATCTATAAATCCCATCACTTGAGAAGCTAAGGCATTAGGGTAATTACTTGGAGGCCAGCCTGAAATACGTAGCAGAGACTATCTTGAAACAAAAACCACAGGGTATAGTAGCACATGCCTGTAACCCTAGCACTCAGGATGCTAAGGCAGGATTGAGTTGGGAGGTCAGACTGGACTACATGAGACCTTGTCTTCAGACAAACAAAACACATTCATATGTAGAAGAATGTGAGCCACTTTTAGCGCCCCCCCCCCCTTTTTTCTTGTAGGTCATGGGGCTTGAACTCTAGGTCTAGGCGTTGTCCCTGAGCTCTTTAGCTCAAGGCTAGTGCTTTACCACTTGAGCCACAGTGCCACTTCCAGTTTTCTGAGTGGTTAATTGGAGATAAGAGTCTCACGGACTTTCCAGCCCATTTTAGCCCTATTTTTAAGTCCTTTTTCTTTCCTCTTTTTTTTTTTTTTTTTTTTTTTGAGACAGTCTTGCAATCTTCTTGCCTCAGCACCAGCAGTCAGAATACTAGGATTGTAGAAGTGGGCCTCTGTTCCCAGCTAATCACTCTATTTCTTAAGAACTACTGCACCATGATAAATATATAAAGCCTTTTTTCAGTCTAGGAGTATGGCTCAGTAGTAGAATGCCAGCCTAGCGAGCACCAGGCCTCAAGTCCAAACCCTAATGGCACACACAAAAAAATATAAAAACCTACAGAATTTTTCTTTTGTAAGTAATAAAAAAACCCAATTCCTAGAATTATATTTCCTAAAAATAAATATAATTTTACACAGCAATTATTTAAAGCAGATTATTTAACATATATTATAAATCAATATTTTCACTTTCCTTTACTTTAAAAACCAGTTAAGGGGCAGGGTGCCCCTGGCTCCCGCCTATAGCCCTAGCTACTCAGGAGACTGAGATCTCAGAATCACAGTACAAAGCCAGCTCAGACAGACAAATCTGGGAGACTCTTATCTCCAATTAAACACCAAAAAGCTGGAAGTGCAGTTGTGGCTCAAGTGGAAGAGTGCTAGCCCTGAGCAAAAGAATCTCAGGGACAACATTTTAGGTACTAAATTCAAGCCCCGGCACAATAAAACAAAAAAATAAGGAAGCTAAAAAGGCTAGGGACATGGCTCAGTGGTACAGTGAGCAATGCCTAGCAAGGGCAAGGCCCTAAATATTTTCAAACCCCAGTACTGCCAAAAGGGGGGAAAACCCCACAAAAAATGTATGTCTAAAGAAAAAAAGAGATACATTCTATTTCAAATTGGGAAAATGACGTATACCAGTGTTGGTACATTCCTTTTACTCTCCAACAAAACTTACAAACAGAAAGCATATACTACTCTATGTACTTTCATAACAAACTTGTCAATAAGCAGTCCCAACTAATGGAAATGTCATGCTTTTCTTATCTTTACCCTACAAATTTAAACATTAACCTTCACCCATATACCCATATACAGTTCCTTTCTACTTAATTCATTTTCATTAAATACATGTCTCATATCATCTTATTTATAATTTGCATGGTATAGCAAGGCTTATGATTTGTGACTAATTTAGGAGCTGCCTCTTTCATATGAGGATCTAGTATGCTTTTAATGAAGACTGGCCAGGCCCTAGAACTCATAGCAACACACACGAAAGCATTGGGCTATATGCCCAGGAATTTTGCAATTTACTAAGTCACTATCAATTTCCTAAGTGAAATATCTGAAATTCCATCTTTAAAAACACATAAAATATGAGAAAACATCCCACAATAGCCTATTATTAACATAATACTGTTTCTTTGGAAATACATTTGCTTCTGTTGAAAAATGACTACTTAGGCAAAAATCTGTTCCAAATTTTTGTTTTGACTAATAAACTATTAAACTGTGATTCATGTGGTATCAAATGAGCTGTCAAAGACCAAGAGGTAAGTGCATGAAAAGTATTTGGGTGGAGCATCAAGGCTGGGGGAGTGAATGAAGTGGTACAGCACCCAAGTGTGAGACCATGAGTTCGAACTCCAGTACTGGAATAAAGAACTAAGGTGTCAGTGGCTTGTGCCTGTAGTCCTGGCTACTCAGGAGGCTGAGATCTTGAGGATCATAGTTCAAAGCATATCCCAGCAAGAGTCTGTAAGACTCTTCTCTCCAACTATCTCCAAGCAAAACAAATTCAGGGTTGGCACCCAGATCCTGAGTTCAAGCCCAAATGCACACATGCATGAGCACACATATACACTCAACAACAAAACCACTAAAGCTACTTCCCAGTGAGCAAGTCTAGAGTACATGTAAGAAAAATGTAGGGGCTGGGAAGGTGGCTTAGTGGTAGAGTGCTTGCCTTGCATGCATGAGGCCCTGGGTTCAATTCCTCAGCACCACATACACAAAAAGAAAAAAGCTGGAAGTGGCGCTGTGGCTTAAGTGGTAGAGTGCTAGCCTTGAGCTGAAAGAGCTGAGGGACAGCGCCCAGGCCCAGAGTTCAGGCCCCATGAGTGGACCCCCCCCCCAAAAAAAGAAAAAGGTAATGAAATAGCCAACAAACATCTTGTTTCTTAAGACAGGGTCTCATTATGTTGGCCAAGTTACTTTGTTTTTTTTTGGGTCCAGTCGTGGGGCCTGAACTCGGCCTGGGCGCTGTCCCTCAGCTCTTCAGCTCAAGGCTAGTGCTCTAACCACCTGAGCCACAGTGCCACTTCCGGATTTTTTTTCTTTTTGCTTATGTGGTGCTGAGGAACCGAACCCAGGGCCTCAGGCATGCAAGGCAAGTGCTTTACCACTGAGCCACCTTCCCAGCCCATTGGCCAAGTTACTTTACACCTGGGGGCTCTAGCAATCCTCCTGCTGCAGTCCCTCAATATGCTGAGACTACAGGTAGATGACACCATGACTGGCTGGTACTTACATTTTTAAAGATCACTGCGTTATATTACTTTATCTTATTTACTTGTTTCAATAATCTTAAAAATGGATTAAGAATATCCCTTCTCTTAGTAATGGAATCATCGCCTTCATGGTCTTTTAATGATGAAGGCATAATCAAAAGCAAGATATGGCTGGGAAAGTGGCTCAGTGGTAGAGTGCTTGCCTCATATGCATGAGGCCCTGGGTTCAATTCCTCAGCAACACGTAAGCAGAAAAAAGCTGAAAGTGACACTGCGGCTCAAATGGTAGAGCACTAGCCTTGAGCTGAAGAGCTGAGGGATAACGCCCAGGCCGAGTTCAGGCCCCATGACCAACAAAAAAAAAAGAAAAAAGAAAAAAAGAGAAAAAAAAAGCAAGTTATAACTTCCTTAAATATTGATATTTTAGATGCCTCACTGGATGTAGTAAAGTCTCTTTTTGAGACTCAGCTACTTTATATATCTTACTTATTAAAAATAAAACCAAAGCCCAGAAGGTATAGCAAGGTCCTTCAGTCAAAATAAGGTTCATGTGCTAAAGATGTTTTGCTTCTACCTTTTATCGAGTCTATTCATTTTCTTATACCAGTTGTGACAAAATCTGCAAATCCACATAAGATGAAAAGCAACAACTAGAAGTAGAGGGCTGGGAAGGTGGCTCAGTGGTAGAGCGCTTGCCTTGCATGCCTGAGGCCCTGGGTTTGATTCCTCAGCGCCACATAAGCAAAAAGAAAAAAAGCCGGAAGTGGTGCTGTGGCTCAAGTGGTAGAGCACTAGCCTTGAACTGAAGACCAGAGTTCAGGCCCACTACCAGACCCCCCCAAAAAAAAACCAACTAGAAGTAGAGCTGTGGAGCTAGCCTTAAACAAAAAGCTCAAGGCCTTGAGTTCAAGCCTCAGGACTGGCGTGCATATGTGTGTGCACGTGTACACACACACACACACACACACACACACACACACACACACACACACACACACGAAAAAAAAGAAAAGCAACAACTGGTAGAAGCAACATATATATAAGCAAATATAATATTTGCAAATAGTAGCAAAATGCAGAATCTGACTCTTATTACAACAGGAAAATCTAAGGAAAACTATGAAACTTGATCCTAGCTGGGAATATGGCTTAGTGGTAGAGTGCTTGCCTAGCATGCACGAAGCCCTGAGTTCAATTCCTCAGTACCTCATACATGTGGCGCTGTGATTCAAGTGGTAGAGTGCTAGCCTTGAGCAAAAGAATCTCAGGGACAGAACCCAGGCCGAGTTCAAGCCCCAGGACAGGCAAAAAACAAAACAAAAGAAGATCCTTCTGAGCTAATTACTATTCTAAGAATTATCATTCCTGTACTTGGGAGAAGGAAGATCAAGGGTTCAAGGCCAGCCCAGGCTATATAGCAAGACCCTGTGTCCAAAAATAAGCAAACAAGAACATATATTTTGTTAGATTCTCCTACATTAACATATTTTTATGTTTTATTTTCTTATATCCAAGTACCAAAGTTTTAAGCAAAAATAGATCCAGAAAGTGCAAAACAAGGTATTTTTTAAAGAGGCATACTTACTGTAAATGTTCTTTGACCCCCCTCCAGTTTATTACTGCTGAGATTATTCCTTAACAAAAAAAATGCTTTCAAAGAACATTTTTGCAAAGCCCATTTGCTAGATCTCAAAGGATCTATATCAGAGAAATCTCAAACCTAGCAAGAGGCTTTTTCTGAAAGCACAAGAAAAACACAATGGTGGCCAACCTATTTTAGATAATGATGGAAAACGACAGCTGATAGCCAGTTTAGGACAAATGCCAACTGTTCCCATTTGTCTGAAAATGCTAAAACTACTACTGTAACACTCATTTTTTCAAAAGAAAACAGTATGTGAAGCAAGCATATCAACCAAAATACTGAGATACTGGTGCCTCATTTATCTGTAATATTAAGTTTCAATGTTCCAAAGTAAACACACCTCAACAGTTTAAAATATTTTCATGTTTTATTTTTTTAAACATTTGTGATTTTGCAAGCTAGCAGTAAAATATTGCCCTCAATATTTTACTAATTAGCACCGTATGCCTTTTAAAGCTAACTGGAACAGTGTTTCACTGTAAATGATTGTAAAACAAAGATGATCATTTCCAATATCTAATCATATGATCAGTTATGAATTAAATCACTATCTTTGGCTCTATGTAAGATGTTTTTCAAAGATGAACTATAATAGTATCAGTTTGTCAATCTAGCTAGTCAAAGTATCATAAAGTAATATTTGATCTCTGAAATTATTGTGTGGAAATTGAGAAACCATTGATAAAGATGAAAGATATTCTATAACTGATTTTTGAAGCAGACCCTTATATTTTTAGAAGAATGAGTAACTCAATGGACAATTCCCTTGGTGCAAGTATCAGTTACACATATGGTTCAGTGTATGCATTTACAAGCATTCTCATGTTTTGCTTATTAGAGTGGCCTTATCAAAATGTCCAGGACAACTCAGAGACAGCTGGAAGCCTGAAATCAAATTGCTCAATGCAAAAAAAATCCCATCATATATATTTTTTTCAATAGAAGCCTAGACCTAGACATATAACTCTTCTTTTTAATATTCTTACCCGAACAATCTTCCTAAAGTATAGTATACTTCCACATATTTAGAAAAAATAAACGACATTTTTTCATTTCCCGTTTTCTGGTAAAGGAGTTCTTCAGAGCTCTGGGGTTAAAATTCTGACCCACGATTGAGTGTGCTTATTAGCATGTCTTTTTTGCATACCAGTAGAATCAAGTCCAGTTTTGCCATTTGTGGATAACTATGACAAGATACAAAAGCATGTGTTTGCCATAAATAGCTCTGGCTAATAGCAAACAGCTCACACTGAGATCAAAATCTCTATAAGGAGAGCAATCTGGACCACAGCCAAATCCCACTAGGAATGGTTAAGGATGCAACACCAATTCCTTTTCCCAATTCAATTTGAAAAATATATGAAGAGATAGTATCTGAAATATACATTCCTCAACATCAGAATTATTAAACTTTGAAGGACATTTTACAAATTACTTCCATTATGACCAAATAAGCAATAAAAACATCCTGCTTTTATAACTATTTGGAAATGTAAATGTGAATTAAAAAAACTTATCCTAACTTACCTAGAGAACAAATGAGATAATAAAGAATATATTTTTAAAAAAGTGTCAAAATGAAAAAAAAACCCTCCAAATACATAAGGAAATAACCATGTTTTATAAAAGTGTCACTCTAATGATGGTATTCCTCTATTAAGAGACTTTAGGATAGAGCATTTTTAATCCAAAGAAATCTTGTAACTCTAGAAAATATCATGCATTAATGAATGTTGTACAAAAAAAATTCTCAAGTGACTAGTGCAGAGATTAGCTGTTTAACCTAAAAGTTGTTTCACAAAAATTCCAAGGAAAACAAGGCAACCTTCTGTAATATGCCACCATTTTTATTGCCACGTGGCCATTTTTGTGAGGGTGGGGATCTGATCTCAAAACAATGTTCCATTTAAGGCTCTTTAATACAGAAATTGCCATCATGACTGATATTCAAAATATCCCATAGTGTTGCAAGACTCACTTGGTAAACATAAAACCCTTGCACTTAATTCAGTAGTGTACGCTCAATGGAAAACAAAAGGCATTAATAACAGCTCTCTCTTAAAAAGCTATGCAGGTAACAGGAATGAACACTGAGGTACTAGGATAAATTGATGACACAGTAAATGAACTTAATTGGCATTCCTTTTAGGGGATTCAACTCAATACAAAAAAGTGCTTTTAACGCGTAGTGTTATGTCTGTGCTGCCATGTCACAAAAATAGGCTGGCCAAGGCAGGCGAGGTGTATGAATGCTCCAGCGCCTCACAGAACTGCAATCAAGTGCAACTATAAATAATACTGAAAAGTTTACCATCTGACCAGTGGATAATACTTTCAAGGCATTTACTTTGCTTACCCTTTGCAGTATTCCAAGCTATTCACATTGACAATCACATTCACTGTAGTGCTTGCTGCAAGGGAGGCATAGAACCATTTGTTTTGGCTAAAATAAGTCAAAGGCATTCCTTGGGTTCTGCATAAAAGTGACTGTATTCAACAGTCTAATGGCAATCACTGACAGGCTGCTTAAATGAATGATTTCTCCTTCATTCATTGTGTTGCAAGGGCCCAGTGGAAAAGGGAAAAAACAAAACACAAAACCTAATACTATTCCAATGGACTGAGCTGGCTGGAGAAACGAAAGCCCCTTAAGATCCAGATGGCACTTGACTATCATTTTACAATGGTTTTCCTTCAAGTGAAACTACTACATTGCCTCCCAATTTCTCTCCAAGTGTTGAACGGTCCTTAATATCATCCAAGCCATTTACTTGCCACTCATGTTTAATACCTAAAAAGGAAAAAAAAAAAAAAAAGAATTCCATTACCAGCAGATAATTAGGAAGGGGTAATTTCTCTGCACAAAATACTCAATGGCTGTACCTGTGAATTTCTTTTTAATGGCATCTTTAGAGCTAGCATAAATCATCTTGCTTTTTAACGGTGCACTTTCAGGAGCCCTATAGGGGAAAAAAAAAAGTTGAATCTCATTTATATGAAAAAACAAAAGCCAAACTGACTATGATAATAATAATCCTTGCATTATTTCTTCTTTTGTTTTTACACACCAGAATATAAATACTAGGTCTTCTTTCTTAGACTCTTTTGTTTCGTATGTGGCATCGTACAAAGCATATCGGCAATCATTCAGAGGTAGCAACTTCACAAAGGATGTGTAGGGGTCCTCTACAGTCTCACCAATGTCACCCACCAAGATCTGCTTCGCTTCCTCTACAATGATTTGTCTTTTGTCATCACTTAAACAGAAGAGAACTGCTTTCTTTCTTTTTTTGATCTCCTCTTGTGTGGAAGATTTCCTTACTTTCATATCATTAAAAACTTTGATGACTTCGTCATTCACTGTAACTCCAGATGCCTGGGGGAAAAAAAAATCAACAACAAATAGTCATTGAGAACAAGTCCTTTGATTTTAACCAAAATTCCTATTTGCTGAGAGACCATTAAGAATGGAACCAGACTATGCAAGGAATCCAAACTCATATGCCACATTTTCAAGTATTTGCCTACGGATCCTAATTCAAATTGCCCATTCATGCCTCTTAAAGGGGCACCGGGAAAGATACCAACGGAACGGGGAGAGGAAGGGACGGATACAACTTGTCCCATCCCCGAGATGTTTCCTATTTCACTGGGTGATGTCAGAGCTTCAGGAGCAGCAGCACGAATACCTTCTGTATTGTGTCAACTCTGTGGGCCTTAACAAAAACAAAACAAGACCCACTTTTGGATTTCAGGTAACGCTTCGACTTTTTCCTTTTCTTTTTTCCAAGCCATCCTATCCCTAACTGTTTCCTCATAAGGAAAGGGAACCAAGTGGCAACTCCAATCGCCTACGTCTACAACACGATCACCCGGGTTCCAGCTCCCAAGCAAGTCAGTCACTTTCAAACTAACGGGCCCGGGTGTAAGAAACGCTTTTCACCGCGGATCGGAAGAGTTTGGAGATCGCCAACTCTCCGGGGTGAGGTTGGATGGCCGCCCAGCGAGACCCTCAGCTCACCCGAAGCCGCCCGAGCACGCCGGGGCGCGCGCGTCGGAAAGCACCGGGAAGCGAAGGGCAAAGGCGGCGCGAGCCCCGGCCGTGCCCCCGCGCGCCCCCCTCCCGGCCCCTCGCGCGTCCCCCTCCCGGCCCGGCCCGGCCCGGAGGCCGCGACCCCCGCCACCTCGCGCACGGCCTCCCCGCCCCCAGGAATGCAGGGCCCGGTCAGCCGGCGGGGGTGGGGGGGAGCGCGGCGGGGCCGCGGCGCCCACCTCGGAGGCCCAAAGCAGGTTAAAATGGCGGCCTCAGCCCCCGGGCCGTGCGGGGCCGTGCGGGGCCACGCGGTGGGCTAGGGTCACCGCGCCTGACAGTGTCCGGGCCTACACGCGGTCGCCTTACCATAGTGCCCGCGGCTGGGACTGCGGCGGCGGCTCGGGCTGGGCGGCACGAGGAGGAGGAGGAGGAGGAAGAAGAGAAGGAGCAGCGGGAGGGCGCGCTGGCGGTCGGCGAGTGCGGGGCACGCCGGGAGCTGCGGCCGGGGGAGGCGGAGGAGGCTCGGCGGGTGGCAGGCGGCGGGCGGGGCGGTCACGTGGACACGCCCCGGTCCCGGCCCTTGGGCCCTCGTCCTCGGCCTGACCCCGGGCGCCAACCCGCAGGCTCGGGGGCCGGCGGAGGGAACGGGGGGCGGGAGCCCTAGGCTGGGCCCCGCGGCCTCCAGCCCACCGGCCGGCCGCGTCCCCCTCCGGACCCCCCCCCACCCCGGTTTGGGTTTGGGGCGCGCGGGCCCAGCCCGCGAAGGTTGCTCTCTGTTGCATCCACCTGCGCCGAATTTTAGCGTTTCCCGAGCCTCTGATCTCTTTCTTCCCTCAGTGAGAATCAACTGGGAGAGCCTTCTGGAGGGGAAGACTCAGCCAAACACACCCAAGGTGATACACACCGTACTGGGGGTGGGAGGAGATAACTTCCAAATCCCATGCTTAAAATAACAATGGCGTGGGGATCGCCTGGAGCCACGTTCCTTGGGAATAGCCTGTCTGTGTGTCAGACTTCCTAGGAAAAGGGGTGGCCAGTTGTCACCGCTGACATCCAATAAGCGACCCACGAGGAGAGATTCCTCTCTCAGCTTGGCAATCTCCCTCCAGTGAAGTGGGTATTACTGAGCCAAAGTGGCTCATTTCCTTTTTTTCTTTATACAGCATCTCATTTATCACAGAAACGTTGTCACTTTATGCTTGTAGTAAATTCTTCAGGAAGAGTTAACGCTTTAGCCCGGCACTGGTGGCTCATGCCTCTTATTGTATCTCAAGAAACTGAGATCTCAGGATCGCAGTTTGAAGCCAGCCCAGGCATCTCCAATTAACCGAGAAAAGGCCAGAAGTAGAGCTATGGCTTGGTAGAACCAAAGGCTTGAGTGAAAAAGTTAAGGGATATCTCCCAGTTCCTGAATTCAAGCCCCAGCACTGGCACACACACACACACACACACACTCTCTCTCTCTCTCTCTCTCTCTCTCTCTCTCTCTCTCTCTCTCTCTCTCTCTCTCTCTTACATACACACACCAAAAACAACAACCATAGCAAAGATTAATACTTTATAGCTGGGCACATTCCCCTGTGGTCCTGAGTATAGTACTCAGGAAGCTGAGATCCAGAGAATCACAGTCCAAAGCCTGGTCCCAAAGGAAAGTCTGTCAGACTCTACCTGCACAATGATCAGTAAAAAGCTAGTCATAGCCGACACCCGTGGCTCACTCCTGTAATCCTAGCTACTCAGGAGGCTGAGATCTGAAGATCGCAGTTCAAAGCCAGCCCAGGCAGGAAAGTTCATGAGATTCTTATCTCCAATAAACCACTGGAAAAACCGGAAGTGGCCCTGAGGCTCAAGGGGTAGAGCACTAGTCTTGAGCTGAGAGCTCAGGAACAGCGCCCAGGCCCAGAGTTCAAGCCCCATGACCCCCCCCCCCCCCCAAAAAAAAGCTAGGCATAGTCTATGATTTTGCAATGCATAATGAAAGTACTGCAGAAGAAGTACTGTGTGCCTGTCACTTATAGTGAAATAAAGACCATTTTGCCTCACTTTCATTTGAAAATGGTAGAATTAATTTAAAACTCTGATCCACAGTTACACAGATTTTGTGAAAATGATCTGCACTAAAAAGGTAGTGTGTGTATATGTAGTCTCAGGATTAAGTCTCGTGATAGAAAGGCATAATGAAGAATATCATCTTATTTTATGTGACAAGTTCTTGCACCTAAAATTGTATACAGAGACAGGAGCTAGTGGCTCACACCTGAACTCCTAGGCAGCTACTCAGGAGGCTGGAGATTTGAAGATTGACATTCAAAGCCAGCCTGGGCAGGAAAGTTTGTGAAACTCTTTTGTTGTTGTTGTTGGTCATGGGGCTTGAACTCTGGGCCTGGGCGCTGTCCCTGAGCTCTTCAGCTAAAGGCTAGTGCTCTACCACTTGAGCCACAGCGCCACTTCTGGTTTTCTGGTGGTTAATTAGAGATAAGAGTCTCACAGACTTCCCTGCCCAGGCTGGCTTTTTTTTTCACTGCCCAGGCATAAACTTTTTTTTTTTTTTTGGCCAGTCCTGGTCTTGAACTCAGGGCCTGGACACTGTCCCTGAGCCTCTTTTGCTCAAGGCGAGCACTCTACCATTTGAGCCACAGAGCCACTTCTGGCTTTTTCTGTGGTACTAGGAATGGCACCCAGGGCTTCTTACATGCTAGGCAAGCACTCTACCTACCACTAAGACACATTCCTATCCCCTCCATAACCCCCAGAAAACCAGAAGTGGCACTGTGGCCAAAAGTGGTAGACCACTGCCTTGAGCAAAAGAGCTGAGGGACAGTGGAGCCCTGAGTTCAAGCCCCACAACTGACAAATATATAAAATAGTATAAATATATATGTGTGTGTGTGTGTGTGTGTGTGTGTGTGTGTTCTGGTGATGATTGAACTCAACATGTGCTCTACTATTGAGCTATATGTCCTCAGCAATTTAATATAGTTTGTAAGGGCCATATCAGATAATACCTATAAAACATGTCTAATTATTTTTCGTGTTGGTCTTGAGGCTTGAACTCAGATCACGGGTAGCTTTATTTTTAGTGCTCTACCTCTGAGCCACAGCTTCACTTATAGTTTTTTGGTTAGATAATTGGCCATAAGAGTCCCACAGACTTTTTTTGCCTAGGTTGGCTTTAAATTGCAATCCTCAGATCTCAGCCCTCCTAAGTAGCTAGGATGAGCCATGGGTGGCCCAACCACAGATCCAGTTTTATATCCATATCCATGCTTCTTTTCTTTTCCTTCCTTCCTTTCTTCCTTCCTTTGTTCCTTCCTTCATTCCTTCCTTCCATCCTTCATTGCTTTTTCCTTCCTCTCTCTCTCTCTCTCTCTCTCTCTCTCTGTCTCTCTCTGTCTCTCTCTCTCTCTCTCTCTCTCTCTCTCTCTCTCTCTCTCTGGTACTGGGGCTTGAACTCAGAGCCTACACATGCTCTTTCTCACTTTTTTTTTTTTTTTTGGTTGGTTCTGGGGCTTGACCTCTGGGCCTAGGCGCTGTTCCTCAGCTCTTCAGCTCAAGGCTAGCGCTCTACCACTTGAGCCACAGAGCCACTTCCAGTCTTCTGGTGGTTAATTGGAGATAAGAGTCTCACAGCCTTTCCTGCCCAGGCTGGCTTTGAACTGTGATTCTCAGATCTCAACCTCCTGAGTAGCTAGGGTTACAGGTATAACCGATTAACCACCAGAAAACCAGAAGTGGCACTGTGGCTCAAGTGGTAGAGCACTAGCCTTGAGCTGGAGTGCAGGGACAGCGCCTAGGCCCAGAGTTCAAGCCCCATGACACCCCCCCTTCACACACACACACACACACACACAAATGTTTCTTTGCTGTTTCCGGCTTCTAAAGGTTGCCCCATTCCTTGGTTCATAGCCCTAGCTAACAATTATGTCACTCCAACTTCTGCTTTCAGCAACACATCCCTTCCGTCTCTCTTTCATTTATAAGTACTGTCATTATTGTTCTAGATCCTGCCTGGTGGTTTAGAATAATCTCCCTTTCCCAGAACCCCAGATGTAATCACATCTGCCTACTTCCTTTTACTATGGAAGGGAGCATTTCCACAGATTGTGTGGGCCTAGATTTGGGAATCCTTTGTTCTGTCTACCACAGTATACCTATTCTTCTGAGCAAATTCAAGCCTAAGCAAACAATCAACAGGTAGGGTAGAATGAACCTGAACAATCCAGTACTAGACTACAAGTTTCAGTTGAAATTATCCATTTACTAGGCCACACATGGGTGGCAGCAAATATTGAGTGAGGATTAAATGATTAGTAATTAGAGAATAGCCTTGGGAAGGAATGTCAGTTCTGCTACTGGTGGTGGTACAATTTCAAGCTACAGCTGAGCTGCCCTAAGGCTGTTTGGTTAGCTGTAAAATGGGTATGCTATACTTTCTTTCTTTCAGATTCTGGGGAGGATCAAGTGAGATAATGTATGTAAAGCTCCTATACAGCCCAGAAATAAGAACCCTGGGGCTATTTTTACCTTCCAGAGTGAAGGAGAAAGCATTGACATATATATTTATAAATTACATGTAATATATATATATACATATATACATATATAGATAGATAGATAGATTTTTTAAAAGCTGGACATGTTGCTCACCAGTAAGGACACCTGCCTCATAAGTGTGAAGTCCTGAATTCAAGCTCCAGAAACACCAAGGGGAAAAAAAGCCACATGTGCTATATTTTTTTAAAATAAATTATATATATATATATATATATATATATATATATATATATATATAGTTTGCTTTTTAAGGCCGGACTTATCACTCACCTGCCTTGTAAGCGTGAAGTCCTGAATTCAAGCTCCAGAAACACCAAAGGGAAAAAAAAAGCCATATGTGCTAAATATATATATGTAGATATAGATAGATAGATAAATATACACACATACATATATATACATACACTATATATATATATATTTTTTTTTAAGATTAGGGTTTTTTAAATTAATTAATTAATTTTTTGGCCAGTCCAGGGACTTGAACTCAGGACCTGAGCACTGTTCCTGAGCTTTTGCTCAAGGTTAGCACTCTGTCACTTGAGCACAGCGCCACTTCCAACTTTCTCTGTTTATGTGGTACTAAGAAATCAAATCCAGGGCCTCACACATGCTAGGCAAGCACTCTACTACTAAGCCACATTCCCAACCCTAAAATTACTCTATTTTTGTGCCAGTCCTAGGGCTTGAACACAGGGCCTGGATACTGTTACTGGGCTTTTTTTATTTTTGTTAGTTGTGAGCTTGAACTCAGGGCCTGGCCTCTGTTCCTGAGCTTTTTCCACTCAAGGCTACCACTCTACCACTTTGAGCCACAGCTCCATTTCCAGTTTTCTGGTGGTTAATTGGCGATAAGAGTTTCACAGAAGCCAGGTACTGGTGGCTCACACCTGTAATCCTAGCTACTGAGATCTGACAATAGCGATTCAAAGCCAGCTGGGGCAGGAAAATGTGTGAGACTCTTATCTCCAATAAACCATTCAGAAAACTGGATGTGGCACAGTGGCTCAAGTGGTAGAGCACTAGCCTTGAGCTGAAGAGCTGAGAGACAGCGTTCAAGCAGAGTTCAAGCTCCATGACTGACCAAAAAAAAAAAAAAAGTTTCACAGACTTTCTTACTAGTCTAGCTTCAAATCATGATACTCAGATCTTAGCCTCCTAAGTAACTAGGATTACAGGCATGAGCCATCTGCCTGGCTATCTCTGAGCTTTTTTGCTCAAAGCTAGTGCTCTATCACTTGAGTCACAGCTCTACGTGCACCCTTCCTTCCTTCCTTCCTTCCTTTCTTCCTTCCTTTCTTCCTTTCTTTCTTTCTTTCTTTTCTTTCTTTCTTTCCTTTCTTTCTTTCTTTCTTTCTTTCTTTCTTTCTTTCTTTCTTTCTTTCTTTCTTTCTTTCTTTCCTTCCTTCCTTCCTTCCTTCCTTTCTTTCTTTCCTTTTCTTTTCTTTTCTTTTTTTTTGGTGCTCAGTTGGAGATGAATCTTATGCACTTTTCTGTTTGGGCTGGCTTCTAACCCCAATCCTTAAATCTTGCCTCCTGAGTAGTTAGGATAACAGTCATGAACCACTAGTGCCCGGCTTATACTCTAAAAAAAAAATTTTTTTTGGGTCCGGTCATGGGGCCTGAACTCTGGGCCTGGGCGCTGTCCCTCAGCTCTTCAGCTCAAGGCTAGTGCTCTATCACTTGAGCCACAGCGCCACTTCCAGCTTTTATCTTTTTTGCTTATGTGGTGCCGAGGAATCGAACCCAGGGCCTCAGGCATGCAAGGCAAGCACTCTACCACTGAGCCACTTTCCCAGCCCCTATATTTAAATTTTAATCAACATGATAATTGTACCTAAGTCTTGGAATAATGCGACATTTCAGTGCACGTATACAATATGTAATAATGAGATCAGGGTAACTGACATATCTACCATATCTATAATTTTTTGTGTGTTTGGGAACATTCGAAGTTTATTAGCTATTTGAAATATACAGTGAATTGTCAAACCATAGTTTCCTTACTGTGCTGTAGAATATTAGAAGTTATTCTTCTTCCCCAGCTGTAGCCATTCACTTCCTCCATTCATCTCTCCACACCCTTCCCAGCCTCTAGTGACCACAATTGTACTAAAGGTTTGTGGGTATTTTCACCCCCTTTGGTTGTGGGGCTTGAACTCTGGGCCTGGGTGTGGTCCCTGAGCTCTTCAGCTCAAGATGAACACTCTACCCCTTGAGCCACAGTACCACTTCTGGTTTTCTGATGGTTAATTGAAGAGTCTCCTGGACTTTCCTACCTAGGCTGGCTTTGAATTGTGATCCTCAGATCTCAGCCTCCTGAGTAGCTAGGATTACAGATGTGAGCTACCAGCACCTGGCTTTTTAAAATTTTTTTTAGCCAGTCATGGGGCTTGAACTCAGGGCCTGGACACTGGCCCTAAGTTTCTTTTGCTCAAGTCTAGCAGTTTACCACTTGAGCCATAGCGCCACTTCTGGCTTTTTCTATTATGAGGAATCGAACCCAAGGCTTCATGATACTAGGTAAGCACTCTACCACTGAGCCACATCACCAGCCTTGTAATCTAGTTTTATATTTTATTTGCTTTTGTGCCAGCACTGGGCTTGAATGCAGAGCCTCACAATCTTACTTAGCTTTTTCACTCAAGCCTGGTGTTCTAGCACCTAAACTATATCCCCACCTCTGACTTTTTGCTGGTTAACTGGAACCAAGAGTCTCTTGGATGTATCTGCTTGGGCTGGCTTTGACCCTTGATCCTCAGATCTCAGTCTCCTGAGTAGCTATGATTTCAGCTGTGTGCCATTGGTACCCAGCTTACTCTAATTTCATGTGATCAACGTTTTCAGCTTTCACATATAAGAGCGCATTTGGTATATGTGCAAGTGCTAATTTGACCACTGCATACATGCTAGACATGAAGCAGTTCCAGCCCTCATTGATTCTGAAGGCTCAGCTAAAGTTTATGCAAAATGGAAAAGTGAATACCCACTAATGTACAGTCTCCCAAGCAACAATCTAGGTGTGGATTCAGTGCCCTAGAAGAGTTGGAAAATCATTTTTAGGACCTATCAAATAATGAATGTGATAGAGTATATGCATAATATTCTGTTTGGATCCCACTCTCTGACAAGAGCCATCTCGCGTCCCACAGCTACTTCTTAACAAAGCCAAGTGTAAGTGCCAGGATGCACACTGCCTCCAAATGCCCTTTTCACTTACATGCCCCTTTACTCTCGCATATCCTTCCCAAGCCACGCCCACTGAAAGACAGGAGGAAGCAAGTCAAACGCTCCACTGCATCCAAGTTTTAATTTAGACCTAGAAAATCAACTCAGAGAGAGGCAAAGGCTGCAGTCTGATCTCCATGACTCACTCTGACCACAGAGTTCAGTGTGCTCGCCCATCTCATCACTGGCTTGTTCTAATTTAGGAGCATGACCTCACAATAGAAGAACGCAGCTGTCTGTCACACGAAGATGTAATGAAGTAGCAGCAGCGGTGAAATGTGTAAGCAGTGAATGGAGTTCAAAATAGTCTGTGGTTATGGACACCAGCTTTAGTGGTAAAACTACATCCCAACATACTGACTTATTAACTCACAAGCTTACCAGCACAGTGAATTTGTACTACAGTAATAATTTGATTGACTTGTTAATAGTTATGGTAGGTTACCTATATAGACCATATAACAACAGAATCTTGCTGAGCACCAATAGTTCACGTCTGTAATCCTAGCTACTCAAGAGGCTAAAATTTGAGGATTATGGTTCTAAGCCAGCCCAGGCAGGAAACTTTGTGAGATTTTATCTCCAATCAACTACTCAAAAAGCCAGAAATGGAGCTGTGGCTTAAGTGGTCGAGGGTTTGCCTTGAACAAAAAAAGCTCAGGGACAGTGTTCAGGCTCTCACTTCAAGCCCTAGGACTGGCACAAGAAAAACCTCTCAAAAACAAAAAAAAACAGCCAGGCACCGGTGGCTCATGCCTGTAATCCTAGCTATTTAGGAGGCTGAGATCTGAGGATCCAGGTTCAAAGCCAGCCCAGGCAGGAACACCTGTGAGACTCATCTCCAATAAACCACTGGCGCTGTGGCTCAAGTGGTAGAGTGCTCGCCTTGAGCTGAAGAGCTAAGGGACAGCACCCAGTCCCAGAGTTCAAGCCCCATGACTGACAAAAAGAACAAAAAACAAAACAGAATCTTGGGTTGAAGGTGGTAGAGTGCCAGCTAATGACTGAAAGCATCAGGTACCAAGCTTAAGTCCCGCTCTCAGGGGAGGAAAAACATAGAATCTAAAAGAAGAAACTGGCTGGGCACCGGTAGCTCACAACTGTAATCCTAGGTACTCAGGAAGCTGAGATTTGAGGATTTCCAGCCTGGGCAGGAAAGTCCTTGAAACTCTTATCTCCAATTAGCCACCAGAAAACTGGAAGCCGCACTGAGACTTAAGTGGTAGAGCGCTCACCTTGAGCTGAAGAGCCCAGGGGCCAGCCCCCAGGCCTAGAGTTCAAGCTCCATGACCACCACTACCACCACCACCAGAAGAAGAAAAGGTAGAAGAGGAAGGAGAGGGAGGAGAGGGAGAAGGAGAAGGAGAAAAAGGAGAAGAAGGAGGAGGAGGAGGAGAAGAAAAAGGAGGAGGAAGAAGAGGAGGAGGAGGAGAAGGAGAAGAAGGAGGAGGAGGAAGAGGAGGAGGAGAAGAAGAAGGAGGAGGAGGAGGAAGAGGAGAAGGAGGAGGAACAGCTTTGGAGTCATTTATTGTAAGTGTGTGTGTGTGTGTGTGTGTGTGTGTGTGTGTGTGTGTTAACAAAATGAGCTCCCTTCCTATAGCTTAGTCCATTCCTTCCCTTCTCCACAGTTTAACATGCTCCCTTCCTAGGTAACACTAGGCCCAGGTAGCAAAGGCAGTAAATAATCAACTTCTAACCCCCTTTACCTTAGGATGGCACTTCTCTGGGGCAGCTACCACTATATAAGGCAATAAGAGTCCCTTAGAGTGACCTTCAGGTCTGGGTAGTTGCAGGACCCTTATCTACTATTTGGACAGCAGCCATAAACCCTAGTCTGCCACACCAGGGTCTCTGCCTCCTATCCCCTTCTAGCCCCCCCTAAACTCCTTAGGTTATTGAGGTCACCCCAGACAATAGCTGGGGCTTCTCACTTCTCCCTTGTGAGAAGGTTTATGCACATGTGCAATAAACCTTTCTTTATTCTTTGTACCTGGATGTCTGCATGGTTCTCTGGCAATGTCTAATTAATCTTATTTAAGCTTAAATGTGTGTGTGTGTGTGTGTGTGTGTGTGTGTGTGTGTGTGTGTGTGTGCTGCTCCTGGGGCTTGAGCTCAGGGCCTGGACTCTCCCTGAATGTTTAAGGCTGGTGCTCTACCACTTGAGCCACATCTCTACTTTGGCTTTTTGGTGGTTAATTGGAGATAAGAATTTCATGGTTCTTCCTGCCTAGGCTGGTTTCAAACTGTGGTCCTCAGATCTCAGCCTCTTGAGTAGCTAGGATTACAGGAATGAGCCACCGTGGTCTAAAAGCTATAGTTTGTAATCAGCTAAAACTCATAGACAAAAAAAATATAATGCATGAAAAATATATATTAACAGTTACAAATAAGTATAGGAGAGAGATTAAGAAACTAATTCAAGAATGAAAAAGCGGGCTGGGAAGGTGGCTCAGTGGTAGAGTGCTTGCCTTGCATGCCTGAGGCCCTGGGTTCGATTCCTCAGCACCACATAAGCAAAAAGAACAAAGCCAGGAGTGGCGCTGTGGCTCAAGTGGTAGAGCGCTAGCCTTGAGCTGAAGAGCTGAGGGACAGCACCCAGGCCCCGAGTTCAGGCCCCACGACTGGACCAAAAAAAAAAAAAAAAAGAATGAAAAAGCTCCGAGTGCTGGTGGCTCATGCCTATAATTCTAGCTACTTAGGAGGCTGAAATCTGAGGACTGAAGTTCAAAGTCAGCCTGGGCAGGAAAATCTGTGAGACACAGAGTAATCTCCAATTAACCACAAAAGCCAGAAATAGAGTTGTGGCTCAAGTAATATAGCACTAGCCTAGTGCAAAAAAGCTGAAGGACAGCATCCAAGCCCTGAGTCCAAGCCCCAGATCACACACACACACACACACACACACACACACACACACACACACACACACACACACACACACACACACACACACACACACACACACACACACACACACACACACACTGAAAAAGAACAGGGCTCGATATGAGGATTGTAGTTCAAAGTCAGCCCAGGCAGGAAAGTACCCATAGACTCTGATCTCCAGAGGCTATGGAAACTGGAAGTGGCACAGTGGCTCAAAGTAGTACAGAACCAGCCTTGAGCAAAAAGGACTCAGGGACAGTGCCCAGCCCCTGAATTCAAGTCCCATGCCTGCCAAAAAAAAAAAAAAAGACTATATTTATTCTACTTATTCTTTATTTGATTACATTTATTTTCTCTTGGGGCTAGAAATGCAAAGTTCAAGCCCTTGCCTTGAAGAGAGGTAGCCCTGTAAGAACACAGCAAAGTGGCCCACAGTTATGGAATAATCCTAGGCATGCTGAAATAGCCTATGAATGAGGGGGCAGAAAAGGAAAAAGTCATAGTACAGGAAAAAGTGTGTGTGTGTGTGTGTGTGTGTGTGTGTGTGTGTGTGTGTGTGTGTGTGTGTGTGTGTGTGTGTGTGTCTGTATTTGTGTATTGGGGCTTCAACTCAGGGCCTGGGCACTATCACTTAGCTTTTTCACTCAAAGCTGTCATTCTACCACTTGAGCCACTGCTCCACTTCTGGCTCTATTTGATGGTTAATTACAGTCTTATGGACCTCTAACTGTGATCCTTAACTCTCAGCCTCCTGAGTAGCTAGGATTACAGGCATGAGCCACTAGCATCCAGCATGAACAATTATACAAATCTGATGTGCATGTGCAAAGCATAAGAAAATCATAAATAGTGCTATGTTGTGGTATATGCTATAATCCTAACACTTGACAGATTGAGATAAGAGTATGGTGAGTTTGAGGCTAGAATGGGCTAGCTAAATCAAGGCTGGCCCAAGCTACAGAGTAAGACTCTGTTTCAAAAACAAACAGCCAGGTATATGTGGCTGTCTATCTGTAATCCTTACTACTCAAGAGGCTGGGATCTGGAATACTGAGGTTTGAGGCCAGTCAGGACAGAAAAGTCTGTGAGCCAGGCTAGAGGTAAGGCTCAGGTAGAACCAGTGACCAAGAAAGGTGAGAGCATGAGACCCTAAGTTTAAATCTTATTATCAGTAAGATACAAAAAGTGAAAAAACAATTCCAGATAGTATGCTGGAGTCTCTAGGCTTGGTAGAAAATAAATGAAGAATGGAAGGTGTAGGTCTTATGAGCCTCTTAGGCCATCCCATAGTCAGAACTCTATTCTGCAGGTGATGAGGAAGACAAGATTTTTTTCAAGTGTTTTTTTTAAATTTTTGTTTACATTTATTTATTTTTTTTACAGTATGGAGCTATGAACTCAGAGTCTTACACTTGCAAGGCAGGCGCTCTACCACTTGAACAACTCCTGAAGCCCTCTTTATTTCTGAGACAAGATCTCACTGTGTAACCCAGGTTGGCCTGAAATTCAACGCAGAACAGGCTTGCCTCTAACTCATAATCCTCCTGCTTCAGCTTCCTGAGTGCTGGGATTATAGATATGCCAGCGTATTCAGCTTTGAATGTGTTTTTAAAAGAATAGCTAAGGGGTTGCAAATGTGGCTTAGTGGTAGAGTGCTTGCCTAGCATTCACGAAGCCCTGAGTTCGACTCCCCAGTACCACATAAACAGAAAAAGCCAGAAGTTTGCTGTGGCTCAAATGGTAGAGTGCTAGCCTTGAGCAAAAATAAGTTCAGGGACAAGCTGGGTGCTGGTGGCTCACACCTGTAATCCTAGCTACTCGAGAGGCTGAGATTTAAGGACTGTGGTTCAAAGCCAGCCCAGGCAGGAAAGTCCATGAGACTCTTATCTCCAGTTAGCCACCAGCAAAAAGGAAAGTGGTACTGTGGCTCAAGTGGTAGAGCACTTGTCTTGAGCTGAAGGACTCAAGGACAGTGCCCAGCTCTTTTTTTTTTTTTTTTTTCCCCATTTGTAGTAGTATATTGGAGATAGAGTCTCATGGACTTCTCTGACTGGCTGGCTTTGAACCACAGTCCTTAGGTGTCAGATTCATGAGTAGTTAAAATTACAGGTGTGAGCCACTGGCACCAAGCTATATGGTTTGAGTTTTTTTGTTTTATGTTTTGTTTTGTTTTCCTTGTCCTGGGGCTTGAACTCAGGGCCTGGAACAGTTCCTTGAGTCTCTTTTTGCTTAAAGCTAGCGCTGTACTACTTGAGCCACAGAGTCTCTTCTGGCTTTGTTGAGTGGTTTCTTAGAGGTAAGAGTCTCAAGGGGACTTTTCCACCTGGGCTGGCTTCAAACAATGATCCTTAGTTTTCAGCCTCCTGAATAGCTAAGATTACAGACATGAACCATTAAGTGCCCAGCATTTAGTTTTTAAATATGGTGAGATAGTGGTTTACTTGTTTCAGAACTATTTGTTAAAAAGAATATTCTTTCAGCCGGGCGCTGGTGGCTCACGCCTGTAATCCTACCTACTCAGGAGGCTGAGATCTGAGGATCCTGGTTCAAAGCCAGCCCGGGTAGGAAAGACCGTGAGACTCCTATCTCCAATAAACCACCAGAAAACCGGAAGTGGCGCTGTAGCTCAAGTGGTAGAGCGCTCTCCTTGAGCTGAAGAGCTGAGGGACAGCGGCCAGGCCCAGAGTTCAAGCCCCACGACTGACCAAAAAAAAAAAAAAAAAGAAAAACCTAGCAGTCTTAAAACTGCAGAATCCAATGGGAACGTCTCTATTTCCATCTGACTTAACTTCTATACAACTTCTGGCTATCTCTGTTGACTGATCACTGTTCCTCTCTATCTCTTGATGATTCCTCCTTGTGCTTCTTTTTTTTTTTTTTTGAGTTCAGTATTATATATATTACAATTTGCTTTGTTATAATACATTTGTGGCTTTGTGATAAAAATAACTCAGGGTGCCGGGCGCTGGTGGCTCACGCCTGTAATCCTAGCTACTCAGGAGGCTGAGATCTGAGAATCGCGGTTCAAAGCCAGCCTGGGCAGTAGAAACCGTGAGACTCCTATCTCCAATAAACCACCAGAAAACCGGAAGTGGTGCTGTAGCTCAAGTGGTAGAGCGCTCGCCTTGAGCTGAAGAGCTGAGGAACAGCGCCCAGGCCCAGAGTTCAAGCCCCACAGCTGACCAAAAAAAAAAAAAAAAACAAAACTCAGGGACATATGGAATTCAAGCTAATTTGCATAACTGTCACAAGAAAAAAAGCATTAAATGCAACTCTGAAATAAGTATTATCATTTAATTTCAGAATCTCAAAACACCAATAGATCTTGGCCTTGTTTTAAAAATAGTTTATTAAACACTAAGCTAGCTAAATAACCTTACTGAAAGGTCTAAACATAAAGTGATCTAGAAAACACTTTCCCTCTAATCTCAATCTTTCATCAATGGAAGAGGTGAGGAGAAAAAGTAGACAATTTCTTTAGCAGCATATATGGCTAAGTCCATCAACCACCTTAAACTAGAATGTCCATTAGTGACCCCATTAAAAAGAATTGGGCTAATAGCAAAAGTTACCCATTTCGTAAGCCAAAAGGCAACAATTTTAGGGGCTTTTTTTTTTTTTGGGTCCGGTCATGGGGCCTGAACTCTGGGCCTGGGTGCTGTCTCTCACCTCTTCAGCTCAAGGCTAGCGCTCTACCACTTGAGCCACAGCACCACTTCCGGCTTTTTTCTTTTTTGCTTATGTGGTGCTGAGGAATCAAACACAGGGCCTCAGGCATGCAAGGCAAGTGCTCTACCACTGAGCCACCTTCCCAGCAATTTTAGGGTTATAGTAAGTAAAGTACTTTCGAAATACTTCGAAAACTTTTCACCATAAACTGGAGGAATCATCTCTTCATTTTGAAGAAAGGAATAACAAAGTAAGAGGCAATTAAACTAAATTCATTTTCAATCCTCTTAGAACAAAAGAAGTGAAAAATAAGGGTTGATTAGCTAAGGTTTGTGCTAGAACCAAACTAATTAATTACAGTGATTTTAAATGGCAACAGCCCATGACTGGGCAGTCTGATAGTTCTGAATATTTTTGCAATAATAATTTTTTTCTTAATGCAAAGACGCTGAAATGAATCCGGTCATGCAATGTTCATCTTATGCATTCTGCATCTCTTTGCCGATCTTGTAGCTAAAGATCTTGTTCCAATCAATCTTAGTACGTGTAACTGGCAACTGTTGAGGTAAGGCTTTGAAAGTAGTGTCTGACATTGTCTGGCAATTCTCACTGATGGCAGTTTGTATTCATTTTCTGCAGCTTCTACAATCTTTATAAATTCTTTTGCTGTTTGCACCTCATTAGACACTGTTAGAAAATCTGTATATCTTTATGACTCACTAGTTGAACATTGCCATCTTCATAATAATGAACCTGAATTTTCAAGATGCCAACCACTTGAGTGCTTGAAGGACTGACTGTAAACTTCCATTCTGACCTCCAACGACCATTCCAAAAATTTTTTGCTTGGAACTGATGTGATAGTGGTTCACTTCTCTCTTCTTGAAGCTAGCGGAAAGCTTCTTTTTTATCTTCTGGAGTAATCTTCACTTTTGTATCTGTCATATCTTTGAAAGAAGCCAGAAAAAGTACCACATCTCCTTTCTCATTCTTTATAGGAACTATCTCCAGTAGGCACCAAAATGGAGACCCATTCCTCTTATAGAACATAATTTCTCCTTTGAATTCTGTCTTTTCCTCCAGTGACTTTTCTATTGGAAGCATCAGTTGCTCATTGGTTTCAACCCCAGATAAAAACTTGCAGCTACAACTCTTCTGCATGACTTCAGTTCGGGCAAATCCAGCAAGCTCGCAGAAGCCATCCCAACAGTAGACTAGGGGAAAGCCTTTTGACACGTTGTGCATTAGCCAGGATGAAATTGCTATGTGTTCCATCAACACGCGTGGCGATGGTGTCCAGGAAGGTGTTCTGGGGCGCCAATAATCCTTTCATCACCGGCATCTCTCCAGCGCGGTGTGAGATTCTCCATCAAAGTTTGTCCGGAAGGAAAGTGCCCAAGAAGGGAGGAGAGCGTGAAGATGACGGCAGGAGAGAGGGGGGCCTGGCGGGGTGTGGGGCCGATCCCGGAGATGGGTTGGGGTGTGTGTGTGGGTGCGCAAGAATGGAAGGAGGAGAGAGGCGGCGAGTCCCAGCTGCCGAGGCCGAGGCAGGGGCAGCCCCGTGCGCGCGCATGCGAGCTCCAAGCCCGCCCCGCACCTCGAGGCTCAGCCCCGCGCTCCCGCCCGCTCCGGGGACCCCCCCCCCCCCCCGCCCCGCACCTCACCTGCCAGGTGACACACGGCTCCGCCAGGCGCCATCTCACACCCCCCTCCTGATCTCCAAGGGGAGCTCCTTAAAACAATTTTTAAAAAGTTCATTACTCTAGTTTCATACGCATGAGGTCGTTTGAATATATTCACTTTTCAAATTCATTTCAAAATGGCTTTTCAGATGTTTTAACCATCTAAATTCTAACATGCCATTGAGTTTTAGTTTTAGTTGCTTACTGATGGATTGAACTGCTAGCAAGGGAGCAATTTTAGGGGAAGGGCTAATAGATGAATGAGGATCAGAATAGTCCAAGAAGTTTTTTTCTGCATGTATGAAAACAGAACAATGAAACTTGTTGAGATTGTTTTAAGAGAGTGTATAGTGAGGGCTGGGAAGGTGGGTCAGTGGTAGAGTGCTTGCCTTGCATGCATGAGGCCCTGAGTTTGATTCCTCAGCACCACATAAGCAGAAAAAAGCTGGAAGTGGTGCTGTGGCTCAAGTGATAGAGTGCTAGCCTTGAGCTGAAGAGCTGAGGGACAGCACCCAGGCCCAGAGTTCAGGCTCCACATCCGACAAAAAAAAAAAAAAAAAAAAAAGGTGTAGTGGGACCCTGGGGATTGGTGGGCAAGAGAATTGAAAGCATCCATCCCAGAAGAAATGAGTTTATTGTCAGTGGAGGTTACAAGGCCACCTCCCTGACGGGAGAGGGAGAAATGGAACCTATCTCTATTCAGGGGCATCCTTATACCATAGGGGCTAGAGGTGGGAGGTACTCTTTCATGCGCAGCTGCTGAAAACAGGGCGTAGGTTTAGGTCTGGGCAGAGAATGGGAATGCAGATCCATCCTGGAGAAACTGGCAGAGACTGGCAGGAGTCCCTGTGGAGAGTTCTCTTGTCTTTGTGGAGGGTATGGTGGAGTTCAGGGCTGGGTAGAGGGCGCTCTGCTGCAGCAGCTGGGGGCTAGAGATACATGCTGAGGCCCTGTCAAGCCCCAACTGGAAGAGGCCATACTAACAGGAATGATAGCAAGAATGAGGTTGACCAGGATACATTGTTTGCATGTGTGCAAATGTCACAATGAAATCCCCCTATCTTTTTTTTTTTTTTTTTCAGTGGTGGACTTGAACTCTGGCTCTTCAGCTCAAGGCAAGTGCTCTACCATTTGAGCCACAGTGCCACTTCCTGTTTTCTGGTAGTTAATTGGAGATGAGTCTCATGGACTTTCCTGCCCAGGTTGGCTTTGAACCGAGATCCTCAGATCTCAGCCTCCTGAGTAGCTAGGATTACAGGCATGAGCCACCTGGGCCTGGCTGAAATCCCCTTTGTATAGATGTATGCTAATTAAAAAACCCTAGTAACTCTGGGGTTTTTATGAATGTATTACTATGTCTTTAGAGTAACTTTTTTTTTTTTCATTTTCTTTCTTTTTTCTGGTCCTGGGTCTTGAACTCAGGACCTCAGCACTGTCTCTAAGCTTTTAATCATTCAAGACTAGTGCTCTACCACTTGAGCTACAGCTCCTTTTCCATTTTTTTTTGGTGGCTAATTGGAGATAAGAATCTCATGCACTTTCCTGCCTGGGCTGGCTTCCAACAGTGATTCTCAGATCTCAGCATCTTGAGTATTGAAGATTACAGGTGTGAGCCACTGGTGCCCAGTTTGAAGAGTAACTACTTTTTTTTTTTTTTCAGTTGTGGGGCTTGAACTCTGGGCCTGGGCACTGTCCCTGCACTCTTCAGCTCAAGGCAAACACTCTCACTTGAGCCACAGTGCCACTTCCAGTTTTCTGGTGGTTAATTGGAGATAAGAGTCTCACGGACTTTCTTGCTCAGGGCTGGGTTTGATCTCAGCCTCCTGAGTAGCCAGCATTTACAGTCGTGAACCACCAGTGTTCAAGAGTAACTTCTTATTCTGTTAGTAGAAACAAGTTTTAAAGAAGTATGAACGGTGACACAAACCCATAATTCCAGCCAATTGGGAGGCTGAGGCAAGAGGGATCCGAATATGTAAGGCCAGTCTTGGCTACATTGTGAGATTCTTACTATGTATGTGTTGGAGACAAAATAAACCCTATGTTTTTGTTTTGTTCCAAAAAGTATGGAGTTTAGCTAGGTACTGGAGGCTGAGATCTGAGGATTACAGTTTGAAGCCAGCCAGGACAGGAAAGTTTGTGAGACTCTTATCTCCAATAACTATCAAAAAACAGCCAGAAGTGAAGTCATGGCTCAAGTGGTAGAGAACTAGTGTTGAACAGAAAGCTCAGGGCCAGTGTCCAGGCCGAGTTCAAGCCCAAGGCTGGCACACACAAAAAAGTCTGGTGTTCCTACTATGCGTCAAACACTGAGTATGAGATGGTGAGCCAAGTACATGGGGTCTCTCCTGTCACTACTCTTCCAGGAAGTCTTCTAAAGGCAACCACATGGAGACATTCTTTGTGGGAGAATAAGGCCATAGAACTAGACTGTAGTGGACAATGAGTAGGACAAGACAAAGCTGGAGTATAAGAAGCCGATTAATATAAAGCCTGATGAACCATGTCCCAAACTGTGCTCTGGGGCTCCCCTGGGGGGCCCTAGTAAACTCACCAGGGCTTCTTGGATATGTCTGATTGTTATTATAAAGGTGATACACAGAGGGGTTACAGTTTCAGAAGTCAATAATGAAAACAGTTCTTTTTGGACAATGTCACCCTCTCCTTAGCTCAGTTGCTTGGATATTTTTAAATTTTAAGGGAGGCACAGTGACATCTGTTGGATATCACAGAAACTACTATTGAGCTCCCTCTCTCCCTTCTTTCCCTTCCTTTTGTTTTCTTTCTTATTGTGCTGGTCCTGGGGCTTGAATTTAGGGCCTGGGCACTGTCCTTTAGCTTTTGTACTCAAGGCTAACACTCTACCACTTGAGCCTCAGGCTCCACTTCCGCCTTTCTGATGGTGGTAAGAGACTCACACATTTTCTTGCTTGAACTGGCTTCAAACTGTGACTCTCAAACCTCCTGAATAGCTAGGATTACAGGCATTAGCCATCAGTGCCTTTTCTGGTTTATACTTTAAATCCTTGCTGGGTTTCTTCTCTTTGTGATAAAAGGAAGTTCCATGGGAAAATGAGCATGGGCCTGGCAATAGGATAGAGAGTGTCCACTCTGATTCCTAGATTTGATAAATTATACAGATCCTCAGAGGCCAAATTGTTCACACATGAACATGGTGGTGAGGATTTACTGTCCTTTGGTTCATTAGGCTTCCCCAGTAAAAGGGTCTGGATCTTTTATTTATTCTAGAATGCTGAGGATCAGTCCAGGGCCTCCTGAATGGTAAGCAAGCACTCTATCTCTGAGCTACACAAAGAAATTAGTATTAGACTCTTTTAGGTGTTCTAAAAGTAGTATGGTCACTTTTGCTTAGAATGTCTTTCCTTTTAGAGATCCATACTGAAATATTTACAAATGAAGAGGTGAAACAGTGGACTTTTCTTCAAAAGTATATAGGAAAGGAGGAGGAACACAGATGGAGAAAGCACGTTTGGCTGTGAACATAATGTTAAAAGACTAGTGATGTGATTTTGAAGGTGCTAAACATTTCCTATAATAAAAAGGGAAGAGGGAAATACTTCTCTGCACATTGGTTTCTAAGCACTGGGTGACAAAGATTATAGAAGACCGGAGTACAAGCTTTTACTGGGTTATCATAGGGCTATAAAAAAATAAGAGGGTTGGTTGGTTCACTTGGTTGGCTGGGTCTTACATAAATAATCTTGGCCATAGGGAAGCTCTTTCCAAGGACAGTTGTTTGCTTGGCTGTCTCACCAAGGAACACTTTCTGACCCACATTTGAACAATGAGGCCCATTATATTATTATTATATATTATCAGTTAAGGGGCTTGAACTCAGGGCCTGGGCACTGTTCCTGAGCTCTTCTGTTTAAGGCTAATTAATGCTCTACTACTTTGAACCATAGTGCCACTTTGGGTTTTTGAGTTGTAAATTAGAAATAAGAGTTTTATGGGGACTTTTCTGTGTAGGCTAGCTTTGAACCTTGATTCTAGGATCTCAGCCTCCTTGAGTAGCTAGAATTACAGGTATGAGCCACCAGCATCAGTTTATTAATTATTATTATATTTTGCCAGTTCTGGGCTTGAACTTAGTACCTAGACACTGTCTATGAGCTGCTTTTGCTCTAAGCAAGCACTCTACCACTAAGCCACATTTTTTTTGGGGGGGGGGGGTGGGGGTCAGTCCTGGGGCTTGAACTCCAGGCCTGAGTGCTGTCCCTCAGCTCTTCAGCTCAAGGCAAGCACTCTACCCTTGAGCCACAGTGCCACTTCTGGTTTTCTGGTGGTTAATTAAAGAGTCTCACAAACTTTTCCTGACCAGGCTGGCTTTAAATCCTGATCCTCAGATTTCAGCCTCCTAAATAGCTAGGATTACAAGTGTGAGCCACCAGTGCCTGGCAAAAGTTTAATTTTTTGCTGGTCCTGGGGCTTAAACTCAGAGCCTAGGCACTGTCCTGGAGCTTCTTTTACTCAAGGCTGGCACTCTACCACTTGAGCACAGTGCTACTTCTGGCTTATTTTCTGTTTATGTGGTACTTGAGGAATCAAACCCAGCGCTTTATGCATGCTAGGCAATCATTCTACCACTAAACCACATTCCGAATCCTTCCCCCCCCCCCTTTATTTTTTTTGGTTGTGGGGCTTGAACTCTAGGCCTAGGCACTGTCCCTCAGCAATTCAGCTCAAGGCTAGAGCTCTACACTTGAGCCACAGTGCCACTTCCGGTTTTCTAGTGGTTTATTGGAGATGAGTCTCATGGATTTTCTTGCCTGGGCTGGCTTTGAACCTCGATCCTCAGCTCTCAGCCTTCTGAATAGCTAGGATTACAGGCGTGAGCCACAGGCACCTGGCCCCATTATTTTTTATGAAGTAGAAATAAAGGAACTATTTGATGTTTTATTATAAGATTAATAAGGGATGACATTGTCAAAAAAAAACCCAGCCGGGCACCGGTGGCTCACACCTGTAATCCTAGCTACTCAGGAGGCTGATCTGAGGATCACAGTTCAAAGCCAGCCCAGGCAGGAAAGTCTGTAAGACTCTTATTTCCAATAAAGCACTAGAAAACCAAAAGTGGCGCTGTGGCTCAAGCGGTAGAGCACTCACCTTGAACTGAAGAGCACAGGGACAGTGCCCAAGCCCAGAGTTCAAGTCCCATGACCAACAAACAACAACAACAAACCAGGAAGTAGGTACTCAAAAGGGGTGGGGTGGGGTCAAGAGAAAAGGGGTACAAGAATGAAAAGCAGAGGGTGAAAATGAAAACAAGAATCCAATTTATAGCCTACAAAATTAAGAAGACTGAGGGAAGGGATGGTAAGAAGAAATGGCTAAGAATGTTGAAAGGGGTGACACTGATCAAGATATATTGTATTAATAAACTGCTTTGTTAGGGCTGGGAAGGTGACTCAGTGGTAGAGCACTTGCCTTGCATGCCTGAGGTCCTGGGTTCGATTCCTCAGCACCACATAAGCAGAAAAAAAAAAGCTGGAAGTGGCACTGTGGCTCAAGTGGTAGAGTGCTACCCCTGAGCTGAAGAGCTGAGGGACAGCACCCAGGCCCAGAGTTCAGGCCCTACGACGGGACCCCCAAACGAACAAAAAAACCCTGCTTTGTTAAATGGCAGCTCCTTTGTACAACTAAAGATAATTTAAAAAAAAAGTACTCATCACCGGACTTATGAAATGGTAACCCCTCCATATAATACCTTAATAACACTAAAATTGGGGGGGGGAGGATTGCATTGGGGGGGGGAATGGGAAGGGATGGGAGGGGGAAACAAAGGAGGCTACAATGCTTGATAAGAAATGTACTCATTATCTTGCCCATGTAACCCCTCTGTACAGTATATTCACAAAAAAAAGCCCACTAAAATTATATTTTTAAAAAGATTTATAAGCTTTTGGTTATCCTTAAAAAAAAAACAAGTTTTTTTTGGATATAAGGCAAAAAAAAAAAACTTGAGGCAAATAACTATAGTTAGTTTCAATTAGAAGAAATAGATTTAAGAGTTCAGTGTACAACGTAGTGACTAAAGTTAATACTATATTCTCAATAATCACTATTAGATTTGGAGTGTTCTCATCACAAAAATATGAGGTAATGTTAATTAGCTCCATTTAGTCTATCTGTAATGTTATGCATATTTCAAAACATATATACATATATATATGTAAAAATTTAAAAAGGAGTGCCAAAAATAAAGATTTTGCCTTTGGAATTTCAAAATAACATGCATACTTAAAAAGACTAAGAGCTCCTTCTGTTTGGGGGGAGTGGCAGATGTTCTTTTTTTTTTTTTTGGGTCCGGTCGTGGGGCCTGAACTCTGGGCCTGGCGCTGTCCCTCAATTCTTCAGCTCAAGGCTAGTGCTCTACCACTTGAGCCACAGCGCCACTAACCGGCTTTTTTCTTTTTGCTTATGTGGTGCTGAGGAATCGAACCCAGGGCCTCGAGCATGCAAGGCAAGTGCTCTACCACTGAGCCACCTTCCCAGCCCATGTGGCAGATGTTCTTAGGTCTACTTGGAAAGAGTTCAAACTAAGTCTTTGATCTGCTAGAATTTCTAACACATGTGAACTCTGAATATACTTTATTCTACCAGATGTTACCAAGTTGTTCAACTCAGACTTGGAGTTTGATTCTCTTTGTGGATTTCCAAATAATATTTTTTTTAATTCTTGATTTGTCCATTTCCTTCCAAAAAGTGGTCTAGATTGGTGGAATGCTTCTTTCCTCCCCACCCCCCCTCGGACCCCAGCAGTTCTAGGGTCTGAATTTGGGACCTTGGGTTTGGTTGTTTGGCTGTGCTCTACTATTTGAGCCATTCCGCCAGTCCAGCTTTTGCCTCATGCACACGAGGCAAGCACTGTACCACTGAGCCACTTTCCCAGAGCCCTCCACAGTACTTCTTAACTGGATGTATGGGTTCCTTGCCTTTCCTCCTGTTAGTGAGACTCTGCAAGAATGCCACCGTTTAGAGCTACCTTCTCCAGGGTATGGGGATGCTTGGAGACAAGACCAGCCAGCATCCCTTCCTATGACTTGGGTATATCAAAAGCACAAGTATAGATTTCATGGGTAAAAATTCGAGAAATGCCAAATACTTGAAAAAAAAAGCATCATTTTTATTTGTACACTTAAAAAGTTGTACATAAAAACTCTTAATACAGTTCTATAAAACTGCCAGGGGAAAGGGAAGGTGATACCATTTTTTATTGATCATTAAGAAAGTTATCCAGATAAACAAAAAACACAGTAAATTGTTTAAAAAATTAAAGAACATTCTCCAAGTATAAATTTATAAATATAAAACAAATTCACAAATTACTCTGGATGCTAAATAAATATCTAGTTAATAAACTCCAACTTAATACCTCCAGCCAGCACTGGTATAGCACTTCAAGAATAGAAAATCGGGCTCATTTGTATCTAGTGTTGAAACAATGTATCCTTTCTGATTCTTAAGACACAGAAACATGTTTCTAAACTGTGTGTGCTCTAGTGGACTTGTCTGTAGAGACAAATCCCCCTTAATACTACAACTTCTAAAAAAATTTCAGTGTCAAATCATAGCTGAAAAAATATTTTCCAAGTATCTGGACACATGAATTGATCTCAAAATGTACAAAAGCCTCTGTAAACCAGTACTATTATCCAATACATCTATCAAACTTATTAGATACTAAACAAAACTGTAGCAAAGGAAGTCTTTCCTACATTCTCCTGAGTGCTTAATATCAAAGTTGAGAATATAGTGCAGGCCACATCTCAATGTGGTCAATCAGTTGTTATTGCATTATGCATAAATGTCTGCTTAAGAGCATGATTTAAGGTTCCATTTTCATGAACAATTTGTTTTTTTTCACAAAGGCATCATACACTCTTTAGAAGGGCAAAATTAGATCCGTGACTTTTTGGCAGTTGGCGGCATGCTAACTTGGTCCACATTGCTCGGTGCCACATGGAGTCCAAGCTTTTGAGCTTGAACATGAAAAAATGCTTGAAGCCTAGTTCCAGCTTTTGCTTCACTTGTGTTACGAGGGTTGTACTCAAAGCAGTTTGAAAACATTAACTCAATATCATCAATAAACTCAGCTAGAGAGAAAAAGAACAAACAAGATTAGAATGAAAAAATACACTTCATAAAAACAATCTGTATATCTTCTAACTTCACTAAGAAAATAGAAATTCTTCTCCCCTTCCCTTCATTTTTTAAAAGAAAGAGTGAGAGCAAGTGGTTCATGCCTATAATCCATGCTACTCTAGAGGTGGGGATTGGGACGACAGTGGTTTGAAACTATCCTCAAATGTTTTCATCGGGGAAAAGTTTGTGAGACACTGTCCCACCCAACAGTGGTGGTATATGTTTGTCATGGGATGCCAAGATCAGAAGAATTTAGTTTCAGGCCAGCCTGGGGGAAAAAGCTTTGCAATGCATCACCTCAACAAAAAAAGCTAGGTGTTGGTGGAATATACCTATCATCCCAGCTACAGTATTAAGTGTAAATGGGAAGAGTGAGGTCCAGAATAACTCAGGCAAAAAAACTGGTCAAGTGCCTGCATATGGAAGCATGAAGCCCTGAAAGTTCAAAAGTTGTTTATTTTTTTTTAAGTTAGCCCACCCTTCAAAAAGAATGAAGACAGAATTGGTGTTTATAATTGTTTAAATATAAAAATTTAAAATTCTTATTGGACATATACAATTATATACTATGTAATTATAAGAAAATCCTTTTATTATTATTATTTTTAAATTTTTTTGTTAGTCCTGGGGCTTGAACTCTGGACCTGAGCACTGTCCCTGAACTACTTTTTTTTTTTTTTGTCGGTCGTGGGTCTTGAACTCTGGGCCTGGGCGCTGTCCCTCAGCTCTTCAGCTCAAGGCGAGCGCTCTACCACTTGAGCTACAGCCCCACTTCCAGTTTTCTGGTGGTTTATTGGAGATAGGAGTCTCACGGTCTTTCCTGCCCGGGCTGGCTTTGAACCGCGATCCTCAGATCTCAGCCTCCTGAGTAGCTAGGATTACAGGCGTGAGCCACCAGCGCCCGGCTCTTCTTTTTTTTTTTTTGCTCAAGGCGAGCACTCTATCACTTGAGCCACATTGCCATTTCCGGCTTTTTCTGTGTATGTGGTACTAAGGAATCGAACACAGGGCTTCATGCATGCAAGGCAAACACTCTACCACTAAACCACACTCCAGCCCAAGAAAATCCTTTTGTCTGTCCTTTCCTTTCCTTTCCTTCCTTCCTCCCCTCCCTTCCTTTCTTTCTTTCTTTTCTTGGGGGGGTGCCAATACTTGGGCTTTAACTCAGGGCCTCATGATCCTGGCCTGGTTTTTTCCATCAAGACTGGTGCTTCTACTGCTTGAGCCACCACACCTCTTCAATTTCCAGCAATCTGCCAGTTAATTGGAGATGAAAGTATCAGATTGTCTGCCCATCCTCAGATCTCAGCCTCTGAGTAGCTAGTATTATAGGCATTAGCTCCAGGCTCAAAACACTTTTCTGATAAGACCAGATTCTACAGAATATCTAACTTATTCAGTCCTAAACCATCTTTCATTTCTGGATAAGCATTTTATGGATTCTAGGAATGCCACCTAAACTAACTCCATACCAGCTTCTATACCTCCTAAACAACAAAAAATCAAAAGAAAACAAATTACTTACATGCTAATTTATATTCACATTTGTTCACTTTTTCTCGAATTATATTTAAGGCAATAGGTTTTTTAATGATGTCGTAGTAGTCCGGAACCTGTAAAATAATTCCAGTTATATCTTGCCATTTATTGAAAATGCAAGGTTAAGTACATAAAGATTTTGAAAAGCAACTTAATATTAACTTTTGAATGCTATTATTCCATAAATTTCAGTCATTATAATGCTGTAAAATACTGGATCTAATCCCAGAAATCAGAAGGCTGAGGCAGATCCCTGGGTTTCACTATGTAGAGACATTTTTGGACTTACACATCTAAAAAAAATGCATGCATGCATATACATATTTTAAATGAACATTACTGAGTTTGTAATAAGGAATAGAATGCATGTGATAAAACTTTTAAAACAAAAACAACCTATGAAAATTTACAGGATTTTTCTTTTTTATTAGTCATGAGGTTTGAACTCAGAGCCTGGGCATTGTCCTTGAGATTTTTTTTTTTTTTTTTCTTTTTTTTAGGTGCGGTCGTGGGGCCTGAATTCTGGGCCTGGGCGCTGTCCCTCAGCTCTTCAGCTCAAGGCTAGCGCTCTACCACTTGAGCCACAGCGCCACTTCCGGTTTTTTCTTTTTGCTTAATGTGGTGCTGAGGAATCGAACCCAGGGCCTCAGGCATGCAAGGCAAGCACTCTACCACTGAGCCACCTTCCCAGCCCTGTCCTTGAGATTTTTTGCTCAAGGCCAGCGCTCTATCAGTTTTTGCTAAACTATTCAATATTAACTAATCCTTTAAATTCTTAATTCAGAAATTGCAAAGTAGAATTCTGACATCACTTTTTTACTCAGAAAGCCTGACTACATGGACAAATGAGGTCCTTTACAATACAATCATGCCTGAGCTTTAACTTCATTCAAGCTACCCACTAGTGCCCACATTCTCATTTTTGGGTGTTTAATCTATAGCCCCCTTTTCCTAAAATGCCCTATTCCACCTCTCACCACTGAAACTGTTATTCTTTTTTGAACAACCACTCCTAACAGCTAGTTCATGAAACACTTTTTAATTCCTGATATTTTCTTCTCAAATCAACATCCAGTCCTTCTCCATCCGCATCATCATTACAACTGCCAGTACAGCTCTGTGAGACAGCAGGCACCGTGCACTCCCGAGTATGGCCAGGCCATTCATGCTATCTAAGAGCACCTAGATTTTATATTAATACCTTCTCAGAAATGCAAGTGGCGGGGCTGGGAATGTGGCTCAGTGGTAGAGTGCTTGCCTAGCATGCATTAAGCCCTGGATTCAATTCCTTGGTACCACATACACAGAAAAAGCCAGAACTGAGCTGCAAGTGGCACTGTGGCTCAAGCTAGAATGCTAGTCTTAAGCAAAAAGAAGCTCAGAGACCGTGCCCAGGCCCTTAGTTCAATCCCGAAGACTGGCCAAAAAAAAAAAGTTGGCCAGCAATCTAGATCTAGTATATCAAAAACCCTGGAACGGGTCTCAGAAATATCTTTTTTTTTTGGGGGGGGGAGGGGGAGGCGGCAACAAGGCATAAACTCTGGGAGCTGTCTCTGAGCTCTTTTGCTCAAAGCTAGTTGCTCTATCACTTTGAGTCACAGCTTCACTTCAGATTTTAAGTGGTGTATTGGAGCTAAGAGTCTCATGGGGACTTTTCTGCCTGGACTGGCTTTGAACTAAGACACTCAGATCTCCTCCTTAGTAGCTAAGATCACAGATATGAGCCTGTAATAAGAAATGTCAGAATTAACTTAAGCTCTCCAAATGATTCTCATGTTCACTGAAGTTTGAGAACCATTGCTGGGTACAAGAGAAATATCACTAATGGTATCAAGCTGAATTAACTATATGTTTATTACATAAAACAATCAAAAAGCATCATTTATAAAGCCTCAGTCGCAAGATTAGATGGGACTGAAGAGATCATGTTGTCTAACTACACACTTTTCAGTACAAATATCAACCTTCTAAGTGTATACTTTTAAAAATAGACAATGGATAACAGAAGCTTTGACAATTTCAAAGTTGTCATAGACTAAATCAGGCTATTATATACAAACACAATTTTTTTTTGTTGGTCATGGTAGCTGAACTCTGGGCCCAGCTGGGCGCTGTCCCTCAGCTCTTCAGCTCAAGGCTAGCGCTCTACTACTGAGCCATCGCACCATTTCTGGCTTTTTCTGCTTATGTGGTACTGAGGAATGGAACCCAGGGCCTCATGCATGCAAGGCAAGCACTCTACTACTGAGCCACCTTCCCAGCTCCACAAACACATTTTTATAAGATATGTTATTACCTGGATTTTAGAAACAAGTTTCAAAAAAGGCCAGCTGTCATCATGTCGTACCAATTCTACAACAAGCTGTTCAAAAGCAGACAATTCATGAACTCCTCCCTGTCGGCCAGAGCTCCTTCGATTCAGTGGCATAGGAGAAGATTCTGAGTAAATCAAGACATTTTAAGTAACAGCAAAGCAAAATACAGATCAAACAAGCTTATTTGGATAAAAGAATACAAAGCTAATTCTAATAGATAATAGATCCATAAGAGATATAAACATCTGGGCTATGATTTCCTTTTTGATCTTAAAAATTTTCATTAGAAACAAACTTTCATTGGAAATAGATCATAAAATAAAGTAATAAAAAAGAAAAATCTAGAACACAAAGTTTGTGAATTATGTTTACCCATTCTATAAAAAAAATTTTCAACTATAATAAAATGAAATTAGGTATTTTTTTTTTTTTTTTTTTTTTGCCAGTCCTGGGGCCTGGGACTGTCCCTGAGCAAATTCTTTTGCTTAAGGCTAGCACTCTACCTCTTGAGCCACAAAGCCATTTCTGGCCTTTTCTGTTTGTATGAGGAATTGAACCCAGGGCTTCATTCATGCTAGGCAAGCACTCTACCACTAAGCCACATTCCCAGCCCAAAATTAAGTAATTCTCTAATATTTTCTACAACATATTCTTTTTTTTATTGTGAAAATACTGTAGAGGAGTTATAATTACATGGGCAAGATAATGAGTACATTTCTTTTTTTTTCAATTTGTATTCAGTAAATTTTTTTTTATTGTGAAAGTACTGTACAGAGGGGTTACAATTAGATGGGCAAGATAATGAGTACATTTCTTATCAAGCATTGTAGCCTCCTCCTTTGTTTCCCCTTCCCATCCTCCACCCTACAACATATTCTTTTTTTTTTTTTTTATTGTAAAGATTCTATACAGAGGGTTACAGTTACATGAGTGGGGTAATGAGTACACTTCCTCTTGAACATTGTTACCCCCCCTCCATTGTTTTCTCCCTACCATCCCCTCCCTCCCTCCCTTCCCCAAGGTTCTTTTTTTTTTTTTTTTTTTTTTTGATTGTGATTAAGTGATTACTTAATTTCCGGAAATTCACAGTATTGTGGAATAATGATGCTCATTTAAAGTCACACGTTCATTCTAACTTTCCTGGAGCAAATTGTCTATCACAGTCTGTAATATATAACGGTGTTCATATGTTATATACCATACACGCCTACAACATATTCTTAAGAACCTCTGCAGATCTAGAAACCAGCCCTTTATGTAAATTATCTTGGGTATTTAACAACTGGGTACAGGTGACTCATACCTATAATCCTAACCTACTGGGCTGGAATGTAGCTCAGTGGCAAAGTGCTTGCCTAACAGATGCAGTGCTCTTGGTTTGATCCCCAGTATCATAAAAACAAAAACAAAAACCTAGCTACACAGGAGGCTTAGATCTGAGACCATAGTTCAAAGCCAGCTTGTGCAGAAAAAGGAAGTCCATGAGAATTTCTGTTGTTGTTGGTCGTGGGCTTAAACTCTGGCTCTGGGCTCTGTCCCTGAGCTCTTCAGCTCAAGGTGAGCACTCTACCACTTGAGCCACAGAGCCACTTCAATTTTCTGGTGGTTAGTTGGAGATAAAAGTTTCATGGACTTTTCTGCCTAGGTTGGCTTTGAACCACGATCCTCAGATTTCAGCCTCCTGAATAGCTAGTATTACAGGTGTGAGCCACTACTGCCTGACCTTGAGATTCTTTCTTTTTGTCGGTTGTGGGGCTTGAACTCTGGGCCTGGGTGCTGTCCCTCAGCTCTTCAGCTCAAGGCAAGCGCTCTACCACTTGAGCTACAGCGCCACTTCCGGTTTTCTGGTGGTTTATTGGAGATAGGAGTCTCACAGTCTCTCCTGCCCGGGCTGGCTTTGAACCGCGATCCTCAGATCTTAGCCTCCTGAGTAGCTAGGATTACAGGCGTGAGCCACCGGTGCCCGGCTGACCTTGAGATTCTTATCTCCAATTAATCACCAAAAAAGCCAGAAGTAGAGCTGTGGCTCAAGTGGTAGAGTGCTAGCCCTGAACAAAAAAGCTCAGGGACAGTGCCCAGGCCCTGAGTTCAAGCCTCAAGACTGGCATAAAACAAAAAATCCTTAAGTGTATCATTTTTCCAAACAGGTTGGAGTTTAGAATTGATAAGAGGATGGGAAAAGGTAAGTTAACTCTCTCTGGTGTTTAATTACCTGGTAATTTTCCCCCCTAAAACATCAAAATCTGGTGACTATATAAATAGGAGTCTGGGCCATTTTTCACTAGTAATTTCATGTATCCAAATAATTCAATAACATGATACCCATAATTCTTTGCAAAAACAGTAGCATTAAAAAAATTGTTTGGGCTGGGAAGGTGGCTTGCCTTGCATGCCTGAGGCCCTGGGTTGGATTCCTCAGTACCACATAACCAAAAAGAAAAAAAAAAAAAAAAGCTGGAAGTGGCGCTGTGACTCAAGTGGTAGAGCGCTAGCCTTGAGCTGAAGAGCTGAGGGACAGCGCCCAGGCCCAGAGTTCAGGCCCCACGACCGGACCAAAAAAAAAAAAGAGTCTCACAGATTTCTTAAAAAAAAAAAAAAGTCTGTGAGACTCTAAAAAAATAAAAAAAAAATAAAAAATAAATAAATAAAAAAATTGTTTTTTGGCTGGGCACCAGTGGCTCATGCCTGTAATCCTAGCTACTTAGAAGGCTGATGTCTGAGGATCCTGGTTCAAAGCCAGCCTGAAGAAAGTCTGTGAGACTCTTATCTCCAATTAACCACCAGAAAGCCAGAGGTGGCTCTATGGCTCAAAATGGTAGAGCACTAGCCTTGAGGGAAAAGAGTCCAGGGACAGTATTCAGGCCTGGAATCCAAGCCCCACGACTGACCAAAACAACAACAACAACAATAAAAAAAAAAAAACCACCCTATTTTTTTTTTAGAAATATCAAAGTTTTACTCCTATTGTCATAAAAAAGAGAAATGATTAAAGACAAAGAATGAAGAAAAGAGAAGAAAGAATTAAATTAAGAAAATATAGCTCAGTGGTTCTGGGCACTGGAGGCTCACCTCTTTAATCCTAGCTACTCAGTAGGCTGAGATCTGAGAATTGCAGTTCAAAGCCAGCATGGGCTGGAAAACCCATGAGACTCTTATCTCCAATTAACCAACAGAAAACTGGAAGCAGCATGTGGCTCAAAGTGGTAGAGCACAAGCCTTGAGCAAAAAAGAGCTCAGGGACAGTACCCAGGCCTTTGAGTTGAAACTCCATAACCACCACCACCACCAACAATTATATGTATATATGGACATGGATATTTGTAGCTCAGTAAGTAAAGCTTGTGTTAATCATGTGTAGGGCTCTGTGTTAATCCCTAGCACCAAAAAGACAAAGGAAAGTTTTTTTTTTTGCTCTGTCGTGGGCTTGAACTCTGGGCCTGGGAGCTGTCCCTCAGCTCTTCAGCTCAAGGCAAGCAAGTGCCCTACCACTTGAGCTACAGTGCCACTTCCAGTTTTCTAGTGGTTTATTGGAGATAGGAGTCATGGTCTTTCCTGCCCGGGCTGGCTTTGAACTGTGATCCTCAGATCTCAGCCTCCTGAGTAGCTAGGATTACAGGCGTGAGCCACCAGCTCCTGGCAAAGGAAAGATTTTTATATACTTGCTGGACATGGTGAATCATATCTGTATTCTCAACACAAAGACAGGAGAATTGAGACCAGCCTGGGTTACATAGCAAGACTGTGTCTCAGAAAACGAAAAAACACACACACACACACACACACACACTGGGTTACATAGCAAGACTATGTCTCAGAAAACGAAGAAACACACACACACACACACACACACAGGGTTACATAGCAAGACTGTCTCAGAAAACGAACACACACACACACACACACACACACACACACACACACACACACACACACACACACACACACACACACACACACACACACACACACACACACACACACACACACACACACACACACACACACACACGACTAATAGTAATGTAGATTAATGGGAGAGTACATGCTTAGCATGCCCAAGGTCCTGGGTTTGAGCTCCAGCACCAAAATAGCCAGGCACCAGTGGCTTACACCTGTAATCCTAGCTACTTAGGAGGCTAAGGTCTGAGGATCGTAGTCCAAACCCAGCCCAGGCAGGAAAGTCCCTGAGACTCTAACCACCAGAAAACCGGAAGTGGCTCTGTGGCTCAAGTGGTAGAGTACTCACCTTGAGCTGAAGAGCTGAGAGATAGCGCTCAGGCCCAGAGTTCAAGCCCCACGACTGACACCCCCCCCCCCAACAACAACAACAAAATTTTTTTTGTGCATACAGATTACTGTAAGTAAAAATAATTGCTAGATGCTGTTGACTCATGACAGTAATCCTAGCTACTCAGGAGGCTGAGATTTAGAGGATCTGAGTGAGACTCCATGTCTAAATTAGCCAGAACGTAATCAGAAAAGGCCCAGTTGCAAGAACATCAGTTGAACAAGCAAGTATGAGGTCCCAAAAGAGAAAACTCCAGTACAGAAAATAGAAAACCCAAAAATAATAACACTCATAATTAAGCCAGCCTTGGCATCTGATGTCTGTAATCCTAGCTATTTATGAGGGGTAAAAATTGGAAGAGAATAGTTCGAGGCCAGCCTAGGCAAAAAGTTAGTAAGACTTCATAAACAATAAAAGCTGGGCAGGTCTATACTCAGCACCACACAGTTATGGTCTAAGCAACAAAGGGCAAAATGCATGACTACTTGAAAAATAATTAAAGAAAAAGGACTAGGAGTAAAGTAATAGAGTACCTATCTTATAAACTCAAGTTCAAATCCCAGTATTCCCCAAAAGCAAGCAAACAAAAATCCCCCAAAACCCTAATTGAAAAACTTGTGTCTGCTGGGTACCAGTGGCGCACACCTGTAATCCTAGCTACTCAGGAGGCTGAGATCTGAGGACTGCAGTTCAAAAGGCAGCCTGGGCAGGAAACTCTGTGAGACTCTTATCTCCAATAAACCACTGAGAAAACAAAGTGGTGCTGTGGCTCACATGGTAGAGCATTCACCTTTAGCTGAGGGACAGCGCCCAGGCCCAGAGTTCAAACCCCACAACTGAAAACAACAACATCAACAAAAAAAAAAAACCCAGGGGCTGGGAAGATTCTCAGTCCTAGAGTGCTTGCCTTGCATGCATAAGGCCCTGGGTTCGATTCCTCAGCACCACATAAGCAGAAAAAGCCAGAAGTGGTGCTGTGGCTCAAGTGGTAGGGCACTAGCCTTGAGCTGAAGAGCTGAGAGTCAGCATCCAGGCCTACATACAGTTCAGGCCCCACGACCGCCAAAAAGAACCCAAAGAACCCCAAAACAACAAGAAAACATAACAAAAAAACTTACGTGCCAGGTGCTGGTGGCTATAATTGTAGCTACTTAGGAGGCTGAGATGTAAGGACTGTGGTTCAAAGTCAGATGGAGCAGGAAAGTTCATGAGGCTTTTATCTCCAATAAACTACTCAAAAAAGTGGCATGGTGACTCAAGTGGTAAGAGTGCCAGCCTTGAACAAAAGCAGCTCAGGGACAGTGCCCAGGCCCTACAAAAAGCCCCAGGACCAGCAAAAAACAAAAACTTGTTTGCTCTCTTAAAATGTTACTTCCCTCAACCCTACCCCCCTCACCCCAAATCTAGTATTTCAGAAGGGAATCTTATCAAATAATATAATGTAGATTGTTTATGTGACAAGTATGCATTCTAGGGGAGGAAAAGTGGGAAACAATGAAATGTGGTGTTATAGGGGACACTTCAAAATATACAATGCTTCGAAACTATTCAATTTTTTAAGGTAAGGAAGAATTTAGACTGTATACCTGTAGATTGTCTTTTCTTGCCTCTTCTCTTGGATTCACCATCTTGGAGAGAAAGTCTGGAGTGATCACCTGACTTTGTGGTGATAACTCTGAAGTCAGGGAAGCTGGGACTGTTTTCTGGTGTATTATCAGCACTTTTCCTCACTCTGCTTTTTCGGCGAGGACTAAGTAGTTCCACAAATACATTTGCTTGCAGTGCGCCATGGCTGTGGCGGGTAGAACGACTGGTAATTCTTAAAGACTTAGTTTCCGTAGGAGGCGCAGACTTGATCTTTCTCAAGTTTCTACCAGTAGTTTTAGAATAAATAGTTGTTTTGGGGGTACTCTGCTGACTCCTTGAAGGGTATCTTCCAGGTTCTTGTCGTAGGCCACGGCTTGGGAAAGAAGAGCTAAGTCTTGTTCTTGTTTTAATTGGCAATCTAAGTTGTGGTCTTCCTCGTTTTGGTGGGCTACAAATATTGTTGGAAAACACGGTTATTGTACAGAGTAATGATGAACACATGATTTCTTTTAGTTAGCCAGTGAATTCTACATAAATTACTTTCCTGTGTAACAGATTTATACTCAATGTTTTAAGTTTAGAAGCCAATAATAGTTTTCAGGGAGATCTAAAATACGCTTCAAAGTATTTCTTTGAAATGTAAGGACATTATGCAATATTTTCTTGGTAATTCTACATTCATCATCATAACCAATTCCTAAGTTACTTATGCTAAATTATCTTATACTAGTACAATCCTAAGGGGAACAAATAAACAGACCTAGTGAATCTTGGAAGACTTGAATGAAGAACTAAATTTGTATTTTGTCTCACTATGCTACAGAGTCTGTCACGTGTTTCTTTTTCTTAGAGATTGAACCCAAAGTCTCATTGTAGTTCTTCCTCTGCCCTTAAAGCATTACTGGAGTTTGAACTCTCAGGGTCTCACACTTGCTTGGCTGGCTCTACCATTTGAGCCATACTACCAGCCTAGCTTTTTGCTAGTTAATTGTAGAGTCTTTCAGGCTTTTCTGTCTGGGCTGACTTCCAACCTCCATCCTCAGATCTCAGCTTCATGAGTAGCTAGGATTATAGGCATGAGCCACCAGTGCCTAGCTGGCCTTTTGCTTAGATTAAAAAGGAAGGCCTTGAAGTAAAGATTCTCTTGACTGCCTCTGAAGTACCTGGGATCACAGGGCTAACACAACCGTACCCATCTACAACTTTATCACTTCCATTACTGTTGATATAAAGGCAACCTACAGTTTCAGCCAAGTGCTGATACTGAAGTGGGCCATGAACCTATAGTTCTTAAATACCAAACCAAGAGCTTTTTTTTGTCTTTGTTTTTGGTTTTTTTGAGGGGGTCCAGTTGTGGGGCCTGAACTCTGGGCCTTGGCGCTGTCCCTCAGCTCTTCAGCTCAAGGGAAGAGCTCTACCACTTGAGCCATAGCACCACTTCCAGCTGTTTTTTCTTTTTTTTTTTTTTTTTTTTGGGGTCCGGTTGTGGGGCCTGAACTCTAGGCCTGGGCACTGTCCTTCAGCTCCTCAGCTCAAGGCTAGAGCTCTACCACTTGAGCCACAGCGCCACTTCCAGCTTTTTTCATTTTGCTTATGTGGTGCTGAGGAATCAAACCCAGGGCCTCCTGCATGTAAGTCAAGCACTCTACCACTGAGCCATCTTCCCAGCCCCCCAGCTTTTGTTTCTTTTTGCTCATGTGGTGCTGAGGAATCGAACCCAGGGCCTCATGCATGCAAGGCAAGCGCTCTATGACTGAGCCACCTTCCCAGCCCCAAACCAAGAGCTTTTACTTTAATTTTTCAGCTGCCTTTAATTAAAAGGATGAAACCAACTTGTAAATCTCCTCTTTAACCCCCAACCCCAGCTCTCATATACAGACTTCCAGTTAATTGAGAATGTTTCTAAAATTTTTTCCAAATTCTACCCTCATTTTTCTTTCCAGTCTCCAGTACTGCAGACTGAACCCAGGGCCCTGTTCTAATATTTGAAGCAACTTTGCCCAAAAAAACTAATATGTACCCAAGTGCTAGTGGCTCACGCTTGTAATCTAGCTATTCAGTAGGCTGAGATCTGAAAATCAAGGTTTGAAGCTAGCCTAGGCAGACAAATCCAAGAGACCCTAACTCCAATTAACCAGCAAAAATCAGAACTGGAAACATGGCTCAAGTGGTAGAGTGCCAGCTGTGAGTGAAGAAGATAAACAAGAGGATGAGAACCTGAGTTCAAGTCCCAGTACTAACACCAAAAACAACAAACAAAAAAAACACTAACATGTAATATAGTGCCCCCCCTTTAAATATTTACTTTTTTGTGTGAGTGTGTATTCCTAACTAAGCTGGGGACTGAGATTGACTCAGTACTACCACAGCAGGAATCTAGACTTCAAACCTATTCATTAGGCCTGCTGATGGTGTGCCAGGTTGCAGAACCCTCATAATAATAGAGAAGTTAAGGGGTGATGTGCAAGAGCACAATACTACCCTAGGAATAGTTTTATATTTATAATATCTAAAAAGTAAGGATAATTTTAGACTCCTACATTACACACTAGTTTTTGTTTTTGTTTTGTCAGTCATGGGGCTTGAACTCTGGGCCTGGGTGCTGTCCCTGTGCTCTTCAACTCAAGGCAAGCGCTCTACCTCTTGAGCCACAGCACCACTTCTAGTTTTAAAAGTTATGGGTTCCAACTATCATACAAATATCTCAGTAGTCAGGAGACTGTAATTAAGACAGGCAGACTCATTCAATTGTGTTATGACTTACCTGAGCTCTTCCTCTTCCTGGGAGTCATCTTCATCTTGCTCTACCTCATATTCTTCCTCTTCACTTTGATCCTCCTCTTCCTCCTCATCTTCGTCATCCTCACCTTCCACACTCTCTTCCACATCTTCATCACTTTCCAAGGATGGTCTCTGTCTAGAGGAGAGTCTTCTAGAACGCTGCTTTGGTCGACATTCTGGACAAAACCAATCTCCTTCAGGCACAGCCTGAATAAGTAAGACATAAATGATCACTACCCGTCTACTGATCAGAATCTCAATATATCAATTCACATCTAGAAGTAGAAAAACAAAGAAATACCTTGAGCTTTGGTCGGACACAGTAGGTGTGATGACCCCTGTCACAGCCATCACAAAGAACCATGTTTTCAGCATCACCCTTCTTCCGACAGATCTTGCATCGAGCATTAAGTATCGATTTAGACCATATCACACTTCGATCCAAGGTGGACAAGTGAAGGAAGACTTGAGATAGACTAGCAGAGGAAAGGAGAGAGTCTCTCCAGCGGTCCAAGACTGTTTTATAAGAGCGCCCACTGTCACTGGCATCTAAAATAAGAGGAAAAGTGATTGAAGTTTCTAGGCAAACATAGGCATCACCTACAACTATGTTCTCAGCAGGTTAAATGGGCTAGATTTTACATCTCTTTTCCACTGGTTAACAAAAACACCAGGCATGACACTGAAAACAAAAAATCTCACTTAAAATACCTGCTGTGCCACGTTATTTATGACATAAAACCTGTGAGTCAAATGCTTGAGGATGGATTCCAATAGTTAAAGACAATGTGTTCCCTAGACTAGTCTTTGTATCAAATCTTGACCCAATTTAGAAAACTGGATAAATATGACTACAATCAATCAAGCATGTTCCTTCCTCATTTTCCGAGAAAAGATTGCTACTAAAAATCACACATGAGGTTTAAACTTTTGGGCTTATGATGATATTCTTAAACTAGATGTGGTATTGGATCAGTATATTTATTACTGTGAGAAACCACTTTAAAATGGTGAATTTGTCAGCTCATATAATCCAGAATACTTGGGAGCTGGAGATTAGGAGAAAGGTTGTTTGAGGCCAGCCTGAGCAAAGTTTTGAGAGCTTTCCATATCAATATCAATAGCCTGGAATGGTGGTACAAACCTGCCATTCCATCTTTATGGTAAGTGTAAATAGAGGATAATGCTCCAAGCTGACTTGGGGCAAAAACATGAGACTTTATCTCAAAAAAATAAAACAAAAAAGGCTGCACGAGCAGCTCAAGTGAACTTGCCTAGCAAGTAAAGGCCAGTACCAACAAAGGATATATAAGAGTGAATTTCATGATACGTAAATTTTATCCCAGTAACAGTGGTTAAATTTATCATGCATGTATGTATAAGTACCAACCATACTGTCTTAAAGCTCTATGAAAATATTTTAAAACTGAGGTAAGTAAAAAGAATTATAATAATATCCTCACAAAGAATTTTGAACACCAATATTTACACAGAAGCATTTAAAACCTTCTGTCATTAACATCACCATCCCTGTCTTCTGGGCTAAAAAAATGAAATGATTTGGCAACATGCAGTCAATCTACTTATTCCATCATTTTACACCTTCATGTCATTTCCATCTTAATCTTTAATACTGTTAATATCTTAATTTTCCCAAAATTCTCAGTTTGAAATCAGCATCCTGCTTGCTAGGCAGGCATTCTACTATTTGAACCATACTTCCAGCTCCTTTTTATTCTTTTTCAGGTAGAGCCTCAAGTTTTTGCCCAGGGTGGGCCTCACAGATCATGATTCGCTTACCTACAGCTTCTCATGTAGTTGGGACCATAGGTGTGTACCAACCACACCTGGCTTGTTGGTTGCGATGGGGAGGAATGTTTCACTAAATTATTACTGAGGCTAGACTTGATTCTCTTGGGCTGCTCCTCCTGAGTAGTTCTGAATTGCCACCATGCCTAGTCCCAAAACATCCTTTTCTGTGTTTGTGTGTGTGTGTGGGGGGGGGGGGGGGGGGAGGAAGACTTGTTCTTTTGTTAAGCTTTTGTCTCAAGGCTGATATTCTACCATTGAAACAACACCTCCACTTCTGGATTTTGCTGGCTAATTGGAGTCTCTCAGACCTGTCTTTCCAGTCTGATTTTAACCAGAATCCTCAGGTCGCAGCTTCCTGAGTAGCCAGGGTTACAAGAGTAAGCCACTGGCATCCAAACAAAACATCTGTCTTAATTATGAAGGATGTACCGTATGTCCAAATTCAGCAATGTGTGTAAGACTCCATACATAATTTGGTTCTGTAATGTCATACTCCTACTATGATGACTCTCAAGCAGTAGCATTATGATTAAGGAAATACAGGCATACTTTAAGTATGCTTTGTGGTGAGTGTTGGTGCTTACATGAACTTGAGCTCAGGTTCCTTAATAGTAATATGTGGAGCAGTATTTATCTCAGGGTTGGTAGACTCACTGAAGACTGGAGTGATATAGCAAATATTAACCCTTATAGTTTTATGAGCCGTGTTCATACATGGTGCATTCTTACACCTGCTTCATTCAATGTAATATGTGAGTTATTTAGGCTCATGGTGGAATTATAAATTATTTTTATTACACTCACTTAATTGTACAAGGATGTTTCATTCTGACATGACCATACACACATACCACATGTCTTGATGAGATTTACCTCTTCTGAACCTTCCTCATTCCCATTCCCCAATCAACCTCAACTAGCTTCATTATTCTAGTTCATACATGAAATGATCAATTTTCAAAAAATGAATAGGTTTAGAATGAGAAGGCACAAACTCTTCAATTAAAAAAGACAATTTGGGAGGGCACCCATGGCGTATGTCTGTAATCCTAGCTACTTAGGAAGTTGAGATCTGAGGATTACAGTTCAAAGCCAACCTTATCTCCACTAAAACTACCCAAAAAAGCTGGAAGTGGAGCTATGGCTCCAATGGTAGAATGCTAGCCTTGAACACAAAAGCTCAGGGACAGCACCCAGGCCCAGAGTTCAGGCCCTAGGGCTGGGAGAAAAAAAGAAAAGACATTTTACATATATTCAAATTCTAAAATTGTTCTGATATCTATTAAAATAAGTTTTTTCACACTACTTCAATTGTTCAAGAACTTTATTCAAGCACTTTCAATGAGACCAAAAATAAATTGTTTTAAAAATTATTTCTTGCTTTACAGTCATAAACTTTTGTTATATGACACCTCCTTTATAAAATTACTTAGAAATAATTTTTAAGATATGTAAGAATGAAAAAAATTTTTCTTTTAGAATCCCATTATAAACGCTTAATATTTTTTAGTATGATGAATTGTAAATATAATATCTTAAAAAGACAACATGGAAAGAAGTAAAGGCAGTTATGACATTAAAATTGTTTTGCATTTTTAACCCCCCGAAGATTAGATTCCCAGACTGGTCTTTTAAGAATTTGTTTACTAAGAGCCGGGCACTAGGGGCTCACGCCTGTAATCCTAGCTACTCAGGAGGCTGAGATCTGAGGATCGCGGTTCAAAGCCAGCCCGGGCAGGAGAGACTGTGAGGACCGTGAGACTCCTATTTCCAATAAACCACCAGAAAACCGGAAGTGGCGCTGTAGCTCAAGTGGTAGAGCGCTTGCCTTGAGCTGAAGAGCTGAGGGACAGCGCCCAGGCCCAGAGTTCAAGCCCCACGACCGACCAAAAAAAAAAAAAAAAAAAAAGAATTTGTTCACTGGCTGGGAAGGTGGCTCAGTAGTATAGCGTAGAGCGCTTGCCTTGCATGCATGAGGCCCTGGGTTCGATTCCTTAGCACCACATAAGCAAAAAAAAAAAAAAAAAAAAAAAAAAAAAAAGCCAGAAGTGGCGCTGTGGCTCAAGTGGTATAGCACTAGCCTTGAGCTGAAGAGCTGAGGACAGCACCCAGGCCCAGAGTTCAGGCCCCACGACCAGACCCCCTCCCCCCCCCCCCAAAAAAAAGAATTTGTTTACTAAGCTGGGCACTGGTGGCTCATGCTTGTAATCCTAGCTACTCGAGGCTGAGATCTGAGGATCGCTGTTCAAAGCCAGCCGGGGCAGGAAAGTCCATGAGACTTATCTTCAGTAAACCACCAGAAAACTAGAAGTGGTTCTGTGGCTCAAGTGGTAGAGTGCTAGCCTTGAGCTGAAGAGCTGAGGGACAGCACCCAGGCCCAAAGTTCAAGCCCCACAACTGACAAAATAAATAAATAAATGAAAATAAAAAATTTTAATTAAATGCTCAGCATGGTGGCTTTTTGTGACTTACAGTTGTAATCCCAGCTCCTGAAGACTGTGGTTGGGAGGATCCCAGGTTGTGAGACCCTTATCTCAACAGAAAAAGAGGAGTTTATGGTGGTGTATGCCTGTCATAACCAGCTATGGTGGGAAATGTAAATAGGAAAACCATAGCTCAGGCTAGCCCAGGCAAACAGTGAGACTATCTCAAAAATAACCAAAGCAAAAGGTGTAGCTCAAATTGGTACAATACCTGCTTAGCAAGCTAGAGGCCCTAAATTCAAACTCCACTACTACCAAAAAAAAGTGCCTACTGATTTCAGAAACTGCCAAAAGATGATATAGACAGTACTGTTTCTATCATTTTAACCATAAATTGCAGAGCTAAATTGTAACCATAAATTGTAGTGCTTCAGTCAATAGCTCATATTTTAAAAATTATACCTCAAATGGTAAAAGATTTATGTCACCAAGAATAAATACTCATGCATAATTTTGATTATTTGAGGTTTGCCAGTTGCAGATGGGTAATCTTTCTTTAGATGAAGTCTTTATAAAGGATGCAATTGAAAGAAATAATTTAAAAACATTTCCTAGAGTGCTTGCCTTGCATGCATGAGGCCCTGGATTCGATCCCTCAGCACCACATGAGCAGAAAAAACAGGAAGTGGCACTGTGGTTCAAGTGGTAGGGTGCTAGCCTTGAGCTAAGAGCTCAGAGACAGCCCCCAAGTCCAGAATTCAGGCCCCAGGACCAAAAAAAAAAAAAAAATTCCTAATATGAATATGCATTATTTAAATGATAAATTTTACCTGAAAGGATTCATCTTTTAAAATGAAAACAATTTCTTCCCATTAGTCTATCAATTTTGTTATGGCAATTAATAAAGTTCCTCTAAAAGGCAATTTCAAAATAATTTGGAATGTAACATTAAAATAAAAAGACACTTACCAAGTGGAGCTTTAAGAAAACGCCGCTCAATGCCCTGTTCTATTTGAAACAGGGCCATTGCCAGATAATGAACCACATTACTCACTGACTGTGGTGTACTTGCATTAGTTGAGGCAGTACTTGGAGTTTCTGTTTTTATCCCCAAAAGTCTATAATCAAAACAGAAGGGCTTAACAGTACTGGAAAACACTACTATCATGTAAAACTTGTGCCTATCATTCCTCCAAAAGCTTATTTACATCTGCCTTAGAAAAAGTTTCCTCAAACCAAGGGGAGCTATTATAAGCTGATGGGAAATTGTCTCAAGGAGAGAAGGTACAAAAGGGAAAGCGCTGGGAAGGTTTACAGAAGCAGAGGTGATGGATCTTCAACATCATGCAGTTTACTTCTCTTACTTCGCTACAGGTAAGAAACACATATTTACCTCTTCACTAGTTCATTAGCCTTTAATTTTGTTCCCTTTGCATTAAATATCCACAGTGTGGCTAAAGTGACTTAAAACTGCAAACCCATCAACCCAAAGCCTTTGAACACATGACCTTTTTTGTGGTTTTCATTTCTGCCATGTTCAGGGTTCGACTGTGCAGCCAGCAAACTCCCTTTAACACTTTCACTTTCCTCTAGGCTACCCCAAGACAAGTAGACTTAAGTAGCCCTGTGCACCCACATCTACCTTCTTCCAGAACTCTTTTTTAAAAATTGTTTACTGTAAATGTGATAAATAGGGGGCTTATAGTTACATATGCAAGGTGATGAGTACATTTCTTTTTGAACAGTTATCCCCTCCCTCATTTTCTCCCGCTTTCCACTCCCCACTCCCCTTCACCAAACGTTCTTCCAGAATTCTAACCCTGCTTAATTCTCCATCACTCCCATCTAGATGATAAGTGGCTTAAGACTAGACAAGGGAAGATAAGCTTGAAAAAAGTATTTTAGGGGCTGGGAAGGTGGCTCAGTGGTAAAGCGCTTGCCTTGCATGCCAGAGGCCCTGGGTTCGATTCCTCAGCAGCACATAAGCAAAAAGAAAAAAGCTGGAAGTGGTGCTGTGGCTCAAGTGGTAGAGAGCTAGCCTTGAGCTGAAGAGCTGAGGGACAGTGCCCAGGCCCAGAGTTCAGGCCTCACAACTGGAAACCCCCCCCCCCAAAAAAAAAAAAGAAAAAGAAAAAAGTATTTTATTATATGTGTGTGTGTATGTGTTTCAGTACTGAGGCTTGAACTAGGGCTTGCACTATTCCTTAGTTTCTTTGTTCAAGGTTGGCATTCTACCACTTGAACCACAACTCTGCTTCTGGATTTTTGGTAGCTGATTAAAGAGTCTCTTGGATTTGTCTGCTTGGGCTAGTTTTGGACCTTGATCTTCAGATCTCAGCCTCCTGAATAAGCTAGATTTACAGTTGTGGGCCACCTACCCCACTTAAAAAAATGTATCTACTGGGCTGGGAAGGTGGCTCAGTGGTAGAGCACTTGCCTTGCATGCCTGAGGCCCTGGGTTCGATTCCTCAGCACCACATAAGCAAAAAGAAAAAAGCCGGAAGTGGCGCTGTGGCTCAAGTGGTAGAGCACTAACCTTGAGCTGAAGAGCTGAGGGACAGCGCCCAGGCCCAGAGTTCAGGCCCCACGACCGGACCCCCCCACAAAAAAAAAAAAAAAAATGTATCTACTTTAATGAGTTTTCTTTGGATTGTATTAACACAAAATGAAGTAGTAGAAATCCTGAGGTTTAGAAAATGATTATTTCAATGATTGGAAATTAAGATTTGCATAATTGCTTCTGTGGTGCTGGGGATCAAACCTACAGCCTCGTGTATGCTACTGCAGTGCTATTTCAGTGAGCTACATACTCAACCCACCTGGTCAGTTTAAAACAAAAACTAGATGATAAGTGGCTTAAGACTAGATAGCAGGGCTGGGAAAGTGGCTCAGTGGTAGAGTGCTTGTCTCCTATGCATAAGACCTTGGGTTCAATTCCTCAGGACAACATAAGCAGAAAAAGCTGGCAGTGGTGCTATGGATCAAGTGGTAGAGCGCTAGCCTTGAGCTGAAGAGCTAAGGGACAGTGCCCAGGCCCAGAGTTTAAGCCCAACGACCGACCAAAAAAAAAAAAAAAGATTAGATAGCATCCAAAATAAATTGGAAAAAGTAAAGGTATTTCTTGTTTGCTATTATTTTGTGAGCTAGTACTGGAGGTTGAACTTAAACTGGTAAGGAAATGTTGAAGATTGCTTTATAAAATCCTTTGTGTACCTGTCTTTAACTATGGCCTTTGCTTGATCATCAACTTCCATCACATCTTCATCTCCATTCACAGTTTTCATGATTCCATTCTCCTTGTTCTCCTCACTTAGTAACTCATACCGACCACTTTCTAAGGCCGATCTCCAGATGTGACGATCTGCAACCTGGAATAAAATCCGAATTTACTGACCTCAAAACTGGGATATTGCTGGGTGCTGGTGGGTCAAGCCTATATTCCTAGCTACTCAGGAGGCTGAAATCTGAGGATCATGGTTCAAAGCCAGCCTGGGCAGCAACATTTATGAGACCCTTATCTCCAATTAACCACCAGAAAACTGAAAGTGGAGTTGTGGCTCAAGTGGTACAGCACTGGCCTTGAGCTGAAGAACAGAGGGGCAGTGCCCAGGCCCAGAGTTCAAGCCCCACAAATGAAAAAAAAAAACAAAAACAAAAAAATAAACAAAAACACCCCCAACAACTGGGATGTTGTTTCTAAAAGATATGATAGATTAATTCATGGACATTCTTTAACAGATCATAAATCAAAAAGGGATCTAAAAATAAGGTTATAAAGTGACTAAGATAGAAATTCATTAATATCTTAATGTCTATTTAACAATTATGAATGGTTTTATGACTGGCTACTTGGTAGTAGCAAGAGTGACAATGGCAAAGGTATAATAAATTATTCTCAGTAGGGAGGGTGGTGTATATCTATAATCCCAGCATGTGGAAGGAGACTGAGTGAGGCAGGAGGACTTCAAGTCCCAGGCCAGCCTGGGCAATGTAAAAGAACACATCTTTTGCTGGGAACTGGGGGCTCATGCTGGTTATCCTAGCTACTCATGAGGCTGAGATCTGTTACAAAGCCAGCACTGACAGGAAAGTCCATAATACTTTTATCTCCAATTAGCCACCAAAAAACAGGATGTGGAGTTGTGACTCAAATGGTAGAGTGCCAGCCTTGATCGAAAAACCCAAGCAAGGACATGAGACTCTGAGTTCAAGTCCTAATACCAGCACACACAAAAAATAAACAACAGCTGGGCATTGGTGGCTCATGCCTGTAATCCTAGCTACTCAGGAGGCTAAGATCTGAGAATCAAGATTCAAAGTCAGCCTGGAGCAGTCCATGACTTTATTTTAAATTTTAAAGGTGATGTACAAAGGGTTACTGTTACAAAAAAGTAAGGTAATGAGTGCATTTCTTTTGACTCGACTCTCCACCAAGTTCTACTACAGTTCCAACATAGTGTCTGGTGAGTAGCCACGAGACTCTTATCTCCAATTAACTACCAAAAAGCAGGAAATAGTACTGTTGTTCAAAGTGGTAGAGCACTAGCCTTGAGCACAAAAGCTCAGGAGACAGCACCCAGGCCCTGACTTCAAGCCCTAGACTAGCACAAAAAAAAAAAAGAAAAAAAGAAAAAGAACATGTTTATCAAAAATGAATTGCTTACAGATTTCAAAAAAGTAACAAAGAACCAATAAACAAACTGATCAAGGAAGATGATATCTTTAAACATTTCAATATCTACCTGACTTATGTAACCCTTCTGTACATCGCCTTTATAATAAAAAAAGGTAAAAAAAATTCCAACATCTGATTAAAACCTCATAAGCCTCCTTTTTATTAACTTAGAGCGCTGTCTCTATGTGTTAAAAAATTATTTTATTTTGCTTAACACTAACACTTTACCACTTGCACGACAGCTCCACTTTTGGATTTTTTTTAATTTTAATTTTTTTTTGTGCTTAACTGGAGGTAAGAATTTCATGGACTTTCTGTCTGGTCTGGCTTTAAATTGTGATCCTCAGATCAGCCTTTTAAGCAGAGGATTAAAGGTGTGAGCCACCAGCACCTGGCTTCATAAAACCTATTTCTAAAACACAAAAATTAACATTAAGGTCAATTATAGTCTTTAAAATTGTGTTTAAGGAAGTGGCGCTGTAGCTCAAGTGGTAGAGCGCTCGCCTTGATCTGAAGAGCTGAAGGACAGCGCCCAGGCCCAGAGTTCAAGCCCCATGACCGGTAAAAAAATAAAATAAAATAAAATAAAAATAAATAAAATAAAATTGTGTTTAAGCAGTTAATCATATATTTAAGATTACGACCCTATGCAAACATTTTGATATAAAAGAATAAACATACTTTTCATAAAAACATCATTCACTGATGTTACTCAAAACTCAGGTTTTGCATTTATCAAATAATTAGCAAATATGACCAAAATATGAATGAAGCAAATTAAACTAAAATTGTAAATAGGTACAAACCTTGATTGCTCCTAATGTTCCTTGATAGATTCTGTCTTCAATATCTAAAAGAAAATCTCTAAGTCTCAGTTCTAGTTGCCTTTCTGCAGACATCTGAGGTGGGTCATGTACACTGGAAGATCTTCCCCGAGTATATGCAGGTTTGCTATCCATCTGAGGTTTGTCTGAAATAAGCAAATACCTCTGTGGTGATTTTCTCATTTAAAAAAAGTTACTTCATTTGACTGTTACAATTTTGAGATCTGGATAAAAGTACTTTGTAAATTCTCTAGTGCCTCCATAACAAATGAATATTTGCTCATCATATGTGATGGGGTCCTCATCTCCAGAATATATAAAAAAGTCACATAATTCTATAGAAAGATAAACAACCCAATTAAAAAATGGACAAAGTATCTTAATAGGTATTCCAGTAGGAGTATATTCAAATAGCCAATAGTCACAAGGAAAAAATGCTCACCATGATAAGTTATTAAGAAAAGATAGGAAAAAAACCCATGATGAGGATTTCATACTCTCTTTTTACATACCCTTGGGACAGGTATAATAAAAGTCAGATAACTAAGTCTTGGCAAGGAAATGGAGATTTGGAATCCTCATATGCTGTGGGTGGGAAAGCAAACTGTGGGTGGGAAAACAAAGTAGAGTAGCTGCTTTGGGAAACAATTGAGCAGATCTTCAGAAGATTAAGCAGTCTTATCACATACTCCTAAGATATTTACTCGAGACAAATGAAAACCTTATATTTGGATACTTACAAGCAGCCCTTTTCATAACTGCTAAAAGGTAGAAACAAAGGAAATGTCAACCAACTAGTAAATGGGTAAAGTGTATTGTATTCATGCAATGAAATATTATTTGGCTATAAAAAGGAATGGAGTTCTAATACACCATGGAGGAATCTTGTTTTTGCTAAGATACCAACTACAGGGCTTGGCAAGATGGCTCAGGCCTATAATCCTAGCTACTTTGAAGGTTGAAATAGAAGGATAGCAGTTTGGTCTGGGCAAAAATTAGGTAGACAGTATCTTGAACAAGCCAGGCATGGTAATTCAAGGTTTGTAATACTAGTCTTATGAAAAGAATATTTAGGAGGATGTGGTGTAAGGCTAGTTTAGGTAAGAAGCGTGAGACCCCCATCTGAAAAATATTTGAAGTAAAAAGCGCTGAGGGGGTAAATCAAGTGTAGAACAGTTCAATTCCAGGAACATGCACACATAAACATTGACACACAAATGTAAATCACAAAAGACCATCTATTATTTAACTCATAAAAAAATGTCAAGAACAGAGAATTTTATAGAGACAGAAAGATCTGTGGCAGTCTGGAGCTAGTGAGAAACGGATACATGTATAAGAGCGTAGTAGCTAAAAGAAACAAAAATTCTTTTTCTGCAGTGATGAAAATATCATGAAATTGACTGTGGAGCACATATTTGTGAATATTCTAAAAGTCATTGAATTGTATACTTTAAATGGGTTAGTATATGATTAAGCTAAAGAACATAAAAGACTATCCATGTTTAATCCTGAGGACAAAAGTAGCTAAGGTACCCTTTGTTTTTTTTGTGTGTGTGTATGCTGGTCCTTGGGCTTGAACTCAGGGCCTGAGCATTGACCTTGAGCTCTTTTGCTCTAGTATTCTACCACTTCAGCCACAGCTCCACTTCCTGCTTTTTTTTTTTTTTTCTCCCGTCGTGGGGCCTGAACTCTGGGCCTGGGCACTGTCCCTCAGGTCTTCAGCTCAAGGCTAGCACTCTACCACTTGAGCCACAGCACCACTTTTGGCTTTTTCTGCTTATGTGGTGCTGATGAATCGAACCCAGGGCCTTATGCATGCAAGGCAAGCACTGTACCACTGAACCACCTTTCCAGACCCACTTCCTGCTTTTTGATGGTTAACTGGAGATAGTCTCATGAACTGCTTGGGCTGGTTTCAAACCATGATTCTCAGATCCCAGACTCCTGCATAGCCAAGATTAATATATTATATACAAAGAGCCTTACAACAGTGGGTATTGTGATGGGTTAATTTTGGTTGCTATCTTAACTGGATTGAGACACACCTAGGAATTTAAAAAAGCACTTTTTTTGGTGCCAGATCTGGGTTTTGAACTCAGTGTCTCAGCAATGTCCCTGAGTAGTTTTTCTCAAGTCTACTGCTCTACCACTTGAGCCACAGCTTTACTTATGGCCTCTTAGGGCCTCTCATCTCATGGATTTCCTGGGCTGGCTTCAAATTTCAATCCTCATATCTCAGCCTTCTGAGCAGCTAGGATTACAAACATGAGCCACAGGCACCTAGGAAAGTAGACTCCTGAGTGTATCTTGGAGGGAATTTCCAGAGATGACTGACATAATGGGAAAGTAACTGAGGGAGAAAGACCCATCTGAATGTAGGTGGCACTATCCTAAACTACTCTGACTCTATCTACCATGACCTCTGCACTATGATAGACTGAAACCTCAAGTATTCTGTCAAAATAATGAAAAACTGACTACCATATGCACTTGAAGTTTATTGACCAAGGAATAAGAAGATAAAGAAGAACACTATTTCCTCATACTATAGATGGTTCCTCATAACCCAAACATTATGGTAGAATTTAGATAAGCTTGTTTCTAAAGAGAAATACATTCCTAAACTTTAACTTCAAACTGAATTGTCAAAATAAAAGTTGATATATATGTGTGTGTGTGATGTATATACATATGTGTGTGCCCGTGCACACATGCGTGTGTATGTGTATGTTTACTTATTTCCTTTTTTTCCCTGCTGAGGCTGGGGTTTGAACTCAGGGGTTGAGTACTATTCCTGAGCTTTTTTTACTCAAGGCTAGTACTCTGCCACTTGAGCCACAGCTCTACTTTTGATTTTTGGTGGTTAGTTGGAATTAAGAGTCTCATGGACTTCCCTTTCCAGACTGGCTTTGAACCACAATCCTCAGATCATAGCCTCATGAGTAGCTAGGATTAAAGGCATGAGCTACTAGTGCCCAGCTCTTAAATATATTTTTAACAGCTTGAAAATGTTTAATCTTGAATGCCTAGAAATTATAAGGAGAAAAAATAACAGCTGTTATTGGACATTTACCTGAAAAATGAAATTTCTCTTCAGAAAAACCAGCTAGCTGTGCGCATATTCTGCTTTTCTCTTGCAATAAGGTTTCTTTTAAGGCACTTTCTCTATATCCTCTAGAATTTAGAGCTTCAATAAGCTGGTCCAGCTGATCGCAAGAACTATAAAAGCACCACCGATTTGGCTTATGCACTGGTTTTGGCAGCTGCACAGAATCATCACATGGACCATGGTCAATGTTGGAGGTAGCTTCAGACATCACAGACTCTTCAGTTTTAGTAGATACCTGAGGATCTTGAGACTGTGTATTATTCTGAAATGATGACGGTCTAGGCAAGAGCATGTCTTCAGTGAGACCAGAATAATCTTCTTCAATAAACAAACCAGGAATAGAAGGGAAAATCCAGTATCGTCTGTACATTCGGTCACGCCCCAAGGGAAAGATATTGGTACATGCTATGGCACTTTGGATTTTTTCTAAGAGCTCTTTCTCTTTTCGTTGGTGCTCTTGTTTGAAAGCTTCTTCTTCATCAGCAGTAAAAGGTCCATCTATCACACAGTTGATCTCTTCTTGCCTTGTACATTCTTTAAACTCATTTTGTCCCCTTTTTCCTGTATTGAAACAACATGTATTATTATCATTCTATTTTATTTATTTACTTTTTGGTGCTTGTCCTGTGTCCTGAACTCAGGGCCTGGGCACTGTCACTGAGCTTTTTTGCTAAGGCAAGTGTACTACCACTTGAGTCAGCTCCACTGCTGGTTTTTTAGTGGTTATTTAGGTAAGATTAAAGGACTTTCCTATTCAGGCTGGCTTTAAACCATGATCCTCAGATCTCAGCACCCAAGTAACTAGGATTACAGACATGAATCACTAGAAAAAAAATGAAATACAAAGGTTCCACAGTTATGTATTATGGATTGAATTGTATTTCTCAACACTCTAAATTCAGACTGTGGTTCTAATCCCCAAAGTGACTATATTTGGAGGTGGTACCTTTAAGAAGGTATTAAATGAGATTATAAGGGTCTTAATTCAAGAGGACTGGTTCATACACTAGATGTCTTGATCTGTAGCATGCTCAGAGAAAAAGCTTTTTGAAGACAGTGAGAAAGTATTATCTGCAGGCCAAGGAATAGGCTTTGCTAGACACAACCCACTAACAAATTTCTGTTATTTATACTACCCAAGGAGTGTATTTCATTATTTCAGTGGTATTTCATTATGGCAACCTAAGCATACCAATACACTATGTTGATTAAAAAATGATGCACAAAAATCTAATGAAACAGACAAAATCTGTAATTTCTATATTGGAGAGTACAGTGGGGAGAATTAAGTTATTCTTTAACAGCTATCTTAGTCTTTTTTAGACAAGAATTAGCAAACATTTCTGCTAAGTACTAACTAGTAAATATCAAAGGCTTTGCAGGTCATTTAGTTTGTCACTTCTCAATTCTGCCATGTGGCACAAAAACAATAGATAATATGTAAACCAAGTATAGCTGTGATTAATAAAACTTAGTTATGAAAGCTAAATGTGGTAAAACAGGTCTGTAATCATTACACTTATGAACATGACAGGCAAGAGGATCACCAGTTCAAGGCTGCCCTGGATTATTTACTGAGGAGTTCCAAGAAAGCCTAATTCTATCTCAATAAGACAAAGACAAAGCAAACAAACCAAAACCAAGCAGGTGCAAGTGGCTCATGTCTGTAATCCTAGCTACCAAGGAGACTGACATCTGAAGAACTTGGTTCAGGCTATCTCAGGCAGAAAAGATAATTAACCACTAAAAACCTGGGGCTTAAAATCAGGGCCTGAGTACTGTCCCTGAGCTTCTTTTGCTCAAGGCTAGCACTCCACCACTTTAAGCCACAGGGCCACATTCAGCTTTTTCTGCTTGTGGTACTAAAGAATTGAAACCAGGACTTCATGCATGCTAGGCAAGCACTCTACTACTAAGCCACAATCCCAGCCCCTCCATTTATATTTTTTAGTGTAATGAACATAGTTTGATAATTTTTATGATTCTGTTCATTTTTGCCTACATTTAAAAATTATTGCTAGAAATTTGTATATGTTGTCCTCTTCTAATTTCTACTGTATTTACAGATATGTTGCTCTATTTTTAAGTGCTAAGTTATTGTTAACCTCTCTCTAAAAAGAAAACCAAACATCAAGTTTCTTGAGTACATGTCATGTTTTAAAAAACTTTTTTGGCTTTGCTATTCTCACCTAATGTACTTTTATTTTCTATTAATTTTATTCATCTGTTATTTCCTTTGAGCTGGGGAAATGGTCCAACTTCCCTTCTTCTTAAATGAATGAAGCATGGAAATTTTTCTCTAAGTACCTTTCTGATTCATTACATAGGAGTATGTTTCAAAGCTCTACCACAGAAAGTCTAATTTGGATTTTGAAATCAACTACACTATAATCTAACATAGTCTTCAAGATAGTGGAGAACTATTTAGAGTACCCATCTATAAAAATTATATTGACAAAAACAAATCCCATTTAAATAGGTATGGAATTAACTTAAGGACATAATTCATTAGTCTTAACCAAGAAATTGTCAGAAGTAATTTGTATTAACAGCTTTAAAAAATATACAATGTGATCTAGCATTTTACAAAATTATTTTATGTATTTATTTTTTAGTGTGTGTATGTGCCAAAACTGGGGGCTTGAACTCAGTGCTGTCCCTTACCTGTTCTGTGCAAAGCTAGTGCTCTACCACTTGAGTTATAGTTTTTTTTTTTTTTTTTTTTTTTTTGGGGGGGGGGGGTCCAGTCGTGGGGCCTGAACTCTGGGCCTGTGCGCTGTCCCTCAGCTCTTCAGCTCAAGGCTAGCGCTCTACCACTTGAGCCACAGCGCCACTTCCGGCTTTTTTTCTTTTTGCTTATGTGGTGCTGGGGAATCGAACCCAGAGCCTCATGCATGCAAGGCAAACACTCTACCACTGAGCTACCTTCCCAGCCCGAGTTATAGTACTTTATCTGCCTTTTTTTTTTTTTAAGTAGTAGTTAATAGGAGCTTATCTTATTGACTTTCCTGCCTATACTGGCTTTGAATGGTAATCCTTAGATATCAGCCTCCTCAGTAGTTAGGTCTAGTGTGTAAAGATTTTTATCTTCTATAATAACAATATGAAAATTACTGATCTTGGGGGTCTCTGAGAAATCCAGTTATAGAACATATTTCAGAATAAAAATTTCTACTTGGTTTTATATGCAAAACTCTGAAAACCTTAGTAACTAAATTGGAAGTTATAAGAAAATTATCTAAGACAGAAATATTGTTTCTTTTCGCCAAGTAGATAGAAATGACATGTGAATAAAGACATAACCATAAAAGTACTAATTTCTAGATGTGGTGGCTCAAGCCTTTGGCCTCTGCAGTCAGGAGACTGAGGAAGAAAATAATACCATTGAGAGCAGCCTCGGCTACACAGTGATATACTGTCCCAAATAGAACATATATCCCCATAAAAATACTAATATGAAACAATGGTCTAGGTGCAAGGCACACTTGAAGCAAGTTTTATGTTTGGTTGTATTTTCTTTGTATATTGTAAGCATTGATTTAAACGTGTTGCAGCTTGAAGCAAATTTCTAAAATGTATGCTCAACAATAATCATTAAAATGTTTGCAGTATAAAAATGTACTAGTATGACTTCATAATACCATTTTATAACAAAACAGTTGGGCTGGGAGGGTGGCTCAGTGGTAGAGTGCTTGCCTTGCATGCATGAGGCCCTGGGTTCGATTCCTCAGCACCACATAAGCAAAAAGAAAAAAGCCAGGAGTGGCGCTGTGGGGCTCAAGTGGTAGAGCGCTAGCCTTGAGCTGAAGAGCTGAGGGACAGCGCCCAGGCCCAGAGTTCAGGCCCCACCAGCGGACCCAAAAAACAAAACAAAACAAAATAGTATTTTTGACAATTCATAATGAGTTATGAGATGTACATTTAAAATCCACCACATTCTGGAATCACAGAGGAAGCTAATTTAAAATATATTTCAAAATAAGCTGGGCGCTAGTGACTCATGCCTATAATCCTAGCTACTCAGGAGGCTGAGATCTGAGGATCGCAGTTCAAAGCCATCCCGGGCAGGAAAGACCGTGAGACTCCTACCTCCAATAAACGACTAGAATTCAAGCCCCATAACCGTCAAAAAAAAAAAAAAAAAAATATATATATATATATATATATATATACACACATTTCAAAATAGCTAAAATAAAGAAGCCTGCCTATCAGCCCAGTGCTGGTGGCTCATGTCCACAATCCTAGCTACACAGAAGGCTAGGATCTGAGGATCACTGTTCAAAGCCAGTTGGAGCAGGAAAGTCCATAAGACTCTTAGCTCTAATTAATTACCAAAAAGCCAAAAATGGAACTATGGCTCAAGTAGCAGAGTGCTATAGCCTTGAGCAAAAAGCTCAGGAATGGCACCCAGGCTTTAAGTTCAAGCCTCAAGAACAGTACATGCAAATGTGAACACATGTGCATGTGTGTACACACGTATACACACACATACAAGCATGCCTTTAATACATCTCATTATTACCCCTTCTGCTTCTTCTTTGTGATCCTGGTTCATCTTCATCTTCAGTGACCATATCCTGATCAGGTTCCTTTTGTTCTATTTCTTTGCTCTCAGTGCTAGTATCAAAATCTTCCCTTTCTTCCTCCCTATAGGATAAAAACCATAAATATATAATTCCATTCATGAGATAAAATATTACTGTCAGAATATGAAGTTATCAAACAAGAAATAGTGAATAATGGTACTAAAGTTTAGTATCACCAAGAAAATATATGTATATTAATGTGTATATGTTTGTATGTGTTTATTTAGGCAGGAATGAGATCGCAGAGCTTGTGCTATCAGGTAGGCATTCTCCTACAAGATCTATGCCCATGACTACATAAATCATTGTAAAATCAAAATGTATAATAAGTACTAAAATATGAGAACCCTAAGGAACTAGAAAGCATTTCAAAGGGATCCAAATCTAGTGTCAGGGATCAAAAAAGAATAGCTTCAAGTGACATTTTAAATTGCAAGACTAAGGAGATGGGGAAGCAGTGATTAGCAAGAAGGAATCTGCGTGTTGTGCAGAAGGACTCAGGCAAAGGCAAGGATTTTACAATGTTGAGGAAAATGTAAATGAAAAAGTAGTTATCTAATACATGGATGAAAAAACAAAAAGGGCAAGGTTTGGCCTTGGAGGAATAGGAAAACTGAAGAACTTAGAAATGAGAAATACAATTAGAAAGTACACTGGTTTCTAACTTGCAAACTATCTGGGTGAGAAAACAGATGATTAGAGACTAGTAAAGAAATCACTAAATTGAGAGCTGGTGCTCATATACTCAAGCCAGGAGGGAGAAAAATTATTGTTCATGCAAGGAATATTACTGATTACAAATAACATATTGAAAGATTTCTTGGCAATTATCACTTATACTATCCTATGAGAGTTCCAGAATACTAAAATTAGCCTACATTTTTAAACAAAATACATTATATATGATGACTATATATACATTTTATGGGCTTGATAAGTAACAATTATGACTACAGAAAACTATTTTTTCTAAAATCCTGAAAGCAACCAGTCTTAGGTAACTCATTTTTATTCCTTTTGTGTGTGTGTGCTGGTGACTGGGCTTTTGTGCTATACCACTTGAGCCACAACTCTACTTCTAGCTTTTGGGTGCTTAACTATATAAGCTCACAGACTTTCCTGCCCAGGATGGCTTCAAATCGTGATCCTCAAATATCAGCCTCCTGAGTAGCTAGGATTACAGACCTAAGCCACCACTGCCTGGCATGATTTTTATTCTTTATATCAGGATAAATAAAGCCAACTTGGTTGTGTAATATAAACCATACCCTATAGAGACATCTGCAGTTGAATTTTTATGCTCATCTTCCTTCAGTTTTTCTTGTTTCTCTTTCATTTTTTGTTCTTGTTCCTTAAGTTTTTCTTCCTTTCTTCTGCGTATTCTGAAAGACAAAATTGAAGATCACAGAATGATACAAGACACTTTTATTGTCTTACTCTAACCAAACATTATAAGAACTATGATGTGAGTCCATTAACAATCTTTTTACTTTTTTGTTTTCTTGTGGTGTTGGACATCAAACTCATATGCCAGGCAACATACCCTCTTTGCAAAGCTGAATACCAGTATAAGCCAGTGATGTATTATAACATTAAGCTAAATATGGCTTCAGATGCAAAGAAATAAACAGTTTTCAGTACATGACCAAGTGTAATCTCTTACCTAGCAGCTGCTTCTTCTCTTTCTTTTCGATGTTGTTCTGCTTTTAACTCCCGAAACTCCTGCTTTGCCTGTCGTAATACATCAACATAATCTTCAATGAAATCCCTAGTAGAAACTAGAGTCAGAAGCTTTCCACAGAGAGCATGAAGTATCTTCATTTTTTCTCCTGTCAAAAATGGTAAACAATTTGTTATCAATGAGAAATAGGGAACTGAAAAAATTTTACTTGTGGCTCAATGCAAAAAAAAACTAAAAAGAGGGGTTGGGAAGGTGGCTCAGCGGTAGAGTGCTTGCCTTGCATGCCTGAGGCCCTGGGTTCGATTCCTCAGCACCACATAAGCAAAAGGTAAAAAGCTGGAAGTGGTGCTGTGGCTCAAATGGTAGAGCGCTAGCTTTGAGCTGAAGAGCTGAGGGACAGCACCCAGGCCCAGAGTTCAGGCTCCACGTCTGGACCCCCAAAAAAAACACAAAAACAAAAAAAACTAAAAAGAACATGTCAATGGCATTTTCTAAAAGTAAGTTTTCTTTTGAGTGAGGGTTTCACTATATAACCCAAGCTCGCCGAAGATTCATAAACTGGCCTTGAACTTATGATCCTCCCTCTAGTTACATCTAAGTTGTGGAATGATAAGTGCATGCTACTATGCCTGCCATGAGGGACTGGGAAGGTGGCTCAGTGGTAGAGCGCTTGCCTTGCATGCATGAGGCCCTGGGTTTGATTCCTCAGCCACCATATAAGCAAAAAAAGAAAAAAGCCATAAGTGGTGCTATGGCTCAAGTGGTAGAGTGCTAGCCTTGAGCTGAAGAGCTGAGGGACAGCTCCTAGGCCCAGAGTTCAGGCCCCATGACCGGACCCAAAAAAACAAACAACAACAACAACAACAACAAAAAACAATGCCTGCCATGATTTTATTTATTTTTGAAACAGTGCTTCATTATGTAGCCCAGACTGGCCTCAAACTTGTGATCACCATGCCTCAGGATCCTGAGAACTATGATTAGAAGTGTACACAAACATGCTGGCTTTCAGAAAAAACTTTGAAACCAGTTCAGCAGCTTTATGATATAGGACACATTTCAAATAATAATGTGTATTCTGTTTACTAGTTGAATAAATGAAGTTTGCCGATTACAAAGAATTAGTTTTCAAGTTTGAAGTTTTCCAATTACAAAGAATTAGTTTTCAAGTTTTAATTTTTTAGGCTCACTAATGAAGTGTGAGGAAGTACTAAGTTATAACCATATGAATTTTTAAAAAAATGAAAAGCTGGCTCACAGCTGTAATCATCTACTAAGGAGGCTGAGATCTTGAGGATAGTGATTTAAAGCCAGAAAAGTCCACAAGAAGCTAGGTAATGGTGGCTCACACTTGTAATCTTAGCTATTCAGGGAGGCTGAGATCTAAGGATCATAGTTCAAAGCCATCCCGGGCAGGAAAATCCTTAAGACTCTTATCTCCAATAAACCACCAGAAAACTGGAAGTGGTGCTGTGGCTTAAGTGGTAGAGCACTATCTTTGAGCTGAAGAGCTGAGAGACAGCACCCAGGCCCAGAGTTCAAGACCCATGATGGAGAAAAAAAAAAGTCCACAAGAATCCATCTTCAAAATAACCAGTAAAAAGCTGTATTGGATGCATGATCCAAATGGCAAATGTTAAACTATGAACAAACAAGCTTAGCCAGAGTGCAAGGCCCAGTATAAGTATGTACATGTGCATACTCTCTCCTCTCTCTCTCTCACACACACACACACCACAGAACAAGGAAAAATACTACTCTAAAGGGTCAGTATGAAAATAATGACATAACATTCACATAGCCTTCATAATATAGGATTAAAGTACTCTTCCTTTGTTATATATTCTTTAAAGCATATTAACTTAAACTCTATTTGTACACTAAAATGTCGTTTCTGTTTTGTGTTTTTGTTGGTGTTGAGGATCAAACTCAGGGCCACAGGTATATGGTAGACAAATGTTCTACCACTGTGCTTTCTCCAGCCCTAAAATTTCTTATTTTAAGGAGAAAGTAAGGCCAGGTATGGTAGTGCATGCCTGTAATTCCAGCTTTGGAGGCAGGTAGAGGTAGGACGACCATGAATTCAAGGCCAGTCTAAAATAATGAGACCCTGTCCAATGGGAGTAAAATAAAAATGAAACATGTAATCATAGCTACTCTGGAGGCTGAGATCTGAGGATCATGGTACCAAGTCAGCCTGGGCAGAAAAGTCCCTGTGAGACTCTTATCTCCAATTAACCACTCAAAAACTGGAAGTGGCACTGTGGCTCAAGTGATAGAGCCCTAGTCTTGAGCTCAAAGAAGCTCAGGGACAGTGCGCAGGCCCTAAGTTAAGCCCCACAACCAACACTGGCTCCCCCTTAAAAAAAAAAAAAAAGTAAAACTTAAACTAGGGGCATGGCTCAGGTGGTAAGAGTATCTGACTAGCAACCATGAAGCCCTGAGCTGAAACCTAATACTAGGAAAAAAATAGACAAGTCCTACAAAACTTCTTCTTAAGCTTACACACTTTCTCATACTTCAAATACTTATTCAAGCAAGTGGCATAGTTTAAACTTCTGAGATACTAGTGGATAAAAATAGATCATTTTATAACTAATCTTCACTTATTCTAAACTTTACACAGGGTCTTGAGTTTTTGCCTGGGGCCAGACTCATACTATGATCCTTCTATCTACAGCTACCTGATCTTTCTTCCTGTGGTCTCCTAAGTAACTGGGATTATAGGTTTAAGGCACCACATTCATCCTGGACTGTAAAAATTTTAAATATTAGAAAATCCAGCCAGGTGCTAGTGGCTCACTCCTGTAATCTTAACTTCTCAGGAGGCTGAGATTTGAGAATCATAGTTCGAAGCCAGCCTGGGCAGGAAGTCTGTGAGTCCAATTAACTACCAGAGAACTGGAAGTAGAGGTGTGGCTCAAACTGGTAAGAGCACTAGCCTTGAGCAAAAGAGCTCAGGGACAGCACCCAGATCCTGAGTTCAAGCCCCAGGACCAACACAAAAAACAACAACAAAAAGAGAAAGTCTTATCATTGAAGGTCACATGAATAAGAATTTGGGTCACTGGGGCTGGGAAGGTGGCTCAGTGGTAGAGCACTTGCCTTGCATGCATGAGGCTGGTTCGATTCCTCAGCATCACATAAGCAAAAAGAAAAAAAAGCCGGAAGTGGTGCTGTGGCTCAAGTGGCACAGCGCTAGCCTTGAGCTGAAGAGCTGAGGGACAGCGCCCAGGCCCAGAGTTCAGGCCCCACGACCGGACCCCCCCCAAAAGAATTTGGGTCACATTTCTCCCATTCTCTGTGTGTGTGGGTGCGCGAATAAGAATTTGAGTCACATTTCTCCGTGTGTGTGTGTGTGTGTGTGTGTGTGTGTGTGTGTGTGTGTGTGTGTGTGTGTGTGTGTGTGTGTGTGTACGCACGCGCGCGGGCACATGCAGGATCTGGCTAAGCACTTTTTCTCCAGGTTAGCACTCTACCACTTGAGCCACAGCTCCACTTCTGGCTTTTTAGTGGTTAATTGAAGGTAAGAATCTCACAGATATTCCTACCAAGGTGACTTTGAACCACAATCCTCAAATTGCAGCTTCCTGAGTAGCTAGGATTATAGGATAAGCCACTGATGCCCAGCTTCATCTAAAGTTTCTTATCCACCATTTAATTTTTGGTTAAGAGAAAACAGGGCAGGAAGTGGGCAGGTTATAAAAATTCCAACTTATACATGGAAGGAAGTTACTCCTGTAATACCAGCTACTTAGGTAGAGTCAGTACTCAGGAGAGTCAAGGTTCAAGGTTACATCAGCCTGGGAACCAATATAAGGTCTTATGCACCTGTCATCTTAGTTATGTAAGAAACAAATAAAAGGATTATGGTCCAGCCTAGCCCAGCCAGGTATAAATATAAGACTCCAATTAAAAAACAACCAGAGGCCGGGCGCTGGTGGCTCACGCCTGTAATCCTAGCTACTCAGGAGGCTGAGATCTGAGGATCGCGGTTCAAAGCCAGCCCGGGCAGGAGAGACCATGAGACTCCTATCTCCAATAAACCACCAGAAAACCGGAAGTGGCGCTGTAGCTCAAGTGGTAGAGCGCTCGCCTTGAGCTGAAGAGCTGAGGGACAGCGCCCAGGCCTGGAGTTCAAGCCCCATGACCGACAAAAAAAAAAAAAAAAAAAAAAAAACAACCAGAGCAAAAAGAGCTGAGGATGTGGCTCAAGTGGTAGAGTGCCTTATAAGTACAATACCCTGAATTCAAATCCTAATTCTGCACCTTCCTACCCCTAATCCAACTTGCAGAGTTTACCTGGTGTCAAATCATACACTGAAGTGCTTGACAATTTCTTCACCAGACTAGGATTACTTAAACGGAGCTCCATACACGCATCATCTGTGGCATCAAATCCTCCTCGTTTCTGGTATCTGTACTTTGCATTTGCTGATGTTACATCAGCACCTGAAGCTAAGATGTGCAGTCTGAGGATTTCAGAAAGAGTGCAGCTATCAAGATCCAAGCTTTTCAAACTGCAGCCTATAGTTGTTAAAAATGAAATAGTCATTTAGAATATAAACAATTAATACTTAGTAAGGCAAAATATACCTTTAAAAATTAGAAATAAAAAGCCAAACAAAAAAAGCCCACACATACCCTGGTGTAACTGCGGCCATGCAGCTGCCAAAGATGCAACTGCAGACAGTGCAGATTTTGTGGGGTCTGCATCTTCATCCAAAGCCTCTGTTAAATCTTTAAGGAAATAAATACTTTATTCTAGTGCAAGTCAAAACTTGGGAGGAACGCCCTTTTAAAAATGATGTAAGAAAACAGCAAACAGCATAACATTCAGGAACCTCACAAGAACCAACACTAAGTAAAAGCATTATGCACATTCCACCTAGTCTCCACATGCAATTATAAATCCTAACACGTGCAGTCCACACTAACATTTTCCTTAATCAAATGGAGAAACAATTTCCAAATTACCAACAATACACTTACATAATCAATAAAAAAAGAAAGAAAAATGATAAAAAGTGTTTTAGAATTAAAAAGTCCCACAAGGGAAGAGAAAAAAGAAAGAGGGTGAATAATTTTGAGACACACTGCAACTATATGGGAAAGTAGCATAATCAATGAAAGCTACAGATCAATCAGGGGTTGGAGGGTCAGGGAAAGAGAAAGGTTCTTTTAGGGCAAGCAGTGCTAGGAGGAGGTGGCTGGGCTAACTAGTAGGGTAAGGATGAACATGGTCAAAATAGAGTTTGCATGTATGAAAATAGAACAATGAAATCTGTTTAAACTGTCTTAGGAAGAAAGTAGAAAAAAAGAGCAAGGAGAGTGATTTTAAAAACAAAAAAAAAGTCTTGCTCAATAACTGTAGAAAAAGTTTACTTTGAAAGTTGGAATCTATGAAGATACCTCAAATCTCTCACAAATATTTTGAGATGAATCATAACAAAGTATAGGTCATAAGCATCACAAAAATCAGTCCAGAAAAAGAGCTGAAAGAATTTTTAAAGCCAGTACTCCTGTCAATTAATGACTTATCTTTTACATTAAAGCTTCCTTCCAATCTTAGAAACAATGAAATTTCTCTGTATTTTCTAGATGAACTTCTTTACCTCTGAAAACAACGCTTAGCATACAAACAGGACTTAATAGCAAATCTATTAGCACAAATTACTCCTAATAGTAAAGACTAAAAAAAAGTCACAAGCCTCCAACAGGACATAGTGGCTCACGCCTATAATCCTAACTACTTGGGAGGCAGAGATTGGGAGGACAGTCTGAGGGCAGCTCAGGCAAAAAGTCAGCCAAATCCCCCATTTTAATAACAAAAGATGGCACAGTGTTCACACCTGATATCCCAGCCTTATAGGAAACATAAATAGAGGGAAGAGGTAGCCTGGACTAGAAAGAGTGAGACCCCTTTGAAAAAGCATAAAGGGCTGGGCATTGCTCAAGTGGTAGAGTGCCTGTTTAACAAGTACAAAACCTGAGTTCAAACAACCCTAGTATATTGTACCACTAAAATTTCTTTTAAAGTATCAGCTATGAAAAACTGTATTATTTATAGTCCAGTGCAGTTTCAGATAATGTGATTTCCTGGATTTAGCTTTGCCACTGCCTGGTTATGTATGCTTTAGACAAAACACTTTGGACTTCACTTTTTTTAAATGGCTAATCTAGATCAGCAGCAGTTTGCAGTCTTCAAACGAAATATTTCTTAGAAGTCCAATATAAAAGATATAAAAGAAGCCCTTGTTAAAGTGGGAAAGGAAGGTAAAATACTGCCCATTCAGCTTTTCAACTCTCCTGTAGTGGCAGCAAGGAATTTTTGAACAACTAATAAAGTTTGCTGGATTAGTCTGAGAATCAGCTGTCTGCTGGTCCTGTGGGTCTTCAACCTTCTACCATGACTCCCTCACAAAGCTTACAAGCTGATACAATTAACCTTAGAAAAGCAAAAGGCAGGTCAGCTCTGTGATCATGTCTGATTATGAACATTGACTGTTTCATGACATTTTAAGTACAGACCACTCAGAAGATGTTAGCTGACTAAATTTAGTGCCTATGCTAGCTAAAGTCATGCATGCCCACAGGTCTACTCTATTCCAGTGACAGATAATATATTTCTTCCTTATCATGGAAATACCAGACCTAAAACTTTCTCAATTTCCATTTTAAATATAAAGCCAATAAACTTAAAATTATTGGGCACTCTAAAATGAGTTAAGTTTATGTTAGTAAGCAATTTAAAAAATATGTTGGCTCTTTTTCATAGCAGAAACCACTACGTTTAATCTATATTGTGTATAGGAAATTATAAGTTACTGAGATTAAGATTATAACGACCTAAGGAAATAAACTGCCAACAAAATGAGTTTATTTTTAATTGTGTTAAATAAAGTAATATGCTAAAATTGTATTCTTTAACTCAATTATCTACCATATAAGCTCTACATATCATTGCAGGATTTGCTTACTCTCTTGTGTAACTCCATAAACATAGTTGCACTTTATCTAGTATATTATGTGAAACAGCTACATTATTATCATCTTAATGTAGAATTAGTTCCATACAATTTCAATACTGAACAATGATATCCCAGGAAATATGCAAAACTATTCTTTTTTATAAAAGAGGATGCTCTTGACTCCATACTTCACAGTGCTTTTAAACTTACTTAACTGATATAATTAGTACAAGATATTTTAAACTGCTAGTCAAAATTTCTAAGATTTGGTATAAAAACAGGAGACCAAAGGCCAAATTAGAACTTTATATTTTTATTACATTTTATTTTTTAGAATTCTTTAAAAAGTTAAATTAATTGGAATACTAAGGAGACAAATATTTAAATTATTCTCATATTTTGGGGTAATAGAATCATGAATCTTTAGACCAGATTCCCTGAATGGATCCCTACCACTTCCTTATTAGCCATATTTAGTTTCTTCACATATAAAAGCATTTTTTTACACACAAAAAGATCTCAACTATAAAGGATTAACTGAATGAGGACTAACTGAAACAACCTGCAGTGTCTTATATCATTGCTAGTAATGTGACCTTGATAAATAACCTCATTACACCTAAGTTCTCATTACTAATATGAAATTCACTATCTTCTCCCATTTCTGAGATACTGCAGGAAATCCTAAGACCAGCTAAATAAGTAAAAACAATTCTGCCCTAACTGACTACTTAAGGAAACAGCCCTCACTGACACTAAAACAACCATATAAACTGTGGTCAGTGAGAGATGAGTAAAAAACAAACTACCTTTTTTTAAAAATTTGCCAATACTTTACAGACAGTCCTGTAAAAGAGTAGAGCTCTACAAATTCCAGATCAAGCAAATCATGAATAGAATTAATATAACAAGGCAAACACCAATGCTTTTATGTATTTTTTAATACTAACAGATTTTCAAGTACAAATCCCTCTCATCCATTTTTCTTCCCCCAATCCAGACTTTTAAAACTATAAAATTTGTTTAAAATCATGAATTAAACATATTCTGTCTGTGTTAAGGTCAGAACATGATCAACAATCCTATCACTAAGAGTATTTTCATTTAACTGAGATGACAATGGGCCACATTGTTAGATGCCTTTGTAAAGGACCTACAGTGAGTGGTGAGCACTGAATCTGGAGAATCTATTTTACTTGAATTCCAAGTATGAAATCAAAAGATGCCCAACACCAAATACATACTTACTGATATCCTGTTGCTTCAGGGGCCAGGTACAAAAATGGGCTCAGGTTGTTTGAGGCCAACAAATTTAAATGAATGCACAAATGTCCCATCATCTTGAATCAGCATTCTGAGATATCTCCCCCAGAAAGAAATACCATTTGTTTTTTTATTTCTACCCCTTGCATGTCAGAGTGTGTATGTATATGTTACTACTGGGGTTTGAACTTAGGGATTTGTGTTTGGTAGGCAGGCACTCTACAATGAGCACTTATTTTTTTTGTGCTGGTCCTGGGGCTTGAACTCCGGACCTGGGTGCTGTCCTTGAGCTTTTTTTGTTCAAGGCCAGAACTCTACCACTTGAGCAATAGCTCTACTTCTGGCTTTTTTTGGGTTAATTGGAGATAGTCTCACAGACTTTCCTGCACAGTCTGGCTTTGAACCATGATCCTTAGATCTCAACTTCCTCAGTAGCTAGGATTATAGGCATTAGCCACTGTCACTTGGCTCCAGCACATGTTTTATTGTGAATTTTTATGCAACACATCAAAGTATTATTTAATCTAGCTGCTGGTCCTAAATTGCTTATGTGGCAAAATCCACAGAATATTATTCATTCAGGAAGCCAAATCAATCTTTAAATAAATGTTTAACATTTCCTTTAAGGTAAATCCAAAACAAAACAGTAACTATAACTATCTTAAAAGTTAAAAAAGGGCTGGGAAGTTGGCTCAGTGATAGAGTGCTTGCCTTGCATGCCTGAGGCCCTGGGTTAGATTCCTCAGCACCACATAAGCAAAAAGAAAATAGCTAGAAGTGGTGCTGTGGCTCAAGTGGTAGAGCGCTAGCCTTGAGCTGAAGAGCTGAGGGACAGCGCCCAGGCCCAGAATTCAGGCCCCACAACCGGACCAAAAAAAAAAAAAAGGGGGGGGGTTCTCCATGAAATTATTTTTGTTAATATACCATATACTGACTATGGATATTTAAGAACATAGACTTTAAGAGTAAAATTTCCAGTTCAAATTTATTTAAAAGAAATACTTTCAGTCAAATGGCTCAGGTGTGTAATCCTAACTACTATGGAGGCTAAGATGTAACAATTGTGGTAATTTTTCAAAATATATTCCAAAATTGGAGGCTTCACGCCAGTAACCCTAGCTACTCAGGAGGCTGAGATCTGAGAACTGCAGTTCAAAGCCAGCCCGGGCAAGAAAGTCCATGAGACTCTTTTCTTATAATCACCAGAAAGCCAGAAGTGGGACAGTGAGTGTGGTTCAAGTGGTAGAGCATAGCCTTGAGCAAAAAAGCTCAGGGACCCTGTGAATGGCAAAAAGAAAAAAAAAAAAGAATTAACAGTATTTAAAGTTTTTCCTTAGGTAGGATTAAAAAAAAATTGAGGATGATTCAGCAGAATCTCTTGGGATTATAGATATTAGCTACTGACACATATAATGCTCCTAAGCCACAGGAAAAATCTAAAGGAATGAAAACAAGATAGTTTAGGTGAAAATGTCTTTAAGGTTGTCAGAAAAGGGATGCATTAAAAATCAAATGGTAAGGTTAGTAGTATAAGATAGATAAAGCAGAAGATAACAAATTGTATTTTCAAACTGTGTGTCCTTGCTAATTTTAAAACAGTTGTCAAAAATAACTACAAACTACTATCAGCTAATCAGTAGTAATGCTGAACTCTGACCTTTGGTGTCAGCATCAGGTATTTGCTCTTTGGCAACTTCCTCTTCTTCTTCAGCCATGGCCTGGAAGATTGCAGTCAGGAAGAAAAAAAGCAATTCACATAGTGGGCCTTCACTGTCATTTCCTACAAGAGCTTCCTCTAATACTTCTGTGAATAAAATGTTTAAAATGAATTTAAAGTTCTGTTCAGGACTAAAAAAATAACTCCATATACTCCATTGGAATCATAAATGTAACAATAACAGCCTGTGCAGCTATCTTAAATATGTATTTTAAAAAGTAGACCCAAATATTACCCAAGCCAAAATTAAAATTAGTGATTATAATATAATAAAATTACAAGTCAGACATTGCATTGAAGCAAAAATAGTCTCAAAAGACCAAATTATTATTTTATCTATACTTAATGTTGAAGCACAAATCTAGTAACATTTAAAAAGTATAATTTTAATAACAATACAAAAATCTATTATTGTCATTTCACTGTTCTTGAGAGCTATGTGTGACAGTGTATACAAAACAGCACAGGAGAGGTAATTATTAGCTTTAGGTTTTAACTTTAATATTAGGTCCAAGTGTTAAATAACTGTTCTCTTATTTAGTTCATTTTACCTAAACTGGCATTGTTTAGATGTTTTTGAATTATAAACAGTAATTCATACTTCATTTAGCTAATAAGACACTAAAGAAATTGAATGCTCTTACTAATAGAAATTTAATTATGTTTGATAGGCTATATATGAATCTTAATAAAATTATTTTGCTATCATCTAAATCTCAAAATTTGGTCCAAACTCTATTATAAATTATTATACAATGCATGTAAATGCACAGGCAAAATAGAACTACAAACTAAAAGTCAGCAATAATCTGTAAACATGCACATTCAACTTCCCCACTCATAAAGTGGGTCTATTCTTCCATCCCCTTGAGTTATAGGGGCCTCTAACTACTGACCATTGCAATGTGGAAGTTCAAAGCCTAGCCTTTCAAATATATGGCAGTTTCTGTTTCCAGCTTCTTGAAGGCTTCAGCTATCATGTAAAACGGCAGATGAGTTTGTGAGGCCATATAAAAAGGAATGAGGTACCAACATCAGTCATCAGTAATGTGCACAAAAAAGCCACCTGAAACAACCAGCTAGTCAAGCTTCAGATGACTCCAGTCCTAGCCACTATCTGACTACAACCACATGGCAAACTCCAAGAGAGAAGTGGATAGCTAAGTCCCGTAACCCTATAGAGCTTTAAGATATAACTTGTTTTGTTAATAACAGCCACTAATTTTAGGGTGAGCTAACACAGCACTAAATAACTATAGTACTTGCCTAGAGTTACTCCCTCAGGAAATTCATCTTGGAGATCAAAAAGTTCCCCAAAAGCATTAAGAAACTCCAAAACCATCAGAGCATCACCAAAGATTTCAGGAGGTAGTCTAGTTTTTACTGGAGTTGGTTCTGGAAGTTCCTGAAAAATTAAACAATTGATATAACTATTTAAAACAATTATAGGAAATAAAAAAGATATTTTTAACTGGGCACTGGTGGCTCATGCCTATAATTCTAGCTACTCAGGAGGCTGAGATTTGAGGATCATGGTTCAAAGCCAGACTGGGCAGGAAAATCTGTGAGATTCTTACCTACAATACTATTCAGAAAAAGCTGGGGGGCTGGGAAGGTGGCTCAGTGGTAGAGAGCTTGCCTTGCATGCTTGAGGCCCTGGGTTCGATTCCTCAGCAACACATAAGCAAAAAGAAAAAGCCGGAAGTGGCGCTGTGGCTCAAGTGGTAGTGCTAGCCTTGAGCTGAAGAGCTGAGGGACAGTGTCCAGGCCCAGAGTTCAGGCCCCACGACCGGACCCAAAAAAAACAAAACAAAACAAAAACAAAAACAGAAAAAGCTGGAAGTAGCACCGTTGTTCAAGTGGTAGAACACTAGCCTTGAACACAGAGTCTCAGGGACAGTGCCCAGGTCCTGAGTTCAATCCCAGGGACAGTGCCCAGGCCCTGAGTTCAAGCCCAAGACCACCCTCTGCATAAAATTCTTTGTTTATGGGGCTGGGAAGGTGGCTCAGTGGTAGAGCGCTTGCCTTAGCATGCCTGAGGCCCTGGGTTTGATTCCTTAGCACCACATAAGCAAAAAGAAAAAAAAGCCGGAAGTGGCACTGTGGCTCAAGTGGTAGAGCGCTAGCCTTGAGCTGAAGAGCTGAGGGACAGTGCCCAGGCCCAGAGTTCAGGCTCCACAACCAGACCCAAAAAAAAAAATTCTTTGTTTACTTTGTGTGTGTGTGCATATGTGCTTGAACTCAGGGCCTGGGCATTGTCCTTTAGCATTTTTGCTTGAAGCTGGCACCCTACCATTTGAACCACAGCTCTACTTTGGGCTCTTTGGTTGCTGTAACTGGAGATAAAGAGTCTCAAACAATCCTCCTTGAGTTTGCTTTGAACCATAATCCTGAGATCTCAGCCTTTAGAATAGCTAGGATTACAGGTGTGATCCACTAGCATTCAGTGTCAATGTCACCCCTACCATCATTGTCCCCATTTTCTCCCTCCCATTCTATTAATTTTGTTAAATTTTAGCAGCACTGAGATGTGAAAGGACCTTGTCCTTTTTACTTATTTGGGTTTTTTTGGGGGGATTTTTTTTTTTTTTTTTGGTTGGTCATGAGGCTTGAACTCTGGGCCTGGGTGCTGTCCCGGAGCAATTCAGCTCAAGGCCAGTGCTCTACCACTTGAGGTACAACACCACTTCTGGTTTTTTGGTGATTAATTGGAGATAAGATCCTCAGATATATATTTGATGTCAGTATAACTTGTGGAGGAGATGGGGAAAAACCAGTTGTTTAAGGATACAGGTGGACCTGTTGCAACAATGAGAAGTACAAGTTGTTATGTCCAAAACGAGCTTTACAACGTCGGTGCGGGGGGGGGGGGGTGGGGGGGAGGGGGGGGGAAGGAGAAGGATTGGGATTGGGGGGGAGGGGGGAGGCTGGGAAGGGATGTGAAGGGTAAACAAAGGAGGAGGCTGCAATGCTTGGTAAGAAATGTATGCATTATCCTGCCCATGTAATTGTAACTCCTCTGTACAGCATGTTCACAAATAAAATAAAATAAAATTAAAAAAAAAAAAAAAGATCCTCAGATATCAGGCTCCTGAGTAGCTAGGATTACAGGCATGAAATACTGGTGCCGGGCTTCACTGCTTGTTTTTGTAAATAAACGTTTATTGGAAAAGAGCCACAAAGATTCATTTAGGTATGGTCAAGGCATACAATAGCAGAACTGAGACATACTTTCAAGGCAGACGTTCTACTTGAGCCATGCCCCAGCCTAGAGGTACCTTCTTCACATAATATTCCATGAACTCAAATGACCCTCAACCATGTATGTTAATCAAAATCACCTTTGCAACTAATTCCATTTTTTTCTTTCTGAAATGAAGAAATTAACTTCACACTGATTTCTGGTTACATTTCATTTGGTTAAAGGAATTTTGTTGTTGTTGTTATTGTTCTGGTACTGAAGCTTCAGTGTTCTGGTACTCGCCTCACACTCTTACTTTGTTTTCTTGTTCTAGGCTGGTAATTTATCACTTGAGCTATGCCTCCAGTCTGGAGGTATGGTCTGCTGATTAAATGGGGATAGAGTCTTGTAGATTTTTCCCCTAGGATGGCTTCAAACCTCTATCCTTCATGTCTCAGTTCAGAGTACCTAAGTATAAGCCTGAGCCATCAGCACCAGGCTAACAGGCCCAGGCTGGTCTGAAACTCACTATCTTATTCTATTTATTGTGGATATTGTAGGTGCCATCATACACAGTTTAAGTCAAATTACTGTATAGTTATCTTCACTGCAAATTTCTCCAAGATATAGAACATTATCTACCATCTACTGATTTAGAAATGGTTTTTTATAAGCTAAGGTGAATGAATTTGGTTTAGATGCTTTCAGAAATAGAATCTTCTGCTGAGTGCTAGTAGCACACGCCTGTAATCCTAGCTACTCAGGGAGCTGAGATCTGACGACTGCAGTTCAAAGCCAGCCCAGACAAGAAAATCCAGGAGACTCTTATCTCCAATTAACTACCAGAAAACCAGAAGTGGCGCTGTGGCTGAAGTGGTAGAGCGCTAGCCTTGAGCTGAAGAGCTCACGGACAACGCCCAGGCCCAGAATTCAAGCCCCACAACTCACAAAAAAAAAAAAAAAAGAGAATCTCCTAATCCTTAACAAACATAAATGCATGTCAGTTTCATGCAATTTTTGTGCTTGTCAAGATTCACAAAAACTAAACATTATTTCTGCAAAATAACGTTTATTGTCAAATTTTGCTATGAAATATTAACAATACTACCCTTGGAATTCTAAGAGCAAACATCTGCATAACTATTTGCTCTTAATATGAATAGACTGTTGTTAAATAAAGAAACATTTCAGTTAGGTGTAGTCACACACTCAGGAAGCTGAGATGGTGGAAATTTGAGGCTAGCCTGGGCTGCACAGCAAGACTCTGTCTCAGAAACAAACAAAAAACAAACAGAGCCATTTCATCAGCAAAGCCACATAGGACACATATTGACATACATGTCAAACATTATATATGCTGTACCTTAAGGTCATCACATTCCATATCTTCTCTGGGTTTACTCCATTGTTTTAAGTATTCCATATACTTTCGCTTTTCTTCACGTAACTTCTCTCTTTCCTAACAAAAAGGATAATAAAAATGTGTAAAAGAAATTTATCAGGGGCTGGGAAGGTGGCTCATTGGTAGAGAGTGCTTGCCTTGAATGCATGAGGTCCTGGGTTCGATTCCTCAGCACCATATAAGCAAACAGAAAAAAGCCAGAAGTGGCACTGTGGCTCAAGTGGTAGAGCGCTCGCCTTGAGCTGAAGAGCTGAGGGACAGTGCCCAGGCCCAGAGTTCAGGCCCCATGACCAGATCCCCTCCCCCCAAAAAAAGAAATTTATCAGGCAGCATTAACATTATCTGAGAATCTGTTACAAATACTTGGGCTCCTCCCCCAGAAACTCTGGGAGACACACACACACGGTATTTTAATAAGCTCTGACACACACACACACACACACACACACACACACACACACACACACACACACACACACACACACACACACACACACACACACACACACACACACACACACACACACACACACACACACACACACACACACACACACACACACACACACGGTATTTTAATAAGCTCTTTTTAAAATTTTAATGCACTGAAGAGTTTGAGAATCACTGATGAAAAAAAACCAAACTATCGAAATGATACTATAAAAGCTGGGCACCAGTGACCTTCACCTGAAATCCTAGCTACGCAGGAGGCTGAAATCTGAGGACGAATGAGGACTTTAGGCATGAGCCACCACATCCAGCTGTTAAGTACTGGTGGCTGAAGCCTACAGTCTTTGGAAGTCAGGAGGCTGAGATCTGAAGATTGAGATTCAAGCCAGCCTGGGAAGGAAAAGTCCTTGAGACTCTTATCTCCAATGAACCACTAGAAAACCTGAGTGGAGCTGTGGCTCAAAGTGGTAAAAGCACTAACCCTGAGCAAAAGAGCTCAGGTAGAGGCCAGGTCCTGAGTTCAAGCCTCATGACCAAAAAAATAAAAAAGATAAAGTCTCACTATGTAAGCCCAGGCTCACTTGTGATCCACTTCCCTCCACACCCCATAAGAGAGATTCTATCTTTAAGACAACAATTCTGGGATTTATAAGTGTGCACCAACATACTCAGATTAAAAATTATGTATCATCTTGCATAAATTTGTAATTCTAAATAATGAAAGCAATTACTCATTTCACTTCAAACTTGAACTTTAAAAGATGTTTTATGTCAGGTGTAAGAGCACAGAGAATTATGCTAACACCAGCTATTAAACTTTCTCAAGTAAAACCAAGTATTATTATTATTATTTTATTATTATCATTATTAAATACACTCACAAATGTGAATGAAAGTAAAAACACTGGAAAGTTAACTATGAGCAAAAATACATAAAGTTAATACTACCATATGCACAGAGGATTGAATACCTTTTCTCTTTCTATTTTAAGCCTCTCTTTTTCTTCTTTTTTCTTTAGTCTCTCTTCTTCAATTATTTTCTTCAATTCTTCCCTCTTTTTCTCTTTATCTTCCTTTTCTTTTTTCTTTGCTTCTATGGCATCTGCTCTTTCTCTTTTTAATTTTGCCTTTTCAAAAGCTGTGGAGAAAGTCAAACTTAAAAACTATATACAGATAAAGAAACAAAATACTTGGCTCTTTTTTTTCTTAATATAACAAAAGCTGCCCTGAAATTTAAAAGACTCAGAAAATTCTTGAAGGGAGCCAGCAGGCAATTGATTAAAATGTAAAAGCAAGTCGGCTTCGTTTAAGAAAATAATACTAGGATAAATACTGTCTTTGAAAGCTCACATACTCACACTGAGGTCTGAAGACAATGCAGGATGGGCTGGGGTATGGCTCAACTGGTAGAACCTAGCAAGTGTGTTCAAAACCCCAATATCAGAAAAGAAAAGAAGATAAAAGAAAAAAGCAAGCAAGCAAGCAGAGTTGTAGCCCCTATCCAAACTTATTTAGAATGTATATTTCAACAAAATCCGTATTTGTAACATAGTTTGTTTTAAAAGTCTGTGTGAATCCAACACAATGGTCAGAACAGTTGGAAACCTTGAAACTGTTTATTTCTTAATGGAGCATTAAAGCAGATTAACAAGCTATATACCTCCCCCAAAAAATTGTGATACTGATTTCAGAGCTTTGTGCTGTCTAGGTAGGCAAGCACTCTGCCATTTGAGCCAAGACCTGAAATACTGTTTGAAGAGAAGAAGAGGTCTCAAATTATTTAAAAAAATGAAACTAGGGCTGGGAAGGTGGCTCAGTGGTAGAGTGCTTGCCTCGCATGCATGAGGCCCTGGGTTTGACTCCTCAGCACCACATAAGCAGAAAAAGCCAGCTCAAGTGGTACAGTGCTAGCCTTGAGCTGAAGAGCTCAGGGACAGGGACCAGGGCCAAAACTGACTTAAAGAAAAAATGAAGCCAGGAGCCAGTGGCTCATTCCTAGCTACTCAGAAGGCTGAGATCTGAGGATTACAGTTTAAAGCCAGACAGAGCACATGCACAAACGCATACGTGGGCATGCACTTACATACACACACAGAGAAGAAAAATAATTGGGAGGGGGGGGGCCGCATTTATACCCAAACCAGACAATGTATGATTTGAAAAATACCACCCACTGGGAACAGGAAAACAACCTCTCTTGTCCCTAAATAGTTATTGAAAATTAATATTAAAACTCACCTAGTGCCTTCATTTCTTCTTGTTTCAAAAGTTTGTCTCTTTCCTTAGTAGTTTTGTTCCTATATCCTGCAATAGTCTGTTTATTATCAATGTTGTCTTCCTAAAAAACAAAACAAGAAGCTAAAGTTGTAAACCACACAGTATATAATCAATGGCTTGTTTTTGGCTTTTTTTTGGTCAGTTGTGTGGACTGAACTCAAGAACCTGTGAGCTGTCCCTGGCTTTTTTTGCTAAAAGCTAGTGTTCTACCACTTTGAACAACAGCTCCACTTCCAGTTTTCTGATGTCCTTTGGCTTTTCCTGCCCAGGCTGGCTTTGCATCATGATCCTTAGATCTCAGCCTCCTAAGTAGCTCGGATTACAGGTGTGAGTCACCAGAGCCCCAGCTGGCTTGATTCTTATAGTGAGAATAAAAACCAAAAAATTAAAAACCCATATCAAGACTGGCAATAACATTTGTCTAACATGTACAATGAACTGGTTTGATCCCCAGCACTGAAAAAAAAAGTCTACACTTCGTTCATACTAAAATGAATTTTAGAGCTAGTAGTAATGGTGCCTGCCTATAATCCTGCTACATGGCAGACAGAGGCAGGAGGATTGCAACTTTATCAAAGAATCAAAATATAAATCAAAGGGCTGGGGTTTGGCCCAACTAGGAGAGTTCTTGCCTAGTATGCACCAGGTCCTGCGTTCAATTCTTACCACCATGAACTAGAATAGAATGGAATGGAATACAATGAGCTTCATTTTGAAATGTAAACTTTTAATAATTCCAATATACAGGAGCTGAGAGAATTCTATAGTTCTGCACACTGATTATCACAAGAAAGATCATATTCAGAGAAATCTTTAAAAACACATTACTTGATAAGCTAGTAAATATCAAATATGAAAGAGGCAAAGAAAAGACATATCAGAAATATTTGTGTGGCCAATGTTAAATAATATTAAGCATTTATTTTTGCTTTATTTCTTGTAAGAATGTCTCTAGCCTGTTTAATGAGTTTATTATCTCATAATGTAAAAATGTAACAAAATATAGTTTATCTGAATATTTGAAAATGTAGCATTTGCCAGGCATAGTACTAAATCATGGTAAAACAAGACAGACTCCCCTTCATAGTTAAACAGAGAAGTCATATATTAAATAAGTAAAAGATGAGAAGGCTCATCACAGGTACAATTCAACATTCTTTGTGAACATCTCCCAAATCTCAGAATTCAACTAAATTCTAAAATAGAAAGGCTAAGTGATCAAAAGGGATAGCTGTTAAAAAGCGGTAATTATTTTAACCTTAGTTATCTCAGTAATAGTATCAGTATTACTCTGCATCATTGGCAGAGCAAAAAATGCAAGTGGCATTTTTAAATTTTTATTTATTCTATTTTGTTTATTTTTTTTGTCGGTCATGGGGCTTGAACTCTGGGCTTGGGTGCTGTCCCTCAGTTCTTAAGCTCAAGGCAAGTGGTGTACCACTTGAGCCACAGTGCCACTTCCAGTTTTCTAGTGGTTTATTGGAGATAAGAGTCTCACAGACTTTCCTGCCCTGGCTGGCTTTGAACCGCGTTCCTCAGATCCAGCCTCCTAAGTAGCTAGGATTACAGGCGTGAGCCACCTGTGCCCGGCTGAATTTTTTTAATTCAAAACAAATCTTAGTTATCTGTTACTTTGAGAAAAGTGAGTCAACTTCCCTGAGATCTTATCTCTTCATCTATTAAATGTAACCCTCCTTATTTTGAAGAGCTATTATGATGCTCTTAAAAATACATATGTATGGGGCTGGGAAGGTGGCTCAGTGGTAGAGCGCTTGCCTTGCACGCCTGAGGCCCTGGGTTCAATTCCTCAGCACCACATAAGCAAAAAGAAAAAAGCCGGAAGTGGAGCTGTGGCTCAAGTGGTAGAGTGCTAGTCTTGAGCTGAAGAGCTGAGGGACAGAGCCCAGGCCCAGAGTTCAGGCCCCACGACTGGACCAAAAAAAAAAAAAAACATATGTATATATTCTTCTACATATGTAACACCAAGTATACAGTAGGAATTAAAGATAGTATATTATACTGAAAAGGCTTTGGAAGAAAGAAATAGGTTTCATCTGTGGGTAGAGAAGAAAGTATAGTTACAAGTGACAAGGGCATGGGTGAAGGAAAGAATGCACAAAATACTCCAACTAAGGTTTTCATAGGCAAGAAGAAAAAAATCTGTTTATCCCTCCTATAGTCCCAAGAAACTCTAGAAACACATAAAGCCTGGAAATAACTCAAGATTCCTCAAAAGTTCCAAATTATGCTGAATGTAACACTCATCCCAAAACTAGATAGGTACTAATCAAAGAAAGAACTATAGACCCATTTCTTTGATGAACATCAGTGCAAAACTTCACAATAAAATTTTGGCCAACCAAATTCAAAAACCAAAAAAATCACACACTATGATCAAACGGGATTCATTCCAGGGATGCAAAACTGATTCAATATACTTAAGTCAAATAATGTAACACATCAACAGAAGCAAGGACAAAAACCACATGATCATCAATAGATGTAGTAAAAGTACTTGAGGGCTGGGAAAGTGGCCTTGAGCTGAAGAGCTGAGGGACAGTGCCCAGGCCCAGAGTTCATGCCCCATGACACACACAAAAAAAAAAAAAAAGAAAAGAAAGAAAGAAAAAGCACTTGACTTGGAGAAACTAGGAATCCATGGAACATTCTTCAATATAATAAAGACTGTTGCAGGCTGGAAATGTGGCTTAGTGATAGAGTGCTTGTCTAACATGCATAAAGCACTGGGTTTAATTTCTCAGAACCACATAAACAGAAAAAGCCAGAAGTGGAGCTGTAGTTCAAATGGTAGAGTGTTAGCCTTGATCAAAAGAAGCTCAAGGACAGTGTTCAGGCCAAGTTCAAGCCCCAAGACTGACAAAAAATAAAAATAAAAATAAAAAATAAAGGTTGTATATGACAAGCCTACAGCCAGCATTATACTTAATTGTGAAAAGTTAAAACCATTTTCTCTAAAATCAGGAACAAGACACTCTGTCCACTTTCTCTACTCCTCTTCAACATAATATTGGAATTTCTAGCTACAATAGTAAGGCATGAGACAAACATAAAGGGTATCCAAATAGGGAAAGAAGTAAAACATGATCCTGTTTTGAAAGAACCCCACAGATTCCTCTCCCAAGCTACTTCAGCTGATCTGAAACTTTGGCAAAGTAGCAGGGTATAAAATCAGTAGCTTTTCTGTATGGAAACAATGAGAAGACTGAGAATGAAATGAGGAAGGCAACTCAAACAAAACAAAACAAAAACAAAAAAACAAACCCTAGGAAGAATTAACCAAAGATGTGAAGGACCTCTATGATGAAAATTTCAAAAATCTGAAAAAAGAAATTAAAGCAGATTTAAAGAAATGGAAATTTTTTCCATGCTTTGAAAAGATTAACATTGTAAAAATGAAAATACTCCCCAAAGCTATCTACAAATTTAATGCAGTACCCATCAAAATCCTAACAACATTCTTCAATGATATAAAAGAAGCAATCCAAAAATTCCTATGGAACCATAAAATACGCCAAATAACAAAAATATTCCTTAGCAGGAAAAAACAGTGTTAGAGGAATATCAATACCAAACTTCAAACTTCTATCTAAAGTTTTGGGTTTTTTGGTCTAAGACCAGGATTCATCTTTTTAATTTTTTGCTAGTGTTTGGGGCTTGAATTCAGGGCCTGAGCACTGTCCTGAGGCTAATAATGCTTAAGGCTAATAATGCTCTACCACTTGAGCCACAGTGCTACTTCTGCCAAACTTCAAACATTATTACAAAGCCATAGTAATAAAAAACAGCTTGGTACTCGTTTAAGAATAGGCCTGAACTTAAGAAACAAAGAACTCCCACTCATCTGGTCGAACCACTACTAAATATCCCCATGCTGCTGATCACATGTATGGTGTATATGTGTACACTGTTATATGTTATAGACTGTGATAGACAATTTGCTCCAGGAAAGTTAGAATTAACTTGTGACTTTAAATGAGCATCATTATTCCACAATACTGTGAAATTTGGGAAATTATGTAATCACTTAATCACAATTAAAAAAAAAAAAAAGAACCTCAGGGAAGGTAGGGAGGGAAGGGATGGTAGGGTGAAAACAATGGATGGGGTAACAATGCTCAATAGGAAGTGTACTCATTACCTTACTCATGTAACTGTAACCCTCTGTATAGTATCTTTACAATAAAAAATTAAAAAAAAAAAAAAGAATAGGCCTGAGGACCAATTGAATAGGCCCAGAAATGAACCCACAGACTTATAACCACCTAATATTTGATAAGGGAGACAAAAACACAGGATGGAAGAAGAAAACCTCTTCAATGAATGGTGCTAGCATAATTGGCTATCCACATGCAGAAAACTGAAGTTAGATCCTTATATATCACCCTGCACCAGAATCAATTACAAATGGATCAAAGACCTCAATGTAAGACCAGATACCATGAAAATATTAGAGTAAGGGATATGGGAAACACTAGGGCTCCTTGGCACAGATTGAAACTTCCTAAGTAAAGATCCAGAATCACAACAAATTAAAAAAAAAGACTGGCTAAATGGGATTGCACTAAGAATTTCTGCATGACAAAGGATATAGCTAGCAAGATAAACAGAAAGCCCACAGAATAGGAAACCATTTTTACTAGTTATGCATCAGACAAAGGTCTCATATCTAAAATATACTTTAAAAAATTAATCCCCCTCTAAACCTTCAAAGAAACAAAAACCCAATTCATAAAGACTTAAAGAGAGATTTCTTTCTCAGAAGAAGTAAAAATGACCAATAGTTACAAGAAGAAACATTCCAATGTCTGGCCATAGAAGAAATGCAAATCTGGGACTGGGAAGGTGGCTCAGTGGTACAATGCTTGCCTTGCCTGCACCACATAAACAGAAAAAGCCAGAAGTGGCGCTGTGGCCCAGAGTTCAAGCCCCACGACCGACAAAAAACACAACAAAAAAACCTCCCAACAACAACAAAGAAATGCAAATCAAAACAACACTGAGATTCAACCTCACTCCAATTAGAATGGCCATTATCAAGAAAATTAACTGTAACAGATGCTGGTGGGGATGTGGCCAAAAGGGAAGACTACTATACTGTTGGTGGGAATGTAAACTTGTTCAAACACTCTGGAAAGCTGTATGGAGGCTCCTCAAAAGACTATACATAGATCTTCCCTATGACCTAGCAATTGCACTCCTGGTCATTTATCAAATAGACCACAAACAACGCTATACTAAAGTTACCAGCATAAACTATGTTCACTGCAGCATTGTTTACCATAACTGAGATATGGATGGAATCAACCCAGATGCCCCTCAGTAGATGAAGATCAAGAAAATGTGGTAAATAAACAAAACGGAATTCTATGCTTACATCAGAAAAAATGATACTGCTCCATTCATAAGGAAATGGAAAGACTTAGAAGTAAGCAAAGTAAGCCAGACCTACAGAAACATAGGTTGCATGGTTTCCCTCATTTATAGTAATTAGAATGTGCCTAAAAAACTGTAAGTAGGGGTTGGGAAGGTGGCTCAGTGGTAGAGCGCTTGCCTTGCATGCATGAGGCCCTGGGTTCAATTCCTCAGCACCACATAAGCAAAAAGAAAAAAAGCTGGAAGTGGCACTGTGGCTCAAGTGGTAGAGTGCTAGCCTTGAGCTGAAGAGCTGAGGAACAGCGCCCAGGCCCAGACAGAGTTCAGGCCCCACGACCGGACCAAAAAAAAAAAAAAAAAGAAATGGAAGACAAAGGATGACCAAATGCAGCAGTGATACTAGCCACAATGTTGAAAACAAACTATACAACTTTCAGGGGAGAAGGGATTAGAAGGGAAAAACCAGGAAAAAAATGAGGGAAGAGGTGACACTGTTCAAAAAGAAATATACTTGTTAACCTGACTTATGTAACTTTAACCCCTCTGTATATCATCTTTACACTAAAAATAAGTAAATAAATTATGCTGAATATGCTTGAAGTTATTCTTAGGAAAAGTGGAAGGTGGCAGACAAATCATGATAGCCATCAGCCATGAGAACAAAACCAAATGCAATCAACTCAAAGTAAGAGAAAAAATAAATTCAGAGCCTGGCACTGGTGGCTCACACCTGTAATCCTAGCTTCTGAGGATCTGAGGATAGTTGTTCAACGCCAACAAGGACAAGGAAAGTCCGTGACTTTTTTCTTTGGGGGGCAGGGAGGGGAAGGGTCAGTCATGGGGCTTGAACTCTGGGCCTGGGTGCTATCCCTGAACTCTTCAGCTCAAGGCTAGCACTCTACCCTTGAGCCAGTGCCACTCCAATTTTCTGGTGGTTAATTGGAGATAGTCTTACATACATTCCTGCCCGGGCGGGCTTTAAACTGTGATCTTCAGGTCTTAGTCTGAGGATCTCCTGAGTAGGTAGTATTACAGGCCAGCTCTCTGTGGCTCAAGTGGTTGAGCACTCACCTTGAGCTGAAGAGCTCAGGGCCAGTGTTCAAGCCCCATAACCCACAAAAAAAAATAAATAAAAAAGAAATCAGAAGGGAATAAAGGATTAGAATAATCAAAAATATATTTCAGGCAACTGCATCAGTTTGCCCAATTCTAGAAATTTTCAGTCTTTGATTCCTGACTTGGGTAATGGTAATATCTTGAAGAAGAAAAATTCACTACTGCTAAAGGTGAGAAGATAAATGTAAAAGTGAGCTCAGGATAAACACATTAATCACTCATACTGCCTCCTTTCCTTCCTGTTCTAAAACTCCTTAGGGAAGATTCAGTTTACCCTTTAGGGTCTCTCATTAAATACACTGAATTAGTACTTGATATTTGCTTGGTTTTAGGCTACCATTTTCAGTTTGTACATAAAGCAAATAATATGAAGCAATCTGGTTATTATTATGGAAAAGCTATTAGAACTACTTTATGATACAGAGAAATTAGAACCTCAAGAATCAATTCAGAATTTCTGCCTCATTTTCATTATATCCCTCCACTACTAACTAGCCATGCTATATATACTATTTCACAATCCAAACACCTTTTCTAGCTTTTTGCCTCATCACTAGAAATCTTTTTTGTTTTTGAGTGTTCATGGCTGGGGCCTGAGTTAGAGACCTCTCACTTGTTTTTTCCCTGTACCACACTTCAATTTCACACTTCTTTTTGTTCCGGTTGTGGGACTTGAACTCTGGGCCTGGGTGCTCTATCACATGAGCCACAGCACCACTTCTGGTTTTCTGGTGGTTTATTAGAGATAAAGAGTCTCATGGACTTTCCTGCCCGGGCTGCTTTAAACCACAACCCTCAGATCTCAGTCTCCTGAGTAGCTAGGATTACAGGTGTGAGCCACCAGTGCCCAGCTTCAACTTCTTTTTGCTGGTTAATTGGAGATAAAAGTCCTGTGGATTTGTCTGCCCAGAATGGCTTCAAACCGTAATCCTCAGGTATCAGTCTCCTAAGTAACTAGGAACATAGGCCTGATTTCAATATTAGGAATCTTACATTTTGTCTAGCTTTAACATTACTGCCTTCTTAAATATCTCCATAATTTCATCCAGTCAGAATTTATTGCTCTTAACACCTCAATCCATAGTTTAATCACTGTATTTCCTCTTTTTATGAATTTCAGTAACTGCTCATATGCTTGTTTCACCTTGGTATAAAATCTCTGTGGTATGAGATCCATGTCTAATTTACTCTTGAAATTTCAGATAGCACCATGAAGCACTAGTGTGAAGTAATGTGTTTCTTCCTACAGACCACATGGGTCACAGGAACCAAACAAGTCTTGCTTCTGAATACTGTTTTATTAACAACTTAGAGGTAGTTCTAACCAGGTGCTAGTGGGCTCATGACTAACTCTAGCTACTCAGGAGGCTGAGATCTGAGGGTTGAGGTTTGAAGCCAGGCAGGAAAGTCTATAATATTCTCTAGTTAACCACCAAAAAGACAGAAGTAGAGTTGTGGCTCAAGTAGTAGTAGATCATTAGCCTTGAGCAAAAAAAAGCTCAGTGGAAAATGCCTAGGCCCTGAGTTCAAACCCAAGGACTGGCACCAGACACACACAAAAAAGGTAGTTCTGACCTCTTCCCTACTTACCTGATTAACAGATATTCGTTTGGGAGGTCTCCCCCTCCGTCTGTTAGCAGGACTGAAGATAAATGTAGGTGGATCATCAGGGAAGAAATAAGAAAAATCTTGTTCTGCTATTTTATATGTTGAAAGAGATGATGCCTTAATAGGGGAAAAAAACAGATACAACAATACATCAGTAAACCACATACAGATATGCTCTCTACATCATATGAACCATTCATTAAAGATCAGGCCAAAAATGTAGAATTTCATGTGCTATTGTATAGTGAAATATAGTTTACTATATAACTGGTCCCCTCCTTGCTTCCCTCCCTCTTCCTTCCTTTCTATTCTTAAAACATTTTAGGGTTATTATTTTTGTCTGTAATCGTTAGCCAATTAAATTCTCATAAAATACCTATAAGATAGATATTATTTTCCCCATGTCACATATGATAAAACCAAGGCACAAAGAGCTAGGCAGCATGCCAAAGGCTATAGTCAACAGGTCCATAGCCTGGTTTCAAAACCAGCCCACTGACTCCAGAGACTGCATTTTTTATCCACTATACAATAACCTCAAATTGCAGCTAGACAGTATTTGCCTATTTAACAGCAAAGACATTGAACTGAGATTTTTTCCTACCTTTTTTTTTCCCGGTCATGGAGCTTGAACTCTGGGCCTGGACACTGTCCCTCAGCTCTTCAGCTCAAAGTTAGCCCTCTACCATTTGAGCCACAGTGCCACTTCCAGCCTTTTCTACTTATTTGGTCCTAAGAAATCAAACCTGGGGCCTCATGCATGCAAGACAAGCACTTTACCACTGAGCCACCTTCCCAGCCCAGATTTTCCTACTTTTGAGAAAACAGTATGAAAGGTTCAAATAGTTTTATCTACCAAGCAAAGTCAAGGTCCTAAGTACAAATCTAATCTGTCTAGGCTTTTTGAGTTCTGTGATTATAGGCATGCACCATTACATTGGGCCTTCAACCCTAGGCTTGCTCCATTTCTAGCTTTTTAGTAATAAATTGGAGAAAAAAGTCCCACAAACTTTCTGCCCTGGGCTAACTTCAAACCATGATCATCATGATCTTCAAATCTCAGCCTCTTGTGTAGCTAGTATTACCAGCATAAGCCACTGGCTTAAAAAAAAATTCTTAACAGCCAAAATTTAATCAATTCTGGTAATCATAATCAATAATCCATTAAAATTTTACATAAAAAAACTCAACTGGGATGATCATATGCTCTAACATACAACCTTGAGTATATACCTTAAGTATATACAATTATAGATGAGTGGTTTCTTTGTAACTACAGGGTAAGTATTCCTAAACCAAAAACGTTTAGAAACAAATGTTTTAGGATTTTAAACATTTTGAAATACTTGTGTGTGTGTATAACTTTGGGATGTGTTCCAAAATCCTTGTTTATTTATATAGTACTGGGATTGTCTAGCATTTGCAAAACATATACTCTGTGTCAAGACTTCACCTCTTTTCTGCTTTCATTATTTTTCCCATAAGGTTTCACTTTTTGCCCAGGATGATCTAGACTTTGATCTTCCCATTTGAATTTCCTTCATGGCTGGGCTCAAACTCACCCTCCTCTGGTTTCTCTAAGGCTGGGATATGTATTTTATATTAGAGACTAGAGGTAATTTTACATGATATTTAAGTGATTTTTTCATACAAACCTAAATTTCATAATATGGAATTTTTTACTTTATGGACTCATGTCTGTACTCAAAAGGTGTTTGGATTTTCTACTAGGGGTGCTCAATGTGTACATATACTTTAGGTGTTTTTGTTGTTTTTTTGTACCAGTCCTGGGGCTTCAATTTAACACCTGGGTGTTGTCCTTGAACTTTTTTGCTTAAGGCTAGCATTCTACTACTTGAGCCACAGCTACAACTCCAGGGTTTTGCTGGTTAGTTGGAGATAAGTCTCATGGACTTCAAACCATAAGCCTCAGGTCTCAGCCTCCTGAGTAGCTAGCATTACAACCATGAGCCACCAATGCCTGACTTTTCTTTTTAGTTGATTTTTAAAAAAGTTCTGTGGAAAGGGATGACACTGTGCAAAAAGAACTGTACTCTATACAACTCACATAATAGTAAGTCCTCTACAATAACCTTTATAATAACAAAACAATTTTAAGTGCATAGCCATTCTTTCTCTAGACTGTCAAAATTGTAAATATTTTTTTTAAGCTAAGATTACAGATATGTACTACCAGGGCTGACTTGTTTGTTAACATGGAGGTCTTATTAACTTTTTGCCAAGTCTGACCTAAAATTTTCAGTAGGGGATTACACAGGCATGCTACTATGCCAGGCCATCTAGTTTTATTGATTGATTTTGTATCAGTCCTGGGGCTTGAACTAAAGAATCTGAGACATGTGCCTGAGCTCAAGGCTAGTGCTCTACCACTTGAGCCATGCCTTCAGTACAGCTTTCTGCTGGTTATTATGGACATGGACTCTTATGGACTTCTCTGCTTAGGCTAGCTCCATACCATGATGCTCAAGATCTAAGCTTCTGTGTAGCTGTGCATGAGCAACTAGAACCTAATTTTGAAATGTTGTTTTTTTACATAGAGTAACTAATGTTGGTTCAGCAGTGATATTCACTAGACACTGTGTTGGAAATAAACTATACAACCGGGTCGGGGAGGAGGTCAAGAGGGGAAATAACTAGGAAAAAATGAGGGAGGGGGAAATACTGTTCAAAAAGAAATGTACTCATTACCTGATTTATGTAACTATAACCCCTCTGTACAGCATCTTTACAATAAGAATTTTTTTCATGCATTACATAAAATGAAATGTACAAATCTTAAGCATCAGCTTGTGATAGATGTATTTATATTTGTGATAGATGTATTTGCATATATCTAAATGCATACATTCATGATCAATGCATACATCTTTTTGTTTTTTTTTGTTTTTTTTTTTTTTTTGGGTCCGGTCGTGGGGCCTGAACTCTGGGCCTGGGTGCTGTTCCCTCAGCTCTTCAGCTCAAGGCTAGCACTCTACCACTTGAGCCACAGCGCCACTTCCGGCTTTTTTCTTTTTGCTTATGTGGTGCTGAGGAATCAAACCCAGGGCCTCAGGCATGCAAGGCAAGCGCTCTACCCACTGAGCCATCTTCCCAGCCCGCATACATCTTTTTGTTTAGTTTGTTCTTTGACAACATCCAGATTTGAACTCTGGCTTGCACTTGGCTAATATATTATTTTTTGAGGCTGGCCCTGAAATTTCACTCTTCTTGCCTCTCCCTTCAGAATGTTGAGATTAAGGGTGCATACCACCACAAATTGCATTCTATTGCTTTTTTTTGGGGGGGGGGGGGGCGGGGGTCTGGCCGTGGGGCCTGAACTCTGGGCCTGGGCGCTATCCCTCAGCCCTTCAGCTCAAGGCTAGCACTCTACCACCTGAGACACAGCACCACTTCCGGCTTTTTTCCTTTTGCTTATGTGGTGCTGAGGAATTGAACCCAGGGCCTCAGGCATGCAAGGCAAGTGCTCTACCACTGAGCCACCTTCCCAGCCCTATTGCTTTATCTTAATACTTCTTTATCCTCAAATGAGTTAGTTTACATTTTGGAAAATTAGCCATACTTTTACCATCTTATTATTTAACGTAAAATGTGAGGTCTCTCAGAACTATTTCCTCCTTAGTAGGCATATAATACACTTATTTTATCTAAATTATTCTCTTATCTGGAGGCACCTATTTCAGCACTGTTCTTAAAATCCATTTACTACTCATAATCCAGACCTGCCCTATTAAAAGCAATCTTATTACATAAGTTTGTTTTTTCCAAGCTACCTATTTTCACCTGTCCTAATTGATCTTTCACATAAGAAAAAATAAATGGTAGTATCTGACACAATTAACATGTATAAAAATAGTATTTAATTCAGTAAAATTATTTTGTGTGTGTGTATGTTGGTACTGGAGCTTGAACTCAGGGCCTAAGCACTGTCCTTTAGCTTCTTTTGCTCAAGGCTAGTGTTCTACCACTTAAGCCATAGCTCCACTTCTGGCTTTTGCTCTTTTAATTGGAAAGATAAACGTGTCTGGATTTGAATCACCATTGTAGTGTCTGGCTTCAATAGAATTTTGTGTGTGTGTGTGTGTGCATACGCATGCATGTGTGTTGGTCCTGGGGCCTGAACTTAGGGCCTGAATGCTATGCTCAAGGGTAGTGCTCTACCACTTAAGCCACAGCAGCACCACTTCTAGCTTTTTTCTGAGTAGTTTATTAAAGATAAGAGTCTCACAAGCTGGGCGCTGTTGCTCACGCCTGTAATCCTAGCTACTCAGGAGGCTGAGATCTGAGGATCGCGGTTCAAAGCCAGCCCGGGCAGGAAAGACCGTGAGACTCCTATCTCCAATAAACCACCAGAAAACCAGAAGTGGCGCTGTAGCTCAAGTGGTAGAGCGCTCTCCTTGAGCTGAAGAGCTGAGGGACAGCGCCCAGGCCCAGAGTTCAAGCCTCACGACCGACAAAAAAAAAAAAAAAAAAAAGAGTCTCACAGACTGAGATCTCAGATCTCAGCATCCCGAGTAGCAAGGATTATAGGCATTAACCACCAGCACCTGGCTTCAATTAAGTTGGCTCTTGATAAATAAAAGGTTTGTAAAACATAAATAATATTACAGCAACATTACAACTACATAATACTAGCCACGTTTTGCTTATTTCCAAAAAACAATTTCACTATTCTTAATACCTTAATTTTAATGACTCCATCTTGTGATTCACAGTGTTGCTTCAGAAAAAGTTTCAGTTTATCACGAGAAAATAGGTGTTTTCTTCTGCTAGGGGCATGAGAAGGGGAGAAGATGGTAGTATTAATATCAAAGAATTCAACCCAAACTCCATGCTATTTAAAACGTAAATTTGAAGCAAAGAAAATGGAATACATATTGGCAGATATTTTGTCCTCTAATAGTATTTATATAGAAATTATTAGGAACTTTACAAAAGGTATTTATGGGGGCTGGGAAGGTGGCTCAGTGGTAGAGCACTTGCCTTGCATGCTCGAGGCCCTGGGTTCGATTCCTCAGCACCACATAAGCAAAGAGAAAAAAGCCAGAAGTGACGCTGTGGCTCAAGTGGTAAAGCGCTAGCCTTGAGCTGAAGAGCTGAGGGACAGTGCCTAGGCCCAGAGTTCAGGCCCCACGACTGGACCCCCCCCAAAAAAAAGGTATTTATGGCAGAAGTTTTAAGATCCATTGGAGTAGACCTAATATAAAAAAAGATTCATTTAGGGGCTGGGAAGGTGGCTCAGTGGTAGAGCGCTTGCCTTGCATGTCTGAGGCACTGGGTTCAATTCCTCAGCACCACATAAGCAAAAAGAAAAAAGCCAGAAGTGACACTGTGGCTCAAGTGGTAGAGCGCTAGCCTTGAGCTGAAGAGCTGAGGGACAGCGCCCAGGCCCAGAGTTCAGGCCCCACGACCGGACCCAAAAAACCAAACAAACAAACAAAAAGATTCATTTGTTGCTCATGAACAATTTGGGACAGCAAGCCAAACTTTTAAAAATTAGGGCAGTACCATTAAAATTATTTTGAAAATTAAATATAGTCTAACACCAAATAAACATTCAAGTGGAAATTGCAAGCAAAACTGAACATAGGTTTTAAGAAATTTAAAACTCTTGCATTTAGATCTCACTTAGCAGTCAACAAATTACTTAGTTCAAAATTAAAGAGAATTAAGATTCTTAAATATGCTATTTTTATTTTCCCCTGTCCTCAAACTAAAAATAGCAGCAATGGATCCCAAAACAAATAAAATCAACACAATAATAAAATGAGTATTTCTAGTAAAAAATATAGATACAATTTTTTTAAATTAAATCCACTGTTTAAAAAAAAGCATCTATGGGGCTGGGAATGTGGCTTAATAGAGTGCTTGCCTAGCATGCATGAAGCTCTGGGTTTGCTTACTCAGAAGCAGAAAAGGCTGGAAATGGCACTGTGGCTCAAGTGGTAGAGTGTTAGCGTTGAGCCAAAAAAAAGAGGCTCAGGGACAGTGTCCAGGCCCTAAGTTCAAGCCCCAGAGCTAGCAAAAAAAAAAAAAAAAAAGCATCTAAACAAAATAGAAGTTTTAACCCTATTCTTTCCCTAGACTTTAAAGTTTCTTTGGTTCACTGCTGTATCCTAGACTCATATAAGACGTGGTAAAGAGAAGATAATTACTTATTAACTGCTGAATAATTTATCTTTTAAGTCTCCATTGTTTCATTTGGTAGCTACCAGCAACACATATTTTCTTTGTTTTTGGTGCTAGTACTAGAGGGCTTGAACTCAGGGTTTGGGTAATGTTTTTTGTCTTTTTTGTTGGTGGCTGAGCTTCAACTCAGGGCCTGAGCACTGTCCTTGAGCTCTTTTGCTCAAGGCTAGCACTTTACCACTTTGAGCCAGAGCTCCACTTCTAGTTTTCTGATGGTTAATTGGAAACAAAAGTCTCATATACTTTCCTGCCTGGGCTGGCTTCAAACTGGGATCCTCAGATTTCAGCATCCTGAGTAGCTAGGATTACAAGCAAGAGCTACCAGTGCCCGGATTTCCCTATACCTTTTTTGCTCAAGGCTGATGCTTTACCACTTGAACCACACTTCCACTTAAGTTTTTGCTGGTTAACTGAAGATAAGAGTTTCACTTACTTTCTTGCCCAGGCTGGCTTTCCACCCTAATCCTCAAATCCCAGTCACTGAGTATAGCTAGGATTCTAGATGTAGAGCCATCAATACTTTTAGTTCTTTACGACTATTCCTAGGGCCGGGAATATGGCTTAGTGGTAGAGTTCTTACCTAGCATGCATAAAGCTCTGGATTCCATTTCTCAGTACCACATAAAAAAGCTGGAAGTAACACTATGGTTCAAGTGGTAAAGCACTAGCATTGAGCCAAGGAAGCTCAGGGACAATGCCCAGGCCCTGAGTTCAAGCCCCAGAACTGGCAAAACAAACAAAAGACTATTCCTGCATAGTTATTAATTAAACAAAAGGCTCAGAAAGCCCATTAGAATTTATTTTATCAGTTTGTGAAGATATAGTCTTTTTTTTGGGTCCGGTCATGGGACCTGAACTCTGGGCCTGGGCACTGTCCCTCAGCTCTTCCAGCTCAAGGCTAGCGCTCTATCACTTGAGCCACAGCGCCACTTCTGGCTTTTTTCTTTTTGCTTATGTGGTGCTGAGAAATCGAACCCAGGGCCTCATGCATGCAAGGCAAGCGCTCTACCACTGAGCCACCTTCCCAGTCCCTGAACATACAGTCTTAACACTACCCATTTATTCAAAATCAAAGCTTCTTACTAAACTTATTATATAACTATCCTACTTTAGATAAGTACTATAAGAAAGACTGAGTTTTACCTGATCTGTGTTGCCTTAACAATGGCAGACTCATATACTTCCTTTTTAGTGGGTTGTACCTTGTACTTAAATAATAAGGGATCAATTGCATCTTTTTTCTTCCTAAAAAGACAAAAGACACAAATTAAGTAATTCGAAAAAATGAGATTCTTAGAAACCTACTTTCTTTAAATATATTGCAAGAGAATTTTAACTAGGATAATACTACAGATAATACTCCACTATGTTACCCAAAATAGTATTGTTGTGTATATTTTTATTTTTTTGCCAGTCCTGGGGCTTGAACTCTGGGTCTGGGTGCTATCCCCTAGCCTCTTTGCACTCAAGGCTAGTGCCACTTCTGGCTTTTTCTGATTGGTTTATTGGAAATAAGTGTCTCACAACAGACTTTGCTTCAAATTGTAATCCTCAGATCTCAGCCTCCTGATTAGCTAGGTTTATAGGCATGTGCCACTGGTATGCAACTCCAAAATAGTAATTCTAATTTAATTTTAGATAATAATTTTAATGACTCATTCATTCAATATATTTTCCTTGGATGAAGAAAATAGTAAACCTGCAAGAAAAAAAAAAAATCTTGGAGCTGGGAAGGTGGCTCAGTGGTAGAGCGCTTGCCTTGCATGCATGAGGCCCTGGGTTCAAGTCCTCAGCACCACATAAGCAAAAAGAAAAAAGCTGGAAGTGGCGCTGTGGCTCCAGTGGTAGAGTGCTAGCCTTGAGCTGAAGAGCTGAGGGACAGCGCCCAGGCCCAGAGTTTAGGCCCCACGACTGGACCCAAAAAAAAAAAAATTCTTAGCCAGGCCCCAGTGGCTCACACCTGTAATCCTAGCTACTCAGGAAGCTGGTATCTAAGGATCTTGGTTTGAAGCCAGCTCGAAGCCAGTGCAGCAAAGTCCTTGATACTTTTATCTCTATTAAACTCAGAAAAAGCCAGAAGTTGTGCTGTGGTTCAAGTGATAGAGCTCTAGCCTTGAGCAAAAGCAGCTCAGGAATAAGTGCCCAGGCCCAGAGTTCAAAGCAGGGTGTTGGAAGCTTACATATTCCCCCCTTGGATTTGCCTTCCAACTTTTTTCTTCAGTTACACAGAGTAAAAGTAAAGGGCTGGGGAATGTGGCTTAGTGGAAGAGTGCTTGCCTAGTATGCATGAAGCCCTGGTTCAATTCCTCAGTAGCACATAAACGGAAAAAGCTGCAAGAGGCGCTATGGCTCAAGCCTTGAGCAAAAAGAAACTCAGTGACAATGCCCAGGTCCAGTTCAAGCCCCAGGACTGGCAAAAAAAAAAAAAAAAGGAGTAAAAGTAGAAGCCCGGTGCCAGTGGTTCATGCCTGTAATCCTAGCTACTCAGGAGGCTGAGATCTGAGGATTGCAGTTCAAAGCCAGCCCGGGCTTGAAAGTCCGTGAGACTCTTATCTCCAATAAACAACCATAAAAATGGAAGTGGTGCTGTGGCTCAAGTGGTAGAGGCTTGCCTTGAGCTGAAGAGCTTAGGGACAGCACCCAAGCCCCACACCAACAAAAAAAAAAAAAAAAAAAAAAAAAAAAAAAAAGGGTGAAAGTAGAGATAATGCAAGTTTACTCTATTTTAAGAATTGGCAAAGAGATTATATATTTAATCCCTACCAATTTCTCAATTCTTTTTACTTTGAGGGGATATTCACTCATTTCCTCCATGGTTATAGTCTACAATGTGCAAGATACTACCAGAGACGATGAAGATTCAGTAGCTCCTTAAACAGATACCTAAGGACATACATGTAGGCAAGCAAAAAATAAATAGAACAGGCTAGGTGGGAAATAACTAGGAAGAGAACAGAGAGAGTAAAGGTTGGGACAAGCCAATGTTTTACATGGGTAACAGAGTAAGCACATAGTAAGTTAAACAGGTATGTTTCCAGAAAGTTGATATTTAAAGAGGCTACTAGTAGCAGGGCATGATTATAGGACACCATGAAGGGTTTTGGACTTAGGAGTAAAGCTGCCCTAAGATTTTTTGTTACCAAGACAATTATTATTAAATTCAGGCTTAGGAAGGCTCATTCTGGCTGTGGAGAACATTTACTGGGTAAAGGTGTAAACTTACAAAGCTATTCATCATGCAGCAACATAGACTTAAAGTGAAATGGTGGCAGTAGAGGAGATCTTGGATTCTGAAAATGGTATTTCTGTGAATTTGAGAGGACGTAAGTGGGGTAAGAAGATGAAAAATAACAGCATTGATGATGAAGGAAAGGATATAGGCAAAGTTAAACAAAGGTTGGGGATGGATTCAACACAAACAGGATATAAGTACACTAGGAATACAATGGAGAATTCAGTTGTAATAGCATTAAATTCCAAGTTGAAAGGGCAAGTCATTTTTACCCAATAAATAAATAAACCTAATAAATAAATAAACCAGAAGATATATTTAACTACTCACCCTTAATATATATAGAATGCTATCTAGTAGTATTGTTTATCATGAAGTTAGCCCCTTAGCCTACACAGAAATATAATTTGCAGTTTGAATAATATTGCTTTAAGAGAAAAAGACAAGAGTGAAGTCAGTGTCCAGACAGAAGCATTGATGGAGTGTTTAATTCTCGTATTTCATGCAGAGAGCAGGCAATGTTTTTCTCTCTTTTCCAACTGTCCCTACTTTAACATATAATACTAAATTCCTTGCTAAAACGTGCACCTTGTGGGAAAAGAAAGCCCTGGTGAGAGTTCTCATTAAGATAATTTCTTGAGAAAGTGAAGCTGTGGTTCAAAGTGATAGAACACTAGCCTTTAGCAAAAAGAGCTCAGGGACATTGCTCAGGTCCTGAGTTCAAGCCCCACAACTGACAAAAATAATAATCATTATATCATTAATAATATAATGCTATATTATGTACAGCTATATTAATATATGATAATTAAATAATACTATGCCACTTTCCCAGCCCTGATAAATATTATTTTATATAATCAGAGGCCCAGAGGCATTGTGCCTTTGTGTTCTAAAAATTAACTTTAATGAATCAGTCACAACTTAACAACAAAGACAAAGAGTTCTTATCTTGCTAAGTGGGTGCCAATCTAGAAACGGCTATCATTTTACACATGTGTAACAAAAATATTAATTATAATATATACTTAGAAATTATTAAAAGTGGCACTATATCTTATAGTTACATAATAAAGTATACAATACAAAACTATACCTAAATATATAATATATTTAACAGGTTATTTCCCCAGAATATTAAATTTAAAAATCACTAATATGCTAACATAGAAAAATAAAAAAATATGTAGTAATTTTCACAATGTTAGATTCTGATTATAAATTTGGGTATTGGCATTTGGATGAGAAAACTTGTACAGGTGTTTTATCTTAGAGGATTTAAAGCTGCATTGATGGAGATGTACATAAAAACATATTATATCTTACTTTTGAAACTGAATAAAAACCTCTTCCAATCAATGACTTGGCTGTGCTATAATTTATATATAAAATTCCCTGGCTGGACACCAGAGGATCACGGTTCAAAGCCGGCCTGGGCAGGAAAGTCCGTGAGACTCTTATCTACAATAAACCACTCAGAAAACCAGAAGTAGTGCTGTGGCTCAAGTGGTAGAGTGTTAATCTTGAGCTGAAGAGCTCAGGGACAGCACCCAAGCCCAGAGTTCAAGCTCCACGACCGACAGAAAAAGAAAATTCTCTGGAGAATAAAATCATAGTTGGATTCTTTCAAAAGACGTATAATCATTGGAACAAAGGGAAACTTCTTATATGGATTCACTGCAAAATAGGAATTCCATGGAAGATATAAACAAGAACTTACATTTTAATTATTTTCTTCCTTTTCTAGCCCTAGACAGGCTAGAAAGGCTAGCCCTAGACAGCTGAAACACTGAATTGCCATTTTATTACCAACATGAAAAGAAATGTTATTTACTTACAAAGTCATATCTGTTTTTAGTTTTGCAATAAAAAGCTAATACCCAAGTATTATATTTTACAAAACCAGATCACTGTTTCAATTACAGTCAGCCCTGTCTTTTGCAGTATTTTCTCCTTTTATTTGACTAGTCCTCTTTGCAGAACAGAGGTGTTTTAGACAGGTTTAGCATATCAACTATTTCTGTGTCATCAACATACACCATACCTGAGGCTTTCTCTTATGTGATTCTAGAAGTTATGTAGTTTTATGTTTTACATTTAAGCAAACACATTTTTGTCCTTTTTTTTTTTTTTTTTGCCAGTTCTGTGGCTTGAACTCAGGCTCTGGGCACTGTCCCTGAGCTTCTTTTGCTCAAGGCTAGAACTCTACCATTTGAGCCACACAGCACCACCTCCAGCTTTTCTGCTTATGTGGTACTGAGCAATTGAACTCAGGGGTTCATGCATGGTAGGCAAGCACTTTACCACTAAGCCACATTCCCAGACCCAAACATAAACTTTTAAATGACCCAGTCTGAGTTAATTTTTTGTGAAGAGAATAAGCTCTACATCTTTTTTTTTTTTTTTTTTTTTGGTCGGTCATGGGGCCTGAACTCTGAGCCTGGGGGCTGACCCTCAGCTCTTCAGCTCAAGGTGAGCACTCTACAGCACCACTTCCCATTTTCTGACAGTTTATTGGAAATAGGAGTCTCATGGTAATTTCCTGCCTGGGCTGGCTTTGAACCATGATCCTCAAGATCTCAGCCTCCTCAATAGCTAGATTACAGGCATGAGCCATTGGCACCCGGCCACTTTCAGCTTTATAATGGTTAATTGGAAATAAGAGTCTCATGGGACTTTCCTGTCTGGGTTGTCTTCAAACCCTGATCCACAGATCTCTGCTTCTTGAGTATCTAGGATAACAGATGTGAGCCAATGGCTTAGTTGTTTTTTTTTTTAAACAAGTCAACAGCCAGATATTCTAGTAGCATTTTGTTAAAAAGTTTTTGTGCTGCACAGCATTGTTTTTGCTGCTTTGTCAAAGATAAGCTATGAACTGGGCACCAGTGGTGCACACCTATAATCCTAGCTACTCAGAAGGCTGAGATCTGAGGATTAAGGTTTGCAGCTACCTAATACAGTTACAAAAATCCTAAAGACTCTTATCTCCAATTAATCATCAAAAGTGGAGCTGTGGTTCCACTTCTGTGGCAGAGTTCTAGCCTGGAGTTTTTTTTTTTTTTTTTTTTTTTTTGCGTCCGGTCGTGGGGCCTGGGCACTGTCCCTAAGCTCTTCAGCTCAAGCTAGTGCTCTACCACTTGAGCCACAGCGCCACTTCTAGCTTTTTTCTTTTTGCTTATGTGGTGCTGAGGAATCGAACCCAGGTCCTCAAGCATGCAAGGCAAGCGTTCTACTACTGAGCCAACTTCCCAGCCCCTCTAGCCTGGAGTTTAAAAGCTGAGAAACAGTATCCAGGTTCTGAGTAAAAGGCCCAGTGACAGTTCTGGGGGGGGAAGAAAAAAAAAATATATATATGCATGCCTATTTCTGGGTTCTCAATTCTGTGTCACTGATCTCCTTGTCTATTCTTTCACCAATACACTAATTAACTTTCCTAAGCCTCAGGTTCTTCTTGTTAAGTAACAACATAACAATGTAACAATGTCTTACACCAATATGCAAAAAATTCACATAAAGCAGTTAGCCTAGTGTCTAGTGATAAATATTTCTCAAATGCTAGTTATATCTACTTATTACAGTTCACAATAGACAAAGGTCCCAAGGGACAGATATTTCAAAAGGAAAGTAGGTTTCTCATGTGAATATGGTACTGAACACAATATAAAGACAGGCTGGAGAAAGCATTTTAAAGATTAAGTTGCCTCACACCTGTAATCCTAGCTACTCAGGAGGCTGAGATCTTAAGGATCAAGATTCAAGTACAAACCTGGCAGGAAAATCCTCCAACTAACCAGCTCAAATGGTAAGAATTTCACTCCAGCAGACTAAGGGAACACTATTCAAACACAATTCAAAAAATACTGCCCTCTTTACCCCCCAAAAGAAATTAGGATACTTAGAACAATAATGAAATGGAGAAATAAAGATTTAAATAGCAGTTGTGGAGAACAGAGAAAATTGACAAGTTAAAACATGCAGGAATTTTCATCAGTGTCAGACTCATCTGAGATTTTAAGTAAAACATACAGTATTTAGGCTGGGGGTGTGATTCCCATGGTAGAACACAGGAGTCTGCCTGGGAAGTGTAATGTCTGAATTCAAATCCAGTACCACCAATAACCTCAAACAACAAAGCATATTATAACATACCTACATATATTTGTCTGATTTTTCTACAATAACCCTTTTGAAATTGAATAAAAACCTCTTCCAATCAATGACTTGGGCTTTGTTATAACCTACATATAAAATTCTCTGGAAAGTAAAACCATAGTTGAATTCTTTCAAAGGAAATGTAACTAGAATAAAAGGAAATTAAATTACTTCAATTCTATTTTTTTAAAGCTTAAGTTTTTGTTTTTGTTTTTTTAAACATTCCTTCATTCATTGCCAGCTCTGGGGCTTGAACTCAGGGTCTGGGTGAGCTCTTTTTGCTCAAAGCTAGTGCGCTCTACCACTTAAGCCACAGCGCTACTTTCAGCTTTTTCTGTTTATGTGGTAATGAGGGGCTTCATGAGGTACCAGGGCTTCATGTGTGCTAGGTAAGCACTCTACCATTGAGCCATATTTCCAGCTCTTTATTTTTATAATAAAGTTTATTTTTTTAAAGCCATCTCAAAATATAGTCATTACTATTATAACCGTCATTACCACATTCATCATATAATAAATAAGTGTTAAGTACAGAATGAATTTTTCTAATAAAAGTAGAATGTATAAATATAACTGAGGGGCTGGGAAGGTGGCTCAGTGGTAGAGCACTTGCCTTGCATGCATGAGGCCCTGGGTTCGATTCCTCAGCACCACATAAGCAAAAAGAAAAAAGCCGGAAGTGGCGCTGTGGCTCAAGTGGTAGAGCGCTAGCCTTGAGCTGAAGAGCTGAGGGATAGCACCCAGGCCCAGAGTTCAGGTCCCATGACCAGACCCAAAAAAATAAAATATATATATATATATATATATATATAACTGAATGAGGCTTAGTTAAAACAGCCAATTTTATGTAAGTTTTAATTTTGAAAATGCTAACCTCTATGGTTGAACCAAATTATTTAAATGGGTAGTGTACAATAAATTCGTTTAGAAAGGAAGAAATTAGGCAAAATATTATTTCACTGGAATATCATTAATCTGATAAATGATTGATAATTTTTTTTTAAATCACTTACCCATTTTGGAAAGAGTTGTTTTGTGCTTCTGAATCATCACTATCACTGATGACAATCGTTTCCCCATCTACACTACTAACATGTCCATTAACAAAACCATTTTGTGATGGAGGCAGGACTTCCAAAATCCTGCACTGTAACCTGAAATGAAATAATTTAAAATTTAATAATTTAATATTTCACAACATTTCAGAACATTCTGATAATTTCAAATAACTGAATATTAATTATTTCAAATCAGATGGGTAATGTGTCCATGTTGAAACAAGGTCTGACCCAGGCATATCTGACCAACAGCCTGAAAACCAAATCATGTTTAAAAACCACAAAAGAACTGGGAAATAGCAAGGGTGACACTGTCCAAGAAGAAATGTACTCTTTATCTGACTTACATAACTGTAACCCCTCTAGTAAATCACTTTTATAATAACAAAAAAGAAAAGAAGAAACACAAAAGGGTCTTTTCTTTAGAAATTATGGCTGAAGCCAGGCGCTCATGGCTCATGCCTGTAATCCTAACTCATGAGGCTGAGATCTGACAATTACGGTTCAAAGCCAGCCTGGGCATGAAAGCCCATGAAACTCTTAGCTCCAATAAACCACCAGAAAACTGGAAGTGGCATAGTGGCTCAAGTGGTAAGAGTGCTGCTAGCCTTGAGCTGAATAGCTGAGGGACAGCACCCACGCCCAGGGTTCAAGCCCCATGACTGACAAAAAATAAATGATGCCTTGATAGTTGGTATAATTTTATTTCTGGGAGAATATAGGTGTATACACACACACACACACACACACACACACACACACACACAAAATAAAAAGCAAGTATCATAATTATCTCTCATTATACAGACCAGGCTTTTTTTTTTTAACCAGTCATGGGGCCTGAACTTTGTCCCTGGGCACTGTCCCTCAGCTCTTCAGCTTAAGGCTAGTGCTCTACCACTTGAACCACAGCACCACTTCCCACTTTTTCTGCTTATGTGGTGCTGAGGAATCGAACCCAGGGCCTCATGTATGCAAGGCAAACACTATCACCAAGCAACTTTCAAACCCAAAACATACAATCTTAAATTCTGAAATATTCTCCTGGTCATGTTTTTGCTTTTAATATAAATACTGGGATGTTTCCTGATCTGTGGGAAGTTTCTCATTTTCTAACTTTATAACCCCTATTAAATTCTATTATTTAAAACTTTACAAAGCTGGGTATTAAACCCAGGACCTCACTCATGCTAGTGAACATTCTACAACAAAGCTATACCTTTAGTTCTTTCTTTATTGTATGCATGTGTGTGGTGCTAAGAATTGAACCTAGGGCCTCATACATGTGACTCAGTGGTAGAGCGCTTGCCTGGCATACATGAGGCCCTGGGTTGGATTCCTCAGCACCACATAAGCAAAAAGAAAAAAGCCAGAAGTGGCGCTGTGGCTCAAGTGGTAGAGGGCTAGCCTTGAGCTGAAGAGCTGAGGGACAGCGCCCGGGCCAGAGTTCAGGCCCCACAACCGGACCCCCCCCCCAAAAAAAAAAAGATCTATTCTTAGCATGCACATATCCTATTCTGGCTGCTTTTACTCTTCACATTCTGTCTAGATTTTATAGGCTGTAATTTCAGAGTCACTAAAATACTCTTTAATTTCATTTCCACAGTATCAATTTTCAGTAATTGAAAAAAATGTCACTTACTTTTCTACCCTCCCTCTTGTTCCAACTTTTTTTGAATGGTACTTGCATATACCACCTGAGTCAACAGGCCTGTTCCTGTTCTTGCCTTAAAAGCAAAAGTCTACTTTGAATTCAAAGTTAGGATCGTATTATCACAGTTAAAGGAATTTTAGCTGGTTTCTCCTTCAAGTTCCAGTCCCAGCTCTTTAGTATTAGAAAATAAGAAAAGATCTTCTTCTCAAAAATAAAAGCCCATCTTTCATAACTGCTCATATGCCTATGTCAGAAGATTCTCTTCAATCCCATATCCTCTCCTCTGATCTTGTTTCCCCTCTTGTGTATTTTCATTCTTCCCCTGTTAGAGACATAGTATTAAATTTCCTGGAAAGCTTATCTCTACTTCCAGCTTTCTAGGGACTCCTCAACACCCCAGGGAGACCTATCATTGCTGAAAACAAATTTGATTTAAGAACAAAGCAATACAATTTTAATTAATGCCTCCTTATATGGAAGTGCATGATTATCAAAGAACAGAGGAAAGTTGGCAAAAGTTAAGCTGCAACTGTATACATTTTGTATGTATTTTGTTTCTATTAAAGGCCATTTAACTGGATTAAAAAAATTTACACCACAGAAATGGAGGGGACAAAGGGTGAAAAATGCAACAGTGATACTCACTAGATACTGTGTTGAAAATGAACTATTCAACTTGTGGGTATGGAGGGAAAAACTGGGAGAAACTGAGGGAGTAACACTGTCCAAAAAGAAATGTACTCTTTACCTGATTTATGTAACTGTAACCCTCTGTATATCACCTTTATAATAACAAAAAATTTTAATTGCTAATTCCTATCCATTTATAATCTCTTCTTCAGTGTTGCACCTTCTTTTACCCACAGCTTATTCACACATCTTCATAAGCTTTAATAAAATACTCATTTTTCAATTTCTAAAGAAAAAAAAGTGAGCCAGGTGCCAGTGGCTCATGCCTGTAATCCTAGCTACTCAGGAGGGCCAAGATGTGGGGATCACAATTGAAAATCAGACAGAGCAGGAATGTCTGTGAGACTCTTATCTCCAATTAATCAGCAGAAAACAGGAAGTAGTACTGTAGCTCAAGTAGTAGAGCACTCACCTTGAGGTGAAGAGCTCAAGGACAGCACCCAGAACTAGAGTTCGAGCCCCGTGACTGACCAAAAAAAAAAGAAAGAAAAGAAAGGGGGGCTGGGAAGGTGGCTCAGTGGTAGAGCGCTTCCCTTGCATGCATGAGGCCCTGGGTTCGATTCCTCAGCACCACATAAGCAGGAAAAAAAAAAGCCAGAAGTGGTACTGTGGCTCTCAAGTGGTAGAGCGCTGGCCTTGAGGTTAAGAGCTGAGGGACAGTGCCCAGGCCAAGTTCAGGCCCCATAACTGGACCCAAAGGAAAAAAAAAAAAGAAAGAAAAGAAAGGAAAAAGGAAAAAAGAAAAAGAAAAAAAAAAGTGAGACTCCATCTCAAAATGACTAAAGCTGGGCCCTGGTGGCTCCACCTATAATCCTATCTAGTTAGGAGGCTGACTTCTGAGGATCACAGTTAAAGCCAGCCAGAGCAGCAAAGTCGGTGAGACTTTTTTTTTTTTTTTTGTCGGTTGTGGGACTTGAACTCTGGGCCTGGGCGCTGTCCCTCAGCTCTTCAGCTCAAGGCGAGCGCTCTACCACTTGAGCTACAGCGCCACTTCCGGTTTTCTGGTGGTTTATTGGAGATAGGAGTCTCACGGTCTCTCCTGCCCGGGCTGGCTTTGAACCGCGATCCTCAGATCTCAGCCTCCTGAGTAGCTAGGATTACAGGCGTGAGCCACCAGCGCCAGGCGCCAGTCGGTGAGACTTTTATCTCCAATTAAACAGGAAAAAAAGGAAGGAAGGAAAGAGAGGGAGGGAGAGGGAGGGAGAGGGAGGGAGAGGGAGGGAGAGGGAGGGAGAGCGAGTGCGCAAGCAGGAGCTGGGTGTTGGTAGCTCACGTCTTTATTTCTAGCTACTCAGGAGATCTGAGGATAACGGTTCAAAGCCAGCCCAGACAGGAAAGTCTTGAGATTCTTATCTCCAATTAACCAACTGAAAACCTTGGCTTAAGCAGTAGAGCACTATCCTTGTGCTGAAGAGCTCAGGGACAGTGCCCAGGCCCAGAGTTCAAGGCCCACGACTGACAAAAAAAAAAAAAAAAAAACCAATGTGGAGCTTTGGCTCAAGTGGTAGTCCTAGAGAATGGTAGAGAGCACAAAGGTCAGGGACAGCTTGCACACACCCACGCACGCACATGAACACACACACACACACACACACACACACACACACACACACACACACACACACACACACACACACACACACACACACACACACACACACACACACACACACACAGCAAAAAGGACTGGAGGAATGGCACAAGCAGTGGAGCACATGTTTAACAAATGAAGTGTGAGGGTCTAAGTTCAAGCCCACCTCCCCCCCCCAAAACAAGCACCTCTTCAGACATTCTTTCTCAATGAAGTTCTTTCTCCTGTCCATTTACTGTCAAGTGGTTCAAAAGTGTAGTTTATATGGCCTCTCTACTTTCCTATCGCTAAACCCTTAACAATTTTGGTCCTTTTACACAGGAACTAATCTAGTGACAAGTTGAATTATTTAATAGGTTAACAAATAGTTTTTGTGTGTGTGTGTGCTGGTACTGGAAACTGAACTTAGGGCTTCACACTGTCACTTCTCTTTTTCTGCCCAAGGCTGGTGGGTATCACCTGGGCAATACCTTCACTTCCATCTTTTTGCTAGTTAGTTGGAGATTAAGGTAAGTCTCAAGGACTTTCTTCCTCAGAAAGGCTTCAACCCTAAATCCTCAGACCTCAGCCTCTTGGGTAGCTAGAATTACAGGCACAAGCCATCAGCATTTTGAAACATACTACACATAGATAAGCCCTGAAAACATTATATTCAGGGAAATAAGCCAAAAAGGATAACCATATGATTCTGGTTATATAAAGTATCTAGAACAGAAAAATTCATAAAAACAGAAAGTAGGAAAAAAAAAGTTAGAAGTGGCTGGGGTAACGAGGTATTGTTGCCTAATAGATAGTTTCTGTTAGAATGATGAAGAATGATTTCCGGAAACAGTGGTGATGGTTACATAACACTGTGAATGCCACTGAATTGCATATCTAAAATATGACTAAAACAAAAAAAATTAAAAATTTTTATTACAAAAAGGAAACTTTATTAGAACAGTAAGACTGGAAAAATGAACTCAATTACCAAGCATGTATTGCCAAGCAAATAGAAGTGTTATCAAAAAACTGCAGGACAACTTTCACCACTGGCTCATAAAAATAAACCAGTTTCTAAAGAAGAAAAACTATAGAAAATGTTATCAAAACCTCTTAGCTAATTATGTAGGTTTTCCATAAAAGACCTCTGAGGCCAGCGGCTCATGCCTGTAACCCTAGCTGCTCAAGAGGCTTAGCTCTAAGGACTGCAGTTTGAAGTCAGGCCAGGCAGGTAAGTTCTCAAGACTCTTGATCTCCAATAAACTACTCAAAAACCAAACCAAACAAAAAACTGGAAATATAGTTTGCTCAAGTGGCAGAGAACCAGTCTTGAGTAAAAAAACAAAAGTAAAACAGAAACTCAGTGACAAGCTCTAGGCATATTAAAACAACAACAACAACAACAAAAGAACATAAAAGGCCTCTAATTTAGTGACATGAATTGCAGAAAATATGAAAATAGCATGGACCTACATTTTTTCGGAGTTGCCACTGATCTTTAAACGTGGGTTTCATGCTTGCTAGATACTCTACAACTAAGCTAAACGTCCCTTACTGTTTATTGTTGTACAGGTTTATTATTATTATTATTATTAAATGATTGTAGTGCTGGGGATTGAACCCAGGGTATTGAGCATGCTAGATAGATACTCTACTGCTAAGCTAAATCTCCAGCCCTTGTACAGTTTATTTTTGCAATAGGCTCCTGCCCAAGTGTATGCCTAGAACACTACATACTCTATTTTTTTGTTTCCCATGGTAGATGGAACAGATGTTCACCTCCATAACCAGCTTCTTCAACTGAGATGGGATTTCATGGACTTTTCTGCAAACGCAGGCCTGAAACCTAGATATTCCCAATCTCAGCTTACCAGGTACCTAGAATGACAAAAGTGCCTAGCTACTCTGAGAAGGATCTCTTGAATGTTTGTGCCTGGGCTAGCCGTAAACCTCAGTCCTCTCAATCTCAGATGCCCAAGTAGCTAGGATCACAGGCATGAGCCATTAATGCCCAGATGAACTGATCTTTGAAGAGCCTAGATAGCTATTCTAGGGATCATACTACCTAAGGTTCCATGAAGTGATAAAGGAAGTTTTTCCAGAAATCTATAACCAGTAACACTTTTCATCAGCAGAGTACAAGTAGGTGCCAGTTAGGTGGGAATCATAAGGAAAATAAATCTATCTGAGTTGAATTACAGTTGGTTCAGGGCTTAAAGTAATCTGACAGTTTGTCAAAGAAACTTTTTTTTTTGTTCTTAGTCCTGGGGCTTGAACTTAGGGCCTGAGCTCTATCCCTGAGTCTCTCTGTACTCAAGGATATAGCTCTACCACTTGAGCCACAAAGGCACTAATGGCCTTTTCTGTTTATGTGGTACTGAGGAATCAAACCCAGAGCTTCATGCATGATAGGCAAGCACTCTACCACTAAGCCACATTCACAGCTTCCCAGCTTGAAACTTTTTGTTTTTGTTAGTTGTGGGGCTTGAACTCTGCGCTTGGGCGCTGTCCTTGTGCTCTTCAGCTCAAGGCAAGCACTCTACTGCTTAAGCCATAGCACCAGGTCCAGTTTTCTAGTGGTTTATTGGACATGGGAGTCTCACGGGAGCTGGGTTCCAGTGGCTCACACCTGTAATCCTAGCTACTCAGGAGGCTGAGATCTGAGGATCATGGTTCAAAGCCAGCCCGGGCAGAAAAGTCTGTGAGACTCTGATCTCCAATAAACTACTAGAAAACCGGAAGTAATGCTGTGGCTCAAGAGGTAGAGCCCTTACCTTGAGATGAAGAGCACAGGGAAAGCGCCCAGGCCCAGAGTTCAAGCCCCACGACTGACCAAAAAAAAAAATAGTCTCACAGATTTTCCTGCCCAGGATTGGCTTTGAACTGCAATCATCAGATCTCAGCCTCCTGAGTAGCCAGGATTACAGGTGTGAGCCACTGGTGCCCGGCTTAACTTATTTTAAACCAATAGAAAGAACTACAATTCCTGGCTATGCTTGCCTAGCATGCATGAAGCCCTGTGTTCAATTCCTCAGTACCAATAAACAGAAAAAGTCAGAAGTGGCACTGTAGCTCAAATGGTAGAGTGCTAGCCTTGAGCAAGAGAAGCTCAGGGACAATGGACTGGCTAAAAAAAAAAAAAAGAACTACAATTCCCTTATAGAGAAATCAGGGAGTAGAGTTTTGACATATTGCCTAGAACATAGTACATATTTAACATATTAATTATTGCATTCATTATCAATGCTATTATTAACTTTTCACCACACACAAATCACAGGTAGCATTCCTTGCTGAGCTAATCAAGGATGAGTCTCATTAGTATTTGGCTAAACTTCAAGAGGTCTAGTCAATATCTATAAATTTCCTAAGAAACTTAACCTATGGGGGCTGGCTGGGAAGGTGGCTCAGTGGTAGAGCGCTTGCCTTGCATGCTCGAGGCCCTGGGTTCGATTCCTCAGCACTAAATAAGCAAAAAGAAAAAAGCCGGAAGTGGCGCTGTGGCTCAAGTGGTAGAGCACTAGCCTTGAACTGAAGAGGTGAGGGACAGTGCCCAGGCCCAGAGTTCAGGCCCCACAACCGGACCCAAAAAAAAAAAGAAACTTAACCTATGAACTTCAAGCCCTCATGCTACTATCGCCTTATTTTATACCTCAAGAAGATTGAGCACACAAAAAAAGTTAGAGAATCATCAAATAAGACCCATATAGAGGGCCGTTGAGAGCATATAAACTTTTTAAAGTCTCTAGCCTGGATGTGGTAGCACACACCTATTCTGTGGTAGCACACACTTATTTTCAGCAGAAAGACAGGAAAATTGATGTCTAGGCTTATCTAAACATAAACCCAAGACTGTATCTAAAAAATAATTAAAAGTAGGGGCTGGGAAGGTGGCTCAGTGGTAGAGTGCTTGTCTTGCATGCATCAGGTCCTGAGTTTGATTCCTCAGCACCACATAAGCAGAAAAAGCTGGAAGTGGCCCTCTGGCTCAAGTGGTAGAGTGCTAGCCTTGAGCTGAAGAGCTGAGGGACAGCGCCCAGGCCCAGAGTTCAGGCCCCACGACCGACAAAAAATAATAATAATAATAATAATAATGATTAAAAGTAAAAAGGGCTGGAGGTGTGGTTCAAGTGGTAGAATGCCTGCTTATTAGAGAGTACAAGGCTGGCCAGGTGCTGATGGCTCATGCCTGTAATCCTAACTACTCAGGAGGCTGAGATCTGAGGATCTCGGTTCAAAGACAGCCCGGACAGAAAAGTCCATGAGACTCTTATCTCCAATTAACCACCAGAAAACCAGAAGTGGCACTGTGGCTCAAGTGGTAGAGTACTTGCTTTGAGCTGAAAAGCTTAGGGACAGCATCTAGGCCCAGAGTTTAAGCCCCACAACCGACAAAAAAAAGAAAAAAGAAAGTACAAGACTCTGGTATCAAACCCAAGTACCACCAAAAGAAAAATGTTTTCTATTATTTGAGGATATCCTGGAGGTTGACAGCCAAAAGATGGCCTTGCCAGGCACCAGTGGCTCACATCTGAAACCTAAGCTACTCAGGAGGCTGAGATCTGAGAATTGTGGTTCAAAGACAGCCCAGGAAAGAAAGCCCATGAGATTCCTATCTCCAATTGTAGCTCAAGTGGTAAAATGGTAGCCTTGAACACATGTTCAGAGAGAGTGGCCAATCCCTGAGTTCAAGCCCCAGAAGCAGCACGAAAAAGAAAAAAAAAAGGGGGGGCCTTATTATTAGGATTCACATGTGTCAGATTAACTATATGTATACATGTATGCAAATTACACATTTTCCAAAAAATAAATTCAGGGTCAGATTAAATCACTTGCTTTTAGCCATATGCCCAGTAATGGTACAGCCAAAACTATCTGACTCTGAAGCCCATTGTCTAACTTTCCACTAGAAGAGTTGGGGAGAAACAGAAGAATTATACTAAGTGTATTTTCAGAATTTAAGCCCTAACAGTGAAAGGTTTCTTCAAATGCTAACGACCGAAACACATTTTAGCAGAAATATAGAAATAATAAGTTATTTATCATAAATCTATCATAGTGACAAACTTTACAGAACATCCTTCTAAATAAATATTCTAAGAGTTCATATGTCTATCCACAAAAAAGGTATTTTTAATAGTTATTGTTTAATTTATACCTCTAATTTATATCTCAACTATAAAACATTCTAGAAGTGAGATAGAAAATTTTTCAAAGGTTCTTGGGGGTAGCAGATAAACACTTAACAAAGACAAAGAATATCAGAGGCCAAGGACTTAAGATAAAGAACTACCTTCCCACTGTTTAGAGTCTTAAAATGGAATATGCTGAATTGCACACCTGCCTCCCTCTGTAGTGCCTCATTAACCTTTGATTTCCTTGTAACACAGGTGTGCAAATTATAAAAAACACTAAATTTAGATAATCACTTAATATTAAAGGTAGGAACAAAATATCTCTGGTTAATTTGGTTCTAAAAAAAAGGATATATGATACTTCATTTTAAATGGGAGAATCAGAACACTCAAGCAAATTTGCTATTTTATATAAGCTAGGAATTTTGTTGAGTACCTGAATAATCAGGTATAACTGCCCTAAGTCCATAAAGATCTCACTCTTATTAAAGATATTATTTCTCACAAGGTGTCAGTGACTCATGCCTGTAATTCTAGCTACTCAGGAAGCTAAGATCTTAAGATCTAAACTGGGCAGATGAATCCAGAGTCATATCTCCAATTAATTGACAGAAAACCAGAAGTGGAAGACAACAAAGAAATGTCCTAGCCAGGTACTAGTGGCTCACACCTGTAATCCTAGGGTTCCATGAGGTGATGAAGGAAGCTTTTCAGGAAACCTATGACCAGTAACATTTTTTTTTTTTTTTTTTTGGTCGGTCGTGGGGCTTGAACTCTGGGCCTGGGCACTGTCCCTCAGCTCTTCAGCTGAAGGCGAGCGCTCTACCACTTGAGCTACAGCGCCACTTCCGGTTTTCTGGTGGTTTATTGGAGATAGGAGTCTCACGGTCTTTCCTGCCCGGGCTGGCTTTGAACCGCGATCCTCAGATCTCAGCCTCCTGCATAGCTAGGATTACAGGCATGAGCCACCAGCGCCCGGCTCACCAGTAACATTTTTCATCAGCAGAGCCTAGATAGATGCCACCTTTAAGTGAGGAGTAGAGGCTGAGGTCTGAAAATTGCACAGTTTGAAGCCAGCACAGCTGGGAAAGTCCCCGAGACCCTTATCTCCAATTAATCACCAAAAAGGCAGAAGTGGAGCTATGGCCCAACTGGTAGAGCACTAGCTATAAGCACATAAGCTCAAGGCAGCAGCCAGACCCTGAGTTCAAGCTACTCAAAAACAACAAAATGTCCTCTATCATAATCAGAGTCATCAAGAGCTAAAGTGTTTGATAAATGCATTCTAGGCTTTTTACTTTTCCCTATATTCTAATATTTTCTCTAATGGGGAAAAAGTAGATTTTTTTTTAAAAAATCATAAACTTTATTCTTATTAAGTAGAGCATATAATTTTTTTTGGGGGGGGTCCGGTCGTGGGGCCTGAACTCTGGGCCTGGGCACTGTCCCTCAGCTCTTCAGCTCAAGGCTGGCACTCTACCACTTGAGCCACAGCGCCACTTCCGGCTTTTTTCTTTTTGCTTATGTGGTGCTGAGGAATCGAACCCAGGGCCTCAGGCATGCAAGGCAAGCTCTCTACCACTGAGCCACCTTCCCAGCCCCATATAGTATTTTTTAAAAGTTAAGTCAGTTAGCCAGGTGCCCATTGCTACTACTCAGGAGGCAAGATCTGAGGTTCGCGTTTCGAAGCTAGCCTGGCCAGAAAAGTCCCCTTGAGAACCTTATCTCCACTTAACCACTCAAAAACTGGAAGTAGCACTGTGGCTCAAATGATAGAGCACTAGCCTTAAGCACAAAGAGGCTCAGGAACAGCACCCAGGCCCTGAGATCAAGCCTCCTAACTGACAAAAAAAAAAAAAAAAAAGTTGTCATAACAATGCATAAAAGACAAGCTCAATAGAGAGGGGAAAAAAAAAAGAGCTCAGTAAATGTGAACATACTTTAAGGTGTTGTTTTGTTGGGGGGCTGGGGAGGGGTAAGTAACAGGGGCTTGAACTCAGAGCCTGTTTCTCTTCCTGAACTGTCCTTCTACCACTTGAGCCACAAGTCCACTTCTAGCTTTTTACTGGTTAGCTGAATATAAGAGTTTGTCTGCTAGTGGTGGCTTTTTATCTCAACCCTCAGATCTCAGCTTCCTAAGCAACTAGAATTACAAGCACAAGCCACTAACACCCAGCTTGTGAGAGTCAAGGTTGGAAGTCAATTCAGGTAGGAAAAGTCTATGAGACACTACAATTAGCCAGCAAAAAGTCAAAAGTGGAGCTATAACTCAAATGTCAGAGTGCCAGCCTTGAGTGAAAAAGCCAAGCAAGACTTGCAAGGTCCTGAGTTCAAGCCACAGTATACTAGCCCCAAGAAAAAAATAAGTCAGGCACTGGAGGCTCACGCCTGTAATCCTAGCTATTCAGGAAACTGAGATCTGAGGATCACAATTCAAAGCCAACCTGGACAGGAAAGTCTGTGAGACTCTTATGTCCAATAAACCACTCAGAAAACTAGAAGTGGTGCTGTGGCTCAAGTGGTAGAGCACTATTCTTGGGCCAAAGAACTGAGGGACAGTTCCCAGGCCCAGAGTTCAAGCCCTATAACCGACAAAAAAAAAAAAGAAAAAAAAGTAAATAAATTTATAGCAGCATAGCAAAAGACTTCAAGTGTTAGTATTCAATACATGTCTTATGTCTTATAAACATATTGAAAAAACAAGCCAAAATAAAAAGAAGCTGGGCACTGGTGACTCACACCTATAATCCTTGCCACCCAGGAAGCTAAGATCTGAGGATACCAGTTTGAAGCTAGCCAGGGCAGGAGTCCACAAGACTCTACCTCCAATGAAATACTCAGAAAAAGCCAGAAGTAGCACTGGGCTCAAGTGTGAGTGAAAGAAGTTCAAGGACAGTGCCCAGGCTCAGAGTTCAAGTCCCAGAACCAGAAAAACAAAAAGGGGGTAGCAGGGGTAGGAATATGGCTTAGTGGTAGAGTGCTTTCCTAGCATGCATGAAGCCCTGATTTGATTCCTCAGTACCATATAAACATAAAAAGCCAGAAGTGGTGCTGTGGCTCAAGTGGAAGAGCACTAGCCCTGAGCACAGAGAGGCTCAGGGAGAGCCCAGCCCTGATTTCAAACCCTAGGACCAGTTCCCAAAAAAAAAAAAAAAAAAAAAAAGCAGCAGCAAAGGAGATATTGGATATGATAAAAGTTAAAAAGACAAAATGTTTGGGGTTGGTACGAATGCAAGAACCTCTGCCTCACTTCAATACCACATAACCCAATGCTCCTAAATTACTTCACTCATATACTATTATTTGGCAAGTTTACACACTTCTGTATTAACTAAGCTCTTTAATATCTTAATCCTTTCATATCCATAATACCCAGAGCAGAATGTGACCTGTGAGAGGCTTTCATGAATAACATTTTTATGAAACAAAGTCTGAACAATCAGAAGAAAAAGACTGGCCTGAGATGACAGCAAAGTCTAGTTAGACTCATACTACTTGTGAAGACTTCTGCATCTTCCACAAAAGGTAAAAAGTGAAGGAGTCATTCCTGATTTCTGGTTTTTTTTTTTTATGTACTCCTGCCTAATCCATCACCAAATGCATCAACAGATCAAATATTTCAGTTAAAACATTCCAAAATACATTCAACTCTCTCCATCTGCATCACTGCCACCTGACCACAAGGTTCTACCCAGAAAAGCCTGCTGCCACAGTCTCAAGACTGTTTCAGGGTTTCCATGTTTGAACATCATTTCAGACATTTTACCACACAGCAGCCAACATAGTATTATACTTATAAAACATTTTTGTTTACAGGTTTCACGGCACAATTGATTGTTCTCTCTCATCGTGTTTTCAGAACAAAGGTCACTTCCCATAAAGCAGCATTCTGTGATTACCCTTACCCAAGAGCCAAACTACTCAAATGTCCTATCTATCTAATGTAGTTATCATTGTCTTTGGAGCATATCTGTTTAAAATCTTTTTTCTTTTTTTGGTCAGTTATGAGGCTTGAACTTATGGCCTGGGTGCTGTTCCTGAGCAATTTTGCTCAAGGCTAGCACTCTACTACTTGAGCCATAGCTCCACTTCTGGTTTTTGAGTAGGTAATTGGAGATAAAAGTCTCAAGGACATTTTTCTGCCTGGGCCGGATTTAAACCATGATCCTAAGATCTCAGCCTCCTAAGTAGCTAGGATTATAAGCATGACACATAGGCACCACCTGAAAAAAAATTTTTTTAATTTGTGGAACTCTGACCACTCTCCTTTGACAAATATTTGTTAATTCACCTATTATGTGTTATTTTAAGTACTGGGGATATAGTGATCAATAAAAATTCCAGGGCTCTCCAGAAGCTGGTGGTCTACACTCGTAATCCTAACTTCTTGTGAGGCTGAGCCTGAGTGGAAAATGGCTTGTGGCTAGCCCAAACAAAAAGTTTGAGATCCCATCTTAACTAATAACTTGTTTTTTGGTTTTGGGTTTTTTTTTGCCTGTCCTAGAACTTGAACTCAGGGTCTGAGCACTGACCCTGAGCTTCTTTTTTGCTCAAGGCTAACACTCTACACTTGAGCTGCAGCGCCATTTCTGGCTTTTTCTTTCTTTGTTTCTTTTTTGTCAGTGATGGGGCTTGAACTTCTGGCTTTTTCTGTTTATGTTGTGCTGAGGAATCAAACATGGTGGTCCACTTATCATCTCAGCTACAACAATAAGCATAGATCATGATCTAGGTAGACTTAGGCAAGAAGTGAGAACATATTTCAAAAATAACAGGTTTGGGCTGGGAAGGTGGCTCAGTGGTAGAGCACTTGCCTTGCATGCGAGGCCCTGGGTTCGATTCCTCAGCGCTACATAAGCAAAAAGAAAAAAGCCAGAAGTGGTGCTGTGGCTCAAGTGGTAGAACATTAGCCTTGAGCTGAAGAGCTGAGGGACAGTGCCCAGGCCCCACGACCGGACCCCAAAAAAAAAACAACAGGTTTAAGAAAAGGTCTTTAAGAAGCACGTCTCAGCCTTATAATGGGTACTCCTAGCAAGTTCAAGGCCCTGAGTTTGAAGACCGCAATGCAAGTGGCGCTGTAGCTCAAGTGGTAGAGCGCTCGCCTTGAGTTGAAGAGCTGAGGGACAACGCCCAGGCCGAGAGTTCAAGCCCCACGACCAACAAAAACAAAAAAAAAAAACTAAATGAAGACCACAATGCTCCCCACAAACTTCCTGAGCTCATAGTTTATTATTTACATCCTGACAGAGACCACTAATAAAACAGAAGAAAAGCATATTAAATAGTGTAAGGGAAAAAAAACATGCAAAGGAGATATGAAATTTAGAAGATTGTATTCTTAAAAAATTAAGATGAGGGCTGGGAAGGTGGCTCAGTGGTAGAGCACTTGCCTTGCATGCATGAGGCCCTAGGTTTGATTCCTCAGCACCACATAAGCAAAAAGAAAAAAGCAGGAAGTGGCGCTGTGGCTCAAGTGGTAGAGCACTAGCCTTGAACTGAAGAGCTGAGGGACAGTGCCCAGGCCCAGAGTTCAGGTCCCACGACCGGACCCCCCCCAAAAAAAGAAAGAATAATCAGTATCTGATACAGAGAAAGAACTGAGTATTTCTGAATACTGTACAGAAACAAGACATGCATACAAAGATATATTACTTGAAAACAGATAGTTATATGTACTTATCACCTGATTTGGAAAAAATAGCTGTAGTATCAAAGTTTGTAAATCATGATAATGACAATGCGCCTCATGAAGGTTAAATTGTGTATGTGACTTTAACTGAGTATCACTATCCCACAATACTTGTGAAATTTATATAATCAATCTCAATAAAGGAAAAAAGGGAGGTGGGGAGGGAAGGGATAGTAGGGGAAAAACAAAGGAGGGAGTAACAATGCTTGATAGGAAATTTACTCATTATCTTATGTAACTGTAATCCCTCCGTACAGTATCTTTACAATAAAAATTTAAAAAATAAAAAATAAAGGAAAAATGCAAGAAAAAGAGAAAGTAGACAGTTATTATTTCAAGTACTATAGGATTTACAAATTCCACAGAAAAATAAACACCAGTATTACTAAGTGTCTTAAAGGAAAAATGTTTTATTTATATTTTTCCTGATGACTTTTGGCATTTGGATTGGAGTTGGGTTATAATTACTAAGCTTAAAGACTTATCATTGACTTCATAAGTCTCTGAGACTCTTACTTCTAATTAAATAGCAAAAAGCTAGAAGTAGAGGTGTGGCTCCAACGGCAAAGTGCTAGCCTTGACAGTGCCTAGGATCTGAATTTAAGCCCCAATACCATTACACATACCTACTAGGCACAAGCACACACACATGCACATCAAAGAAAAAAAGAAAAACAAATCCCAGACACGGTGGCTCATACCTGCACTCTTAGCTATCCAAGAGGCTGAGATGTGAGTATCATAGTTCAAAGCCAGCCTGGGCAGGAAAGTCTGTGAGACTCTTATTTCTAGTTAACCACCAAAAACCTAGACGTAAAGCTGTGGCACTAGACGTGTAAAAAAAAGCTTAAGGACAATGCTAAAGACCTGAGTTCAAGCACCAGGACCAGCACCAAATAAAAGCAAACATCATAAAACTAAGAGGTAACAAAACAAGGACATAACACACATGTATCATCATCTAAGGTTTGTTGGGGTTTTTTTTTAACCTCTTAAAAATGGTATAGTGGAATGCAACAATGGTACTCACTGAACATTATGATGAAAATGAAATATACAACTTGTGGATGGGGGTAGAAAGAAAAAAATGGCACAGAGCAAGAGAAGGGGTGACACTGTCCAAAAAGAAATGTATTCTTCACTTATTTTTATTTTTTTGCCAGTCCTGGGGCTTGAACTCAGGGCCTGGACTGTCCCCAAGCTTCTTTTTTTTTTTTTTTGGTCGGCTGTGGGGCTTGAACTGACAGCTCTTCAGCTCAAGGCTAGCACTCTACCACTTGAGCTACAGCGCCACTTCCGGCTTTTTTCTTTTTGCTTATGTGGTGCTGAGGAATCGAACCCAGGGCCTCGAGCATGCAAGGCAAGTGCTCTACCACTGAGCCACCTTCCCAGCCCCCCAAGCTTCTTTTGGTCAAGGCTAGCATACTACCACTCGAGCCACAGCACCACTCCCAGCTTTTTCTGTTTATGTGGTACTGAGAAAATCGAACTCAGGGCTTCATGCATAATAGGCAAGCACTCTACCACTAATCCATATTCCCAGTTGCTCTTTATTAAAATTTTTTTACAAAATGGTATTGTGGGAGCCAGGTATCAGTGGCTCATGCCTATAATCTTAGCTGCTCAGAAGGCTAAGATCTGAGGATCATGGTTCAAAGCCAGCACAGACAGGAAAGTCTGTGATACTTTTATCTCTAATTAAACACACACATACACACACACACACAAAAAAAAAAACAGAAGTGGAGTTGTGGCTCAAGTGGCAACAGCACTAACCATAAGCATAAAAGCTCAGCAACAGTGGCCATGCCCTGAGTTCAACCTCCAAGATTGGCACTAAGAAATAAATAAAATGATATTGTGGAACTTATTATATTGTAAAAAGAATGAAGGTGGCCGGGCTGGGAAGATGGCTCAGTGGTAGAGCGCTTGTCTTGCATGCATAAGGCCCTGGGTTTGATTCCTCAGCAACACATAATTAGAAAAAGCTGGAAGTGGTGCTTTGGCTCAAGTAGTAGAGCACTAGCCTTGAGCTGAAGAGCTGAGGGACAGTGCCCAGGCCCAGATGCCCAGGCCCAGAATTCAGGCCCCACAACTGACCAAAAAAAAAAAAAAAAAATGAAGGTGGCTTACATAGCAATGGATTTATCTCTAATATATGTTAAGTGAAAAGATTAATATATTTTATTATATATTTATTAATATATTAATATATTTTAAGTGAAAAGAATGGCCTATCATTTATTATATTAAAAGGGGATGGGGCTGGGAAGGTGGCTCAGTGGTAGAGAGCTTGCCTTGCATGCTCAAGGCCCTGGGTTCGATTCCTCAGCACCACATAAGCAAAAAGAAAAAGCCGGAAGTGGCGCTGTGGCTCAAGTGGTAGAGCGCTAGCCTTGAGCTGAAGAGCTGAGGGACAGCGCCCAGGCCCAGAGTTCAGGCCCCACGACCGGACCCAAAAAAAAAAAAGGGGGGGATGGTGCTGGGTGATGCTGGCTCATGCCTATAATCCTAGCTAGTCAGAAGGCTAAGATCTGAGGAATGCAATTCAATGATAGGCCTGTATAGGAAAGTGCCTTTAGATTCTGATCTCCAATAAACCGCCACACAAAGTCAGAAGTGAAGCGGTGGCTCAAGTGGTAGAGTGCCAATCTTGAGCAAAAAAGCTCAAAGATAGCACCCAGGCCCTAAGTTCAAGCCCCAGGACTGAAAAAGGGGGGGGAGGCATGTTATGTGTATCTATACAAATAAGACTCATGCATATACTTTTGGTGGCATATACATAACTTAGCTCTGAAAAGATACAAGAAATAGGTAACACAGGGCTACCTCCTAGGTTAAACAGTACAACTAGAGAACAGTAACAAGGAAGATTTCTTCAGGTAGTGTGTGTGTGTGTGTGTGTGTGTGTGTGTGTGTGTGTGTGTGTGTGTGTGTGTGTGTGTGTGTGTGTGTGTGTGTGTGTGTGTGTGTGTGTGTGTGTGTGTGTGTGTGTGTGTGTGTGTGTGTGTGTGTGTGTGTGTGTGTGTGTGTGTGTGTGAGAGACAGGGTCTCTCTAGGTATAGCTCAGGTTGGCCTTGAACTTAGGTGAATATATGCTTATTAAAAGGAAAAATTTTAAGTACTTTACCTTGTACCATTGTTCCTAATGACTTCCACAGTTTCTTCAACAAAGTATCGGTCCTTGACATATGCAAAAATATCATCACAAACTTCATGTAAGCGTGAGCGATGAGTAAGGCTGGTCAAGTATAAAACTGGAGTAATTAGTGGTTCTGGAAAACTCTGAAGATTCAGTCTTGCTTTTTTCTCTGACTCAAGTGCTTCCTGATAGGTCAATCCAGGTCTACCTGTCACAGCACAACTCCACACAAGGCTGTTGCACAAAATGGTTCGTTCAAAAAAGTCACTGGTTAAAAAACAAAAACAAAGACCCATTACCTATTATTTCACACAATTTACATTCAGCTGATATTTTATTAGCTTTCTTCTGTTCTTTTTTCCTATAAACAAAGCTTAAGTTTAAATTTACATTTAAGGCACAGAACTGAATAAGGACTATCTGATGAACTTTTATTAGTACAAGCATAAGAAAAAGCAAATAGACATTTACTTTATGCAAGTTAAAGGCTCATCAACTGGAGGGAATGAATTTGATTCAAGTATATGCTTATATAGAAAATTACAATAAAACTGCCTTATGTAATTAATATACACCAATTTTTCATATACAACCAAGTTTGAAATATAGACTCAAACTAAAAGTAAACTCAACCTTTGCTTTTAATTTTGAAATTTTTTAAATTAAAAAGCAATCACTAAAATATGTATTTTAAAGGCTTAGCTGGGAGCTGGTGGCTCATGCCTGTAATCCTAGCTACTCAAGAGGCTGAGATCTGACGATCACAGATCAAAGCAAAGCAGGAAAGTTCTTGAGACACTATTTCCAATTAACCACACACACACAAAAAAGACAGAAGTGGAGCTGTGGCTCAAGTGGGAAAATGCTAATCTTGAGGGAAAAAAAAAAGAAAAGAAAAAGCTCTGAGACAGTACCCAGGGCCAGAGTTCAAGTCCAAACAGCAGCAAAATTAAAACCTTTAACATAATAGTGAAAAACTAAGAAATCTAACAAGAGAAAACAAATTATAGTATTTCATATAACAAAAAATGAGTCATTAAAAAGTATTGAAGCTTGCCAGGCACCAGTGGCTCATGCATGTAATCCTAGATACTCAGGAGGGTGAGAGCTAAGGATCACAGTTCAAAGCCAGCCCAGACAGGAAAGTCCATGAGACTCTTAATTGGAGAATTAACCACCAGAAACCCAGAAGTGATGTTATGGCTCAAGTGGTAGAGCGCTTGCCTTGAACCGAAGAGCTCAAGGACAGTGCCCAGGCCCTGAGTTCAAGCCCTACAACTGGGGGGGGGGGGGGGGGATGGGGGGGATTAAAGCTGAGTGCCAATGGCTCACATCTATAATCCTAGCTACTCAGAAGGCTGAGATCTGAGGATCCCAGTCTAAAACTAGCCCAGGTAGGAAAGTCTATAACACTCATCTCCAATTAACACCAAAAATTCAGAAGTGGAACTGTGGCTCAAGTGATAAGAGCACTAGCCTTAAAAGCTTAGGAACAGCTGCAGTTCCTGATTTTAAACAATACTGTGATAGAGAGAGGGAAAAGCAAAAACAAAACCTTAATTCAAGTTTTGAAAACTTTATAAAAATATATAATGATCTCCAGGAGATGGTGGCTTACACCTATAATCCTAGCTACTCAAGAGACTGAAATCGGAAGATCATGGTGCAAAGTCAGCCCAGGCCAAAAAGTCTGTGACACTTTTATCTCCAATTAAGCACCTAAAATGAGAAGTGTGTAGTAGCTGAGATGAAGTCCGCCGTGGACTATGGCACCAGCGAAGGAGACTGGTCTCAGGACAAGTGGAAGGGGAAGTTCTATGTGAAGTGGATTTTTGTCAAGAGCACACCCAATAGCCAGCTCTGGCACATCAGGCTGGAGAACGACGACAACAAGCCTGTCACAAACTCCTGAGACACACAGGAGATGCCCCTGGAAAAGGCCAAGCAAATGCTAAAGATTATCGCTTCCTATAGACACACAACCTCCATCTTCGATGACTTTTCTCACTATGAGAAGCACCAGGAGGAGGAGGAGGTGGTACACAAGGGGCGGCAGAATCGATGACTTTTCTCACTATGAGAAGCACCAGGAGGAGGAGGAGGTGGTACACAAGGGGCGGCAGAATTGAAACAGTAAGAACAAACCGGTGTTTCTGGTTAACAGTGACTTGAAACAAGTTTTTAACTGCATGCTGTCATGAACTCCAGCTTGGTAGAGGAAGAAAGAAAAGAAAAGCTCAGAGCCTGGAGTTCAAGCCTCATGACTAGCACCAAAAAACACTTAACAAAGAAAAAAAGGCACTTGTAAAAGCAGATATTTTTTTGAAACGTTGAACAAAAATGTAAAATGTAAAAAAATGTAAAAGTTAATATGGATAAGACCAAAAAACCATCCTTCATTGCATTTCTGTAGTATTAAAAGTTTCTTTTTTTTTCTTGGGGGGGGGGTCTGGTCGAGGGCCTAAACTCTGGGCCTGGGTGCTGTCCCTCAAGCTCTTCAGCTCAAGGCTAGCGCTCTACCACTTGAGCCACAGCACCACTTCCAGCTTTTTTTTTCCTGCTTATGTGGTGCTGAGAAATCGAACCCAGGGCCTCATGCATGCAAGGCAAGCGCACTACCACTGAGCCACCTTCCCAGCCCCTAAAGTTTCTTAATATGAGCTTTTATTTTCAAAATTTCTATCTAGTCTCTTTTAAAATGCAAAGGGATTGCTGGGTAGGAATAACTCAAATTACTAAATATGCAAGCCTAAATACATTAACTATTACCACAAATACGTGTTTCTTTTATATACATACTATAAACAGATGTTCCCAATGGAAAAAGGAGACTGGGAAGGAAAAGGAAAACTTCTTGTGATTCCAAATATTTCTGTAGTGTGTGATTTTTATATAAGTGTGTATACTACACCATTTTACAATAAAACATTTAACTAGAAAAGGTTAAGTCAGGTGCTGGTGGCTCACACCTGTAATCCTTGCTACTCAGGAGACTGAGATCCAAGGATTGCAGTTTGAAGTCAGCCCAGGCAGGAAAATACATGAGAATGTTATTGACAATTTTTATCCATCAAACAGCCAGAATTAGAGGTATGGCTCACATAATAGAACACCAGTCCTGAAGAAAAAAGCTAAAAATTACTCACCCACCAGACTGAGTTTAAGCCCCAGTTCTGGCACCAAAAAACAAAGGCTAAAAAAAAAAATGTATATATATATATATATATACACACACACACACATATACACATATATAAAGGTTAATAAAGACTGCCTAACTAGTAAAGACAAGGAATTTTTTTTCTTTTACTGATGGTACCAGAGTTGAACTTAGTGCTTTCTAGGTAAGCACTCTAGTCAAACAAGGGTAAACTTTTGCCCTCTTCTGTAAAGTACACTGTGGTCTACTTTTTAACAATTATATGTAACCAATATGATTAAATCATTTTTAAAATTTTCCTATTCCTATATTTTCCTCTCTCATCATTCCAAAAGCACTTAAATTGTTGTAACTTCCTGTTTAGGTGGTCCCTATAATAGTCTGACTGCCATCACAAAAGCCTTTCAGAACTTTTTTTTTTTTTTTGGTAGGTCATGGGGCTTGAACTCTGGGCCTGGACGCTGTCCCTCAGCTCTTCAGCTCAAGGCAAGCGCTCTACCACTTGAGCTACAGCGCCACTTCCGATTTTCTGGTGGTTTATTGGAGATAGGAGTCTCAGTCTCTCCTGCCCGGGCTGGCTTTGAACCGCGATCCTGAGATCTCAGCCTCCTGAGTAGCTAGGATTACAGGCGTGAGCCACCAGCGCCCGGCTCAGAACTTTTTATTTATTTATTTGTCACTCTTGGGGCTTAAACTCAGGACCTGGGCACTGTCCCTGAGCTTTTTTGCTCAAGGCTAGAGCACTAGCTTTTTTTGTTGTTGTTGTTGGTCGTGGGGCTTGAATTGTGGGCTTGGGTGCTGTCCCTGTGCTCTTCAGCTCAAGGTGAGCGCTCTACCCCTAGACCCACAGCACCACTTCCGGTTTTCTAGTGGTTTGTTGGAGTTAAGAGTCTCACGAACTTTCCTGCCCGGGCTGACTTGGAACCACGATCCTCAGATCTCAGCCTCCTGAGTAGCTAGGATTACAGGCATGAGCCGCCGGCCGCCAAGCAGCTCTAGCTCTTTGAGCCACAGCTCCACTTCCAATTTTAGAAGTACTAGCACCTGGGAAAGTAGGTTTTTTTGTTTTATTTTGTTTCATTTTTTTTGGCCAGTCATGGGGATTGAACTCTAGGCCTGGATGCTGTCCCTGAGCTCTTCAGCTCAAGGCTACTGCTCTACCACTTGAGCCACAGTGCCACTTTTGGCCTTTTCTGTTTATGTGGTACTGAGGAATTGAATCCAGGGCCTCATGTATCCAAGGCAAGCACTCTAGGGGCTGGGGGTTTAGCCCAGCGGAAGGGCGCCCGCCTGGCGTGCCCAAGGCCCTGTGTTCGGTTCTCAGCCCTAGTTTAAAAAAAAAAAAAAGGCAAGCACTCTACCACTGAGCCACCTTCCCAGCCCCCAGTGGTTATCTTTTAAGAGACAAATAACCTAAGAGAATTTAGAGGAAGCAAAGGTGGACAGAAAAGCAAAAAAAGATTGGAAGTATTAGAATATTTCCCTCCCTTCCCCCCCAGGAAGCAGCATTAGGGGTTCAGTATTAAAAAGTACAGTTGAAGCCAGGTGCTACTTGTTTATGCCTGTAATCCTAGCTATTGAGGAGGTTGAAATCTGAAGATCACAGTTGGGCAGGAAAATCTATGACATTCATCTCCAATGAACTTCCAGAAAGTCAAAAGTGGAGCTGTGGCTCAAGTGGTTAGAGCACTCAGGGACAATGCCCAGGCTTTGAGTTCACGCCTCATGATTGGCACCAAAAAAAGTTGAAGAAAACGAAGAACATAATCTGTTTCTTATAAGCAAGAAAGTCTATGTCATAATAAATTTATTAACTAAGAGATAAATAAGACATACCCAATAGGTATTTTCAAGATGGCAAAATGAAATATCAACATAAAAATAATTTACCATTTTGAATCTTCCAAATCTGATGTATATTGCACACTTACTGTCCATCTTAACTCAGACTAGTCTATTTTCAAATGCTTAATGGCTCATAGAGCCAAATACCCTCTTCTGTGTCAGAGACAGCAGAGAGTATCTAGTAGTCCATGGGGTACCTTATACCATGGCAGGAGGACAATTAACATAAATTTGGTTTCAATAAATGCTATTAAGATTTAACAGTTTCTTTCTTTTTTTTTTGTGGGGCCTGAACTCTGGGCCTGGGCACTGTCCCTCAGCTCTTCAGCTCAAGGCTAGTGCTCTACCACTTGAGCCACAGCGCCACTTCCGGCTTTTTTCTTTTTGCTTATGTAGTGCTGAGGAATCGAACCCAAGGCCTCATGCATGCAAGGCAATCACTCTACCACTGAGCCACCTTTCCAGCCCCAAGATTTAACAGTTTCTAAAACTATCAAAATGAGCAACAATACAAGTGCCATAAACACCCATTATTCATGTTGCCAGGTAGAAAAACAGGATGGTCAGTAACCAGTGACTTAGCTTCTATCTAATCCCATAAGATTTCCATTATTTCCCACAAGATGTTCCTGCTGTTTGTTTCCTTTGTGTCTCTACAGTTATTGTTACATTATAGCCTTACCATACATAGTGTTCTGTCCTCAGGAGGTGGGAGGTAGGGTACACTGTACCAAAGTGGCTATGTTAACACAAAGGGACAAAGTCCAAGGACTTTTTCACCCTAGGGACTCATCACTCCTAACAGTCTACTGATTTTTCATCAACATCACACAAAGAAATAAGATTAAGATAACATTAACCAGTCCTCACCTTCCTGACACCTATTCTGTGAGGCAGCCAGACTGAAGCTATCTTTTGCTATACCTAGCTTCCCTTATATATATGTATATACACTGGAGCCTGAAGAAAGGATGGATTAATAAAACACGTGTGAGAGCCAGGCACCACTGACGCGTGCTGGTAATCCCTGAGATCTGAGGAAAGCAGTTAAAAGCCAATCTAATCTGGGCAGGAAAATCCATGAGACTCTTAACTCCAATTAATCAACAAAAAGCTGTGGCTCAAGTGGTAGAATACTACCTTTAGCAAAAAAGCTCAGGGACAACACCCAGGCCGATTTCAAGTGCCAGGGCAAACGCAAGCAAACGCAAGCAAACACACACAAACAAGCAAACACACACACAAACACGCAAACACACACACACACACATACACACGTGCACGCGCGCGCACACGCGCGCGCACACACGCACACACACGCACACACAGGCACACACAGGCACACTAGCCTGCTAAGTAGACAGAAGGTAAAACTTGAAAGAGGAGCATTTAGGAATTCTCTGTTCTACCATTTAAGGGAAAAAAAACTCATGGATTCCAATATCAATGGCCACTTATTCCTAAAGGAGCTAAACATCTAATTTGAAGACACTAGCTATGAAGATTATCCATCTTGAAAACCCCATACTCACCAAATAAATAGCTTTGGCTATACCTGGATTCCAAATATCCATCATCAGTATAGCAAGTGGTCAGTGTACCAGGTGCCAGTGGCTCATGCCTGTAATTCTAGCTACTCAGGAGGCTGAGATCCGAGGACTGCAGTTCAAAGCCAGCCCAGGTAAGGAAGTCCATAAGCCACCAGAAGATCAGAAGTGGCACTGTGACTGAAGTAGTAGAGTGCTAGCCTTGAGCTGAAGAGCTGAGGGATAGCACCCAGGCCCAGAGTTCAAGCCCCACGACCAACCCCCAAAAAGAGTGGTCAGTGTGAAAGACATTATTTCCTCACTATGTATTGAGAGCACCAGGTATGGTAGCTTATGCCTGTAATCCTAGCACTGGGGAGATGAGACAGGAAGATCTTGAGTTTGAGGACAGCTTGGGATATGTCAAGTAAATGTCATTCTGGTTTGTCCTATTAATAGTCAGAGCTTAATTAATGAAGGGTGTGGTAAAGCAGGAAAATGTGGGATCTGACTATAGAATAGTACCAACACAAAGATATAGACACAGACAACTGAATTCCATAAAATGCAATTTTCTTAATTCAGACTTCTGCAGACTTTGACAGTAACAAAAATTCCTACTAAGCAACAAGTGCTAGTGAACAGCAGAAACTCTGAAGCTTAGGGATATGATTTAAAATTCTAGTGTTACTGATTGTAAGAAGTCATTTGGGCTCTGCTCTTGGGCTCAAATCTACCCACTCCATCCCCTTTCCTCACATGGAAAAGGAGGCTGTTGAGAGGGCTGGGATAAAATGAAGAAAGCTGAAGAAATAGCTAATTATAAACAAAACAGAATGATAAGCTGGTTAGATCTTTTGGTGAAAAATCAAGTGGAAATAAATGCAAGCTGGCCTGTTGGCTGATATGGAAGATATTCTTTTTTTTTTTGGGTCCGGTTGTGGGGCCTGAACTCTGGGCCTGGGCACTGTCCCTCAGCTCTTCAGCTCAAGGCTAGCACTCTACCACTTGAGCCACAGCGCCACTTCCGGCTTTTTTCTTTTTGCTTATGTGGTGCTGAGGAATCGAACTCAGGGCCTCAGGCATGCAAGGCAAGCACTCTACCACTGAGCCACCTTCCCAGCCCTGGAAGATATTCTTAAATTTTTACTTGGTTCTCTCATAGATAGGAAGTATATACCACTCCCAAATAGCTAATAACTGTACTGGGGAGGAAGAAGTTGTTTTTGTGCAAGTCTTGGGGCTTGAATTTAGGACCTGGGCATTCCCTGTAAACTTTCTTATAGAAGGCTAGTGCTCTACCACTTGAGCCACAGTTCTATTTCTGGCAGTTTAATTGAAGGTAAGAGTCTCAACACACTTTCTTCCCCAGACTGGCTTCGAACCTCAAAGCTAGGATTACAGGTGTGAGCCACCAGTGTCTAGCAAAACTAAGCTTATTTTAAGAGATTAAGTCCCTTGATAATACAATAAATTATTTTCTTATTACAAAAGAAAACCTCAATTTCTAGTATTCATATCTGACTCCCAAGCCTGAGCAATCCACAGCAAAAATTAAATTGTTGTAAGCCAAATAAAATGATAGCATAAATCTCTATCTGATTAATGAGACTAAATTATGACTTTAGCTGGTGCATTCACCTGTAGTTAATGTGCTATTTTTGATGCATCTTCTTTGCTTATGAAAGCAGGTCAAGCAAGAGTTAGCAATTAGTTAAGGAGCATGTAGTTCAAACAAAGGAGTTTGTACTGTATGATCACTGAGGACCTATCATAGAACTCAGGCTCTTGATGGAAACAAAATGGGAGACAAAAAAATACATTGAGCAATAATAGGAAATATGACTAAAGGAAGGGGTGATCATTTCTGCAAAGAAAGACAGAGGAAGAGCTGGGAGCTGGAAGTCTGCAGTATTATGGTGATCCATATGGTGATCCTTGGCACAAGAGTGGAAAAACTATTAAGAAAAACTCTGCTTTTACTCACACATGAAGTTACTTACTGATGTTTTGGGTAAATTAGTTTTAAGATTATATTTTAAATATATAGATTTTTAAATTTTGATACAGCTAAACCCACCTAATTAGGGTTTGTTTACTTCTTGAATATAATTTCCTCTTAGTCTCAGAGATTTTTTTAATACCTCATAACCTTGCTTACTTCCCAACACAACGCATAGTAACAAGGCTTCTAACTTTCCATTTAGAAGCTTGCTAGAGACCTTTTGTTTGCTAAATAGTTTTGTTTCTTGCTTGTGTTACACTCTACTTCCTCTGTGTTTTTATTTATTTATTTTTGGTCAGTCATGGGGCTTGAACTGAGGGCCTGGGCACTGTCCCTGCGCTCTTTTGCTCAAGAGTAGTACTCTACCTCTTTGAGCCACAGCACCACTTCCAGTTTTCCGGTGGTTAATTGGAGATAAGAGTCTCACAAGGACTTTTCTGCCTTTCCAGGCTTTGAACTGTGATCCTCAGATCTCAGCCTCCTGAGCAGCTTGGATTATAGGCATAAGCCACCAGTACCAAAAAGTCCTCTTTGAGCCTCCATCTTCAAAAAACACAGAGTGCTAGTCAATGAGCAAAAGATACCAAGTTCGTGTGCTGGTCTCACTCACACACACATACACAGACAAACGAGTAAAAAGCCAGGCTGGTGGTATGGCTGATGTTAAGAGCACCAGCTCTGAGCAAAACAAAGCAGAGTGAAAGCATGAAGCCCTGTGTTCAAACCTGGTATTGGCACAAAATGAATGAACAAATGAACAAACAATAAATTATGTGTGTACATCTAACAACATTTATACTATCATTTTGTTGAGGACAAATGATCAAATATCTTTGCTCCCAATCATCTCTCTCAAACTAATGTAACTTCCAAACACTGAGAATACTTGAGGCTATAAAACAAAGAAAGAAACTAGTAATTTAAAACTTTTTGAGTGTCATAAGACTAGAAAGGATATAATTGCTTAATGTTCATGGAAGATAGGTTTGGAATGTCAAAAAATTGTTTTCTGGTATTTCAGATTTCTCTATGGTTAAATAGTTCATCTCAAAAACCGAAGTACCTGAAGTTTAAGTCACAAAGGATAGAAGTCATATATATCTTACCCTCTAAAGTGAGGACAAGATCTTAAGAAGATTATATAAAGGTGAAATTTTGAAATATAAGCCTGTTTACTATTTTCTTGACACTCAAATACCATTTTTAAAAGATCAATGGAAGAGATTTATTTACTGGCACTACTGAGAATTGAACTCAGGGCCTGTGCTTTCAAGGAAGGTCCTTTACCACTTAAGACATTCCTCTTGCTCCTAAATACAATTTCTAATGGTTACTAAAGAATTGAGCTTAAACTTAAAAAAAAAATTATCCTTGTCTAGTTACCTAACAAACTCATGCAAGTAGCAAACTCTATTTGAGTAACAAAACAAGTCTGTACAGGAGCAGCTAGATGTGCAACTCCTACTTAAAAGTACAGTCTGATGAAAACTACTATCTACGTCTCTAGATAGAACATGTTTATGTGTAACCCTTTCCGTGGAGCCAAAGAGAGAAAGAAAGGCTTACTTAAAACACGTAGGAACTGACTTTTCAGAACTCACTACAGTGTTCCTTTCTCAGGCAGGTGCAGTTTGCTTAAAGCCTACCCTAAATCAAAACACACACACACACACACACACACACACACACACACACACACACACACACACAATGTACCTCCTCGTGCAATGGACAGTGTTTTCTAACCTCGTGCACAAAGGGATTACAGTGGAGAGGCTAAAGCTGGAGGAAAAAAAAGGAGGGTCCGACTGTTTCCAGTGATTCATCAATTCAGATTCTCACTGATCCTGTTTAGATCCCGATCGCTAAAACACATTCTCAGAGCTTCGAGTCACAGGACAAGATCTCTTGGGATAAAAGCAGGCAGTGAACTGAAAACTGGGGGGGGGGGGGGGGGGGTTGAAATGACAACAGTAGCTTCAGGTCCTTATCAAAACAATAGCAGTGGCACATGTCAGGCGGCTCACAGGCGGGGGGGGGGGGGGGGGGGGTGATAAAGAGGCGACCGGCTGAGGCTGCAGTTGAACTTCACCTCCTCGGCACCCCCCTCGCCGGCTGGCTCCCCTCTAGTGTAAAGGAGGGGCGCACAAGCCCAGCTGTCTTCTCCCTCCCCCCCACCTCCACTCTCCCGGCTCCGACTTCTTCCTCACCGGTTTCCCCGGGGGGGGGGGGGGGGCGGAGACGCCGAGTTCCCCCGGGACAGGAGTTAGTCACCAAGAAGAGGCGGTGACAGAGCACACTGCGAGGCCTAGCCGAGCGGGACTCGAGGCCTCCGGCGGGGTCTCCAGGGGTGACCCCTGGGCCCGCTGAGAAGCCCCCCTCCTTCCTTCCTAAGGGAAGTCGCAACTCCACCGGCTCTCTCCCCACCACCACCTTACACACCCCCCGTACCCCAAAGTCAGCTCCCAACCCTCAGAAGCCACTCCGGATCGCGGGCGACTCAGGCCGGCCGACCGGCCGTTTCCTGGCCTCGGGGTGAGGAATTCCCTCTGTGGGCAGGGGCGGGGAGGGGGGGGCGGCCTCGGGCGCCGCGCCGACGACCCGGACCAGGGGATCCCCTCAGCCGGGCGCCGCCGGGCGGGGATCCCGGAACTGGCCGCCGAGTGCGCGTGTAGCTGCGGCGCAGGGGAGGAATCAAACGGGGAGTTTCCGCCGACAGCCGCGACTCGGGCGCTCCGTGCAGCCCGCCGACCGGCCGGGGACCCCTGGCCTCCTCCCCCCCGGGACCCGCTTCCCACACACACACACCGGCGTGCCGCAGCCAGGGCCCCCCGCGCAGTCCCGGGGTTGGATATAGGATGAACGGGGGAGTGGGGGGGGGGGGAGTCGGAGAACCGGGAGTCACTTCCAAGCCGCCCCGCTGAGAGCCCCGGGAGAGGAAAAGGAAACAGACAAAAGGGCGCAGGGGAGGGAGACCCGCACCGCACCCCCCCCCCGCCCCGGGAGCACCCTCCCCTCGCCCGGCCCGGCCCTTCCTCACTCGTAGTGGCGGAAGATCTCGTTGGTGACTTTACAGTAGAAAACTTCCTCGTCGGGCCGCAGGTCCGCGGGCGGTTTCTGTCTCACAAACGGCTTTCGGTGTAGTAGCGGCATCTCTGGTCCGTCCGTCCGTCCGCCAGCCAGCAGCTCTGCCGGGACCCTCTAACCGCCCGCGCTGGCCCCCGCTCCCCTAGAGCAAAATTGGAGGGAAAGGAAAAGCCGGTCAGGTGGGGAGCGCTGGAGGCGGCGGCGGCGGCGGCGGCGTGGGGCCGGTCCGCGCGCCGGGGAGAGCGCGGCTGCCTTTTGTGTGACGGCCGCGCCGCGCCGCGCCTGCTACTGGAGCCGAGTTGTCTCCGGACGCGGCGTGGGTGTTGTGCAAGTTACGCCGTCGCCGTCGCCACCGCGGGGCTCCCAGCGCGCCTCCGGGCCGTCGCTCACAATGGGGCCGGACGCCCCGCGGCGCGCAGTGCGGGAGCGGCGGCGGCGGCGGGGTTCCCCTCCCCCCTCCCCGAGCCCGCTCCTCCCTCCCAGCGCCCGCTCCCCGCCCGCCCCCGCCGCTCACAACGTGCTCGGCGCGGGGCGTCGGACCCTGTAGAGTCAAGGGCGCCCGCCGCCAGCGGCCCCGGGGCGTCGCTGCGCTTTGTTCCCCCCCCCCCGCGCGCGCCCGCCGCTTGCCTCCACCCCCCCCCCCCCCGCCGAGCTCCTCACCTGAGAGCACCCCGGCCGCCGCTTCACCTACTCGGCTTAGAAGCGCCCCGAGGAGCCCCCGTCCTCCCCGCAGAGTTCGCCGGTCGCCGGCTCCAGCTGAGCCGCGCCCCCCCACCCCCCACCCCCGGTCAGACCGGCCCTGCCAGCGCCTCCTCCCGCAGATGCTGCTGCCACGGGCCCGGCTCCGCACGGGGAATCGCGTCTCCCCCTCCCCGGCCACTTCCCCGCCGCCCCGCGCTCCAGGGAAGTTTCTGGTCTACTTTCGGCTCCGAAGGAGGAAGAGCAATGGGGAGGAGCTTCTCACTCCTCGCTTCTACCTTTTTATTGGCTACGCGATGACTTTTACAGCCTGTCACTGATACAGGAAGAGACGGGCCGAGCGCCTGCGAGTGCTACATTATTAATTAATGGAGCAACCCCCGAGTGAAGAATCAGAAGCATCCTCCATGTTTGAGGTTATCAGCTCCAAGATCGAGAAAAAGCGCCGGGCTTGCGCTTAAACACATGGCCGACAAAGTAAAACCTTCGCCTGCCCGTCTGGCACCCGCACTTGGCTTCACTCTGGGAAAGAGGTTCCAATTACGATCGAAATTGTGTTTTGAAGATGGGGAAGAGAAGGATTCGCAAGAGAAATGTCTGGGTTCTTGTTTGGGCTTCAAAAGTAAGATTCACATCTCAGGATCTTGAATTAAAAAAAAAAAAAAAAAAAAAAAACCTTTCTTGGCATCAGTTTTTTTTCATCCTTAGAACAATTCAGAGTTAGTTAGCCCCGGAAAAGATTTTCTTTTTTAATGTATGTTAGAAAGTGTCATGCATGTAGGATTCCCCACATATTTAAAACTAAACACACACTTTAAAAAGTCATATTTACATTATTGAAAATAATTTACAAAAGAACAATGCTTAACTCGAACTTTAAATTATTTTGAATTTATAGTGGAATTTTCCCCTAAAGTAACTTTCTCATATCAGAATTTTCATTTATGAAGTCAATTTGAATGTTACCTTTCAATTTTAAAATCTGAAAAGTAGAAGTCATGAAGAATATTCACTAGCTTTGTTTTAAAAGAGCCTCTTTTTTTTTTTGCTATTACCTTGATATTTATTTTTAAATTAACATGTAGAATGAGTCTGGCCTATACCTGTAATCCTATTATTCAGGTGGCCTAGGCAGTTGGATTGAGAGTTTAAGACCCGCTTGGGATGCATAACAAGACCTTGTCTCAAAAAAAAAAAAATCAAAACAACAACTCCCATAAAAGACAGACAGATATCATGTAAAGTAAGCTTGAAGAAGGATTAACTAAAAATATGTTTTCAAATTCCTAATACTGTGAAATGATCATTACAAAAACAATATAGAATTCACTTTATATCTTCAAATTAAGTGTATTTGTAATTTGAGACAAAATCTATTTGGATCTAATACCATTTTTGAACTCAAGCTGCTGCTTAGCTGCTTTTCCAGCTAGCAAACCTTGGATCCAAAGCATGGTAGGTTCCCCAGCCTGCATCATATATCAAAGCATTGCCATCACAATTTAAAAATCCCAATGTATTTAGCTAAAAACAGGTGAAACACTCTAAGTATGTTTTGAATCTTAGTATTTGCTAAGTTGTTTTTTGTTCTGGGTTTTTTGTTTTGTTTTGTTTGTGTTTGGCAGTCCTGGGGCTTCAACTCAGGGCCTGGGCACTCTTCCTGAGCTTCTTTTGCTCAAGGCTAGCCCTCTACCACTTGAGCCACAGCAGCCCTTCCAACTTTTTCTGTTTATATGGTACTGAGGAATCCAACCCAGGGCTTCATGCTTGCCACTAAGCCACATTCCCAGCCTCTAAGTTTTTAAAAAGGTTAAAATTGTCACCAAAGGCAATGTTTATTTTGTCATATTAAACATTTATCCAAATATTTAGAGTTTATAGCAATCAGGTTGACAGCATACCAAATTGCCTCATTAAAAAACAGTTTAAGTTCTATACATTAAGTATTAAAAGCTTATCTAATAGTTGTATACTTTTGTATGATAGTTACATCCTTGCTTTACAAAGTACTATTTCATGGCTTTTGAAAGTGAAAAGCTCACCAGGCGCCAGTGGCTCATGCCTGTAATCCTAGCTACTCAGGAGGCTGAGATCTGAGGATTGAGGTTCAAAGCCAGCCTGGGCAGAAAAGTCGGTGAGTTTCTGATTTCCAATAAACCACTAGAAAACCAGAAGTGGCACTGTGGCTCAAGAGGTAGAGCACTCGCCTTGAGCTGAAGAGTGCAGGGACAGCACCCAGGTCCAGAGTTCAAGCCCCATGACCGACAAGAAAAAAAAACAAAGAAAAGAAAAAAAGAAAGTGAAAAGCTTATTGTTGTATCCAGAAAATTAAGGATACTGAAATGGAATGGAATGAGATTTTGCACTAAAGAAAAACACGAAGAAACTATAAAAGTAGCACAGAGAAAGATGAAACAATGAAAATCACTTAATTTAACTAAACAACATGTATAGAGGTCCTTTTATATATCAAGACAATGGACTAGCTCCCTAAAGAGATATAAATATACCCTCGCCTCAAAAAAAAAAAAAAAAAAAAAAAAGACCAAAACTCCAATCTTAAACGCCTCCTGTGTCTCATACTTATAATCCTAGCTACTCAAGAGATGGAGCTCTAAAGATCATTGTCCAAAGCCAGGATAGGCAGACAAATGCACTAGACTTACCTCTAATTAAAGGACAAGAAGTGGAGGCACTGGGACAGGGACTCTTCCACGTGGAAGAGTGCTAGCCATGAGCAAAACAGTGAAGTTTTTCATGTCCTCTTTCTTTACTAGTCTCAAGGCACAACCCCTCCCCCCATCTCCACTTTGTCACCCTTTGAAGACATCCTTGTTAAACTTAAGTTAGCTACAAGAGATCTCTATCAATCTAATATTATCAAAGTATATTTGGATAAAAATCTCAATATTGGGAAGCTATATTGCTTTAAGATAAAGACAAAATATGGAAGATAAGTTTTAAAAGCTTGAGCTAAGTATTTAGGGATTTAGCTCAGTAATAGAGAACTTGCATAGCATGTATAAGGCCTTGGTTCCCAGAGCACCCCTACACTCACACGTGCGCGCAGAAATATATACACACACACCCCAAATAAAAGCTTGAGCTAGAATAATTTTCCTGTCTGACTAACATAAAAAAGGCTTTTACTAAGGTAGTAGGGTGAGACATAATCACACAGAGCTAAAAGAAACCCTAGGGGGCAGGGAATGTGGCTTTTGTGGTAGAGTGCTTGCCTAGCATGCATGAAGCCCTGGGTTCAATTCCTCAGTACCACATAAATAGAAAAAGCCAAACGTGGCCTGGGCTCCTAGATAAATAGGGGCTAGGTTCAAGTGGTTGAGCACTAGTTTTGATCAAAAAAGCTCAGGGACAGTGCCCAGGCCCTGAGTTCAAGCCCCACGACTGGCAAAAGGAAGAAAGAAAAGAGAGAGAGAAAAAAAAAAAACACCTTAGGAAACTTACGAGTTTAATTTGTGCTTCCGGAACATGAATCTAGACTTCTGACATTTTTTAAAACCACAGTTTTTCTTGTTTTTGTTTTTGTTTTTTTTGGGGGGTGGCAGTCAGGGTAAGTGTGGGTGTGGGTGTGGGTGTGGGTGTGGGTGCCACCCCTGTGACTTAAACTTAGGCCTAGACTCTGTCCCTGACCTTTTTTGATCAAAACTAGTACTCTACCACTTGAGCCATAGCCCCTATTTGGCTTTTTTTCTTCTTCTAATTATTTGGAAATAAAAGTCTCACAGACAGCTGGGCACTAGTGGCTTACACCTGTAATCCTAGCTACTCAGGAGGCTGAGATCTGAGGGTTGCAATTCAAAGCCAACCCGGGCAAGAAAGTCCATAAGATTCTAATCTCCAATAAACCACCAGAAAACCAGAAGTGGCACTGTGGCCCAAGTGGTAGAGCACTAGCCTTGAGTTGAAAAGCTGAGGGACAATGCTCAGGCCCACAGTTCAGGCCCCACAGCCAGCAAAAAAGAAAAAGGAATCTACTCAGATGATTCTAATATAGTGCTGAGTTTGAAAACTGCTGAGCTTGGATGAGACTGTATTGATGATAGTAAAGTGTGTTATCAACCAATTTCTAAATGCTAAGAATACATTTCACGTTCATTTAGAATACATTTTTATATTCAACTCCTAATGAAAATCAAAGCTACAAGACAGTCATAGAAGTTGAATGATAGTCTATGGAAATCATTATCATAGTTTACATTTAATGAATGCTTCCAAACTCTCAAACACTGAGCTAAGGGTTTCAGATGAATCATCAGGCAATTTTCATCTCAAACTAAGTACTACTTCATTTCATTTTACAGGTGAAGCCACTGAGGCTCAGAGAGGTCATGTTAGTAATGTGCTTAAAGTCGTATGATTTAAAAGTAGAATAGGGGGGCTGGGAAGGTGGCTTAGTGGTAGAGTGCTTGCCTAGCATGCATGAAGCCCTGGGTTTGATTCCTCAGTACCACATAAGCAGAAAAAGCTGGAAGTGGCTCATGTGGAAAAGTGGTAGCCTAGAGCACAGAGAGGCTCAGGGACCAGAGTCCAGGCCCTGAGTTCAATCCCCAGCACTAGAAAAAAAGAAAAGACAAAGAAAAGTAGAATAGGGAACCACTCAATTCTAGTTGTTGCTGTGCCTGTCCTGGGACTTGAACTCAAGGCCTGGCCACTGTCCCTGAGCTTTCTTGCTCAAGACTAGCACTGTACCTTGAGTTGCAGCTCTTCTGGCTTTTTTGTTGTTGTTGTTGTTGTTTGTGGGGCTTGAACTCTGGGCTTGGGTGCTGTCCCTCAGCTCTTCAGCTCAAGGTTAGCTCTCTATCACTTGAGCCACAGCGCCACTTCTGGTTTTCTGATGGTTTATTGGAGAGGAGAGTCTCACAGACTTTCCTGCCCAGGCTGGCTTTGAACTGTGATCATCAGATCTCATCCTCTTTAGTAGCTGTGATTACAGATATGAGCCATGGGCGCCTAGCTCTGGCTTTGAGTAGTTTACTAGAGATAAGAGTCTCACGGCTGGCCATGGTGGCACATACTAGTAATCAACGAGAAAGATGAGGCAGGAAGATCAAGAGTTCAAGACCCAGCCTCAGTTACACTTTAAAAAAAAAGTCACACAGACTTTTCTGTCCAGGCTGGCTTGGAACTGTGATCCTGAATAGCTAGTGTTACAGGCATGAGCCACTGATGCCTAGCTTATTCCTAGTCCTGACTATAAAAGCTAAGATCCCTATAACTAATTCTTACTTCCATAGAATTGATTTGCTCTTCTAGCTCAGATAGACATTGAAACAGAGAACTTGATCCTATTCACAAAACAATTTAGACGTAGCAATGATTAAGAATACTTCTTAGGGTGGAAACATGCTCTTGGTGGGGGGGATAGAGGAGGGCACATGAATGGAGAGGGAAGAAGGGTGAACAAATGCAATCATTATATTAAATATGTAAAAATTTAAATATTTAATTTGAGATTATGGATGGGCAGAGGAAAACAGGAGAAAAAGATGCAAGGAGTGACATTTGATCAATATGCATTGTATTAATAACCTGACTTGCTTGAAATCTCCTTGTAGAATTCCTCCTCCTTCTCCTCCTTCTTTTCCTCCTATTTTTCTGTCCATCCCAGAGCTTAAGTCAGGGTCTACGTGGTGTCCCTGAGCTCTTTTGTTCAAGGCTAGTGCTCTACCACTTTGAGCTACAGCACCACTGCTGGTTTTCTAGTGGTTAATTGGAGACAAGAGTCTCATGGATTTTCCCACTCAGGCTGGCTTCCAACCTCAATCTTCAGATCTCAGCCTCCTAAGTCACTAGGATTACAGGCATCAGCCACCAGTGCCCTGCTGTACAACTTCCTTAAATATATAATAAAATAATAGTTATTTTTCCCAAAAAAAGGATGCTTCTTAGGAAACCATGAAAGAGTTTTTAAAATTATTTCAGAATAGGAACTGAAGGTATGGTTCAACTAACAGAGTGTCAATCTTGAAAAAAAAACAAAAAACAGGAGAATACTGGCACATGTGTGCACACACACACAAACACATACACAAATTATCTCAGAATAGAGCTCAGGAGTTGAAATCACAAAACACAGAATTCACAAAATATAATTGCATAAAAGTAAAGTTCTGCATCAAAAGCTACCACGAAGTTGTTATATCACAAATATCAATTGGGAAAAAAATATTTGTAACTTGTTGATGAAGATTAATTTTTAAAAAGTTCTAATAGCCAGGGGTCGGTGGCTCTCACCTGTAATCCTAGCTACTCAGGAAGCTAAGATCTGAGGATCGAAGTTCAAAGCCAGCCTGGGTAGGAAAGACCGAGAGACTCTTATCTCCAATAAACCACCAGAAAACTGGAAGTGACACTGTGGCTCAAATGGTATAGTGCTAGCCTTGAGCTGAAAAGCTCAGGGACAGTGCCCAGGTCTAGAGTTCAAGCCCCATGACCAACAAAAAAAAAAAAAAAAAAGTTCTAAAAAAAAATCACAGTAACCCAAAAGAAACAGGTTGGACATTTAAAACAAAAACAGCAATAAAATCTTTAAATTTCACTCATAAAACACATGCAGGGGCTGGGAAGGTGGCTCAGTGGTAGAGCGCTTGCCTTGCATGCTCGAGGCCCTGGGTTTGATTCCTCAGCACCACATAAGCAAAAAGAAAAAAAGCCGGAAGTGGTGCTGTGGCTAAAGTGGTATAGCGCTAGCCTTGAGCTGAAGAGCTGAGGGACAGTGCCCAGGCCCAGAGTTCAGGCCCCACGACTGGACCCAAAAAAATAAATAAATAAAAAATAAAAAAATAAAAAATTTAAAAAAAATTAAAAAAAAAAAAACACATGCAGATTAAAACTACACCAAAATGAGCCGGGCGCTGGTGGCTCACGCCTGTAATCCTAGCTACTCAGGAGGCTGAGATCTGAGGATCGCGGTTCAAAGCCAGCCCGGGCAAGAAAGACCATGAGACTCCTATCTCCAATAAACCACCAGAAAAGCGGAAGTGGCGCTGTAGCTCAAGTGGTAGAGCGCTCACCTTGAGCTGAAGAGCTGAGGGACAGCGCCCAGGCCCAGAGTTCAAGCCCCACGACCGACAAAAAAAAAAAAAAAAAAAAAACCTACACCAAAGTGGGGGGGAGGGGGGAAGGGGGAGGGGGGAGGGGGGAGGGGGGAGGCTGGGAAGGGAGGTGAAGGGTAAACAAAGGAGGAGGCTGCAATGCTTGGTAAGAAATGTATGCATTATCCTGCCCATGTAATTGTAACCCCTCTGTACAGTATGTTCTCAAATAAAATAAAATAAAATTTAAAATTAAAAAAAAAAAAAACTACACCAAAATGACTTTTTAAAAATCCTTCAGGAGCCAAGCACCAGTGGCTCACGCCTGTAATCCTAGCTACTTAGAAGGCTGAGATCTGAGGATCTAGGTTCAAAGCCAGCCCATGCAGGAAAGTCCATGAGACTCTTATCTCCAATTAACCACCAGAAAAAAAAAAAAAACAAAAAAAAAAAACCAGAAGTGGCACTGAGCTAGAGCTGAGGGACAGTGTCCAGGCCCAGAGTTCAAGCCCCATGACCAACAACAAAAAAAAGATCTTTCAGAGATCACCTATATAATGTGTTAAGTGGGAGAAAACAGGCATAACTTCCCAAAGAGAGAAAATTGACAATATCTGCCCAGGATTACCAATGTACTAGGACTTCCATGTGCAGGAAACCATACCACAGATAAACAGCAATGTATTTACTTTAGCATTGTTACTGATAACATACTATTTAACCAATCGAGATGTCTCATAATTACAGTAGTATTCAGACATAAAAAGTGGGAAAGTAGCCCTGCACTGGTGGCTCATGCCTGTCTGTAATCCTAAGTACTCAGGAAGCTGAGACATGAGGTTCATAGCCAGCCTACATAGGAAAACTTGTGAAATTCTTATCTCCAATTAATCACCAGAAAACCGGAAGTGGAGCTGTGGGTCAAAGTGGTAGAGCACTAACCTTGAGCAAAAGAGGTCAGGTACAGAGCCCAGGCCCTGAATTTAAGCCTCATAACTGACAAAAAGAGAATGTATATGAAAAAACAAAAACAAATACATCATGCCTGTAAACCTAGCTACTCAGAAGGTTGAGATCTGAACATCACAGTTCAAAGCCAGCCTGGGCAGGAAAGTCCTGAGACAATTTGTTTGGTTTTGGTTTTGGTTTTTTTTTTTGGGTCCAGTCGTGGGGCCTGAACTCTGGGCCTGGGCGCTGTCCCTCAGCTCTTCAGCTCAAGGCTAGCACTCTACCACTTGAGCCACAGCACCACTTCTGGCTTTTTTCTTTTTGCTTATGTGGTGCTGAGGAATCGAACCCAGTGCCTCAGGCATGCAAGGCAAGTGCTCTACCACTGAGCCAACTTCCCAGCCCCAGTCCTGAGACTCTTATCTCCAATTAAGCACCAGAAAAACCAGAAGTGGTGCCATGGCTCAAGTGATAGAACACTCACCTTGAGCTGAAGAACTGAGGGACAGGGCCCAGAGTTCAAGCCCTGCAACTGACAAAAAAAGTATGTATACATATAATATATATGTGTGTGTGTATATATATATATATATATGTAATGTGTATATGTAAGCAAATATATGTGTGTTTTAAATAATATATGTGTACATATGTAATATGTATTATATGCTTAATACATGATATATATGTAGAATAACATACAAGAAAACAACACAGATTGTCTTTGGGAAGAGAAAAGAAGCGAGGGGAACAGAGATGAAAAAGAGAACTAAGGCCTAGCAGTTATTAGGCAGGTGATCTATCACTAGCTACATCCTACCTCTTTTTTATTTTAATATATTTTATTTTGAGGCAGGTCTCAACTTGCCCAGAATGGCTTTGAACTTGTAATTCTCCTAATACAGTATAGTATAGTATAATGTAATATCCTACAATACAGCACAACACAATATAATACAATACAATACACTGTTTCCAAAGAGTTAAAACTGTAAATGCACGTGAGTTGTTATATGATGGTTCTCTTAGTCATAAGCCAGGATTTTTCTTGTGGTTTCTTTCTTTTTTTTTTTTTGTCTGTGTGAGGCTTGAACTCCGGGCCTGGGTGCTGTCTCTCAGCTCCTCAGCTGAAGGCTAGGACTCCACCACTTGAGCCACAATGCCACTTCCAGCTTTTTCTGTTTATATGGTGCTGAGGAATCGAACCCAGAGCCTCATACATGTGAGGCAAGCGCACTACTACTGAGCCACCTTCCCAGCCCCAAGCCAGGATTTTTCTGATGGCTCTAGCAATAGCAATTATACTTTTTGGGGGGGGGGTCCAGTCGTGGGGCCTGGGCGCTGTCCCTCAGCTCTTCAGCTCAAGGCTAGCGCTCTACCACTTGAGCCACAGTGCCACTTCCGGCTTTTTTCTTTATGTGGTGCTGAGGAATCAAACCCAGGGCCTCATGCATGCAAGGCAAGCACTCTACCACTGAGCCACCTTCCCAGCCCCTAGCAATTATACTTATTGAATGCTTTAACCAAGAGTCTCACACATAGACAAAAAGATAGATGTTAGTATAAAGAATGGGCAGTCAAGTTGGAAATTTATAAGGTGTCATGAAAATATGACTTTTCCCAATATTTATTTAAATATATCAATTTACAGTCATATATACATGCACTTTATGTTTTAGAACTTTCTGGCAGGATACTTGGCCAGTGACTTCTGCACATATAGAGTATCCACATTTCTCCTTCTAGTTTAAAAAATACCTTTCAGCTCTATTCCCCTAAAGCTACCTTCCTAATTGTTCATGAAGTTAGAGAACATACCAAAGTGTAATGCTAAGTTTTTGGATCTAAGATCTAATGAATGAAATACCTTTTTGTTTGTGTGGGCTTAAACTAAAGGCCTGGGCATTGTTCTTAAGCTGTTTTGCTCAAGGCTAGTGAAGCTCAGGGACAGTGTCCAGGTCCTGAGTTCAAACCCCAAGACTGGCAAAAAAATAAAAATAAAGCTGAGGCAGGAGGATTGAGAATTTGAGGCTACACTCTCAAAAAAATCATAAATATATGTGTGTGTGAGTGTGTGTGTGTGTGTGTGTGTGTGTGTGTGTGGTCACAGTATCTATAAAAGTATCAAAATTAGGAAGCTATATATATTTTGGGGGGGGTCCGGTCATGGGGCCTGAACTCTGGGCCTGGGCACTGTCCCTCAGCTCTTCAGCTCAAGGCTAGCACTCTACCACTTGAGCCACAGTGCCACTTCCGGCTTTTTTTTTTTTCTGCTTATGTGGTGCTGAGGAATCGAACCCAGGGCCTCATGCATGCAAGGCAAGTGCTCTACCACTGAGCCACCTTCCCAGCCCCCAGGAAGCTATATTTAAAGATATTATAGGTTTGGTTTTTTTTGTTGTTGTTGGTTGTGGGGCTTGAACTCTGGGTCTCGGTGCTATCCCTCAGCTCTTCAGCTCAAGACTAACATCTACCACTTGAGCTACAACACCACTTTGGTTTTCTGGTGCTTAATTGGAGATAAGAGTCTCACAGACTTTTCCTGCCAGGGCTGGCTTCGAACTGCAATCCTCAGATCTCCATCTCAGCTTCCTGAGTAGCTAGGATTACAGGCATGAGCCATTGGCGCTGGGCAATATTATAGTTTAGAGTACCCTCTGGTTGAACCCAGAGCCTGGTATTTACTATGCAAACATTGGGGTAAATTAATACTAAATGGTTGTGAATATGTAAAAATTAGCAGGTGGCTGGATGCCGGTGGCTCATGCCTATAATCCTAACTACTCAGGAGGCTAATACCCGAGGATTGTAGTTCAAAGCCAGCCTGGTTAGGAATGTCCATGAGACTCTTATCTCCAATTAAGCATCAGAAAATTGGAAGTGACACTGTGGCTCAGGTGGTAGAGTGCTAGCCTTGAGCTGAAGAGCTCAGGGACAGTGCCCAAGCCCAGAGTTCAAGCCCCACAACTGACCAAAAATAAATAAATAAATTAGAAGGTTTATGGTGATACATGCCTGTAATACCAGGGCTGGGGAAGCTGAGGCAAAAGGATCATAAATTTGAGGCCAGCCTCAGTTAAATAGGGTGATCCTGTCTCAGAACTGAAGGACTTGGAATGTGATGCAGTGATAGGTCACTATGCCCAAGTCTCTAGGTTTGATCCCTTACACTGAAAAAAAAAAAAAAGAATAAAAATTAAATTTAAAAATCACCCAGCAATCGGGCTGGGAAGATGGCTCAGTGGTAGAGCGCTTGCCTTGCATGCCTGAGGCCCTGGGTTCGATTCCTCAGCACCACATAAGCAAAATGAAAAAAGCTGGAAGTGGAGCTGTGACTCAAGTGGTAGAGCTCTAGCCTTGAGCTGAAGAGCTGAGGGACAGCGCCCAGGCCCAGAGTTCAGGCCCCACAACCGGACCCAAAAAAAAAAAAAAAAAAAAAAAATCACCCAGCAAGTGTTAGGTATAATGCTCTTTGTCAAGCACTGACTTTAAAAACAAGATCTGGGCTAGGAAGGTGGCTTAGTGGTAGAGTGCTTGCCTAACATGCATGAAGCCCTAGGGTTGATTCCTCAGCACCACATACACAGAAAAAGCCAGAAGTGGCACTGTGGATCAAGTGGTAAAATACTAGCTTTGAGCAAAAAAAAACTCAGGGAGAGTGCCTAGGTACTGAGTTCAAGCCCCAGGACTGGAAAATAAAACAAACAAACAACAACAACAACAACAACAAAAAAGATCTTAATGGCTTACCTTGGACAGGTATTTCAAACATCCTGTATTATTATTCTCATTTTTATAGATAATAAAAGTGCAAAGCAAAGAAAACATCCCAAATCCCACAATGTGCAAGAAGATTTAGATTGACTACATGTCAATCTAAATGAATGACTATATGTCTATTCATTCAGCTACCATTTCTGAGTGTTTCTATATGCCAGACTCCATTCTAGGAACATGACAGAAGATCTCTTCCAGTGAGTGCTTACTTTCACAGGGAAGCTAAAGCCAGAAGAGCCCTGCTATATCCCTTTCTCCCCCAGGGCCCTAGAAAAAGGAGATCATAATGTGAGCACTGAACTTTTGAAGTTTCTAGAGACTTTACAAGCAGGAGTCTCATGATAAGACAGGCCTTTTTTTTTTTTTTACAGAGACAGTAAAGGGTGACTTGTTTACACAGGCTAAAAATGAAAACTGGGGTGAGAAACTCAACAGTAGAACATTTGTTTAACATGTGTAAGTCTCCTGGGTTCAATCCCCAACGCTGTCAAAAAAGTTTGTCTTAAGAGAGGGAAAAAAAGTGAAGGCTGCAGAGGAACTGGCAGGAGATGGTTAACCATTACATTATCATATCTGGGAAATTCACAAATACAGAAGAGTTTCATTTCCCCTTCATGCCAGGTTATTGAAGCTTTGGGTTAAGTTCTGTTTTATCAAATAAGAGAAGTGTTGCTTCTTTGTCAGTTATCGCTACAAGAATTAAGGATGATTAATCATCCTAGAGAAACAGGATATAGCACAAACTAAATGGTCTTAATTTGTAACACTGGATTTACATTTTTAGCTGAGGTTAGCAGCTCACACTTGTAATCCTAGCTAGTTGGGAAGCTGAGATTGGGAGGATCAGGGTTCAGGTTTAGCCCAGGAAGAAAAGTTCATGGGACCTTCTTAATAGAGAGTAGGACATGGTGATTTGAGCCTGTTATTAGAGCAACTGGGAATCCTAGCATAGGTAAATTGCACCCAGAAACATGCCTAGCAGAAATTAACACCTTATTACAAAAACCACCAGGCCATGAAGACTTGCATTCAAGTCCTGTTACCAGCATATACCCGCCAAAAAAACTCCACTGCTATTATTCATGTCTGTTCAGGAAGCTAGCTAATCAATAAGTTAAGAAAGATAAATAAGCCTGGGAATCTGGCTTAGTGGTAGAGTACTTGCCTAGCATTCATGAAGCCCTGGGTTCAATTCCTCAGTACCACATAAATAGGAAAAGACCGGAAGTGGCACTGTGACTCAAGTGGTAGAATGCTAGCCTTGAGCAAAAGAAGCTCAGGGTCTTTTCCCAGGTCCTGAGTTCAAGCTCCAGGACTGGCAAAAATAAAAATGATAAATAAAAAGTACAGCTATTTAAAATAATAGATGGCTAGCAACTGATGGCTCATGCCTGTCATGTCCTAGCTACTCAGGAGGCTGAGACATGAGAATTGCAGTTCAAAGCTTGGTCAGGCAGACCAGTTTGTGAGATTCTTATCTTCAATTAACCAGCAAAAACCCAGAGTAGAGTTGTGGCTCAAGTAGTAGAGTGCCAACCTTAAGGAAAAAAAAATATCAGGGGCTGGGAAGGTGGCTCAGTGGTAGAGCACTTGCCTTGCATGCCAGAGGCCCTAGGTTCGATTCCTCAGCACCACATAAGCAAAAAGAAAAAAGCCGGAAGTGGCGCTGTGGCTCAAGTGGTAGAGTGCTAGCCTTGAGCTGAAGAGCTGAGGGACAGCACCCAGGCCCAGAGTTCAGGCCCCATGACCAGACCCAAAAAAACAAACAAAAAGAAAAAAAAATATCAAGGGAGAGCATAAGGCCCTGAGTTTAAGACCCAGTACTGCCACATTACCCCCCCCACACACACACTGAAAAAGCTCTTTCCCCTCCTTGCTCCCTAACTAGCAGATGCTACCATGAATGACACTCACAACTATTCAGACCAGGAAGTTCATTAACTAACCAGCTATTTCAGAGGAAGCAAATGGTAATCAATGTCCTTCACTAACACCGAAATTCAGGAAAACCTAGCCAAATGTCAAAGACCAAATCCAAGGTCATCTTTCTATTTGGAGTCAGAATCTACTTAGGTGGTGGCAAGACATGCCAACTGGCATTGGCATGATTTATCAAAGAGATTATAAAAACCAGGAGGAAAGCCAGGTGCCAGTGGCTGAAACCTGTAATCCTAGCTAGTCTGGAGGCTGAGATCTGAGGATCATGGTTCAAAACCAGCCTGAGACTCTTATCTCCAATAATCCAGAAGTGGTACCAGTAGTACCAGAAGTGGTACTGTGGCTCAAGTGGTAGAGCACTAGCCTTGAGTTGAAGAACTGAGGGACAGTGCCCAAGCCCAGAGTTCAAGCCCCACAACAAAAAACCCAGGAGGAAAGACTCTGCAGTGGCATCTGAGTTGATTTGCAATTTTTTCCTGAGGATTATTACTAAACTGTAAAAAAAAAAAAAACTTCAAGAAAAAATAAAAGGAATATAAAATAGACTAAGCTAAACCTGTCATCCTGTATAGAAAACACTTCCTGTGGGCTTAGTGGTAGAGTGCTTGCCTAGCATGCATGAAGCCCTGGGTTTGATTCCTCAGTATCACATAAACAGAAAAAGTTGGAAGCAGCACTGTGGCATAAGTGGTAGAGTAAAGCCTTGAGCAAAAGAAGTTCAGGGACAGTATTCAGGCCCTGAGTTCAAGACCCAAGACTAGCAAAAGAAAAAATGAAAAAAAGGGAAAAATAAGAAAACACTTCCTGGGGCTGGGAAGGTGGCTCAGTGGTAGAGCACTTGCCTTGCATGCATGAGGCCCTGGGTTCGATTCCTCAGCACCACATAAGCAAAAGAAGAAAAAAGCCGGAAATGGCGCTGTGGCTCAAGTGGTAGAGCGCTAGCCTTGAGCTGAAGAGCTGAGGGACAGTGCCCAGGCCCAGAGTTCAGGCCCCACGGCCGGACCCAAAAAAAAAAAAAAGAAAACACTTCCTGTAATTCCAGTCCCCAAATCCACATACCCCTGAAAACATCTGTCTCACAAATCTCTAAGACAGAAGGTTAAATTAGAAGCTGGCCAAAGAACCAGCTTTTTCCAACATTTTGTGGACTCTTTATTATTATTATTTTATTTTATTTTATTTTATTTTATTTTTGTCTGTCATGGGGCCTGAACTCGGCCTGGGCACTGTCCCTCAGCTCTTCAACTCAAGGCTAGTGCTCTACCACTTGAGCCACAGGACCACTTCTGGCCTTTTCTGCTTTTGTGGTGCTGAGGAATCAAACCCAGGGCCTCATGCATGCATGGCAAGCACTTTACCACTGAGCCACCTTTCCAGCCCTCTTTATTATTATTATTTCATGGCCCTGGAATGTGCTTTTATGCTTTAGAAAAATTGGTATGATTAACAGTCTTTGGAGTGATTGTTATTATTATAATAAGATCTTTTATCTTTTTACAGGCCCTGTCTTTATGCATCAGTGGACTAGCACTTGGTAAATACCTGTGTTACAGCACATGTCACTTCAGATTATAATTACTTGTTTTCGTGATGGTTTCTCACAAATGCCAGCACTGCTGATCCTTACATGCCATTATCTAGCCCTCTTTAATCCAATGTGTGATATAGAGTGAGCCTACAAGAATATCACTTCTTCTGTGTTTTGGTACTGGCGTTTGAATTCAGGGCCTCACACTCTCACTTAGCTTTTCATGAAAGGCTGATGGTCTACCACTTGAGCCACAGATCCACTTCTGGCTTTTTGCTGGTTACTTGGAGATAAGAGTCTCCTGGACTTTCCTGCCAAGGTTGGCTCCAAACTAGGGATCCTCAGATTCCATCCTCCTGACTAGTCAAGATAACAGGCAGGAGGGCTGGGAAAGTGGCTCAGTGGTAGAACACTTGCCTTGCATGCCTGAGGCCCTGGGTTCGATTCCTCAGCACCACATAAAGCAAAAAGAAAAAAGCCTGAAGTGGCGCTGTGGCTCAAGCGGTAGAGCGCTATCCTTGAGCTGAAGAGCTGAGGGACAGCACCCGGGCCCAGAGTTCAGGCCCCATGACTGGACCCCCCCCCAAAAAAAAAAATATATATACATATATTTTGGGTAGGACTTGGTATCTCCTGCCCAAACAAACAAAACAAACAAACAAAAAAAGATAACAGGCAGGAGATACCAAGTCTTACCCAAAATATCTTTTTTTGGGGGGGGTTCGGTTGTGGGGCCTGAACTCTGGGCCTGGGCGCTGTCCCTCAGCTCTTCAGCTCAAGGCTAGTGCTCTACCACCCGAGCCACAGTGCCACTTCCGGCTTTTTTTCTTTTTGCTTATGTGGTGCTGAGGAATCAAACCCAGGGCCGCAAGCATGCAAGGCAAGCGCTCTACCACTGAGCCACCTTCCCAGTCTCCAAAATATCTTTTTTTTTTTTTTTGGGGGGGGGGGTCCCGTCGTGGGGCCTGAACTCTGGGCCCAGGCGCTGTCCCTCAGCTCTTCAGCTCAAGGCTAGCGCTCTACCACTTGAGCCACAGCACCACTTCCGGCTTTTTTCTTTTTGCTTATGTGGGGCTGAGGAATTGAACCCAGGGCCTCAGGCATGTAAGGCAAGCGTTCTACCACTGAGCCACCTTCCCAGCCCCTCCAAAATATCTTTTGATGTCTTTTTTGTCCTTTTTGTCCATTGGTTGTACAGCTTGAACTCTGGGCCTGGGCGCTGGTCCTCAGCTCTTCAGTTCAAGGATAGCACTCTACCGCTTGAGCCACAGCGCCACTTCTGGTTTTCTAGTGGTTGGAGACAAGAGTCTCACAGACTTTCCTGCCCAGTCTGGCTTTGAAACCATGATCCTCAAAGCTCAGCCTCCTGAGTAGCTATGATTACAGCATAAGCCACTAGCATCCAACTCCAAAATATCTTTTGAGGAATGAAATTTAAAATTCTAGGCTCACTTTGAACTTATTCACAAATAAAGCTTCCCTTATTTCTAAAGGAGCTCTATTTTTAAATTTAAGAGTTTTCCATGATGGTTTCTCTGTGGTTTGTGACATTATTCTTCAGTTTCCTTATTTCCGTTTCAAATATGTGAGAGAGTGTATGAACAGGGAACTGTGGGTAGATCACAGAATTGAATCAGCTATAAACTATTTGTCAGAGGTGTTGTGAACTTTAATAGCTCAAGAGGTATTTACCCTCCTGGATGAAAGACACTTAGGACTACTGAGTCATTACTCACAGTGCAGCCCAATCTTCAGGAAAGCACAGGTTTAAAAGTACATCCACAATGCTGTCATTTCAAATTCTGTGTGAAGTGCTAGCCGACCATAGCCTACCTAACATCCAACTAGAAAGAATGTAGACTTTTACTAATGTTCATTGTTTCTAGTTAAAATATCTCATCCTTGTTCATTAAACATGAACTGAAACTGTATTTCGGGAAGATTTTTGTTTTGTTTTAATGTTGTGTGGTTGTTAGTTAGCTCTCAAATCATTTTATCTGTTAAATTTCACTATATTTTATGGTAAAACTACATTTTCAAGGAGCATGGAGGTGTACACCTATTACCCAGCACTCTGGAGGCTAAGACAGAAAGATTAGGAGACCTAGGCCAGACTGGGCAGTATAAGACCTTGTCATAAAACAACAAAGCAAACCATGGGGCTGTGAATGTGGCCTAGTGGTAGAGTGCTTGCCTAGCATGCATGAAGCCCTGGGTTCGATTCCTCAGTACCATATAAACATAAAAAGCTGGAAGTGACGCTATGGCTCACGTGGTAGAGTGCTAGCCTTGAGCAAATGAAGCTCAGGGACAGTGCCCAGGCCCTGAGTTCCAGCCCTAGTACTGGCAAAAAACAAACAAACAAAATCCCACTCATTTTCCCTTAATCCCATTGTCCAATCAATAACCTTTTTTTCTCTTCTCCTCTCCTCTCTTTTCCTTTCCTCTTTTCTTTCTGTTGCCAGGTTTTGAACTATACCCAGATTTTGAACTCAGAGCTGTGCTCTCCCTCAACTTGTTTAACTGGTGTTCTACCATTGAGCCCCACTTCCAGCGCAGTTTATTGCTGATTGATTTGCAAGTCCCTTTTACTTCTTTGCATGCACTAGCCTTGAAATATGATCCTTGGGAACTTAGTCTACTGAGTAGCTAGAATTATGGGTAAAAGCTTAGGTAGGCTACGGCCTGCTAGCAGGTCTTCACATAGAATTTGAAGTGACAGCATTGTAGATGTATTTTTTTTTTTTGGGTCTGTCGTGGGACCTGAACTCTGGACCTGGGCACTGTACCTCAGTGCTTCAGCTCAAGGCTAATGCTCTACCATTTGAGCTACATCACTATTTCTGGTTTTCTGGTGGTTTACTGGAGATAAGAGTCTCACGGACTTCCTTACCTGCGCTGAGCTGCCTTTGAACCTTGATCCTCAGATCTCAGCCTCCTGAGTACCAGGATTACAGGCGTGAGCCACTGTTGCCTGGTTAGATGTACTTTTAAACTTATGCCTGCCTGCAGATCAACCTGCACTATGGGCAAATTTAAACTCTTAAATGAGTTTAAATTTTCATCACTGCTATTACCATTATATTCCAAAGACAATCATTTGTTGTCTGAAATAGTGTCTCTTCATTGACCTTCATTTATTCTTCCTTCTCTCCAGCAGCCCTCCATACTAAAAATGGGTAAAGGGGCTGGGAAGGTGGCTCAATGGTACAGCGCTTGCCTGCATGCATGAGGCCTTGGGTTCGATTCCTCAGCACCACATAAGCAAAAAGAAAAAAGCCGGAAGTGGCGCTGTGGCTCAAGTGGTAGTGCACTAGCCTTGAGCTGAAGAGCTGAGGGACAGCGCCCAGGCCCAGAGTTCAGGCCCCACGACTGGACCCCCCCCCAAAAAAAATAAAAGGGTTAAAAAAAATCTAGAATGTCACATTTACTTTTCTTTTGGGGTTGGAGATTGAGTCTAGGGCCTGGAACATGCTAGAGTGCATCAACCACTGAGCTACCAGACTCCTGATCCACCTTAGCTTTATATTCTCATATTACATGGATTGTCAGTACCCAAGTTTTCCTGTCCCTTCCCTTCCCTTTCTTTTGCTTTTGTGTCAGTGCTTGAACTCAGGGCCTGCCCTTAGCTTTTCCTCTCAAGGCTCTTCTCCAATTAACTACCAAAAAGCTGGAAGTGGAGTTGTGCCTCAAATGGTAGAATGCCAGGCTTGCGTGAAAAAGCCAAAGGACAGCGCCTTAGCTTTGAGTTCAAGTCCTGGCACAAGCACACACACACACAAAGGAAGAAGACAAGTGGTTCTGAAAATAGAGACTACAGAAAGATGCCTCAGGAAAAGAGAGAGAAGATGTCATAGAGAAAAACTCCGCCAATTTCACAATTTTTCAAATAACCTGGAGACTCTTGTCTTTCAAGGTCTTTCACAATAACCCAGGTAAAGTCTGTTTTCCTCATTATCATGACTTTGATGATCAGTATGAGTGCCTTGGGGCAGCAGCCTCCTCTTGTCTGTTCTGGCCACTGAGTAATGTCAGGAACCACAAGTGGGCATGATGACCAATGACATGACCACCCTGGAGCAATAATGATCTTTGTGCTGAGAACTGCAGAGCTGGTCTATATCTTCTTTCTTTTTTTTTTTTTCTGTCGGTCATGGGGCTTGAACTCTGGGCTTGGGTGCTGTCCCTGTGCTCTTCAGCTCAAGGCGAGCTCTCTACCGCTCGAGCCACAGCGCACTTCCTGGTCTATATCTTCTGATGTCCATCATTTGGCCCAGGCTCCACCTGTGACAAGGTGCCACCAGCCTGCATTCCTGGTCTATATAACTGTTGTATGTCTGAGTTATCAGATTCCTGGCAAGAAAGTTCTTTCTCTGTCTATCACCGAACACCTTGCCTCTCAACTGATGGGTCCCTGTCACATAACCAGTAGATTTTTAGAAATCCCATTATTCATATGTGATCATCAGATCCTGAATGTTTAAACACAGTTACAGACTATAGAAATCCTAAACAGCTCAGAAACATTTAAGTAATTACCTTTTGGTGTTGGGAAGTTACAGGCTGAACTTCCTTTTACTGTGAATATGTCCTGTTTACTGGTTTATGTGTTTCCTCCTAGCAGTTAAAAACCAGTAACCTACAGGAAAACAGAAATATAATCTCAACATTCTATTAAGTCAATCCTAATTCATACGTAAGTCAGATCCCTCATTGTAATTTATAGTGAAGTAAAGGTGTGTTTTTAATCTCTGATTAGAAATGATTAAATTATGCACTGTTTAGATAAATGGTTAAAGACAAGAATACTGTTATTCTCTGTATACAATTCCAATTAAGTGAGTTATTATCAGGTGTTGAGTTCCACTCTACCATTTAAGCCACAGTGCCACTTCTGGATTTTTCTGCTGTTTATGTGGTACTAAGGAATTGAACCCAGGGCTTCATGCATGCTAGCCAAGCACTCTACCACTAGGCCACATTCCCAGCCCTTGCTTGAGATTTCCAGGCTGATAAAAACTGTGGCTTGCTGTTCCTGCTGGCTCACCCCTCAAAAAAAATCAAAATTCAAAGTATGTTTCTACCAAAAATCTATTGCTTTTGCACCTTACAAGAGTTGCAGAAATCTTAAGTGGAGCTACGGCCATGGTATATGGAAGTAGTTGCGTTTGAGGAAGTAGAAAATGTCTGATGTGGCTACTGTGAATACTCAAGAGATCAGAAATAGGGAAATACAGAAAGACTTGCAGGAAGCACTGAGGGCACTGTTCTTGAAGACAGGAGAACAAGAATTTACAGTGTAATAAAAGTCCTGTTTTGCAATACTCAGCAGGCCAGGTACAGGGACAGAGAAGGACACAGATAGACTCCATTAGAGCTGAGATATTTCTAGATAAATGAGGGGGAAGAAATACTGAGTGAAGGAGTTGTCCTCAAAAGATTACTTCCACTTATGATCCAGGAAGGAGATTAACAGTAAAGAAATGTAATTTGTGGAGGGGAAGGGGAAAAACAAATCATTTAAATAGGGACTCATTGCAACAATGAGATAGATGTACAAGTCGTTATGTCGAAAACGAACTTTACAACTTTGGGGGGGGGAGCAGGGAGGATTGGGGGGGCAGGGGAAGGATGGGAAGGGATGGGAAGGCGAAACAAAGGAGGAGGCTACAATGCTTGATAAGAAATGTACTCATTATCTTGCCCATGTAATTGTAACCCCTCTGTACAGTATTTTCACAATAAAAAAAAAAGTTTCAACAGAAAAAAAAACAACAGTAAAGAAATGATGTTTGCTAGAGACAAGGAAGGGCAAGGAGAGACCGGGAGAGGGGAGTGGGAGACAGAGAAAGACAGAGAGAAAGGGGGAGGGGAAAAGAGAAAAGACTGGAAGCTGTGTCATAGTTTATGATGACCTCAAAATGAAAGGACATCTTCTTCATGAAAACTCACATTTGTAAACATTGCTCAAGATGTTTTAAAAAACAGCCAGAATGGTCTTTTTTTTTTTTTCTACGTTTTATCTGACTCACCTATCTTTAATTTCCTGGGTGTTTTTTTTTTTGTTTTGGTCAGTCGTGGGGCCTGAACTCTGGGCCTGGGCGCTGTCCCTCAGCTCTTCAGCTCAAGGCTAGCACTCTACCACTTGAGCCACAGCACCACTTCCTGCTTTTTCTACTTATGTGGTGCTGAGGAATTGAACCCAGGGCCTCATGCATGCAAGGCAAGCACTCTACCACTGAGCCACCTTCCCAGCCCTTTTTTTTTAAAAAAAAAAAATAAAATCTATTATCTGTAGTTATGTCATAATTTTACTGTAAAAAACATTCAGATTATATTGTCAACTGTGTGTGAATGCATATGAACACAGGACATCTTTGGAACGAGCACATAATATTCTCTTGGTCTTAGGACTGTGCACAGTTTATTGAAAAGCCCCTACCTGGCAAAGTGATCACATGGCAAATGTAGCACTGAACTCTAATTAAGAGCCACACTACCTGGGTTCCAATCCCAGTTCTGTGGGACATTTCCTCAAATGTAAATGTTTACCAGAAAATAAATATAAAATGGTTAAGATAAAGGGGAAAAAAGTTCATTTAAAAACCTCATTCTGGGGGCTAGGAAGGTGGCTCAGTGGTAGAGCACTTGCCTTGCATGCTCGAGGCCCTGGGTTCGATTCCTCAGCACCACACAAGCAAAAAGAAAAAAGCCAGAAGTGGCGCTGTGGCTCAAGTGGTAGAGCGCTAGCCTTGAGCTGAAGAGCTGAGGGATAGCGCTCAGGCCCAGAGTTCAGGCCCCACTACCGGACCAAAACAAAAAACAAAAAAACAAAAAAACAAAACCCTCATTCTGGGGCTGGGAAGGTGGCTCAGTTGTAGAGTGCTTGCCTTTCATGCATGAGGCCCTGGGTTCGATTCCTCAGCAACACATAAGCAGAAAAAAGCCAGAAGCGGCACTGTGGCTCAAGTGGTAGGGCGTTAGCCTTGAGCTGAAGAGCTGAGGGACAGTGCCTAGGCCCAGAGTTCAAGCCTCACAACCGGCAAAATAAAAAACAACCTCATTCTGATACCAGAAATCTCAAGTACAAATCTACAAATTTATCAGCACACCAAGGGCTCATGCCTGTAATCCTAGCTACTTAGTAGGTTGAAGATTAAGGTTTGAAGCCAACTGAAAGCAGAAAAGTCCTCCAGATTCCATCTCCAATTAGCCAGCAAAATGTCAGATTGTTCAAGTGGTACCAACTATGAGCAAGAAAGCTGAGAGAGAGCTCAAGGTCATCAGTTTAGACCTTTGTACCACCCACAAAGATTATCCTGTTAGCATAATTAGTAATTTAATCTCTGAAATCTTGATTATTTGGGAGAGTTAAGGCTTCTAATGTGGTTATCTGCCACTATAGTAGATTATTGGATTGGCCCTTCAATTCCAAAAAATTCCAGTACAGGATGACTCCAGTGACTTCAAAGAATTAGTCCTATTACTTCCAATCCTTAGGCTATTGGAATCATGTTAATTTTTATATATGGCACAGGTCAAAAGGCCAACTTCCTTCTTTTGCATTCTTCTTTTTTTTTTTTTTTTTTTGGGTCCGGTTGTGGGGCCTGAACTCTGGGCCTGGGCGCTGTCCCTCAGCTCTTCAGCTCAAGGCTAGCGCTCTACCACTTGAGCCACAGTGCCACTTCCGGCTTTTTTTTTGCTTATGTGGTGCTGAGGAATCGAACCCAGGGCCTCATGCATGCAAGGCAAGCACTCTACCACTGGGCCACCTTCCCAGCCCCTTCTTTTGCATTCTTTTGTGTACTGTTCTGTGGCCACACCATGTTTTCTTTTTCTGATTTATAAATTTATAATTACATTTTAAATTTTCTTTAAAAGCGAGCCTGGGTAGGTGCCCAGGTAGCGCATGCCTATAATCCTAGCTATTCAGGAGACTGAGATCTAAGAATCTGGTTCAAAACCCGCTCAGGCAGGAGACGCTGTGAGATGTGAATTAGCTCCAATTTAGCACCAAATTGGTTGGAAGTGGAGCTGTGGCTCAAATGGTAGAGGGCTAGCCTTAAGCAAAATAAGCTCAGGTTCACCATCCAGAGTTCAAACACCAAAACCAGTACAAAAAAAAAAAAAAAAAGAAGAAGAAGATGAATCCAGGTACTGGTATATATTATTTGTAATCCTAGCTACTTCAGCGGCTGAAAAGTCCCTGAGACTTTTATCTCCAGTTAGCCACCAAAAAGCTGGAAGTGGAGCTCAAATAGTAGAGTGCTAGCCTTGTGAGAAAAACAACAACAACAACAAAGGGATTGTATCTAGGCCCTCAGTTCAGGCCACAGTACTGTCACACACACAGACACACAGACACACAGACACACAGACACACACACACATACAGATTGCATACATTATAGTTAGTAACATTACAATAGGGGAATTAAAGAAAAGGTAGATTTTTAACTCAAGCCATTTTTGTGGTGACTGCATTGCAAAGGCTGAGTACATATCAGAGCATTATCCCAGAGGTAAAGAATAAAAGAAAGCAGGCAGTTCTAGAGATGAGCGCCACGGGCTTTAGTCATAAGTTGTGGGAAACAACTGGAATTAGACATATGGCTTGACTTACATCATTAAAGATTTTTATCATTACAAACTAGATCTACTGAGTATATGAAACAAACACATTTTGTGGCAATTTACAGTGGAACATTTTTGGGTTTTTTTCCCAATGCTAAACTAGGACCCTCACCCTCAGTCCTGGCCTTCTTTTGGGACTGCTGCTGATCCTTCCACCTTGCAAATTTCCCTTCTCCTCATTTTCCTCTAGCAGAGTCCTGAACTTTTAATGAATGGATGACTCTCAGAGGCTGGCACTCCTATAGAGACTACATAGCACTCCAGCCCCCAGTGGCAAGTGATCATGAGTAGGCTGCAGGGCCCACTGGTGGATGGTGGATTCCATCATGTTACAGCAGAAAACTTGAGTGCTGAACCCCTAGATGTGAGCTGGGGAGATAAGAGAGACCTACAAATGTTTACCTGTGTTCTGGTCAGATGGTTATGACCCAGTGAGAGAAATAATTACCTACCCTGTCATTTACTGAATACTGATCTCTGATTGGCCTTGTTGCAAGGCAAGTCTTCAGGCCAATCTGCACATGTGGCTACATAGCCTGTCACAAGCTTCATTGACAAGACCATTGGTTGTGATTAATAATTAAAAAGCAAAGCAGAAAAGAGCCTCAAAACTTATTAGGCCTAAGTGTCTGCTTTCAGACCATTAAAATTATATGACATCTGCTTTTCTTGAGTAATCATAAGGATGGAGATTCTACAGCCTAGCTAGATAATTAGGTTCTACATTCTTACAACTTGATCATGTACTAGAAAGGCAGGATGGCAGGATGGGAAAAGCTCAGGACCTGGTATCAACAAGATCTGGTATCTGGACCTGGGTCCTCATTCTGCTCTTTCCAAAACATGTGCTAACAGCTGGGCGCCAGTGGTTCAGCCTGTAATTCTAGCTACTCAGGAGGCTGAGACCTGGAAGAGTGAAGTTTAAGGCTAGCCAGGGTGGAAAAGTCCAAGAGTCTCCATCTCCAAATAACCAGCAAAAAAGCTGGGCTGGAGGTATGCTGTAGAGCACCTGTGTAGCAAACATGAGTCTCTGACTTCAAACCCCAGTCTAGGCAAAATAAAATAAAATAAAATGACTTACTAGAGTGACAAAGATTCTTGTGGCAAACATTGACTATCACATTGAGTGAAATATATAGAGGGAGATAGCAGTGAGCTGCTGGAGTGTGCACTCACTGAAAGCCTTGAAGGACAGGTGGGTCGAGTTGTCAATGTAGAGCAACAGGTTGGGTAGGAATCACCAGGGAGTCATGATGTATGATGACTCAATCACTGAGATGTCAGGGAGAATGTTGACATCGTTAAGGACAAAATGAGTCAGGACTTACAAGATCAAAACAGATGCCTTACCAGGTCAAAGATTAAGGACTAAGATGAATCAGGCTGCCATGGGAAAAAGCCAATGTGTCCTTGGGTTAAACTTTGAATATAAACAAATGCCACTTGGAAACTAGAATTTCCTTTCGGACTGATGATCAAGAGCCTTATCTTTTTCTTTTTCTTTCTCTCTCTCTCTCTTTCCCTGTTTTTCTTTCTTTCTTTTCTTTTTCTTTAGTTTTTGCCAGTCCTGGGGCTTGAAATCAGGGCCTGGGCTCTGTTCCTGAGCCTCTCTGTGCTCAAGGCTAGCACTCTATCAGCTGAGCCACAGCACCACTTCTGGATTTTTCTGTTTATGTGATACTGAGGAATCAAACCCAGGGCTTCATGCATGCTAGGCAAGCACAGTACCATTAAGCCACATTCCCAGCCCAAGAGCCTTTTCTTTAGTCACTATCCTGATCTCTGCTTGGCTATCTTACTCATGGTTGGTACTCTACCACTCAAACCATGCTTCTAGTCATGCTTTTTGTTGGTAAGTTGGAGACAGAGTCTTGGGGACTTTTCTACCCAGGCTGGCTTGGAACTGAGATTATTTAGGTTTAAGCCTCTGGAGTTACTAGAATTATAGTTGTAAGATGCCTGGCTATTTTTAACACTTGTAACTATAAGGAGCTCTAATAATGCTGTGTGGTGAGTTGTCACAGGCATTTGAAATAATGGCCTATTTGTGAAAAAAAAAAAAAGGAAATATCCGGTCTTTATGTGGGGGCTATGTTAAAGAAAATAGAACAAATATTTTTTTATCATTAGCTCTCAAAACATTATTGTATTTATAGTTTGGGTTTTAGAACTTAATTTTAAAAAATGGATCCAGTTCAGGTGTGTGTATGTGTGTGTGTTTGTGTGTGTCTGTGTGTGTGTGTGGGTATACACATGTGTATGTGTAAATTTTGCTTTTGCTTTCAAGATACCATTTAGTTTTGGTTGGAGCAGATACTATTACTTCACAGAACCATTTTTGGAGACAGGTTAGAATAGTTTAGATTTATGGTCTTATAAAGTTAGAATTTTGGGGGGAAATGGATGAGGATCTCTCTGTTGATCAGACTGTCATTCAACTCAGGATCCTCCTCCCTTTGCCTTCCAGGATTACAGATGTGTACCACTGACCTCAGATCTATGCTGAAGACCAAAGCCATGTTCATACTAGGAAAGCCCTCTACCACTGAGCTGTATCCCCAGCCAGAGGGTTTGTTTGCTTGTTTATTGTTTTTATTGGTCATGGGGCTTGAACTCAGGGCATGGACACTGTCCCTGAGCTTTTTCTGCTCAAAGCTAGAGCTCTATGCCTTTGAGCCACAGGGCTACTTCCAGTTTTCTAGTGGTTAATTGGTGATAAAAAGTCTCATGGAAGCTGGGGCTGGTGCCTCACGCCTGTAATCCTAGCTACTCAGGAGGCTGAGATTTGAGGATCGTGGTTCAAAGCCAGCCCAAGCGGGAAAATCCATGAGACTCTTATCGTCAATAAGCCACTCAGAAAACTGGAAGTTGTGCTGTGGCTCAAGTGGTAGAACACTAGCCCTGAGCTAAAGAGCTCAGGGACAGTGCCCAAGCCCAGAGTTCAAGCCCCACAATTGACAGGAAAAAAAAAAAAAAGTCTCATGGACTTTCCTGCCTGGGCTGGCTATGAACCATGATCCTCAGATCTAAGCCCTCCTGAGCAGCTAGGATTACAGGTATGAGACACCAGTGCCTGACTAGAGGTGGTTTTGTTTTGTTTTGTTTGGCTTTTTTGTTGCTCGTGGGACTTGAACTCTAGGCCTGGGCACTATCCCTCAGCTTTTCAATTCAAGGCTAGCACTATACCACTTGAGCCACAGTGCCCAATGACCGACCTCTCCCCCACTAAAAAAAAGAGTCTTATGGACTTTCCTGCCTGGGCTGGCTTTGAACCGTGATCCTCAGATCTTAGCCTCATGAGTAGCTAGGCGTGAGCCATTGGCGTCCAGCTAGAGGTGTTTTGTGTTATTTTTTAAATTAATTTTTATTGTAAAAGTAAAGGTGATGTACAGAGGGGTTATAGTTACATTAGTCAGGTAATGCTTATATATTTTTTTTGAACAGTATCACCTGTTCCCTCATTTTCTCCCAGATTTTCCCTCCAGACCTCACTCCCCAACAAGTTGTATAGTTCATTTTCAACATAGTGTCTAGTCAGTATGCATTTGTTCACCCTTTGTCCTGCCATTTCTGTGCTTCTGTTTACCCTTCCCAAAACAGACTGACTTACAAACAAGACAAAAAGTACAGAAATCAAAAACAGTGACAAAGGAGAAAACAAAAAAAAGAAAAATAAGAGGTTTTTTTGATTTTTTTTTTTTTTGGTTGGTTGTGGGGCTTGAACTCTGGGCTTGGGCCCTGTCCTTGCACTCTTCAGCTCAAGGCGAGTGCTCTGCCGCTTGAGCCATAGCACCACTCCCAAGAGGTTTTTTTAATAGCACTAATACATTAGAATCCTTTCCTCATGCCGGGCGCTGGTGGCTCATGCCTGTAATCCTAGCTACTCAGGAGGCTGAGATCTGAGGATCGAGGTTCAAAGCCAGCCCGGGCAGGAGAGACCGTGAGACTCCTATCTCCAATAAACCACCAGAAAACCGGAAGTGGCACTGTAGCTCAAGTGGTAGAGCGCTCGCCTTGAGCTGAAGAGCTGAGGGACAGCGCTCAGGCCCAGAGTTCAAGCCCCCACAGCCGACCAAAAAAAAAAAAAAAGAAGAAGAATCCTTTCCTCATTTAAATAGTGAAGAATAAATATTGCTTATTGCAAATTTTTGACAAAAGATTTGGAAGTGTACTTTTCTCAGATTCCATTTTTGCCTTCCATGATCACAATATTCTGAGGAAACAGATATGTTCATTATCTTGACTGAGACATTAACATGGCATTATACACATGTCAAAACACATCAAACTATACAGTTTGTTGTAGGTCATGTGAGAATTGCAAAAGATGCAAAAATGATTGTACAAGATTGAAAAAGAATGGTAAGTTCAGTGAAGAACTATAATTAGATTGTAAAGGAATTATAAGCTCAGAGAAGAACTATAATTTTATCAATATTGATGTATTTCACAAACAGAATGTTGAGCAGAATTCAGATCTTAAGGAGAGCATGTTGTGTGACTCACTCTAAAGGCAGTAAAAGCAAAAGCAGAGACTGTCTTCTGGGATGAAAGTGATTTTTTTGCTCTAGAACTGGGTTGCACAAATTCTTGAAGGAAATTCATTGGGCCATGTAATTATGATGGAATGTATTATTCTGTGGCTCTATTATTTTCAGGAAAATATTTGCCAAAAATGGTATAGGAGTTGGAAACTGAAAGTTACCCTCAAAATTCATGAAAATATTGTATCTTCCTTATACTCTATAAGATTATTTATTTGTTTATTTTTATTTTTGTGCTGGTCCTAGGGCTTGAACTCAGGGCCTGAGTGTTGTCCCTGAGTTTTTTTGCTCAAGGCTAGGGTTCTACTACTTGAACTACAGCTCCACTTCAAACTTTTTGGTGGTTAATTGGTGATAGGAGTCTCACAGATTTTTCCCAGGCTGGTTTCAAATCACCATCCCCAGATCTCAGCCCTTAAGGAGCTAGGATTACAGGTATGAGTGAATAGTGCCCAGGTTTGTATCAGGTTTTTGTTTTGTTTAGTTGTTGTTTTTTAAATAAGTTTTTTATTGTGAAAATACTGTACAGAGGGGTTCCAAAAACATGAGCAAGGTAATGAGTACATTTCTTTTTTTTGTCAGTCGTGGGGCTTGAACTCTGGGCTTGGGTGCTGTCCCTGAGCTCTTCAGCTCAAGGTAAGCGCTGTACCGCTTGAGCCACAGCATCATTTCTGGTTTTCTAGTGGTTTATTGGAGATAAGAGTCTCACGGACTTTCCTGCTCTGGCTAGCTTTGAATCGAGGTCCTCAGATCTCAGCCTCCTGAGTACATTTCTTTTTTTTTTTTTTTTTTTTGTGAGAATAACAGAGGGGTTACAATTACATGGGCAAGATAATGAGTACATTTCTTATCAAGCATTGTTGCCTCCTCTTTGCTTCCCCTTCCCATCCCTTCCCATACTCTTTGCCTCCCCCCACCGATCTTTCCTCCCCCCCCCCACCAAAGTTGTTAAGTTTGTTTTTCGACATAAGGACTTGTACATCTCATTGTTCCAATGGGTCCACCTGTACCCCTAGTTAAATGATTTGTTTTTTTTCCCTTCCCCTCCACAAATTATACCAACATCAAATACAGTGAAAGTATGGGTTATACTGTGGGGGAGGGACATACAAAACAACATAGAAATCATCTTATAAATATGAAAGAAACAATTGCATGAAAGAAAAAAAAATTTTTTTTGAATATTTATCTTGGGGTTCATTCCCCTAACATCAATTTATCTGACCTTTTCTGCTTGACTCAGACATATACTAGTTATTGCAAATAAGGGAAACCATGAGACCTATGTTTCTGGGCCTGGCTTACTTCATTTAATATAGTTTTTTCCAAGTCTTTCCATTTCCTAACAACTGAGTACATTTCTTTTTTTTTTTTTTTTTTTTTTTTTTTTTGGTCGGTCGTGGGGCTTGAACTCTGGGCCTGGGCGCTGTCCCTGAGCTCTTCAGCTCAAGGCGAGCGCTCTACCACTTGAGCTACAGCGCCACTTCCGGTTTTCTGGTGGTTTATTGGAGATAGGAGTCTCGCGGTCTTTCCTGCCCGGGTTGGCTTTGAACCGCGATCCTCAGATCTCAGCCTCCTGAGTAGCTAGGATTACAGGCGTGAGCCACCAGCGCCCGGCTAGAGTACATTTCTTATTAAGCATTGTTGCCTCCTCCTTTGTTTTTCCCCTACCATCCCTTCCCTCCCATCTCCACAACTACATTCCCCCTTTCCCCCCACCCCATTGTTTTTTATAGAGTACTAGAGATTGAACTCAGTGCATTGCACCCACTAGGCAAGCACTTTGCCACTGAGCTACATCCTAGCCCTTTGTTGTTGCTTTAATGTAGTGTTTTTGAATTGACATGAAGAGTTATTTCTCTAAATGGGTAAACAGATGGCAAATCAGCAAATGTAAAGATCTTCACAATCATTAACCATTAATTAGATAATTGTAAACTGAAGCCACAATGAGATATCACTATATATATATGATATATAATAACTATATACTGTATGCTTATAAGTATAAAATTAAAAGTAAAACCATGCTGCTGATCACATATATGGTATATAACATATGAGCACCGTTATATATTACAGACTGTGATAGACAATTTGCTCCAGGAAAGTTAGAATGAACTTGTGACTTTAAATGAGCATCATTATTCCACAATACTGTGAATTTCCGGAAATTAAGTAATCACTTAATCACAATCAAAAAAAAAAAAAAAGAACCTTGGGGAAGGGAGGGAGGGAGGGGATGGTAGGGGGAAAACAATGGAGGGGGTAACAATGTTCAAGAGGAAGTGTACTCATTACCCCACTCATGTAACTGTAACCCTCTGTATAGTATCTTTACAATAAAAAATTTAAAAAAAAAAAAAAGTAAAACCAGGTGATGGTATCTCATGCCTGTAATCCTAGATACTCAGAAGGCTGAGATCTGAGGGTCACTGTTCAAAGCCAGCATGGCCAGAAAAAAAATCAGAGGGACGCATTAACCAGCAAAAAGCAGAAAGTAGAGGTATGGCTCAAGGGGTAGAGAGCCAGCCCTGGGGGAAGGGGAGGATGAGGAAAGTAGCAAAATTATACAGGATATATTAAGGATTACTTAACTCTCTCATTTCCAAGGAGAGAAAATGGTAAGTTAAAGGACTTAACCAAAAACAAATAAAATAAAAATAAAGGACTTAACCAAAATCATATAGCCAGTTACTAGAAAGCCAGAACCATGGGCTGGGAAGGTAGCTCAGTGGTAGAGTGCTTGCCTTGCATGCATGAGGCCCTGGGTTTGATTCCTCAGCACCACATAAGCAAAAAGAAAAAAGCTGGAAGTGGCGCTGTGGCTCAAGTGGTAGAGTACTAGCCTTGATGAAGAGCTGAGGGACAGTGCCCAGGCCCAGAGTTCAGGCCCCACGACCAGACACCCCCCCCAAAAAAAAAGCCAGAATCAGCACCATCACTTCCTTCTCTACAATATTTCATGGCAAATCCTGGTAGGAAGCTTGGGCCTTCACTATGCAGGGATATATTTGCTTATCTTTTCATATACTAGCTACATAATTAATGAATTAGACCATGGTTAAGAAGGACCTACTTGAGAGATTAAATGAATAAGGATGAGGAGAAAAGATATAAATAGTTATGATTATAGGTAGTCAATACTAAAAAAAATCTTGAAATTCTATTCGTATTAGTCATGGATATTCCATTTGTCATTGAGATGTACATGACAATTTCAGGACAGATGACTCAATCATTTTAATTCAAAGTGTATCTAGAATGGAGAAAAAAAATTTTAAGACTACATTCCACAGGATGTAAACACTAGGTTTGACGTGAACTTCCTGAGAGGGGGAGGTTTACTGGAAACTTCCTACTGGGTTATAAAGAGAATAAGGCAGTGTAACATATTAGTCTACCTCTTTCAAGATTAGAAATGCTAGGCTGGGAATGTTACTTAGTGGTAGAGTGCCTGCCTAGCATGCATGAAGCCCTGGATTTGATTCCTCAGCACCACATAAACAGAAAAGGCTGGAAGTGGTGATGTGGCTCAAGTGGTAGAGTGCTAGCTTTGAGCAAAAGAAGCTCAGGGACAGTGTCCAGGCCCCAAGTTCAAGCCCCAATACTGGCACACACACAAAAAGGTTAGATATGCTAATTGGGGAGCCTTTAAGAGGTACTTGTAATATGGGGAAGAAATGACTAGAGTTTAAATGAAAGGAAGTCTGATACGCATATGATTTGTTGGAAAGCAAAACATAGAAAAGGAAACATGTAATTTACACCTTTCACTTTTATGTTCTTGAGTTGAAGTTACTGTTCTTATCATTACTAGCCCATTAGCTACTCAACATTGTAGATGTCTGTGTAGGTGGTTAATTGGAGAGAAGAATTCTGCCTAGGCAGGCTTCAAACTGCTATCCTCAGATCTCAGCCTCCTGAGAAGCTAGGACTACTGGTGTACGCCACCCGTGCCTGACATTAAGTCTTACAATTCTTGTTTTCCCAAAGCTGTCAAAGTGTCTTATATTTTTATATTTTATATTTCTATAAAAGACATTTTAAGATTCTTTCTTCCTACCTCAGGTGAATATGTCATCCTTGGTCCTGGTTTTCTGGAGCTTTGCCCTCCCACACAGCAGACACCCACTCATTCACAGGCTTGGAAGGAGGGTGGTGGGGAATCAGTCAACCAATCAATCAAAGAAAGGTCAAAGCAAGAAAAAAATCAAAAAGAAAATAGAAAAATCAAAGGCTTCTCAGATGCCCCATATTTAGGTTTTTATAATTCAGGCAGGAAGGGGCTTCTTTGGCCTTCATCTCAAGGACTTTTCTCCCAAGGTCAGCATACAACATTATCAGTCCCAATAGTTTCATATGCAGTTGGCTTGCTGATATCTTCTCTGTAGAAGTCTAGAGTCTGTGCTGCATCCCTGACTGGTCAGTTAAACTTTGATCTTTGAGCTTTAAGTGATGGGACTCTTTACTCCGAACCCTGTAACATTCTCCACTTCTTTCTGGAACATATTTGATCTTTTCCTAGACTGAAGGATTACACCTTCATAACTCTGGTTTGCAAAGACATGCATCATGACAATGGCTTTGGTCTTTAGCATAACATTAGCATAGGGTCTATAAGGCCCTTTTATTCATCATTCCAATGCTGCATTTGTTCCCCTCTTGTCCCCCAACTTCTGTGCTTCCCCTTGAGACAGATAAGACAAAAAGAAATCTTAAAAAAAACTTTTATTGTTATTATAAATGTGATGTACAGAGGGGTTACAGTTACATAAGTGAAGTAATTAGTATAGTTCTTTTTGGACAATGTCACCTCTTCCTTTCCCTCCCAGTTTTTCCCTCTCACCCTCACCTATAAGTTGTATAGTTCTTTTATTTATTTATTTTTTTTGGTCAGTCGTGGGGCCTGAAGGCTGGGCCTGGGCGCTGTCCCTCAGCTCTTCAGCTGAAGGCTAGCACTCTACCACTTCCAGCTTTTTCTGGTTATGTGGTGCTGAGGAATCGAACCCAGGGCCTCATGCATGTAAGGCAAGCACTCTACCACTGAGCCACCTTCCCAGCCCCGTATAGTTCATTTTCAACACAGCGTCTAGTGAGTACCACTGCTGCATTTGCTCACCCTTTGTCTCACCAATGCTGTGTCCTACCTTACCCTTCCAAAGACAAATAAGCAAACAAGACAAAAAGAAAAGAAAAAATAACAACAAAGAAAAAACGCTTCCTGGAGTTTACTTCTATAAATATTTTACTTGATCAGAGGCACAGAGGCATTGTGCCTTTGTGTTCTTCCCTTAAGAGAAAAAAATACCTCTTGTTTCCCTTTCCTGGAGTTCATTTTGCTTTTTTTTTTTGGGGGGGGGTGGGTTCCGGTCGTGGGGCCTGAACTAGGGCCTGGGCGCTGTCCCTCAGCTCTTCAGCTCAAGGCTAGCGCTCTACCACTTGAGCCACAGTGCCACTTCTGACTTTTTTCTTTTTGCTTATGTGGTGCTGAGGAATCGAACCCAGGGCCTCAGGCATGCAAAGCAGGCGCTCTACTACTGAGCCACCTTCCCAGCCCCTCTTCCTTTCTGCTTATGTGGTGCTGAGGAATCCAACCCAGGGCCTCAGGCATGCAAGGCAAGCGCTCTACCACTGAGCCACCTTCCCAGCCCAGTACTTTTTTTCCCCCTCTTCCTTTCTTTCTCTCTCTATTTCTTTCTCCTTCCTTCCTTCCTTCCTTCCCTCCTTTCTTCTTTTTTTTTGGGGGGGGTGGTCACTCGTGGGGCTTGAACTCTGGGCCTCAGCTCTTCAGCTCAAGCGAGTGCTCTACCACTTGAGCCACAGCACCACTTTTGGTTTTCTGGTGGTTATTTGGAGATAAGAGTCTCACGGAGTTTCCTGCCGGGGCTGGCTTTGAACCCTGATCCTCAGATCTCAGCTTCTTGAGTAGCTAGGATTACAGGCGTGAGCCACCGGCGCCTGGCTCATTTTACTTTTTTTTTTTTAAATTAGTTTATGTTATTTATAGCGACATTTCCACACACATTCCAATCATCTCACATCTCTATCATTCTTCCTCCTCGTTCCCAATTTCAATAGATTTCCTTGTTTAGTTTTTATAGTTGCAAACAATCCACTTTGACTATGGCAGATCCGCCAGGGAAAATGGCCTCTTCTCTCCCTGTGAAGCCGCAGGCCGACCTCCCTCCCCCTTTGTTTTCCGGGCCAGACCGCATCTGTCCTCCCCCAGAAGTCTCCATCCAGCACCTGCGTTACCCAGGTGATGGGCATACCTCCTTTGAGATCACATCCCAAACCTCCTGGGCCTTGCTTACTTCTGACCAGGGGAGGTTCCAAGACTCTGAGGGCACATCCCCTCCGCCGTGGCCACACCTCCTCCCTGTCCTCCCCCTACAGAATCCCAAACCCGCCATGAGTCCACCCCTTCTCTACACTGCCAGTTCGGATACCCTCATAAACTCTTTTCTGGTAGTGGTTCCTTTCGGCAAACCTTACATCTGGTGCCTGGGTCTCCCGCGTGGAAGGCGAGAATTCTACTGCTAAATTACCAGGAAACCCTAGAAATTCATCCTGAAGCCCAAGAAAAACCTGCTGAACTCCCAGGCATAGATAGAGAAATCAGACCACCTGTCACTCCATTCTTCACAGGAACCACAACTGGCTCAGGAACCAGAGAAGACTGGCAAGATCCGGGATGAGCAGGACGAGCAGGAATTTCTCAGTAAGATACACAGGTACAAGTAAAATTCGAAGTCTGAGTTTTCTTGGTAAAGGCTCTTCCCTTCTCAAATTCTAAGCCAAAGACAAGAACTGCAGTTGCGGGTTAGGATGCAAATACTACCAGAGGTAGGCAAGCCTGAGAGCTAATGAAGCTGACATTGAGGAAGAACATTAAAGAAAAAAGTACGTGGGTGCTATCATGCATTCTATCCCGAAAGCTGAATTGGCGCAGATTCAACTAGTACCGCCATGTGTCATGGGTGCTTGCATTCTTTGTGGCAAGGGAATAGGGCTGAGGGGAGCTATATAATGTTTTGAAGCTGGACTGGTGCCAGATATTTTCCCTTTTTTTGCAACTCTCCTATGTTATTACTATAAAGGGGATGCTGCCTTAATGAGGAAGAGTCTATTTGGCACCCATCTGGAATAATAGGGATAGGAGTTTGGGGAACTATTTGCTGCATAACAAGATGATCCCTTCCACAGGGTTGTGTGATCACTAGTTTGCCCTGAAGGAACCATTGAAATCATTAAACTGCCTCCCCCTGCCCTCCATGGCAGCCACATTCCAGCCTTTATGGTCCACTTGACTCTATTTCCCCCAAAGCTAGTAATGGGGGAAGCTGCTTGTTCCCAAAAAGTTGAGCCATCCTATCAACAGTTGGAAGCATGGGGGTATTAACATAATCCCTCAAGGCTGGATGGTGGCAAATGCAATTAGATCAGTGTACAGGGCTGTGAGGCTATGTTATTTAATTTGCTTCTGCCTAATTGATCATGTCTTACACCCAAAGTGCTAGAACTGATGAGGTTGATGATATTATCGCCAGATCAGTGGAACAATCTCATTTTTTTTGTTTTTTTCATGGTATGCAGTGTGCTTACATACATCATAGCAGGGGAGAGTGGCACAATAAAGATTCACCCTCTTGCCAGAGACAGATGGGTTAAGGAGGAAGTAGACCATTTTGAGCATTGTGTCAACAACCTCCACAAACATGGAATATACACTCATTTCCCATGATTCCTAGGCCTCTAAGGAGTCTTCCAAATTGAACATGGGCAATTTCCTTGTCTATCTATGATAGCTCTTGGGGTGTTGTCAGTCTACCAAAGCACACTTGCTGGGGTCAATGCTGATGCCAGATATCAGGCTCTTAAAAAGGTGGCTCATAAAGCTGTACTTAAACTTCAAGCATGCAATACAAGAAGGAAATTCAGGGCTAGGAAGGTGGCTCAGTGATAGAGCGCTTGCCTTGCATGCTTGAGACCCTGGGTTCGATTCCTCAGCACCACATAAGCAAAAAGAAAAAAGTTGGAAGTGGCGCTGTGGCTCAAGTGGTAGAGCGCTAGCCTTGAGCTGAAGAGCTGAGGGACAGTGCCCAGGACCAGAGTTCAGGCCCCATGACCGGACCCAAAAAAAAGAAACAAACAAACAAAGAAGGAAATTCAAATCTGCCAAGATCTATCTCCTGAAGAACGAGTGACCATCTTAGCTTTCGCGAAGGATAGTGATCAAATCAAACTTGAACAAAGAAAGAGGATCAGGCAGGGTTGGAATTGTTGAAGAGGCTTTCAGAACAGGAAGTAGGTCTACCTTATAGATGGAGTCTTGGGATCAAGGCCTGACCAGGATGGGGATACAGCCGATGGGTCCCTTGGCAGCCCTGTACTGCCACATTCACCTGTACCATCGAGGGACAGGGGCATTCTGGTTTCATCTGCCTGAGAATGGCCTCAACTGGGTACTCCTAGAGCTGAGTTACCTACCTCCAACCACGAACTAGACCAACCTCCTAAGCAACTTTCAACTATTGATGAAGAAGAGCCTAATGCCTCTCCTGCCAATATTGATGAATATCTCCCCAGTGAAACTGAGCAGAATGATGACAAATCTGCCAGTGGACTGGATCTAGATTCCACCACGGAGGTCTCACAGTTGAAGAGACTAGATCCTGGAGATCAATCTATCCCCGAAGCATTTGAGAGTACTCCACTCCCTTCAGTTCCTAAAGCTAAGAGCAAACAGGTCTTGAGTGAAAACATCTTTGGGGTCTCCTGTGTGGCAAGACTTGATAGCAGTGACTTAATCAGGGATGGTGCTCAAGCAGCTGCCTGAATACTGAGTGAAATCAGGGAACCCACAGTGATATACAATGGAAGGAAAGACGCTATAACTTACCCTCATAGCTTCAACTTGCAGTGAGCTTGGGAGGCCTGGTTCTTTGAAGATGGCTCTCATTTGACTGGAGTTGTGGAGATAAATGGTAAGGCCCTTCATGCGATGGAAGCCAGAGAACGGGAAAACCTTTTTCTCTGACAATTAAGAACACAGGGAATTGAGCATGGAGAGATGTGACTGCTCTCTTCCCACCAAGTATGACACACACACTTTGGGGCTAGGAAGGATATTTCTGGTGGAAGATAATCTAGGGTCTGTAGGTGGAGCTCTCAATGACTACTACCTCCCTGAGACTTCCAAACCTCAATACTAAATCATAAGAATCCTTGCTATCAACAGAGTTTAACACTCAAGAATCAAATGATGAGCATTAAGGGGGGGAAAAAAACCTGACACAACAGAGAAAACTGAGCACTTGTTTTTAAGTCTTTTCAAGATGAGGGCCTTAGAATTCCCAGACTCAAGTATGCCCTGAGCTTGGTCTAATAATACAAATCTTGTATATATGCTAGGTTCTTCATTCACAACATTAAACCCCATACAGAACACATGACAAAGTCAGGACGACTCCTTCCTTCATGCCATGTGTCGATTTGAGATAGTGGCCAATGCGGAAAATGATGAAACTCTTCCTTGAGACTGGGTTGTGACGAGGTACCTTCGTGGATCATAACTGTCTTTTCTCCTTACTTTCCAACTTCTACTTTCTCCTTACTTTCCAACGTCTGTAGGCAGGAAATAATCTCTGAAGATATGTAGTAGAAGTTCTAATCTACCACAATTTGGCACCTGAGTTCTGCTAATGCAATGGTAAATGGCCAGAGGTCCTATATATTCAGGTTCTATATATTCAGGTTCTCCTCCTCTCTTGTCTCTGTCTCTCTGACTACTGTCTCCTGTCTCCTAAGCCTCCTAGTCTCCCTTTTCTTGGCTCTTGCTTTCTCTCTCTCTGCCTCTGTACTTGTGCCCTTGAGAATGAGACGCAGGCTGGGTCCAGGGACCACTCTCTAGGTTCCCTCTTGAAGGCTAGCCATCCTAGCTTGAATTCTTTAAGCTAAAACTGTTTCTGACTCTTCTTGAGAGTACCCATACCTTGTTACTACTGTGTAGCCTTGCCTTTCTGCTTGTCTGTCTCCTGCTTGTCTGCTTGCTTGCTTAATAAAGCTCCACCAAGTTTTCTTACCATCCTGACTTGTCTGGGTTTTTTTTGCTATCTTGACCACATGGTGGTTATTTGTGTGTGTGAGACTCCTGCCCCCTTTAACAAGTGTTCAGAGGTCAAGAGTAATACAGTGACGTAAACCCAGCATTTCATTCTTTTTTGTTTGTTTGTTGTTTTCTGCCTGAACAACCATGTGACAGTTCCTTTCAATCAACAAACCTTACATACCATAGTCATCCTCTTTCAAAATGTATTTCAAAATTCTTTCTGCTCTTATTTTCCCCTTCTTCCAATGTTATTTATTTATTTATTCATTTATTATCTATTGTTGTGCTGGTACTAGGATTTGAACTTAAGGCCTGGGCACTGTCCCTTGGGTTGTTTTTTTGTTTGTCTTTGTTTGTTTTTGTCAGTTGTGGGGCTTGAACTTCCAGTCACTTCCAGCTTTTTAAAGTGGTTTATAGGAGTTAAGAGCCTCATGGAGTTTCCTGCCCAAGCTGGCTTCAAACTGTGATCCTCAGATCTCAGCCTCCTGAGTAGCTAGGATTATATAAGAGTGAGCCACCAGTACCTGGCTCTACTTCCAGATTTTTTTTTTATTATTGTCAAGGTAATGCACAAAGAGGTTATAAGTAAGGTAATAAGTACATTTCTTGTCAAACTTATTACCCTTCGTTTTTCTCCTACCTTCCCTGCCACCAATCCTCCCCAAGTAGTACAGATCATTCCCAACATATTGTTACTTCCAGAGTTTTGATGGTTATTTGGAGGTAAGAGTCTCAGAGCCTTTCATTCCTGGGATGGCTTTGAATAGTGATCTTCAGATCTCAGCATCCTGAGAAGCTATGAACAACTGAGGAGCTATGAACCACTGGCCCTTGGGGTAACCTAATTTTTTTCTGGTCCGGTCATGGAGTCTGAACTCTGGGGCCTGGGCGCTGTCCCTCAGCTCTTCAGCTCAAGGCTAGCGCTCTACCACTTGAGCCACAGTGCCACTTCCGGCTTTTTTCTTTTTGCTTTATGTGGTGCTGAGGAATCGAAACCAGGGCCTCAGGCATGCAAGGCAAGCACTGAGCCACTGAGCCACCTTCCCAGCCCTAATTTTTTATGAGAATATCACAACCTGAAATACTCCATTATACCTGATTGTAAATCTCAGAGTCACTAGTATAGGATATTGGGGTGATTTCCAATTTTTCAACTTTATACAGGGGGCTACCATACACAAATCATTTCACAAGTAACAGGTAATTTTCTTTTTTTTTTTTTTTTTTGTCAGTTGTGGGGCTTTAACTCTGGGCCTAGGCATTGTCCCTGAGCTCTTCAGCTCAGAGTGAGCTCTCTACCTCTACTGCTTGAGCCACAACACCACTTCTAGTTTTCTAGCAGTTAATTGGAGATAAGAGTATCACAGATTTTCCTGCCCAGGCTGACTTTGAACTGAGATCCTCAGATCTCAGCCTCCTGAGTAGCTAGGATTACAGGTGTGGGCCACCAGTGCCCAGCTCCAGCTAATTTTCTTAAGTTCCTAGAAATTGAACTGCTTAGGAAAGATATTTAAATATTCCTTAAGACCTTTATGACATTCCCTTTAGCACAGATGAGGATCTCCTGTTCTCATCAGTAGATCTGATGACATCTCTTACTTGAAGCTTTGTTTTGTTCTAAACATGCAGGAAGTTGTGTAACAGATTTTCATCCGGAAGGAGATGGAGGCCCAGGCCACTCCACTTTGCCATGTGGTATCTGAGTGAGAAAGAATAACTTCGTGCTTGGGGTTGTCACATTCCTGTTATGTGAAACACAACATGTAGACTGGAGACACAGAGCTGTGGGCAGGTCTTTCATCTTATGGAGCTTTTGCAAATGCCTTCCATGCAGAACTACAGGTAGACAGTAACTCTAAATTTAGAAACAAGATTATGGTGCAATCACTTGGCAAATATCTAAGTTGTTTTTTTTTTTTTTTTTCTGGGCAATGATTACCTCAACTGGGTAAAGAATAAATCTTTTCACATGCATATTCATTTCTTTTTTTCTTTTCTTTTTTTTTTAGAGAGTGGGCCTGTATTGAGTTCAAGGCTACAGCTCTACTTTCAGGTTTTTGGTAGCCAATTAGAGATTAAGAATCTTACAGATTCTTGCACCCAGGCTGGCTTTGAACAGTAATCCTCAGATCTCAGCCTCCTGAGTAGCTAGGATTACAGTTGTGAGCCACATCACCATGCTTTCCTCCATGGTTGTTGATTAGAAGTCATTTTTGGCTCCTTTTGCTACATGGGCCTGTCATTGGAGAGTTCTAATATGACAGTTTGCATCATCAGAATGAACAATTGAGCAACAGAGTGAGAGGAAGATGGAAGCCAGTCTTTTGCAATCTATCTCAGATATGACATTTTATCACATTGTCATTTTCTATTAATTAAAAACAATATCTCGCCCATGTTTATGGGGAAGAAATTGCACAAGCTATTAAAGCAGGTGGAAGGTACCAGGAGCCCTATTGAAACACGTTACCACAGTAAATTACAGAAAGGAGGAAAAACTACAACTAAAAATGTTAACTCAGGGGGCTGGGAAGGTGGCTCAGTGGTAGAGCGCTTGCCTTGCAATGTAAGAGGCCCTGGGTTCGATTCCCCAGCACCACATAAGCAAAAAAGAAAAAAGCCGGAAGTGGCGCTGTGGCTCAAGAGGTAGAGTGCTAGCCTTGAGCTGAAGAGCTGAGGGCCAGCACCCAGGCCCAGAGTTCAGGTCCCACAACCGGACCCCCCCAAAAAAAAAAAAGTTAACTCAGAAACCTGACTCACACCTGTAATCCTAGCTATTCAGGAGGCTGAGATCTGAGCATTGTGGTTCAAAGCCAGCTCAGGCAAGAAAGTTCATGAGAGCTGGGCACCAGTGACTCATGCCTGTAATCCTAGCTACTCAGGAAGCTGAGATCTGAGGATTGCAGTTCAAAGCCAGCAATTATCTCCAATAAAACATCAGAAAACTGAAAGTGGCACTGTGGCTCAAGTGGTATAGTACTAGCCTAGAGCTGAAGAGCTGAGGGACAGTGCCCAGGCCCAGATTTCAAGCCCCACAACCAATAGAAAGAAAAAGAAAAAAAAAAAAAGAAAGTTCATGAGACTCTTATTTTCAGTAAACTCCAAAAAAAAAAAAAAAAAAGCCAGAAGTGAAGCTATTGTTCAAGTGGTAGAGTTCTAGCAAATTAAAGAGTTCTGGCAAATTAAAAATGAAAAATGCTAACTCAGCTAAGCCATTTTGATGGAATAGCTTTTGTGTGCAGAGATGGTGTTATAGACTTTTGTGGTCAGGAATGGAAAGATTGCTAAGTGAACTAAGAACACTTTCTACAAAAACAAACATGGTACTATGATTTATAGCTTTTTCTCACTATTTGTAGGTTTTTAAGGTGTTGTTTTTTTAAAAAAAAAAAAACTATATACAGTTTTTAGTGAAACAAACCCAAATAGAAATCAGCAAAATGATACTGTGGTTCATAGGTCAAAAATAATTCTAAACTGGGTGCTGGTGGCTTATGCCTGTTATCCTAACTACTCAGGAGACTGGAGATCTAAGAATGCAGTTTGAAGCCAACTTGGTCAGGGAAGTCCTTGAGATTCTTATCTCCAATAAACTACTCAGAAAAAGCCAGAAGCCGGGCGCTGGTGGCTCATGCCTGTAATCCTAGCTACTCAGGAGGCTGAGATCTGAGGATCGCGGTTCAAAGCCAGCCCGGGCAGGAAAGACCGTGAGACTCCTATCTCCAATAAACCACCAGAAAACCGGAAGTGGCGCTGTAGCTCAAGTGGTAGAGCGCTCGCCTTGAGCTGAAGAGCTGAGGGACAGCGCCCAGGCCCAGAGTTCAAGCCCCCGACTGACAAAAAAAAAAGAAAAAAAAAAAGAAAAAGCCAGAAGTGGTGCTGTGGCTCAAGTGCTAGCACCCTAACCTTGTACACAAAGAAGCACAGGCATAAAGCCCAGGCCCTGAAGGTTCAAGTCTCAGCACCAGCAAGAAAAAAAAATCTAGAGGTTGGGCACAATGGTGTAATTCCATCCCTCAGGAGATCAAAGCAGGACTATTGAGAGTTTGAAGCCAACCAGGGCCACATAGTGAAGTTCAAGATAGCAAGACTTGGAAGAAAGAGTATGTCTCAAAAACAAAAACTAAACTTAAAACAAAAATGAGCCGGGTGCTGGTGTCTCATCCCTTTAATCCTGAACTACTCAGGTAGCTGAGATCTGTAAGACTGCAGTTTAAAGCCAGCCTGGGCAGCAAAGTCTGAGAGACTCCATATCCAAACTAACCAACAAAAAAGCCAAGCAGGAGTTGTAGCTCAAGTGTTAGAAGACTATACTAACTTGGGCTAGGAATGTGGCTTAGTAGTAGAGTGCTTACTTAGCATGCATGAAGCCCTGGGTTCAATTCCTCAGTACCACATAAACAGAAAAAGCCAGAAGTGGTGCTGTGGCTCAAGCGGTACAGTGCTAGCCTTGAGCAAAAGAAGCTCAGGTACAGTGCCCTGAGTTCAAGCCCCAGGACTTGCAAAAAAAAAAAGAAAGGAAGGAAGGAAGGAAGGAAGGAAAAAAGAAAGAAAGAAAGAGAGAAAGAAAGAAAGAAAGAAAGAAAGAAAAAAAGAAAGAAAGAAAGAAAGGAAGGAAGGAAGGAAGGAAGGAAGGAAGAAAGAAAGAAGGAAACTGACTAGAAAAGTATAAAATATATTATTTACCCTAAATTAGTCTGGACAGTACAGACTTTGCACATCACTGAAATAGGAATCAAGCTCTAGTTGTATCAGCTTCTTTAAAACTTTGCCAGGCACAGGTGGCTCACGCCTGTAATCCTAACTACTCAGGAGGCTGAGATCTGAGGATCACGGTTCAAAGCCAGCCCAGGCAGGAAAGTCCATGATACTCTTATCTCCAATAAACCACTAGAAAACTGGAAGTGGCACTGTGGCTCAAGTGGTAGAGCATTGGCCTTGAGCTGAAGAGTACAAGGAGAGCACCCAAGCCCAGAGTTCAAGCCCCACAACGGACCAAAAAAAAAAAAAAAATCAAGCAATGGGGCTGGGAAGGTGGCTCAGTGGTAGAGTAGCTTGTCTTACATACATGAGGCCCTGGGTTTGATTCCTCAGCACCACATAAGCAGAAAAAGTCAGAAGTGGTGCTATGGCTCAAGTGGTAGAGTGCTAGCCTTGAGCTGAAGAGCTAAGGGACAGTGCACAGGCCCCGAGTTCAGGCCCCGAGTTCAGGCCCCACAACCAACCAAAAAAAAAAAAAAAAATCTAGCAATGATACTTGCTTGGGCCTGTCATTTTAGAAGGCTGAGATCCGAAGATTGCAGTTTGAAGCCAGCTGCCCAGACTTTCCTGGTCAGGACAGTCTATGAGACCCTTGTGTATAATTAACGACCAAAAAGCCAGAAGTGGAGTTGTAGCTCAAATGACAGAGCACAAGACTTAAGCAAAAAACATTAGACAGCCAGGCACTGGTTGGTGGCTCATGCCTGCAATCCTAGCTACTTAGGAGGCTGAGTTCTTAGGATCATGGTTCAAAGCCACCCAGGGCAGGAAAGGCTGTGAGACTCTTACCTTGAATTAACTACCAGAAAAAGCTGGAAGTGGAACTGTGTCTCAAGTGGTAGAATGCTGACCTTGAGCAAAAAGTTGCTTGGACCCAGAGTTCAAGCCCCAGGATGTCAAAAAAACTAAAACTAAAACTAAAAAAAATTGGGGCTGCACCTAGACATTGAGTTCAAACCCCAGAACCAGCGCACGCGCACGCACACACACACACACACACACACACACACACACACACACACACACACACACACACACACAATCAATTGATTAAGGAAATAAACATTTAGAGGATTAACTCTAATCCAACTCTTTAGACTCAACAACTATAACAACTAAAGAGTTAAAAATTAGAAAACAGGCTTTCTGTGGAATGGGTAAAGACAAAAAGATTAAGATATGAAGAGCCAAGTGCTGGTGGCTCATGCCTGTAATCCTAATTACTCAGGAGGCTGACATCTGAGGATCACGTTCAAATCCAGCCCAGTCAGGAAAGTTCATGAGACTTTTATCTCCAATAAACTACTCAGAAAAAGCTGGAAGTTGCACTGTGGTTCAAGGGGTAGGGCACTATCCTTGAGCACAGATGCTAAGGGACAGAGCTCAAGCCCTGAGTTCAAGCCCCAGAGAGGGGTGTGTGTTTGGAGACTTGGTGCAATGATTTTATCTCCAACTTCTGAGATGGAAATAGAGAAATCTACAAGAGGCCTGGATTAGTATCTCTGTCTCTGCTTCTCTTTTCTCTTTCTCTCCCCTCTTCCTTTCTTCTCCCCATCTGTTTTTTTTTTTTTTTTTTTGGGTCCGGTCGTGGGGCCTGAACTCTGGGCCTGGGCGCTGTCCCTCAGCTCTTCAGCTCAAGGCTAGCGCTCTACCACTTGAGCCACAGCGCCACTTCGGGCTTTTTTCTTTTTGCTTATGTGGTGCTGAGGAGTCGAACCCAGGGCCTCATGCATGCAAGGCAAGTGCTCTACCACTGAGCCAACTTCCCAGCCCCTTCCCATCTGTTTTTAAAATTAAAAAAATTTCCCTCATTTACTTTTTTTTTTTTTTTTTAGTTGGTGGTGGGGCTTGAACTCGGTCTGGGCACTGTCCCTCAGCTCTTCAGCTCAAGGCAAGTGCTTTACCACTTAAGCCACAGTGCCACTTCTGGTTCTCTGAGTGATTGATTTATTGGAAATTAGAGTCTCACGGACTTTCCTGCCAGAGCTAGCTGGCTTTGAACGGTGATCCTTAGATCTCAGCCTTCTGAGTAGCTAGGATTACAGGGGTGAGCAACCGATGCCCCGCCAATTCCCTCATTTTCTGAGAGAACTGTTTAACATAGTGTCAATGACCACTTTTTTTTTTTCTTTTTTGGTCAGTCATGGGGCTTGAACTCTGGTCCTGGGTGCTGTCCCTGAGCTCTTCAGCTCAAGGCTAGCGCTCTACCACTTGAGCCACAGCACCACTTCTGGCTTTTTGTGTTTATGTGGCGCTGAGGAATCGAACCCAGGGCCTCATGCATGCAAGGCAAGCATTCTACCTTCCCAACCCTAGGGCCTTTTCTTAATAACATTCTGCTATGCCTTTCTTTTCTTTCCTTCCTTCCTTTCTTCCTTTTTCTCCTCTCCCCTCCCTTCTTTTCCTTATTTATTTAGAAATATTGGGGTTTGAACTCAAGATCTTGCACTTGCTAGGCAGTGCTCTATCACTTGAACCATGGTGCCAGCCCTTTTTGTTTTTAATTTTTCAGATAGGGTTTGTTTTGTCCTACCTAGGCCTCCTCATAGCTGGGATTATAGAGGTAGGAACCACTATACCTATTTGTTTTAACTTATTCTTAATTAAAAAAAAAAAAAGATTCAGTTGGGTGCCAGTGACTCACGCCTGTAATACTAGCTACTCAGGAGGCTGAGATCTGAGGGTCTTAGTTCAGAGCCAGCCCGAGCAGGATAGTCTATGAATCTCTCATCTCCAATAAACTACCAGAAAACCAGAAGTGGCGCTGTGGCTCAAGCAGTAGAACACTAGCCTTGAATAGAAGAGCTGGCCCAGTGTTCAAGCACCATGACCAACAACAACAACAAAAAAGTAGCTTACTTGTTGAGATGAAGTTGCATGAACATTTTTCCCAGGCTGGCCTTGAACCTGATCCTCCTAATCTCTGCGTCCAGAGTAGCTGGAGTTACAGGTGTGAGCCACCATACCTAGCAGTGGTTCTTTTCATCAGTGGTAGTCTTCTTGACTCATTTAATCCCCCAAACAAATGTTTGCAAGAAGCTCTTTAGAGATTAGTCAAAAAAAACAAAAAACAAAAAAAACCTAGTATGGCACAACTCCATTTCAATTGTATCTGCTTTAAGAAAACTAGGTGCCTGGGCTGGGAAGGTGGCTCAGTGGTAAAGTGCTTGCCTTGCATGCATGAGGCCCTGGGTTCGATTCCTCAGCACCACATAAGCAGAAAAAATTCAGAAGTGGCACTGTGGCTCAAGTGGTAGAGCGCTAGCCTTGAGCTGAAAAGCTGAGGGACAGCGCCCAGGCCCAGAGTTCAGGCCCCATGACCGGACCCAAAAACAAACAAAAGAAAACTAGGTGCCTTAATCTTCCCACAACTTTTTTTCCCCAATGATTTTTCTGTTTTGGAATTGTGAAATAACTCATCTGAGGTGATATGGGTTTCTCTTCTTTTGTTCTCTGTCTCCTCCTGTCTTTCTCTCCTCTCTGTTTCTTCTCTGTCCCTCTCTGCCTCTCTCCCCTCCTCCCCTCTCAATGTCTCTCTCGTTGAGCTGGTTCTGAGGATTGAATTCAGAGCCTGGTGCACTTAAGGCTAACTTGAGCCACTGCTCCACTTCTGACTTTTTTTTTTTTTTTGGTGGTTAATTGTAGAGTCTTGTTGACTTTTCTGCCCAGGCTGGCTTCCAATCATGATCCTCAGATCTCAGCCTCCTGAGTAGCCAGGATTACAGGCATGAGCCACTGCCAAAGGCTTTCTTTTTTTCTTTCCTTTTTTATTGCGGAGGGGTGGGTGATGTAGCTGAGGGGTGTAGAGGGAACCAGGGCTTGAACTCAGAGCCTCACATGATTTTCTTTTTTTAATATTTCTAGAAGACACATTTTACCTTGCAAGTTTTATTTAAAAACATTTTCTTGGGCCTGCTCATTGGTGGCTCATGCCTGTAATCCTAGCTACTCAAGAACTGAGATCTGAGGGTAGAGGTTCAAAGCCAGTGCAGGCAGGAAACTCCATGAGACTCTTCAATAAACTACTCAGAAAACCAGAAGTGGTGCTGTGGCTCAAGTGGTAGAGTGCTCACTTTGAGCTGAAGAGCTCAGGGACAGCGCCCAGGCCCAGAGTTCAAGCCCCACAACCTACAAAAAACCTGATTTTTTTTTTTTTTGGTAGGTTGTGGGCCTGGGCGCTGTCCCCCACCCAGCTCTTCTGTTTTTTGTTTTGTTTTGTTTTGTTTTTGGCGGTCTGGGGCCTGAACTCTGGGCCTGAGCACTGTCCCTCAGCTCTTCAGCTCAAGGCTGGTGCCCTATCACTTGAGCCAAAGTGCCACTTCCAGCTTTTTCTGCTTATGTGGTGCTGAGGAATCGAACCCAGGGCCTCATGCATGCAAGGCAAGCACTCTACCACTGAGCCACCTTCCCAGCCCCCCCCCACCTTTCCAGCCCCCCCCCCCAGCTCTTCAACTCAAGGCTAGTGCTCTACCACTTGAGTCACAGTACTACTTTCAGCTTTATCAGAGTAGTTTATTGGCAATAAGGGTCTCACAGACTTTTCTGCCTAGGCTGGCTTTGAACTTTGATCCTCAGATCTTAGCCTCCTGAGTAGCTAGGATTACAGGCATGAGCCACCAGTGCCCAGCTAGTAAAGGATATTATCAGCCAAATGTTTTGATGTGTGCCTCTAATCCCAGCACTTTGGGAGGGTGAGGTAATAACTCTACATTTAATATTTTAAGGAGCTGATGAACTATTTCCAGAAGTACCTGTGCCATTTAAAATGTATACAAATATTAATATTTATCTATAATATTTTGGTGGCACTGGGGTTTGATTTCAGGGCTTCATGTTTGCTAGGCAAGAGCTATACCATTTGAACCATGACACCAGTAAAACATTTAAGATTCTTATAGTAACATAGCAGGATTGCAACTTTCAACATCAACCTAAGGGACTATTTAAGCTTTATTTAATCCCACAAATCATGGGTACTATAATGTCAGAATGCAGAATGTTTTAAGGAAGTTCCAAATATAGTTTTTTTGTAAGCAAATGGAGTTGGGCTTGTTTGTTCTAAGGTATTTTCCAACTCTAATAAAGTCTGCTTCCTTGCATTCTTCTATTCAAACAGAAAGCATCACTTTTTATTTACATCTTGCAGTCTGACCTAAATAATAATATCTGTCTTACAAGGAAAATAAACAGAAGCTGAGTCATTCTCTTAGGTAGATTATTTCTGGTCTTTCAGTTTTCCTTTCCTCCTTTTAAGACAAAAGCTGGGGTATCTTTTTTCAGTTGCATATGAAAAGTTCAGGCGTTATTTCATAGTGTATAAAAAAAAATTAGTAGAAAGAAAGAAAAAACCAAACTGCTGGGAAGGTGGTTCAGTGGTAGAGTGCTTGCCTTGCATGCATGAGGCCCTGGGTTCCATTCCTCAGCACCACATAAGCAGAAAAAGCAGGAAGTGGCACTGGGGCTCAAGTGGTTAGAGCACTAGCCTTGAGCTGAAGAGCTGAGGGATAGTGCCCAGGCCCAGAGTTCAGGCCCCACAACCAGACCCCCAAAAAAAGAAACCATACTGACTTCTTTTTTTCTTCATTCCCTACTTTCTTCCCTCCCCAGTTCTGAGGCTTGAACTCAGGGCCTGAGGGCTGTCCCTGAGGTATTTTTGCTCAAGGCTAGTGCTCTACCACATGATCCATAGCTCTGGCAGTTTTGGTGGTTAATTAAAGATAAATTTCATGGACTTTCCTGCCCAGATGGCTTCAAATCGTGATCCTCAGATCTCAGCCTCCTGGATAGCTAGGATTATAGACATGAGACACCATGCCAGGTTTCAGACTTACTATCGATGTAGACCAAAGATCACATTAGTAATTTTGGAGTCAAGCACAGTAGTCTGAGCCTGAAGTCTCAGCTACTCAGGAGGCTGAGGTCAGAGGATCACTTGAGGAGTTTGGGAGTTTGGAGTCAGTTTCCCTATCTCAAAAAACAACCAAACAAACCAAAACTAAAAAGGCACAAAAACAACAAAAAAGGCATACCTTTTAGGATAGCAGATTAGATTAATAGTATTAATACCAATTACAATATTTGTCATGTTGGGGGCTGGTAAAATGGCCCATTTTTCTTGGCTTACGCATGTAACAGATCTATAAATCATAGTTGTAGCACATGTTTGATAATTACTGAACAACTCTGATATTTGATGAGGAATCCAAATGCAATGAAAGCAGATGTCTACTAGAAATCTTGCTTTGGTGGTTATTATTAGGCAATAAAGTTAAAAAGTGTAAAGCAAGCCGGGCACCGGTGGCTCACGCCTATAATCCTAGCTACTCAGGAGGCTAAGATCTGAGGATCACAGTTCAAAGCCGCCCAGGCAGGAAAGTCTGTGAGACTTTTTTTTTTTTTTTTTTTTGCCGGTCGTGGATCTGAACTCTGGGCCTAGGCGCTGTCCCTCAGCTCTTCAGCTCAAGGCTAGCGCTCTACTGCTTGAACCACAGCGCCACTTCTGGCTTTTTCTGTTTATGTGGTGCTGAGGAATCGAACCCAGGGCCTCAGGCATGCAAGGCAAGCGCTCTACCACTGAGCCACCTTCCCAGCCCATGAGCCACCTTCCCAGCCCTGTGAGACTCTTATCTCCAATAAACCACTAGAAAACCCGGAAGTGGCACTGTGGCTCAAGTGGTAGAGCGCTCTCTTTGAGCTGAAGAGATGAGGGAGAACGCCCAGGCCCAGAGTTCAAGCCCCACGACAGACGGAAAAAAAAAAAAAGTGTAAAGCAGCACAACAAAAGAGCATTGTCTTTGAAGTTTGGATATAAAAAGTTTGACTCTTCTGGCTCTGCCATTTTCTAACTGTTCGACTTTTTTCTTCTGGGTACGGGGGTCGTGTGGGGCTGGAGGTGGGGTAAGTGGGCTTGAAGCCAGCTTTCTTGCCCAATGCTGGCACCACCACTGTGCCACACGTCTAATCTTGTTTTATTTCATTTTTTCTAATTGGATTTTTTTGGCCTGCCCTGGGGCTTGAATTCAGGGACTTAGTATTGTCCCTGAGCTTCTTTTGCTGAAGGCTAGCACTCTACCACAGCACCACTTCTGGCTTCTGTTTATATGGTACTGAGGAATCAAATCCAGGGCTTCATGCATGCTAGGCAAGCAATCTATCACTAAGTCATATTCCCAGCCCTCATTTTTTCTAATTGGAAATGGAGCCTGGTGGATTTTTCTGCCCAGGTTGGCCTCCAAGTCTCAGCCTCTTAAGTAGCTAGGATTACAAGCCTGAGCCACCAATTCTCATTTGTTTCTCTCTCTCTGAAAGCTATTATAGAATGATTCACAATAGCTGTGTGCTCTACTATGTCCCAATCCGTGTATGTATGTATGCATGTATACATGTTGTATTCATGTGCTGGCATTGAGGCTTGAACTCCCACTCTCCCTTAGCTTCGTGTGTGTGTGTGTGTGTGTGTGTGTGTGTGTGTGTGTGTGTGTGTACTGGTCCTGGGGTGTGTGTGTGTGTGTGTGTGTGTGTGTGTGTGTGTGTGTGTGTGTGTGTGTGTGTGTGTGTACTGGTCCTGGGGCTTGAATTTAGGGCCTAGGCACAATCCCAGAGTTCATTTTGCTCAAGGTTAGTGATCTACCACTGGAGCCACAGCTCCACTTCTGGCTTTTTCTGAGTAGTTTATGAGAGATTAAGAGTCTCTGACTTCTCAGGGCAGGCTATGAAATGAACTGTGATCCTCAGATTTTAGCCTTGAGTAGCTAGGATTACAGGCTTGAGCTACTAACCTCCCAGCTCCCTTGTTTTTTTTTTTTTTTGTTTTGTTTTTGCTCAAAGCTTGTTTGTGCTCCAGCACTTGAGCCAAACTTCTACTTACAGCTTTTTGAAGGTTAATTGGAATTAAGAATTTAAGGGACTTTTCTGCCTGGTCTGGCTTTGAATTGCAATTCTCAAATCTCAGCCTCCTCAGTTGCTAGGATAATGTATGATCTACTGGCTTCCGTTTTTTGTTGTTGTTGTTGTTGTTTTTTGCCCGTCCTGGGGCTTGAACTCAGGGCCTCAGCACTGTACCTGCACTTTTTTGCTCAAGGTTAGTACTCTACCACTTATGCCACAGCACCACTTCCAGCTTTTTCTGTTTATGTGGTAACTGAGGAATGGAACCCAGGATTTCATGCAGGCTAAGTAAGCACTCTACCACTACCACTGAGCCACATTCCCAGCTCCCCCCCCCCCCCCCGCCCCTTTCTTTGTCATGATACAGTTAAGATTTACATATATTTTTTTCTTTTTAAATGTTTATTTATTTTGTCAGTTGTGGGTCTTGAACTCTGGGCCTGGGCTCTGTCCCACAGCTCTTCAGCTCAACGCTAGACCTCTACCACAGTACTCCTGGCCTTTTCTGTTTATCTGGTGCTGAGGAATCGAACCCAGGGCCTCAGGCATGCAAGACAAGCACTCTACTACTGAGTCACCTTCCCAGCCTTTTTTTTTTTTTTGTCATGATACAGTTGAGATTTACATACTTTTTTCTTTAACAATTTTTAAAAATTATTATGATAAAGGTGAATACAGAAGGGTTACAGTTCTGTAAGTCAGGTAACGAGTACATTTTTTTTTTTTTGACAATGTCACAACTTCCACCTTTTTTCTTCTTAGAAAAGAATTGAGCCAGGTGCTGGTGGCTCGTGTTGTAATCATAGCTATTTGGCTGGCTGCCATAGAGGAGATGGAGGCAAGGCTAGGTTAGGAGAAAAATAGTTTACAAGATCTCTTCTGGAACAATAGCTAGATATAGTGTAAAGTGCCTGTCAATCTAAATTAGGAGGGGAAGCCTGGTATAAGGCTGGTCAAGAAGTGAGACCCAATGTCAAACATACCAAGTGCAGCTGGGCAGGGATAACATGTATGTAAACCTAGTTATTCAGGAGACTGATATCTAAGGAAAGTGGTTCAAAGTTAACCCCAGCAGAAAAATCTATGATAAGCTTATATCCAATTAACTAGCAAAAAATAGGAAGTGGAGCTATGGCTCAAGTGGAAAGACTATTAGCCTTGAGCAAGAAAAGATAGCATGGGGCTGGGAAGATGGCTCCGTGGTAGAGCACTTGCCTTGCATGCCTGAGGCCCTGGGTTCGATTCCTCAGCACCACATAAGCAAAAAGAAAAAAGGCCAGAAGTGGTGCTGTGGCTCAAGTGGTAGAGCACTAGCCTTGAGCTGAAGAGCCGAGGGACAGTGCCCAGGCCCAGAGTCAGGCCACACGACTGGACCCCCCCCCCAAAAAAAAAGAAAAGATAGCATGCTTGGTAGGCCCTAAGTTCAAACAGTAATGGCACAGAAAAAACAAAAACAAAAAAGGACTGATGTGTGGCTCAGCAGCAGAGCTTCTATCTAGCAAGCATGAGGTCCTGAATTCAGTTCCCAGTACTGCAAAAAAAGTTATGAATAGAATTCCGTTTTCTAATATAATTTCATTTTCTAGAAAGTTATGTTGGGTCTATTTTTATTTTTCCTTCTCCCTCAAAGGAGCAGAATACTGAACAGTGTTAAAGAACTTGCCCAGATGATCAGATGTTGGCAAGGATTAAAGTGAACTTATACTGTTGGAAATGAGGATCCTTAACATGATTATGATTTTTGTATTACTTTTCTTTGGAACTCTCTTTTGAGAAAGTCTTATATTAGTTCCAATTTGTACCCTGTCTATGTGCTCTTCCATATGTGGTTGTCAAGATGTTGTTTATCTAACACTTAGTTCATGTAGAAAATAGATGTAACCTAGGAACTCTTGCTTAAGAAACACGATTAATTTCTATTACTACTGGACAAAGTACAGCAGAGGGTGCTTGTTTAAGGCCTCTGGTATGTCTAGGGATGTGAGCAACAGCCCATGTTCCAAGGCCTGCTTAATCAATACTGTCTCCACGAACAAATTCTTTTTTTTTGGTCGGTTGTGAGGCCTGAACTTTGGGCCTGGGCACTGTTCCTCAGCTCTTCAGCTCAAGGTTTGAGCCACGGTACCATTTTCAGCTTTTTCTACTTATGTGGTGCTGAGGAATCGAACCTAGAGCCTCATGCATGCAAAGCAAGCTCTCTACCACTGAGCCACCTTCCCAACCCGTGAACAAATTCTTTCTAAAATAGATAACAGAAAAATTCTTATTATCCTGCAGCTGTATTTACACACACACACAAAACGTGTGGAACTTTAAGCTTTTCTCTTCAATGCTATATATGTGTGTGTCCCTTCGCAGGTTCCTGTTTAACCTATTGTCTGTCTGATTTTTGGCATTATATTTTGGTTATGAACCTAGTATTTCACTTACGTTGCACATTTAAGATGTTAAGTCAGTAGATTTCTTGTTTTCCTTTAACTTGAAAGTTTCTATAATGTCCTATGGATTTTCTCAAGTCTCTTCATAAATGCAATTTAAAAGATTTTTGGTGCCAATCTTGGGCCTTGAACTCAGGGCCTTGGTACTGTCCCTGAGCTCTTTTGCTCAAGGCTAGTACTCTACCACTTGAGCTACAGCTTCACTAACTGCTCTTATTTTTCTTTTACTAAAGCTTTTTGGTGGTTAATCAGAGATAAGAATGCCATGGATTTGCCAGGCGCTGGTGGCTCACGCCTGTAATCCTAGCTACTCAGGAGGCTGAGATCTGAGGATCATGGTTCAAAGCCAGCCCGGGCAGGAGAGACCGTGAGACTCCTATCTCCAATAAACCACCAGAAAACCGGAAGTGGCGCTGTAGCTCAAGTGGTAGAGCGCTTGCCTTGAGCTGAAGAGCTGAGGGACAGCGCCCAGGCCCAGAGTTCAAGCCCCACGGCCGACAAAAAAAAAAAAAAAAAAAAAAAAAAAAGAATGCCATGGATTTTACTGCCTAGGCTGGCTTAGAACCACAATTCTCATATTGCAGCCTCTTGAGTAGCAAGGATTATAGGCATGAGCCACTGGCACCTGGAAATAAATGCAATTAAAATTCTAATCAGTTCTGGATTTATGTATTCTCCAGACATTCTCAAACATTCCTAAATATGCTGTGTCCTTCATCTTTCCTCCATTCTGAGTTGATGTCATGGTTCACTTCTTTCTTTGTGTATGCTAGAGCTTGAACTCTGGGCATGAGCACTGTCCCTTATCTTTTTGCTCAAGGCTGATGTCTTCCACTTGACCCATAGTCCCACTTCTGGTTATTTTGGTAGTTAATTGGAGATAAGAGTCTCTCGGAGCGGTGGCTCAGCCTGTAATCCTAGCTACTCAGGAGGCTGAGATCTGAGGATTGAAGTTCAAAGCCAGCCCGGGCAGGAGAGACTGTAAGACTCCTATCTCCAATAAACCACCAGAAAACCGGAAGTGGCGCTGTAGCTCAAGTGGTAGAGCACTAGCCTTGAGCTGAAGAGCTGGGGGACAGCGCCCAGGCCCAGAGTTCAAGCCCCACGGTGGACTAAAAAAAAAAAAAAAAAGAGTCTCATGGATTTCTTGCCCAGGCTGGCTTTTAACCATGATCACCCTAAGCCATGGCTCAAGTGGCAGAATAGTGCCTATTAAGCAAAAGCGAGATCCTGAATTTAAACCCCCAAGAACAACAACAAAAAAAAAAAAAAAAAAAAAAGAAAGAAAAAAAAGAAAAGAAAAGAAAAGAGAAAACAGAGCTCAGGCTCAGTGTGGAGCAGCAGATTTTACCATTTCCGTCTCTTCTTAGATCTCAGCCTCCTGAGCAGCCAGGATTATTATAGGAGTGAGCCACTGGTGGTGGTTATCTAAGCATAACTTACATGCACTGGAACTGGACATATGGCTCAAGTGGTAGTGTGTCAGCTCTGAGTGAAAAAGCCATGCAAAGAGAGAAAGAGAGGTCCTGAGTTCAGGCCTTAGTACTGGTGCACGCGAGTGTGCACACCCACCCACACCCACACCCACTCTAGTGAGTTTTTCAGTTTGTTTTTTTAACTTAGGTTGGCTTTGAACCTAGAACCTCCAGGTCTTACCCTTCTGGACAGCTAGGATTACAAGGGTGAGCCACAGGCGCTAACTCAAATTCTTTTTCATAAACACATGATGATGCAAAGTATATTGTATACACCTCTTGGAATTTATTTTTTTCAGATAAGGTCTTGTTATATTGCCTACACTGGTCTTGAACTTGAGGGTTTGACTATGTCTCAAAAACATGTAAATACACACACACACACACACACACACACACAAAGTCATTATTAAAAAGTGGGGAGCTATAGGCCATGGCTAAAGTAGAAGGCCCAGAATTTAAACCCTAGTACCACTAAAAAGAAAGGAAATAAAAAGAAAGAAAGAAAGAAAGAAAGAAAGAAAGAAAGAAAGAAAGAAAGAAAGAAAGAAAGAAAGGAAGGAAGGAAGGAAGCAAAGGAGGGAAGGAAGGGAAGGAAGGAAGAAAAAAGAAACGAAAAGAAGAAAGAAAAAGAAAGAAAGGAAAAGAGAGCAGAGCTCAGGCTCAGTGAAGAATTGTAGGTTTTACAATTTCAGCCTTATCTTAGTCTTTTCAGATTATGCTGTAAGGAATTTATGGAACAGATACAATAATAGGATACAGAATAACCTGTCCTTCTTCTCACGAAAGAAAACTACTTCTAGGCTTTTTGAGTGTCTTATTTTTTTATGAGTCAAGACCGACACAGTTTTGTTTCTAACAGAACAAAAGTAAAAACAAACTTCAAATAAATATTTTTTTAATTTTTTTTTGGGGGGTCCGGTCGTGGGGCCTGAACTCTGGGCCTGGGGTGCTGTCCCTCAGCTCTTCAGCTCAAGGCTAGCGCTCTACCATTTGAGCCACAGCGCCACTTCTGGCTTTTTTCTTTTTGCTTATGTGGTGCTCAGGAATCGAACCCAGGGCCTCAGGCATGCAAGGCAAGCGCTCTACCACTGAGCCACCTTCCCAGCCCCAAATAAATATTTTAATTATGTTATCATACAAAGTAGAACAGAGTTGTATATGTACCTACACAAGCATCCATATGTATGTATATACATATAAAACTATGCAATCATATACAAAGTATAAAGAGAATATACAGAAAAGTTTGTAGTAGGATACTGGCATGTCTCCTCATTACTTTGTAATACACTCAATGCAACACTGTAGTAGGTAGATGGGATTGCTTTAGAGCTAGAGAATCTTATATAAATGAATTTGTTCCAGGGCTTCTCTGTCAATATCCTTTTGTGGGTATACCTCATAGTTCAGTGGTACCTCTTCAACCCAGAGGGATAACTCTATATTGGTCTGGGAAAGAGAAGAAAACAAACAAACATTGAAAACTGCACAATGAGCCACTGTCTGGAATTTCCTAAAGCCATCCTATCACAGGACTTGACATTGTAGATTTTATTCTGTGGAGCCACATAAATACTTTTGAATTGTACTACATGGCAGGTTTATTCTGATTTTAGAACTCGAAAGAATCAAATATAGAATAATTATTTTCATGTAGTAGGTAGAGTGAAATAAGTGCATCAGGCTTAAACAACAGTGGACTAAAACAACAATGGGAGTACACAGAAAACACAGCATGGCTGTTCAGAGATCCCCAGTAGTGGTGGGAACAGCCTTCATGAGACCCATCCCCCCACAAACACAAATCCCTGCCACAGAAACTGAGGCACCACGGCACAGAAAGCTCTCTTGAGGAGGAAAAAAATATAGTTATCAAGAATTTACGTAGACTCGTTTTAAAGATTATGGCTTTTTAAAAATATTAAGCCATTTCGAATGGTTGTTTGGAAAGATTTATGTATTTAGTATGAAAGCTGTTATTCTAGCAAGTGAAAAACCACTAAATTACTCCACACAAATGGGAGACACAATAAATAACGGTTTTGCTTTAGTTATTATTCCAAATAGGGAAAACTCTTGGATGGCCTGATCCTCCTATTTATATCTTCCATATAGCTGGAATGACTGGTGTGTAACATTATGCTCAGCTTATTGGTTAAAATAGGGTCCCTATTTTTTGCCTGGGCTGGCTTCAACCAGTGATCCTCTTAATCTCTACTTCTAAAACAGCTAAAATTATAGGGATTAGCTATCACACTGGATATTTTAAAAAGTATTTTAGCTTTTTGTTTTGAGAAAGGGGTCTCTCTCTCTCTCTCTCTCTCTCTCTCTCTCTCTCTCTCTCTCTCTCTCTGTGTTACCTAGGCTGGTCTTGAATTTTGTGCAAAAGAGATATGAGATCTCTCACAAAGCTGGAACTAAATGCGTGGTCTACTACTCCTGGATATGATATGGTGTTATGTCTCTTACAGATATATTCACTAGTGTTGGTTGTCTTGTTTTTTTCCTTACTTTTTTTTCTCCCTAGAGCTGAGGACCAAACTCAGTGCTTGCACTTGCCAGGCAAATGCTCTTCCACTGAGCTAAATTCCCAATCCCGGCTAGTGTTTGGTAACTTAAAACTATTGCCACCTAATTTAAAAAGTTGAGAAGCAAGGGACTCAATCTATATTTAGATGTGAAATACATTTCAGGGGCTGGGAAGGTGGCTCAGTGGTAGAGTGCTTGCCTTGCATGCATGAGGCCCTGGGTTTGATTCCTCAGCACCATGTAAGTGGAAAAAGTCAGAAGTGGTGTTGTAGTTCAAGTGGTAGAGCACTAGCCTTGAGATGAAGAGCTCAGGGACAGCGTCCAGGCCCAGAGTTCAGGCCCCATGACCGACAAAAAAATAAAAATTAAAAAATTACAAATAAATACATACATATATACATATACATATATATTTCAGGACTTTTGAGATCAGGAAATAAACCAAAAATCTATAGTTAAGCAATAATATTGGTCAATACTGGTACCAGTGGCTTACCCCTGTAATACAGCCAACTTGGCAATTGGAAGATCATGGTTTGAGGCCAGGCTGGGCAGAAAACTCTGTGAGACTCCATCTTAACAGAGGGAAGCTAGATGCAATGGTGTCTGTCTGTCATCCCAGAACCAACAAGGAAGCTTAAAATAGGTGGGTGGTAGATGAGGTGTGCATCTGGGTAGAAAGTGAGACCCTAACTCAAAATTAACCAGTTCTAAAAAGGTCTGGAGGTATGACTCTGTGGCACAGCACCTGCCTAACAAGTGTGAGGCCTGTAGTGCAAACACCAGTAACAGAAGAAAAAAAAAGCAGCAGCAAAGAACTTTGGCAATGAAAGTGCTAGAAAAGTATGCTGGGCACTAGTGACTAATGCTTCTCTACCCCTATGTAGAAGTCTGAGAAAGAGAGGACTGTGATTCAATGCTAGTCAGGGCAGAAAAATTCACAAGCCCCCCCCCTTTTTTTTTGCTAGTCCTGGGGCTTGAACTTAGAACTTGGGCTCTGTCTTTGAGCCTCTCTGTACTCAAGGTAACATTCTACCACTTGAGCCACAGACTCACTTCTGGCTTTTTCTGATTTTATGGTACTAAGGAATCAAACCCAGAGCTTCATGCATGCTATGCAAGCACTCTATCACTAAGCCACATTCCCAGCCATAAAACCTTTTTAACCCACAGCTAGACACAGTCATGTATGTCTGTCATCCCAAGCTACGTGGGAGGCTGAGATTGGAAGAATCATGGTTCAAGACACACATGTATGGAAAAACAGAACGAAATTTTGTATAGTTATTATATACTAATTTTTAAAAAGTGGCTTACATACTTGAAGACCTGAAAGAGAATCTTCAAGACTTGGTACTGTCACTAATAATGATCCTTTTTTCCTTACGTTGTGGCTGATATATTCCCAGGCACTACAATACGTTAAAAACAAAAACAAAAACAAAAACATACATTAGAGAACAATAATAAGCTATTACTACCCATCTACTAGAATGGACAAAATTGAAACCACTAAAAACACTAAATGCTGGTAAAGAGGTAGAACAAAAGAAACTCATTCATGACTAGTAGGAATGCAGAAAGATGCAGTCATTTGGAAGATAGCAGGCTTGTTTGTTTTGTTTCTTTGTAGTGCTTGGGTCTGACCACAGGCCTTGAGCATGTTGAACAAGTACTCAGTCTGTAAACTACAGTTCCAGTGGTCAGGTAATTGCTACTAAAACTAAAAACATGCTTACCATGCAATCCAGGTATTGTGCTCCTTGAGATTTACCCAAAGGAGTTGAAAACTTATCTACACAAGCTGGGTGCCTGTGGCTCATGCCTGTAATCCTAGCTACTCAGGAGGCTGAGATCTGAGGATCATAGTTCAAAGCCAGATCCAAAGGAAAGTCCGTGAGACTCTTATCTCCAATTAACCACCAGAAAACCTGAAGTAGAGCTGTGGCTCCAAGTAGTAGAGCACTAACCTTGTCTCTGAGAAAAGCTCAGAGACAGTGCCCAGGCCCAGAGTTCAAGCCCCACAACCGACCAAAAAAAAAAATGTTTTGCCTTGTGGCTAGAAGTGTGACTCAAGTGGTAGAACAAATGCCTTGCAAGCACAAGGCCCTGGGTTCAATCCTCAGTATCCCCATAAAAAAAAAAGTATATATAAAATTTTTGCCTAATATATAAAACATGTTTCCTTAATAAAATAAATCTCATAGTTAAGGCTTAAAAAAGTTTAATTTGGAAACATTTCTTACATACCTTGTTGGATTTTTCTTTCTTTTTGTCAGTCATGGGGCTTGAATTCAGGACCTAGGCACAGTCCTTGAGCACTTTTGCTGAAGGCTAGTGAGCCACAGCTCTTCTTCCAGTTTTCTGGTGGTTAACTGGAAATAAAGTCTCAGAGACTTTCCTGCCTGGGTTGGCTTTGAACCTTAACCCTCAGCTCTCAGCCTCGTGAGTAGCAAGGATTACAGGTGAGAGCCACCAGAGCCCAGAGCTAGGATATATATTTTTTTTGGGGGGGGGGGTGGGGGGGGGGTCAGTGAACTCTGGGCCTGGGCACTGTCCCTGAGCTCTTCAGCTCAAGGCGAGCACTCTACCACTTGAGCTACAGCACTACTTCTTATTTCCTGGTGGTTTATTGGAAATAAGAGTCTTACATACTTCCTGCCCAGGCTGGTTTTGAATTGCGATCCTCAGATCTCAGTTTCCTGAGTAGCTGGGATTACAGACGTGAACCACCAGTGCATGGCTTAGGATATATTTTTGTAATGGATTTCTTATGGGAAAACTAACATACCTGACTTGTTGTGCCTCATTAAGAAAATATTCAAAGACGTTATTCATGATGATGACATCAGCATTTTGCAGAAGTGAGCCCTGGGTACAGATGTCTGCATGAAGCACCTACAGAAGAATGAGTTCATGTGAGAGAAGGGTGCCATATAAGAACGAGGTCCTGCTCAGTGTGGAGAAGTACCATGAGTGGTCCACACTTCTGATTGTGGGCAAGAGCAGGCTACGGGATTCCCACAGGAGTTACTTTCCATATAGTAAAACATAGAAATCTGCTAAGATTTGATTGTTTTGTATGGAATATTTATTGAATCATATGTTTTTCCTTTTATTTCATAAATGTTCTTTGAACTCTCAGTTCAGAGATTTTCTATTCTATGTTTTTTTTTTTTGGGGTCCGGTCGTGGGACCTGAACTCTGGGCCTGGGCGCTGGCCCTCAGCTCTTCAGCTCAAGGCTAGCGCTCTACCACTTGAGCCACAGCACCACTTCTGGCTTTTATCTTTTTGCTTATGTGGTGCTGAGGAATCGAACCCAGGGCCTCATGCATGCAAGGCAAGCCCTCTACCACTGAACCACCTTCCCAGCCCCTTTCTACTCTATTTCTATCACAGTTGTAAGAGTCAAAAGACCTAGTTTCAAATCATACCACCAGTTAGGTTTGTACTCTTAGATGGTGGGTTTCCTTCATAAATAAAATGGAGTCTAGATGTTAATTAGACATGTTCATCCTACTTCTCACAGTTCCCCTACTTCTTCAATCCCTATTCAATCGATTTGAACTCCAGCCATCATCACACTGCCTGGGTAAAAAAGAATCAGATGGTTTAATTCATTGTGGCAGCCAAGAAGTGTCCTCTCTAAGTTAAGAAAACCCTAAGGAATGCTGACAGTGCAGAGGCCATGGGACAAAAAAAAAAAACCAAAAAACAAAAAAAACAATGTAATCAACTTCTTTTTTTTTTTTGTCGGTCATGGGCGCTGGGCGCTGTCCCTCAGCTTTTCATCTCTAGACTAATGCCCTACCACTTGAGCCACAGTGCCACTTTCTGCTTTTTTCTGTTTATTGGTGCTGAGGAATTGAATCCAGGGTCTCAGGCATGTGAGGCAAGTACTCTACCACTGAGCCACCTTCCCAGTCCCCACCTCTTTTTCTAGGGAGTCAGTCCTGGGGTTTCCACTTAGGGCTTGGCAGCTGTTTGACAGAAACTCTGCTTCTTGAGCCACACTTCCAGCCAATTTTCCCAACATTTACTGAGTATCTCCTATGTGCAAGATACAATGTAGGGAGATAGAAACTACCATAAATGAGACACAAAATATATGCTCTCAAATATATTACAATCTAGTAATGGAATGGAAAGCTATTATACATAATTAACTCTATAAAAATGCCAAGAAGGGTTGGGAATGTGGCTCAGTGGTAGAATGCTTGCCTAACACGTATGAAGCCCTGGGTTCAATTCCTCAGTACCACATACACAGAAAAAGCTGGAAGTGACTGTGTGGCTTAAGTGGTAGAGTACTAACCTTTAGCAAAAGACACTGAGAGGGGCTGGGAAGATGGTACAGTGCTTGTCTTGAATGCATGAAGCCCTGGGTTCAATTCCTGAGTACCACATAAATAGCAAAAGCCGGAAGTGGCTCTGTGACTCAAGAGGTAGAGTGCTAGCATGAGCTGAAGAGCTCAGGGTCAGTACCCAGGCCCAGAGTTCAAGACCCACAACTGACAAAAAAGAAAGAAAGAAAGAAAGAAAGAAAGAAAGAAAGAAAGAAAGAAAGAAAGAAAGAAAGAAAGAAAGAAAGGAAGGAAGAAAGGAAGGAAGGAAGGAAGGAAGGAAGGAAGGAAGGAAGGAAGGAAGGAAGGAAGGAAGGAAGGAAAGAAGGAAGGAAGGAAGGAAGAAAGAAAGAAAGAAGACATTGAGAGTTCAAGCCCAGGACTGGGGAAAAAAGAGAGAGTAAGCAAAAACCAGGTGAGAAGGGAAGGAAAGAAGAGAGTTCCAATAGTTATAGGATGGCACACGAGGAAGTTTTTTAGGGGCTCTATAGTTCAGTGGAAGAGTAGTTCTTTAAAATGTGTAAGGTCCTGAGCTATTCCTATCACAGAAGTAGAGAAAAGGAGTTTCATAATCCATCACAGGCTGCTGGTGACCATAGAAATTATAAGCCACAGGGCTGGGAAGGTGGCTTGCACGCATGAGGCCCTGGGTTCGATTCCTTAGCACCACAATAACAGAAAAAGCCAGAAGTGGTGCTGTGGCTCAAGTGGTAGTGCACTAGCCTTGAGCTGAAGAGCTGAGGGACAGCGCCCAGGCCCAGAGTTCAAGCCCCATGACCTACCCCTCCCCACAGAAAAAAATGTGGCTCAGTGGTAGAGTGCTTGCCTCGCATGCATGAGGCCCTGGATTTGAACTCCCAGCACCACATAAACAGAAAAGGCAGGAAGTGGCGCTGTGGCTCAAGTGGTAGAATGCTAGCCTTGAGCTGAAGAGTTCAGGGACAGCACTCAGGCCCAGAGTTCAAGCCCCACAACTGACCAAGAAAAAAATAAAGAAGGAAAAAAAAGATTATTATACATTACCATAAAAATTGGGGAAGGTTAGGGGCTGGGAAGGTGGCTCAGTGGTAGAGTGCTTGCCTTGCATGCCTGAGGCCCTGGGTTCGATTCCTCAGCACCACATAAGCAAAAAGAAAAAAGCCGGAAGTGGTGCTGTGGCTCAAGTGGTAGAGCGCTAGCCTTGAGCTGAAGAGCTGAGGGACAGTGCCCAGGCCCAGAGTTCAGGCCTCACGACCGGACCCCCCAAAAAAAAAATGGAGAAGGTTAGATCCTCTTTTAAAAATATACTACTGGACATATTTATAAGATTATGTCTTTGTTGCCTTGTATGTCCCTCCCCCATGGTATAACCCCTGTTTCACTATATATGATGTTGGTATATGTGGAGGGGAAGGGAAAAAACAAACTGTTAAAACAGGGATACAGGAGGACCCATTGCAACAATGAGATGTACAAGTCGTTATGTCCAAAAATGAACTTTACAACTTGGGGGGAAGGGCCTGGGTGGGGGGAGGATACGAAGGGATGGGAAGGGGAAACAAAGCAGGAGGCTACAATGCTTGGTAAGATATGTGCTCATTATCTTACTCATGTAATTGTAAACCCTCTGTACAGTATTTTCACAATAAAAATATATTAAAAAAAATATACTACTGGGCCTGGTGCTGGTGGCTCATGTCTATAATCCTAACTACTCAGGATGCTGCGATCTGAGGATCAAGCTCAAAAGCCAGCTGGGACCGAAAAGTCTATAAAGACTCTTATCTCCATAAACCACCAGAAAACTGGAAGTGGCGCCATGGCTCAAGTGGTAGAGTGCTAGCCTTGAGCTGAAGAGCTGAAGGACAGCACCCAGGCAGAATTCAAGCCCCATGACCGACAAAAAAAATATCCTACTGGGCTGTCTTTCCAGATTAGATTGCCCTTAACATTAGAGGTAGCTAGTACTCTGTGTCATCATCACAAGTAATAGATTCTTAGTGAAAGGACAGGACTTCTTTTTTTTCTTTTTGTTGGTCATGGGGCCTGAACTCTGGGCCTGGGCACTGTCCCACAGCTCTTCAACTCAAGGCTAGCGCTCTACCACTTGAGCCAATGCCACTTCTGGCTTTTTCTGCTTATGTGGTGCTGAGGAATGGAACCCAGGACCTCATCCATGCAAGGCAAGCACTCTACCATGGAGACACCTTCCCAGCCCCAAACAACAGGACTTTTACATTAATAAATTAAATTTCTGTTTGTGTGGTTTAAATTTTTTTCTTCTTTATAGCAGAAAAAGAAAACCTAACCCAAGGCATCATCCTTCATGAACTACTACTATTCTGTAGTATCCACAATAGCTTCTGTAAGCTTAGATAAAGAAGTTATGTGTTAGTGTTACATAACCCTTTTTAATATTCTCAAAATTTACAATTTAATGAAATAAATTATTAGCCAATTTCTAGAGATTAAAAAAATGTTGCTATCAAAACTATGGACAAAACTGAGAAAAAAATTCTACTTTCTAATAAATTTAGCGAGGAAGAAACATATGAGTGATAAAATTAGAACACTTCAGTTTTACTAGTGTTTTAAAATATTAAAGCCAAGGCCATGTTCTGGTGGCTCCCGCCTATAATCCTAGCTACTCAGGAGGCTGAGATCTGAGGATCACAGTTCAAAGCCAGCTTGGACAGGAAAGTCCTTGAGACTTTCATCTCCAATAAACCACCAAAAAACTGGAAGTGGTGCTGTGGCTCAAGTGGTAGAACACTTGCCTTGAGCTGAAGAGCTCAGGGACAGTGCCCAGGCCCAGAGTTCAAGCCCTACAACCGACAAAAAAAAAAAAAAAAAATTAAAGCCAACTTGGTCTGTTTCTACACAACCACCCAGAACAAGTTAAAAAGCAATGCAGAAGGGCTTGAGTTCAGTTAAGATATACATGGATAGGGCTGGGAAGGTGGCTCAGTGGTAGAGCGCTTGCCTTGCATGCATGAGGCCCTGGGTTCGATTCCTCAGCATCACACAAGCAAAAAGGAAAAAAAAGCCGGAAGTGGCACTGTGGCTCAAGTGGTAGAGTGCTAGCCCTGAGCTGAAGAGCTGAGGGACAGCGCCCAGGCCCAGAGTTCAAGCCCCACAACTGGACCCCCAAAAAATAAAATAAAATAAAGATATACATGGATAACATGATACATATTTTGACGTACCTTTATTCTGTCACTGAACTGGTATTTTTTAATGACCATTTCCTGCAATTGGCAAAAGTCTCCATTCAATTCTACTCCGTAGAGCTGTATAGCTGAACTGTAAAGGTAACCCTAAAAACAGGAAAATATATTTTGATGTAAATCAATTAACTCTGAAGTGTATTTATTTCTACTAGAATTTAAAAGTCAAACTTCAAAAAAAGAAAAAAAAAGCAGACACAAAATAAAAAAATCAAATGTAAGAAAAGTCCAATGAAGTAAATATAAAATGAAACATCTTGATTATGTAAAACTTATGACATCTAGAACTCTGCTATACTACAATCAAGGCCTTGGTTGTAGTTTATTAGTTCCCATCATGGATTTATAATTTTATATTGATTTCTTAATTTTCCTGAGAAAAAACTGGGGTATTTAACAAAGCTGGAAATAAGAAAAAGATTACATACAGTTTCTCTACTACCCAATTTCTAGAGAAGTTACATCAAAAGAAAGGAAGAAACGAAGCCAGGCTCCAGGGGCTCACGTCTGTAAATCCTAGCTATTCAGGCGGCTGAAATCTGAAATCAAAAAAGCCAGAAGTGGCGCTGTAGCTCAAGTAGTAGAGTGCTAGCCTTCAACACAGAGGCTCAAGGATGGCACCTGGCCCTGACATCAAGCCACAGGACCAGTAGAAACTACAACAACAACAATAACAACAACAACAACAACAAAACACCAAACCAAACCAAACCAAAAAACAAACAAGAGGCAGAAATAGATTGATAATTCATGCAGAGTCACTGGGGAAGGTGACCTGAGTCAGGACAATGACTGATGGAAGGCTGCCTGGTGCCTAGCCAAGTTAACTAACCAATTACTAAGAAGGATGGTCAAGAATTGATGATCTGGCTGGATGCCAGTGGCTCACACCTATAATCTTAGTTACTCAGGAGGCTGAGATCTAAGGATCAAAGTTTGAAGACACCCTGGAAAAGGAAGAAGTCCTTGAGACTTTTATCTCTAATTAACTACCAAAAAAGCTGTAAGCAGAGCTGTGGATCAAGTGGTAGAACACCAGGCCTAGAGTAAAAAATCTCATGGACAACACCCAGGCCCTGGGTTCAAGCCCCAGGAAAACACACACACACACACACACACACACACACACACACACACACACACACACACACACACACACACACACACACACACACACACACACACACACACACACACACACACACACACACACACACTCCCTCCCCACACAAACAAAAGAGTTATTTATTTTAGTTCCAATAGCAAGAAAATAATTTAAATAATTTGGAAGTGCATAGTAATTTTCTAAGATTCATTTGAATATAAACAACATTAAATCCCAATCTATAGCTCTATTAAGAATTTTCAGAATAGGGCTGGGGAGGTGTCTGGGTAGAAGAGTGCTTGCCTTGCATGCATGAGGCCCTGGGTTCAATTCCTCAGCACCATATAAGAAGAAAAAGCCCGAAGTGGCACTGTGGCTCAAGTGGTAGAGAACTAGCCTTGAGCTGAAGAGATCAGGGAAAGCACCCAGGCCCAGAGTTCAGGCCCCACGACCACCACCAACCAAAAAAAAAAAAGAAAAGAATATATGTAACTGATTGAATCAGTGACCTATATGAAGAGAAACATCAATCTATTTAAATTTATCAACACCAGAACTATAACCACATAGCCAGAAATTTTATCTAGCATTATACTAATAGAACACTTCTTTTGTAGTCCAGCTAGGCTAGCCTGGAACCTGAGCACTTCTTTCCTGAGCTTCATGAGTGCTGAGATTATAGGTATGTCAGCATTTTACTTTCTCAACAAATCTGAATATTGATTAGCACCTGTAAAATACAGGAAACAATAATCCTAATTTCTATTGTTTTCTAAACAAAAAACATTGGACAAATGAGTTAGTTAGCCTCAGGAGGTTGAGGCCAGAGAATGGCTTGTGCCCAGGAGTTCAAGGCCAGCTTGGTTGATAAAGCAAGACTCTCATATCCAAAGAGACAGAGAGAGGGAGAGAGAGACAGAGACACAAAGACACAAAGAGACAGAGAGAACGATATGAATACCAAACTAATACCCCTTCCCCCCCAAAAAAGCACAAATAACTATAAACTAAAAACCAAGCAATGAAAATTTATACACAAATTTTCTATGTAGAACACAAGTTCTGCCAGGCGCCAGGTGGCTCACACCTATACTATATATATATATATATCTCCTAGCTACTCAGGAGGCTGAGATCTGAGGATCCTGGTAAAAGCCAGCCCAGGCAGGAAGATCCTAAGACTCTTACTTCCAATTAACCTCCAAAAAGATGTAGGTGAAGGCTTAAGCCATAGAGAGCTAGCTTTGAGCATGAAAGTTCAGGCATAGCACCCAGACCCTGAGTTCAAAAGACCTGGTTAAAAAATAAAAGTTTTAACATTAAAAATTAATTAAGCACTGAAGAGTTAATTGTTTCTGGTGAAAGCAGGCAATGCTGCTGGGAATTGAGTGTAGGTTTCTGGCATCATGAGTCTCTACTGCTGTTGGCCACATGTATTAACATGTCTACTAATAACAACCAGAAACCATGTTTCAGTGTTTTTTTTGATAAAACTGTTTCAGAACTTAGAAATTCACAGGATTTGAATTTAAAAGAAAAACTACACTGAAGTGGTAGTTCAGAACCAGATATCTACATTCAAACATTCACAGAAAATTGGAACAAGATTTGTCGTTTAGTTTGCTCATTACAGATGAGGAACTAGAGGTGTTAAGTGACTTGCCATAAAGCTGCACAATGACTGTTTTGTCAGTTTTCTAAGGTTTCTTAGCAAAGCCTAGCATACTATTTCATTCCAGCACAGTATAAAGAAAATAAAGGTAAGAAGACCTTGGAGACTGGCAAACAGCACAGTGTTACAAAAGTCACATGCTTATTTTGTTTACATTTGTCATCTGCATTGAGGAGGCAAGCTGGTAAAGGGAACCAAACCGTTGGTCTTTGAAATTCCCAACTCAACCATAAGCAGCAAATAGAATTAGGAGCTTGTCTATGTTACAGACTACTTTATCCTTATGCTGTTACTTTTTAATAAATAAAGCCAAGCTGTCACCTTGGATGGTGGCAGGCAAAGAAAGCTGTTGCTAGCAGGAGAAGAAAGTATTTTCCAAATGCTGCATATGTCCACAAGCTGGACTTTACCCCATAAAGGACTGTGCCAAGTCTGGAGCCAACGTCAACCAAGACCTTTCCCGACAGGTCAGGGAGTACATGATGATAAATGAACTTCAACTCCACGATGGAGAAGGAATGAGAAAGAAATCCTGGAGAATCAGAACAAGAGGGAACATCAAATTGTAGCTATTAACAATTACAGTCTGTACTTCTAATTCTCTTGCCTGCATTTATTTATTTATTTATTTATTTTTGGGTCCAGTCGTGCGGCCTGAACTCTGGGCCTGGGCGCTGCCCCTCAGCTCTTCAGCTTAAGGCTAGCACTCTACCACTTGAGCCACAGCGCCACTTCCGGCTTTTTTCTTATGTGGTGCTGAGGAATCGAACCCAGGACCTTGAGCATGCAAGGCAAGTGCTCTACCACTGAGCCACCTTCCCAGCCCCTCTTGCCTGCATTTATAAAGTATACAATGAAGGCCCTCCAGTTTATTCAGAATTTTTTAATTTTGTTTTTTAATTTTAATAGGGCTGGAACTCAGAGCCTGTGTGCTGTCCCCGAGCCTCTTTGTGCACAAGGCTAGTGCTCTACCAACTTGCATCACAGCACCACTTCTAGCTTTTTCTGAGTTGTTTATAGGAGATAAGAGTCTCACAGACTTTTCTCCCTGGCTGGCTTCAAACCACAATCCTCAGGTCTCAGCTTGTGAGTAGCTAGGATTATAGGTGTGAGCCACTGTGCCTGGTTTCATAAAATACTAATGGGATAAATTTGTATCCATCCACTCTGTGCTGTATTAGTGAAGAACAAAAAAAAGTTTGATATTTAAGAGACTACTAGATTATCCTCACAGACACTCAGGTGTCTGTCCCTTGCCGCGTGCCCTTATTTCCTTCTTACTGCTGCTGGGGATGTCCTGGGTTTTCCTTTCCTTTTTTCCTTGTGATCTGTTTCTGCCTAAGACAGTTTTGTAATTCCTACATTATCTGGCTTTCTCATCTTAGGCCAGAGCTAACTTCAAAACTACCACATATTGCTGCATACATTGTGAAGCAGAAAACAAATGACTACCTCTGAATGTGCATTCTGAAGTGCAAGAGAAGAGATATGGAAGGAGACTAAGATATCTCCCTAAATGGCCTTTATTTCCATTCCTTGCTTCTTTATTTGCCCTCCATATCCTAGTTTCTGTGATAGCCTGAGTCTGGTTTTCTTTTAATAGGAGTTAACCCCAAAACTCACTATGTTGTGTCCTATATATCCATAAAAGTCAGGACGGGGAGAGACCTTGGTTATAGCTATCAGAAGGCGGCAAAGAAAATGGGTTTTGGTAAGCCAATCTCTTGGAACAGAATATAAGTATGCCTAGGTTTCAAAAGTATCTATTGGGCTTAGGGTGTCATTATCTGCTTAGGATGGTGAGGTTTGTCATAGCAGTCCTTCTTCAGGATACAGAATTGTCATTCGTGTAGCTAAACTCCTTGTCCTATGAGTATTTGTCAGAGTCCCTCATGGTAATAGCTATTTCAGATTCATTGTAGTTATCTGAGTTGCTTTGGAAATCCAGTCATATTTATAATCTAAATTTTATGGGTAGAGGTAATATAATATTCAGATTTTTGTCTAAGTTCATCTGTAAACTTCTTTCCCTCCCATCCTCCCTCCCTCTTTTTTTTTTGTCTCCCTCTCCTCTCCTCCTTTTCTGTTCCCTCCTTTCCACTTTCCTCAGATCCCAACTTCTTGACTAGCTAGGGTTATAGGCCTGAGCCACTGGTGCCTGGCTATACAATTCTATAAAGCAGCCGGGCGCCGGTGGCTCACACCTGTAATCCTAGCTACTCAGGAGGCTGAGATCTGAGGATTGCAGTTCAAAGCCAGCCCAGGCAGGAAAGTCCGTGAAACTCTTATTTCCAATAAACCACCAGAAAACCGGAAGTGGCGCTATAGCTCAAGTGGTAGAGCACTAGCCTTGAGCTGAAGAGTGAGGAACAGCGCTCAGGCCCAGAGTTCAAGCCCCATGACCGACAAAAAAATAAATTAATTTAAAAAAATTCTACAAAGCAGATCTACTTAATTTGGCATTCTAATTCACTTTTTAGTTTTTTTCTCTATTGTTCTTGTCCAAGTCCTTTTTATTTATTTATTTATTTATTGTGAATTTCAATGACTTCAAATGGACATTATCCAGAAGTTAATCATATTTCAACATTGGAAGTAGTTAACCTTTGAGAAGAATATTAATCCAAGATCAGTATTAGAAGCACAAGATTACCTACCTGGAAAGTTGTCAACCTCTTGCCTAAGTAACAACTTTCAAGGTAAGGGAGCAGGGAAATGTATGTCTAAAGCAACAGCCTGGATAATTCCATCCAGTTTGAATAAAGGGCACATAAACAGAACATGGAGTCAGTCTAGTTTCCTGTTGCTGTAGCTGAAGGGCAGAGACGCAAGAAAGTTACTGTCATTGCTGTTGTCGTTATGCATCAGAGATGTTTTATTAGGTCAAAACATGGCCCAAAGCTTTTCTCTGCACTGAGTTTCTAACTACTATCACTCAACACTATTGGATCCTATCTGACCTCTCCCACAGGTATTTTTTAAGGAGATCATTTCAGCCCCCCTAGAAGTTACATTTCTCCTAGTAAACAAGTCAGCATGTGGTTTATACATCCATCTTTGTTGAGTAGGGAGAGTCGAAGGCAGTTTCCCCTGTATTTCATCATTTCACATTAATTCCTAGACTTAAAAGAGTCACCTCTGATTGAACAGTGTCTAGATGTTCTGGGGGACATTCAGTGGCCTAGAAATCATAGATAAAGTTGACTTATTTTCTTCCAAAAATATCCAATGACTTCAATGAAATCAAGGGCACACTTGAGTTGCCTACCTAGAGGGGCTGTCTGATGGGAGCCACAAGCCATGCAGTAGTTTCTGCTCATTTTTCCTTCCTCACATAATGAATCAATAAAGTCTTCATCATAAAGGAATGCATCAACGTGAACTGTGGGTTCTGGCTGCTGCTGTATCTGGAGGAGAGAGCAAAACATCAAAAGAAACAAAGTACAAAGAGGTCTCTTTTTATTGCTAAGGAAAAACATTAGTGGCTTATATGCCCAACTTCTGAGTGCAAAAACACAAGAGAGACAAGTTTTGATGCAAGTCAGGAACTGCTCTACTCATTTTATTACTGAGACAGTAATCGCTTTTTATTAGGCCTAGAATGATACAGAACATAGAAAGAAATATATAAAATTTTAACGGAAAGGAATATTAGAGATTATATTTTCCATCCTAAGTAGCATATTTTACAGACAAAGAAATTGATACTCAAGGAGATTTCTCCAAAGAAACTACCTTACTTATAATAAAGAATTTTGCTGGAAGTGGAGCCTTTGCTCAAGCGGTAGAATACTAACCACCTTAAGCACAAAAGCTCAAGAATAGCACACAGGTCATGCATCAAGCGCCAGGACTGGCACACACACATAACAAAAGAATTTTGTGCCTATAATCCAGCTACTCAGGAGGCTCAAATCTGAAGATTACGGTTTATATTAGTTCAGGCTGAAAAGTCCACAAGACTCTTATCTCCAATAAACTACCCAGAAAAAAGCCAGAAGTGGCTCTGTGGCTCAAGTGGTAGACCACCAGCCTTGAGCACAAAGAGGCTCAAGAAAAGCACCCAGACCCTGAGTTCAAGCCCTAGGAAAAATAAAAAGAATTTTGCACAGATACCTAAAAATTTTACAGATAGTCTCACACACGCATAAAAATGCCGTATGTGTTAAAATCAAGTATGCATATACAAAAAGATCAGAAAGAAATCTAGGGGGCTGGGAAGGTGGCTCAGTGGTAGAATGCTTGCCTTGCATGCATGAGGCCCGGGGTTTGATTCCTCAGCACCACATAAGCAGAAAAAGCAGCCGGAAGTGGTGCTATAGCTTAAGTGGTAGAGTGTTAGCCTGGAGCTGAGGAGCTCAGGGACAGCAGCTAGGCCCAGAGTTCAGGCCCCATAACTGGCCAAAAATCAATCAATCAATCAATCAATCAATCAATCAATCAAGGAAGATAAAATATTTTATTTGGTCCCAATATTTTTTTTTTTTGGTCCAGCCACTTCCGGCTTTTTTTCTTTTTTCTTATGTGGTGCTGAGGAATCGAACCCAGGGCCTCATGCATGCAAGGCAAGCGCTCTACCACTGAGCCACCTTCCCAGCCCCTTGGTCACAATATTATGGGTCAATTTTTTATTAAAAATCTTTATTAAACAGAAGGGTTACAGTTACATAAGTAGGAAAACTACATTTCCTCTAGGATAATGTTATTCCGTCCCTTATTCTTTCCCATCAATTATTAGTGTATAATAAATGCTTTTATCCTCCAACCCAAGTACACTAATTTTATTTAATGTACTTACTTTTTGAAGAGCTAGATGTTCTGAAGAAAGCATGGTTTCTAGAGGCAAGCAATTCCGAAGGTCATCTGCTATGTTTTTCAACATAATGTCAGTATTATCGTGTATGAATTCATCAAAGTCTCCTGGGAAAAGAAGAAAATAGCTCTTATACTTGTAGTCATACCTAGATCAAATGATTACCATGAGTATATTTTCCAGTAGATAGCTTCAGTTTAGAGCCAGGCACTGGTGGCTCATGCCTGTAATCCTAGCTACTCAGGAGGCTGAGATCTGAGGATCGTGGTTCAAAGCCAGCCTAGGCAGGAAAGTCCATGAGATTCTTATCTGCAATAAACCATCAGATCTCATCCCTGAGTTCAACAAAATGTCCTAAGATTTGGCACCCACATCATTTTATTTATTTATTTATTTTTGGATCCAGTTGTGGGGCCTGAAGTCTGGGCCTGGGCGCTGTCCCTCAGCTCTTCAGCTCAAGGCCACAGCGCCACCTCCAGCTTTTTTCTTTTTGCTTATGTGGTGCTGAGGAATCGAACCCAGGGCCTCATGCATGCAAGGCAAGCGCTCTGCCACTGAGCCACCTTCCCAGCCCTTGGCACCCACTTTATACTAAAGTTGATAACAATCATATTATGCCTGACATTGGATGTTCTAGTAGGAGAGAGGGGAAAGGAAGCTCTATACTTGAACCATTCACTCTTACAGCATGCAAAATTTCTCACCCCCTCTCTTTTGTGCTGGTATCGGGGCTTGAACTCAAAGCCTTGTGCTCTCACTTGGTTTTTATGCTTAAGGCTGGTGTTCTACCATTTGAATCACACTTCTACTTCCAGCTTTTTCCTGGTCAATTAGAGATAAGAGTCTCATGTACTTTCCTGTTCAGGCTGACTTTGAACCATGGTCTTTAAATCTTAGCCTCCTAGTAGCTAGAATTACAGATGTGAGCCACCAGTGCCCAGCTATAACTTTCTTATATTAAATTCTTGATAGAGTGAAGAAACTCAAGTGGATTATGTCTTTTTTACTGTTAGCTGTGAGACTGTATGCTGTGATGGAACATGCCTGTAATTTCAGTACTTGGAAGCAGAGGATAATCACAAGCAGAAGTCAGTCTAGGCTACATAGCAAGACTGTCTGCCTCTATTTCCCAACAAAAAGTAGCTGAATGGGTTGAGGCTGTAGGCCAGTGGTTGAGCACATCTTTGGAATGGGTGAATTGGAAAGAAGGAAGGAGGGAAGGAGGAAAGGAAGGGAAGAAGGGAGAAAGGAAGGAAAGGAGGGTGTAAGGGAGGGAGGGGAAGAAGGGAAAAATGCTATAGAAGGAAAACAGGAAATCTTGAAAAAATGTCATCCACTCTTGCAATCTCTAAATATTTTTAATTTTTTTTGGGGGGGTCCGGTCATGGGGCCTGAACTCTGAGCCTGGGCGCTGTCCCTCAGCTCTTCAGCTCAAGGCTAGCACTCTACCACTTGAGCCACAGCACCACTTCCGGCTTTTTTTCTTTTTGCTTATGTGGTGCTGAGGAATTGAACTCAGGGCCTCAGGCATGCAAGGCAAGCGCTCTACCACTGAGCCACCTTCCCAGCCCCTCTAAATATTTTTAAATAGGCTCATAATTTCCTTATTCCTAGCTACTCAGAAGGTTGTGTGTGATCTGTGGTTTAAAGCCAGCCCAAGCAGAAAAGTTTCATATAGAAACTAAGTCATTTAAGTATTATCCTGAAAACTGTGTTTTTTGTTTCCATTACATCATTCTGTATCCTACATAGATAGATCTTCACTCTGCATCCTATTTCTCTTTGAGCAATAGTAGTTAATGCTAGGATATATTATTTCACTCTCTAATCTGATAAGAAGACCTCTTAACTCTTTTCTTTTCTCCAGTATCTAGTATAACATACTAAGCTACTGCTTCAAATAATTTCTAGGAGATAATATAAATTACACACAAACAAAAGTTGTACTATCAAAACACATTTCAAAATTGCTCCAGATAGAACTTAAGTAGCGGGGCTGGGAAGGTGGCTTGCCTTGCATGCCTGAGGCCCTGGGTTCAATTCTTCAGCACCCCATAAGCAAAAAGAAAAAAGCCGGAAGTGGCGCTGTGGCTCAAGTGGTAGAGTGCTAGCTTTGAGCTGAAGAGCTGAGGGACAACGCCCAGGCCCAGAGTTCAGGCCCCACGACTGGACCCCCCCCCAAAAAAAATAACTTAAATACCATCTTTGGTTTTACCACCCTGGCCCTTTTCCCTAAAATTTAATTAAATTTTCTCAAGGTGCTAATACTTAAAATTCTACTTAGATTCCCTCCAGAGACAGACACTATAGAAGAACGTCTAAGATTCAAATTTTATTCTACTAATATTACTTACATCTGCAATTCTTGTAGATGGTATAAAAAGGTAAAAACACCCTGAAGTAAAATATTTCATGGTCCAACTTCTTTAGGTTTAGTTCTGAATACAATCATAATAATGAAACAGTTTACATATAAAATCTATGAGTCTTAGAATGGAAAAGAACTTACATTATGACCTTTTACTAAGTGGCAGAATACCATGCAGGAATCTTTGGGTATGAAACGTAATTGTTCAGTTTTTAACACATTCAAGAATAGCCATTTCCCTAGATTATGCCAGAATTGACCTATGACTCCGCTGTTAGTGTTTTTATTTTTCAATTCAGCCTGAAAAGTATCATTTTTAATGCATGAGCATACTAAACTTTGTGCAGTGCTTCCTTGGCCAGTTGCTGGTGGCTCACACACCTGTAATCCTAGCTACTCAAGAATGAGCTCTGAGGATCATGGTTTGAAGCCAGTCCAGGAAAGAGTCTCTGGGTTTCTTATCTCCAATTAACCATCAGAAAACCAGAAGTAGACCTATGGCTCTAAGTGATAGAAATATAGCCTTGAGCAAAAAAGCTAAGTGACAGTGCCCAGGCCCTGAATTCAAGCTCTATGACCACCACCAACAAAAAGTCTTGAAGATGATTATTATACAATTAATTTTACAATGAAAAAATCTTGAGATTAGGTTAAATTACTTCCTAAGGTCACTCTGGCCAAAAACTCAAAAGATTTAAAGGCAGGTCCAAGCCTGATTTCTGAACTACCATACAGTTCAGCCTCTCTAAAGGGCAAAAGCAGCTAACAATCCTTACTCTGGCCCTCTTCCCCTCTCCTCTTCTTAAATCTCAGCATGGCTCTTCATTTGATATGACAGCCATACCCTTCTGTCATCTATTTGCTATCTTCTTTCTAGCCTTGCTCAACAGCTCCTTTAAATGTGACCCTGAAATAAAATGATCTGGTCATCTGGCTCTTCAGTCCAAGATCACTTTAGCATATTTTAACTATCAGTTTGCAGAACTTTAATTCAGAGTGCTACTGCTATTGATGAGTTGTAAAGGTGGTGATGGCAGAGGCCCATATATATTACACGATCATATGTAACATCTAGGGAGTAAAAGAACTGGGAGAGAGAGGCTACAATTTTTGCGGAGCCAAACTCCCAATAAACGTGGGAATTACCAGTCAAGATGAAAGATGCTGTGTGCTGAACCTTCTTAGACAACCTATACACATGGTCAGAACCACGCAATAGGCGTTTACACTAAACCAGATTTGCTTTTGTAAGTAACGAGAGTAGAGTTAGGCATAAATACTTAGAACAGTGAAATGGCAACATTATTAGGAAGTTGTACAGTTCTCCCCGTACACTCACAGGGAACTTTTCTAGAAACAGCTGTTCATTACAAGACTTAAGCTTTGGCTATCATCACAGTCCAAAGGAAATCTGTGATTATCAAGAATCAGGTGTCTCCATCTTAGACTTGCCCAAAAGACAAAACCTGCTGCCCTGGCTAAACACTAAAAACGGGGGGGGGGGGGGGGGGGGGGGGGAGGGGGGAGAGAAGGAGACAAAAACACAGGAGCTAAACTTTTGGAACTTTCTCTGGGAAGAATAAACACAAGAAACGAGTTTTCAAGCCGGAAAAAAAGACTACATGTGTAATCCTGAACCTTGCACCAGAATTACTCTTCAGCTAATACTCTCGCATCAATGAACAAACACTACACTTAGTAGAAAATACTGGCCTATCTTAGAATCACCCCATCAAAATCCTAAAACTACAAATAATTAAAAATGTATAATTGTGGGGCTGCTATGGTGGCTCAATGGTAGAGCGCGCTTGCCTTGCATGCATGAGGCCCTGGATTTGATTCCCCAGCACCACATAAACAAAAAAGACTGAAGTGGTGCTGTGGCTCAAGTGGCAGAGCACTAGCCTTGAGCTGAAGAGCTAAACAGCACCCAAGCCCAGAATTCAGTTCAGGCCCCACGACCTAAAAAAATCCTGTATAATTGTGAAAAACCAAGCTTCAAGCGTTAACAAAAACTTGTCAACCCAACAATAGCATCTAATGATGCTTATAATCCTAACCAATCAAGGCAGAAATTTGAAAATTGAAGCCCCGCAAGAACAAAGAATGCAGCAAACTTTCATCTCCAATATACCCTCACCAAGAAAATAAGCAATAATGTAACGTAGTTTTGAGAATGACAAAATGCTCACTTCAAGCTCAGGAGCAGCTTAAGTTCTTCAACGCTCAAAGAGAAAAAAACAAAGTCTTCTACAAGTCTACCGTTTAAACCAACTTGTCAGGGGAGAGCGCGAACGCAGTCCCCCACTACCACAAATTATGCAGTCGAGTTTCCCACATTTGGGGAAATCGCAGGGGTCAGCACATCCGGAGTGCAATGGATAAGCCTCGCCCTGGGAAAACCACCTTCGTGATCATGGTATCTCCCCTGCCAGGTAAGTATGAGTTGCTGACTGCTTTCGACCCACAACCTGGCGCCGGTCTCTCACTTCACTCACGGTCACCTCCATCGCGTGGCCTCCGCACCCTCATGCCCTTCAGAGCTCACTTGGCTTCGTAGTTGCCGACCGGAAAAATCATCCTGTACGTTTTGAATATTGCCCACGCGGGACTTGGAGGACCAAGATAAGTGGGACCAGCAATCTCCGCGCGCCACCAATCTGCATACGCCACGCCCTCGCGGCGACGCTAGTAATTGCTTCTGTCTCACGCAGGTGCAGAACCTTCACAGTAGGATTTACGAGGTTGACTCTTGACTTCTAGTTGAAATGTTTCTTTTTTCCAGTTCGAAGTTTAAAAGTTAAATTGAGCAGTCTGTCGGCCAGGCAGCCCTCGGGTGGGTTCCTACTTTGTATTTTCAGTGGTCTGGGGCAAACCCTCTAAAATGTCTGAACAGCTTAACTTGGAAACAAGAAAATAAGCGCCGTTACAGACCTAAGACACAAGCCAGACCGGCTACGAGGCTAGGAGGAGCAGAACGGAAAGCCACGACCCTTTTGCAATTCTGTTTTATGCATTTTTTTTTTATTGCAGGGAGACTTAACATTGACAATAAGCATAAGAAATCTAACATCTAAATAAATCTAACATCTCAATGAACATAACAAAAGGAACCAAAAGGCTTTGGGACACAATATGATGGCTACAAACACATTCAAAATTTAGAGAAAACAAAAACCAACACCAAGTGAGCTGCTTTGATTTTCCTTCTAATTGTACATAGTTGTAGGATTTTCGAGGGTTGAGCTAATGAATAAATAAATGGATGTTGGTAGCCAAGATAACTACTGTTGGAGAAAAAAAAAAGCACACTAATGTAGAATTTGAATGTTAGAGGGCAAGGAAAAAAACATCAAATATTTTAGCTTGAAAGTCTTTTCTTCTTTCCTTCCTTTTTCCTTTCCTCCTTGCTGCTTTCCTCTCCTCCACCCCCATTCCCACCCTTCCTTTTTGTCAGGCTCTCGCTATGTGGATTGGGCTGTTCTCCAGCTAGCCATGTCACTCTTCCAGCTAGCCTGCCCTGTCACTCATCACCATACTTGGCCCTGCACAAGTTTCTTAAGAATCTTAATAGGAGCTAATATTTATTGAGTACTATATTTAAGGCATTTGCTAATATTCTATGTGCATTCACTTTTAGTGTTCAAAACGTGTAGGTCAATACTGTTTACTTATTTCTGGCTCCAGAGTCCATATAGTCAATTATTATTTAGATTGATGAAATGAGGTTATCATTCCTTTAAAAATCATCTCTCAAGCTGGGTGCTGGTGGCTGATGCCTGTAATCATAGCTAGGATTCCTCAGATCAAGAGGCTGAAACCTGAGGATTGTGGTTCAAAGCCAACCTGGCCAGTAAAGTCCATGAGGCTCTTATCTTCAATAAATTATGCCCCTACTCACCCCTTCCAAAGTCAAAAGTGATGCTGTGGCTCAAGCGATAGAGCACTAGCCTTGAGCAAAAGCTCAGGGACAGTACCCAGGCCCAGAGTTCAAGCCCCATGATCAGCCAACAACTAACTAAATAAAATAAAATCATCTCTCTGACTTGAACTTTAATAAGAATGTAATTTTCAACTCTCAGTTATATCCATCCTCACTTATTCAGCTGGCCTTGGCCCGTTGTTTGCAATGCTATCTCTGGGAATTGAGTAAAGATTGAAAGAATTAACTTTGCAGCTGTATTGCCTAAATTAGAATTCTGTGCTCCTTTTGTAAGTGGTGGGGGTTGAACTCAGGGTTTGGGTGCTGTCCCTGAGTTGTTCTGCTCAAGGTTAGTGCTCTGCCTCTTTGAGACACAGCTCTACTTCTGGTTTTCTGGTGATTAATGGAGATAAGAGCCTCACAGAAGCCAGGCACTGGTGGTTCATTCCTGTAATCCTAGGTACTCAAAAGGCTGAGATCTGGGGATAGTGGTGTGAAGCCACCCCACGCAAGAAAGTCCAAGAAACACTTATCTCCAGTTAGTCACCAGAAGATTGGAAGTGTCACTGTGACTCAAAGTGTTAGAGCACTAGACTTGAGCAAAAGAGCTCAGGGACAGCATCCAGGCCCTGAGTTCAAGCCCCACAACCACCACCAACAACAAGTTTCATGGACTTTATTGCCCAGGCTGTCTTTGAACCGTGATCCTCAGATCTCAGCCTCCTAAGTAGCTAGGATTACAGGTGTGAGCACCTAGCTCTTCAGGTATTGTTTAAGTGACTTAACTCCTGGAGCCTCACTTGCCTCCACTATTAAAATGGACTTAAAAATAATACCCTAATCAAAAGGCTTGTTTGGGGGATTAAATGAGTTAATATTTCACTGCATGTTAAGAACCTTGCTTTAGCCGAAGGCAGGTGGCTCTTGCCTGTAATCCTAGCTACTCAGGAGACTGAGATCTGAAGATTGAGGTTCAAAGCTAGCCCGGGCAGGAAAGACTGTGAGACTCTTATCTCTAGTAAACCACCAGAAAACCAGAAGTGGCACTGTGGCTCAAGTGGTAGAGCACTTGCCTTGAGCTGAAGAGTTCAGGGAGAGGACCCAGGCCTAGAGTTCAAACCCCACGACCGACAAAAACAAAAACAGAACCTTGCCTTAAAACAATAATCAGGGGCTGGGAAGGTGGCTCAGTGGTAGAGCGCTTGCCTTGCATGCATGAGGCCCTGGGTTCAATTCCTCAGCACCACATAAGCAAAAAGAAAAAAAAGCCAGAAGTGGCGCTATGGCTCAAGTGGTAGAGCGCTAGCCTTGAGCTGAAGAGCTGAGGGACAGCGCCCAGGCCCAGAGTTCAGGCCCCATGACCAGACCCCCCCCCCCCCCAAAAAAAAAAAAAAGAAAGAAAAAGAAAAACAGATTGGAAAAGTATGAACTGATAGGGTATTCTAACATACAACTGGAGTTTAGCATTTGAAAATAAATATTCTGAGCCGGGCGCTGGTGGCTCACGCCTGTAATCCTAGCTACTCAGGAGGCTGAGATCTGAGGATCGCGGTTCAAAGCCAGCCCGGGCAGGAGAGACCGTGAGACTCCTATCTCCAATAAACCACCAGAAAACCGGAAGTGGCGCTGTAGCTCAAGTGGTAGAGCGCTCGCCTTGAGCTGAAGAGCTGAGGGACAGCGCTCAGGCCCAGAGTTCAAGCCCCACGACCGACAAAAAAAAAAAAAAAAAAAAAAAAGAAAATAAATATTCTATGTAATCAAAATTAAATTTGTTGAAGCAGGCCTGTGGCATATGCCTGCAGCCTCAGTAATTGGGGAGGCTAGGGAGGAAGTTCTCCTTGGGTTCATGAGTTTATGGCCAGACTGGGCAACATACAAGATAGTTTCCAACAAGGTAGTTTCCAAATTAAAAAAAAAAAAAATTGTTGAAATGTTTCTAAAGGTTGTTGCTCAGTATTCCATTGTACTGTAAAGTCTCTAATGCTCTATTCACCCTGCCCTTTGACAGAAAAGAGTGGTATCTATTAAAACCCAACTTTTGAAGTACATCATCTTCCATCTCTGATTTATTTCCTTACTATAAATTTTTAGACTTGGAAGTACTTAAAACATTTTAAAAGTACTGGTAGCTCATGCCTGTAATCCTAGCTACTCAGGATGTTGAGATCTGAGGACTGCAATTTAAAGCTAGCCCAGGCAGGAAAGTCCAGGAAATTTTTATCTCCAACTAACCACCAGGAAATGAAGTGGAGTGGTAGCTCAAAGTGGTAGAGTGCTAGCCTTGAGCTAAAAACCTCAGGGACGGTACCCAGATGCCAACTTCAAGCCCTGGCCCCCAAAAAAACAAACAACAAAAAACATTGCAAAGCTTTTTGCTACAGATTTCTTACCTGAAGATTTTTATCAATTTGTTCTGACAGATATGAATAAGAACATCTCAGCTGACATGGTTTTTCTATGCCTATAATCTTAGCACTTGGGACATTGAGGCAGGAGGATAGCAAATTCAAGATCAGTCTGACTATATACTGAAGCAAGTAACTGAATGACCACCAAATGTATGTGTTATCCAACTGTCACAGCATTGAATGTTATAAAGGCAAACTTGGTTGTTTTAATTTGCATTTTCTTAATTACTAGTGAGGGTAAACATCTTTTATCATGCATAATAAACTATCTCAGAACATTGCTTGGAGAAAGATTAAAGGAAGGTGCTAAGCAATTGCCTAAGGACAGTTCAGTTTTTCTCAAGTTATATATATGTAGGTGGAAAGGGGAGAAGAGCTCCTCTAAAGGGAAAATTAATTCTTACTTACATTTAATTAAATATATAAGCAAGGAAATATCACTAAGGCATTAAGTAATACTTTTTTCTTTTACCTATTCCTTTTTAAACAACTACCTCATAGCCACAGTCATCATCACACAGCTGGAATTCCACTACTAACACCTAGCTCCTTGAAACAGACCTCTTCCCAATATAAAATACCTCACATACCTATTTTAAACAATTTTGGGGCTGGGAAGGTGGCTCAGTGGTAGTGCTTGCCTTGCATGCATGAGGCCCTGGGTTCCATTCCTTAGCACCACATAGGTAGAAAAAGCTGGAAGTGGCACTGTGGCTCAAGTGGTAGAGCGTTCGCCATGAGCTGAAGAGCTGAGGGACAGCGCCCAGACCCAGAATTCAGGCCCCACAACCAACAAAAACACCAAAAACCAAAACCAAAACCAAACAAAAAATACACAACAATCTTGCTTAAACTCACTTTATTTTCACTTTCCTCACAATTTTAGGATGCTTTCCTATTTCTCAAGATCGTGTTCTAGGCTTTTTTTTTTTGGGGGGGGGGGTTCAGTCATGGGGCCTGAACTCTGGGCCTGGGCACTGTCCCTCAGCTCTTCAGCTCAAGGCTAGCGCTCTACCACTTGAGCCACAGCGCCACTTCCGGCTTTTTTCTTTTTGCTTATGTGGTGCTAAGGAATCGAACCCAGGGCCTCATGCATGCAAGGCAAGCCCTCTACCACTGAGCCACCTTCCCAGCCCCTTGTTCTAGGCTTTTAAGCCCTCCATAATATAACCATCCAACTTTTTTTTTCTATTTATTTTGGTGGCTCTACCACTTGAGCCACAGTGCCACTCCCAGCCTTTTCTACCTCTGTGGTACTGAGGAATTGAAACCAGGGCCTCAGGCACACAAGGAAAGCACTCTACCACTGAGTCACCTTCCCAACCCTCTTTTAAAATTTTAATTGTGATCTTTAGATACATATATACATTGTAGAAGGTTCAAATAGACATAGGGTTTTCCTCACATATTTTTTTTTGGTAGTAAGAACATTTAAAACCTACTCTTTAGGGCTGGGAAGGTGGCTCAGTGGTAGAGCGCTTGCCTTGCATGCATGAGGCCCTGGGTTTGATTCCTCAGCACCAAAGAAAAAACCGGAAGTGGCGCTGTGGCTCAAGTGGTAGAGCGCTAGCCTTGAGCTGAAGAGCTGAGGGAGAGTTCAGGCCCTAGGACTGGACCAAAAAAAAAAAAAAACAAAAAAAAAAACAAAATCTACTCTTCAGTAATTCCGAAATATACAGCATTTTTTCATTGAGATTCCTTATGTTTCACATATAATTACAATGTATTTCTTTTTCTGACCTTGAGATTTATTTGGGCAGTCTAGTAAAGGGGTGTAGCTATTTGTATAACCTGGATTGAAGAATGGTCCTCCTGTATTGGGGGCATGGATGTCCACTTTGGCTTATTATTATTTTATTATCGTTAAGGAGTTGAGTAAAATACAATATATTCAAAATTATTCATGCTTTTTCCTTCTTCCCTTCCCTTCCTCCATCTAGTCCCATAGTTGTGTTCTGTGTGTGTGTAAATTTATTATTATTATTTTTTTTGGGGGGTCCGGTCATGGGGCCTGAACTCTGGGCCTGGGCGCTGTCCCTCAGCTCTTCAGCTCAAGGCTAGCGCTCTACCAAATTTATTATTTTTAACTATATTTACCACATTGTACTGCAGAACTTTTTCTTCCTATGAAACTTGGGATCCACTGAGCAACATTTCCCCTTTTCTACCCACTATGGGAACTCTATACTTGTATGATTTTTGGCTTTTTGAAATTCTACATGTGAGATCGTATCTGTCTTTCTGTGCTTAGCTTATTTTACTTAGCATAATGTCCTTGAAATTTATCCATGCTGTTGCAAATGACAGAATTTCATTCATACGGGCTAGGGGCTTAGGGTAGTGGTAGAGTATACTTAGCATATGGGAAACGCTGGGTTCAATTCCTAGCACCAAAACAAAGAATAGAATGGGTATTTTGTTGAGTATAATCATATTTTTTTTAATTTACTTTTTTTTCTTTTTGTGCTACTTTTGAGGCTTGAATTCAGGGCCTACACACTCACTGTACCTGAACTTTTGTGCTTAAGACTAGCACTCTACCACTTGAGCAACAGCTCAAAGCTGGGGCTGGCTTTGAACTGTGATCCTCAGATCTAAGCCTCCAGAGTAGCTAGGATCACAGGCTTGAGCCACAGGCACTTGGCTCCCCACTTGTTTACATCTCTTATCCCATTCACCTTCTCATAGGCATTTTGGTTGTACATCTTTGATATTGTGACTAATGCTTCAGTGAACAATGGGGTGTGTACATCTCTTTGACATACTAACTTTCTTTCCCTGGCTATATGAAATGGGATTGTTGGATTACAATGGTAATTTTTTTTTGAGGAACCTCCATACTATACCTATCAATGGTGTACAAGGGTTCCCTTTTCTCTACATCCTTACCAACACTTGTTCATTCCTTCTTTCTTTCTTTTTTTTTTTTTTTTTTTTGGTTGTGGGCTTGAACTCAGGGACTGGGTGCTGTCCCTCAGTTCTTCAGCTCAAGACTAGTGTTCTACCACTTTGAGCCACAGCTTCACTTCCAGTTTTTTGTTTTATTTATTTATTTATTTAATTTATTTATGTCAGTCGTGGGTCTTGAACTCTGGGCCTGGTCGCTATCCCTGAGCTCTTCAGTTCAAGGCAAGCGCTCTACCACTTGAGCCACAGTGCCACTTCTGGTTTTCTAGTGGTTAATTGGAGATAAGAGTCTCACAAACTTTCCTTCCGGGGCTGGCTTTGAAGAGCGATTCTTAGATCTTGGCCTCCTGAGTAGGCAGGATTTTAGGCATGAGCCACAGTTACCCATATTCTTCCAACTTTTGAGTGGTTCTTTGGAGATAAGGGTTTCCCAGAGGACTTTTCTGCCTGGGTTGACTTTGAATCATGATCCTCAGACCTCAGCTTCCTGAGTAGGATTACAGGTGTGAGTCCTGGTACGTGGCTCAACATTTGTTTTTATCTTTCATCTTTGTCCCAATAATTTTTTTTTCTAGACAGGCAAATATCAGGTTTTCATCCATTCTTTCCAGTTCATACTGTTCCTTTCCACCATATGTCCCTGCTTTTCTGTAAGGTTAGATCTCTAGCCTTCATCAATCCAAATCCTACTTCATCCACCTATAATGCATAACTAACCACTGAGTTATAGATTACTACTTATTACTCATATATTACTCTTAATTCCTTATCCAAATTAAAAATGCCCTGAGAGGACTTCAGGTCCTAGACAAGAGAATAATTTCCCTTACTTTTTTTGGCTGTTCTCTAGATTCAAGTGTCCTAGAAATAATAGGCATCAACAAAGATCCTTGAAAATTAGGGGAAAAAAAAGAGTGAACTGTCTATGGATTCAGGACTTGAGGAAGGACACTAAGGCAAGCTCTGTTTTTTTGTTTTTTGGGGTCTGGTTGTGGGGCCTGAACTCTGGGCCTAGGGGCTCCCTCAGTTCTTCATCTTAAGACTAGCACTCTACCACTTGAGCCCCAGCGCCACTTCTGGCTTTTTCTGCTTCTGTGGTGCTGAGGAATCGAACCCAGGGCCTCATCCATGCAAGGCAAGCGCTCTACCACTGAGCCACCTTCCCATCCCGCAAGCTCTGTTTTTTAAATATACAATGTCTGGGCTGGGAAGGTGGCTCAGTGGTAGAGCGCTTGCCTTGCATGGATGAGGCCCTGGGTTCGATTCCTCAGCACCACAGAAGCAAAAAGAAAATAAGCCAGAAGTGGCGCTGTGGCTCAAGTGGTAGAGCACTAGCCTTGAGCTGAAGAGCTCAGGCCCAGAGTTCAGGCCTCACAACTGGACCCCCCCAAAAAATTTAAAAAATAAAAAATAAATATACAATGTCGTCTAGAGAAGTCCTGGAGACACCTGGAATTCAAAAGCCCATCAAGCTTAAACAGGAAAAACAAAAGCAAACTATCTAAGAAAAGCTTGCTTTATGTGGCCAAAGACCAGGAAAAGGAAAACAACAGAGAAACTACCAGGGAACCACATTCCTCAGTCCACAGCCATACAATACGGGGTGTGTGTGGCACTGGTGGAGTCGCTGTGGATCAACCCAGGAACAGAGAAACTTGTGCCTGGCATCTCCTAGCCTTCTGCCCAGTAGCAGAAAGCAAACCAGCTAGTGACAAAAGATGATTTGGGAAAATGTCTTTCTCTCAAGCAGTCCCCCTAGTTCCAAATAATGAAGCTGATGTGAATAGCACTGTAAGCATACTGACACTGCACCATCAATGGAGCTAGACTGACAAGTTAACTTTAAGCAAAGAAACTGCCTACTGAGGTAGAAGATTTAAATAGTTTCAGGAGCCTTCTAGCATAATATTAGAGCAGCAATATTTCAATAGCACTTATGAATTCTCTTGTAACAAGTAAAAAAATCAGAAAATTTCAGCAAAGAAACAGAAGTCATTAAAGAGAGAAATGAGCTGGGACAGGTGGTTCATGCCTGTGATCCTACCTACTCAGGAGGCTGAGATTTGAGGATGGCAGTTCAAGGCTAGCCGGAGTAGTAAAGTCCATGAGACTGTTTATTATTTTTGCAGGTCCTGGGGTTTGAACTCAGGGCCTGAGCTCTGTGCCTGAGCTGCTCAGTACTCAACGGTAGTGCTTTACCACTTGAGCCACAGTGTTATTTCTGGCTTTTTCTGTTTATGAGGTACTGAGGAACTGAACCCAGGGCTTTATGCATGCTAGGAAAGCACTGTACCATCAAGCCACATTCCTAGTCCTCCATGAGACTCTTATCTCCAATTAACCACCAAAAAGCCAGAAGTGGAGAAGTAACTGAAGTGGTAGAGCAATGGTCTTATCAAAAAAGCTCAGGGACAGCATCCAAAGCCCTGATTTCAAGCCCTAGGACCAACACAAACACACACACACACACACACACACACACACACACACACACACACACACACATGCACCCACACGCACCCACGCACACACACACACACACACACACACACACACAGAGCCATAACTCTATCTCTATACCTAACTCTAAACAAAACCCTGATCCTATCACTAACTGGAACTGTGTCCACAACCCTACCACTGACGTAAAGAGAATTTTTTTTTTTTTTGGTCAGTCATGGGTCTTGAACTCTGGGCCTGGGCACTGTCCCTAAGCTCTTCAGCTCAAGGATAGTGCTCTACCATTGAGTCACAGTACCACTTCCAGTTTTCTGGTGGTTAATTGAAGAGTCACATGGACTTTCCTGACTGGGCTGGCTTTGAACCATGATCCTCAGATCTCAGCCTCCTGAGTAGCTAGGATTACAGGCCTGAGCCACTGGTGCCTGGTAAGAAAATTTTTTTTAAGTTAAAAAAAATGTACTCTTTAGCAAGTAATAAACTTGTTAACATTCAGAGCATACTTTCAGATCATACTGATTTTGAAAAATGGGAGTCTCAATGTCTCTAAAATTGAAAATTTACACTAAAAATGGTTTCATAAGAGTGAAATATTCTAGAAGGGTAGGATATTTTAGTAACTGCAATAGCTAGAGGCAGTAGTGCAAAGGCAATCTATGTTTTTGGAAAAAAACGACCTCCCATTGAGAAATGTAGAAAAACCAGATGGAAGTTGGTATTGTTTTACAACGGGATATGATTGACAAAATAGCAATGAAGGGTTTATTTTTGGTGGTACTGGAGTTTAAACTCAGGGCTGTGCTTGCTAGGCAAGGGCTCTATCAATTGTGTAGAGCCAAGATAGTATTTAAATGAGGTGATGGAAGACTCAATATATTTTGGAAATTCCTACTTTGAAAACTTGGGTTTCTTTTTCCTTCCTTTCTGCTTGCCTGCCTTCCTTCTTCTCCTCACTCCTTTTCTCTCTCTCTCTGCTTCCTTTCCTTTCCTTTCTTTCTCTTCTTTCTTTCTTTGTTTGAACTTAGGGCCTGGGTGCTGTCTCTGAGTTCTTCTACTCAAAGCTAGCACTCTACCACTTGAGCTATATCTCCATTTCTGGCATTTTGTCGTTAATTGTACATAAGGATCTCAGACTCTTCCTGCTTGGGGTGACTTCAAATCACCATCCTCAAATCTCTGCCTCCTGAGTAGCTATGATTACAGATATGAGCCCACCAGCACTCACTGAGTTTCTTATAGTTTGCAGAATTAACTGTCCTATAAAATTTGGAAGCTCACATTCATTTAGTATCTTAGTTAACATTTTTGTTTGTTTTGTCCCAGGCCTGGTTCAAGCCCCAGGACTGCTAAAACAAAAGTAAATAAATTAGAATGCTTAATAATTATTACTATAATTCATATACCTATCGATTGACTGTAACATCACAATGGTAGAGGACAAGGTTGAAAACGTAAAATTAGTAGTTGTCAGTAAACAATATTATTTCAAGCAACAAGTTGAATAAAAGTAACCACGTGAATCAATCTTCAGAAATAGAGAGCTATAGGCTAGATAAGTAGGTAGTTACCAAAAAGAGAATGTTTACTTTGTGTACTCTCACGAAGCTTCGCTTTGCCAGAACTGTACGACCTCACTCTTTAATAACTAGATCTATCACACTCACCCAATTCTAACTTTGCTTTTCATTATTCAGTATTGCATTAACAGTTTAAAAACCAAAATCTCTTTCCTTTTCACCTTCCCTTCGGGGGTAAGGGAGATAAATACTTCTAAACAGTTCCTTTTACCATCGAGAAAATAATTACACCAATCTACAGGTGATTTCACCTGCAGGGTAACTGCACGCACTAAAACCTTTAAGGTGTTTTATTTTCAGGTAACATCCGCTCTTGGGACTAACAGCGAGGAAGGCAAAAAAAATCTTCCCTTTTCCTGCATTCATAAAAGGGGTTTGGATCCAGAAGGTTCTCCAGGCCAGTCTGAAGTTTGCAAGGACATCCTAAGTGGCACTCTGAGCCGTCCAAGTTGAGGCGGGCTGCGCTCCACCTACCCCACTGGAGAGCGCAGCCCAGCAGCCCAGCAGCCCAGCAGCCCAGCAGCCCAGCAGCCCAGCAGCATAGCGACCACTTGCTTCACCCCGCCCAAGTCCTCCGAAGTCACTGCCCAAAGAAATGCCCTTGTCCCCACCGCCTGACTCTGGCTGTGATGCTTACTGGTAGTTCGCATCCACTGGAGCAGCGCCGTGCGGTCGGCTGGAGCCACAGAACCGAGCAGCTGAAGGATTGCCCGCTGAGCCGAGCGAAAGTCCATGTCGCCCCAGCCAACAGATCCGGAGGTTTGCAGTGCGCACGCGCAATCGGACCCGACACCACCGCCTTCCCGCCCCCTCCCTAGAGCGGCGGGCAAGTTTGCACTGCGCACGCGCAGTCAGACACGGCTTATTTTACTCACCCATTCCCATCTACCACAAAGCCCGCCCACCCCGCCTCCACAGCATGTCTTAAGCCCCGCCCCTGACGGAGTTCCCCAGTGCACCTCCTTCGGGTTTGTCACTTTTCCTGGGGGTGGCTCCTCAAGCCCTGCCTTTCCCCCCCCCCCAGAGACTACGTCCAGAGAGAGTCAGTCTCCCTACTAATTGCATGCTGCAATTATTCGTGGACAGAAAACGAAAGCCAGAAGCCAGTGCAAGCAAAGAACCACGCACTTAGAAGCCGAACCCAAGAAAGGCAGCACTTTGCCCCGGAAGCGGAAGTGCATCTTTTCGTGAAAGGCTGGTCTACGCCGAGTGATGACGTCTCCTCATTGGGCGGAAGGTTCGGTGGCAAGTCGTCGGTCTTCCAGCTGGTGGGAGTTGGCTTCGCGGGCTGGGCGCAGGGACCCTAGTTTATGTAGTTCGGGAAGGTCGGGTTGTGGGGGCGAGCCTGTCTGTCAGCTCCCAGTTTTCCCGGGTTTCCTCCTCCGGTGTGGGGCCTCGTCAAGGACTCCCCGGCCCTTTTAGGGCCACGGCGTTAGTGGTGCTTCTCCGGTAAGTATGGTTTTCCTTTCCACGGGGACTACAGAGGGGACGAGCTGGGGGCAGTCACAACCTGGGTTAAGGACCAGGCACACTGGGGAGTGTGCTTCCCTCTCCTCCGACTGTCATCTCCAAGCCCCAGATGCTCTGGCCCCTCTTTATCAGTTGCACTCCCTTGAAAGTTTTCCGGGGATTTCTGCTCCTCGCCTCCTTACTGTCACCTCCGACCCCCAGCTGCTCCAGCACCTTTTTATCTGTTGCCCTCCCTCAGAAGTTTTCGTAAAAGATGTGCTGAGACCCTTTTAAATTATCTGGCAGGTTTACCCAAGCCAAGTAAGATATAGGCATTTGTAACCTTGGCTTTTGATTGCTTTCCTGAACAAAAATTATATGAGGCTGGCTGCTATCCTGAAAACCTTTTGATATGAACTAGATTTTACGTTCCTGTGAGTTTGTAACATTGTTAATATTTCTAACAATATTGTTAGTATTAACGATATTGACATTGTTCTGCATATTGTAGACGTTAGATAAATGAACAAGGGGTATTAGTTGAATGCCAGTGATAAAATATATTGGTGATTTTTATCTGAATCGTTCGAGACCGTTTATTTCTTGAAACTCTCTTACTGACTTTCTTGTCTTTGGCAGTACTGGGGTTTGAAGTCAGGGCCGGGAGCTAGCTAGGAATATGCTCTACCACGGAGTCACGCCTCCTACCCCGTTTATTTTATCCTTACCTGGTACTTTCATATGCATAGTTTAACAAAATATTTACTGTTCTTTAGCTATGGGAATGAAATAATGCAGGACAACAGCTCTGCTCTTGAGAAGCTTTCAGTTTAGGGGAGACAGAAGCACATAAATATACATTATATAATGTATATAAATATACATTATAAAGATGAATAATAAGCTTGGTGCTGGTATTTCATGTAATCCTTGCTACTCAGGAGGCTGAGATATGAGGGTCATCATTTGAAGCCAGCTTGTACAGAAAACTTCAAAAAGCAAGACTGGAGTTGTGTAGCTCAAGTGGTAGAATACCTTTTTGCCTTGAGCAGAAAAGTCAAGTGAAACTCACACACATACCTAAAGTCTATTTAGGTATAATGAACAACAAAATAGAGATGAGTTATTGCGCATGGTGTATTTGTGACCCTGAGCAAGTTGCTTTTTCCATGTAGCCTCAGTTTCTTTCTACTTAGTACGCTTATGAGAAGAAGATGAGGTAACACGGTGTTTAGCATAGTATCTAGAACATAGCAATGGTGGTGCCAAACAGGAGGGAGATATTTCCCCTGTTAACTTGAATTTTTCATATGAGTGATTGCTATTTTTTTAATCTTAATATGGAGTACTATGCAAAAAATACTTTAAACTCTCCACTTAAAGAGTACCCCTGTATTCTTTTTTTTTTTTTTTTTTTTGGGTCCGGTCATGGGGCCTGAACTCTGGGCCTGGGCGCTGTCCCTCAGCTCTTCAGCTCAAGGCTAGCACTCTACCACTTGAGCCACAGTGCCACTTCCGGCTTTTTTCTTTTTGCTTATGTGGTGCTGAGGAATCGAACCCAGGGCCTCAGGCATGCAAGGCAAGCGCTCTACCACTGAGCCACCTTCCCAGCCCACCCCTGTATTCTTATCTGGACTTGCCTCTGGGCTATATAGTAAGATACTAGAGAAAGATAGTAATTGTTGTTTATTTTTAAAAGTTAGTTTTATCCTTTGTGCCGATGGGAGAAGGAAAGGGAATTAGTAAAACTTGTTCCTTTGGTTACTTTTCATCCTAGTTGACTCTCTCCTTTTGCCAGCCTCTTGGTCTTTGCTATAACCTATGTATTTCACAGACTCACCTTGAGAATTCTCATCTATATGCTATTTCCAAACTTTTTTCTTTAGCTTTCATGTCATGAGCAATAGTTCTGCACTTTCTGCTGGTTCATTAGGTCCAAAACCAAACACACTATCTCCTTTTTCCACTATAAAATATATACACAAGTGTATATACAGAAGTAGATGGGCAGTTATTCTCAGTATGTTTGTATATGTTTGTAAGTTTTGACCCTTTGCTTACTGTTTCTTATATGTGTGTTTGGTTTAAAAAATGAAAAGTAGGGCTGGGAAGGTGGCTCAGTGGTAGAGTGCTTGCCTTGCATGCATGAGGCCCTGAGTTCGATTCCTCAGCACCACATAATCAGAAAAAAAAAAAGCCGCAAGTGGCGCTGTGGCTCAAGTGGTAGAGTGCTAGCCTTGAGCTGAAGAGCTGAGGGACAGCGCCCAGGCCTAGAGTTCAGGCCCCACGACCGGACCCAAAAAAAAAAAAAAAAGAAAAGGAAAGTAATTGAAATAGCCTACTGTTCAGGCATCTGCTGCTGGTGCTGCTTTAAAAAAAAAAAAAAAAAAAATTAGCCGGGCGCTGGTGGCTCATGCCTGTAATCCTAGCTACTCTGGAGGCTGAGATCTGAGGATCGCGGTTCAAAGCCAGCCCTGGCAGGAGAGACCCTGAGACTCCTATCTCCAATAAACCACCAGAAAACCAGAAGTGGCGCTGTAGCTCAAGTGGTAGAGTTCTCGCCTTGAGCTGAAGAGCTGAGGGACAGCGCCCAGGCCCAGAGTTCAAGCCCCACGGCCGACAAAAAAAAAAAAACAAAAAAAAATTGTGTCTTCTTAGCCTTCTGAGTAACTAGAATTATAGGCATAAGCCATCAGAATCTGGCAATAAATTAGATTCTTTATAGTTTTGAGCCTAGTGCCTGGTCACTCACATCTTAATCCTAGCCACTCAGGAAGCTGAGATCTGAGATTGAGGTTCAGAGCCAACCTGGGTAGGAAAGTCTGTGAGACTCTTATCTCCATTAAACTAACCAAAAAGTGTAAGTGGAGCTGTACTCAAGTGGTAGCAGCATTAGTCCCCTTTCTGTTTCTATAGCTTTGCTTAATTTATCTATATTGTGGTCTGTGTTCTATACTTCATTTCTCCTTTTCTTTTTAATTTTTATTCTTTAATTGTTATAAAGGTGATATGCAGAAGAGTTATGGTTATGTAAGTCAGGTAATGAGTACATTTTTTTTTGGACAATGTCACCCCCTCTCTCTTCCTGTTTTTCCCTCCTGTCTTCACCCACAAGTTGTATGGTTCATTTTCAACATAGCATCTAGTGAATACCTCTGCTGCATTTGTTCACCCTTTAAAAAAATTTCTTTTTGTCGGTTGTGGGGCTTGAACCCTGGGCCTGGGTGCTGTCCTGCAGCTCTTCAGCTCAAAGTGAGTGCCCCACCACTTAAGCCACAGCGCCACTTGCAGTTTTCTGGTGGTTTATTGGAGCTAAGAGTCTCACAGACTTTCCTGCCTTGGCTGGCTTTGAACAGTGATTCTCAGATCTCAACCTCTTGAGTAGCTATGATTACAGTATTTGAGCCACCTACGCCAAACCCTTTGTTAAAATTTTATATTGTATTAGACCTGGGTCTTGAACTCAGAGCCTGGGTACTGTCCCTGAGCATTTTTTTGCTGAAGGCTAGCACTCTACCACTTGAGCCACAGCGCCACTTGTGGCTTTTTTTTTCTGCTTATGTGGTGCTGAGGAATCGAACTCAGGGCCTCATGCATGCAAGGCAAGCACTCTACCACTGTAGCTCTACTTCTTGCTTTTTGGTAATAATTGGAGATGAGAGGTTCACAACTTTCCTTCCTGGCTAGCTTATAACCAGGATCCACAGATCTTAGCTTCCTGAATAGGTAGGATTATAGATTTGAGCCATGAGCTCCCAACTTGTTTTAACATTTTGAGGAATTATCAAATACTTTCATTAAAAACTTTACCAAGGAAGTGTCACTGTAGCAACAAGTGGTAGAGAGCTCACCTTGAACTGAAGAGCTGAGGGACAGCTCCCAGGCCCAGAGTTCAAGCCCCATGACTGACAAAAAGAAAACAAAACAAAACCAAAAACTTTACCAAGCCAAGCGCTGGTGGCTCATGCCTATAATCCTAGCTACTCAGGAGGCTGAGGTCTGAGGATCACAGTTCAAAGTCAGTCCGGAGGGCTGAGAAGGTGGCTCAGTGGTAGAGCGCTTGCCTTGCATGCATGAGGCCCTGGGTTCGATTCCTCAGCACCACTTAAGCAGAAAAAAACAAAAGCCGGAAGTGGCGCTGTGGCTCAAGTGGTAGAGCGCTAGCCTTGAGCTGAAGAGCTGAGGGACAGCACCCAGGCCCAGAGTTCAGGCCCCATGACCGGACCCAAAAACAAAAACAAAAAAAACAAAGTCAGTCTGGGCAGGAAAGCCCGTGATACTCTTATCTCCAATTAACCACTAGAAAACCGTGGCTTAAGTGGTAGAGCACTCACCTTGAGCTGAAGAATTCAGGGACCAGCATCTAGGCCCAAAGTTCAAGCCCATGACTGACAAACAAAACAAAAACAAAAAATCCATACCAATTTATATTCCCACCAGCAGTGTAGAAGAATTCTGATTTCTCCATGTTCTTGCCAACATTCTTTTTTTTTGTCAGTCATGGGGCCTGAACTCTGGGCCTGGGTGCTGTCCCTCAGCTCTTTAGCTCAAGGGAGCACTCTACCACTTGAGCCACAGCACCACTTCTGGCTTTTTCTGCTTATGTGGTGCTGTGGAATTGAACCCAGGGCCTCATGCATGCAAGGCAAGCACTCTACCACTGAGCCATCTTCCCAGCCCCATCATTTGTCTTTTTGTTTATAGTTATCCTAGAATGTATACGGCAAAATCTCATGATAGTGTTGATAGTGTTATTTTTGATATTTGTTTTTAGTCTAACAAAATAATTATACAATGTATAAGGTTCTTGCTAATATTTTATAGTCTGCTTTCTGCATTCAAGCTATTTTTATTATTAGCAAGCATATTTTTAAAGTTTTATTTCTGTGGTACTAAGGAATCAAAGTCAGGGCCTCATGCACGCTAGTCAAGCACTTTACCACTAAGCTACATTCTTAGCCCTAGCAAGCATATTTTACAAAAGTATTTCCATTTCTATGTCCCTCACTTTTCCTCAAATCTTAATTCATGTGAACTTGGCTAAATTATATGCCTAGAATATAAAACCTTCAGGAATATGTATCAAATTATAATTGGTTATTACTAAGATGTGGGAGTAAGATTAATTATACTTTTTACCTTAAATATTGTTTCAGGCCAATTATCCTGGCTCAAGTTTATTATCCTGGCTGTTGAAGCATCATGCATGGTTCAAGGCCAGCCTAGGCAAAAATTTTTGAAATTCCATTTCAACCAATGACTTCATCCCAGCTATCTGGGCAAACACAGATAGGATGGTGAAGTAGGCAAGACCCAGGTATAAAGCAACACCCTATCTAAAAAATAGCCTACATAAAAAGTACTGGCAAAGTCACTCAAGTGGTAATGTTCCTGCCTAGCAAGTTCAAGGCGCTGAGTTCAAACCCAAAGATAATACTTAAAAATTTTTAATTTTACAGTAAACGTATATACTCTTATAATCACAACATACAAAGTTGAATCATTTCTGTGAAGTACTAAGTAGTCTCAGGGTAAAATCTAATTCCTAAATCTGAAAGTCATAACATTATACAGTTAGTGACTCAAATAGCTACATATATTTTTTTTTAATTTTATTAAAAAAATTTTTTTTGTCAGTCATGAGGCTTGAACTCTGGACCTGGGCGTTGGCTCTGAGGTCTTCAGCTCAAGGCGAGAGCTCTACCACTTGAGCCACAGTGCCACTTCCAGTTTTCTGGTGGTCAATTGGATATATAAGTCTCATGGACTTTCCTGCTCAGGCTGGCTTTGAATCGTGATCCTCAGATCTCAGCCTCCTGAGTAGCTAGGATTACAGGCATGAGCTACCAGTCCCCAGCTCATATATATATATATATTTTTAAATTATTTTAATTTTTTTGGTCAATCATGAGGCTTGAACTCCGACCTGAGTGCTGCCTCTGAGCTTTTGTGCTCAATTCTAGTGCTCTAACACTTTGAGCCACAGTTCCACTTCTGGTTTGGGAGCGGTTAGTTGGAGATAAGAGAGTCACAGACTTCAAACCTTGATTCTCAGATCTCAGCCTTCTGAGTAGCTAGGATTAGAGGTGTGAACCATCAGCACCTTGTTTTCAAATAACAATAATTTTATTAAATAAAATAGCTTTAAGCCATTATGTTCAGAACAGTTGTTTTTCTGTGGTCCTAGATTATGAGTTTATGTGATTTTCAAATGAAAGAAATTATTTCACCAGGAGCCGGTGGCTCATGCGTGTAATCCTAGCTACAGAGGAGGCTGAGATCTGAGGATCACGGTTCAAAGCCAGCCCGGGCAAGGAAAGTCCGTGAGACTCTTACATCCAATAAACCACTCGAAAACTGGAAGTGGCGCTATGGCTCAAGTGGTAGAGCACTGGCCTTGAGCTGAAGAGCTGAGTGACAACGCCTAAGCCCAGAGTTCAAGCCCCACGACTGGCCAAACCCCCCCCCCCAAAAAAAAAAAAAAAAAAAACTATTTCTGTTGTAGTCAAGAAAGCAAATAGGAGCTTTTGAGTAGTTTATAGAAATTATGTTATATAGAAGTGATTTTCCTAAGAATGTTTACTAATATTGATATATTTGAATATGTCTTAATCTAGATATTGGTATGAAAAGTTAGTCATTGACAATCACTCAGAAGACTATTTTTTTGTATATGGAAATTTTGTTGTCAGTCAGGTAATGGTGGCTCAGCCTGTAATCCTAGCTACTCGGGAGGCTGAGATCTGAGGATCGCTGTTCAAAGCCAACCCGAGCAGGAAAGTCCACAGACTCTTATCTATGATTAACCACCAGAAAACTAGAAGTGGCACTGTGGTTCAAGTGATAGAGTGCTTGCCTTGAGCTAAAAAGCTGAGGGACAGCACCCAGGCCCAGAGTTCAAGCCCCAAGAATGACCAAAAAAAAAAGAAAAAAGAAAGAAAAAAAGAAAAATTTTGTTGTGATGGGATTTGAAATCGCTAGTCATTACATTATATATCATCTCAGATCAAGCAAGATTCCAGCAGGGGTATTTATAATTGTTTATGTAGAGAAAGGTATCTGTTACAAGATACTATGTTGAAAACGAATTTTACAACTTTGGGGGGATGGGGAGGAGGAGTTGAGGAGGTGGAAAGGGAAGGGGTAGTAGGGGAAAAAACAAAGGAGGGGGTAACAATGCTCCATAGGAAATGTACAAAAATAACCTTACTCATGTAACTGTAAACCCTCTATACAGTATCTTTACAAGAAAAAAAAATTTAAAAAACAAAGGTATCTGTGGACACTATAGTTCCTATTGATTAACAACTTCATTTGAAATTGGCACTAAATGTTAAAGATTTTAGAAGTGGTTCTTGGATAACGAAGGTAAAAGACACTTTAGCAGGCAGTACAGAAAATGTCCATTGACTTCAGATCATAAAGAGAGAGTGGAGAACTCTCAAGAAAGGAAGTTAAGAGTTTATACAGACAAGGCACTTTCAGATAATTTTATATCTACTCTCTCATTTAATCCTCACCATAGCCCTACAGGATAACTACCTTGATAATGGTATTATCTCCATTTTGCAGGTGAGGAAAGTGAGGCTCAGAGAGATTAAGTAATTGCCCAAAGTAACACAGCCAGTATGTAACAGAGCTGGGATTTGAAACCAAGTCTGTCAGACTCCAAAGCCCATGCTCTTTCCAGTACTTCACACTGCTGCAGGTAAGTAGGATTCTTGGCCTTGTACTTGCCTTACTTAGGGTACCCCCAAATTTGAGCCTGTTTCCATCACTTTCTATCCAACTCCTATCAGGCTCCTGTTAGAAGCATTTGTGACTTGGGCCAAGATTAGTCCTTGTACATACTGCAATCAGTGGTACTTAACAGCTTTCTGTACATAGCAGTTACACTTCATGAAGATGAATCACTTCTTTGCCTTCAAAATAAGATTTCCTCTTATTATAGCAGCAACATTTTCCCCTGCAGTTTTCTGTCTGGAATATTCAGCTCTGTTATTAAAGGCATCATTCATTTCCTAGGACTAAAGCTGTGTATCCAGTGCTGTGGGAAGACATTATGGGATGAGGGGGAGGGGGACATGTATGTGCGCCCACCCACCTATACTGAAGCTTGAACTCAAGGCCTGAGCACTGTCCCTGAGATTTTTGTGCTCAAGGCTAGTACTACTATTTGAACCATAGCTCTACTTCTGGCTTTTTTGGTGGTTAGTTGGAGATAAGAGTCTCGTGGACTTTCCTACCTGGCCTGGCTTTGCTGCCTGGACTGGCTTTGAACTGTGATCCTCAAATCTCAGCCTTCTGAGTAGCTAGGATTGTAGACATAAGCCACCAATGCCTGGCCTTACCAAGTTTATGTTTACAAATCTTTTCAGTTAGGAGCATTTTAAGTGAATGTGCTTGAATTATAACAATTCCAGTTTTATATTTAGAGTCATCTGGTAACAAAATTAAAAATGTTTGCATTTTAGTGTGTACATTTTATTTTATTTTATTTTATTTTATTTTATTTTATTTTATTTTATTTTTTTTTGGGTCCGGTCGTGGGGCCTGAACTCTGGGCCTGGGCGCTGTCCCTCAGCTCTTCAGCTCAAGGCTAGCGCTCTACCACTTGAGCCACAGTGCCACTTCCGGCTTTTTTCTGTTTGCTTATGTGGTGCTGAGGAATCGAACCCAGGGCCTTGAGCATGCAAGGCAAGCGCTCTACCACTGAGCCACCTTCCCAGCCCTAGTGTGTACATTTTAGAACAAGGTAAAAGTAGTTTTTAAAAATATATTGTTCAGGGGCTGGGAATATGGCTTAATGGTAGAGTGCCTACCTAGCATGTATGAAGCCCTGGGTTTGATTCCTCAGTCCCATATAAACAGAAAAAGCCAGAAGTGGCACTGTAGCTCAAGTGGTACAGTGCCAGCCTTGAGCAAAAACAAGCTCAGGGATAGTGCCCAGGCTCTGAGTTCAAGCCCCAGGACTGGCAAAACAAAAACAAAAACAAAAAGTATTGTTCAAGCTGGACATTGGTGGCTCACACCTTTAATCCTAGCTGCTCAAGATACTGAATTCTTAGGATTGTGGTTTGAATCCAGCCCTGGCAGGGAAGTTCATGAGACTCTTATCTCCAGCAAGCTACTAAAAAAGCCAGAAGTGGAGCTGTGGCTGTGGCTCAAGTTGTAGAGCACTAGCTTTGAGCAAAAGAAGGTCAGGGATAGCACCCAGTCTTTGAGGTCAAGCCCCAGGCACAAAAAAAGAAAAAAGAAAATCTTGTTCAGAATACATGGAGGAATTCTGAAAAGTTATAAATAATGATGTTAGTATTAAATGTGCAATATCTGTTACAGTTAGAGCATTAAATAACTTTTGATTTAAGACTGAGAGCAGGTAAAGCAGTAAGCTCATGGGAGAGAGGGAAAAGGAGACAAAATTCCTGCCTCATGCAGCCTATATATCAATAACAGAATTACAGACCACAAGTAATACAAAGAAGTTAAGTGTAAGTGATTAGACAAGAGATCCCATCAAGAAATGGCACCTGGGATAGTGTTCTGAAAGGCAACATGGAGGAAACTATGCTATCAGCAGGAACAAGAACAGGCATTGTGGAAAGGGTCAGCAGCAATAGCAAGAAGATCAGTGTGTTTAAGTTCAGATGTATGTGTCTGTGGGTAGGGGGAGTTATTATGCACTTAAGGGTGTCTCTTGAGGACTCTACCTCTTCATGCAGTGGGAAGTTATTGAAATTTCAAGTAGATTCAAAATTCAGATACCAGGATTTTCAGAAACAGGTTTTTTTTTTGTTATTGTTTTTTAAATTGCAGTGAAAACAGCTTAGGTAAAGTTATTATTAGGTGTTCTTATTCCTCTCCTGAAGTGCAGGTTTTTTGTTTTTTGTTTTTTTTTGGAGGGGTCCAGTCGTGGGGCCTGAACTCTGGGCCTGGGCGCTGTCCCTCAGCTCTTCAGCTCAAGGCTAGCACTCTACCACTTGAGCCACAGTGCAAATTCCGGCTTTTTTCTTTTTGCTCATGTTGTGCTGAGGAATCAAACCCAGGGCCTCTTGCATTCAAGGGCAAGCACTCTACCACTGAGCCACCTTCCTAGCCCAAGAAGTGCAGGTTTTTATAAGGAAAAATACTTTAAAATATGCTTCTAATAATTACTTATTTAAGGAAAAGTGAGTTGGAAACACAAAAAGTATTAAAAAGAGCCACTTAATTTGGGGAGATTGTTTGTTTGTTTTGCCAGTACAAGTGTTTGAACTCAGGACTCTGTGCCTGTTTGGTTTGCTTGCTCAGTTGACAGTCTACCACTTGAGCCACACCTCCAGCCTGGCTTTTTGCTGGTTAATGAGATAGTGTTCTGTGAACTTTTCTGCTTGGATTGGTTTTGAACCTCAGTCCTATGAAGCTTAGCTTTCTGAGTAGCTAGGATTATAGACGAGCTATTGACTTGTGGCTAGATTTAGATTTAAGAGTTTAGAATAGCATTTTAAAATGTAGAATGATCTGTTTATGACATGATCTGAAAAAAGTTAACTGTGGTGTCATAGATGATAGGATTACATCACTCTAGGAACATAATGATAAAGGAGATGAACTCAAACAGCTGAACTTATTTCTTCCATGAAAAATATTTACTTCAGAATTTCCTTTAATGATATGGGATTAGAAATAAATCCTGGTTGTTTTCAGTGAAGTAGTTGCTCTTTCAAGTTTAGCAACCATGTAACTTAAAAAAACAAAAACGAAACAACTTCTGGTGAGCAAAAATTTCCCCCCAAATCTCATCATGTATTGGTAGTAGCTGTCTTCAACTTACAAATTTCTCAGTTTCACTTTTGGCAGTGTGGCTGGGATACTTCCTTGCCGCTTACAACCCTTCCTGCCTCTCTTCATTCCCACAGGTCTGTACTCTATAAGTGTTGAATGAGTTAGCTTTCTTGTCTCCAGTTTTTTCTTATTTTTAATCTCCTTAGTACTCTGTAGATGGAATATGTCTGGCTAATGTTGCTTGACTAAATTAGACTAGATTAGGATTACCAAAACAGTTGTTTTGAACAGTTAACTTTTCTGTTAATAGTACATGTGTTAGACAGTGGATGTCCAGAGCGTTTTACTTTGTGTGTGTGTGTATGTTAGGGTGGCTGTACTGGGATTTGAAGTAGGGTCTACACTTACCAAACTGTTTTACAATGACTACAATACCTCTTTATTTATTTATTTTTATTTTTTGGGTCCGGTCGTGGGGCCTGAACTCTGGGCCTGGGCGCTGTCCCTCAGCTCTTCAGCTCAAGGCTAGCGCTCTACCACTTAAGTCACAGTGCCACTTCTGGCTTTTTTTCTTTTTGTTTATGTGGTGCTGAGGAATCGAACCCAGGGCCTCAGCCATGCAAGGCAAGCACTCTACCACTGAGCTACCTTCCCAGCCCTACAATACCTCTTTATAACTCTTGTTTCTTTTATTTATATTTCCTCTGTCTGACCAGAATATTTTGTTTATTGCCTTTCTACTTCCCAATAATGCTCAAAAATCTATGCATAGAGTACATTAGCAAAGTGTAAGTATGCCCCAGGTTTCTTGAGACTGTAATTCTGCTCATCCCATTTCACACTTTTCAATTTTCTTTCATTCTCTTCTCCATTTACGTAAATCCTACCTATATTAAGAAATTCTGGTGCTGGGAAGTTGGCTCAGTGGTAGAGTGCTTGCCTTGCATGCATGAGACCCTGGGTTCAATTCCTCAGCACCACATAAGCAGAAAAAATAAAAAAGCCGGAAGTGGCACTGTGGCTCCAGTGGTAGGGCGCTAGCCTTGAGCTGAAGAACTGAGGGGGAGTGCCCAGGCCCAGAGTTCAGCCCCACGACTGACAAATAAAAAAAAAAAAAAAAAAAAGATTCTCTTACCCAGATTTGGGTAATTTACCACCCAATTTCAGTAAAGCACTTTGTTTTTCTAATTTTTTTTTATTTCTTTCAGTTTTTATAGAAATAATTATTAACAATTGACCATTAACCTTTATTGCTAGTAATTCTACTAATTGCCAGAATTCTACAGAGAACAGAACCAATACTCTGTGTGTGTGTTGTGTGTGTGCCTGTGTGTGTGTGTATACAGATATAATAGTTAAGTATTTATTGCAAGAAATTGGCTCAGGCAAGTTTTGGAGTCTGGCAGCTCCAGAGATGACAGGATGAGTTAACAAGCAGGAGAGCCAGTGGTGTTCATTCCAAAGCTAGCAGTCTTGAGATCCAAAAGAGCCAGTGTTTTAATTAGAAGGCAGGAAAAAAAAAAAACAAACTTGCTTCTGTTTGTAATTAAACGTGAGGAATTTTCTCTCACATGGATTTTGCACTTCATTCTTGGGCTATAAATAAATGTATTGTGGAAAGAGAGTACTAGTTGTATTTACTTATTTCCTGTGAGTTCTTTCATACTTAACATGTAATATTATATCTATTCTTTTAGAACACTATTATGCTTTGGAGCTAGAGGGGATCTTTGAAGTTACTTTGTTTTAGAGTTCGGAGAGTTGGGCAACAGCTTTAAAATAAGAAAAGTAATAATAACTTCTCTTGGATGGTCGGAAGAATAAAAGGGAATTATATATATGTATATACTATAATAACTTTGCACAGTGCCTCATATAGTTAATGGCTCAACGGTTGTTTTGTACTAGAAAAGTTAAGTGATTTATTCATTAAACATTGTCTTTTGCTTAGGAGCAAGGATCCAAATAGCATAATTCCCTTCTTTTTTTTTTTTTTTTGTTGTTGTTGTGGGGCTTGAACTCTGGGTCTAGGTGCTGTCCCTGAGCTCTTCAGCTCAAAGCAAATGCTCTACCACTTGAGCCACAGCAGCACTTCTGGTTTTCTGGTGGTTAATTGAAGATAAGAGTCTCATGGACTTTCCTGCCTTGGCTAGCTTTGAACTGGGTCCTCAGATCTCAGCCTCCTGAGTAGCTAGGATTACAGGCATCAGCCATCAGCGCCTGGCTAGTAGCATAATTCTATAATGTGGAATATTAGTATTCCTGGGGCTTTCACCTTTTTTTTTTTTTTTTGTCTGTCATGCGGCTTGAACTCTGGGTCTGGTCACTATCCCTGAGCTCTTTAGCTCAAGGCGAGCTCTTACCACTTGATCCACAGCACCACTTCCAGTTTTCTGGTGGTTAACTAGAGATAAGAGTCTCATGGACTTTCCTGCCCTGGCTGGCTTTGAACCACGATCCACAGATCTCAGCCTCCTGAGTAGCTAGGCTTATAGGCCTGAGCCACTGACACCAGCTTCACCTCTTTCTTTATTCCTTTATTGTCTTTCTCTGTTCTTCCATCCCTCCCTCCTGTCCTTTCTTTTTCCTCCTTTCTTTCTTTGGTAATACTCAGTGTTGAATTCAGTGCCTCATACTTGTGAGTTAGGCCCTCTACCACTTGAGCCAGCTCTTTTTGCTTTACTTTGTTTTATTCAGGCATGGCATACAATTTCCTATTCATGCTTCCCATGCAAATTGACACGCCAGAGTCACTAGGCCCAGCTATTGATGAAGATAGGGGTCTCACAAACTTTTTGCCTGGCCTGGCCTCAGGTTTTTTGTATCTCTCCTTTACAAAAGTGTAAACCAAGGATCTCAGCTCTTTCTCTTTTCATTTAAAAATGTACATAAGGGCTGGGGCATAACGTAAGTGGTAGAATGCTACATAGGAAGCATTCTGCTTTCAAAAAAAAAAAATATATATATATATATTTTTGTCGGTCGTGGGGCTTGAACTCTGGGCCTGGGCACTGTCCCTCAGCTCTTCAGCTCAAGGCGAGCGCTCTACCACTTGAGCTACAGCGCCACTTCCGGTTTTCTGGTGGTTTTATTGGAGATAGGAGTCTCACGGTCTCTCCTGCCCGGGCTGGCTTTGAACCATGATCCTCAGATCTCAGCCTCCTGAGTAGCTAGGATTACAGGCGTGAGCCACCAGCGCCCGGCTGCTTTCAAAATATTAATACTGTCAAAAGAAGTACATATGATTTATCATTCAGTCATTTATATTCACAACTATTTTGTCAAAGTAATTAATTTGAGGTTACATTATTATTTCCTCAAAAGATATTACTTGACATTTAAAATTTACATGTTCAGGGATGGGAAGGTGGCTCAGTGGTAGAGCGCTTGCCTTGCATGCCTGAGGCCCTGGGTTCGATTCCTCAGCATCACAAAAGCAAAAAGAAAAAAAGCTGGAAATGGCGCTGTGGCTTAAGTGGTAGAGCGGTAGCCTTGAGCTGAAGAGCTGAGGGACAGTGCCCAGGCCCAGAGCTCAGGCCCCACGACTGGACCCAAAATAAATAAATAAATAAATAAATAAATAAATAAATAAATAAATAAAATTTACAGGTTCATAGAAAAGATTCTCTTCTCAAAGTCAGGCATCATAGCCAGTTAGTTTTATTTTTGGGCATGAGTATCTTAAGGCTGTAGATTGAGGCTGTAGAAGCTGAGATTATAGTGTTTTTTATTTGTTTGTTTGTTTGTTTGTCGGTCGTGGGGCTTGAACTTTGGGCCTGAGTGCTGTCCCTCAGCTCTTCAGCTCAAGGCGGGCGCTCTACCACTTGAGCTACAGCACCACTTCCGGTTTTCTGGTGGTTTATTGGAGATAGGAGTCTCACGGTCTCTCCTGCCCGGGCTGGCTTTGAACCTCGATCCTCAGATCTCAGCCTCCTGAGTAGCTAGGATTATAGGCGTGAGCCACCAGCGCCCGGCGATTATAGTGTTTAACACTAGAATACTTTCATTTGCACCTTTTAAACCTTTTTTAAAATCTGCCATGAGAAATGAGTGTTTCCAAATGTTTTCATTCAATGTTTTTTTCCTTGTAGAGTTCTTATAAGTATACCTTAAAGCCTTCAAGATGGTTCTAGCAGACCTTGGAAGAAAAATAACATCAGCCTTGCGCTCATTGAGCAATGCCACCATCATCAATGAGGAGGTATGAACATTATTATATGACATATATGTGATTAAGCATGGGGGAGCTGGATGATTAATAACCAGCCTATATTTATTTCATGTAGATTGAATATTGTGGATAAGTCTAAATCTAGTAAGAAATCCACTATCATACCATTATTTTATATTTTACCTATCTGTAGAGAATTTAGAAAAATAACAAAAGAACAAAAATAATCTTAACTGGCATGCAAAAATAGAGCATTGGAATTCTAAAACTTCATTTCATCTAAAACTTCAAAATTGCCCTTTTTGTTTCTTCTTTACTAGGTATGTGCTTATCTGATTTTTCTCTCTGGCTTTGTGTACGTGTGCGTGCGTGTGCGTGCACACGCCAGTCCTGGGCCTAGGCATTGTCCCTGAGCTTTTGTGCTCTAGTGCTCTGTCACTTGAGCCACAGTTCCATTTCAGGTTATTTATGGTTAATTAGAGATAAGAGTCTCATAGACTTTCCCACCCAGACTGGCTTTAAACCACGATGCTCAGATCTCAGTTTCCTAAGCAGGAAACTGAGCCACTATCACTTGGCTTTCTCTGACTTCCCTTTAGCATTCCTCATGAAAAACTAGCTCTTTTATCTTCGTAATTTTGATTCATTTTCTCACAAATCTTGTGGGAAAATGCTTCAGGTTTTTTGTTGTTGTTGTTTTGTTTTGTTTTTTTGTTTCAGGTAAGATCTTGAGTTTTTGCTCATGGCTGGCCTTGCTGGAAATCTTTCTGCCAATAGAATTTCAAGTAGTGTGGATTACAGGCATGAACCACCACACCTGGCTTATTTGTTGTGATAGGGTCTGACTTTTTTTTGTCTGGGCCTGCCTCAAATTGTGATCATCCCAATCTCCACCTTCTGAATATCTGGAATTATAAGTGTGTACACCATACCTGGCATTCAAGTACTTTCTGACCTTGCGTTTTGAAAACAATTCTATAGAATTTTTTTGGGGGGGGAGGGGCCAGTCCTGGGGCTTGAACTTAGGGCTTGGGCACTGTCCCTGAGCTTCTTTTTGTTTAAGGCTAGCACTCTACCACTTGAGCCACAGTGCCACTTCTGGCTTTTTCTGTGTATGTGGTACTGCGGAATCAAACCCAAGGTTTCATGCATGCTAGGCAAGCACTCTACCATAAGCTACATCCTCAGCCCAATTCTTTAGAATTTTATATCAACACTTTTAACAAACTAATGGAATTAAATCATTTTGAGATCATCTTAGAAATAACTTAGTCCAACCTCTCATTTAACAGAAATAAGAAGCTACTTTCACATGTTTATTTACTGTTTGACCTAAGAGTAGAATTCTTTTTCCTAATTTCTAATCAAGAGTTTTTCTAATAATTCTTTTTATTCCCTCAGCAAAGCCAATTTCTGCAGATGGATGCACTGTTGGCAAGCAAGCAATATTAAATAATAAATCATAATACAAATTATTGTTTAGTCTTATAGTCTAGAATAACAAAACAACAGTCTTCCAGCAAGTATTCCTTGTTGTATAGCCCTTACTCTTTCATTTCTAGGAAAAAAGGTCCAATGGTGACCTATGGGCTTTAATCCAGCATTCAGAAAACTGAGATAGAAGGATAGTGAGTTTGAGGCCAGCTTGGGTTACATAGTGAGACCACTTCACACACAAACACACACAAAAAAGGAAATTTGAAAAGTGCTTTGTGGAAAGTAGAGGAATAGCTGTTGTTGTTATTGTATTTTTGTGGGTTGTGCTCCTTGAACTCAGGGCCTGGGCATTGTCCCTCAGCTCTTTTGCTCATGACTAGTGCTCTACCACTTTGAGCCATAGCACCACTTCCAGTTTTCTGGTGGTAAGTCCTCCTTTGTTCTCACTGTGCAAATGCTTAGAGTGCTGTTTAATTAATCATCCAAGTGAACTTATTTGTAGTTTACTATCCAATGGATTAACTTGTAGATATCTAGAAACATTCTAGCTATTACAAATAAGGGAAACCATGCAGCCTATGTTTCTTTGGGTCTGGCTTACTTAGATCAATATAATTTTTTCCAAGCTTTTCTATTTCTTCATGAATGGGGCGATGTCATTCTTTCTGACGGAAGCATAGAATTCCATTGTGTATATATACCACATTTTCTTGATCCATTCATCCACTAGGGGCATCTGGGTTGGTTCCATGTCTTAGCTATGGTAAATAATGCTGCAATAAACATAGTGTGCTGGTAGCTTTAGTATATACCCTTGTTTGTGATTGTTTGGGTAAATGCCCAAAAGTGGGATTGCTGGGTGATAAGGGAGCTATCATTTTTTTTTTTTGGCCAGTCCTGGGGCTTGAATTTAGGGCCTGGGCACTGTCCCTGAGCTTCTTTTTGCTCAAGGCTAGCACTTTACCACTTGAGCCACAGTGCCAATTCTGGCTTTTTCTGTTTATATAGTACTGAGGAATAAAACCCAGGGCTCTACCACTAAGCCACATTCCCAACCCTATGTTTAGTCTTTTGGGGAACCTCTGTACTGCTTTCCAGAGTGGTTGAACAAGCTTACATTCTCACCAACAGTATACTAGTGTTCCCTGATGGCACATCCCCACCAGCATCTGTTACTGTTAGTTTTCTTGATAGTGGCCATTCTAACAGGAGTGAGGTAGAATCTCAGTGTTGTTTTGATTTGCATTTCTTTTATGATTAGAGATGTTGGATATTTCTTCATGTGTCTATCTGTCATTCTTCTTCTGAGAAGTCTCTCCTTAAGTCTTTAGCCCACTTGTTAATAAGGTTGTTGTTTCTTTGAGGGTTTGTTTTGGGGGGTTAATTTTTTGAACCCTAAGTACATTTTAGATGTGAGGCTCTTCTGATACAAAACTCTGGTAAAGATCTCCCATTCTGTAGGCTTTCTATTTATCTTGCTAGCTATGTCCTTTGCCATGCAGAAACTCTTCAGTATGATACAATCCCATTTATTCATTCTTTCTTTGATTTGTTGTGATTCTGGATCTTAGGAAGTTTCAACCTGTGCCAAGGAGCCTTAGTGTTTCTCTATCCTTTCCTATACTATTTTCAGGGTATCTGGTCTTACATTGAGGTCTTAGATCATTTGGAATTGATTCCGGTGCAGGGTGATATGTAAGAATCTAACTTCAGTTTTCTGAATATGGATAGCCAACTCTGCCAGCACCAATTGTTGAAGAGATTCTATTTCTTCCATCCTATTATCAAAGATTAGGCGGGTGTAGGCTAGTGGATTCATTTCTGGGTCTTTGATTCTATTCCATTGGTCCTCTAGATCCACTGAGGGGCATCTTGTGCCAGTACCAAGCTGTTTTTATTACTATGGCTTTGTAATAAAGTTTGAAATTTGGTATTCATATTCCTCCAGCACTGTTCTTCCTGCTGAGGATGTTTTGGCTATTCCAGGTCTTCTCTTGTTTCTTATGAATTTTTGGATTGCTTTTTCTATATCATTGAAGAATGTTGTTGGGATTTTGATGGGTTTTTGCACTGAATTTGTAGATAGCTTTGGGCAGTGTTGTCATTTTCATGATGTTAATCATCCCATTCTAGGAGCATAGGAGGTTTTTCTAGTTCCTTAAATCTTCCTTTTTCAGTTTTCATCATGGAGGTCCTTCACATCTTTGGCTAATTTCTAGATTTTTTTTGTGGGTTTTTTTGGCTATTACAAAAGGAGTTGCTTTCCTGGTTTCAGCCTTGCTCTTCTCATTGCTGCCATATAGAAAAGCTACTGATTTTTTTTGTATGTTTGTTAATTTTATACCTTGCTACTTTGTCAAAGTTTCAGATTAGCTCAACTAACTTGGGAAAGGAATCTATAGAGTTCTTTAAATACAGGATCAGATCATCTGCAAAGAGGGATTATTTTTATTTTTCTTTCCCTATTTAGGTCCCTATTTATGTTTGTCTTTTGCCTTATTGCTCTAGCTAGGAAATTCCAATACTGTATTGAAGAGAAGTGAAGAGAGAGGACATCCTTGTCTTGTTCCTGATTTTAGAGGAAATGGTTTTAACTTACAACCATTAAGTATAATGTTGGCTATGGTTTGTCATATACAACCTTTATTTTACTGAGAAATATTCCATGGATTCCTAGCTCCTCCAGAGCTTTTATCATAAAGTGGTGTTAGAGGGGCTGGGAAGGTGGCTCAGTGGTAGAGCGCTTGCCTTGCATGCTCGAGGCTCTGGGTTCGATTCCTCAGCACCACGTAAGCAAAAAGAAAAAAATCCGGAAGTGGCGCTGTGGCTCCAGTGGTAGAGCGCTAGCCTTGAGCTGAAGAGCTGAGGGACAGCGCCCAGACCCAGAGTTCAGGCCCCATGACCGGACCAAAAAAATAAAATAAAATAAAAGTGGTGTTAGAGCTTGTTAAATGCTTTTTCTACATCTATTGAGATGATCATGTGTTTCTTGTTCTTGCTTCTGTTGATGTGTTGAATTACATTAATTGACTTGCATATATTAAACCAGCTTTGCATCCCTAGAACAAATCCCATTTGATCATAGTGAGTGATTTTTTTGGTTAGTTGTTGAAGTTGGTTGGCCAGTATTTTATTAAGAAGTTTTTTGGGTATTTTTGGCATGGGACTTGGACTCTGGGCCTGGGCACTGTCCCTGAGCTCTTCAGCTCAAGGCAAGTACTCTACCTCTTGAGCCACAGTACCACTTCTGGTTTTCTGGTGGTTAATTGGAGATAAGAGTCTCACAGACTTTCCTGCCCAGGCTAGCTTTGAACCACAATCCTCAGATCTCAGCCTCCTGAGTAGCTAGGATTACAGAAGTGAGCCACCATCACCTGGCTTATTGAGATGTTTTACATCTATGTTCATCAAAGAAATGGGTCTACAGTTCTCTTATCTTTTAGGAATCCCATATGGTTTTTGGATGAGGGTTAAGTGATCTTTCCAGCTGGGAAGGTGGCTCAGTGGTAGAGTGCTTGTCTTGCATGCATGAGGCCCTGGGTTCCATTCCTCAGCACCACATAAGCAGAAAAAGTTAGAAGGGGCGCTGTGGCTCAAGTGGTAAAATGCTAGCCTTGAGCTGAATTGCTGAGGGATAGCGCCCAGGCCCAGAGATGAAGCCCCACAACTGGCAAAAAAAAGAAAGTGATCTTTCACTTTCAAATTTCATTGAAGAGTTTGAAGAGTATTGGAGTGAGTTCTCCTTTGAAGGCCTTTTAGAATTTGGTTGTGAATCCATCTGGTTCTGGGCTTTTCTTGGGTGGGAAGTCTTTTATTGCCATTTCTATTTCATTACTTTAGTTGGTTAAAATTTTCTTGATTTAGTTTGGGTTTATTAGTACTTGCTTGGAATTCTACCTTTTCTTCCCTATTTTCAAATTTGTTAACATAAATGGTTGCAAAGTATTCCCTTATAATGTTCTGGGTCTTGCTGTTTCTGTTATGATATCCCCATTCTTGTCTCTATAATTTTATTTTTTATTTTTTATTTTTTTTTGATCTGGTCATGGGGCCTGAACTCTGGGCCTGGGCGCTGTCCCTCAGCTCTTCAGCTCAAGGCTAGCACTCTACCACTTGATCCACAGCACCACTTCCTGCTTTTTTTTTTTTTTCCTGCTTATGTGGTGCTGAGGAATTGAACCCAGGGCCTCATGCATGCAAGGCAAGCGTTCTACCACTGAGCCAACTTCCCAGCCCTATAATTTTATTTATTTGAGTGTATTTTCTTCTTTTTTCTTTTGGTCAGATTTGCTAAGCGTCTGTCAAATTTTTTTTTTCAAAGAACCAACTCTGTTTTGCTGATTTTATGTTTTTTGGGATTTTTTTTGCCTCTAAGTCTTTTATTTCTAATTTAATTTTTATTAGTTTTTCTGTCTGCTGGTTTGTATTTGGCTTGTTCTCTATTCAGGGAGGTTAAGGTGCATCATTAAATTGTTGATTTGATATTTCCTCAATTTGATGTAGGTACTCAGAGCTATGAATTTTCCTCTGAGTACTGCCTTCACTGTGCCCCAGAGGAGCTGATATTTTGTGTGTTGGTTTTTTTATCTCCACTTAAATACCAAAAAGCCAGAACTAATGGTTTAAGTAGGAGGGCATTTGGCTTGAGCTGACCTGAGTTCTAGCCCTAGGACTGGCATTAAAAAACCTCAGATCTCAGTCTTCTATAGCTAGGAGTAGCTAGAATTACAGGCATGAGTCATCAGTGCCCAACTAATTTCATCAATTTTTTAGAGTATCTGTAGGGCATGTGAAGTGAGTTGATGGACAGAATTTGTGCAAGAAGTATTTGAGGGCCTGTATTTTGTACATTTTGCTGGTACAAGGAATGACCAGTGATCAAAATATACTAAAATTCTTCCCCTTGTGGAGGTTACATTTTATTGTATAAGTGCAAACACTCACAAACACTCATACATACACACACAGTATGTGTGATGATAGTGAATTATTAGTGGAAGAAAGTCTTTTTTCTAACTTTATTCCTGAACAGAAATGATTCAGATGGGTAAATTTTCTTTTGTCATATTTTCCTCCAGGGTAGCCCAAATAGGAAAAGTAGATACTGTGAATATATACATCAGAGTTCTTCTGTGACACAGAAAACACCAATGGCAATATTGATTATGTTAGTAATTTCCTTTGTCTTGGGTATTATTTTTATTGTTACTACTTTAAATAGCAGTGAAATTGGCTGGTAAAACTACATGGGATGACATATAATGGGTATTCCTCTGCAAAGCTAACAAAAGAACTTTCCCTTTCCCCGGCAGTGTGCTCTTATTTTTTATTAAGCTTTGGTAGTCTATATACCTCATCAGACATTGGATTTTTTTGTTTTGGGGTTTTTTTTTGGTGTTGGTCCTGAGGCTTAGATCCAGGACCTGGGTGCTATTCCTGAGCTTTTTTGTTCAAGGGTAGTTTTCTACCACTTGAAATACAGCTTCTACTTTTGGCTTTTTGTTGGAGATAGTTGGATATAATTGGAGATAAGTCTCCAATTGGAGTTAATTGGAGATAAGTCTCAGGGACTTTCCTGCCTGGCTGACTTTGAACCATGATCCTCAGATCTCAGTCTGCTAAATGCTAAAATTATACGCATATGAACCACAGTGACCAGCCAGTCATTGTTTTCATATAATTGAAATGAAACACTAAACATACTAAATTTATGTTATTTATTTTCAGGTACTAAATGCTATGCTAAAAGAAGTATGCACAGCATTACTGGAAGCAGATGTTAATATTAAACTAGTGAAGCAACTACGAGAAAATGTGAAGTAAGTTAATGGGTACAAAACCAGGACAACTATGTTTATTTTATTGGAATGAGAAACCAATTAGCAAGGTTTGCTTAATCATGAAAGATTTCTATTATATAGTACTGGAGCATCTAGAATTCAGGTTAGAAAACTGATTCAGGGGCTAGGAAGGTGGCTCAGTGGTAGAGTGCTTGCCTTGCATGCATGAGGCCCTGGGTTCGATTCCTCAGCACCACATAAGCAGAAAAAAAAAGCTGGAACTGGCACTGTGGCTCAAGTGGTAAAGTGCTAACCTTGAGCTGAAGAGCTGAGGGACAGTGCCCAGGCCCAGAGTTCAGGCCCACAACAGGACCCAAAAAAAAAAAAAAAAACTAGTCCAAAGGATAAACTGCATGTAGCTTTCATTTAATTACAGATTTTTAAAATACTTTTTCATATACTGTACTAAATATTATTACATTTTAGTGTAAAAGTATTTTATGCTGGTACCATGGCTTGAACTCAGGGATGCAAACCCTCTTGGCTTTCTTGGTTGGTGTTGTACTACTTGAGCCATACCTCTATCTTATTAAAAAAAAAACCAAAACAAAAACATTTCAGTAACTCATAGTTTTGGGTTTTTTTGTTTGTTTGTTTTTTGTTTTTGGGTCCGGTTGTGGGGCCTGAACTCTGAGCCTGGCGCTGTCCCTCAGCTCTTCAGCTCAAGGGTAGCGCTATACCACTTGAGCCACAGTGCCACTTCCGGCTTTTTTTTTTGCTTATGTGGTGCTGAGGTATCGAACCCAGGGCTTCATGCATGCAAGGCAAGCGCTCTATCCTGAGCCACCTTCCCAGTCCCACTAACTCATAGTTTTGAATAGAATAGTGGTGTGATTTATTGTTGGAGAATTATATTCTCTTTTGTTTTCCTTTTTGGTTTCTCATCCATGTTTGAATGATGTGTGTGGCCTTTGTAATTGCATTCACTGGGGCGGGGCACCAGCTGGGATAGAGTCACTGCATTAACTGCTTGAATCCCAATTGTGTCTTACCCAAGATAGCCCTCTGTGTGTATTTTTAGTCTGGAAATAAGTGTGTCATCATTTAAACATAACACTAAACAAGTCCTTTTTCTCTCATAAAGATGTGTAAAATAAACTGTAAGAAAAATAAAATGAGTACAGTCATGTAAGGACAAATTAATATTTATATTTTCAACTGAAAGTTTTGAAAAAGTAAGCATTTTTGCACCTAATAATTTATGGTACAGTTCAGTAATTACATGGATGTTAATTGGAAGACTATTAATAGGACTGATTAGTCTTAACTTATTCTCTTTTTCCTGTCCTAAACATCACCACCATGATGAATAGGTCTGCTATTGATCTTGAAGAGATGGCATCTGGTCTTAATAAAAGAAAAATGATTCAGCATGCTGTATTTAAAGAACTTGTGAAGGTAAAAGTATATCACCATTGTGCATTGTGCTATGGTTTTATAGTACTCTGTGAGCAAAAGTACACTAGAATTATTAAATACTATTTCAGAATCTTTTTTATATTTAATGCAATATTTATCTGTATTACAGTAATGATTGAAGCATTAAGGTGTATAAAATTGCCTGTTTTTATTAGTTTACTTAGTACACATATGAATGTCAATGCTGTTGTTGCTCAAAATGCCAAGGTTAAGTTGTAAAGTGTAAAACTTTACTATAGATAGATTGATAGAAGGGCTTCTCACCTTTTTATCTTTTAATCTAAGTATTGACTAGTGATAGTCTTTTTTGTACAGGAAACTTACAGATGACAAGTGTTGTTTTCCTTACTATTCATCATGTAAAACTTCCCTTTGAAATATCTTTTTTTTTTTGGGTCCGGTTGTGGGGCCTGAACTCTGGGCCTGGGCGCTGTCCCTCAGCTCTTCAGCTCAAGGCTAGCGCTCTACCACTTGAGCCACAGCGCCACTTCCGGCTTTTTTCTTTTTGCTTATGTGGTGCTGAGGAATCGAACCCAGGGCCTCGAGCATGCAAGGCAAGCGCTCTACCACTGAGCCACCTTCCCAGCCCCCTTTGAAATATCTTGAGTCATTCTTAGATGATAAGCAACTTTGAATTAGCAAAAATATTTTTCAGGGGCTGGGAAGGTGGCTCAGTGGTAGAGCACTTGCCTTGCATGCTTGAGGCCCTGGGTTCAATTCCTCAGCACCACATAAGCAAAAAGAAAAAAAGCCGGAAGTGGTGCTGTGGCTCAAGTGGTAGAGCGCTAGCCTTGAGCTGAAGAGCTGAGAGCTGAGGGACAATGCCCAGGCCCAGAGTTCAGGCCCACGACTGGACCCAAAAAATAAAATAAAATAAAAATATTTTTCAAGTTGTAAATATAACCTATTGCTTCACACTGGAACTATTATTACTGCTACTATCATGCAACTCTGTTGCAAATCTTAGAGCTTTGAAAGTTACCCTGAACCAGATGCTGGTGGCTCATGCCTATAATCCTAGCTACTGACTAGGCTGAGATCTGAGGATGGCAGTTCAAAGCCAACCTGGGAAGGAAAGTCTGTGAGATTCTTAGCTCTAATAAACTACTCAAAAAAAGCCAGAAGTGATCTGTAGCTCAAATGGTACTAGTCTTGAGCAGAAGCAGCTCAGAGAAAGCACTTAGACCCTGAGTTCAAGCCCCAGACAAGCCCCAGAACCAGCACGCGTGCACACATGCACACGTGCACACATACATAAAAGTACTATGGTTCTAGTAATAGGAATAGAAGAAAAAGGAAGGAACTGTTAGTTGTTAGAGAGATAGATGTCTACTAATGATTTACTCTGATTTTTTTTTCTATATTGTACAAATATTTTCATTTATTTGGTACCAGTGCTGAGAAGTGTTTTTGAAAAGTCCAGCCAACTCATTTGGCTGTGCCATTTCACTTTAGTCATTTGATGAGGCAAAATAATAAAAATAAAGTCAGCCTAAAGGAAGTAAAGAATTCATCTAACACATACTTCTCAGTTTGCAGCTAAGGAAACTAGATAGTACCAGAACAAATGTCCGATCTCCAGAACCATTGTGTAGGATCTCCTGAAATAATTTCATATTGAGGTCAGCATAGGATGTGTGGAAATTGTTCGTGTGGTTTCTGTAGTTAATTCTCAAGCATCAAGTGCTTCAGTAGGAAGCCTTTAAAAATGCCAGTTAGTTTGGCATTTGTTCTCTAAAACCTTACTTTTCCTCTGTCTGTGTGTGTGTTGGTGTCACACCAATCTTGGGTCTTAAACTCAGGGCCTGGGCATTGTCCCTGAGCTTTTTTAAACTCAAGACTGGTGCTCTACTACTTGAAACATAACTTCACTTCTGTCTTTTTGGTTGTTAGAGATAAGAGTCTCACAGACTTTCCTGCCCAGGTTGATTTTGAACCACATTCCTCAGATCTCAGCCTCCTGAGTAGGTAGTATTATAGGCATGAGCTACTGGTACCTAGCTTCTTCTGACTCTTACAAAACTGGTGATTTTTTTTTAACCTTCCCTTTATAATAATTTTATTTATTGCTGCTATTATGATGTGATTGTACAAAGGGCTTACAATTCTGTATCTTTATAATAGTTATATAAAGCAGAAGATGATTGCTATTGGAGAATATAGCATTTGATCTGGAAAGTCTTAAAATTTGTAATTTTTCCACATGTAAACATTTGTTAAATTTCCTAAGTACTCCACCACATGTAGCCACTAGCCACATCTGATTTTTGAGCATGTCTAATGAAACTAGATTAAATTGAGACATACTTTACCTATGAATTACACACTAAATGTACTGGGCTGGTAATTTTTTTTTTGGGGGGGGTGGGTCCTGGCTGGCTTCAAACCTCCATCTCCTGATATCTGCTTCCCAAGTACCTAGGATTACAGACTTGGCTTTATTTCCTCCCTTTCCCCACTTCCCTTTTTTTTTCTTCTACTATGTGGCTTTTTTTCTGGTCCTGGGGCTTAAACATCTGAGTCTGAGCACTGTCCCTGAGTTCCCTTTGCTCAAGGTTAGCACTCAACCACTTGAGCCACAGTGCCACTTTCGGCTTTTTCTGTGATTAATTGGAGCTAAGAGTCTCACAGATGTTCCTGCCTGGGCTGGTTTTGAATTGTGATCCTTAGATCTCAGCCTCTTGAGTAGCTAGGATTACAGGTGAGTGCCACTGGCGTACAACATAGCTTTAGTTTTAATGTTGCTAGTGGAATATTTTAAATTTCTATATCTGCATTGGTTATTTTAATTGTTCATATGGGTCAAAGCTCATCTTATGTTTTATTGAAATATTTTTAGATCTTTGTCCCTAAATTGGTTTCATAATAAAGGTTTAGTCATGACTTTACAATATAATATTTTATATTCTTAAATTTCTCCTGTAAGAGTGTGCTAGAGCTACACATCAGTGGCTCACACCTGTAACCCTAGCTTCTCAGAAGGCTGAGATCTGAACATCATGGTTTGAAGCCAGTCCAGGCAGGAAAGTTCATGAAACTCTTGTTTTTATAATTTACGAATTGTCAGGAAGGGAAATGGAATGTTGACATATGTAACTTTATATTTTTATTTATATTTTAATGTAGCTTGTAGATCCTGGAGTCAAAGCCTGGACACCTACTAAAGGAAAACAGAATGTAATTATGTTTGTTGGATTGCAAGGGAGCGGTAAAACAACCACATGTTCAAAGGTAAAATACATTCTAAGAAAAAGTCAAGTTTAAAGGTATAGCTCACAAAATACAACTCTTTCTTGCCTAGCATGCACCAAGCCAGATTCAATACTTTGTTTGTTTGTTTGTCTTTTGTTGGTCCTGGGGCTTGAACTCTGGGCATGGGTGCTGTCCCTCAGGTCTTCAACTCAAAACTAGTGCTCTACCCCTTGAGCCACAGTACCACTTCCAGCCTTTTCTGTTTATGTGGTGCTGAGGAATCGAACCCAGGTCCTCATGCATGCGAGGCAAGCACTCTACCACTGAGCCATCTTCCCAGCCCCAGATTCAGTACCTTGTACTGAAAAAAAGAAGTCATGAACATATATTTTTATAAATCAAGTTTTATGTTAAAACTGTTATGTATTCATGGTATATTATACTTGATAATTTAACATATCTATTATGCTTTTATATTTTTTTAAGGTAAGGTAATTGTCTTATAATTGTCTTGTCAGAATGCTACACTTCTGTATAATAATGGTGGTTTAAAAAACAAAAGCCAGGGGGCTGGGAAGGTAGCTCAGCGGTAGAGCGCTTGCCTTGCAAGCATGAGGCCCTGGGTTCGATTCCTCAGCATCACATAAACAGAAAAAAGAAAAGCCGGAAGTGGCGCTGTGGCTCCAGTGGTAGAGCGCTAGCCTTGAGCTGAAGAGCTGAGGGACAGCGCCCAGGCCCAGAGTTCAGGCCCCATGACTGGCAAAAAAAAAAAAAAAAAAAAGCCAGGGGCTGGGAAGGTGGCTTAGTGGTAGAGCACTTGCCTTGCATGCCTGAGGCCCTGGGTTCGATTCCTCAGTACCACATAAAGAAAAAAGCCGGAAGTGGCACTGTGGCTCAAGTGATAGAGTGTTGGCCTTGAGCTAAAGAGCTGAGGGACAGCACCCAGGCCCAGAGTTCAGGCCCCATGACCAGACCCCCCCCCCCAAAAAAAAAAAGCTGTTCATGTCCTTTAAGAACATAAATATGAGCCAGGCACTTGTGGGTCATGCCTATAATCCTAGTTATTCTTTTTTTTTTTTTTTTTTGCCAGTCATGGGGCCTGAGCTCTGGACCTGGGCGCTGTCCCTCAGCTCTTCAGCTCAAGGCTAGCACTCTACCACTTGAGCCACAGCGCCATTTCTGGCTTTTTCTGCTTATGTGGTGCTGAGGAATCAAACTCAGGGCCTCATGCATGCAAGACAAGCACTCTACCACTGAGCCACCTTCCAAGCTCTAATCCTAGTTATTCTGAAGGCTGAGGATAGAAGGATTGTGATTGAAGTCAGATTGTTCAGAAAAGTTCATGAGACCCTCTCTCAAAACTAAACAGTAAGGGGGTGAGGGGGCGTGGAGATGGGAAGGGGTGGGAAGGGGAAACAAAGGAGGCGGCAACAATGCTTGATAAGAAATGTACTCATTACCTTGCTCGTGTAATTGTAACCCCTCTGTATGGTATTTTCACAAAAAAACAAAACAAAATGGATTTGTAAAAAACAAAACAACAACAAAAAAACTAACCAGTAACCCGGTGGCTCATGCTTATGATCCTCACTACTAAGGAGGCTGAAATCTGAGGTTTGCAGCTCAAATCCAACACAGGCAGGAATGTACGGAAAAACTCTTATCTCCACTACCTATCAAAAAGAGAACCAGGGGCTAGGAAGGTGGCTCAGTGGTAGAGTGCTTGCCTTGCATGCATGAGGCCCTGGGTTCGATTCCTCAGCACCACATAAGCAAAAAGAAAAAAGCTGGAAGTGGCGCTGTGGCTCAAGTGGTAGAGTGCTAGCCTTGAGCTGAAGAGCTGAGGGACAGCGACCAAGCCCAGAGTTCAGGCCCCACAACCGGACCCAAAAAAAAAAAAAAAAGAGAACCAGTAGTGGAGTTGTAGATCAAGTGATAGAGTACTAGCCTCAAGCACAAAAGCTCAGGGACAGTGCCCAGGCCCAGAGTTAAAGCTCCAGGACCAGCAAAAAAAGAAAAATAGGGCTGGAGGTATGGCTCAAGTGGTAGATCATCAGCTAGCAGGTATTGAAGCATGAATCCCTGAGTTCAAACCCCAGTATTACAACTAGAAAAAAAAGAAAAAAAATAACGTGTAAGACATGATGTTGAGGGGAATGAACTTCTTTTTCAATGTCCTATTGTTCATTATATGGATATTTGGCATTTCTTTATGCTGTTTTAATGCATTGTGTCACCCTATGTCCAGAATTGGGTGCCTTAACATTTTTTCTTTTTCCACACTATAAATCTTAACCATATTTTAATTTGTTTGTGTCTGAGATGCATTATTCTTTTAGAGAGTCTTACTAATTTTTTTTTTTTTTGGTCATGGGGCTTAAACTCTGGGCTTGGGCGCTGTTCCTCAGCTCTTCAGCTCAAGGCCAGTGTGCTCTACTGCTTGAGCCACAGCGTCACTTCCGGCTTTCTAGTGGTTTATTGGAGATAAGAGTCTCACGGGAGCTGGGAAGGTATCTCAGTGGTAGAGTGCTTGCCTCACATGCATGAGGCCCTGGGTTCTATTCCTCAGCACCATATAAACAGAAAAAGCCGTAAGTGGCACTGTGGCTCAAGTGGTAGAGCACTAGCCTTGAACTGAAGAGCTGAGAGGCAGCGCCCAAGCCTAGAGTTCAATCCCCATGACCAGCAAAAAAAAAAAAAAAGAGTCTCATGGACTTTCCTGGCCCGGCTGGCTTTGAACCACGATCCTCAGCTCTTAATCTCCAGAGTAACTAGGATTACAGGTGTGAGCCACTAGCGCCCAGCTTTACTATATTTTTAAGCCTAATTAATAGAAGTTGCCCTTTTTCTTTGGTCGGTTGTGGGGCTTGAACTCTGGACTTGGGCGCTCTCCCTGCGCTCTTCAGCTCAAGGCGAGAACACTGCACTTGAGCCACAGAACCAATTCCGGTTTTCTAGTGGTTTATTGGAGATGAGTCTCACGGACTTTCCTGCCCTGGCTGGCTTTGAACCATGATTCTCAGATCTTAGCCTCCTGAGTAGCTAGGATTACAGGCGTGAGCCACCAGCGCCTGGCTAAAGTTGCCATTTTTACCATTGAGTCCTGTTTGCCTTATTCAAGTATCTTTAATAATACTGCTTTCCAGATGCATTAGGAACATTGGGTGACAATGTTGTCAGACACCTTATATTCATACACTGTTTTGTAGAATGGGAACTTCTTTGTACAACTTAATAATAAGAAAATGTTAAAATAAAAAAATAAAAAATACTGCCTTCAGGTAAACTATAAGCAGTTTTACTTCTAAGTAAAATCAAAATGAATGGAAGAAATTACATGCCTAATGATGTTTTATAATGTTTTTAATCTTCCTTTCTCAGTTAGCATACTTTTACCAGAGGAAAGGTTGGAAGACCTGTTTGATATGTGCAGACACATTCAGAGCAGGTAAGGTGTATGTTGCAGTTTAAAATTTGTTTTGTGCAATTTTTATTTTCAAGTTTAAGGATTCATTAATTCTTTATCTTTTAGGTGCTTTCGACCAACTAAAACAGAATGCTACCAAGGCACGAATTCCATTCTATGGAAGGTTGGTTACTACCTTTTCTTTTACACTTTTATGCTTCATCATGTCTGTGTTTTGTGAGTTTTTTCCAAATCTTTTTAATTTTTTTTTTGTCAGTCATGGGGCTTGAACTGAGGCTTGAACCGGACACTTTTGTGTTCAAGGCTAATGGTCTACCACTTTGAGCCATAGCACCACTTCCTGTTTTCTGGTGGTTAATTAGACATAAAAATCTCAAAATTTCCTGCCAGGGCTGGCTTGGAACTATTTGGATCCTTAGATCTCAAGCTTCCTGAGTAGCTAGGATTACAGGCATGAACCACCAGTGCCCAGCTTAGTTATACTTTAATTTATACTTTGTAGATATAGTCTTTTCTGGGCCAAAATAGGGATGTAATTAACAACTTACAACTTAATATGACCTTGCTGATCCAATTTGGTGTGGATCAGAGGGGAATTGCTTAGTTTGTAATTTTTCCTCTAGTTATCATACTTCCTGGTATGCTCTACTACTTCCTTCTGCCTTTTTGTTCTATTATCCTTTTTTTAATTAAAAAAATTTAGTATGAGGATTTGAATCCAGAGCCTCATGCTTGTTAGGCAGGTGCTCTACCACTTAAGCCACATAGCCTTTTTGCTTTAGTCATTTTTCAGGCCAGGGTTTCACATTATTGCCTAAAGACAGCCTTAGACTGTGATTTTCTTAGTTATGGCCTCCCAAGCCTCCTACGTAGCTTGGCATGCATCTGGATGCCCAGCTTATTGATTAAAATGGAGTTCACTAAAATTTTCCTCAGCTCGCTTAGAACCATGATTATTCTGATCTCCACTTTCTAGTAGTTGTCACTGTAGATGTGAGCCATTACTCCTGGATAATTTTTCAAAAGTTTTTAAATAGGGTGTTCTTATGTAACTCAGATATGTATCACCCACCATGACTGACTTTCTCTTGTTTCTTTTAAGACCTAACTGAAGCATTGCATCATTAAATACACACTGGTACACAGACTGGTAAAATGTTTTTATCAATTAAAAGCATTTAGTAATTGGGGCTGGGAAGGTAGCTCAGTGGTAGAGCGCTTGCCTTGCATGCATGAGGCCCTGGGTTTGATTCCTCAGCACCACATAAGCAAAAAAGAAAAAAGCCTGAAGTGGCGCTGTGTCTCAAGTGGTAGAGTGCTAGCCTTGAGCTGAAGAGGACAGTGCCCAGGCCGAGAGTTCAGGCCCCACGACCGGACCCCCCCCCCAAAAAAAAAGAAAAGAAAAAGAAAAAAGAAAAAAAGCCAGAAGTGGCGTTGTGGCTCAAATGGTAGAGCGCTAGCCTTGAGCTGAAGAGCTGAGGAACAGTGCCCAGGCCCAGAGTTCAGGCGCCAGGACCGGATACACACACACACACACACACACACACACACACACACACACACACACACACACACACACACACACACACACACACACACACACACACACACACACACACACACACACACACACACACACACACACACACACACACACACACACACACACACACACACACACACACACACACACACACACACACACAAAACATTTAGTAATTTTTTTGAAAGTGTGTTCATTCTAAAATGATTTATATTCTAAATTATGTCAAGTGGAGATTCTGAAATGATTAAGTATGTGGTCTATACATATTAGAATACTTAAAGAAGTCTAGATTCAATTTAGAAGGGCTTAATTTAGAGGCTGTTTAAGAGGATTTCCATTTTGTGGCTGGACAAAAGAAGCCAAACCATAAAAAAAAAAAAATTTTAATCAGCTCAGTCTGAATCCTAACTACCTACTCAGGAGGTTGAGATCTGAGGATCGAGGTTCAAAGCCAGCCCAGGCAGGAAAGTCCATGAGACTCATCTCCAATTATCCACCAGAAAACTGGAAGTGGTGCTGAGGCTCAAATGGTAGAGTGCTAGCCTTGAGCTGAAGAGCTGAGGGACAGTGTCCAGGGCCAGAGTTCAAGCCCCATGACCGACCAAAAAGAAAATTTAATCATATTTTAATAACATTTTATGTTAACTTCTAACATTAAAGAATATAGAGCCGGGCGCTGGTGGCTCACGCCTGTAATCCTAGCTACTCAGGAGGCTGAGATCTGAGGATCGCAGTTCAAAGCCAGCCCGGGCAGGAGAGACCGTGAGACTCCTATCTCCAATAAACCACCAGAAAACCGGAAGTGGCGCTGTAGCTCAAGTGGTAGAGCGCTCGCCTTGAGCTGAAGAGCTGAGGGACAGCACCCAGGCCCAGAGTTCAAGCCCCACGACCGACAAAAAAAAAAAAAAAAAAAAAAAAGAATATAGATAGGGGCTGGCACTGGTGGCTCACGCCTATAATCATAACCCTAACAACTCAGGAGGCTGAGATCTGAGGATCATGGTTCCAAGACAACCTAGGCAGATCAGGTAAGAGTCCTTGAGACTCTTATATCCAATTAACTACAAAAAAAACTAGAATTGGAAATGTGGTTCAAATAGTAAAACACCAGCCTTGAGTTTCAGAAACCAAACGAACACAAGGCTCTAAACCTAAGGCCAATGGCTCATGGCTGTAATCCTAGCTATTCAGAAGGCTAGGATCTGAGGATCACAGTAGGAACCAATCTGGGCAGGAAAAGTCCAAAAAACTCATCTTCAATTAACCACAAAAAGACAGAAGTAGAGCTATTCTTTTTTTTTGGTCGTGGGGCCTGAACTCTGGGCCTGGGCACTGTCCCTCAGCTCTTCAGGTCAAGGCTAGCACTCTACCACTTGAGCCACAGTGCCACTTCTGGCTTTTTTCTTTTTGCTTATGTGGTGCTGAGGAATCGAACCCAGGGCCTCATGCATGCAAGGCAAGCTCTCTACCACTGAACTACATTCCAGCCCCTGGAGTGCTATTCTTGAACAAAAGAGCTCAGGGCCTCAGTTTAATCCCCAGGACTGGCACAAAAAAAGAAAGAGAAAGAAAGAGAGAGAGGGAGGGAAGGAGGGAGGGAAGGAGGAAGGAAAGAAAAAAGGAAGGAAGGAAGGAAAAAAGGAAAAAAAGCACAAGTCCCTGACCCTCGGCACTAAATGAATGAATGTGATTGTTTTTACTTTTTCAGAATAGATTAAAATGAAGGAATAGCAATCCCTAAGTTAATAGTATTTGGAAATTTTTCTCTTGTGGCCATTGTCAAATCATTTGTGTTTGTTAAATAGCTATACAGAAATGGATCCTGTTATCATTGCTTCTGAAGGAGTGGATAAATTCAAAAATGAAAATTTTGAAATTATTATTGTTGATACAAGCGGTCGCCACAAACAGGAAGATTCTTTGTTTGAAGAAATGCTTCAAGTTGCTAATGCTATAGTAAGTCACTTTCCATAAAACAACATTTTTTAAAACTTTAATTATTTAATTATGAAGTCTGATTGAGTTTATAGACTATAACTTACTAGTTGCCTGTAAGAGAAATTCAAGATAACATTTATTTTTGGGCCTCCGTATCTGTGTGGTAAAGAACTTAATCTTACTGCTTTTATTGTCCAATGTAGAAAAAATAAAAAATTGAGAATTAATTTTTGAGATTGGAGGCATGCTAAGGTAAAGTGCCAGCCAATGAGTAAAGCATGAAGTTCAAGTTCCTATCTTACACACACACACACACACACACACACACACACACACACACACACAAGAATTTTTAATATATGTTGTTTCTTTTCTGTGTTATTCAAATTCAGTTATAAATACTACTTTAGGTGAATTTTGAAAGTTTTTCCAGAATGAAGCATTTAAAAATATTTAATTGTCAGTGTGATAACTTTAATATTGTGATGAGAATACCATGGAGGATACGTGGGAAGAAGCAGTTTATAGATCATTTACAGCATATAGTAGAAACTCATATTGTGCCATTAGTATGCTAGCAGTGATTCTTTGGTTAGTAGTTACTACTAAGTTCCTTTGTAGCTATTATTTTGACCAACATGGGCCAATATAAGAAATATTGTCTTAGTCTGTTTTACTCATTTTGGTTTCAGTATGTAGTTTTCTATATTTTTATTTTCTCATTCATTTATATTTTTCTTAGAAGGTATTTTTCCAAATCTAATTTTCCCTTTTTTTTTTTTTTTTTGTGGGTCGTGAGGCTTGAACTCTGCCTGGGCACTGTCTCTCAGCTCTTTAGCTCAAGGCTCTACCACTTGAGCCACAGTGCTACTACCAGTTTTCTGAGTGGTTTATTGGAGCTAAGAGGCTCACAGACTTTCTTGCCCTTCCTGCGCTGGCTGGCTTTGAACCAGATCCTCAGATCTCAGCTTCCTGAATAGCTAGGATTACAGGCGAGAACCACCAGCACCCGGCGGTTGTTTTTTTTTTTGGAGGAGGGGGGCGGTGTTAGTCATGGGGCCTGAACTCTAGGCCTGGGTGCTGTCCCTGAGCTCCTCAGCTCAAGGCTAACGCTCTACCACTTGAGCCACAACTCTACCTCCAGCTTTTTTTTTCTGCTTATGTGGTACTGAGGAATCCAACCCAGGGCCTCATGCATGCAAGGCAAGCACTCTACCACTGAGCCACCTTCCCAGCCCTAATTTTTTCTTTATTCAGGCCTCAGCTCGCACAATTTTTCCAAAGAGGCTTTCCTTGACTAGCTAGTCTAGAGATACCTCCTATATCTTATCTTATATGTGCCAGGAGGACTAGGATTGTCTTATTTATCTCTATCTCAGGAACTATATTCTGCCTGAATTATAGTACTTGCTCAACAAATATTGATTTAGTGAATATTTATAGTAAATACTTTATAGTTCCTAATGGTGAATTTTACTAACAATCAATAAAAATGTCTCATTTCTGTTTAAACTTTCTAGCAACCTGACAACATTGTTTATGTGATGGATGCCTCCATTGGACAGGCTTGTGAAGCCCAGGCTAAGGCATTTAAAGATAAAGTTGATGTTGCCTCAGTTATAGTGACCAAGCTTGATGGTCATGCAAAAGGAGGTGGTGCACTCAGTGCGTAAGTATTGTTGATGCCATTGTCCTATATCTTGGAGTTATATGATGTGTGAACATTTATAAGGGTTTTGTTTGTTTTTGTGCTGGTGCTGAGGCTTGAACTCAGGGCCTATACTCTCTGTCCATGAGCTTTTTCTGAAGACTAGCATTCTACCACTTGAGCCATAGCTCTACTTCTAGCTTTTTTTTTTTTTTTTTTTTTTTGGTAGTTTAATGGCTGGCTTTTTGAACCATGATCCTTAGATCTCAGCCTCCTGAGTTGGTAGGATTACAGGCATGAGCCACTGTGCCTGGCTTTATGAGTTTTTTGGGTTGGTTTTTTTTTGTGTGTGTGCCTGTCCTGGGCCTGAACTCAGGGTCTGGGCACTGTCTTTGAGCTTTCTTGCTCTAGATTGGTGCTCAACTATTTGAGTCATGTCTACTTCTGGCTTTTTGAGGTTAATTGGATATTAGAGTTCATGGACTTTTCCTGCCTGAGCTGGCTTTGAACTGCCATCCTCAGATTTCAGCCTCCTGAGAGTAGCTAGGGTTACAGGCATGAGGCACTGACACATGGCTGTCTTGTTCCTCTTTTAAACTGTATTTCACTAATATGGCTTGTAAAAGAAGTTTAACTAGAAATAGAATTTTGTAGTTCTATTTTAACTAGTGAAAACAATCCTGAGGTTTGTGACTTTGTTTAGCTTTGAAAAATCTACTGGATATTTGTTTTCTTTTTGATATTATTTTATATTTTCTTTTTCTATGTAGAGTTGCTGCCACAAAAAGTCCAATTATTTTCATTGGTACAGGGGAACATATAGATGACTTCGAACCTTTTAAAACACAACCTTTCATCAGCAAACTTCTTGGTATGTACTGAGATGGAGATCAAAAAAAATCTCTTGAGAAGTAATATGGCTCTATGAAATAGAATAGGATTTTAATATTGTTGTTAAACAAATAATTTAAGAAAATCATTTCCAGCTGGGTGCTGGTGGCTCATACCTGTAATCCTAGCTACTCAGGAGGTTAAGATCTAAGGATCGCAGTTCAAAGCCAGCTTGAGCAGGAAAGTCCATGAAACTTATGTCCAATGAAGCACTCAGAATACTGGAAGTGATGCTGTGGCTCAAGTGGTAGAATGCTAGCTGTGAGCTGAAGACTTGAGGGACAGCGCCCAGGCCCAGAGGTCAAGCCCCACAACCAACAACAACAAAAAAAGAAAATCATTTCCTTCTGTGACTATGTCCCTTTCCTCCCAATTAGGAGTGAGTTAACTGTTTTCTAAATGGTAAAATGAGAATATTAGATGTTGTTTGCAAAAGTTTTAAGGTGAATACAAAACTATGCAGTTAAAGTACTATCAATTATAATGGCAGTAAAAACCTTTATAATCTCAAGGTGATAATAGAGAGCGAGGACTTTGGAGATAAACTCTGCTCAAGAGCCTGCTTTGTCTCTTCTTTGCTGCCATTTAACCTCTACTTTCAGTTTTCTGAAAGTGGTAGAGCACTTGATCACCATGGACAAACTTGTGAAATCTAGTAATACTTAACGTATCTACTTTGCAAGAATGTTATGTATGTGAAATATGTTTTGTGTGATGTAAAGCTTGAGCATATTACTAATTTTTCTTTTTTTGGGTCTTACAGGTATGGGTGACATTGAAGGACTGATAGATAAAGTCAATGAGTTGAAGTTGGATGACAATGAAGCACTTATAGAGAAGTTGAAACATGGTATATTAGGGGCAACAAAGCATTTGATTTCCTATATCTTCCTTTGATTTCTTTTTTGCAATGCTGGAAATCAACCCAGTACATGCTAGGCAAGCACAATACCACTGATCTATATCCCTAGCTCTTTTTTTTTTTTTTTTTTTTGTAACAGGCTCTATGTAGCCCTTGCTGGTCTTGAACTCTCAGTCCTCCTCCTTCTGCCTTCAAAGTGCTGGCGTCACAGGTGTGCACCATGAACAGATTTTTTTTTTTGGTAAAACTATTAATTCATTTGAGATGATAATATTTTGTTAGCATTAGATCTTTAAAAATTGGTCATTTTAGGGGCTGGGAAGGTGGCTCTGTGGTAGAGCGCTTGCCTTGCATGCCTGAGGCCCTGGGTTCAATTCCAGCACCACATAAGCAAAAAGAAAAAAGCCAGAAGTGGCGCTGTGGCTCAAGTGGTAGAGCGCTAGCCTTGAGCTGAAGAGCTGAAGGGACAACACCCAGGCACAGAGTTCAGCCCCTACAACTGGCAAAAAACAAAAAAAAAAACAAAAACCAAAAAACCAAAAACTAGCGAGCCGGTGCTGGTAGCTCACGCCTATAATCCTAGCAACTTAGGAGGCTGAGATCTGAGGATCGTGGTTCAGAGCCAGCCCAGGCAGGAAAGTCTGTGAGACTCTTATCTCCAGAAAACTGTAAGTGGAGCTGTGGCTAAAGTGATAGAGTTACCCTTGAGCTGAAGAGCTGAGAGACTGTGTCCAGGCCCAGAGTTCAAGCCCCATGACTGACCAGAAAAATCAAACAAACAAAAAAAAGAAATGAATGTTGGAGTTCACTCTTCTTTTTTTGGGGGGGAGGGGGGTCCAGTCGTGGGGCCTGAACTCTGGGCCTGAGTGCTGTCCCTCAGCTCTTCAGCTCAAGTCTAGCGCTCTACCACTTGAGCCACAGCACCACTTCTGGCTTTTTTCTTTTTGCTTATGTGGTGCTGAGGAATCGAACCCAGGGCCTCAGGCATGCAAGGCAAGCGCTCTACCACTGAGCCAACTTCCCAGCCCTGGAGTTCACTCTTCTAAATTATGTGTTTTATAAAATATATTAAAAGAAGCTGAGCAGTGATACCTCACACCTGTAATCCTAGCTACTCAGGAGGCTGAGATCTGAGGAGTTCGAAGCTAGCCAGGAAGGAAAGTCTGTGAGACTCTTAGCTATAATAAATTATTTAAAAAAAGCCAGAAGTAGAAATCTGGTTCAAGTGGTAGAGCACTAGCCTTGAGCAAAAAGGAGCTAAGAGGCAGTGCCTAGACCCTGAGTTGAAGGCCTGGGACCACCCCCTCACCCCCCACCCCCGCCCCCGCCAAAAAAAAAAAAGTGTGTGTGTGTGTGTGTAAAAGTTTCAAAGGATGAGAGGCTGGGAAGGTAGCTCAATGGTAGAGTGCTTGCCTTGCATACATGAGGTCCTGGGTTCAATTCCTCAGCACCACATAAGCAGAAAAAGCCAGAAGTGGTGCTCAAGTGGTAGAGCGCTAACCTTGAGCTGAAGAGCTAAGGGTCAATGCCCAGGCCCTATGATTGACATACATATATATGTACATACATGTACATGCATGCAAAAATAAATAAAATTCAAAGGATGATGAGATTAAATACATATAACTTTCTTTACTTCCCACAGACAACCAGGCCTATATAGAAATATATCTTAACCCTGTATTCAAGAGTTTATGTTCTGAAATATGCTTAAATTTATATCTTTGATCTATCTTTTAGCTACAAAAAATTACTTCATATGTTTGTAAAGCTTATATTAGCTGATGTACATTAAATGCCCAGCACATTATAAGCTTTCTAGATGTTATTGACCTTTAAAATGATATTGTTCCTAATCTCTGTTCTGTGTACTATTTTTCTTCTCCTCTTTGTTGGTCATCTAGTCAAGAGGCAAGTCTCTCTAAGCATCATTCTAGGCCATCTTCTTTCTCTAGAGCTTCAACCTCATCTGTTTGTGTGTTTACTCTCTGAGGTACTCTGTGGACATCTCAGATTCTACCTATTTTTATCTTCCCATCCCAATATTCTACCTCTCCATTATCTTGAATGAATGTTAACATCATTTGTCTTGCAGCCAGAGTCAGAAACTTAGGTATTGTTACTGATGTTTTGTTTTTGTGATGCTAGGAATTAAACTTATGCTTTATGCATGCTAGGCAAGTACTCTTATCATTGAACTACATTCCCAGCCCTGATACTGATTCTTACTTCTTTCTTATTCTCCTCACGAGTCAAATAGTCCTAGTGATTCTGACTCCATTCTATTCCTATCCTTTCACCTCCCCTAAAACTGCTAATGTTATCTCTTACCTAGATTTCTTATTGTAAGTCTTTTAAAATATAACAAACTTAAAGTTACTAACAGCTTCCTGGACTTTTTCCATTTGACTTATGGTTTTGTTTTATTTTTTGAAATAGTGTCTCCCTGTGTACTCTAGGCCAGCCTTGAACTTATGTCCTACCATACCTCACTAATCTCTAATTCTTATATTACGGGGAAAAAAAAGGATCTTTCAGAAAAATAAATCTCATTCCACTATTGTCTTTGTTGCTGTTGTTGCTGGTTGTGGGCTTGAGTCAGGGCCTGGGTGCTATCCCTGAGTCTCTGTGCTTAAGGCTAGTGCACTACCATTTGAACCACAGCGCCATTTCCAGCTTTTGAGTGGTTAATTTGTTAGTCTCATGGGGACTTTTCTGCCTGGGCTTGTTTCAAACAGTGATCCTCAGATCTTAGGCTCCTGAGTAGCTAGAATTATAGGCAGGAGGTACTGACCCCTGGCTTCCATTATTGTCTTTCTTAAAATCCTTCAGTGACTTCTGTTTTCTTTAGAATTTGTGTGCGAGTGTATGTGTTTATGCATGTGCAAGCAGGTACTGGGGCTTGAACTCAGGGCTTGGTCTCTGTTCCTGAGTTTTCTTGGCCAATACTAGCACTACTGATTTGGGCAGTTAATTGGAGATAAGAGTCTTGTTGACTGGCGGGGTGACTGGCTCATGCCTGTAATCCTACTTATCCAGGAGGCTGAGATCTGAGGATAGCCATTCAAAGCCAGCCCAGAGACTTATCTCCAATAAACCACCAGAAAACCAAAAGTGGTGCTGAGGCTCAAGTGTTAAGAATGCTAACCTTGAGCTGAAGAGATGAGGAACAGTATCCAGGCCCAGAGTTCAAGCCCCATGACCAACCAAAAAAAAACAAAAAAAAACAACAGTCCCATGGATTTTCCTGCCCAGGCTGCCTTCAAATCATGATCCTCAGATCTCAACATCCTGAATAGCTAAGATTGTATTCATGAGTCACTGGTACTTGTCTGGTCTGCATTTTACTGCTGCTCTTAATAATCTCTTTTTTGAGGTCACCAAGTACATCTAATTTCCAAATGCAGTAATCTTATATTCCATAGTTCTGAATATATGACAGTGTTACCTCCGTTCCTCTTTTCAAACTTTTTTTTGTGTTTTTTTTTTGCTGGTCCTGGTGCTTGAACTCTGGACCTCAGCCTCTATGTGCTCAAGGCTAGTGCTCTACCACTTGAGCCACAGCGCCACTTCGGATTTTTTTTTTCCTGCTTAAGTGGTGCTGAGGAATCAAACCCAGGGCCTCGAGCATGCAAGGCAAGTGCTCTACCACTGAGCCACCTTCCAAGCCTTTATTTGATTTTTTTTATTCTTCTAATAATGGATATTTAGACTGTTTTATGTCTTTTACTATTATAAAAATGCCATGGTGGAAAACCTTATCCATTTGTAAATTCTTATATATTTTAATACAGATATAAGGTAGATAAGTACAATTTGAATTCCTCAGGGAATGGAGATATATTATGATTGACCTTCATGAAAATTTTATCACTGTACATTCTTACCAACGAAGTATGAACATTCATATTTTTCAACACCTTTGAGAAAATTTTTTTTAGAAATTATAATTATGTCTCTTATAATTTAGAAATTATAATTATGTCCCTTATAATTATAATGTAGAAATTATAATTATGTCCCTTTTTTTCAATCAGTATAGTTTTCTTTATTTTGTTTGAGATGGCATTTTACTTTATAGCTCAAGCTGGCCTGGAACTCACTATGTATCCCAGATTGGGTTAGAACTTGTGATTCTCCTGCCTCAGACTCCCCATGTGCTGAGCTTACAAGCATGTAGCACCATGACTATCAGCATAATATTTTTTTATAATCATCCAGAAATTCTATATGTCTGTAATTTGTTCTTTTTTAGTGCTGAGTCTACCCATTTTCCTGGTCATGGACAACTAAGTGTTTAAGATACTTCAAACAATGTTGTAACTATTGTTCTAGCATACATTTGCACATAAATGTATGAGATTTGTACATGTTCCACATCCTCTTTGGTTTTTTGGTATTGTCAAGTTTTAAATTTTCTTTATCCTGGATCTGGGGAATGTAGCTTAGTGGTAGAGTGCTTGCTTAGCATGCATGAAGCTCTGGGTTCGATTTCTCAGTACCACATAAAACAGGAAAAAACAGAAGTGACTCTGTGACTCAAGTGGGACAGTGCTAGACTTGAGCCAAAAACAGCTCAAGGACGTGCCTAGGCTCTGAGTTCAAGACACAGGAATGGCAATTTTTTTTTCTTTATCCTAGTAGATATAGTTTATTTGCCATGTTTTCAAATATGTATTCAGTATGTCTACTTCAGTGTAATAGAATCTGTCCATGTAGCTATTATTTCTCAACATTCATATTGAGATCATGTATGTAGGGACTGCTCAATGAATACTTGTTAGATATTTTTTAATAAGTGCGATTTAAGATGAGTACATGATTAAAGAAAACACTAGTTTTATTGAATGGAAATACACAATTTCTAATATATCTGAATTATTTATATTGTATTTCAGGTCAGTTTACGTTGCGAGACATGTATGAACAATTTCAAAATATCATGAAAATGGGTCCCTTCAGTCAGATCTTGGTCAGTTTGTCCTTAAAAGTTTCTAACATTTCTTATAGTTCTTTTTTAGAAAATGTTTTTCATTAATGTATAATTTCAATAATATATAATGTCAATCATTATAAACATAATTTCATTGTGACATTTTTATAGTGTATGCATAATTTTTTATAATGTATGCATAATTGTTCCTAGTATATATATGATTAATATGCTTTTTGTATTTTTGTTAAAATTTCTAAGATCAGATACTTACTTTAATAATTTGGGTAAGGGCGCTGGTGGCTCATGCCTGTAATCCTAGCTACTCGGAAGACTGAGATCTGAGGATCGCGGTTCAAAGCCAGCCCGGGCAGGAGAGACCGTGAGACTCCTATCTCTAATAAACCTCTAGAAAACTGGAAGTAGCGCTGTAGCTCAAGTGGTAGAGCACTTGCCTTGAGCTGAAGAGCTGAGGGACAATGCCCAGGCCCAGAGTTCAAGCCCCATGACCGACAAAAATAATAATAATAATAATTTGGGTAAAAATAGATCTAATACTTAATGACAACCTTAAACCAATATTTAAATGTAGACATTCTGAACAATTATTAAATTATTAATGATGTTATGTTTAAATATGATATGTTTTAGGGGATGATACCTGGTTTTGGAACAGATTTTATGAGCAAAGGAAATGAGCAGGAGTCGATGGCAAGGCTAAAGAAATTGATGACTATAATGGATAGTATGAATGACCAAGGTAAGAGGGTAGATTATTTGACACACAGAGTACAACTTGGTGAATATCAGAAAGTTGATAGTTTCACTGTTTTCTTTTTCTTCCTTTCTTTTTTTTTTTTTTTTTTTTTTTGGTTGGTTGTGGGGCCTGAACCCTGGGCCTGGGCGCTGTCCCTCAGCTCTTCAGCTCAAGGCTAGCAGTCTACCACTTGAGCCACAGCACCACTTCTGGCTTTTCCTGCTTATGTGGTGCTGAGGAATCGAACCCAGGGCCTCTCATGATGCAAGGCAAGCACTCTACCACTGAGCCACCTTCACAACCCCTTCACTGTTTTCTTCATGACAAGGAGTGGGAAATTTAGATTATTTTTAGGTAGATTTAGAATAACTTGAAAGCTCTGTTATGATTATTGATTTGACTTTACCACTGAGAAAAAAAGGTACAACATGAGGTCCAAACAATTTTAAAAAATCCTAGTTGTTCATGATTATTGATAGAAATTAAGATGAGTGTCTATAGTCAAACTTGAAAGGACAGCAGGTTTAAGAAGTTAAATGCTTTTTTTTCTTTAAATGTTTTAGTATGCTAACATACATTGTGAATCTGTGAGAAAATAGTTGAATCAGTGTTTACAAATTTCTTTTAATCCAAAACATTCAAGGTTACAGCCTTCTTAGAAGTATACTTCCCTGGGGCTGGGAAGGTGGCTCAGTGGTAGAGTGCTTGCCTTGCATGCATGAGGCCCTGGGTTCGATTCCTCAGCACCACATAAGCAGAAAAAAGCCAGAAGTGGTGCTGTGGCTCAAGCTGAAGAGCTAGCCTTGAGCTGAAGAGCTGAGGGACAGCACCCAAGCCCAGAGTTCAAGCCCCATGACGGGCAAAAAAAAAAAAAAAAAAGAAGTATACTTCCCTGTCTTTGTCAGCTTACATTATCACTACTGGTACTTCTAGGTCTTTCATCTAGTCTTCAACTCATTAGCATTTCTTTTCCTTCCTTCCTTCCTTCCTTCCTTCCTTCCTTCCTTCCTTCCTTCCTTCCTTCCTTCCTTCTTCCTTTCTTTCTTTCCTCTCTCCCTCTATCTCTTCCTCCAGTCCCTCTCTCTTTGTCCTTCTCCCTTTCTCTCTCTTTCTTTCTTTTCACCTCAAGACCTCAAGCTTTCCCTTGTTTTTTTTTTTTTGTTGTTGTTGTTGCTGCTGCTGTTGTTCCTACTCTCCAGCATTTTGCTGGTTAATTGGAGATGGAGTCTCAACCTTTCTATCCTTTCTGGCTTTGAACCTCAATCTTTCAGAGCTCAGCTTCCTAAGTAGCTAGTGTTACAAGTGTGAGCCACAGGTACCACCCAGCTTCGTTAGTATTTCTAATCATATGACCCTTTAATGTTTTTTCCTTATTATTTTTACCCAACAAATATACCAAACATTTATACCAAAACATTTTTCATTTGTATGCTGGTCCTAGGACTTAAACCCAGGGACAGGGTGCTTTCCCATAGCTTTTCACTCAAGGCTGGTACCTACCACTTGAACCACAGCTCCACTTTCTACTTTAATTCTTTTTGTAGGCCATTACAATACAACTTTTAAATTTTTGCTTAGGTATAAATTGTCTTTTACTTTTTGTGTGTACTACTCCTGGGAATTGAACTCAGGGCCTGGGTGCTGTCCCTGAGCCTTTTTGCTCAAAGCCTACCACTTGAGCCACATTTCCACTTCCGGCTTTTTTTGGTTAATTGGAGAAAACAGTTTCAGGACTGTCCCTGAGCCTTTTTGCTCAAAGCCTACCACTTGAGCCACATTTCCACTTCTGGCTTTTTTTGGTTAATTGGAGAAAACAGTTTCAGGAAGTTGAACTGTGATCCCCAGATCTTAGCCTCCTGAGTAGCTAGGATTACAGGCATGAGCCACTGACACAGGGTTATAAATTGTATTTTATTTTGTCTTTTTTAAACTTTTGTGTGCATCTGTGTGTGTGTGTGTGTGTGTGTGTGTGTGTGTGTGTGTGTGTGTGTATGTGTATGTGTGTGTATGTGTGTGTTCATATTTGGGCTTGACTCAAGGATATACATTCCATTTTCTTGCTCATGACTGATACTCTCACACTTGAGCCATGCCTTTAGTCCAACTTCTTTACTTGGCCTGGGGGCTATTCCTGAGCTCTTCAGCACTCTGCCATTTGAGCCACAGCACCCTTCCAGTTTTCTGGTGGTTAATTGGAGATAAAGAGTGTCAGGGACTTTCCTGCCTGGGCTGGCTTTGAACCATGATCCTCAGATCTCAGCTTTCAGAGTAGTTAGGTTTATAGGTGTGAGCCACCAGCATCCATCTCATTATTAATTTTTTTTTTTTTTTTAATTTTTTTTATTGTAGAGATACTATACAGAGGGTTACAGTTACATGAGTGAGGTAATGAGTACACTTCCACTTCCTCTTGAACATTGTTACCCCCTCCATTGTTTTCCCCCTACCATCCCCTCCCTCCCTCCCTTCCCCAAGGTTCTTTTTTTTTTTTTTTCTGATTGTGATTAAGTGATTACTTAATTTCCGGAAATTCACAGTATTGTGGAATAATGATGCTCATTTAAAGTCACAAGTTCATTCTAACTTTCCTGGAGCAAATTGTCTATCACAGTCTGTAATATATAACGGTGCTCATATGTTATATACCATATATGTGATCAGCAGCATGGGGATATTTAGTAGTGGTTCAACCAGATGAGTGGGAGTTCTTTGTTTCTTAAGTCCTGTTAGTTTTGTCATATCACCTAACCTTTTGGATTCATCATCCACTTATCAGGGAGACCATGTACTGTTTGTCTCTTCGTTCTTGGCTTACCTCGCTCAACATGATTCCTTCTAGCTCCATCCATTTCCCTGCAAATGCCATTATTTTGTCATTTCTAATGGCTGCATAATATTCCATTGTGTATAGATACCACAATTTTTGGATCCATTCATCTGTGGTGGGGCATCTAGGTTGTTTCCATATCCTAGCTATTGCGAACAGTGCTGCAATAAACATGGAGGTGCACGTGTCCTTGTATATTGGTTCCTGTTGTTCAGGGTAGATGCCTAGAAGTGGTATGACTGGGTCGTAAGGGAGGTCAATCTTTAGCTTTCTAAGGACCCTCCAGACTGCTTTCCAAAGTGGTTGTATGAGTGTACATTCCCACCAGCAGTGTAATAGCGTTCCTCGTTCTCCACATCCCCTCCAGCATTTGTCGTTGGCTGATTTGTGGATGTGGGACATTCTGACTGGGGTAAGGTGGTATCTCAGGGTTGTCTTTATTTGCATTTCCTTCACCACCAGGGATGATGAACATTTCCTCATGTGTTTCTTTGCCATTTTTATTTCTTCATTTGAGAAGTCCCTCTTTAGTTCCCTTGCCCATTTAGTAATTGGTGTGTTAGGTTTGGGAGGGATTAGTTTCTTGAGTTCCCTGTATATACAGGATGTTAACCCCTTGTCTGATATATTGCTGGTAAATATTTTTTCCCAATTAGTTGGTTGTCTTTCTAGCTTGGTTGCGATAGCTTTATCTGTGCAGAAGCTTTTTATTTTAAGGTAGTCCCATTTGTCGAGTCTCTCTCCAATTTGTTGTGACCCTGGGACTCTGTTCAGGAAGTTCCTTCCTGTGCAGTAGTTTCAGAGATTCAGGTTTAATGTTAAGGTCTTTAATCCATTTTGAGTTGATGTTGGTGCATGGTGATAGGCTGGGGTCCACTTTTAGTTTTCTGCATGTGGCTGCCCAGTTTTCCCAGCACCAGCGGTTGAAGAGGCTGTGTTTCTTCCATTGTATGTCTTTGGCTCCTTTGTCGAATATCAGCTGGCTGTAGGCCTGTGGATTTATTTCTGGATCTTCTATTCTGTTCCATTGGTCTTCGGGTCTGTTTTTGTGCCAGTACCACGCTGTCTTTGTTATTATAGCTCTGTAGTAGAGTTTGAAGTTCGGCATGGATAGCCCTCCCATATTGTCTTTATCCCCTAGAATTGTTTTGGCTATTCTAGGTCTTTTGTTGTTCCATATGAATTTTTGGACTGTTTTCTGTATTTCAGTGATGTACGTCATTGGGATTTTAATAGGAATTGCGTTGAATTTGTATATTAGTTTTGGAAGTATTACCATCTTTACTATATTAAGTCGGCCTATCCAGGAGCATGGGAGGTCTTTCCATTTCCTAGTGTCTTCTGCAATTTCTTTCTTTAACTTTTTATAGTTCTCATTAAATAGTTCTTTTACATCTTTGGTTAGGTTAATTCCTAAATATTTTATTTTTCGGGAGGTTATTGTGAATGGGGTTGCTCCCTTTATTTCCCTCTCTTCCTGTACATTATCAGTGTATAGGAAGGCAACTGATTTTTGTGGGTTTATTTTGTATCCTGCTATTTTGCCAAAGTGATTTATGATTTCTAAGAGTTTGGGGATGGAGTTTTTGGGATCGTGGAGGTATAGTATCATGTCGTCTGCAAAAAGGGATAGTTTAACTTCTTCTTTTCCTATGCGGATCCCTTTAATGTCTTTTTCTTGCCTTATTGCCCTGGCTAAGGGTTCTAGGACTATATTGAAGAGGAGTGGAGACAGTGGGCATCCTTGCCTTGTTCCTGATTTTAGGAGAATTGGTTGTAGCTTTTCCCCATTAAGTATAATATTGGCTATTGGTCTGTCATAAATGGCTTTTATTGTTTTTAGAAATGTTCCTTCTATTCCTATTTTCTCCAGAGCTTTTAGCATGAATGAATGTTGAATTTTGTCAAAGGCCTTTTCTGCATCTGTAGCGATAATCATGTGATTCTTGACCTTGGCTCTGTTGATATGTTGGATTACATTTATTGACTTACGTATGTTAAACCATCCCTGTGTCTCTGGGATGAAGCCTACCTGGTCATAGTGAATTATTTTTTTTATGTGTTTCTGGATTCTGTTAGCTAGAATCTTGTTAAGGATCTTTGCATCTGTGTTCATCAAGGAGATTGGCCTGTAATTCTCCTTTTTGGTTGGGTCTTTGCCTGGTTTGGGGATGAGTGTGATATTGGCTTCGTAGAATGAGTTTGGGATAGCTCCTTCCTTCTCTGTTTCTCTGAAGAGCTTGAGGAGTATGGGTATTAGTTCTTGTTTAAAGGTCTTATAGAATTCTGCTGTGAATCCATCTGGTCCTGGGCTTTTTTTTGTTGGAAGACTTTTGATAGCTTCCTGTATCTCATTATAGGATATTGGCTTATTTAATTGGTTAACTTCTTCTTTGCTCAGTTTGGGCAACTTGTATTTCTCTAAAAATGCATCCATTTCTGCCCGATTTTCTTCCTTTAGGGAGTATAGCTTTTGAAAGTAGTCTGTTAGAATTGTTTGGATATCTTGGGTACGTGTGGTGATGTTTCCTGTGGCATCCCTAATCCTATTAATATGGGTTTCCTCTCTTCTTTTTTTAATTAATCTAGCCAATGGGCCATCAATTTTGTTTATTTTTTCAAAGAACCAGCTTTTTGTTTGGTTTTTTTTGGTTATGGTTTTCTGATTTTCTAATTGGTTAATCTCTGCTTTTAATTTGGTTATCTGGCTTCTTCTAGTAGCTTTAGGTCCCATTTTTTCCTGTTTTTCTAGCTGTTTTAATTGCAACATGAGATTATTTACTTGGTCTGTCTCCATTCTCTTGATGTGGGCACTGAGGGCAATAAATTTGCCCCTCAGGACTGCTTTTGCTGTGTCCCACAAGTTTCTTTGTGAGGTGTTTTCATTTTCATTGAGTTGTAGGAAATGCTTTATTTCTTCTCTGATCTCTTCTGTTATCCAGGCATTGTTAAGGAGTGTGCTGTTCAATTTCCATGTATTGGAGAAATTTCTGCGGTATGCTTTGTTATTGAGAGCTAGCTTGATTCCACTGTGGTCAGATAGGATACAGGGGATTATGTCGATCCCTTTGTATTTGCTTAAGTTCCTTGCATGAACTATGATATGGTCTATTTTGGAGAAAGTTCCATGAGCTGCTGAGAAGAATGTGTACTGTGTTGTTTTAGGGTGAAATACTCGGTAGATGTCAGTTAATTCCGCTTGAAGTATGGCCTCTCTTAATTCGGTAGCTTCTTTGCCAATCCTCTGGTTGGTAGACCTGTCCTTTGGTGAGAGTGGTGTGTTAAAGTCTCCTAGTATTATCGTATTGGGATCTATTTTATTCTGTAAGTTTGAGAGCATTTGTTTGACATATCTGGGTGCACCAATATTTGGGGCATATAAGTTGATGATGGTTATATCCTCCTCTTGGATTGTTCCCTTTATTAATATGTAGTGTCCGTCCTTGTCTTTCTGTACTGATTTTAATGAAAAGTTTATTTTGTCAGATATCAGGATAGCTACACCTGCTTTCTTACTGGGGGCGTTTGATTGGTAGATCCTTTTCCACCCCTTCACTCTGAGTTTGTTTGTATGTTTGGCTGAGAGGTGGGTCTCCTGAAGGCAACAGATGGATGGGTCTTGTTTTCTTATCCAGTCCTCAGTTCGTTTTCTTTTAATTGGCGAATTCAGCCCATTTATATTAAGAGAAAGTATAGAGAGATGCATTGTTGTCCCTGCCATTCCGTTTTCCTAAGTTTTTCTTTTTTCCTTTCCTCCTGTGCTTGCTCAGTTAGACTGTGAGTAATGCCTGTTTGGGGCAGGCCCCAGTTCCTGGCTGCTTTCTTCAGGTTGTGTCCCCCCTCTTAGAATTCTTTGTAATGCTGGCTTAATGTTTATGAATTCATTTAGTTTTTCTTTGCTATTAAAAGTTTTCAGTTCTCCATCAAATGTGAATGCTAGCTTTGCCGGGTAGATCAGTCTGGGTTGGCAGTTATTGGCTCTCAGGGCTCGTATGGTGCTTTCCCAGGCTTTTCTTGCATTCATTGTTTGTGTGGAGAGATCTGCAGTAATTCTTATTTTTTTCCCATTGTAGTATAGCTCCTTCTTCATTTTTGCTGCATGCAGGATTGTTTCCTTATTATTCAGATCTATCATTTTTACTATAATGTGTCTAGAAGTGTTTCTCCTGGGGTCTTGCTTGTTGGGTGTTCGATAAGCTTTTGTGATGTAGTTAAGATGGTCGTTTTTGAGGTGGGGAAAATTTTCATTGATTATCTTGTTAAATAGGTGTTGCATTCCCTTGCTCTGGAATTCCTCACCTTCGTCCACTCCAATTATGCGAAGGTTAAATTTTTTAGCATTATCTGCTTGCTCTTGAATATCCCTTTGGTTTAATTTGAGTAATTTTTCCATATCTGTCACTTTTTGGTCCAGTTGGTGTATTCTGTCTTCTGTATCTGACACTCGACCTTCCATTTCATTCACTCTGTTGACAGTGGCTTCTATTGTGGTTTGCATGGAGGAAATGGATCCCTTTATGGCTTCAATGTTGGTTCTCAGAGTACTGATCTCACCTCTCAATGAGGTATGCATTACCTCTAATTTGGCGTTTATCTCACTTCTTATTGAGGTTTGTGCAGCTTCTATTTTTGCATGCATCTCTTGTTTGATACCCTGTATCTCTTTGGATAGTTCATCCTTGTGCTCTTTCAATTTCTGATAAATTTCTTGCTTTATTTCTTGAGTCATTGCCTCCAGCAACCCTTGGAAGTAGCCTTTGTCTTCCATTCCTGCTTTGCTCCCACTGGGGCTCTCCCCTGTGTGGCTGCTGGCTTTTGAGGTGAGCTTGCTGTCCTGGGTGGTAGTAAACCTTGTGATTTTTCTCTGTGATTTTCGCATGGAGGTTCAGGAGACTGCTCTTCAATTTTGTTTTGGTGTGTCTGTCTTTGCTTGGTTGCTGATTCTGTATTGGTAGAGAGAGTCTGTGCCTGATCTGGGTTCTGTTGGGAGCCTATTTCCAGCTGCTATTCTGACTTAGGATTCTCAGCTCTCTGCTGTAGATTGCTGACAGTTCCCGCCTTTGGAAGGGTTGAGCAGCCTAGACTGCTTGTGTTTGCTCCTACGGGTGCTCTTGTGAAGAACAGATGCTCTGGATGCACTCTCCCAAATGCTGGAGTCTGCTATGGGCTCCTGATGTGTTTTTGTTTATTTGTTTTGGGCTGGTTGTGGGCTTGAACTCTAGGTTTGGGTGCTGTCCCTCAGCTTTTCAGCTCAAGGCTGGCACCCTACCGTTTGAGCCACAGCACCACTTCTGACCCTTTTTGCTTTTGTGATGCTGAGGAATCAGATGCAGGGCCTCATACATCCAAGACTATCACTCTATTGCTGAGCCGCCTTAACAGTCTGAGCTCCTGCTTACTATCAGGTGCTGGCAGCCTGTGTTGCCCAATTCCCAGTCTAGGGTATATGGGTGGAGTTTTGGTGGGGTTTGGGCTTCTCTTGTCCTGGGCCTCCAGGTCTTTTGTTGTCACAGGCGTGCTTCCCGGGGGAGTGTTGTTTCCTGGTTTTCTCCCCTCTGTTGAGGCGTATGCTCAGCTTTTTACTTCAATTGGGAGGAGTTGGTTGTGTTGTTCAGGCGCCGGATCCCCGGGCTTGGTTCCGGCCCCAGCCTGGAGCGCGCTTGTTAGGCCTGTGCTGATGTGTATACCCCCTAGGTTATACAGCCTGGGGGACACAGTTCAAATTTCTTCTACTGTTGGTAGTCTTGACCCAGGGGCGCTGTTCCTGGCTTGGGCATTTAAGCTCCCTTCCAGGGGTGCTCTTGCTCTAGCCTGGCCAGCTGAGTGTGCTCCACGGGCTGGTGGAGCTCTCAAACAGTTCCCAGTTTTAGTGGGTCCTGTGGTCCGGGTGCTGGGGTAGGGAGTCTAGGTCAGGGTCTGGGGATTCCCTCCAGCTCTGGTCTCCCTTGAGGGATATACTTCCCCTGTGGGGTACTCACCCTGGAGCTGGTTGTTTCTGTGTGGTGTAGGTCGTCAGTTGTTGTTGCAATCCGGGCTGGGTTGGGCGGTGGTGGCTCTGTGTGATTCTTTTCTGTCTCTGCCTCTGTCGAAGCTGTTGGGTCAAGAGTGTCCACGCTCAGGCAGCTTCTTCTCGGTACCTCTGGGGCCCAAGTGACCCCGCCGGGTTGTTGCGATCGTGATCGGGCGGGCGGGTGGTCTGCAGACAGGACCCTTTGTCGCGCCGAGCCGCTTTGGCGGGATGGAACCTCTCTGCTCGGGTGGAGAGTGCTGGATCGTTGCGATCGCGATCAGGCGGGCCGGGTGGTCTGCAGCAGGTCCTTTTGTCACTCTGCTGATGCCGAGCGGCTTTGGCGGGATGGAGCCTCTCTGCTCGGGTGGAGAGTGAGGGGTGGGGGTGGGATCCTCGTGGAGACTCCCGGCTGGTAGGTTTCTCTGTTCCTGGCGATCTGCTGTTCTGCAAACCAGTACCTGATGTTCTGAAAGTGGCCCCCTGTGTCTCTGCTGTTTCTCTCTCATTATTAATTTTTTCATTATTAATTTTTATAGTCTCTCCCTCTTTCCTGAGATCAAGGCTTTCATAGTAACCCATAAAAAACTTTGTCTTAGGGCTGGGGGTTTAGCCCAGCGGAAGGGTGCCCGCCCAGCACGTGCAAAGCCCTGGGTTCGGTCCTTAGCCTGAGGGGGAAAAATTGTCTTTGTTTTTTGTTAGTTACTAGGGTTTCTTTTTTTTTGGGGGGGGTGTTCCGGTCATGGGGCCTGAACTCTGGGCTTGGGAACTGTTCCTCAGCTCTTCAGCTCAAGGCAAGCACCCTACCACTTAAGCCACAGCACCACTTCCAGCTTTTTTCTTTTTGCTTATGTGGTGCTGAGGAATCGAACCCAGGGCCTCACGCATGCAAGGCAAGCATTCTACCACTGAGCCACCTTCCCAGCTCCAGTTATTAGGGTTTCATTTCAGACCTATGAACTTACTTGACTTGCTTCTTCTGCTGGTACTATGGATTAGCTTTAAATTCTAATTCTTTGGATCTTAACCTACTGAGTAGCGAGGATTATAAGCATGAGCCAGAGGCACCTAGAAATTGTCTTTCTTGTCTGTGTCTTCAACATTAACAAACATTTTTGCATGTAGAATTAATCATCATAATCATATCTCAAGCGTTTACTCTGTGCAAAGCTCTGCTCTGAATACCTTACATATATAAATAGGGCCAGTCCATTATTATCCACCTTTATCAGATGAGGAAACTGAGGTAAAGGCAAGTTGAGCAAATTTCCTAATATTACTGGTGAATAGAAAGGCTCCTTTAACCCAGGTATTTCCCTTGAGTCTATACTCTGAATCATTGTCTAACTAGGACAGATGGTAACTCTCCAGCATTTGAAAACCCTATTTTTTTATGCCCAACAAGTAGACAAATAGAAATAGAAGTACCAGGGAAACACATTTTAATTTATTATATGAAAAGAGTTGCTGTAATTACACATACAACAAAATGGCATAGACTGCCTTATGTTAGATAGTAGGATCTCTTCTGGAGATATTAAGAAAGAACCACTTGCCTGAGGGTTTTATAGAAACAAAGAGTAGAAATTTTGACCAAGTCCAGCCCATTCTTTTTTTTTTTTTTTTTTTTTTGCCGGTCATGGGGCCTGAACTCTGGGCCTGGGCGCTGTCCCTCAGCTCTTCAGCTCAAGGCTAGTGCTCTACCACTGGAGCCACAGTGCCACTTCCGGCTTTTTCTGTTTATGTGGTGCTGAGGAATCGAACCCAAGGTCTCATGTTTGCAAGGCATGCACTCTACCACTGAGCTATCTTCCCAGCCCCAAGTCCAGCCCATTCTTGAGATCATATACAACAAAAGCCAGAACTGTACTTCATATACTTAGTGACCAAAATAAGTAGAGAGAATTAACTCATTATTTGCTGCAGAAAGTAGTAAAATAACTAGTTGTAGTAATAACTTGATTATAGGAAATGTTTGCTTTTAGTTATATAGATTGGACCTTCCTCCTTTTCTTTCCTTATATAACCTAAATTTATGAATGAAAGGTTAGTAGTTATTTAGGGTAAAAGTAGGGTGAGTGCTTCTCTTCTTTTTGAAATATGCCATAAACCTGTGATGTGTGGAGGGCATGGAAAGACTTGGCAAATTAGCTATGGAAATGCTGGACATGGAGCTCAGAGGTCCTCAGAATGTTCTATTTTCCTTCATCTGTAGGTAAAGTACGTGTCTTGTTTGTCCTTGTAGTTTATGAATACTATAAATTTTTATTTAATCTGTGTTCCATTTTTAAAGCTGAAGCAAACATGGTAAATGATATCATTTGTTAAATCTGTGATTTAACTATTTATAGTATGTGTTTTCTGTATGTAAGCTATTTCAGAGTGTACAGGGAGAAAAATGAAATCATGATTTGTTTTAACAAAACCTGTGGGGCATAAAAAACCCAAAAAACCTGTGGGGCTGGAAAGGTGCTCAGTGGTGTTTGCCTTGCATACATGAGGTGCTGTGATTCCTCAGCACCACATAAGCAGAAAAAGCTGGAAGTGGCCCTGTGGCTAAAGTGGTAGAGTGCTAGTCTTGAACTGAAGAGCTGAGGGACCAGTGCCCAGGCCCAAAGTTTAGGTCCCACCAACCAAAAAAAAAAAATCTGCATTGCTCTGTGAAGTTATATTCTGCTTATTTTTACTGCTCTGATTATGACTGATAATTATATACATTTGAAAGTGAGTATAATTATCTGTTGCCTACAGAATTGGACAGTACAGATGGTGCCAAGGTTTTTAGTAAGCAACCAGGAAGAATCCAGAGAGTAGCAAGAGGATCAGGCGTGTCAACAAGAGATGTGCAAGAACTTTTAACACAGTATACTAAGTTTGCACAGATGGTGAAAAAAATGGGAGGCATCAAAGGACTTTTCAAAGGTAAGAAAATAAGCTCACTATTAAATAACAGAATAAAAAGAAAGAAATTGAAAATCTAAGTATTAAAGTCAAGGAATGTTGCTAGTATTGGAAAAGTCACTGAACAATTTCAAGTTATAGGGACTAAGGATGAGTACAGTGGTAGAGACTAGTATATATGAGGTCCTAGGTTCAATTCTCAGTACTACAAAAGAAAAGGGCACTGATGGCTCATGCTTGCTGAGATTTGAATATCAATAGTTTAAAGCCAGCCCAGGCAGGAGAGCCATTAAGACTCTTTTCTTTAGTTAACCACCATAAAGTTGTAAGTAGAGCTGTAGCTCTAGTGATAGAGGCTAGCCTTGAGCAAGAAAGCTCAGGAACAGCATCTAGGCTCTTGAGTTCAAGCTCCAGAACTGGCACAAAAAAATAGCTGAATTACATGTACTATCACATTTTATAATGTGACCTGTAATTTACCTTTTTGTCCATTCAAGGTAATAGACATTTTGAAAAGAAGATGCCAGGCTGGGAAGGTGGCTCAGTGGTAGAGCGCTTGGCTTGCATGTATGAGGCCGTGGGTTCGATTCCTCAGCACCACATATGCAGAAAAAGCCGGAAGTGGCACTGTGGCTCAAATGGTAGAGCACTAGCCTTAAGCTGAAGAACTGAGGGACAGTACCCAGGCCCAGAGTTCAGACCCCACAATCAACAAAAAAAAAAAAAAAAAGGAAAATGCCATGGTTTTATGAACATGCAATATATATTATAAAAAATTTAGAGAGAAAAAGCTAAAAGTGCATATCACATTATAAAATCCCACAGATCCAGTTAGAAATAAGTTGATGTAACTGTTGTTTTCTTCTAGTAAATCATTATTATTTTTACATATTACCAAATACACTGTAAAATATGTTTAACTACTAATCACTACTATTGTAGTTATGCACAGATGTTTGTTTAATGCCTTGGTTGGACTCTTAGGATGACTCATCACTTAGGCTGCTTTATCACTGTCAATTTCTGAACAGTTCTGTAAAACTAGAAATTTTTTTTTTCTACTCTGATCAGAAACAGTAGGTGCTGAATTAGTTTTCTAATTGCACTATATATAATTTATATACAGATATAATATACATATAATTATATCTATATATAATTTTATTTCTGTACTGGTCCTGGGGCTTGAACCAGGATCTGGGTGCTGCACCTAAGCTTTTGTGCTCAAGGCTAGTGCTCAACCACTGGAGCCACAGCTCCTCTTCTGGCTTTTTTTTGGTCAGACTCGGGGCTTGAACTCTGGGCCCTCAGCTTTTCAGCTCAAGGCGAGTGCTCTACCACTGTGTCACAATGACACTTCCAGTTTTCTTTTTTTTTTTTTTTTTTTTGGGGGGGGGTCCGGTAGTGTGGCCTGAACTCTGGGCCTGGGCGCTGTCCTTCAGCCCAAGGCTAGCACTCTACCACTTGAGCCACAGCTCCACTTCCGTCTTTTTTCTTATATGGTGCTGAGGAATTGAACCCAGGGCTTCAGGCATGCAAGGCAAGTGCTCTACCACTGAGCCACCTTCCCAGCCGCCCAAGATCCATTTTTTTTGTTGTTGTTGTTTTGCCCTCCCTGGGCTTGAACTCTGGGCATAGACACTGTCCCTGAGCTCCATTCAAGGGTAACGTTCTACCACTTGAGCCACATTGCCACTTCTGGCTTTTTCTGTGATTAATTTGGAGATAAGAGTCTCACGGACTTTCCTGCACAGTTTGACTTTGAGCCATGATCCTCAGATTTCAGCCTCCTGAGTAGCTAGGATTACAGTCACCAGTGCCCAACTACTTCTGGATTTTTTTTTTTTTTTTTTTTTTTTTTGTCGGTCGTGGGGCTTGAACTCTGGGCCTGGGCGCTGTCCCTCAGCTCTTCAGCTCAAGGCGAGCGCTCTACCACTTGAGCTACAGCGCCACTTCCGGTTTTCTGGTGGTTTATTGGAGATAGGAGTCTCACGGTCTTTCTTGCCCGGGCTGGCTTTGAACCGCGATCCTCAGATCTCAGCCTCCTGAGTAGCTAGGATTACAGGCGTGAGCCACAAGCGCCCGGCATACTTCTGGATTTTTTGAATGATTAGTTGGAAGTAAATTTCTTAAGGACATTCAGGGGCAGCTTTGGTTTTTCATTTTTATTAAATATTTTTGAAAATTACCAAGTCAGTGTTCCTTTTTCTGAATTTGCTAATTTTGCTGAAAAAAGGTATTTACTCATTATTTTTCATTGATGCTATCTTTTGCTTTCTTTCTCAAGAGTACAGATAATCAGCAGGGTATGGTAATGCATAATCCCAGCACTTAAGAGGCTGACTATCTAGAGTTTGAGGCCAGCCTGGGCTCAAACTTTTATCAAAAAAGAGACTTTTATCAAAAAAGAATTATGTAGTCTAAAGAATGCTTTTACCATTTTTGACTTAGACTATACCTCTCATTAGCTGACCTTTTTAGTTTGGTTTTTAAGTTTATGGTTATTCCTTCACAAATTAAATTGCATTGTCTTTCGATTTTATGAAATTATCATAGGGAAGGTAGGTCAGTGGTAGAGTGCTTGCCTTGTATGCATGAGGCTCTGGGTTCGATTCCTCACCATCACATAAACAGAAAAAGCCGTAAGTGGTAGAGTGCTAGCCTTGAGGTGAAGAACTAAGGGACAGTGTCCAGGTCCAGAGTTCAAGCCCCATGAACAACAAAAAAAAATTTTTTTTTAATTAGTTGGGCATTGGTGGCTTGTGACTATAATCCTACCTACTCAGGAGGCTGAGATCTGAGGATCACAGTTCAAAGTTGGTTCAAAGCCAGCCCAGGCAGGAAAGTCCATGAGACTCTTATCTTCAATAAACCATTCAGAAAACCGGAAGTGGGGCTGTGGCTCTATTGGTAGAGCACTATCCTTGAGCTGAAGAGCTGAGGGACAGTGCCCAGGCCCAGAGTTCAAGCCCCATGACAGACCAAAAAAAAAAAAAAAAGTTTCTTAGATACATTCAAATCTTCAAGTTCTCTCACACTCATTCTTATTTATTTACCAGCTACCCAATCTCTCCCTCTCTTTTTTTTCTGTCCAGTCTTCCCTCATTAGGTTTAGTCTTTCCTTGTATTATTAGTAAGCAAGTTAATATAACTGATCATTAATAACCAAAACTGTACTCACAGTTTTGCTTGGTTAATTCACAGATACAACTAAAAGTTTTTCAACAGCTGGGTGGTGATGGCTCACGCCTATAATCTTAGCTACTCAGGTGGCTGAGATCCAAGGATTTCTTTTTTTTGTTTGTTTGGGGGGGGGGGTCCAGTCGTGGGGCCTGAACTCTGGGCCTGGGCGCTGTCCCTCAGCTCTTCAGCTCAAGGCTAGCGCTCTACCACTTGAGCCACAGCGCCACTTCCGACTTTTTTTCTTTTTGCTTATGTGGTGCTGAGGAATTGAACCCAGGGCCTCAGGCATGCAAGGCAAACGCTCTACCACTGAGCCACCTCCCTAGCCCCTGATCCAAGGATTTCAATTCAAAGCTAGCCCAGCAGGAAAGTCCATGAGACTCTTTTTTTTTTTTTTTTAAATTTTTTTTTTTTTTATCCGGTCGTGGGGCCTGAACTCTGGGCCTGGGCGCTGTCCCTCAGCTCTTCAGCTCAAGGCTAGCACTCTACCATTTGAGCCACAGCACCACTTCCGGCTTTTTTCTTTTTGCTTATGTGGTGCTGAGGAATCGAACCCAGGGCCTCTGGCATGCAAGGCAAGCGCTCTACCACTGAGCCACCTTCCCAGCCCATCCATGAGACTCTTATCACCAATTAACCAACAGAAAATTGGTTTTGGGTTTTTTTTGGTTTTTTTTTGGGGGGGGGGAATAGTCGTGGGGCCTGAACTCTGGGCTTGACACTGTCCCTCAGCTCTTCAGCTCAACGCTAGCACTCTACCACTTTAGCCACAGTGCCATTTTGGACCTTTTTCTGCTTATATGGTGCTGAGGAATCGAACCCAGGGCCTCATGCATGCAAGGCAAGCACTCTACCACTGAGCCACCTTCCCAGCCCAACCAACAGAAAATTGGAAGTGGCACAATGGCTCAAAGTAGTAGAACACCAGCCTTGAGGAAAAGAGCTCAGGGATAGTGCCCAGGCCCTGGGTTCAAGCCCCATGACTGACAAAAAAATGAAAGTTTTACAGAAAAGTAAAGCTTTTAGAAAATCCTTTATGTAGAATTTCATTTATTCATTCTTAAAAAAAAATTGTTACTAAGAGTTAATAGGTATATATAAAATAAAAATAATTCTGTAGGTTGTATATTTAGTCAGTTCATCAGGCTTTCTTAGATATTTTGATTATAATACATCCTATGCTGATATAAACACTTTTCTTTTAAGGTGGTGATATGTCTAAGAATGTGAGTCAATCACAGATGGCAAAATTGAATCAACAAATGGCCAAAATGATGGATCCTAGAGTTCTTCATCACATGGGTAAATGCAATCATTAAACAGTGTGTTTTTAAAAAGTTCAAATATTATTATGCAAAAATAAATATTTCAATTTCTGCTTACTAATTGTTTTCGTGTACTTTCCCTCTAGGTGGTATGGCAGGACTACAGTCAATGATGAGGCAGTTTCAACAGGGTGCTGCTGGCAATATGAAAGGCATGATGGGATTCAATAATATGTAAAGAAGATGCCTTAATATAAACTGACTTGGTTGATTACATTATTTGCTGAGACCTCAGAGTTTCCCTCCTTTTTGAAAATGGGGGGAAAAAAGTATTTTTCTTGCCTGCCTTGCCCTCTTTCTTTTCATCATTTTTTCCTCAGCTTTTCTTTTTCCTTTCTTCCTTCTTCCTTCCTTTTTGATATAAGGAAGGAATATATGATTTTTGTGGAAATCCTTACATTTCTGCTCTAAGTTCTCTTTAGTTTTCACCATCATAACACTTTTGAGTTAAACAAATCATGATGTAAAATTTTAGTACTTAAAGGTTTTTAATTGTCACAAAGGCCAAGCATTACATTTGTAAACAGTCCTGGTCAGTAAATCACATTATAATGTCTCAATAAAAGTGCTGTAAAATAAACTTCAAAGTGGTTATAAGGAGATGTTAACTTTCTTAATGGCTTAAAATTATCAATGTATCACACACAAAAAAGAAAAAGCCAATAAATACGTTTTATAAAACCTTGCCCCGAAACATACCTTTAATGAGAAATATGTTAAAACATAGTATTAGCAACTTTTATGATAATTAAAATAAATTTTTCATTGAAAATCTTAGTTGTAACTGGGAATGTGGCTTAGTGGTAAAGTGCTTGCTTAACATGCATGAAGACCTGGGTTCGATTCCTCAGTACTACAAAATAGAAAAGGCTGGGAGTAGCACTGTGGCTCAAGCCTTGAGCACAAAGAGGCTTAAGGACGGTGTCCAGGCCCTGAGTTCAAGCCCCAGGACCAGCAAAAAAACAAATCTTAATTCTGACAATTAAATTGAAATTGAGAATTTGACTGTGCTCTCCCATATATGATGTTTGTTTGGTATACAATCTGAAGCATATTTTTGAAGCCGTAATAGTCTTCCATAATTTAAAAAGCCATTTATTGAGAAATTGATAAAATAATTCCAAATTGTGACACTTTTTTTTTTGGTCAGTCGAGGGGCTTGAACTCTGGTCCTGGGCGCTGTCCCTCAGCTCTTCAGCTCAAGGTGAGCCTCTACTACTTGAGCCACAACACAACTTCCCATTTTCTGGTGGTTTACTGGAGATAAGAGTCTCTTGGACTTTCTGCCTAGTCTGGCTTTGAACTGTGATCCTCAGATCTTAGCCTCCTGAGTAGATAGGATTACAGGCGTAAGTCATGGGTGCCTGGCTAATTTTTTTTTAATTGTCGGTCATGGGGCTTGAACTTGGGGCCTGGGTTCTGTCCCTCAGCTCTTTGCTCAAGACTAGAAGCACTTGCTGGGAAGGTGGCTCGGTGGTAGAGCACTTGCCTTGCATGCTCTCAAGGCCCTGGGTTCGATTCCTCAGCACCACATAAGCAAAAAGAAAAAAGCCAGAAGTAGTGCTGTGGCTCAAGTGAGAGAGTGCTAGCCTTGAGCTGAAGAGCTGAGGGACAGCGCCCAGGCCCAGAGTTCAGGCCCCACGATCTCACCTTGCTGAGTAGCCATGATTACAGGTATGAGCCACCAGCAGCCGAAGAATTTAGACTCTAGTAAAAACTGTCCATGAAAGCTGTGACTTAAATAGCGACTAAATGTTCATAATTATTGATCTTTCTCAAAAATCTAGAAATAATAGAGCCAGGTAAATGATCAAAATCCAAACCAGAAAGGTATCACAGCTTAAATCTTGCTGATTCTCTATTCCTAGCATTCCATTGGATTAGAATCTAAGTCATTGTCTTCAAAATTCTGTTTCAGATTACAGATATCATGTTTGGAACATTAAGGTGTTCTATTAACCTTCAACATAATACTGCCTTTGCTTTTTTGTCTTGTTACTGGAATTTTAGAGCAAATGCCCCTGTTCAGTGAGTCCAAATAGACTAGTCTAGGCCACCCATGCCAATACACCAAGTAGAGAGATGAGTGGTGGTGAAGAGTAGAGAAAGGACTTTTAATCTGGGCATGTGGGGAAGAACATATCAGACCTAATGTACATCTCAAGGGGCAAAGAAGAACTCAGAATATAGAAAAGGTAAAGGAGTAGTTAGTATAAATAACCAACAGAACAGGTAATCTAGGCCAGGCCAATGGTATGATCAACTATTATCTTAGTTCTGGTTCTGCAAGGGTTTCTAAAGAAGTTGTTGTTGCTGGGTACCAGTGGCTCATTGAGCCTGTTGGGCTAATTTTACTCAAAAGGCTGAGATCTGAGGATCATGGTTCAGAGCCAGCCTGGGAACGAAAGTCCAGGAGACTTATCCAATTAGCCACCAGAAAAAACAGTGATGCTGTGACTCAAGGATGTAGAGCATTAGCCTTGAGCAAAATTGCTTAGGGATAGTGTCCAGGCCCTGAGTTCTTGCCCCATGACTGATCCCCCTCCCTACCCCCCAAAAAAGTTATTACCTCTCATCACTTGAGAGGAAACATCTGGTCCCCAGAAGGTGCTTACTCCTGCTCCTAGGTACCACCTATTATCATAGGAAGTTGCCCTCCTTGAAGATGGGAGGTTAGTCTATCCAACTTGCTGAGTGGTAGTTTTGGTCCCATAAGTGCATTTATGATCAGTCTTTTTATTCCTCAAATCCATGGTAATTTCAGCAGAGTCAGGAAGATAAAGAGGCAAAAAATAGAGCCAGAGAAGATAAAACATTTAGGTTAGTGACTTTCCCTCCTGGCTGATTAATTTACTTACATGATAAATGTTGAAAAATTAAATTTTTCCCCTAGATCAGTTGTATAGCCAATGGCATGTTAGTTCAGTTTGATAGTTTTCCCCATGTTTTGACATTAAGAGGTAAGTAATTCCTTTGTGTTCATTGTCAATAGATGCTTTACCTAAGAGGCCCTAACCCATCATGTAGGTTTCTGATCCTTAATAGTGGCAAAGTGAGTACAGGTAATTTTGGTATAATTTTTAGTGAAGATACACATTGTAAACTGATGAAATAATGAAACATTTCCTTGTGAGCCTGTGACATAAATTCTTCTGTGTTTGGCATGTGTGTGCTACTTTTTGTAATTTTTTTGATGTGTGGTGGGGGAACGCTGATGCTGGGATTGAACTCAGGGCCTGGGTGCTGTACTTGAGCTGCTTTTACTCAAGGCTAATGTTCTACTACTTGAGCTACAGTTCTGCTTCTGGCTTTTGATAGTTAATTGAAGATAAAAGTCTGCAGGATTTCCCTGCCTGGACTGGCTTCAGAACCTTGATCCTCAGATACTCAGCCTCCTGAGTAGCTACCATTACAGTTGTGAGCCAATAGCTCCTGGCTTTACTTTTTGCAATTCTGTCATCTCTGTCTTCATTCGAAGAAAACTGTATCTTTTAGCCTCATTTGACTTAAAGGATTCTCTGTAGCCTGTAAAATAATGCATTTATCAACACTGGTTGGACCATAACCAGCCAAGAGAAGAAACTAAATGGTAGTACTGCTCTTAAAGGGGAAATTAAGATGGATGATGAGCCTGACATTAAGAAACACTCTCAATAGGTGACATTGTTCAAAAAGAAATGTACTCTTTATCTGATTTATGTAACTAACCCTGTTGTACATCATGTTTACAATAACAGTTTTTAAATGCCTTTAAAAAATAAAGGAGGGGAAGAATTAACTAAGCCAAAGCTAAGAGTTTAGCTCATGTGATAGAGCACTTGGCCTAGCAAGGCCCTGAGTTCAAACCCTTGTACCATCCAAAAAATCAACCAGTTGCAAAATTTAAATTCATAGTAAACTCAATATCAAAAAAGAAAAACTCCCTTTACAGAGGGCTGGAGACTCTTCATGCACTTTTACATAAAGGCTTTTCTTGCTGAGGAAGTAGCCCTTATGTGGGTTGCTTCTCCCTCACTTTCATTCCCCCAACCTCCTCACCTCCCCCTCCTCTTCTCTCCCCTTCTCTTTCCATTCCACTTTCCTCTCTTACCCTCACCCCTTCTACCCTCACCCTCCTTCCTATACTGGGCTTGAACTAGCACTTGGGTACTGTCAGCTTTTTCAGTTTCACAGACTCTTGCCATAGCTGGCTTTGAACCACAACCCTCAGATCTCAGCCTCCTGAGTAGCTATGATTGCAGGTTGTTTTTCTTTTTTCTTTTTTTTTTTTGTTGGTCGTGGGGCTTGAACTCTGGGCCTGGACGCTGTCCCTCAGCTCTTCAGCTCAAGGCGAGCGCTCTACCACTTGAGCTACAGCGCCACTTCCGGTTTTCTGGTGGTTTATTGGAGATGGGAGTCTCATGGTCTTTCCTGCCCGGGCTGGCTTTGAACCTCGATCCTCAGATCTCAGCCTCCTGAGTAGCTAGGATTACAGGCGTGAGCCACCAGCTCCCGGCCAGGTTGTTTTTCTTAATTCCTCTTGTGCTTTTGCTTGGCTTGGCTTGCCCTGCTGGTTGCTCTACCATTTGAGCCAGGCATTCAGTTAACAGACAACTTTTGTTGACTGACTTTAAACCAAGATCTCTCAGGTCTCAGCCACCAGAATAACTAGGATTACAGGCATGAACTAATAGCACTAGGCCAAGATACACTAAAGTTTTGGAACCTTCTATCAGAGAGAAATCTCATAGCTACAACAAGCAAGAAGAGTATCTGATGACTGCATATTTCCATATTTTAGGAATCATGTTTGCTTGCTTTTTAAACTTTAACAAAAAGGAAAACGTTCTTTGATGAACCAAAGGAGATGAAAATTTTTTTTTTTTTGCGGGGGGAGGGGGGGGTCTGGTCATGGGCCTGAACTCTGGGCCTGGGCGCTGTCCCTCAGCTCTTCAGCTCAAGGCTAACACACTACCACTTGAACCACAGTGCCACTTCCGGCTTTTTTTTTCTGCTTATGTGGTGCTGAGGAGTCGAACCCAGGGCCTCAGGCATGCAAGGCAAGTGCTCTACCACTGAGCCACCTTCCCAGCCCCAACTGCACAGTTTTTGATATTCATTTGATAACTAAAAGTATGAAACCCTTCAGTTGATATGTATCTTGATTTTATTCAGTTTTCTTCTATGTTAAAAGAAACAATGTTTGATCTTGCCCTGAATGGCAAGATATTCCTAATTGTTATCTTAAAGGATGAATAATATAGTCCTTTAAAAATTTTATTTTTTGACAGGGAGGGTTGCTATGTTGCTATGTTGAACTTCTGTTCAAGTATTTCCTCTGCTTCATCCTTCTAAAATAGCTGGGACTATAGGTATATGTTTCACTGTGGTTGACATTACTTAAGCTTGAATCATGGGTCTGCTGCTTACCAACTTTGTCCTTGACCAAGTTGAACTTTTCATTTATCAACTTTATCTTTGGACCTTTGGTTCCTCAGTTGTAAAATGTTAATAATTATAATAGTACCTTATAGTTCTGAGAAAGATGCATCAATACAAGGAAGTCCTAGTATCTACAGTTCTAGGGATGTTGGACTCATTATAAAAGTGAAGCTTCTTTTAATGTTTAAAATCAACAAAAGTGCATCTCATCAACTTTTCTTGTGATTTTTTAAAATGTGATACTAGGGTTTGAACCCAAGGCCTCACACAACTGGTGTGCTCTTGAGCATGCTCCCAGCCCTTTTGTTTGTACTTTGTTTTTGAGACATGTTTTGATAACTTTTTGCTTGGGATGGCCCTAAAATTCTTGATCCTTTTACCTCCTAAGTAGCTGGAAATACACAAGTGCACCACTATGCCTGACTTCTGCATCATTTCATTGTTTTTTATGTAAATTTTCTATTATTATAAAGGTGATGTAAAAAAAGGGTTACAGTTACATCAGTCAGTAAAGAGGTTTTTGGGTTTTTGGGGGGGGGGTCAGTCCTGGGGCTTGAACTCAGGGCCTGGGCAGTGTCCCTGAGCTTCATTTGCTCAAGGCTAGCACTCTACCACTTGAGCTACAGCACTTCCAACCTTTTCTGTTTAGGTGGTTCTGAAGAATGGATCTCAGAGCTTCATGCATGCTAGGCAAGCACTTTACCCCTAAGCCACATTCCCAGCCCAAGAGTACATTTTTTTTTTGGACAATGTCACCCCTTCCCTTGCTCTGTCCCAGTTTTCCCCTCCCATTCTCATCCACAAGTTGTATAGTTCATTTTTTCTGCATGATTTTTTTTTAATGAAAAATGGGGGGGGGGGAATTCCCTATTTAAAGGATGGGTTAGTCTGAAAAATACTCCCTACTGTGTGTATGTGAATGTATGCATATGTGGAGACAGACAGGCACAGAGAAGATGGAAAGAGTCAAAGGGATGAGATGGAGGAAACACAAGTGATCTATATGAAAGCCACAAGTTGGGGCTGGGAAGTTGGCTCAGTGGTGGAGTGCTTGCCTTGCATGCATGAGGCCCTGAGTTCGAGAAAAAAGCCAGAAGTAGTGCTGTGGGTCAAGTGGTAGGGTACTAGCCTTGAGCTGAAGAGCTGAAGGACAGGGCCCAGGCCCAGAGTTCAGGCCCCACGACTGGACCCCCCCCCCAAAAAAAAAAAAAAACAACCCACAAGTTTTATTTATTTGATGACAATTCCTGGTTATCAAACTTTATTTAGCTTCATTGTTGGAGCCTGCCATTTGCCTCTTAACACACCCCTCCTCCCCACTTGCTGGGAACAAGGCAATAACAGAGACTGGACCCTGGAATTGATGTTTGAGGTACCAGGAGACCTGTAGCCTTCCACCAGCTTCAGAGCCCAAGGTTTTTATTGGTCTTGTATAGGGAAGCACGTGCAGAAAGTAAGATATAAACTTCAGCACGTTACAATATTTTGTATACAAGTGGTAGATTACCTTCTTATTCTGGAAAAGAGAGCCAAACAGTCAACAGCTTATAATTTGCATAAATTTTAGTCTACCCCTAGGCTCCCACACAGTTTAGGTGGAGCTAGCCTACAGTGAAGATAGAAATTTGAATTCCTGTTAAGCAGGACTGATTGACCTTTTCAGGAAACACTCAGTGTTCTGAGAGTACGTTGGGAAAAGGTACTCCAAACTCCCAATCCTTTCGGGCCTCACAGCTCAGATTTTCAGGCTCTCACAAATGAGTAGATCCAAATTTACTTTTTTAGCTGTACATGCAGCATTTGAATTTAGATCTCAATTATGTTTTCAACTAGGTAAATTCCAATATTTGGATTTTGTTGTTGTTGTTGTACTACAACACTAATATTGAAAAATAGAAGAAGAAAAATTTTGTTACTGATTTTTAGTAGATGTGACAGGAAATAATAACAAAAATATAGATCTGCAAATCAAGCCATTGAAATTTCTATGTTTTTCTGTTGCTTTAATTGGTTGATTTGTAATAAATTTCTCTTTGGTTGCATATTTGTATTAAAAATTGTTTTTTGGAACTATTTCCCATGCTGGAATATAACTTGCATTTTGAATTTTCAGTAAACTAAGAAAAATTATTTGAAATCCCTGACAATGCATTCTGCTTCAGCAGGGAAAATTGCAAAATAATGTTTTACTTCACAATTTAGAAAACAATCATGCATTTATTTATTTTTAATAATAGATATTGTTGGTAGTCCTTGTCAGTAACAGAGAAGAGATTTTGAATAGATATAATATAGAACTGTTGTTTATGAAAGCCAATTCATCAAATCTTTTAACAATTGGCTCTTTATTTTTATTTTCAATTTGCAGTTTGGTTTTGGTGTTTTAGACTGTTTAAGCCCTTTGTTTATGCAACCATACAGAATTAGTTCATATTACTAACTTGTTTACTTCAGCAGCAAGCTCTCAATTACCAGAATATAAAACATGGATTTTCAACCAGTTTTAAAAGCATAAATGATTTTGAAAGGATTGTTCTTAATGAAACTCTGTGTGTGTGTGTGTGTGTGTGTGTGTGTGTGTGTGTGTGTGTGTGTGTGTGTGTGTGTGTGTGTGTGTGTGTGTGTGTGTGTGTGTGTGTGTGTGTGTGTGTGTGTGTGTGTGTGTGTGTGTGTGTGTACCAGTCCTGGGGCTTGAATTCAGCACCTGGGTATTGCCCCTGAACTTTGGTCTACCACTTGAGCCATAGCCATTTCTGTTTTTTTCTGAGTAGTTTTCTGACTTTCCTGTTCTGGCTGGCTTTGAAACATCATCCTCAGATCTGTCTCCCGAATAGCTAAGATTAAAAGCATTAGCCACCAGTGCATGGCTTGGTTTTGGTTTTTAGGTTATTGTAAATTTAAGAAACATAGAAAGGCCGAGTGCCTGTGTCTCACGCCTGTATTCCTAGCTACTCAGGAGGCTGAGCACTAAGGATTGCGGCTCAAAGCCAGCCGGTGAAGGAAAGTCGGTGAGACTCATCTCCAATAAACCATTCAGAAAACTGTAAGTGGCGCTGTGGCTCAAGAAGTAGAGCCCTCTCCTTGAGCTGAAGAGCTAAGGGACAGCATGCCCAGGCCCAGAGTTCAATCCCCATGACCAACAGAAAGAAAGAGAAAGAAAGAAAGAAAAAGAGAAAGAAAGAAAGAAAGTGTACAAGAATATTAGGAAGAGGGTAAGGAAAAAGAACAGAAGAAAAATGGAGTGTTGGGGTTTCTGGTTGAATAACACTGTTGAATAACAGTGTAACATAGTAGGTCATACAGTTTGGGAAAACATTTCTAAATGTTGACTGACATTAAAATGAAATTTAAAGCATCAATAAGTTTTGGTGGTGCATATTTATAAATCTCTGTCCTTCTGAGAGGAAAGGAGAGGCAGAAGTAGAAGCAAGCAAATGGGGAATTAAGGGTAGTCTGGGTCACATAACCAGAACATGTCTCTAAAAAAAAGAAAAGAAAAAAAAAAACCAAGCCAAACAAACAAAAAACCCACAGTTAAAAGTATCATGTGAACTGAGCACCAGTGGCTAATGCCTGTAATCTTGGCTACTCAGGAGGCTGAGATGTGACCGTCACGGTTTGAAGCTAGCTGGGGCAGAGAAGTCCATGAGACTCTTATCTCCCATTAATCACCAGAAAACCAGGAATGGTACTATGGCTTAAATTGGTAGAGCACTAGCCTTAAGCAAAAAAGCTCAGGGACAGCACCCAGGCCCTGAGACTAAGCCCATGAACACCCTCCCCCCCCAAGTATGTGACACTTTGTATGACTAAAATAATACCTTTTGAGTGCTTGCCTGGCCTGCATGGGGCCTCTGAATTCCACACATAAGCTGAGCACCACATAAGCTGAGAAAGCCGGAAGTGGTGCTGTGGCTCAAGTGGTAGAGCTAGCCTTGAGCTGAAGAGCTGAGGGATAGTGCCCAGGCCCAGAGTTCAGGCCCCACGACTGGGGGGAAAATATATATATATGTATATATATATATATATATTATATATACACACATAATAATGCATTCTGTTTTTGTTTCTTCATATTTGGAAATTTTTCATGCTAAACAATTAAAAAGGCATTTAGGGCTGGGAAGGTAGCTCAGTGGTAGAGTGCTTGCTTTGTTTGCAGCAACACATAAGCAGAAAAAGCCGGAAGTGGTGCTATGGTTCAAGTGGTAGAGTGCTAGCCTTAAGCTAATGAAGTTCAGGCCACACGACTGACAAAAGAAAATAAATAAAATAAAAATAAAAATAAAAGGGCATTTACCTGGAAATAGTCCAAGCAGTTCATTAAAGTCATGCAATAATTTCAATCATTTAAAAAATTTGCACAGTGGCAAAACGCAAAGAGCCTGGGATCGCCCTCATTTTACAAGCATACACACACAGCTCTAAAGCAGACAAAATATGCCTCCTATTTGTCAAGATGGCAGAATATTTTTCATGCAGAAAAAGTCTAAAGTGTTTCAGACAATTGCAAGCAAAATTCACTCTTGGGGCTCTTATTTCAAGTATTTTGGGGGGACTGTTATTCCTCTTCGTATAGTAGGATGTAGCTGTACCTTTTACATTTCTCAGCCATATTTCACTAGAGAAACAAGAGCTCAACTGCTCTCGTTTTACAAGTGCAGAAGTGGGGATTCGGAGGTAGATTCCCGAGAGCTCATTCCGAAACCCACACGCCTCTCTCCAGGTACAGGTAGGAACCCTGACGTCACGGGCGGGGTCGGGCGGGGCTTCCCTAGCTCCGCACTTCAGCTGGGCCGGAAGCCTTGCGACCGAAGGTCCCGCCCCGTTCTCAGGCCCCGCCCCTCGCGAGCTCCTAGTAACGCCTCCCTGGGGGGGGCGGTGGGCCCGCGCAAGGTAGGAGCTGCTCCGCCCCTCAGGCCGGCCCCGCCCCTTGCGGGAGCTCGGCGTGACTCGGCGGGCGCGGCTCGGGCGGGCGCTGCTGGTGAGTACCTCTTCCCAGCCGCGGGGCCACACTGGGAGGCGGAGGATGGAAGTGGGCTTATCGGCCATTACCCTGTGTCTTGCCAGCAGCCCCGTGGCAGCGACGACGATGGACCGGGAGTCGGCGGGCTGTGTGGAAGAAGCGGTCACCACGTCGGGAGCCGCAGCCACGGCGGCGTTTGGAGCCTCGGCGCGGCAGGTAGGTGGGGGCACGGGGAGCTGAGGCCGGAGGGCGGAGCTGCCTCGTCGCGGGGTTCGCGACTGTCTGGTCGGTCTGCCCACCCCTCCTCTGAGCAGGCCGCTCGCTGGGGTTCCTCCGTGTGGTACCCGGGCCTCCGCCCACCAAGGCGTCCCTCGCTCCCCTGACGCCTTGGTTGGCTGCGCTGGCGGACTCTGGGGGCCTCGAGTTGGCGGGGAGGGGACGAGTGATACCCTAGGCGCTGGTTGCCTGCGGGAGAAAACAGGCGTGTCCCCTTTAAGGACGGTCCTTAGAGTAGCTGAAAGCCAGGTGACTGTGGCTGCAGCCACATCTGTGGTCTCTAGTGCCAGCTCCTGCCTTTGGTTCTTCCTTGTGCATTTTTGCTCTTAACCCAGGTGGATATGTTAATTCAGGCCTGAAAAACGTCTTCAGGCCGAGAGTCGCTTTCCTGTTCCTCACCCTTGGGGTGGGCGTTGCCCCCATTACACCCACAAGGCAACTGAGGCTCATGGGTAGTCTGACCCGTGAGTGAGCCGCCCCTGTGAGCATTGAAATGGAACTTTTGTCAGTAGCCACGTTGTAAAAGCTAGTTGTACTCATTTTAATAGTGTCTCTGTTTAGCCCGTTGGATAAAAACATATCAACATACATGTAATTACTATGAAAGTTTCAATGAAGTACTTTTCCTTTTTTTTTAAAAAATGAAGCCTGGAATCCTAAGTATATTCCACATGCAAGTCTCTATGTGGATTTTTTTTTTTTTTCTATTTGAAGAAGAGGGTGATATGCAAGACATTTAGGAGACAACACTAGTTGAGAACTTTTAATTTTCAGGTGAAACCTGTTGTTGACCAGTACACTCACTCAAGACCTTTAAGTCTGTGGACTTGGTATGCTTTGGCGTTTTACTTTTCTTTTTGTTACTAGAAATGTGTGTTTTGTGTTTTTTTTAAATCAGTACTTCAACTTTGAATCTAATAGCAAAAGTAAGTAAACATCCCTGTTCTGATATACCAGTTAAATGTTTTCACAGGCATTTTGTTTTAGTGGAATTATGTTGTTTTCATATTCTTGATAAAAACAAACACTTAAACAATAAAATAATAAAACATTAAACAACAATTTAAACATTTCAAGAAGCAAAAGGAAAACACAGGAATACTCCTACTGCCCTTTTAGAAAAAAATCAATGATAGATAGATGATTGATAAATGGATAGATAGCACCCTTGTTTATCTCCTTTTTTCTTTTTTGGGTTCGGTCGTGGGGCCTCAACTCTGGGCCTGGGCGCTGTCCCTCAGCTCTTCAGCTCAAGGCTAGTGCTCTACCACTTGAGCCACAGGGCCACTTCCAGCTTTTTTGTTTTTGCTTATGTGGTGCTGAGGAATTGAACCCAGGGCCTCATGCATGCAAGGCAAGCACTCTACCACTGAGCCACCTTCCCAGCCCCTTAACTTCTTTTTTCTACACTGGTGGCTTGGGCACCATGGATAGTGTGTGTGGGGCGGGTTGGGTTTGTTTGGAATGGTGAGCTACAGGCACGAGAGGTTACAAACCTACCCAGGGCACTTTTCTTACATTCTCATTCTCCAAAAGTATTGTGTTTTCTTTTTTCTGGTTGTGGGGCTTGTGAACTCTGGGCGGGAGCACTGCCCCTTAGCTCTTTAGCTCAAGGTTAGCACTCTACTACTTGAGCTACAGCGCCACTTCCGGTTTTCTGGTGGTTTATTGGAGAGAAGAGTTTCATGGACTTTCCTGACCTGGCTGACTTTGAATCATGATCCTCAGATGTCAGCCTCCTAAGTAGCTAGGATTACAGGCGTGAGCCACCTGAACCCGCTTATTAAGTTTTTTTAAATGCACATACCATCTCTTCTTTCTTAATTAAACACAAATAAACTCATACTATACAGACTTTTAACATTTACCCTTTCTGCTTTGATGTTTATGTTCCTGCACAGAAACACCTCTGGAAACCCCAGATCTATGCCCAGGGTTTTCCCAGTATGAGGAAGAGGAAATACAGTGAGGTGGAGATGTGGGTGGAGTGGTACACTGCTGCCTATCCTACACTGCTTTCCAAATTTGTCAGGACTGATAAACCCTAAGTGGAGTTAGTTAGGATACTGAATATGTTTAGTTAGAACCGGGGCTCTAACCAGGCCATCCCTTATCTGTTGTGTGACACACTATCCAGATGCCTCTGAATAGACTTTTTTTTTTTTTTTTGCTGGTTGTGGAACTTGAACTCAGCCTAGGCTCTGCCCCTGAGCTCTTTTGTGCAAGGCTAGTGCTCTACCACTTTGAGCCCTAACACCACTTCCAGTTTTCTGGTGATTAATTGGAGTCTCCTGGACTTTCCTGCCTGGGCTGGCTTTGTACAGTGATCCTCAGCTCTCAGCCTCTTGAGTAGCTAGGATTACAGGTGTGAGCCACCAACACCAGGCCTGAATAAACTTTTAACCACACTTTGTCTCAGTGTTATCAATGCAGTTAAAATATCATACCACTCATCAATTTATTTCCAGCTCCACTGCTAGCAAGCAGAGAGTTATTATTGTAACTTTGTACCAGAATTGTTGGCTACATGATATAGCATTGCTTATCCCATGTTGCTAGCAATCTAGTTGGTGAAGGTAATGCTGAACAAATTCCAAGAGTACTATATGTTTTAAAGACATCTTGGTTGTTATGGGAGTATTTTTTTTTAATTACCATTAAAACAGGTCCTGAGGGCTGGAATATAGATCAGTGGCAGAGAGCTTGCCTGGCAAGGGCAGCATCCTGGGCTCGATCCCCAATACCAAAAAACAAACAAAAAACCAGTTTAAAAAAAAAAAACAGGTCCTGAGAATTAAGCAGATACATAGTGCAGTTAACTATAAAATGTAATTAAATGAGCCAGTTGCAGGTGGCTTACTTCTGTAATCCGAGCTACTCAGGAGGTTGAGATCTGTCCTTTGTGGTTCTACGTCAGTCCAGACAAGAAAGTCCATTGAGACTCTAATCTCCAGTTAACCAAAAGAAAGCTGGAAGTGAACTGTGGCTCAAGTGGTAGAGTGACAGCTTTGAGCAAAAAAGCTAAGGGATAGTGCTCAGGTCCTGAGTTCATGCTCTAATACTGGCACGTGCATGCACATGTGTGCCTGCACACACATTGTTAAATGTTAATGGATTGTTATCCATTAAATTGATGTATATTAAATAATTTCCTGGTGATAATTAAATTTGTATAATCAATTGCAAAAGTGTTCTTGAGGGCCTGGGAATGTGGCTTAGTGGTAGAGGGTAGAGTGCTTGCCTAGCATGCATAAAGCCCTGGGTTCAGTTCTTCAGTACTACATAAATGGAAAAAGCTGGAAGTGGTGCTGTGGCTCAAGTGGTAGTGTGCTAGCCTTGAGCACAGAGAGACTCAGGGCAGAGCCCAGGCCCTGAGTTAAAGCTCCAAGACTGGCCAAAAAAAAAAAAAAAAAAAAAAAGTGTTCTTTATAATTGCTGGAAATTTTGTACCAAATTATTTTGATTTTACCTCGTAGTATTTCTCCTCACTTCCCCAAAATACAGGTTAGAATCACATGGCAAAGATTGTTTCTCTATGGGCTGGGAAGATGGCTCAGTGGTACAGTGCTTGTCTTGCATGCATGAGGCTCTGGGTTCGATTCCTCAGCACCATATAAGCAGAAAAAGCCGGAAGTGGTGCTGTGGCTCAAGTGGTAGAGCTCTAGGCTTGAGCTGAAGAGCTGAGGGACAGCGCCAAGGCCTAGAGTTCAGGCCCCACGACTGGTAAAAAATTAAATTAAATTAAAAAAGAGATTGTTTCTTTAAGGCTTTTTACTTTGCCTGTCTAGTTCTTGGTGGCCCAGAGCCAAATCCAGCTAGCCATTCATTTTAAGTAAGGTTTTATTGGAACAGCCACACCTATCCATTATGTAGTGTCCAAATAAGTGGCTTCTCTTCCCTGGCTGCTTCTGGAGAGTTCATTGTGACACAGACTATCTGATCTACAAAGCCTAAGATGTTTACTATCTAGCATTTACCAAAACTATGCTAAACCTTGCCTAAAACAATAAATCTGAAATTTGAAAATTTACTACATCCAAAGTTAGTATTAGGCTGGGCATTAGTGGCTTATACTCATAATCCTAACTACTCAAGAAGCTGGAAAAAAAGTCCAATTAACCAACAAAAAGCTGGAATTGGAGGTCTGGCTCAAGTGATATATTGCCAGCCACGAGGAAGCAAGCTGAGTGAGAGCTCCAGGCTCTGAGTTTAAGACCTAGTACCAGCATATAAACACAAAATTAATATAGTTTTAAAGAAAATGCTTAAATAAGTCTCTTGAGTTAAATCTCCTGTCATCTAAGGATGCAGTTCAAAGCCAGCCAAAGTAGGAAATCTGCCTGGGCAGGAAATTCTGTGAGACTCTTATCTCCAATTAACCGTCGAAAACTGAAAGTGGAGCTGTGGTTCAAGTGGTAATAGAACACCAGCCTTGAGTGTAAAGCTAGGGGTAGCCCTCCAGACCCTGAGTTTAAGCTCTCTGCACAGGTACAAATGTGAGTATACACAGAAATACTGTTTATATTTATCCAGTTTGGTTATTGGAATGAAAAATATAATGAGATTTCAACCACCTTTTACAGAATTTTAAAATTCTTTTGGAGAGAAATAGACACTCAAGGTTGATGGAGATTTTCTAGCATTCTTTTTTTTTGGGGGGGGGGGGGTCTGGTCATGGCCTGAACTCTGGGCCTGGGCGCTGTCCCTCAACTCTTCAGCTCAAGGTTAGCCCTCTACCACTTGAGCCACAGTTCCACTTCCAGCTTTTTTCTTTTTGCTTATGTGGAGCTGAGGAATCGAACCCAGGGCCTCGAGCATGCAAGGTAAGTGCTCTACCACTGAGCCACCTTCCCAGCCCCTCTAGCATTCTTTAGGACAGTCAACGTTTTGTTAAAGTTGTATAAGGAAAATAAAGTAGTGACATCTTCCTTACTTTTGTTTTGAAACAGTAAAAATTAAGGCTATGAAAGTGCTAGAGGAGGAAGTGGTACTGTGGCTCAAGTGGTAGAGTGCTCGCCTTGAGCTGAAGAGCACAGGGAAAGAGCCCATGCCCCACAACTGACAAAAAAAGAAAAAAAGAAAGTGCTAGAGGAAGCAGTGACAGGCTGCCTCTGCTCTCCTAGATTGGGTTGGGGCTGACAGAGAGGGCAGTGCATGATGTGGTGATGCACTGTTCACTGAGTGGGGCTATTGCCTTGGCATTAGAGACATCCAGTTAGTATGAAGGCGAAGCTATAACCAAGCTGCTCTGGGTTTGCATTGGAAATTCAGGGAGCAAAACACATAGTCTTGGTCCCAAAAGAAATACAGTCATAGCTGGGCACTGGTGGCTTACGCCTGTAATCCTAGCTACTCAGGAGGCTGAGATCTTAGGATCGCAGTTCAAAGCCAGCCCGGGCAGGAAAGTCCGTGAGACTCTCACCTCCAATAAAACTAGAAAACCAGAAGTGGCACTGTGGTTTAAGCGGTAGAGCGCTCCCCTGGAGCTGAAGAGCACAGGGATAGGGCCCAAGCCCGTTCAAGCCCCATGACTGACCAAAAAAAAAAAAAAAATACAGTCATGGGCTGGGAATGTTACTTAGTGGTAGAGTGCTTGCTCAGCATGCATGAAGCCCTGGATTCGATTCCCCAGTACCATATAAACAGAAAAGCTGGAAGTGGCACTGTCGCTCAAGTGGTAGTGTGCTAATCTTGAGCAAAAGAAGCTCAGGAACAGTGCCTAGACCCTGAGTTCAAGCCCGAGGACTGGCAGAAAAGAGAAAAGAATATGAGAAAAGAGAAAGAATCACAGGCATCAGGAAATTGAGTAGGGATGGCTCTAAGTAGTGCTTGGGATCTGGGAGCTATAGGAGAAAGGTGGCCTGGGTGAATGACTTGTTCCCAGCTTGATCATGGATACAATAAACGTGTTGTTTAAACTCTCAGGAGAGGCTATAAAAAACTGTGAATTTTTTTCCCAGGTTAACCCTTCAAAATTCTATGTTATCAAGGTTTTCATAATATAGTTCATAATATAGTTGGTTCCAATACTGTCTGTGTATGTCATAGAACAATGTAAGTGTTCTTTGGGTTGGCTATACCAGGATTCAAATCCTGCCTAAGCACTGTTTTCTGAGAAGGTTATTAGAGGATTCATTAATGAAAAACAGTGCCTAAGAGTGAAGCTTCAGGCTGTACAAGGCCTTGGGTTTTATTCCCAGCACTGTAAAATGTTTTTATTTTATTTTATGTTTTTGGTGCCAGTCCTGGGGCTTGAACTTGGGGCCTGGGTGCTATCCCTGAGCTTCTTTTGCTCTGGCTTATTCTGTTTATGTAATACTGAGGAATCGAATTCATGGCTTCATGCATGCTAGGCAAGCAATCTACCACATTGCCAGCCCTGTAAAAGGTTTTGTTTTTTTGTTTTCTTTTTGTCGGTCATGGGGCTTAAACTCTGGGCCTGGGCGCTGTCCCACACCTCTTCAGCTCAAGGTGAGCGCTCTACCATTTGAGTCACAGAGCCACTTAGGGTTTTCTGGTGGTTTTTTGGAGATAAGAGTCTCACGGACTTTCCTGGCCAGGCTGGCTTTGAACTACGATCCTCAGATCTCGGCCTCCTGAGTAGCTAAGATTACAGGCATGAGCCACTGGCGCCCAACTATAAAATGTTTTTATACTTGTATAACTGAACATGGTCCGCTTTATTAATATAATCTCATGTCTGCAACACTAGTTGAAAGAACTTTTTTGTAGTGGTGAACAACCATCATGGATTTAAATTACATTTTCCCATAATTATAAGAATCCTTATAGAAGAAAAAATTTTGAATTCTGGTTATCTTAGAGATTTCTACCAACATGGACTTTAATTAGGTAGTCAGTATTGTTTTACTTTAGTTTTTTTTTTTTTTCTTTGATGTGGGGCTTGAACTCAGGGCCTGGGTACTGTCTCTGAGCTCCCTTGGCTCAAGGGTAGTGCTCTACCACTTGAGCCACAGTGCCATTTCAGGAATTTTTTTCTGTTTATGTGGTATAGAGGAACTGAACACCGGGCTTCATGCATGCTGGGCAAACACTCTACGAATGAGTTACATTCCAAGACCTTTAGTTTTGTTTTTAAATCATTCTAGTGGTACATGAATATATTCTTTTTAAAAATTGTTATTATTAAGGTGTTGTACAGAGGGGTTACAATTCCATAAGTCAGGTTATAAGTACAATGCTTCTTGGACAATGCCACCCCTTCCTTCATTTTTCCCCTCCTGTTCCTACTCCAAAATTACATAATTGATTTTTTTACATAGTGTATATTGAATACAATGACTCACCCCCTCTTTCCTCCATTCCTGTGCCCTCTTGTCTCCCTATCCCCATAAAATATGTTTCTATTTCTTGGTATTTGTTTTGATAAACAATACTTTGGTTGTATATTATATTGCTAGAATCCGGGCGCCGGTGGCTCACGCCTGTAATTCTAGCTACTGAGGAGGCTGAGATCTGAGGATCACAGTTCAAAGCCAGCGTGGGCAGAAAAGTCCGTGAGACTCTTATCTCCAATTAATCACTAGAAAACCAGAAGTGGCACTGTGGCTCAAGTGGTAGAGGGCTTGCCTTGAGCTGAAGAGCAGGGATAGCGCCCAAGCCCAGGGTTCAAGCCCCACAACTGACAAAAAAAAAATTTATATATATATATATATATATATATATATATATATATATACACACACATACATAGAGAGAGATAGTTAGAAACAAACAATAGTACCAACAACAAAATACAAAAAGGATAAAAGGTCAGTTTAGCCAATAAGGTTAGTTCCTGTTCAGGTAACCCTGATTGTCAGATGCTTTTTTTGAAATCTAGTAAGAAGTGTCAAAATTTTTTTATTTAATTAATTTATTTTTTAGAGTGTGTGTTTATGGGTTATGGGGCTTAAATCTAGCCCTGGGAGCTATCTATGAGGTCTTTTGCTCAAGGCTAGCATTCTACCACTTTGAGTCACAGTGACATTTCCAGTTTTCTGGTGGTTGATTGGAGATAAGAGTTTCATCTCGGGCTGGGAAGGTGGCTCAGTGGTAGAGTGCTTGCCTTGCATGCATGAGGCCCTGAGTTCGATTCCTTAGCACCACATAAGCAGAAAAAGCCAGAAGTGGCGCTGTGGCTCAAGTGGTAGAGCGCTAGCCTTGATCTGAAGAGCTGGGACAGGGGCCAGGCCCAGAGTTCAGGCCCCATGACCACCACCACCACCAACAACAAAAAAGGGTCTCATCTGCCTGGACTGGCTTTGAACTGGGATCCTCAGATCTCAGCCTCTTGAGTAGCTAGGATTACGGGCATGAGCCACCAGGGCTTGGCTGTAAATTTCTTTTTTTTTTTTTTTTGTCGGTCATGGGGCTTGAACTCTGAGTCTGGGCACTATTCCTTAGCTCTTCAGCTCAAGGCGAGTGCTCTACCACTTGAGGTACAGCACCACTTCTGGTTTTCTAGTGGTTTATTGGAGATAGGAGTCTCACGGTCTTTCCTGCCCGGGCTGGCTTTGAACCGAGATCCTCAGATCTCAGCCTCCTGAGTAGCTAGGATTATAGGCATGAGCCACCGGCACCCAGCTTTGGCTGTAAATTTCTTTACTATGAAAAATATTTGTTGCTCATATTTTATGAGCTATTGACTAAAATATCTGGAAGTTGTAGAATAGAACAGTAAAGGTTTGCTTTTTCAGATTTGGTTTACAGATGGATTATATTTGGCTTGCAAAATGTTGTGAATTTAAGACTCTTGAGTTAAAGGAAAGATTTAAGTTAAGCTGGACGTGTGTGTGTGTGGGGGGGGGTAAGATGGATTTTCGTGTGTGTGTGTGTGTGTGTGTGTGTGTGTGTGTGTGTGTGTGTGTGTGTGTGTGTGTGTGTGTGTTGGAGGTAAGATGGATTTTCATGCCATGGCTGTCTTTGAAACATGATCCTCAGATCTCAGCCTCGGGAGGTATGAACTGTGCCTGGCTTTGAACTGCCTTTCTCTAAGCTCAAATCCAAATATTTAGGAAGGTTTCATGATATAGACTGCTATTTTTATTTTATATATCTAACATATATACATATAGATAATTTTCCTTTGACGTTTTATACTCATCCTTCTGTAATTATTGTTCTTTAAAATGGTTGCTGTCCAGCATGTCTTCACATACATATAACATTGAGATATTGGTAGGACTTTAAGTGTGATTTTTGACTCTAAGCTGTTGATCTAAACTGCAGAGTGAGTATGAATACTGCTTATTTTATTAACTCTACATATATACTATTGATGTTCTTTTTTGGGTCCGGTCGTGGGACCTGAACTCTGGGCCTGGGAGCTGTCCCTCAGCTCTTCAGCTCAAGGCTAGCATTCTACCACTTGAGCCACAGTGCCACTTCCGGCTTTTTTTTTCTTTTTGCTTATGTGGTGCTGAGGAATGGAACCCAGGGCCTCAAGCATGCAAGGCAAGCGCTCTACCACTGAGCCACCTTCCCAGCCCACTATTGATGTTCTTTTTTTTTTTTTTTTTTTGTCGGTTGTGGGCTTGAACTCTGGGCCTGGGCGCTGTCCCTTAGCTCTTCAGCTTAAGACGAGCTCTCTACCACTTGAGCTACAGCGCCACTTCCGGTTTTCTGGTGGTTTATTGGAGATAGGAGTCTCACAGTCTCTCCTGCCCGGGCTGGCTTTGAACCGCGATCCTCAGATCTCAGCCTCCTGAGTAGCTAGGATTACAGGCGTGAGCCACCAGCGCCCGGCTCTATTGATGTTCTTGTGTATATGATTTTTTAAAAATTGTTTCAGGATTTGTCTGTTTTAGTTCCTAAAATAAAGCCACAAGACAGGTATGTATAATGAAAGAATCTCACTTGAAACTCCAATTCTCTTATTATTAATACAGATGAGTAATGAAAGAGGCTTTGAAAATGTAGAACTGGGAGTCATAGGAAAAAAGAAGAAAGTCCCAAGGAGGGTCATCCACTTTGTTAGTGGTGAAACAATGGAAGAATACAGCACCGATGAAGATGAAGTGGATGCCCTAGAGAAGAAAGATGTTTTGCCTACTGTAGATCCGGTAGGTTTGATGCTCATAATCATTTTATCAATGGGTTTTGTTTTAATTTGTTTCTGCTTAGACATTGAATGGAAAGGGTCACTTGTGGTTTAAATCTGCTTATATTCTGGGGTTTTTGTTTTTCTTTTTGGGTCCGGTAGTGGGGCCTGAACTCTGGGCCTGGGCGCTGTCCCTCAGCTCTTCAGCTCAAGGCTAGCGCTCTACCACTTGAGCCACAGCGCCACTTCCGGCTTTTTTCTTTTTGCTTATGTGGTGCTGAGGAATTGAACCCAGGGCCTCATGCGTGCAAGGCAAGTGCTCTACCACTGAGCCACTTCCCAGCCCCTAAATCTGCTTTTATTCTGATGTAAAATTATTTGTTGTATTTTTTTTAGAAAGTATTACTTTTACACAGTAAGACTAGAAATATTTCCAATATTTCAGCAGATTAAAAGTATGTCTTTCTTGCCACAATTCCTAAGTGTGAATAGATTTACTGCATTGAATGCTTAAATCTGTGTGCCTTTGAGTTACAGACTATGCTTGATAATTTTTATACTTGATAATTTTTATCCAAAACTTAGCACTTGTCAATTTTCTTTTGTTTTTCTTTTTTTTTTTTGATTGGTCATGGGGCTTGAACCCTGAGCCTTGGTGCTGTTGTCCCTCAGCTCAGCTCAAGGCTAGCACTCTATCTTTTGAGCCACAGTGCCACTTCTCACTTTTTCTGAGTAGTTTATTGGAGATCAGACTTTTCTGCCTGGGTTGGCTTCGAACCATGATCCTCAGCTCTCAGCCTTCTGAGTAGCTAGAATTATAGGTGTCAGCCAGCACTGTCCCTTAGCAATACCACTTGAGCCACAGCGCCACTTCTGGCTTTTTCTGCTTATGTGGTGCTGACGAATCGAACCCAGGGCCTCATGCATGCAATGCAAGCACTGTACTGCTGAGCCACCTTCCTAGCTCCGCTAATTTTTTTTAATGTTGCCCCAAGTTTTCTTTTCTTTCTTTCTTTTTTTTTTTTTTTTTCAAATTCTTTATTGTGATTAAGTGCTTACATAATTTCCCGATTGTGGGATAGTAATGCTTAGTTAAAGTCACAAGCACATTCTAACTTTCATGGGGCAAATTGTCTATAACATTTATGAGTTCTATGAGCTTTGACAATACACTTATTTCTTCCTCATTAGGTGATATGTACATTTTTTTTTCCTTTTTTTTTTGGTCTGGTCATGGGGCCTGAACTCTGGGCCTGGGTGCTGTCCCTCAGCTCTTCAGCTCAAGGCTTGCGCTCTACCACTTGAGCCACAGCACTACTTCCGGCTTTTTTCTTTTTGCTTATGTGGTGCTTAGGAATCGAACCCAGGGCCTCATGCATGCAAGGCAAGTGCTCTACCACTGAGCCACCTTCCCAGCCCCTGTACATTTCTTTTGTTTTGCATAGCGTCAGCTTTTCCCTCTTTCCCTCTCATTGCCTCCCTCCCATCGCTGCCATTGAGTTGCTTAGTTCATTTTAATCAATGTCCAGTGCAGCTGATGGGTCCCGCTGTTGTATGTTTTTCCCTGATTCCCTCTAATTCTGTGTTCTCTTCCTGGTTTCCCTCCGGTGTGCACACATATACCATATATGTGATCAGCAGCATGGGTTATTTAGTAGTGATTCGACCAGATGAGTGGAAGTCCTTTGTTTCTTAAGTCCTGTTAATTTTGTCATATCATCTTAGGTTTTAACATCCACATATCAGGGAGACCATGTGCCGTTTGTCTCTTTGCTCTTGGCTTACCTCGCTCAACGTGATTTCTTCTAGCTCCATCCATGTCCCTGCAAATGCCACTATTTTGTCCTTTCTAATGGCTGCATAATATTCAATTGTGTATAGATACCACAGTTTTTGGATCATCTGTGGTGGGACATCTGGGTTGTTTCCATATCCTGGCTATTGTGAACAGTGCTGCAATAAACATGGCGGTGCATGTATCTTGTATACTCCTTCCTGTTGTTTAGGATAGAAGCCTAGAAGTAGTATGGCTGGATCATAAGGGAGGTCAATATTTAGCTTTCTGAGGAACCTCCAGACTGCTTTCCAAAGTGGTTGTATAAGTGTACATTCCCACCAGCAGTGTAATAGGGTTCCTCTTTCTCCGTATCCCCTCCAGCATTTGTTGTTGGCTGACTTTAGGATGTGGGCCATTCTGACTGGGGTAAGGTGGTATCTCAGGGTTGTCTTTATTTGCATTTCCTTTACAACCAGGAATGGTAACATTTCCTCATGTGTTTCTTTGCTATTTTTATCTCTTCTTCTGAGAAGTCTCTCTTTGGTTTGTTAGGTTTGGGAGGGATTAGTTTCTTGAGTTCCCTGTATATACTGGATATAAACCCCTTGTCTGACATATTGCTGGTAAATATTTTTTCCCAGTTAGTGGTTGGCTTTCTAGATTGGTTGCTATAACTTTAGCTGTATAGAAACCTTTTATTTTAAGGTAATCCCATTTGTTGAGTCTCTCTCCAATTTGTTGTGACCCTGGGACTCTGTTCAGGAAGTTCCTGCCTGTGCCTATAAGTTCAAGTGTTTCTCCTACTCTGTCCTGCAGTAGTTTCAGAGTATCAGGTTTGATGTTAAGGTCTCTAATCCATTTTGAGTTGATGTTACTGCATGGTGACAGGCTGGGGTCCACTTTTAATTTTCTGCATGTGGCCTCCCAGTTTTCCCAGCACCAGTAGTTGAAGAGGTTGTGTTTCTTCCACTGTATGTCTTTGGCTTCTTTGTCAAATATCAGCTGACTGTAGGTGTGTGGTTTTATTTCGGGATCTTCTATTCCATTGGTCTTCGGGTCTGTTTTTGTGCCAGTACCATGCTGTCTTTGTTATTATGGCTCTATAGTAGAGTTTGAAGTCTGGCATCGAGATCCCTCCCATGTTGTCTTTTTTGCCTAGAATTGCTTTGGCTATTCTAGGTCTTTTATTGTTCCATATGAATTTTTGGACTGTTTTCTGTATTTCAGAAATGTACATCATTGGGATTTTAATAGGAAGTGCATTGAATTTGTATATTAATTTTGGCAGTATTGCCATTTTCACTATATTAAGTCTGCCTATCCAAGAGCATGGAACTTCTTTCCATTTCCTGGTGTCCTCTGTAATTTCTTTCTTTAAATTTTTATAGTTTTCATTAAATAGTTCTTTTACATCTTTGGTTAGGGTAATTCCTAAATATTTTATTTTTTAGGAGGTTATTGTGAATAGGGTTGCTTCCTTTATTTCCCTCTCTACATTGTCAGTGTACAGGAAGGCAACTGATTTTTTGTGGGTTGATTTTGTATCCTGCTACTTTGCCAAAGTGGTTTATAATTTCTTTTCTTTCTTTTTTTTGGGTCCGGTTGTGGGGCCTGAACTCTGGGCCTGGGTGCTGTCCCTCAGCTCTTCAGCTCAAGGCTAGCGCTCTACCACTTGAGCCACAGCACCACTTCTGGCTTTTTTCTTTCTGCTTATGTGGTGCTGAGGAATTGAACCCAGGGCCTCAGGCATGCAAGGCAAACGCTCTACCACTGAGCCACCTTCCCAGCCCCATGGTTTATAATTTCTAAGAGTTTGGGGATGGAGTTTTTGGAATCATGAAGGTATAGTATCATGTCATCTGCAAAAAGGGATAGTTTAACTTCTTCCTTCCATATGCGGATCCCTTTAATGTCTTTTTCTTGTCTTATTGCCCTGGCTAAGGGTTCCAGGACTATATTGAAAAAGAGTGGAGACAGTGGGCATCCTTGCCTTGTTCCTGATTTTAGTAAATTGGTTGTAGTTTTTCCCCATTAAGTATAATGTTGGCTATTGGTCTGTAGTATATGGCTTTTATTGTTTTAAGGAATGTTCCTTCTATTCATATTTTCTCCAGAGCTTTTTTTTTTTTGGGTCCGGTTGTGGGGCCTGAACTCTGGGCCTGGGCACTGTCCCTCAGCTCTTCAGCTCAAGGCTAGTGCTCTACCACTTGAGCCACGGCGCCACTTCCGGCTCTTTTTCCTTTTTTGCTTATGTGGTGCTGAGGAATCGAACCCAGGGCCTCAGGCATGCAAGGCAAGCGCTCTACCACTGAGCGGCCTTCCCAGCCCTGTAGTTCTCTTTTTTTGTTGGGTCTTTGCCTGGTTTGGGGATGAGTGTGATGTTGGCATCGTAGAATGAGTTTGGGATAGCTCCCTCTTTTTCTACTTCTCTGAAGAGCTTGAGGAGTATGGGTATTAGTCCTTCTTTAAAAGTCTTACAGAATTCCGTGTGAATCCATCTGTTTCTGGGCTTTTCCTTGTTGGAAGACTTCTGATTGCTTCCTGTATCTCATTGTAAGATATTGGCTTATTTAATTGAGTTATTTCTTCTTTGTTCAGTTTGTTGCCCCAAGTGTTCATTAGAAGGTTGGCCTATGTGGGCTGGGGTGAGAGGGAGGAGAAGGGGATGATGTTACAGCATAATTAATAGGTAGAGCCTCTGCCTATCAAGCTTGAGGCCCTGAGGAATGTGTAGTCCTTCATTATGTGCTGAACCATTAAATTGAAGATTTTCTAAATTATGTGAGTATAAATTTATATGACATTTAAAAAATGGAGCGTTGCCTTTCTAAATAATCATATTGAGTCCATTTGATCCTATATATACAGTAGGTACGGGGCATAGAGCAGTAGGCTTTATAAGTTCATATTATTACATGTGAGTGGAGTGACACTCAAACAAATTTATAGCATAATTATGCTATGAAAAGTATGATGAATAAAGCCTAGAACAAGTGATATTAAGTGATATTTGATTTTTTTCTTTGTCGGTTGGGGGGCCTGAACTCTGGTGCTGGACTCTGTTCCTCAGCTCTTCGGTTCAAGGCTAGCGCTTTACTACTTGAGCCACAGCGCCACTTCTGGCTTTTTCTGTTTATGTGGTGCTGAGGTATTGAACTCATAGCCTCATGCATACAAGGCAAGCACTCTACCACTAAGTCATCTTCCCAGCCCAAAATTTGATTTAAAATATTTTATTTGGTAATTTTTTTTTTTTTTTTTTTTTTTTTTTTTTTTTTTTTTTTTTGTCGGTCGTTGGGCTTGAACTCTGGGCCTGGGCGCTGTCCCTCAGCTCTTCAGCTCAAGGCGAGCGCTCTACCACTTGAGCTACAGCGCCACTTCCAGTTTTCTGGTGGTTTATTGGAGATAGGAGTCTCATGGTCTCTCCTGACCGGGCTGGCTTTGAACCGCGATCCTCGGATCTCAGCCTCCTGAGTAGCTAGGATTACAGGCGTGAGCCACCAGCGCCCGGCTTGGTAATTATTTTTGCTGGTTGCCAATAGTTCATACCTGTTATTCTAGTCACTCAGAAGGCTGAGTTCTGAAGATCACACTTCGTAGCTAGCCCTCGCTGGAAAGACCATGAGACTCATCTCTAGTTAGCCACCAAAAAGTTAGAAGTGGAGCTGTGGCTCAAGTGGCAAAGTACAAGCTTTGAGCAAAAGATAAGGGCAACACTCAGGCCCTGGGTTCAGAGTCTTCTTTACAGTCTCCTTCAGTCTCTGGTGCGTACGCGCACACACTCTCTCTCTCTCTCTCTCTCTCTCTCTCTCTCTCTCTCTCTCTCTCTCTCTCTCTCTCTCTCTCTCTCTCTCTCTCTCTCACAAACATGCAAGTCAGGTATAGTGGCTCAAACCTGTAATCCTAGCTCCTTAGGAGATTGGGGAATAACCATTTGAGGAGAGTAAAAAAATTTTTTTGAGAGACTCTATCTTGACCAATGTCTGGAGATTATGAAATCTAGACATAAAGGGAGACCCTCTCTTGAAATAACCAGTGCAAAAAAGGCTGATGGAGTGCTTTAAGTGGTAGAACACCTGCCTTGCAAGTATGAGACACTGAGATCAAACTCCAGTACCACACATTAAAAAAAAAAATTCAGGAGTTAATGGATCATGCCTATATTCCTAGCTACTCAAAAGACTGATATCTGAGGATCATTCTTCAAGGCCAGCTCAGGCAGTAAAGATTGTTGAGACTCTTATTTCCAATTAACCATCAGAAAACTGGAAGTGGCACTATGGCTCAAAGTGGTAGAGCACTATCCTTGAGCGGAAAAAGCTCAGGGACAGTGTCCAGGCCCTGAGTTCAAGCCCCATGACTGACAAAAAAAAAAAAAATCAAAAGATTTTTTTTTTAACTACAGAAAATATTCAAAGACTGCAATATATGCTAAGAGTAATTCCAAATGCATGTAGAATATTCAGAGGGGTTTCATGCAATGAAAGTATTGTTTGAATAAATGTTTACCTTTGAAATTACTTTGAAGGGTTTAGTTCTTAAAAAATTGTGAATTGGTATGGTTTTAAAAATCATCGTCTCTGGGAAGGTGGGTCAGCAGTAGAGTGCTTGCCCCTTATGCATGAGGCCCTGGGTTCGATTATTCAGCACCACATAAACAGAAAAGGCTGGAAGTGGCACTGTAGCTCAGGTAGTAGAGCGCTAGCCTTGAGCTGAAGAGCTCAGGGACATCGTCTAGGCCTAGAGTTCAAGCCCCACAACCAAAAAAAAATCATTGTCTCAAAATGTTACCCTTGCTGGGAAGGTGGCTCAGTGGTAGCGTGCTTACCTTGCATGCATGAAGCCCTGGGTTCAATTCCTCAGCACCACATAAGCAGAAAAAGCCGGAAGTGGTGCTGTAGCTCAAGTGGTCGAGCGCTAGCCTTGAACTGAAGAGCTGAGGGATAGCCCCCAGACCCAGAGTTCAGGCCCATGACTGACAAAAAAAAAAAAAAAAAGACAAAAAGTTACCCTTAATCTGAGAGTGAAGGTTTTATCATAGGAATTATGCACTCTTATTTTCCTGAAAATTTATGTATTTTTATAGCACTATGGAGATACTGCTTACATACCGTACAGATTAATCTATGTAAAGTATGAATTGTGGTTTTTTTTTTTTTTTTTTGGGTCCGGTCGTGGGGCCTGAACTCTGGGCCTGGGTGCTGTCTCTCAGCTCTTCAGCTCAAGGCTAGCACTCTACTACTTGAGCCACAGCGCCACTTCCGGCTTTTTTCTTTTTGCTTATGTGGTGCTGAGGAATCAAACCCAGGGCCTCAGGCATGCAAGGCAAGCGCTCTACCACTGAGCCACCTTCCCAGCCCATGAATTGTGTTTTTAAAGCCTATTCACAGATACATACAACCATTGCCACAGTTAATCTTAGTACATTTATGTCACCTCCAAAAGGTACCACATACTCTATTACTCCTGTCCTCTTACTCAGTTTCTTCCCTCTAAGTCCTTGGCAACTGTTAATCTTTGTCTATAGATTTTCCTCTGATGGATATTTGATATAAATGATCTTTACATTATGTAGTCTTTTGTGGCTGGCTTCCTTAGCATAATATATATTTTTCTTTTTTAATAAGTTTTTTATTGTGAAAATACCGTACAGAGGGGTTACAATCACATGAGCAAGGTAATGAGTACATTTCTTTTCATGCATTGTTGCCACCTCCTTTGTTTTTCCCCTACCATTCCTTCCCTCCCATCTCCACAACTACACTCCCCCTTGCCCCCCAAATTGTAGAGTTTATTTTTCGACATAGTGTCTTGTATATCTCATTGTTGCAATGGGTCAACCTGTAACCCTATTTAAACAATTTGTTTTTTCCCTTCCACTCCCCAAATTGTACCAACATCAAATACAGTGAAAACAGGGGTTATACTGTGGGGGAGGGTAGCATATTTTCAAGGTTCATTCATATTATAACGTGTCTTAGTACTTCATTACTTTTTATGGTCAAATAATATTCTGTTGTATCAATGCATAACATTTATCCACTTATTAGTTAATAGAAATCTGAGTTCTTTCCACCTTTTGCCTGATATGAATAATGCTGCTATATTATACAGGCTTTTGTGTAAATGTGCTTTGAATTATTGTTATTTAGTAACTTGTTTAAACATTTGCCTTACCACCATATTGTTTTCAAAGTAGTTGCAGCATTTTATATTCCTGTCACTAGGATGAAAAACTGCTAACTTCTCCACATTGTTTTTATTGGTGCCAGTCATGGGACTTGAACTCAAGGCTTGGGCACTGTTCCTGAGCTTTGGTGCCCAAGGCTAGCACTCTACCACTTGAGCCACAGCGCCACTTCCGGCTTTTTTTTTCTGCTTATGTGGTGATGAGGAATTGAACCCAGGGCCTCATGCATGCAAGGCAAGCGCTCTACCACTGAGCCACCTTCCCAGCCCCCCCCTTTTTTTTTTTTGCCAGTCCGGGGGCTTGAGCTCAGTACCTAGGCACTGACCCTAAGCTTCTTTTGCTCAAGGCTAGTGCTCTACCAACTTGAACCACAGCGCCACTTCCGGCTTCTGTTTATGTGGTACTGAGGAATCAAACCCAGGGCTTCATGCATGCTAGGCAAGTACTATACCACTAAGCCACATTCCCGGCCACATAGGTAATTTTCCATATAGTGTATACTGAATGACATGATTCCATTTGTTCACCCTTCCTCTCTCCCTTTCTGTATTCCTCCCTTTCCCTCCTAGAAGAAAAAAACCACCACCACCACCATTTTGATGAAGTATCAAGTATGGTTTTTTTTGTTTGTTTGTTTTTTTTTGTTTCTTTTTTTTTGGGTCCGGTCGTGGGACCTGAACTCTGGGCCTGGGCACTGTCCCTCAGCTCTTCATCTCAAGGCTAGTGCCCTACTATTTGAGCCACAGTGCCACTTCCACCTTTTTTTCTTTTTGCTTATGTGGTGCTGAGGAATCGAACCTAGGGCCTCATGCATGCAAGGCAAGCGCTCTTCCACTGAGCCACCTTCCCAGCCCTCAAGTATGTATTTTTATTTTGGGTTGTGTTTTTAATATATTTACAAATATGTTGCCAAATCTGAGGTTAGATATTTAGCTTTACATTTTCTTTTTGAAGTTTCAGTTTTAGCTCTTACACTTATATCTTTGGTTCCCTTTTTTAATAGCATGAGGTAAAGGTCCTGAATGTGAATTTTCCAGTTTGACTTAGCACTAGTTTGTGAAGATCCCCCGACCCCCAACACTGAATTATTTTGGCTTCCTTGTTAAATCAGTTTTGATAGAATCATGGTGTTAAGACACTATATTGGAGGGCTGGGAAGGTGGCTCAGTGGTAGAGCGCTTGCCTTGCATGCCTGAGGCCCTGGGTTTGATTCCTCAACACCACATAAGACAAAAGCCGGAAGTGGCGCTGTGGCTCAAATGGTAGAGCGCTAGCCTTGAGCTGAAGAGCTGAGGGACAGTGCCCAGGCCCAGAGTTCAGGCCCCAGGACCAGACCCCCCCACCCCCCCAAAAAAAAAGACACTATATTGGAAATGAACCTGGCGGGGGAAGGGGAAGTAGAGAGGGAGGAGGGAAGTGGGAGAAAACGAGAGGGAGTAGCAATGTTCACTAAGACATGTATTGATTACCTTACTTATGTAACTGAAACCCCTGTATATATCACCCTTATAAAAAAAAAAGCGAATCATGGTGTTATTTCTAGATCTCATCATAGTTCTGCATATCTATTATTTGTACCAGTATGACAGACACCATCTTGATCATCATTGCTTTGTACTAAGTTTTAAAACTGGAAAGTTAAAACTCCTAACTTTTTTTTTTTTTTTTTTTTTTTTTTTTTGGGGTCTGGCTTTTTTCTTTTTGCCTATGTGGTGCTGAGGAACCAAACCCAGGGCCTCATGCATGCAAGGCAAGCTCTCTACCACTGAGCCACCTTCCCAGCCCCCCTAACTTTGTTTTTCTATCTTGAGTGTTTTGGTTATTTTAGATCTTTAAAAATCCATATAAATTTTAGAATCATTCTTTCAATTTATGTAGCCAAGTAGGGAATGTATTGAATCTGTATATCTGCTTGTGGAGTACTGCTATATTAATAATAGTAAATAATTTTATTCATGGCTTATTTTTCTTTAACTTTTTCTGTATTATGTGGTTAGTTCCCTTACTTCCCTTTCTCCTTCCCTAAGGGCCTTGCACATACAAAGCACATGCTCTACCTTTGAGATATAGCAGTAACCTAACATGTAGTTTTCCATGTGTAAATTTTGTACTATTGTGTTTAATTTGTTTCTAAGAGTTCTGTGTGTAAATTTTGTACTCCTGTGTTAAATTTCTTTCTAAATGTTTTGTTCTTTTTGATGCCATTTTAAATGAAATTTTAGTTCTGTGTTCAGATGATTTATTGCTAGTATATAGAAACAGGATTGTCTTGCTGATTTTTTTTTTTTTTTTTGGTCGGTTGTGGGGCTTGAACTCTGGGCCTAGGCACTGTCCCTGAGCTCTTCAGCTCAAGGCTAGTACTCTACCACTTGAGCCACAGCACCACTTCACCTTTCTGGTGGTTAATTGGAAATGAGAGTCTCATAGACTTTCCTGCCCAGGCTGGCTTTGAACCAGGATCCTCAGCTCTCAGCCTCCTGAGTAGCTAGGATTATAGGCATGAGCCACTGGCACCTGGCTCTTCTGAATTTCCTATGACTTTTATTTTTGGTGACATGAGATCAAATCATGCCATTTACAGATAGCTCCAGTCTTCTTTTCCAATCCAAATACTTTTGTGTGTGTGCTGGTGCTGGAGCTTGAACTTAGAGCCTGGGTGAACAGGGCTGTGAGCCCTCCCCACCCCCCCAAAGGCTAATGCTTTATCATTTGGTGGTTAATTGGAGATAAGAATCTTGTGGGGCTGGGAAGGTGGCTCAGTGGTAGAGCACTTGCCTTGTATGCATGAGGCCCTGGGTTCGATTCCTCAGAACCAGATAAGAAAAAAGAAAAAAGCCAGAAGTGACACTGTGGCTCAAGTGGTAGAGCGCTAGCCTTGAGCTGAAGAGGTGAGGGACAGCGCCCAGGCCCAGAGTTCAGGCCCCACGACTGGACCCAAAAAAAAAAAAAAAATCTTGTGGGGAAGTGGCACGCTGAGGCTCAGTGGTAGAGACCTAGCCTCGAGCTGAAGAGCTCAGAGACAGTCCCCAGGCCCAGAGTTCAAGATCCATGACTGACAAAAAAAACAAGAGTCTCATGTACTTTCCTGTCTGGGCTGGCTTAGAACCGTGCCCCTCAGATTTCACCTTCCTGAGTAGCTAGGAATACAGGTGTGAGCCACTGGCACCCAATGTTGTTACTTGATTTTAAAGCCTAATTCCTTTTTAATCTTTACAGAAACAAAAATTCATCTCACTACTTTTCTTATTTTCTCAACACTAAAGAGATGCCCTAACTTGTTTTGCTTAGTTTCTCTGAATCTTCACTTTCTCACTATGTGTGTCACACTGTATGATTCTTAAGCTTCTTTCTATTGACTTCACACACTCTCTGATGGTTGTACTTATAAACAATACAGTCCAGTGGCTGGGAAGGTGGCTCAGTGGTAAAGCACTTGCCTTGCATGCCTGAGGCCCTGGGTTCGATTCCTCAGCACCACATAAGCAAAAAGAAAAAAGCCAGAAGTGGCGCTGTGGCTCAAGTGGTAGAGTGCTAGCCTTGAGCTGAAGAGCTGAGGGACAGCACCCAGGCCCAGATTTCAGGCCCCACGACCGAACCCCTCCCTCCCAAAAAAAAATACAGTCCAGAAGCGGGGATAAAAAGGACAGGTTAAAGAAAGTTCTGGATTAATCAATTTGTATGATTAGTTCTTCCATGGACTTAAAATGGTGGTTGTTTCTGGGTGAATGTAGAAGATTTAGATTTTTTTTTTTTTTTTTACTGGATTACCATCAGTTTGTAGTGCCACTTAAACAATATTGTGTATGCCTACCAAATATTTGGCTCTTTACTCTTGGCCTAAATATATAGAATGAGTTTAGGAATGAATGTTGCTAACCTGACTTTTTGTTTCAGACAAAACTTACCTGGGGCCCTTATTTATGGTTTTACATGCTTCGGGCTGCCACATCAACCCTCTCAGGTATGGCTCTTCTGTTTGACTATTGAATAACTGCTGTAATAAGTTCTAAGAACAGGAGTTTTGCCAAATGGGATGTTCACATTTTGAGAAGACAATGGAGAGTTAATCATTTTATCCTCAGATGCTATCTGTCTTAACACTAGAAAGTAGCAATCTAACTTGTGAAGACGATATTCACCTTTAATTTAAAAAATAAATAAATGGAAGCTGCACTGGTAGCTTACACCTGTCCTAGCTACGCAGGAGGCTGAGATCTGAGGATCATGGGTTTGAGGCCACTCTGGACAGAAAAGTCCATGAGATTCTTTATCTTCAATTAACCATCAAAAGAATGGAAGTGGAGCTGTGGCTCAAGTTGTAGAGTGCTAGCTTTGAGCAAAAAAAAAAAAAAAAAGCTCAGGGACAGTGCCCAGGCCCTGATTTTAAAGCCCCATGAGAATAAATAATATTGATTTCTAAAAATCTTAACACTTAAAAAAGAAATAAAGCCCCATGACCAGCAAACAAAAAAATAAAAACCTCTCTGAAAATGGCATCATTAAACGTAGGTAGGATTTTCATGTTTTGAATCCTGTTAGCAACTATTACATACTTTTGCCATTTACTTTCCTATTGGTATTATCTTCTTCTCCTCTTCCTCTTCTTCCTCCTCTTCCTTTTTTTTTTTTTTTTTTTTTTTGTTGTTGTTGGTTGTGGGCCTTGAACTCAGGGTCTGGGCATTGCATTATCCCTAAGCTTTTTTGCTCAAGGATAGCTAGCACTTTACCACTTTGAGCCATAGCTCCACTTCAGGTTTTCTGGTGGTTAATTGGAGATAAGAATCTCATGGACTTGTCTGCCCTGGCCAGCTTTGAACTGCAATCCTCATATCTCAGCCTCCTGAGTAGCTAGGATTACAGGTATGAGCCTCCTGTGCCCAGCATAGACTAACTTTTTAACAGTATGTTTTTCTTAAAGAAATTGACATAAAACTTAAGCATAACTGGTAAGAATTGTTATAAGAGAAATGTGGGCAAGTATGGTGGTGTATATCTATAATGCTAGCACTATAGAGTAAAGAGAATCATAAGTTCTAGGCTTGCCTAACCTCCGTAATGAAACCTTGTCTCAAAAATCTGTGAAAGGGCTGGGAATGTGGCTTTGTGGTAAAGTGCTTGCCTAGTATATATGAAGCCCTGGGTTCAATTCCTCAGTACTACCCACATAAACAGAATAAGCTCGAAGTGGTGCTGTGGCTCAAGTGATAGAGTGCTAGCCTTGACCAAAAGAAGCTCGGGGTCAGTCCCCAGGCATGAGTTCAAGTCCCAGAGTTGGCAAAATAATAATAACAACAATAATAATAATAATAATAATCATCTGGGGGGCGGGGGAAGGGAAGGATGGACTGTTGTTGGATACCCAGAAAAAGCATGATAATCTGGAGGATAGGAATAGCAACTTTTATATTTTTCTTGTCTTAAATAAAGTACATAAGAAATGCTTATGGAATTTTATGTCTTTTAACTTTTGTGTCTTTAGTGTGTGACTTTCTTGGAGAGAAGATTGCATCTGTTTTGGGGATCAGTACCCCAAAATACCAATATGCCATTGATGAGTATTACCGGATGAAGAAGGAGGTGTGTCTCCTTTTTGAATTTTATTGACTCATACATTTTGTAGTGAGCATATGGATCATCTAACTGCCACAAAGAGATAACTCCTTATTATTTATTTATTTAATTTAAAAAATATTTTTTTATGGGCTGGGAAGGTGGCTCAGTGGTAGAGTGCTTGCCTAGCATGCACGAGGCCCTGGGTTTGATTCCTCAGCACCACATAAACAGAAAAGGCCAGAAGTGGCTCTGTGGCTCCAGTGGTATAGCGCTAGCCTTGAGCTGAAGAGCTGAGGGACAGTGCCCAGGCCCAGAGTTCAGGCCCCATTTCTGGCAAAAAATAAAAATAAAAATTATTTTTTGTCTGACTGGGGCTTGAACTTGGCTTGGATGCTGTCCCTGAGCTTTTTCATTCAGACTAGTATAGTACCACTTTGAGCCACAGCTCCATTTCCAGTTTTCTTAATTGACATAAGAGTCTTGCCTGTGCTGGCTTTGAACCATGATCCTCAGATCTCAGATCTCTCCTGAATAACTAGAATTATAGGCATGAGCCAGGGTGCCTGGTTATTTATCTTCTTTTTGTTGGTGATCATAGAGCCTCATGAATGCAAGGCAAGTGCAAGTGCCCTGTCACTGAAGATAGCTCCTTTCTGTTTATCTAATCAAAGTATATTTTAGTATTTGTTGAAACTGTAATCTTCCCAAGATCCATGTGCTAAATTAAGCAGTTTTATTGTGCTAGTTATATATATTGTACCTATATTAATCTCCACATAGTATTTTTGGATTATTCTGATTTAAGATGAAATAAGACCCAAACATTTTATATAAGCACAAAGACTAGATATAGAAATGGAATAAATTTGATGCACAGAAATGTGTGTGTGTGTATGTGTGTGTGTGTATGTTTATGTGGGTGGGGGGTATTTAGATTTAAAGAATAAGTAAGTTACAGCATAGGCTCAAGAATCAGGAGGCCTTTGGGCCAGGTGCAGTCACTTACCCAGCTAATTGGGAAGCAATATTAAATAGGAATGTAGATCCAGCCCAGACTGAGTAAAATCAGCAAAATCTCATCCCAAGCAACAAGCCAATTGTGGTAGTGTGCCTGTGTTTTTAGTTATGTGGAAGGCACAGTTAGGAAAATTGTAGTCCAGTGCCAACCCTGGACAGAAATGCAGATAAAAACCTAAAGGTTTGGGAGTATGTATGGCTCAAGTGGTAAAGCAATGCATAAGCAAGTACAAAGCCTTAAGTTTTAACCACAGAACCTCTTCCTCCCCAAAACAATTTGAATTTAAAAGGCTTCAATTCAAAGTCTGGTTTTGCTACTTCTACCTTTGTAGCAAAATGTATCCTTTAAAGCACAATTTCTTATTCATCTGAGAATTGCAATATCTATGCTTAGGATTGCTCTAAGGATTGAGATAATAAATGCTTAGAATAGTGCCTAGTATATATTGATGAACACATAATCAATATCAGAATCTATTATTCTCCAAGTAAACTAAGCACAGAGATTTAGGTAAAGTAGAATATAGAGATGTGAAGATTAGGGCTGGGAAGGTGGCTCAGCGGTAGAGTGCTTGCCTTGCATGCATGAGCCCCTGGGTTCGATTCCTCAGCACCACAGAAGCAGAAAAAAGCCAGAAGTGGCGCTGTGGCTCAAGTGGTAGAGCGCTAGACTTGAGCTGAAAAGCTGAGGGACAGTGCCTAGGCCCAGAGTTCAGGCCCCAGGACCGACAGGAAAAAAAAAAAAAAAGATGTGAAGATTAGCTATTGAGTAAATAATAAGAATAGCACTTAATCACTGGAGGGTAATGCTGCAGATGAGTCTGGAAAAATTACCTTAAATTTGTTGTGTGATTTTTAAACATGTTTTATGAACAAATGATTTTTTTTTATATTCTAAAACTGTTTTAGAACCTTATTACCTCATTTGTACTATTCTAATAGCCTTGTAATAATCCCTTGTCTTCTCAGGCAAACTCCAGATGCGTCTTAAGAAGATAGTCTCCCTGTACCGACTACTTTAGTACCTCTTCCATGAGGAGCTCTAGAACTAAGTTTCTAAATCTTTGTCTTATCACTCTTGTACACTCATATAAACATGTCTTAAACGTTCCTACTAGTAAACTTCTTGGGGACAGAGACTTTGTATACTTCTCATAATTATCTCTATACTAAATATTATGGGAAAATAAACTAGTATACCATTAAATGAAGGAACCAATCTAGTCAACTAAATAGAAAGATACCTTATAACTGAAGTATAATTATATAAGCTACATAATATTGCTCACCTTACTTAAATTAGGCTTAATCTAAACAAATATAGTCTTTGTTAAAAGCTTTTTTTTTTTTTTTTGGTTAGTCATAGGCCTTGAACTCAGGGCTTGGAATTGGTCCCTGAGCTTTTGTACTCAAGGCTAGTGATCTACCATTTTGAGCTACAGCTCCACTTCTGGTTTTGGGGTGGTTAATTGGAGACAAGAGTCTCACAGACTTTTCTGGCCTTAAACTGCAATTTTCAGATTTCAGCCTCCTGAGTAGCTAGGATTACAGACATGAACTAATTATTATTACTATTATTTTATTTTTTTGTCTGTTGCGGGGCTTGAACTCTGGGCTTGGGCGCTGTCCCTGCGCTCTTCAGCTCAAGGTGAGCGCTCTACTGCTTGAACCACAGTGCCACTTCCAGTTTTCAAGTGGTTTAAGGGAGATAAGAGTTTCATGGACTTGGGGCTGGGAAGGTGGCTCAGTGGTAGAGCACTTGCCTTGCATGCTCAAGGTCCTGGGTTCGATTCCTCAGCACCACATAAGAAAAAAGCCGGAAGTGGCGCTGTGGCTCAAGTGGTAGAGTGCTAGCCTTGAGCTGAAGAGCTGAGGGACAGCACCCAGGCCCAGAGTTCAGGCCCCACAACCGGACCCAAAAAAAAAAAAAAAAAAAGAGTTTCATGGACTTTTCTGCCTGAGCTGGCTTTGAACCTTGATCCTCAGATTTCAATCTCCTGAGTAGCTAGGATTACAGGCGTGAGCCACCTGTGCCCAGCTAGCATGAATTAATTTTTAATAAAGAGGTCTCATTTACAGAGTACAGGACCATGTTTTAGAAATAACTTGTTTTCTTTAATATGTTTTCTAATAGTTATTGTTTAATTTTAGGAATAGGGGAAGTCCATGCTTTTTTTTTTTTTTAAAGGTGTTGTTAAGGATCAAAACTCCAGGCTCCTTTATATGATAAGAAAGCCCTTTAAACATTGAGCTTCAAGAATTTCTTAGAGGACTCTGAACATTCATACAGTGAGACCAAAGGGGAGGATATTCTTAGGAGAGGATCACAAGGGCTCAATAGCTATGTGTATATGATCATATAAAATGATGCTTATTGAAATGAACTCCAAGAAATGGAAACAAAAGTTTTTTTTTATTTTACTTTTTGTGGCTTTTTTTCTTTGTTTTTCCCTTTTGTTGTTTTTGATTTCTGTATTTTTCTTCTTGCATATAAGTTTATCTGATTTGGAGTGGAAGGGGAAGCACAGAAATGGTAGAACAAAGGGTGAACTAAGCAGTGATACTCACTAGACAGTATGTTGAAAATGAGTTATACAACCTAGAGGGAAAGAGGTTGGGAGGGAAAAAACTAGGAGAAAACAAGGAAAGAGGTGACATTGTTAAAAAAATAAATGTACTCAGTTACCTGACTTATGTAACTGTAAGCCCTCTGAACATTACTTTTACAATATATATATATATATTTTGTCGGTTGTAGGGCTTGAACTTGGCCTGGGCGCTGTTCCACTTCCTGTTTCTAGTGGTTAACTGGAGATAAGAGTCTCATGGACTTTTCCTGCCCAGGCTGGCTTTGAACCAGGATCCTCAGATCTCAGCCTTCTGAGTAGCTTGGATTATAGGCATGAGCCACTGGCGCCTGGCCTAAAATGAGTTTTTTTTGGCCAGTCCTAGGGCTTGAACACAGGGCCTGGACACTGTCCCTGAGCTTCATTAGCTTAAGGCTAGCATTCTGCCATTTGAGCCACAGTGCCACTTCTGGCTTTTTCTGTTTATGTGGTACTGAGGAATTGAATCCAGGGCTTCATGCATACTAGGCAAGCACTCTACCACTAAGCCACATTTCCAGTCCCCCCCCCCCTTTTTTTTTTCCTGTCATGGGGCTTGAACTCTGGGCCTGAGGGCAGTCCTTGAGCTATTCAGCTCAAGGCAAGCGTTCTACCAATTAAGCCACAATGCCACTTCTGGTTTTCTGGTGGTTTATTGGAGATAAGAGTTTCAGTCTTTCCTGCTGGTTTTGAACCGTGATCCTCAGATCTCAGCCTACTGAGTAGCTAGTATTACAGGCATGAGCTGCTGGCACCTAGCCCCTAAAATAAGTTTTTAAAAGAATTTCTTAGGCCAAATTGAATTGGACATAACATTAAAAGTTTTAGTTTAAAAAAATGTAAAAAGCTGCCAGTGAGAATATTGTTCCTTTAGAACATTTAATATTTTAACCATTGATCTTTGCTGTTTTTAGGAAGAAGAGGAAGAAGAAGAAAATAGGATGTCTGAAGAAGCAGAGAGACAATACCAAAAAAATAAGCTGCAGGCTGATTCCATTGTTCAGACCGATCAACCAGAAACAATGGTATCTAGTTCATTTGTGAATCTTAATTTTGAAATGGAAGAAGACTGTGAAGTAATTACGGAAAGCAAACCAAATGCAGTCCCTGTCCCACCCTAGAATGAAATGACTATCAAATTTCAAGCCCTAAAATGTTTTTATATATCTGGAACTTTTCACATTCTCTGATTAGTGGAATAACTTTAAAACAATTATTTGTATTTTAAACTATCTGGAAAGGAAAATGTTCCTTCATTTCTAGGTTGTATCTAGCAAAAGTTGGATCTGACCTTTGGATATTTGTACTGTGCTTTTACTTTATGTCCAATTACCAATTATTGCTTTTTCTTTTCTTTTTTTCCTTTTTGCACTGCTGGGGATGAAACCCACAGTTTCATGCATGCTAGCTACGCAAGTATTCTGTCATTGAGTGTAAATGAGTTATACTCTCAGCATAGTACTGAGAGTTTTAAAATGGTGTTTTAAATTATTTAAGTTAATGACATTCTAGAGTCCTAATCAATTAAGAGTTAATTAAGTTCATCTATTATTTTGTTTTAAAAAAGGTGAGTTGATTGGAACTAATTGGAACCAAAAATCCTAGACTCAGATTAAAATGAGAAATTTCCCCCCTAGATTTTCTCGTACTATGACTTGCACTTTATGCTTTGCACTTAATATACCTAACCACTAATTTCATACTAAAGATGGTTTACTGAGTATGTAATAAAAGAAGCAAGATGGAAGCACTTTGAATTTTCTTTCATTGAAGTCATTTATAGAAACCCAAATATTGAGATAGGTTTCCAGTTTTAAATGCAAGTCACTTGATACTCTATTCTTTTATAGGTTATCAAATTGAAATAGCTAGATGCATTTATTAATATTTGTATTAAGATGGTAATAGCTCATGATTATGCACTCAGCGTCCTGATTATATCATCTATTCAGTCCTTCATGTGTCCCATAGTCAAAATAGTGGGGATGGATAGGACTGTGGGAGGAGATGCAGGTTAACCCACTAGGAGCTATTAAATATAATATAGGACCATGATAACAATGAAATTAGTTGTCATTCACCATTTTGAAGTAGCAGCAGTAAAATGGATGGTTTATTTGAACCCAGGTTGGTCATTTTTCTCTCTACTAGGTATTTGCAAAGTTTATAAAGCTATATAATACAAAGCTAATTCAAAAAAATATGCCTAAACATGTACACAGAACCTTATGAGATATCTGTATTGCTTTGATTTATAACTAAATATGGATAAAGAAAAACGTGTGGTATAGAAATGCTGTTTTCTAGTCACACTCTTTAGTTTTTTTTTTTTTTTTTTTTTTTAACAAATTGAGTAGCAGCCTTTTCCTAACAGTATAAAGCTTTCAGTTTTAAATCTGTGTAAAATATAGCCCAACAAAAAGGCTAAAGGACAGCACCTTTTAGCTGTCCCTTACATATATCTCAAATGAAAGTCAAAGCAACCAGTGTTGGTAACTCACATCTATAATCCTCCTTAGGAGACTGAAATCTGAGGATCTGAAATTTGAAACCAGCCAGAGCAAGAAAGTCACTGAGACTCTCATTTCCAATTAACTAGCAAAAAGAAGTGTGTAGCTGTAGTTAAAGTGGTAGAGCACCAGCCTTGAGCAAAAAAAGCTTAGCAAGTGTGTGAGACCCCCCAGCTTCTGGCTCACGCCCATAAGACTAGCTACTCAGGAGGCTGAGATCTGAGGATTGTGATTCAGCGCCAGCTCAGGCAGGAAAGTCCGTGAGACTCTTATCTCCAATTAACAATTAACCACCAGAAAACCAGAAGTGGCGCTGTGGCTCAAGTGGTAGAGTGCTCCCCTTGAGCTGAAGAGCTGAGGGACGGTGCCCAGGCCCAGAGTTCAGGACACACACACACACACACACACACGCTCACACGCGCGCGCACACACACACACGCACACACACACGTGCGCGCGCGCACACACACACACACGCTCAAGTGGTAGAGTGCTCGCCTTGAGCTGAATCGCTGAGGGACGGGTGCCCAGGCCCAGAGTTGAGGACACACACACACACGCACACACGCTCAAGTGGTAGAGTGCTCGCCTTGAGCTGAATCGCTGAGGGACCATGCCCAGGCCCAGAGTTCAGGACACACACACACACACGCACACGCTCAAGTGGTAGAGTGCTCGCCTTGAGCTGAAGAGCTGAGGGACGGGTGCCCAGGCCTAGAGTTCAGGACACACACACACACACGCACACATGCTCAAGTGGTAGAGTGCTCGCCTTGAGCTGAAGAGCTGAGGGACTGTGCCCAAGCCCAGAGTTCAGGAACACACACACGCTCAAGTGGTAGAGTGCTCACCTTGAGCTGAGGGACGGGTGCCCAGGCCCAGAGTTCAGGACACACACATGCACACAAACACACACACACGCTCAAGTGGTAGAGTGCTCGCCTTGAGCTGAATCGCTGAGGGACTGTGCCCAGGCCCAGAGTTCAGGGGACACACACACACACACACACACACACACACACACACACACACACACACACACACACACACACACACACACACACACACACACACACACACACACACACACACACACACACACACACACACACACACACACACACACACACACACACACACACACACACACACACACACACACACACACACCCGAATTCAAGCCTCAGTACTGGTGGGCACATGTACACATACAATCAAATCAAAGGATATGTATAGTGGGCATATTACAGAAGTCTATTGTTAATAAATTAAGTTATTCAACTTCAAGTTCAGATGTTTTAAGTTTTTCAGCTGAAATTTAAAGAATTTAGGAAGGATAATTCTTTAGGAATCTTTGGTTGTATGGATTCATGGTATGATGGTTCATAGTACATATGGTATTTTTTATTCATGGGTATAAATGAGTAAAAGTTTTAAATTTTAGATTATGTAAGTATAAATAAATTGTTTACTAACAGTTCTAAACTCTGCTAGCCTGGCCTCTCTGATTTGTTTTTAAATTGGAGATGGCACTTCTCACACATTTGGTGAAGTAAAGATAAATGTATATGAAGATGATCTGAATCTTTTCTCCTTAGGAGTACAAGTATATAAAATAGCTTAACTAGAAACCTTCCTGATTATAACAGAAAGAGAAAATGATGACTTAAGAAGCTTGTATGTTTCTTTTTACTTTCCTTGTCCAGTTGTGGCTACTTTATATAGTATTTATTCACTGTGCCTTAAACTTTTATGATTTTTATTTATACCAACTAAAATTTCTCATAAGTGCATTAAATGATTTGTTTCATTTTAAGCCTCTTTTACTATTTCCTACTTCTTAATTTTTTTGAAGAATTACTGTTGTCTCTGGATCACAGTTCATAATAATCTACTTTCTTTTCATCTCATAAAAACTTAAAATAAGCTGAGTGTTGGGCCAATTTATAATTTCAGCACTTGGGAGGCTGAGGCAAGATCAGATGTTTGAGATCACTCTAGGCTAGATAGTAAAATCCTGTCTCAAAAATCCAAACTAACATTAATTAGTGTGTAGTAAAAAAGTTTACACTGAATTAACAACTTTAACAAAAATTCTTAACAAAAATAGTTTTGTAAACCTAACCCTGGTAATGGTTAATAAAGCTAGACAAATTTTTTTTTACCAGTTTTTATTTTAATGAGAGCTATTAGTTGGAATACTTTTTATGAAAACAACCTAGTAAAAGAAAGATATTTTCTAAATACTTCTAATAAAAACAAAATGGCTACTTTAATGGAAAAGTGTAACATCTTTGATTATACACAATGTTCTAGAAGATTGAAGTGTAAGTGATTACATTAATTAACTCAGAGCTGGGAATGTGGCCTAGTGATAGACTGCTTGCCTAGCATACATGAAGCCCTAGGGTTGATTCCTCAGTACCACATAAACAGAAAAGGCTGGGGGGCTGGGAAGGTGGCTCAGTGGTAGAGCACTTGCCTTGCATGCCTGAGGCCCTGGGTTTGATTCCTCAGCACCACATAAGCAAAAAAAAGAAAAAAGCCGGAAGTGGCGCTGTGGCTCAAGTGGTAGAGTGCTGCTAGCCTTGAGCTGAAGAGCTGAGGGACAGCACCCGGCCCAGAGTTCAGGCCCCACGACCGGACCCAAAAATAAAAAATAAAAAATTAAAAAAAAAAAAAAAAAACAGAAAAAGCTGGAAGTGGCGCCATGGCTCAATTGGTAGAGCACTAACTTTTAGCACAGAGAAGCTCAGGGACAGAGCCAGGCCAAGTTCAAGCCCCAGGACTTGCAAAAAAAAAAAATAAATAAAAACAATGATTTAAGTCATCCCTCAACTGTTCTAACTCTGAATAAATGTCAGAAATATTAAATGAAAACTTTATAATCTCTAAAGATTATAGTGATTTAAATGGAGTACTTTCTATTTTAGCAGCAAATCACAGTTAATCATTTTGAGCTAAATGGTACCAGAACTCACCACCTTTTAAAAAGCAGAATTTTATCCTATTACTTCCAAACTGTGAAACCTAAGTTATAGCAACTTAAAACAAATTAGAGCAACTTAAAACAACTGTTCTGTAGATATATCAAGTATTTTATTTAGATCATATCCAAGGATTCCGCTTCAAAGATTCTGTATGACGTGTTCACACATCTTAATGAAGACAGTCTAGTCTTTTGGAGGTCATGTATCATCAAGGTCTGCGGAGTTTTCATTGTCATTTGCAACAAGGGCTTCTCTGTTCTCGTAAGTCCAGAAACCATTTAGATCAATTAGAATGGTAGTGACTGTGTCTCCTTGATTACTGTTAATTAAATCTTGAAGAGAGATTTTCAAAGGATCCTTTGGTTTTACCATGTCAAAGATTTCATCCTCCAAGAGAAAAAAAAAAAACAGAATGAAATCTGATCGAGTGAACTTCTATCATATGGTCTATCATATGATCTAAAACTCAAGGCAGTTTATAATTTTTATAATAACAGCATTTTCTTGGCATACTTTTACTATCCTTCATTATGTAGATAAAGAAACCAAAACTCAAAATTTAATCCACACTAAGTTAGTGGCAATCTAACTGTAGTATTCTTTGAATTCATATTAAAACTCACTTTTGTTACTTTTTAATGGTGGCAAAACAATATCTTGGTGTTTTTGTTGTGTTGAATGTGTGTCAACATCCCCAACCCTCCCCATGCCAGGGATTTAACTCAGGGTCATACAGATGCTCAACAAGTACCCAGCCACTGAGTAGCTGTTGTTTTTTGTTTTGTGCTGGTACTGGGGCTTGAACTTAGGGCCTGGACACTGTTCTTTAGCTTTTTTTGCTAGTGATTAGCACTCTTACCACTTGAGCCATAGCTCCTCTTCTCACTTTTGTTAGTTAATTGGAAAGACTCACTGACTTTCCTGCCTAGGCTAGCTTCAAACTGTTATCCTCAGTTCTTATCCACCTGAGTAGCTAGGGTTACAGATGTGAGTCACTGGTGTCTGGCCATAAGCTGCTTTTATAAAAAATATTTAACACAAATTACTTAGTATTATTATAGCAATATTATCTGATGTTATATTAAGTAAAAGGTACCTTGACATCTTGAAATGAAACAGGATCTTGTCCATGGATTTTCATTAGTTCTTGTATGGCCTATATTTAGTGGAAATAAATATGTAAATAAAAAATGAAAACCGCATAGCTGACCAATGGTGGCTCATACCTATAATCCTAACTACTCAGGAGGCTGAGGACTGTGGTGTGAAGCCAGCCTGGGCAGGAAAGTCCACAATACTTTTTTTTTTTGTCAGTCATAAGGGCTTGAACTCTGGGCCTGGGCACTATCCTTCAGCTCTTCAGCTCAAGGCAAGCGCTGTACCACTTGAGCCACAGCACCACTTTCAGTTTTCTGAGTAGTTTATTACAAATGAGTCTCCTTTAAACTGTGATCCTCAGATCTCAGCCTCCTGAGTAATTAGGATTACAGGCATGAGCCACTGATGCCTGGCTCATGATAATTTTTTTTTTTTTTTTGGGTCCGGTCGTGGGGCCTGAACTCTGGGCCTGGGCACTGTCCCTCAGCTCTTCAGCTCAAGGCTAGTGCTCTACCACTTGAGCCACAACACCACATCTGGTGGTGCTGAGGAATCCAACTCAGGGCGCCTCAGGCATGCAAGGCAAGCGCTCTACCACTGAGCCACATTCCCAGCCCCTCATGATACTTTTTATCTCCAATAAACTACTCACAAAAATGCAGGAGAGATGCTGGGTGCCAGTGGCTCAAGCCTGTAATCCTAGCTACTCAGAAAGCTGAGATCTGAGGATCACAGTTCAAAGCCAGCTCTGGCAGGAAAGTCTGTGAGCCTTTTATCTGCAATAAACCACCAGAAAACTGGAAGTGGTGCTGTGGCTTAAGCTGTAGAGTGCTAGCCTTGAGCTGAAGAACTGAGGGACAGCGCCCAGGCCCAGAGTTCAAGCCCCACGACCAACAAAAAAAAAATGCAGGAGTGGTGCTATGGCTCAAGTGGTAGAGTGCTCACCTTCAGCAAAGGAAGCTTAGGGACAGTGCTCAGGCCAAGTTCAATCCCAGGACCGGGGAGGGGGTGGGGGAAGCATCTGCTCCAACCTTCTGCAAGACCTTTTCGACAGTTTTACTTTCTTTTCTATCAGACCACAATCTTTATCATTTTAGTCATGCTTTCTTACCAATTTTTACCTTTATTTTTACTGTACAAAACTATTCCATCAATTGGAAAAGTTGCTATTCAAATTACAGAATCCTATGTCTTAGAAGAGCAAACAGCCTTTACAGCCTTGACACTGAATCAGATACAATCAAATTATCTTTAGAGCTCATTATTCTCTGAGACCAGCTAAGGTCCAAGATAAATATTCAGCCAATGTATTTCATACTGAAATGCAGCATATAATTCTGGCCAGTTTTAAAGTTATCTTTAATAATACACCTATTAAAAGAATCTATAACACAATTATGTAAAGCTTCTCCAAAAGTCTGCATGTATGTATCTTAAGCCAAATGGTAATCCCACCTACATGTGGTGAAGGTTGGAGGATTTTGGATTAAGGCCAGCCTATGTAAAAAGTATGAGACCTTACAAAAAAACAAAACAAAACAAACAACAACAACAACAACAAAAAACCTAAAGCAAAAAGTAAGAGTGATTGCAAGACATATACCAGCCAGCCCTAATACCAAAAAGAAAAAAATACTTCCCTGGCTAGGAGCTACTGCTTAAAGCTTACACAAATTTCTGATCAATAAGAGCACAAATTTCTCCCCTCCAAGGGCTTATAAAACTCCTAACATTTTTTCTCCACATTTTTTTTCACATTTCTGAGAACATTTATTCCCATTCAAGCTTATTGCAGTGGCTGAATGAAGGTACATATATAAATTGCCTTGTTTCAAACATTCATTGTATCATCTCTACATTTTTTTTAAACTACTCTACAATCTAATCAAATCAGCTTTAGTTTACCCTGTTCACATTTCTTTTTTTATGGTGCTGGTCCTGGTGGTTGAACTCAGGGCCTGCCCATGAACCTTTAGGCTACTGCTGTACTTCTGGCTCTTTTGGTAATTAACTGGAGATCAGAGTCTCACAGGCTTTCCTGCCTGGGCTGGCTTTGAACTTAAATACTCTGATCTCAACCTCCTGAGTAGCTAGAATTACAGGTGTGAGCTAGTGCCCAGCTGTTTCCATTTCCTAAGTCTTAAACAGACTTGATTTCTTTTTGTAATCTGTTGTATAAATCCTTTTGTTCATAAACTTAATTTTTTTTTTCCTTTGGAGGGGATATGGAAGCAGTACTAGAGATTGAACTCGGGGCCTTGTGCTTACTAGCCTAGACAGGGCATGAGCCATACCCTCTTAACCTCTTCTGTTAAATTTAAAAGTTACAAGTTAAATTGTCACCAGTATGTATATTAAGCCAAATGGTAAATAAGTCTTAAGGAACAATGTTTTTTTACCTAAACCATACTTACCCTAAAGAAATAATTAAGGGAAAAGACATTCAGATATCCCTTGTTCTCGATATCAAGCAGTTTGAAAATATATTGCAGAGCAGCAGGTTCCTTTCTGTTTTCTAAGGCAAGAACAAAGTCCAAGTATGTCTTATAGTCCTATTGAAAAGAGAATACTCATAAGAGGTTAAATTGAAATTCGATTTTCAGGTAAATGTCTGATAATTAGAAGTTATTTCTCAATCATCAGTAGCAAATTATTTTAAGTTAATAAAATATAAGTCCATTTGTACATTTAATGTTACTTTCTAAGAATTCTAAGTTAACCAGTGTAAAACAGTATTGGAGGACATAGTTCATTTCCTGAGAGAGATCTGCTATTTTAAACCTCTTATCATAAAGTAAAACAGACAATATAGTGACTAAATTATTGTACACTGCCATTGTTTGTGTTTTCTTTACAATATGGTTATTTAGAAAAAAAAACATTTAAATTGCTATTGTAGAATATAGCTAGTCCTCCACATTTGTTACATCTATGGATTCAACTGTAGACTGAAAATCTTTGGGAAAAAAGTTGTACTGGGGCTAGGAAGTTGGCTCAGTGGTAGAGTGCTTGCCTCACATACATGAAGCCCTGGGTTTGATTCCTCAGTACCACATAAGCAGAAAAAAGCCAGAAGTGGAGTTGTGGCTTAAGTGGTAGGGTGCTATCCTCGAGCTGAAGAGCTGAGGGATAGCTCCCAGGCTCAGAGTTCAGCCCTAACGACCAACCAAAACGAAAATAAATTGTACTATATTTAATATATTTGTTTTTTCCTTGTCATTCACTAGTCCTTAAAAATATATCCATACTACTTATCTTAGGTATGATTTAAAGTATCCTGGGAGAAAGTATGTAGGTTGTATGCAAATATACTATTTTACATATGGAACTTGAGAGCATCATCTGTTAAGTTTTAGTATCTGATCCTAGAACCATCTGCTGATACTTACAGATAACTGTTGTTTAAAATGTTGTTAAAATGATTTCCAGGCTGGGAATGTGGCTTAGTGGTAGAGTACTTGCTTAGCATGCAGGAAGCTCTAGGTTCAATTCCTCAGTACATAAACAGAAAAAGCCAGATATGGTGCTGTGGCTCAAGTGGTAGAGTACTAGCCTTGAGCACAGAGAGGCTCAAGGACAGTGCCCAGGCCCTGAGTTCAAGTTCCAGGACCAGCAAAAAGAAAAAAAAAAAAGATTTCCAGTAAGAAAATCTGTTTTCATCCACACACACAAAAAGATACAAACGAAAGCTTGGAAGACCTGAATTGCTGGGCACTGGTGGCTCACACCTGTAATTCTAGCTTCTCAGGAGGCTGAGATCTGAGGATCCTGGTTCAAAACCAGCCTGGGCAGGAAACTTTGTGAGACTCTTATCTCCAGTAAACTACTCAAAAAAGAAAAAGAAAAAGCTGGAAGTGGTGCTGTGGCTTAAGAGGTAGAGCGCTGGGGCTGGGAAGGTGGCTCAGTGGTAGAGTCCTTGCCTTGCATACATGAGGCCCTGGGTTGGATTCCTCAGCACCACATAAGCAGAAAAAGCTGGAAGTGGCGCTGTGGCTCAAGTGGTAGAGTGCTAGCCTTCAGCTGAAGAGCTGAGGGACAGTGCCCAGGCCCAGAGTTCAGGCCCCATGACTGATCAAAAAAGGACAAAAAAAAAAAAAGAAGAGTTAGAGTGCTAACCTTCAGCAAAAGAAGCTCAGAGTCAGAGTCAAGGCCCAGAGTCAAGGACCAGGACTTGAAAAAAAAAAAAAAAAAAGAAAAGAAAAAGAAAAAAAGACCTGAATAGCAAATTTGTCCCTAAAAAGGTACTCATATAGATAGTACTTGTTTTGTATAGTGAAAAGTACTTGATAGATTCTCATTTGGAAAAAAAAAAAGTTAAATTCTTGGAAGATTTTTTTTCTTTCTGCATAAACTGCAGTATAAAGAATTAAAGGGGCTGGGAAAGTAGCTCAGTGGTAGAGCACTTGCCTTGCAAGCCAGAGGCCCTGAGTTCGATTCCTCAGCACCACAAGCAAAAAGAAAAAAGCCGGAAGTGGCGCTGTGGCTCAAGTGGTAGAGCGCTAGCCTTGAGCTGAAGAGCTGAGGGATAGCGCCCAGGCCCAGAGTTCAGGCCCCATGACCGGACCCCCCCCCCAAAAAAAAAGAAGAATTAAAGAAGTGCAGTTTCATATTCACTTACGATCTCTGATTTTCATTATTAACCAGAAGTCACTAGGATAGTACAGGATCATTAGAGTCTACTGCCAAGAGTAGAGTCACAGACAGTTCTCTCCCCATCCTCTTTTTTCTTTTCGTTTTATTTTATTGTAAAGATGCTGTACAGAGGGGTTACAGTTACATGAGTAAGGTAATGGGTATATTTCTTGTCAAGCATTGTTACCTCCTCCTTTGTTTTTCTCCTACTATCCCTTCCCTTCCCTGCCTCCCCACTCTCCTCACCCCAAAGTTGTAAAGTTCATTTCCAACATAGTGTCTTGTGAGTCTCATTGTTGAAATGGGTCATCCTGTGTCCTTGTTTCAGCATTTTGTTTTTCCCCTTCCTCTCCCCAAATTAGATAATGTATATACAAGATGCAAGGTACCAACATCAAATACAGTGATAACAGAGATATACCATAGGTGAAAGAACATACAAAGAAACCAAAAAAATCACATTGTACATTAAAAACAATAACAAAGAAACCTCATGTCTTTATCTTGGTTTCATTTCACTTAGCATCATCTTAATATGGTCATATGTACATAGCATTTGAACTTTTCTGTTTATCTGATAAGATCCTAGACATATACTAATTATTGCAAATAAGGGAAACAATGGGACCTGTATTTCTTTGGGTCTGGCTTACTTCATTTAATATGATTTTTCCAAGTCTTTCCATTTTCTTTTTTTTTTGGGGGGGGGGGTCTGGTCATGGGGCCTGAACTCTGGGCCTGGGCACTGTCCCTCAGCTCTTCAGCTCAAGGCAAGTGCTCTACTACTTGAGCTACAGCGCCACTTCCGGCCTTTTTTTTTTTTCCTGCTTATGTGGTGCTGAGGAATCGAACCCAGGGCCTCATGCATGCAAGGCAAGCGCTCTACCACTGAGACACCTTCCCAGCCCTCTTTCCATTTTCTAACAAATGGGCCAGTGTCATTCTTTCTGATGGAAGCATAGAATTCCATTGAATATATATATACATATATATATATATATATATATATATATATCTCACATACTGCCAAAGACTATCTACAAATTCAGTACAATACCCATCAGTATCCAAAGAAGCAATCCAAAAATTCATATGGAACAATAAAAGACCCCAAATAGCCAACAATCCTTAGCAGAAAGAACAGGACTGGAAGAATATCGATACCAAACTTCAACTCTACTACAAAGCCATAGTAATTAAAACAGCTTAGTACTGGCACAAGAACAGACATGAAGACCAATGGAATAGAACTGAAGACCCAGAAATGAACCCACAGACCTATAGCCACATAATCTTTGATAAGGGAGCCAAAAAAATAGAGTGGAAGAAAGACAGCCTCTTCAGTAAATGGTGCTGGCAAAATTGGTTAAATACCTGTAGAAAACTCAAATTAGGTCTTTATATATCACCCTGCACAGAATCAACTCCAAATGGATCAAAGACCTTGAGGTAAAAGTAGACACCCTGAAAACATAAGAAGGAATAGGAGAAACTCTAGGGCTCCTTGGCACAGGCCAAAATTTTCTTAACAAAGACCCAGAAACACAAGTCAAAGAAAGGTTGGACAAATGGGATTGCATGAAACTGCAGAGCTTCTGCATGGCAAAGGACATAGCTAGAAAGATCAATGGATTGGGAGAAGATCTTCACTAGCCATACAACAGACTAGGGCCTCTAAAATATACTTAGAACTCAAAAAAAATCCCCCAACAACAATTCCTCAAAGAAACAATTGCCCCATTAATAAATGGACTAGAGACTTCTCTGAAGAGGAAATAAGAATGGCCAATAGATACATGAAGAAATGCTCAACTTATCTGGCCATAAAAGAAATGCGAGTCAAAACAACATTGAGATTCCACCTCACCCATTAGAATGGCTATAGTCAAGAAGTCTAATAACAACAGATACTGGAGGGGATGTGGCCAAAAGGGAACCCTACTGCACTGTTGATGGGAGTGTAAACTTATTCAACCACTCTGGAAAGCAGTTTGGAGGTTCCTCAAAAGATTACACATAGAGCTCCCCAATGACCCAGCAATCCCACTTGTGGGCATTTACCCAAATGATCACAAACAAAGCCATACTAAAGCTACCAGCACAGCTATGTTTTTTACAGCATTATTCTCCATAGCTAAGATAATGGAACCAACCCATATGCCCCTCAGTAGATGAATGGACTATTCCCCCTCCCCCCCCCCCCATGGGGCTTGAAATCAGGGTTAAGCCCTGTCCCTGAGCTCTTTTGCTTCAGTCTAGTGCTTTATCAGATTGAGCCATGGTGCCACTTCTGGTTCAACCCATGATCCTTAGATGTCAGCCTCCTGAGTAGCTAGGATTACAGGCGTGAGCCACCAGCACCAGCCCCATCCTCTTCATTACTGTTGCTTAACATAACTTGCTTAAATTAAAGCTGATAAAATGTTAAACCCCATTTTCGTCTGTATGATGATTTCTTAAGCATCATTAGCTTGGGAAATGGATATTGAAAACAAAGAGAAATTTAAAAAAATCTATATCCAACTACATAAATGTAAGCTCTAAGTTTTAAGGTTAAATGTAATCACATTCACAAGAATTTTGAGAAGAAAAAGGATAATTCTATATCAGTTTATATAGTTACATCTAGCTTCTAACAATAGACAAATAACTGGGTTCTTTTGTTTTTCTTTCCTTCTTTTTTTTGGGGGGGGGGGAGCAGCCCAAGGGCTCAGGGCCTGGGCACTTTTCCCTGAGATTCTTGCTCAAGGCTAGCACTCTTACCACTTGAGCCACAGAGCCACTTCTGGATTTTTCTGTTTATGTGGTGCTGAGGAATTGAACCCAGGACTTTATTCATTTTAGGCAAGCATATACCACTAAGCCATCTTCTAGTCCTGGTTCTTGATTTAATCATGGCACATTTAGCACTATTTTAGACCTGGTAATTTAATGGCTGAAGTATTATTTGGAAGTAGTAAAAATATCTGTTAATTTTCAGATTTTTTTTTTTACTAGTTCATACTCCTGTGACAACAAACTATTAAAGTTTTCTTTTTCTTTTTCTTTTTTTTTTTTTGGTCGGTCGTGGGATTTGAACTCTGGGCCTGGGCGCTGTCCCTCAGCTCTTCAGCTCAAGGTGAGCACTCTACCACTTGAGCGCCACTTCCGGTTTTCTGGTGGTTTATTGGAGATAGGAGTCTCACAGTCTCTCCTGCCCAGGCTGGCTTTGAACCACGATCCTTAGATCTCAGCCTCCTGAGTAGCTAGGATTACAGGCGTGAGCCACCAGCGCCCGGCTCCTATTAAAGTTTTCTATAAAAAATATTTTACAGTGAATTAATTTATGTTTGGACCAGAAGCTTCAAATACCTAGTAATTTGATTGTTTTATACTTTTTAGGATACTGTAACTCATTATACTAATAATGCTGACTCACACCAATAAAGATCTCTTAGAAACTCTAGAAGCCTAATTTTTAGGCTTATCAGAAGATTTATACAATTACCATTTCTCCATCGTAAGTGAGACACTCCTGGAAAACTCGATCTAAGAAAACATTGGTCATGGTTGCTGTTCCATAGCGGGAGAGTTCTTCTTTACTGAGCATGCCATTGTGATCCTTATCAAGATTCAAATACTGACCTAGGGAAAAAGATAAGATATTTAGGACTATAAAAATTTTAGTCAAGGGGCTGTGAAGGTGGCTCAGTGGTAGAGCGCTCGCCTTGCATGCTTAAGGCCCTGGGTTCAATTCCTCAGCACCACATAAGCAGAAAAAAAAAGCCAGAAGTGGCATTGTGGCTCAAGTGGTAGAGTGCTAGCCTTGAGCTGAAGAGCTGAGGGACAGCACCCAGGCCCAGAGTTCAGGCCCCCACAACCAGACCCCCCAAATAAAACAAAAAAATTTAGTCAAAGATTGGACATCAATGGAATGTTCAATTTATGGGCTAATATTTGGATTGAAATTAATTTTGTCACAGGGTAATGGCTTATGTGTAGTAAAATCAGTGATACTGCTGGGTGCTGGTGGCTCACACCTGTAATCCTAGCTACTCAGGAGGTTGAGATCTAAGGATCGCGGTTCAAAGCCAGCCTGGGCAGGAAAGTTCGTGAGACTCCAATAAACCACTAGAAAACTGGAAGTGGTGCTGTGGCTCAAGTGGTAGAGTGCTTGCCTTGAGCTGAAGAGCTGAGGGACAGTGTCCAAGCCCAGAGTTCAAGCTCCACAACCAACTAAAAAAAAAAAAAATCAGTGATAATTTTTTTCTGTTTTTTGGTTGTGGGGTTGTAGGGCTTGAACTCAAGGCCTGGATGTTGTCTCTGAGCTCTTCTGTTCAAGGCTAGTGCTCTACCACTTTAAGCCACAGCACCTCTTTGGTTTTCTGGTAGTTAATAAAAGAGTCTCAGAGATTTTCCTGCCAGGGCTGGCTTTGAACCCCAATACTCATATCTCAGCCTCCTGAGCAGCTAGAATTATAGGCATGAGCCATCAACATATGGCTTGAATCTAAAGGAGATTAACCAATAATCTAGAAATAGCCAAAGAAAGCCTACCATGAAGGCTAATGTCTTTGGTCTATTTTTGTTTTGTTTTGTTTTTTGGTGCTGGTTCTGAGCTTGAATTTAGGGCCTGGGCATTGTCTCTAAGCTTTTTTGCTCAAGGTTATTGCTCTGCCACTTGAGCATACCTCCACTTCCAGCTTTGTATTGGTTAATTTGAGGTAAGAGGCTTATGGCCTTTTCTGCCTGGGTTGTCTTCCAACTTTCAATCCTTAGATCTCAGCCCCATGAGTAACTAGGATTACAGGTGTGAGCCACAGGTGCCTAATTCACTTATATTTTTGTATTTTGTTTGTAACATTTTAGAACCTTATTAGGTTTCTAAATTAGAAGGAGGGGTGAATAAGAAACAATTAAATGCTATCAATTTGCAAATTTATATAATGGATACCAAAATGAGTCAGAAGACAATTCAACAGGATAATGTAACAAACTAATGAAATTATCACAAAGATAACATTTATAAATGATGTCTGAGTTAATAAGAAAGATCAAATTACATCTGTTCTATTGGAAAGAAATGTATTCCAAAAAAGTTCTTCTTTTTTTTTTTTTTGTCAGTTGTGGGGCTTGAATTCAGGGACTAGGCACTGTCCCTGAGTTTTTCTGCTCAAGGCCAGCACTCTACCACAGTGCCACTTCCACTTTTCTGGTGGTTAACTGGAGATAAAGAGTCTCATGGACTTTCCTATCCAGGCTGGCTTTGAGCTGTGATCTTCAGATCTCAGCCTCCTGAATAGCTAGGATTATAGGCATAAAATACCAGGGCCCGGCTTTTTTTGTTGTCCATTGGTTTGAAGTCAGAGCCTGGGTGCTGTCCCTGAGCTTTTCTGCTCAAGGCTAGCACTTCACTTTGTGCCACAGCTCTGCTTCTGGTTGTCTGGTGGTTAACTGGAGATAACAATCTCATGTACTTTCCTGTCCGGCATGGCTTCCAACCAAGATTCTCAGATCTCAGTTTCTTGAGTGGCTAGGATTATAGGTGTAAGCCACCAGCCCTGGCCAAAAAAAGGGTTATTCTTAGTATCTAGAATACAAGATCCTAATTAGAATACTTTTAAGGTAAAATAGACTATGTATAAAACTCTCCTCTGAAACCCACTTACCTGAGGAATGAATAATTCAAATTGTATATAATGAGAACATACCATAAACCCTTAGGGCAGAAGGAGCAGAAAACCAATTTGTTTCTTGGCTCTCTTTAGACAGTTCTTCATCCCTTAGCTAAACACAGAACACAAAGACATAATCAGAAGATGGCAAATATAAAGTGATACAATTAAGTAGTTTAAAAATATTTGAAAAAGCATATTTACCTCAAGTAAATCATCTAGGAAGCTGCACGCTAAAATATCTTGAATTTTTATCTTCCCTTTAAAAACAAAATGAAACATAATTTCACTTAACAATTTATTTTTTAAGTTTTTCAATTTTTATTTTTTTGTCAGTCATGGGCTTCTCATGGCCTGGGTACTGTCCCTGAGCTTTTTCACTCAAGGTTAGTGCTTTACCACTTTGAGCCACAGTGCCACTTCTGGGTTTTCTGGTGGTTTCCTGCCCCAATTGGCTTTGAACCTCCATCCTCTGATCTCAGCCTCCTGAGTAGCTAGGATTACAGGTGTTAGCCACCAGTGACCAGCTATCTTAACTTTCTGAGCATCTAAGATTACAATTGTGAGCCACCGGTGTCTGGCTCAGGAACAATTTGTTTTTTAACTTATTTTTTTTATTATCTTTAAGTAATCATATAAAGGGGTTTCAATTCAACATTATTAGTTTATGAGTACAATGTATCTGGATCAATGTCACCCCTTCCATTATTCTCCCCATCTTTCCCAGCCCCCACCTATCCCCTCAGTTTACCTGGTTTCATTTTTACAAATGTGCATGGAGCCACTCTTCTCTCCATTCATCTAGACCCTGTCCTTTTAATTACTCCTCACTGACAAAACATGTTTCAGCTTCCTGGTATTTTTTGGGGGATGGGGGGTGGGGAGTCAGATGTAGGGCTTGACCTCTGGGCCTGGAAACTGTCCTTGAGTTCTTCAGCTCAAGGCAAGTACTCTACCACTTGAGCCACAGCACCACTTTTGGTTTCCTGGTGGTTAATTGGAGATAAGAGTCTTGTGGACTTTCCTGCCTGGGCTGGCTTTGAACTGTAATCCTCAGATCTCAGCCTCCTGATTAGCTAGGATTATAGGGGTGAGCCACTGGCTGCTGGCATTGGTTGTGTGTGTGTATGTGTATATATATACATACATATATATGTATATATGTATTGTCTGTTGTGGGGCCTGAAATCTGGGTCTGGCTACTGTCCCTCAACTCTTCAGCTCAAGGCTAATGCTCTAGCACTTGAGCCTCAGCACCACTTCTGGCTTTTTTCTGCTTATGTGGTGCTGAGAAATTGAACCCAGTGCCTCATGCATGCAAGGCAAGCACTCTCCCACTGATCCACCTTCCCAGCCCCTGGTATTCTTTTTTTTTTTAAACTGTAACTTAGTTGAAGAACAATTTTAAAGGTATATTTCAAGAGCAATCTCAAAATTGGCAGGTCTATAATCCTCGATGCTCAAGAGCTGAGATCTGAGGATCAAGATTCAAAGCCAGTCAGGCTCCAGTGGCTCATGCCTGTAATCCTAGCTACTCAGGAGACTGAGATCTTAGGATCTTGGTTCAAAGCCAGCCTAGACAGGAAAAGTCTGTGAAACTCTTATCTCCAGTAAACTACCAGAAAACCAGAAGTGGTGCTGTGGTTCAAGTGGTAGAGCGCTTACCTTGAGCTGAAGAGCTGAGGGACAGCACCCAGGCCCAGAGATCAAGCCCCATGACCAACAACAACAAAAGACTCAAAGCCAACCCACGCAGACAAACCAAGAGACTCTTATTTCCAATTAACTAGCAAAACTGTGAATGAAGTAGTAGAGCATCGGCCATGAATGAGAAAAATTCAAAAAGATCAAGAAACCCTGTTGTAGCCCTAGTACTATACTGGCAGACAAATATAGAAGTACCATTGAAAGCTGGACACTGGTGGCTCATGCCAGTAGTCCTAACTACTTAAGAGGCTGAGACCTGATTATCATGTTTCAAAGCTAGCCCAGGCAAGAAAGTCCAAGACTCATCTCCAAGTAAGCACCAAAAAAGGTGGGAAAAAAAGTGGAACTGTGGCTCAAGTGATAGAATACTAGTTTTAAACACAAAAGATAACTGACAGTGTTTGAGTTCAAGCCCCAAAGGCTGGCATAATAAAAGGAAAATGCTTAGCATAGTGCCTGATACATTAAAAAAATTCAAAACAGCTATTTTTTGCAAAATTTCAGAGGGACAAGTGATAGAGCATAAGCCTTGAGCTGCATTGCTGAGGGACAGCTCCTAAGCCTAGAGCTCAAGCCCCACGACTGAAAAAAAAAAAAATCTTTCATGCGATTGATTCTAACATATTTATAAGGTTATGTCTTTGTTGCCTGTATGTCCCTCCCCCATGGTATAACCCCTGCTTTCACTATATATGATGTTGGTATATGTGGAGGGGAAGGGAAAAAACAAATTGTTAAAACAGGGATACAGGAGGACCCATTGCAACAATGAGATGTACAAGTTGTTATGTCGAAAAAACGAACTTTACAACTTTGGTGGGGGGATGGGGGGGAGAGGAGGGGGAGGATGGGAAGGGGAAACAAAGCAGGAGGCTACAATGCTTGATAAGAAATGTGCACATCAGAGCTGGGAAGGTGGCTCAGTGGTAGAGCGCTTGCCTTGCATGCATGAGGCCCTGGGTTCGATTCCTCAGCACCACATAAACAAAAAGAAAAAAGCTGGAAGTGGTGCTGTGGCTCAAGTGGTAGAGCACTAGCCTTGAGCTGAAGAGCTGAGGGACAGTGCCCAGGCCCAGAGTTCAGGCCCCACAACCGGACCCAAAAAAGAAATGTGCTCATTATCTTACCCATGTAATTATAATCCCACTGTACAGTATTTTCACAATAATAAAAATTTCAGAGGGAAAAAAACATGTATTTGCTTACAGCTGGGAAGTTTTAAAAATAACCTCAGCTACAGTGTGCTGTGATGGATTCATAGCTGGATTTTTAAGGAAAGAAGAATGAAGGATTGGAATTTGGGATTTCTTCTTCTGCCCCAGTTACATGTATTTGTCTTGGCAGGTTCAAACATTTGTCAGCATACTGCTAATGAGGCCATGTTTACTAATTTAGATAGTTAAAGAGATAGAAAATATATCATGGCTAAATGACTCTCAGATAGCCAAATACATACTTTTCTTCAAATATATGACATGCAGAATTAATTCTGCATTGGGGCTGGGAAGGTGGTTCAGTGGTAGAGTGCTTGCCTTGCATGCATAACACCCTGGGTTTGATCCCTCGGCACCACATAAACAGAAAAAGCGGGAAGTGGTACTATGGCTCAAGTAGTAGAGCACTACGCTACCCTTGAGCTGAAGAGCTCAGGAACAGCACCCAGACCTAGAGTTTAAGCCTATGACTGACAAAAAAAAAAAAATTAGTTCTGCATGTCACATATCAGCAACAGCAAATTATACCAGAGTAAGTGTTTGTTAGAAGTGGAAGGAGCCACAATGATTACTCATTTTGTAGTTCTCTTAGAGAAGGAAGAAAAGATTAGGTACAACCCCACTGTTACACAGTTGGTTTTTTTGTTTTTTTGTTTTTGTCAGTCATGAGCTTGACCTCTGGGCTTGGTTTTCAGCTCAAGGCACGCATTCTACCATGTGAGCTATAGTGCCATTTCTTTGAAAAATCTATATAAACCTATAAATCTATATAAACCTAACCTTTACTGCTTTTCTTTTCTTACATTTCTCTGTTTTTAAAGATATGCGCTGGGTGCCTATAATCTTAGCTACTTAGGAACTGAGATCTGAGGATCAAGATTCAAAGCCAGCCTCGGCACGAAAGTCCATGAGATTATTTTTTATTTTATTTATTTATTTATTTTTGGGTCCGGTCATGGGGCCTGAACTCTGGGTCTGGGCGCTGTCCCTCAGCTCTTCAGCTCAAGGCTAGCGCTCTACCACTTGAGCCACAGCACCACTTCCGGCTTTTTTCTTTTTGCTTATGTGGTGCTGAGGAATCGAACCCAGGGCCTCATGCATGCAAGGCAAGCACTCTACCACTGAGCCACATTCCCCAGCCCCCAGTCCATGAGATTATTATCTCCAATTATCCACCAGAAAACTGGCAGTAGCACTGTGGCTCAAATGTTAGAGCACTTGCTTTGCGTTGAAAAACTCAGGGACAGAGCCCAGGCTCAGAACTGAAGCCCCATGACCGACAAAAATAAAATAAATAAATAAAGATTTGCTAGATTTTCTTTTCTTTTTTTTTTTTTTTAGTGCTGACACTGAAGCTTGAACTCAGAGCCTCATGCTATTGCTTGGCTTTTTCATTCAGCTGGCATTCTACTACTTGAGCCACATCTCCTTCTAGCATTTTTTTGCTGGTTAATTGGAGGTAAGAGTTTCTTGGATTTGTCTTCTGCGTGGCTTCGAATTATAATCCTCATCCACTCAGCTGATAGATGCTAGATTTTTAACAGCAATGATGTTAGGAAAGTGACATTTTTCAAGACTTCTGTAGTACTGCGGTTCAGATATAATATTATTCTCATGTCTAAAGTGAGTTTTTCTTTTACCTGTTCTTAGAGGATCCAAAAAGAAGAAGAACTTCCTAACTGCTGTACAAACATAAAAAGAATAAAAGGATTTTTCCAGCCCATCTAGTTGTGGCAAAGTAGGAATAAGTTCCAAAATGTAGTTTTCTAAATCCTAAAAACAAAAGAAAATAAAAGTTTACATTGCTACATGTCCAATCTTGATTTTTATCATTAATAATAGTTATACAAAGAGGTTTCAAATACAAAATCAAGTTGAGTATAATACACCCTGGAGAATATCACCCTTTCTATCATTTTCCCCTATCCCCCCCATCCCTATACTCAAGTTTCATAGTTTGATTTTTATATAACATACATTGACTATAGAGACTATTTGCTCTCTTCAGTCTTGATTCTTAGATACTGGGATATACTTTCAGTTCTAAAAACTATTCAGCATAAAAAATATATTAGCTATGTTGGGTTTGGTACTGCTTGCCTGTTATCTGGTACTTAGGAAGCTGAAGGAAGAGGAGGAATTCAAAGTCAATTTGGGATACATAACAAATTTGAGGCCAGACATTGCTTCAAACAAGAACAAGCCCCAAAATTTTATTAGTTGAATATGGTCTACATGCCTATAATCTCAGCAGTTGAGAGGCCAACCTGAGCTACACGATGAGAACTTATCTCCAAAAAAAGTTTTCTCTTCTCTATTTTCTCTCCCCAAAGTTAATTTTTTTCCCCTATTTTGAGACTAGGTCTCATTATATTGCCTAGGTGGTCCTTGAAAATCTGAGCTCAAAAGATGCCCCTCCCTCAAACCTCCCAAGTAGCTGGAAGTTTATATTTCAGCTTCTGTATGGCCTTCTAAAGGTAAGTGATGCACATACAACCAATACATATTTTTGTACATTTCTCATGTTCTTTAAATACAAGATATAGCACCATATTACAAAAACTGCTCTTGTCATTTAACAATATTCTTTATAGTCATTCCACAGAGGCATATCTAAGAGCAACTATTTTACAAAACTATGTTAATTTTGTTGTATAAACATACCAAAATTTATTTTACTAGGTCTCTGACATTTCAGTTGCTTCTAATATTTTGTTACACTAAAAATATCATAAAGAGATAAGCTAATTTTTCATTTGAACCTACTGTGGAAGACTGTAGCATACACTTCTTATAAGTGGAATTCCTGGGTTAAAACACAGACACATGTATAAATAATTGTGATAGACAATGGCATACTTCTTACCTCCTCAACAGAGGCCATATTCTCATCACTGATACAAAGACAATTTCTACAGGTCCCAAATTATGCACTTAGGTGCCTGGGAAGCACTACAGTGAGCTGATGGGTGTAGCATGATAGTTCAAGTTTGAGGGAAATGTGGGGACATTTGTCACACTCAGCATGGCAGATGTTGAAAGGTTGCTATGAGCTAGAAATGCTAGGTAGGTTTTATTAGCATGTAATATATTGCTTTTAATGGAATAAACCTTTGCAAAGCTATGTTTTGTGTATGTGTATATGTGTGTGAGTGAGAGAGAGAGTGTGTGAGAGTGTGTGTGTGGTGTTTTGTTTTTTGTTTTATTGCCAGTCCTTGGGGCTTGAACTCAGGGCCTGTGTACTGTTCCTGAGCTTCTTTTGCTCAAGGCTAGCACTCTACCACTTGAGCCACAGTGCCATTTCCAGAACTATATGTGGTACTGAGGAACCGAATTCAGGACTTCATGCATGCTCATCAAGCACTCTACCACTAAACCACACTCCCAGCCCCAATCCAAACTCCTTACTATGGCTTAAGAGGGCTCTCCATGTAGTCCCCACATACCTCTCTGACTTGATCTCCTGCCACTTTAACTTTTGTGCTCTAGCCACCTCAGCTTCCTCTTATCTTAAAATTGTTAAACAGTGGGGTTTCAACTTCACATATTTGCTTCTGTGTACAATGCACCTTTATCAGTCATGCCCCCTTTCTATCATCTTCCCTTCCTCAAGAGCCTTTTTATTGTTAAGTTGGTCTGAAACAATTATAGTTGTCCCAGGAAGATTTATAGCACAAGTGTAAGGAGATTCCATTTACAGAAATCTGAACTAACTCTGCACAAGGTACCATCTACCTTTTGTAATGAGACACTTATATATTTTAAGTCATCTATTTGGTAGTAGGCATTATATGGTAAGAATGGGATTCTTACAGAAGCAACAAGAAAGAATACAGGTGTTGCCGGGCGCTGGTGGCTCACGCCTGTAATCCTAGCTACTCAGGAGGCTGAGATCTGAGGATCACGGTTCAAAGCCAGCCCGGGCAGGAGAGACCGTGAGACTCCTATCTCCAATAAACCACCAGAAAACCGGAAGTGGCGCTGTAGCTCAAGTGGTAGAGCGCTCGCCTTGAGCTGAAGAGCTGAGGGACAGCGCCCAGGCCCAGAGTTCAAGCCCCACGACCGACAAAAAAAAAAAAAAAAAAAGAATACAGGTGTTTAAGGATACAGGTGGACCTGTTGCAACAATGAGAAGTACAAGTTGTCATGTCCAAAACGAGCTTTACAACGTCGGTGCGGGGGGGGGGGGGGGGGGGGAGGGGGGGGAAGGAGAAGGATTGGGATTGGGGGGGAGGGGGGAGGCTGGGAAGGGATGTGAAGGGTAAACACAGGAGGAGGCTGCAATGCTTGGTAAGAAATGTACGCATTATCCTGCCCATGTAATTGTAACTCCTCTGTACAGTATGTTCACAAATAAAATAAAATTAAATTAAAAAAAAAAAAAGAAAGAATACAGGCATATGAGGAGGTTTAAAAAAAGTGTGTGTGTGGGGATGTGAGGCTGGGAAGGTGGCTCAGTGGTACAGTGCTTGCCTTGCATGCATGAGGCCCTGGGTTCAACTCTTCAGCACCACATAAGCAGAAAAAGGTCAAAGTGGTGCTATGGCTCCTGTGGTAGAGCACTAGCCTTGAGCTGAAGAGCTGAGGGACAGTAGCCAGGCCCAGAGTTCAGGGCCCACGATCAACAACAACAACAAAAGGCCACATTACAGTTTATGAATGAAGGAGGATTAAAGAGAAAACTAGCAAAGGGTCAGATACTCTATACTACACAACTTACAGTAGTTTTCTTTAAAAAAGGGAAGGGCAGGGCTGGGAAGGTGGCTCAGTGGTAGAGTGCTTGCCTTGCATGCCTGAGGCCCTGGGTTCGATTCCTCAGCACCACATAAGCAAAAAGAAAAAAGCCGGAAGTGGTGCTGTGGCTCAAGTGCTAGAGTGCTAGCCTTGAGCTGAAGAGCTGAGGGACAGCGCCCAGTCCCAGAGTTCAGGCGCCACGACCGGTTCAGGCGCCCCCCCCCCCCCCGCCAAAAAAAAAAGGGAAGGGCTGGGAATATGGCTTAGTTGTAGAGTGCTTGCCTAGCATGCATGAAGCCCTGAGTTTGATTCCTCAGGACCACATACACAGAAAAAGCAGGAAGTGGTGTTGTGGCTCAAGTGGTAGAGTGCTAGCCTTGAGCAAAAGACACTCAGGGATAGTGCCTAGGCCTTGAGTTCAAGCCCCAGGACTGAAAAAAATTAAAAAGGGGAAATTCCTGATACTTCTGAAAATAGTTACACATGGATATCATTCAAGACTAATCAGAATGATTTTTAAGCCCATTAAAAATTTTCATTTTCTTTTAGAAATGTTTGTAAAGGCTGAAGAAAAAAATCTAAAGAATAATTTATATAGTCAATATATACTTTTAGTAACATATTTGCAAGAGCAAACACTATGAAAACAGAGAAATTGCCAGGCACTGGTGGGTCATGCCTGTAATCCTTAGCCACTCAGGAGGCTGAGATCCAGGGATTGTGATTCAAAGCCAGCTGAGGCAGGAAAGTCTGTGAGACTTATCTCCAATTAGCTACTAAAAAGCCAGAAGTGGAATTGGAACTGTGGCTCAAGTGGTAGAGCACTAGCGTGAGCACAAATACTCAGGGAAAGTGCCCAGAGTTTAAGCCTCAGAACACACACACACACACACACACACACACACACACACACACACACACACACACACACACACACACACACACACACACACACACACACACACACACACACACACACACACACACACACACACACACACACACACACACACACACACACACAGAAAATAATGAGATTTACCTCCTATAATCCCAACACTCATTATCACACACACACACACCCAGAAAATAATGAGATTTACCTCCTATAATCCCAACACTCATTATCAATATTTGGTGTCTATAATAAGTTATTAAAATTTGGTTAATACTTACAGATTCTCGAAGGTATCCTTGACCAGCAACATCATATAAACTGAGTCCTATTCTTGTTTGATGAAGCCAGACTGACAAACAAGAACATGAAATACAACTATTAAGATTTATTATTTCAGCATATGTATGAAAAGAAGATAAAAAGCTCCAGATTAGAGCCAATCCAACAACCCTTCTCATATACATTAAGTAATTATTAACTTCTTGGTTTGTCTAAAGCAAAGCAACAGCATATGGTGGCAGATTTCAACAATTCTACCATGATTGCATCTATAGTAAAAGTGATGTGCTAGAGGTTACTGTTCTTTTTTTTCTCTCTCTCTTTTTTGGAGCAGGTCCTGTGGCTTGAACAGTGTCTGGTCACTGTTGCCGAGCTTCTTTTTGCTAAAGGCTAGTGCTCTATCACTTGAGCCACAGCTTTACTGGCTATTTTGGCAGTTTAATGGAGGTAAGAGTCTTACAGACTTTCCTACCTGGACTGGCTTCAAACTGTGATCATCATATCTCAGCCTCCTGAATAGCTAGCAATATAGGTATGAACCATGGGCACTGAGCTTTTTTTGCATTAAAAATATATAATTTTATTGTTATTATTAAGCTGTTGTACAGAGGGTTTGACATTTCATAAGGTAGGACAGTGTTACCCCTTCCTTAGCTTTCTGTTTCCCCCTCTTGTCCTTGCCCACAATTTGCACAGTTCATTTTCCACACAGTGTATACTAAATATAATCACTGCACTTGTTCACTTTTCCTCCCTCTACTTCCGTGCTCACTAGTTGCTCCCATTAAAAAGACAAAAAAGGGATGGGAATGTGCTTAGTGAGAGAGTGCTTGCCCAGCATGCATGAAGCCCTGAGTTCGATTCCTCAGTACCACATAAACTGAAAAAGCTAGAAGTGGTACTGTGGGTCAAGTAGTAGAGTGCCAGCCTTGACAAAAGAAGCTCAAGGACAGTGCTTAGGCTCTGAGTTCAAGCCCCAGAACTGGCAAAACAAAACAAAAACCCAAACTAAACCAAACCCATGTTCTCATTTCCTGGAATTTGTTTCCATAAATAGCATTTTAAATGTTCAAAAGACTGACAACTTTGGGTTTTCCCCCTAAGAGTAGAGGATACTGTTCTTAACTAGTTGAACTTGGTGTTTTACTAAATGGGGACAGCTGTCATGCTACATCTTCAGTGAAACTTCTTTTATTTTCCACTGAGGTAATTATAGCAAAGTGTATTAATTGGAGATGGCATACACTAATATTCCACAGATCAGTATTGTACTTACAGGTTTCTTAACTCCAAGTTGTTTAACTGATGCCACATTTATGTAGCAATAGTGTGAGACTATTTTTTCAGGTAAATCAACTTGTAATATTGGTGACATGAAGAGTAAATTAACCTCCATGAAAGAATCATTCTAGTAAATATTCTAAATTATGCTACGTATACTTGGTAACAGAGTTCTATCACATGAAATACTATAAAAGCACAGATCAAAAATCTTAATTCCCAGATAGGAGTTGAAGCACAATTAAAAGACAAATCACCTTTTCGCATGACATAGTTAAAGAACTGCATGATGGAAATTCTTCCATATGAATCAGTATGAAGGAGTTTAGCAAAGACTTTTGCAGTAAAAAATTGCCTAAGAAAAAGAAATAAAGATTGAAAATGATGTGCCAACATATTATAAAATGACCTCCATGAAAATTAGAAAACTGCATAAATTCACAAAATTAAAGGCAGAAAAAAAGTCAAAGTGACAAGTCCCCAAAAGTTGAAATATGAAATTATACATATTTGCATACTCTTTTCTTCTCATTTTTCTGTATGAAGAATGAAGAGCTTTAAGTGTGACTAAACTATGTGGGTTTTTCTTTTCTTTTCTTTTGAGACAGGGTCATACTATGTAGCTTAGGCAGGCCTTTACCTTTTTTTTTTTGGGTCTGGTCATGGGGCTGAACTCTGGGCCTGGGCGCTGTCCCTCAGCTCTTCAGCTCAAGGCTAGTGCTTTACCACTTGAGTCACAGCGCCACTTCCGGCTTTTTTCTTTTGTTTATGTGGTGCTGAGGAATCGAACCCAGGGCCTCGAGCATGCAAGGCAAGCGCTCTACCACTGAGCCACCTTCCCAGCCCAGGCCTTTACCTTTTGGTCCTTCAGCCTCAGCCTCCAGAGTGCTATGAGTACAGCCAGACTTTATATATATATATATATATATATATATATATATATATATATGTATATGTATATTTTATATGTAATTTTTTTATTGGTGCTGGTCCTGGGGCTTGAACTGAAAGGTCTGGGAACTGTCCTTGAGCTTTTTTGTTCAAGGTGCTCTACCACTTGAGGCATAGCTCCATTTTAGGCTTTTTTTGTAAACTAATTGGAGCTATAAGTTGATTTTCCTGTCTTGGCGGGCTTTCAACCACAATTCTCAGATCTTAGCTTCCTGAATAGGTAGGATTACAGGCATGAGCCCCTAGCATCTGGCTTATATATAAATATTTAAATAATTTCATGCCAACATTTTTTTTTGTCGATCATGGGGCTTGAACTCTGGGCCTGAACGCTGCCCCTCAGCTCTTCAGCTCAAGGCTAGTGGTCTGCCATTTGAGCCACTGCACCACTTCTGGTTTTCTGAGTGGTTTATTGGAGGTAAGAGTCTCAGGACTTTCCTCCCTGGGCTTGCTTTGAACCGTGATCCTCAGATCTCAGCTTCCTGAGTAGCTAGGATTACAGGCATGAGCCACTGGAGTCTGGCTTCAATGTTCTTAAGTGTAAGTAACTTTATTAAATTTTAGCAACCCAAACTGATACTTGTCAAAATATTTACTTCAGTTTTTTTAAATCAACATTTGAGGCATTTAAATTGCTTAATATACTTCTTTTTATAATATTCTTACTTGCACTTTGGTCCAGCCTTTTCACCAACCTTCAAAAAATTTTCATAATTGATCATTGCTTCCTCTCCAATCATAGGTGGTGTCTGATGTTTATCCAGCAAAAACCATAAGTTCTTTAGAGAATTACAGAAATGAACATATTACAAAGTTAAAATAATTAAATGTAGTTCAATGTATTATTATTATTTTTTTGGTTGGTAGTGGGGCTTGAACTCTGGGTCTGAGTGCTGTCCCTAAGCTCTTCAACTCATGGCAAGTGCTCTACTGCTTGAGCCACAGCGCTACTTCCGGTTTTCGGTTTTTGAGTGGTTTATTGGAGATAAGAGTCTTACAGACTTTCCTGCCCAGGCTAGCTTTGAATGTGATCCTCAGATCTCAACTTCCTGAGTAGCTAGGATTACAGGCATGAGCCACCTGTGCCAGGCTCAATGTATTGTTTACATTAAAAGGATTGTCTGATAAAGTATTAACATCAGTCTTATGCCTTATTATCCTTTGATTACTAGCAACAACAAAAATAACACTTATTTTCTACTTTAATTTTAAGTTTTTCAAATATATTGCCTCTTTAGTGCATGTAATTATACAATATAGGCAACTGTCCCTACTTTTGAGTCATTGCCTAAAAGTCATACAGCAGGGCCTGTATTTGAATCTCTTGAATGTGATTCTACAACTGTGGTTCTCAACTGGCTCCAGATTAGAATAATCCACTAATTTTGGGGGACATGACTCACCCAAGTTTAGCAGCTGATTTTGGCAGGCACCTGCTCTACTCTAAGAGTTGATGCAGTATCAATGCTAACTCTGTAGACACACTGAGATCCTGCTTGATAACTAGCACAAAAAAGAAAAGGGTATCATCTACAGCAACATTTTTTTAAGGTCCTGGGGTTTGAATGTGGGCCTTGTGCTCCCTAGGCACTCTACTACTTGAGCTATGCCCCCTTTCTGCTTTTATTATTTTCAAATAGGGTATTGTTTTCTGCTTGGAGAAGCCTGGACCATGAACCTTTTATTTATGCTTCTCATACAGAGGGGATGACAGGTACAAATCACCAGGTCCAGTTTTTATGGGTTGAAAAAGGTTCCCCCCCCCTTTTTTTTTTGTCTTGTCTGGCCTTCTACCATGATCCTCCCAATCTCAGGCCTCTCAAGGAGTTAAAATTATAGGCTCTACATAATCTACATGGCTCTATATCAACTTTCTACTCAGTTCTTACCTGTAATTCCTCATTATCTAAAAGTTCTCTGCTTTTCCTTTGTAGAAAGACAGCTCTTGATTCCTCTCTTAATTTTTGTAGTAAGACTTCATCTTCAGCTGGCAACTAAAAACATAAATTTCTTTATGAAAATGTTAGACTACTGGATCAGTGGAATGCTATGTGACTTTATGAAATAACTACATGCCATTGCCCCAAATCACTTTTTTTTTTTTTTTTTTTTTTTTTTTGGTCGGGTCATGGGGCCTGAACTCTGGGCCTGGGCACTGTCCCTCAGCTCTTCAGCTCAAGGCTAGCGCTCTACCACTTGAGCCACAGTGCCACTTCCAGCTTTTTTATTTTTGCTTATGTGGTGCTGGGGAATCGAACCCAGGGCCTCAGGCATGCAAGGCAAGCGCTCTACCACTGAGCCACCTTCCCAGCCCCCCAAATCACTTCTTGTACCTCATCTTAACATTCATTTAACAAACAGAGACCCATAAAAAATTTGGTGAGGAGCTGGGAAGGTGGCTTAGTGGTAGAGAGCTTGCCTAGCATGCATGAAGCCCTGAGTTCAATTCCTCAGTACCACATAAACAGTAAAGGCCAGAGTGGCACGGTGGGCCAAGTAGTAGAGCACTAGTCTTGAGCAAAAGAAGGTTCAGAACAGTGCCCTGAGTTTAGGCCCTAGGACTAGCAAAAAAAGAAAAAAAAAAAAAGAAAAAGAAAAAGAAAAGAATTCAGTGAACAGCAATGCCAGATCTCTGTCCTGAAAAATCTAATAGTCAAGTTCAAGATTAATGGCAGGAATAGGGATAAAATCAAAAGCCTTTTACATGTTAGTCAAGCATACAGTGAGCTATATCCACCCCCACCATCTCATGTCTTTTTTTTTCTTAGTACTGGGGTTTTGAATTCAGGGCTTGCTTGCACTTGATAGGAAGGCATTCAACCACTTAAGCCACTTCTCCAGCTCTTTTTGCTTTTTTCAGATAGGGTGCCATGTTTTTTCCTAGGCCAGGTTGGATTGCAATCTTTATTTACATCTTCCCTGTAGCTGGACAATAGGTACACAGCATCATGTGCAGATTGTTAGATAAGGTCTTGGTAACTTTTTTGCCATAAATTGTAAACCTCTTGATCTCCACTTCCTGAGTAGGTAGGATTATAGGAATGAGCTACTTTACTTGGCTCCCTCAATTTTTCCTGTGTCCACACATATGTGCTCAACTACTGGAAAAACAAACATTTAAAAAATACAAATTCTGTGGCTCATGAGGTAAGAGTGCCTGCCTAGCAAGTACAAAGCTCTAAGTTTAACCTCTAGTACAAACAATAAATTACAAATTCTGGATCCCAATTTTGAATTATATATATATATATATATATATATATATATATATATATATATATATATATATATATATATATATATATATATAAACATATAAATTTTTGTTGGTCATGGCGCTTGAACTCTGGGCCTGGACACTGTCCCTGAGCTCTTCAGCTCAAAGCAAACACTCTACCACTTGAGCCACAGTGCCACCTCTGGTTTTCTGGGGGTTAATTGGAGATAAGGCCACAAGGACTTTCCTTACCCGGGGCTGGCTTTGAACCACTATCTTCAGATCTCAGCCTCCTGAGTAGCTAGGATTACAGGCGTGAGTCACTGGCGCACAGCTTGAAATTATATTTTATGTGTAGACTCTGAGAGACATCTGCTTAAATATCACTTACCCTGTAATAAAATCGGGGAATGGTCTTATAGAATTCATTTGTGTTTTTTTTACCACCTTTCCATTCTGAGTAGTATTTGGTAAATAAATCCATTTCTTCATCTTTTAGTTCTTGTTCACTTTTTTTTCCTGATAATAAAGTGTATTAAAGGGAGAACATAATTTAAAATTCAAATATTTTTATTCAGATCTTCCTATACATTATATTAAGTTAAAATATTTGCAGGCCCAAAATAGGTCTTCAAAATTACATTTAGACATTGAAGACCATATTAACTTCCTTGAAATACCAGGAACCACAGCATTTAACTGAATCAGCTTCTCCTGCATCTCCAACCCCTAATTGTTTTCCCCCATATTGGGGATTGAACCACAGGCCTCAAACTTACAAGTAAGTACTATACCACTTCAGCCCTTCAGTTTGTATTTTGTTTTGAGACAGGGTCTCACTAACTCTTGATTGGGCTGACCTCAAACTGTCATCCTCCTGCTCCCACATCCCAAGTAGTTGGAATCAAAGGAGATTATAAATGTGTACTAGCACATCCAGTTCAACTATTAAATTTTGCAAGAAAATGAGAATTGATAACTCAGAATGCTCCCCATACTTTTTTTTGGGGGGGGGTCCGGTCATGGGGTCTCAACTCTGGGCTTGGGCGCTGTCCCTCAGCTCTTCAGCTCAAGGCTAGTGCTCTACCACTTGAGCCACAGCACCGCTCTCGGCTTTTTTCTTTTTGCTTATGTGGTGCTGAAGAATCGAACCCAGGGCCTCATGCATGCAAGGCAAGCGCTCTACCAACTGAGCCACTTTCCCAGCCCACTTTTGTTTATCACTATGGTTTGTCTCTGCCTCATATAGACCTATAGAGTATACCTAATTAATTCTACCAAATATATTTATTGGGGCTAGGAGTGGGTCAGTGGAACAGCACTTGTTTAGTATGCACAAGGCTGTGAGGTCAATTCTAAGTACTGGAAAAAAAAATTACTGGGAATCTAGTGTATAGAGCTTAGAACCACAATTCTCAGATCTCAGTCTCCGAGTAGCTAGGATTACAGGCCTGAGACACCAGAACCTGGCTCAAAGAACTTCTTTAAAGATAGGGTACATTACCATACGTTTGTCGGTGCTAAATGGCAGTGATCTAGAAGGGAACGAAAATTTGATGATGTATGAAGGAAATTGAGGAAAAGGCTGGAGAGAAGTCAGTGAATATAAGTAAGGAAATGTGATCTGGTGCTGGAGGGGAGGGGCTCTCAAATAAAAGCCTGGACAGTCCTCCAACAGTGGAGGCAGAGAACCACACTTATGGTTGGGAGGTGACAAATGCGACTAAGCTATCTTAGCCTAGTGGACATGGATTAAAAGTTACTGCAACTCACTAGGGTTGTTTCTCTCTAGCCAATTGCACCTGCCTGGAGTGCAGGTGTGGAACTGAGAAGCTATGAGGCAAGTGTGAAGGAGGCAGAGAAAAGGGACAAGGAAAAATGAGTTGAAAAATCTAAAATGGCTAACATCGGTGAAGCTAAAAATGTAGGAAGCAGATGGGAGGCCTGCTTGGGCTCCATAAGGAGATCCTTAAAACAAGCAACACGCGCGGGTGGAAGAATTTACTGGAGCCTGAGTTCTCAGTTATTCCTCACAAGTCGAGACAGAGAGTATGGAAGTCAGGAGCTACGACTAAGCTTCTCGTTCCTTCACTTCCCAAGGAGTTCGAGTCAAGCCCGTTCTTTTCAGTAAAGCCTCCCTGGGTCAGTTTTACAGAGTAAGACAAAGGAGTTTTACCGCTCCCACTGGCTCCTCCTCTCAGTTCTCCCCACCCCAGCCAGCTGCCCCTCCCAAACTCACCCTCCCGATCCCTGCGGGGAGTCGCTAGTCTCCGGCGAAGCGCTTCTTTCCAGTCCATAGCTGACTCTCGCTCACCAGCACCCGCATTTGCTGTTTGTTGACTGCTCCACCCCTTACCAGCCCTTACGTCAGACGCTGCCGCTTATGTCAGACGCTGCCGAACCCACAGGATGTCAGGAACGTCGTCCCACAGCCATCTTGGACGCGGGCGGAAGTACTGTTAGAGAAGCAAAAAGCGATTACTGTACAGTAGCTATTGTGCATGCGACCATCACGCTCACAGGTGGGAAATAGACAAGGAAAAAAGAGGGAAAAAGTGATCCTTCTCGAGGAGGCGTCCCAACCTTACCAAACCCGACTCTAAAGGTCAGACAGAAGAAGCCCACGTATACTTCAGCTTGGGTCCCTGGCGCATGCGCACCACGTGATCTGGTAGTTCCCCCGCACTTCCCGCCGGAACGCAGCTAGATCTTCAATATCTCTTTTCACTGATCTAGAAGCCCTCACGGTCTCGTGAGTGTAGTAGAACCTTTAGCAGCCGTCTCTAGCCTTCTTCGCCACTAAAATCTCTAACATCACCATTTCTCCCCCTCTAATCGCCTCCAGGCCCGGCAGAAGGCCTTTCCTATCAGTCACGCCTGCGCATGCGTGGGACGCCGCGGTGCGTTGTGGATCCTGTAGTTCCTGCCGAGTTTATGGTTGCGTTAAGCGTGCTGTGGTGAGTTGTTGAATGAAGTTGTGGGAAGAAGTTTTTGAGTGAGTTGTTCAATGAACTTCATTCCACGGTCAAATCGCCGGTCTTCCTGGCCCGCACTTGCTTATCTGAGTTGTTGGTTCCGCTGACTCCCTACCTCACCAGTTCTCCTCTCCCGTCTGAGGAATTTTGTGGCCTGGGGAGGCATACCTTGAGCGGGGATCCCTAGACTGTTTTTCGTCATTGTGACTGCTATGGGGCTAAGGTTGAGGGTCTTCTGGTCACGGTTTTAACTTTGTTCTCCGATTCCCTCTCCTATACAGTCCTGATCATTTTCAGGACTGTAGTGATCCATTTTGAATTAAACATCATTCCTTCTTGTGCTTTTGCCTCAGGTTCGCAGATTGGAATGTAAGAGGTACCAAAGGAATCCTGTTCTGTCCTTGGATTAGTGCTCGGGACCAATGTTGGGTGTCCCCAGTTGCTGTTCAATGGAGAGAACTCACTTTTGTTGATACTTAAATAACCCCCAAAGAAGAACCATCATTTGAAAAGGAGAAATAAGTCTTTAGATAGATGCTCTTTGACGTCCAGTCCTTAATCATCAGTCCCTTCGTTTATAATTTTGCTGTATAAGTAGGCCTTTTAAAATTTATTTTTATTTTATTTTATTTTTTAAAGAAAACATTACACTCATTGTCTGGTGCTGCTTTCACTGCAGAATGGCTTTCTGTTTGTCTGGTTTTCGAAGCTTTCCTAAGCTGTGGAAGAACAAACCTTACTTTGGGCTGGACCCAGGGCACTCTTCTATCTGTTTCTTTTCCCCTGGTTACTGTGCCATCAGGAGCCAACAGAGATGGTTTTCTCTTAAAACTATGTCTCTACAGAATAACAAAGCAATGGATCTGATTGCCAACACCAGATTTTTCAAGAAAGGAGACAAGGACCATAAGAAGCAAGTTTCTTCTGATTCTTCTTATCTTTTTGCAGCTGGAGCTGCTAAGAAGAGATCACTGTTGACTAATCTACAGAGTAAAGATCATGCCTTACTCAAGGAGAGAAGCAGTATTCAACTCCCAACAAAACCTTTGAATTCAGAGGAGTGGGATAGACTTAAAGAAGATTTTGAAGGAAAGGCAAATTTTGAAGACTGGATCAGTTCTCAGATGACTCAGTGCCATGCCTCTATAGATGTGGCTAAATCTCTATTGGCATGGGTAGCAGCAAAAAACAATGGAATAGTAAGCTATAATTTACTAGTAAAGTATTTGTATCTCTGTGTTGTTCATAAGCAAACATCAGAAGTTATTGATGTCTATGAAATCATGAAATCCAGATACAAGCGCTTAGAATCTTCAGGTTACAGTCTTCTTATCCGGGGATTAATTCATTCAGACAGATGGAGAGAGGCCTTGCTGCTATTAGAGGATATGAAAAAAGTCATAATCCCTTCAAAAAAGAACTATAGTGACTGTATCCAGGGAGCTCTCCTTCATCAAGATGTGGACACAGCTTGGAATTTGCATCAGGAATTGCTAGGGCATAATATTATTCCTATGATGGAAACTTTAAAAGCCTTCTTTGATTTTGGAAAAGGCATAAAAGATGATCACTATTCAAACAAACTACTAGACATCCTTTTGTATCTAAGAAATAACCAGCTGTATCCTGGAGAATCATTTGTACACAGTATAAAAACATGGTTTGAAAGGTAATTTTGAATTTTCTTTTTTTTTTATTCTTTTTTTAATTTAATTTAATTTTATTTGTGAACATACTGTACAGAGGAGTTACAATTACATGGGCAGGATAATGCGTACATTTCTTACCAAGCATTGCAGCCTCCTCCTTTGTTTACCCTTCACATCCCTTCCCAGCCTCCCCCCTCCCCCCGTAATTTTGATTTTTCTTTGCATGCATTTATTTTAATATTTATCTCTTACAAATAGCCCCTCTTTTATGTTGTTTTGGTCTCTAAAAAATAGCATAATCAATTTCTTCTAATATATTACATAACAGTAGTTATAGAGCACTTAAATTTTTTAATTTTTTCTTTTAGAACTTTTGTTTTCTGAAGTTGTTTCTGAAATGTTTTTCAGATTAATATAGCATGATGTACCTGTGACTAGAAATAATAGCAAGAGTGGAATTTAATGTTCTACTGGAGTTGTTATTGGTCTGTGTTAGTATTTTAGAAGGTCCTCTAAAATCTGATTGAAGTACTAGACCTGTATTTATTCTGTCTAATCTCAAGTATATAACTTGTTGGTTTATTTTTTTAGTACTGACATTTGAACTCAGAGACTTGTTCTTGCTAGGCAGGTATTCTACCACTTGGGTCATAACTCCAGCCTTCATTCTAATTTTAACAGCATTCCAGAGTTTGGATTTTATTCTGTTATCAAGAATTTTGATTTTGGGGCTGGGAAGGTGGCTCAGTGGTAGAGTGCTTGCGTTGCATGCATGAGGCCCTGGGTTCGATTCCTCAGCACCACATAACCAAAAAGAAAAAAGCTGGAAATGGCGCTGTGGCTCAAGTGGTAGAGCGCTAGCCTTGAGCTGAAGAGCTGAGGGACAGCGCCCAGACCCAGAGTTCAGGCCCCACGACCGGACCCAAAAAAAAAAAAAAAGAATTTTGATTTTGGAGTGTAGTTTTAGAAAAGTAATTGATAAAATAATGGGAAGCAGATTAGACGGGGTTAAGACTAAAAATATGATGTTTGTTTAAATACAACTTTTTGTTTGAATGAGATAACATGGGGTCCTGAATTAAGAACTGGGAGGAGCAGGATATCAGTGGCTAACACATGTAATTCTAGCTACTCAGAGGCTTGAGATCTGGAAGATCAAGGTTCAAGCCAGCCTGGGCAGAAAGTCCATTATGACTCCATTTCTAATTAACCAGGAAAACACTGGAGTAGAGGCCTGACTCAAGTGGTAAGCATGCAAGAAAGCCAAAAGAGTGTGAGGCCTTGAGTTGCCCCAGTACTAGTCTGGTGCACATGCATGTGCAAACACACACACAGAGTAAGAGGAGATGGTGATATAATCAATAGGAAGTGATTATAATATGTGTAGAATGAAGGAGGAGAGGATAAACTGAATATGGCTCAAAGGTAGAATGGTCCTTGAGTTAAAAACCCAGTCTCACCACCACTTCCCTCACCCCCATTCCCCCCCCCCCCTCCAAAAGAGGAAAAGAATAGACTAGTTGGGCACCAGTGGCTCACACCTATAATCCTAGCGGAGGCTGAGATCTGAGGATTCCAGTTGGAAGCCAGCCAGGGCAGAAAAGTCTGTGAGACTCTTACCTCCAATATACTACTAAGAAAAGGCCAGAAGTGGTGCTGTGTATCAAATGGTAGAGCACTAGCCTTGAGCACAAAGAGGCTCAGAGGCAGTGCCTAGGCCCTGAGTTCAAGCCCTTGGAACAGGAAAAAATAAAAAAAGAATAGGCTGATTAAAAAATAAATGAAGCAATAATTCTTTGATGACTCCAAAATTAAGGTTAGGTACTATAAATGGGTTGTGACATAATATCTTTATGTTGACATTCTCACCTGACTAGGAATATAGTATCTGATAGTTAACAGTGGTATAAAACAATAGAAAAAAAAAAAAGAGAGACGTTACTCTCATTGCTAACAGGAGCAATTACTCTGAAAGCTTCATGGAATAGGGGAGAGTTGACTTTGATTTAGAGATGATACTACTAAGGTCATTTGTTCTTTCTCTTTCTCTTTCTCTTTCTGTCAATCCTGGGGCTTGATCTCAGGGCCTCATACTCTCACTCTTGCTTTTTTTCTGGCTGATAGCTGGCACTCTTCCACTTGAGCCACTCCTCCACTCCCCACTTTTGCTAGTTAATTGGACATAAGAGTCTCAGACTTAAGCCGGGTACTGGTGTCTCAGGCCTGTAATCCTAGCTACTCAAGAGGCTGAGATCTGAGGATCACTGTTCAAAGCCAGCTCAGGCAGGAATGTCTGTGAGAAACCAGAAGTGGTGCTGTTGTTCATGTAGTAGAGTGCTCACCTTGAGCTGAAGAGCTCAGGGACAGCACCCAGGCTCAGAATTCAAGCCCCATGACTGACTAAAAAAAGAATTTCAGACTTTTCTTCTTATGCTAGCTTCAGACCGTGATTTCTCAAATCTTGGGCATCTGAATAGCTAGGATAATAGGCGTGAGTCATCACCATCCAGCAGGTCATCTGCTTCCTCTACAGCTCCAGAGAAGGTAAATTTAGATTTGGAAGAGACAGGGTTGGATGGCAGCAAAGCCAGAAAGAATGAGATGAATGGTAGGATCCACTAGTCCTTTATCTCCATCACAGGATAACAACCACTCTTATCAAACATTTATAAGAAAGTATCCTGACCTTTTCAGAGGTGGATCTTACTGAGTTACTAAATACAGTGAATGTCTTTCTGTTTCCTTGGAATTTAACAACTTTTGCTGATTTAGTCCTCTGATCTTTTTTTTTTGGTAGTATGCCTGGAAAACAATGGAAAGGACAATTCACCACAATCCAGGAAAGGTATAGACCAACATTCAGCTTTTTTTTAACTTGTTTGATTCAGGTTATTGCTAACTTGTTTATTTTGAAATTGTTTGAGGGGCTGGGAAGGTGGCTCAGAGGTAGAGCGCTTGCCTTACATGCATGAGGCCCTGGGTTCAACTCCTCAGCACCACATAAGCAAAAAGAAAAAAGCCGGAAGTGGCGCTGTGGCTCAAGTGGTAGAGCACTGGCCTTGAGCTGAAGAGCTGAGGGACAGCGCCCAGGCCTCCACGACCGGACCCCCCCCCCAAAAAAAGAAATTGTTTGATTCTTCTTGCTATTGATTTAAAAATATTTAAGAACACTTTAGGAATAGGATAATTAAGATTATGTATCACTAGAGTGCTTGAGGAGAAAAAAGTCATATTTTGTATACAGAGACTCTATAATGCTCAAAATGTTTTTCTTGTTGGTATTGTGAGTCTGTAAAAGTATTTGCCTCTAAAGATTTGGGACCCTAGTTGTGATTCAGGAATTTTTAAAAAATTATTAAATATTTTAAAAATTGTTATTATAAAGATGATGTACAGAGGGGTTACTGTTTCATAAGTCGGGTACCCCTTCCATGGTTCCCTCCCAGTTTTTGCCTCATGTCCACATGCACAAGTTGGATATAGTTCATTTTCAACATAGTGTCTAGTGAGTACCATTGCTGCATTTTTCCACCCTTTGTCCCTTTGTTTCTCTACCCCCTACATATCTGTACCCAAAGATAGATAAGTGAACAAAAAAGACAAAAAGAAATGGAAACCTCCTTTTTTCATTTTCTAGAGTTCATTTCAGGAAATATTATTTTATATGGCCAGAGGCATTGTGCCTTTGTGTTCCTTCCCTAAGAGTGTCCTCCTGTGATCTCAGTGTGTGTGAATGCCTAGAGATCCAGAATTATTTTAAAAGTTTTATTCAGGTGCATGACAATCACTTGTTTGGATTTTTTGGTACAGTGATCTGTGATATTTTTAGGCTTACAAAAAATTGTATGTACATAATAATCACCAGTGTTTTAAGTTCTCACTGACTTTCAGTTTCCTCAGCATAGGAATTAGTCATTTTAGAAAAAGTCCTTGTCCAGGACATTATTTAACATAAAAAACATTGTAATTGCAGTGGTCAGTGTTTAGGCTGTGGAAAAACTTTAGAATCTATTCACCTAAGTCCAGAAGAGTATGAATATCTCAAGGGAAAAATCATGAAGGATGTGATAGATGGAGGTGATCAATACAGGAAGACAACACCTCAGGTGAGTACAACAGGCTTTGTGTTCTAGAAAGGGCCCTGAATTTTTTTTTTCTATAAAGGCCAGATAGTGGATATTTTAGGCTTTGTGGGTCATTAAGTCTCTATTACAATTTTCAATTCTGCATAGACAATGGAAAAATGAATAACTATGACTGTGTCTTGTTAAAATTGTTTATGAAAACAAGCAGTAGGCTGGATTTGACCCATTGCTATGGTTGCCAGAGATTACTTGGAATTTCATAGAATAATTGGGTTTATGATTATCTGTTGAAATCAATCATGTTGCAATCTGGTTATAATAAGTATACATAAATTCCTGTAATCCTGGCTTCCCAGGAGGCTGAGATCTGGAGGATGAAGTTTCAAACCCAGCCAGGCAGAAATGTTCTCAAGACTTCAACTCCAAAATAACTACCAAAGGGCCACAGGCTGAGGCATGGTTCAAGTGTTGCCATGAGTAAACTAGCTGGGCAAGGGCAAAGCCTTAAGTTCAAGCCCGAATACCAGCACAAAAATAAATAAATTAATTAATAATACATAAATAAATAAATTCATTCTAATTCTAACTTAGTTGTCTGGATGGGGCCTAAGATGCTATATTTCCAACACACTCCAGATAGTGTGATTTTGGCTTTGGGGTCAAATTTTGAGTAGTAAGAATATAAAACTCTCTGATTTTTCCGATAGTTTCTTTTCATTAGTTTGGTTTAAGTGCCTTTGAATATACCAAATGATCTCTTGATTAAGAGAGTAACTTCTGGATCTCTCCGTTGTAAAGATACATTTTCCGCTTCATATTGAATATATTTGTGAGGTGGTAGTTCAAGACTATGCTGTCCTGTCACCCATTAACTTTGACCAATGTTTTGCACATAATGGAAATCATGCCAACCATTGGAGGTTGCAAAATGTTTTGTTTTTTTTTGGGGGGTCCGGTCGTGGGGCCTGAACTCTGGGCCTGGGCGCTGTCCCTCAGCTCTTCAGCTCAAGGCTAGTGCTCTACCACTTGAGCCACAGCGCCACTTCAGGCTTTTTTTCTTTTTGCTTATGTGGTGCTGGGGAATTGAACCCAGGCCCTCATGCATGCAAGGCAAGCACTTTACCACTGAGCTACCTTCCCAGCCCCGCAAAATGGTTTTGTAATGATTTCAACTCCTACATTTATTAATCAGCAACACATTCTATAAATGCTCTATTTTCTCTCTTTGCTGGTTAATTGTAAATGGAGTCTTGTGAACTCTGCCTGGACTGCTTTCAAACTGGGATCCTTAAATCTCAGCCTCTGCACTATCAGAGCTGTGAGCTACCTGTGCAAGGCTTCCTGCCTCCTTTTTTTTTTTTTTTTTTTTAGCATCTCTCCATTACTATCCCAGGCTCTCACCTTGAAATATTCCTAAGCAAGTCTTAGAGTCCCTAATTGAATATGTTTTTTTAATGGGGTCAGTGACTAGACATTGCCAAAATTCCTTATTTATTTTACTTGAACTTAAACTTCTTTTGCTCAAGGCTACTATTTTCTCTCTTTGCTGGTTAATTGTAAATGGAGTCTTGTGAACTCTGCCTGGACTGCTTTCAAACTGGGATCCTTAAATCTCAGCCTCTGCACTATCAGAGCTGTGAGCTTAGTTTATTGGAGATAAGAGTCTCATGGACTTTTCTGCTCTGCCTGGCTTCTAACCGTGATCCTTAAATCACGAGTAGCTAGAATTATAGGCATGAGCCACCAGTGTCTGGCTCCAAAATTCCTTTTAAATGAGAACTCTATTAATTGCATATTAATAGAAGGAAGGTTTGTTTATTTTTTGTTGATAAGAGATTTAGAACCCAGTGTTAAAAAGGTAAAAAGCTATGTACATATGACCATATAAGATGATTTTAGGGGCTGGGAAGGTGGCTCAGTGGTAGAGCGCTTGCCTTGCATGCATGAGGCACCACATAAGCAAAAAGAAAAAAGCTGGAAGTGGCGCTGTGGCTCAAGTGGTAGAGCGCTAGCCTTGAGCTGAAGAGCTGAGGGACAGCGCCCAGGCCCAGAGTTCAGGCCCCATGACGGGACCAAAAACAACAACAACAACAACAACAACAACAACAACTAAAGGTCAAAAGCTATGTACATATGACCATATAAGATGATTTTAGGGGCTGGGAAGGTGGCTCAGTGGTAGAGCGCTTGCCTTGCATGCCTGAGGCCCTGGGTTCGATTCCTCAGCACCATATAAACAAAAAAAGAAAAAAAGCCGGAAGTGGTGCTGTGGCTCAGGTGGTAGAGGCTAGCCTTGAGCTGAAGAGCTGAGGGACAGCACCCAGGCCCAGAGTTCAGGCCCCACGACCGGATCCCCCAAAAAATAAAAAAAAGATGATTTTAAGCGAAATGAACCCCAAGATAGGGACACAGTCGTTTTTTCTTTCTAGCTATTGTTTTTAATGTACTTATAATGTACTATTTGATCTTTTTGTTTCTTTTGTATGTTATTCCCCCATGGTATAACCCATTTTCACTGTCTTTGATTCCGGTGCTCTGCATCTTTATATACATTTTTCTAATCTGGGGAGGGGAAGGGAAATAAGAAAATGCTTAAATAAGCATACAGGTTGACTCATTGTCAACCAGTTGAAAACTATGTTCAACTATGTTAAAAATATACTTTACAATTTCGGGATTGGGGGTAGGGAGGAGTTGGGGAGGTGGGGAGCCAAGGGATGGTAGGGGAAAAACAAAGGAGGAGGTAACAAGGCTCAATAGGAAATATGCTCATTACCTTACTCATGTAACTGTAACCCCTCTGTACAGTATTTTTACAATAAAAAACATATATGTGTTTTTTTAATCTTTCCAAATAGGGAGAGATAAAGTAAAACTCTCCCTGCCTCCCCCCCCACCCCCAAAGAACCCAGTATTAATTCTAGGTTCTAATCAGTAGTGAGAATCACAAAGAGTAGTTTTTTGTTGTTGTTGTTGTTGTTGGTCCTGGGCTTGAACTCTGGGCCTGGGTGCTTGTCCCTCAGCTTTTCAGCTTAAGGCTAGCGCTCTACCACTTGAGCCACAGCACCACTTCTGGCTTTTTCTGCTAATGGGGTGCTGAGGAATCGAACCCATGCCCTCATGCATGCAAGGCAAACACTCTACCACTGAGCCACCTTCCCAGCACCTTTTTATTTTATTTTAGTTTTTTTGGGTCTGGTTGTGGAGCCTGAACTCTGGGCCTGGGCGCTGTCCCTCAGCTCTTCAGCTCAAGGCTAGCGCTCTACCACTTGAGCCACAGTGCTACTTCCGGCTTTTTTCTTTTTTGTTTATGTGGTGCTGAGGAATCGAACCCAGGGCCTCAGGCATGCAAGGCAAGCACTCTACCACTGAGCCACCTTCCCAGCCCTATATACTTATTTATAATTGATGATGGATCTGATTATATTCATGGAAATGTAGGACATTTTATGACAGAGGAAATGATTTTTTCTTTTGTTTTTTTTTTCCTTATTCTATTTTTGTTTTGTGCTGGTACTGGGCTTGGACTAAGAGCCTATGTGTTATCTCTTAGCTTTTTCACTTGAACCACAGCTCTACTTCAGCTTTTGGTGGTAAATTAAAGATAAGAGTCTTGTGATTTTTCTGCTCAGACTGAGTTTTTTTTCCCCCCACAATTCTCAGGGCTCATTCTCCTGAGTAGCTAGGATTATAGTTATGAGCCACTGGTGCCCTGCGCTTTCTTTATTCTTTTTTTTTTTTAATTTTTATTTATTTTTTATTGTGAAAATACTGTACAGAGGTCTTTCTTTATTCTTATCCCAGTCATGTATCCTAATTCTTGTAAAAGAGATTTATTAATAGTAAGCTATTAATAGTATGGTCATTATTTAATGATTATCGTATATCGAGACCCTCTCGGCCTATTATAATATTCACAAAAACCTTGCAAAAGTTTTTTTTTTTTTTGTTTTTTTTTTTGGTCCAGTCGTGGGGCCTGAACTCTGGGCCTGGACGCTGTCCCTTAGCTCTTCAGCTCAAGGCTAGCGCTCTGCCACTTGAGCCACAGCGCCACTTCCGGCTTTTTTCTTTTTGCTTATGTGGTGCTGAGGAATCGAACCCAGGGCCTTGAGCATGCAAGGCAAGCGCTCTACCACTGAGCCACCTTCCCAGCCCCTCAGATACATTTCTTTTTTTTTTTTTTTTGTCGTGGGGCTTGAACTCTGGGCTTGGGCGCTATCCTGCCCGGGCTGGCTTTGAACCGTGATCCTCAGCTCTCAGCCTTCTGAGTAGCTAGGATTACAGGCGTGAGCCACCGGCGCCCGGCTAATGAGTTGTGTTAATTGTGAAAATACTTACAGAGTGGTTACAATGACACGAGCAAGGAAATGAGTACATTTCTTATCAAGCATTGTTGCCTCCTCCTTTGTTTCCATTCCTGCCCTCCCATCTCCCCCCACCCCCCAAAAAAGAGTACGTTTTTTTTTGGACAATGTCACCCCTTCCCTGGCTCTCTCACGGGTTTTCTCTCCCTCAAGTTCTGTTTGTTCCCCACCCACAGGTTGTGTGTCAACATAGTGTCTAGTGAGTGCCACTGTTGCACTTCTTCATCCTGGGTCCCTCCATTTCTTGCCCCTCCCGGAAACAGATGAAGGAAGATCAGATACATTTCTTATACTCCTTCACCTTCAAAATACTTTTGCAGGGGCTGGGAAGGTGGCTCAGTGGTAGAGCGCTTGCCTTTCATGCATGAGGCCCTGGGTTCGATTCCTCAGCACCACATAAGCAAAAAGAAAACAGTCAGAAATGGCACTGTGGCTCAAGTGGTAGAGCGTTAGCCTTGAGCTGAAGAGCTGAGGGACAGCGCCCAGGCCCAGAGTTCAGGCCCCATGACTGGACACCCCCCCCCCCAAAAAAAAGAACTGTATCTGAGAGGGGGGAGATGGGAAGAGATGGCAAGGGGAAACAAAGGACTAGGCAACAATGCTCGATAAGAAATGCACTCATCAGCCGAGCGCTGGTGGCTCATGCCTGTAATCCTAGCTACTCAGGAGGCTGAGATCTGAGGATTGAGGTTCAAAGCCAGCTCAGGCAGGAAAGTCCATGAGACTCTTATCCCCAATAAACCACTAGAAAACCAGAAGTGGCACTGTGGCTCAAGCGGTAGAGTGCTTGCCTTGAGCTGAAGAGCACAGACAGGGACAGCGCCCAAGCCCAGAGTTCAAGCCCCACGACTGACAAAAAAAAAAAAAAAATGCATTCATTACCTTGCCTATGTAATTGTAACCCCTCTGTACGGTATTTTCACAATTAAAAAAAAAAGAGAGAGAAATGTATCTGAAGCCAGGTGTTGGTGACTCATGCCTATAATCCTAACTATTCAGGAGGATGAGATTTGAGAATTATAGTTTGAATCCAGGCTGGATAGGAAAGTCCATGAGACTACCGAAAGTTGGAAGTGGAGCTTTGGCTCAAGTGGTAGAGTACTAGCCTTGAGCAAAAAAGTTCAGGGACAGTGCTTAGTCCCTGAACCCCATAGTGGCACAACAAAAAAAGAAAAGAAAATGTATCCCTCTAACCAGGCACAATGACTCACGTCTATAATTTTAGCTACTTGGGAGGCAGAGATAGGGCCTTGAAGAACCTGGTTTGAGTCCAGCTAAAGCATAAGAAAGAGTTCAAGAGACTCCATTGCAACACATGGCTGGGTTTGATGGCTTGTACCTGTTGTCTCCAAAAATGTGTAAAGGCATAAGCAGGAGCATCAAAGCCCAGGCAGGCCTGGGCATAAATTAAGACTCTGTTGGAAAATAACCAATGCCAAAATGTGGCAGGAGGTATAGCTTCAATTGATATGGTGCTTGCCTCGCAAACAAGAAGTCCTGAGTTCAGTTCTCTGTACTGAAAGAAAAAACAAACAAACCCCGTATTCTTGTTAGAGTGCATAGGGGCACATCTCTGGGTTGATTTGGGATTTTATTTTTGCAACATGGGTGAGCTAAAAGAGGCAGGGATGGCTTTTGAGCACTTTTGGTGATTTGGATAAAACCCACTCTAGGTGAGCCTCAAGGGAAGGAATAATGGCTAAGTTAAGTGTGTAGGAGGGAGAAAAATTTAGAGCCTTTGTTCTCACTTCTAATTTCTTTTGAGGGCAGGAAGAAGTTGGTCATTTAGAAATAAGAAAGTAGTGTAAGTGAGTTTAGGAGATTTTTAAGTTTTGTAAGTTGGATTATTTGTGAGAGGACTGAGAAAAGCATTGAGTAATGCTTGAAGCCTGGCATGAGACTGGAGAGGTGCATTTGTAATGCCATCGATCTCTGCTGACAGCCATTTTCAGTATCCCTGGTCCTGCAGGATTTTGCTATAGTTGAAGAAAAATAGGAGTTGAGAGGGTGGATGAGAGAGTGGTATAATCATGGACCTAAATATCAAGGTACTAAGGAAGGAAGTGAAGCAAGTGAAGCTTATGAATTGTGAGGCAGTAGACATAAAAGTGGACTAGAAAGTCATTGAGGTCAAAAAGCATGCATAGATGGTGGGATGGTTATCAGGAGGTTGAATTTTGATTAGAACTACACTACCACTCCAGCTTTTTTTTTTTTTTTTTGCTTTAGTTATTGTTCAGATAGTGTCATGTTTTTGCCTGGTACTCATTTCAGACCACAGTAGATTCTGTTACCTCTAGCCTCCCATGTACCTGGGATCATATGTGTAGCACCAGCTTGTTAGTTGAGATGAGGGTCTCACTACTTTTTTGGTGGGCTGGCCTTGAATTATGATTCTCCTAACCTCTGCCTCTCAAAGATAACCAGGCTTCCTCCTTTTCTTTCTTTCTTTTTTTTTTCCCATTTCTTGGAGTTCATTTTGATAAATATTATTTTATATGATTAGATGCATATAGGCATTGCATTTTTGTGTTCTCTAAAAGTATCCTCTTTTGGTCTCACTGGTTGTGCCTTCTTTTCTTTTTTATGCTGCCTTGGGGGTCAAATACAGGGCCTTTAATAGGAATAATTACAACTACATTTATGTGCCAGCTACTTTGCTTTGCCACTTAGGCTGGAGGTGATGATTCTCAGTCAGGTACCAAATTCTTGATCTGTATGGAGTTTCCAGGGACAAGTGATGATTATTACAAAAAGAAAGTGTTGGCACACCAGCAAACCCATGGCGTGTGTATTTGAATTTAGCCCATCACTGTGTCACTGGGCCACAGATATACTCATTTACTTATATCTTGTCTGTGGTTGCTTTTGTAGTGCTGAATTGAGGAAGTGAAAAAGAGATCATGAGGCTTGCAAAGCCTAAAATATTTACCATTTGGACTTTTATAGAAAATATTTGCCGGGCCCTGGTAACTCACACCTGTAATCCTAGCTACTCAGGAGTTTGAGATCTGAGGATTGAAGTTTAAAGCCAAACCAGGCAGAAAAGTTTGTGAGACTGTTATCTCCAGTTAAGCAGCAAAATTGAAAGTGGAGCTAAGGCTCAAGTGGTGGAGCACCAGTCTGGAGCAAAAAAGCCAATCAAGAGTGTAAGGCCCTAAGTTTAAGCCCTATTATTGGCACATACACACACTACAACGCACAAATTTGCAGCCCTGAAATAGCTGAATATTGTAAACCTCAGGTTAAATGATGAGTAAATTGATAACGAACTTAAAGCAGCAATGGGTATGAGAAAGCCTCTTTTGCTCTTCTGTGTGTTGAATAATAAGCAGTTCTGCCAAACCTTATGATTGATGCTGGGGAGACAGTAAAGTGTTTTAAGAGAGAGAGAGAGAGAGAGAGACACACACACACACACACACACACACACACACACACATACACACACACACACGCGCGCGCGCGCACACACACACGCACGCACGCATACATACATAATTTTAGAGACTTCTCTAGCAGCTGGGTAGAAGGAGTTGAAAGAGATAAGATAGAAACACCTCCATCTAGTGGAGGCTCATAAGTGGTGCATGTGTAGAGAACTAGGGAAGAAGGCTGGGTACCAGTGGCTCAAGCCTGTAATCCTAGCTACTCAGGAGGCTGAGATCTGAGGATCGTGGTTCAAAGCCACCTAGGCAGAAAAGTCCCCATGAGACTCTTTTTTTTTTTCTTTTTTTTTTTTTAATTGTATTTTATTTTATTTGCCCATGAGACTCTTATCTCCATTAAACCACTCAAAAACTGGAAGTGGAGCTGTGGTTCAAAGTGGTAGAGTGCTAGCCTTGAGCAAAAACAAGCTCAGGCCCTGAGTTAAGTCCCTCAACCCCAAACAAAAAATGTAGTGAGAAGGAAGTACTTAGCTTTGACTATTTTAGATGAGAAAGTGTGTGTGCACGTGTGCATGCACGCTCGCCCACGTGCTAGTTTTGGAGCTTGAACTCAGGCCCTCTCACTTGGCTTTTTTGCTTAAGGCTATTACTCTACCATTTGAGCCACTGCTCTACTTTCGACTTTTTGCTGGTTAATCGAAGGGTCTCAAGGACTTTCCTCCTCCAGCTCATTTTGAACCATAATCCTTAGATCTCAGCCTCTTGACTAGCTATAGGTACTACCAGCTTATGGCTTGTAATACCAGCATTTGATTTGGTTCTAGTGAAAAGGGAGAAATAATGTCCATGATTCTAGTTTGGTGGATGGAGGACAAGCTCTCACTTGCTTATTTCTTTGCCTCTATCCCCCTGGATTGATGCTGTCTATCAGGAAGAGGTATGAACTTGAGTTTTTTTTTTTTTTGGGTCCGGTTGTGGGGCCTGAACTCTGGGCCTGGGCGCTGTCCCTCAGCTCTTCAGCTCAAGGCTAGCGCTCTACCACTTGAGCCACAGCGCCACTTCCGGCTTTTTTCTTTTTTCTTATATGGTGCTGAGGAATCGAACCCAGGGCCTCAGGCTTGCAAGGCAAGCGCTCTACCACTGAGCCACCTTCCCAGCCCCTGAACTTGAGTTTTAATGCCAGCCAAAGACCCAGAACTTGGGGTCCCACATTAAGAAGAAAGGTAATACTAGAGGTGTGGGGGACCATCAGAACCATAGTAAATGAAACTCCAAGAAAGCCTGAGCTCATCTAGGAAAAGTGGCAAGAGTACTTGGGAGGGCAGATGGAGAACACAACATAGGAAGGGGAAGTAAGAAGTCCCATGTAGTCATAGAACAATCAGAGTAAGACTTACTCTGTTCAGTGTACTGGCACAGACTATACAAGAGAAGTCACATGAACTATAGAAATCTAGTGAGAGGAAGACCAGTACAGGTACATTAGATTTGGTGACTTAAGAAGTCATTGATGACCAGAAATGAGAGCAATTTCAGTTTTAGATGAATGTCAGTTTCAGCCAGGTTATGGCAGTTAAATGAACACACAATGAACATAAACTATACTTTTGAAAATTTCTGTGAAGATAAGAAAGAGATGGAATGGTCATGGCTGGAGGATTATAGGGTCAGGGGAGGATGGAGAGATTAGTTCACAGGATGAAGAGATATTAATGAAGATAATGGTGTTGAATAGGCAAGATAAATAGAAGAGAGAAAGAATGATGAATGAACAAGTTCAAAAGTAGGAAGGGTCACCAAAAAAAGCACAAATGGAAAAGTTCTAAGGGAAATTTCATTTAAGAGTACAGAAAAGCAAATGAAGACGATGTGTGTGGTGTACAGTTGTCCGTCAGTATCCATGGAGGATTGGCTCCATGACCCCCATGGATACCAAAATCAGTGGATGCTCAAGACCCTTATATAAAATGGCATAGAATTTGCATATGGCCTATGTGTATCCTTTCATATGCTTTAAATCATCTCAGAATTATTTGTAGTGCCTAAAATAAGGTAAATGCTGTTAAATAGTTGTCATACTGAGTTGGTTTAGGGAATGATGAAGCCTGTACTTGTTCTGCATAGACACAACCATTATGTAGATCTAACTAAATATTATATTAATGAGACACTAGGGTGAATAATGTTCAAAATCACGTGCTCAAGGGCGACTAAGGATCTGTGAAATATGGCAAGAGATAGCAGAGTGTGTCTACATGTTACTTTTTTTCATGTAGATTCAGCATAGTGCTCAGCATGTGGCAGAGTTTAGTTTTACTATTTGGAACTTTCTGGAATGGTCTTTCAAATAATTTGTTTCCATGAATGTAGAATGTGTGGCTCTGCAGAACCAACTTTATTGGGAAGGATGAGAGAAGTGACACCTGTTAAATGGGATGCAAGGTGAATTAGATGGGTCTCAAATGCAGGGCTTTTGGAATGGGTCTTAAGGATAATGTCAGGATGCCAGTTAGAAGGATTGTGGCAGAAGGTGGATGCTGAGATCTGACTAGTGAGTGTATAGCTATTACTCTGTTAGTGTGATTGAATGTATTTCCAACAGAGCATGGCTTACTGACAGAAGTAGAATATGAATTGTATCAGTGAAGCTAGGTGTGTGGTGGAACATGCCTGTACTTCTAGCACATAGGAGATTGAGGTGAGCGTATGGAGAGTTAAAGGCCAGCTTGGACTACATAGTGATATCCTGTCTGAAAAACTTTTAAAGTATTGGATTTTGTTTTGATGCGTGGTACTTTTGACAGCAGTTAACACAGACTAGATAGGAAAGGAAAAAAGAGCAGAAAGGTCTAGGTGAGAGGAGTTAAGGGATTGGTCGTTTTTTGTTTGTTTTAATACTGGGATTTGAACTCAAGCCTTGTTTTCCCTGGGATTTCCCCAAGAAATTACTACAAATTTAGTCTCAAAATGATAGAGTCTTTAGAACTGGAGGCTCAAGTGGTAAAGTGCCAGATATGAGTAGAAAAAGCAAGCAAGAGGGAGACCCTGAACTCAAGCTCTGATATTGGTGTCATGTGCATGCGCGCGCGTGCGTGCACGCACACACACACACACACACACACAAATACACACAATGACAGAAACTTATTACCTGTCATAATTTTGAGATCCTAATTTAATTCCCCTGGCCTGGAGAAGTCAATATCAGGATGTCCAAAAGTTCCCTTGACTTTAAAGTCCAGTTGGCATCAAGAACAACTGCTTTTATGTGAGATTATCATTAATACTAAGTTTTAGTGCTGGTCTTGGGGCCACATCAGGACCTGAGTGCTGCCCCTGAGAGTGTTTTTTTCAAGGTTTGCTCTGCCACTTGAGTCACAGCTCTACTTCCTGTTTTTTGGGGTTCAGATAAGAATCTCATAGTCTTTTCTGATCAAGCTGGCTTTGAACTGTGATCCTCAGATCTCAACCTCTTGAGTAAGTAGGATTACAGGAGTGAGTCACCAGCACTTGGCTACCAATGTGAAATTTTGAAAATTGTCCCATTTATATGGGACAATTCTGAGAGAAAAATGAGAAAATAAAATTATAGAAACCTCTTTTAAAACACGCATTTGCTGTACTTAGAAAACACAACCAGCAGGTGTCAGTAGTACATTATAAAATTCTTTCTAGTTTATGACCAGGATAGCTGCTTTAGAAGATTTATCTCTTATTTTTATTTTATTTTATTTTTAAATCATAACTTTTTTCTTTTTTGCAATTAAGTGATTACATAAGTTTCACAAAATTCACAGTATTGTAGGATAGTGATACTTAAAGTCACACACACATTTTATTTTGTGTTTTGTTTTTTGTTTTTGGTCCGGTCATGGGGCCTGAACTCTGGGCCTGGGCACTGTGCCTCATCTCTTCAGCTCAAGGCTAGCGCTCTACCACTTGAGCCACAGCGCCACTTCCAGCTTTTTTCTTTTTTTTGCTTATGTGGTGCTGAGGAATCGAACCCAGGGACTTGAGCATGCAAGGCAAGTTGCTCTACCACTGAGCCACCTTCCCAACCCAGTCACACACACATTTTAACCTTCACGAGGTACATTGTCATTATCATGGTCTCTACAAACTTTGACACTACAGCTATTTTTTCCAAATCAGGTGATATGTACATTTCTTTCCTTTACTTAGTGTAATCTGTTTCCCTTTCTCTCTCATTCCCTCCCTCCCATTGCTGCCCTTGAGTTGCTTAGTTCACTTTTCATTAGTGTTCAGTGCAGCTGATGGGTCTCTCTTTTGTATTTTTTCCTGTTTTCCTCTGATTCTGTGCCCTCCCCCTATCTTCCCTCAGATGTGCACATGTATATACCATGGTGCATATACATGGGGTCATCTAGAGATGATATGACATTATTAGGAAGAGGCCTTTGTTTTTATTTTTTATTTATTTATTTATTTTGAAAATACCGTACAGAGGGGTTACAATTACATGGGCAAGGTAATGAGTGCATTTCTTTTTTTATTTTTTGTGAACATACTGTACAGAGGGGTTACAATTACATGGGCAAGATAATGAGTACATTTCTTTTTTTTTTGGGTCCGGTCGTGGGGCCTGAACTCTGGGCCTGGCACTGTCCCTCAGCTCTTCAGCTCAAGCGAGTGCTCTACCACTTGAGCCACAGCGCCACTTCCGGCTTTTATTCTTTTTGCTTATGTGGTGCTGAGGAATTGAACCCAGGGCCTCAGGCATGCAAGGCAAGTGCTCTACCACTGAGCCACCTCCCCAGCCCCATGAGTACATTTCTTATCAAGCATTGCAACCTCCTCCTTTGTTTACCCTTCACATCCCTTCCCAGCCCCCCCCACCCCCCCCATGAGTGCATTTCTTATCAAGCATTTTTGCCTCCTCCTTTGTTTCCCCTTACCATCCCTTCCCATCTCCCTCCCCACTTACCCCCCACCCCTCCTCCTACTCACCCCCCCTTTGTTTCTTGAGTCCTGTTTACTTTGTCATATGTCCTTCCATTTAGAGTTTAACATCCGCATATCAGGGAGATCAAGTGCTGTTTGTCTCTCTGATCTTGGCTTACCTCACCCAACATGATTTGTTCTAGTTCCATTCCTTTCCCTGCAAATGCCATTATTTTGTTGTTTCTCATGGCTGCGTAACATTCCATTGGCACCTATATAAGATACCACATTTTGGATCATTCAGCTGTAGTGGGGCACCTTGGTTGTTTCCATATCTTGGCTATTGTGAACAGTGCAGCAAAGAACATGGAGGTGCAGGTGTCCTTGCAATCTGGGTCCTGTTGCTCAGGGTAGATGCCTAGGAGTGGTATGGCTGGGTCCTAGGGGAGGTCTATATTTAGTTTTCTGAGGTATCTCCAGATTGCATTCCAGAGTGGTTGTATTAGGGTACATTCCCACCAGCAGTGCAATAGAGTTCCTCTTTCTCTGTATCCCCACCAGCATTTGTCATTGGCTGAATTTAGGATGTGGGCCATTCTGACTGGGGTAGTGGTATCTCAGGGTTGTTTTTATTTGCCTTTCCTTTACTAGTAGGATTATTTTAAACACAACCTGAATCTTTGTCATTTTTGTTTAAATTATGTTAGTGATATCAGGTAAAGTGGAGAGCTGCATATGTAAACTAAGTAAAGCAGAACTTGAAATAACACATGTCCACGAATTTAACTCAACACTAATTGAGCAGGCATGATAAAGACCAAAAAGTGGATTTAGAGCTATGTGAATAGTGTTAAAATTTCACTAGGTTTTTTTTCTTATTGTCTTTTTCTTTTTCTGGTGCTAGGATTTGAACAAAAGACTTAGCACTTGTTTGACTTGCTTGGTTGGCTGGCACTTTACCAATTGAGCCACACCTCCAGCTCTTTTTGCCATTGTTTTTTCTGTTTTGTTCTTTTGGTAATTGATTGGAGTCTCTCTGACTTTTTTGCCTGGCTGGTCTTGAACTATGATCCTCTGGATCTCAGGTTCCTGATTTAGTTAGGATTACAGGCTGAGCCACTAGTGCCTTGGCTTGTTCTTCATTCTTTTTTTTTTTTGTCAGTCATGGGGCTTAAACTCAGGGCCTGGGCACTGTCCTTGAGCTCTTTTTGCTTGGTAGTACTCTTTGAACCACAGTTCTACTTCCAGTTTTCTGGAGGTTAATTGGAGATAAGAGTCTCAGAGGGCTGGCAAGGTGGCTCAGAGGTAGATGTGCTTGTTTTGCATGCATGAGGCCCTGGGTTCGATTCCTCAGCACTGCATAAGCAGAAAAGGCCAGAAGTGGTGCTGTGGCTCAAGTGGTAGAGTGCTAGCCTTGAGCTGAAGAGCTGAGGGAGAGCGCCCAGGCTCAGAGTTCAGGCCCTACTACTGCCAAAAAAATAATAAAAGAGTCTCAGAGACTTTCTTCCTGCCCAGGCTCACTTTGAACTGTGATCATCAGATCTCAGCCTCCTGGGTAGCTAGAATTACAGGTGTGAGCCATCAGCACCTGTCTGTTCTTCATTCTTAATAATGGCATTAAATTTTGGTCAGAGTTTTTTGTTTTTTTTTGGGGTCCGGTCATGGGGCCTGAACTCTGGGCCTGGGTGCTGTCCCTCAGCTCGTCAGCTCAAGGCTAGTGCTCTACCACTTGAGCCACAGCCCCACTTCCGGCTTTTTTTTTCTGCTTATATGGTGCTGAGGAATCAAACCCAGGGCCTCATGCATGCAAGGCAAGCGCTCTACCACTGAGCCACCTTCCCAGCCTCTTTAATCTTTTTAATGTGACTTTTTCTTAGTATATATAAGTTTTACAAGGGACTTTTATAAAAGACATTTCCATACATGTATACAATATTTCCACACATGTATATATACAATATATACATATATAATTTCCATATATGTATACAATATACCCCACCTCCCTCCATGCTTTTCCTTCATCCTTCTTCTGGAAGCAATTTCAACAGGTTTCATTGTTCTAGTTCCATAGATACATGTAAAGTACTCTGACCGTATTCATCCTCAGTTACCCTCTCCTTTCCGCTGCTACCTGTTCCTAGTAGTACCTATGTTACATTCCTGTCACTTTTTCAGTGTGTATTAATCGTACAAAAGGGTTTTGTCATGATAACTCGCATGAGCATATTTTGTAATTTAGTCAGATTGATTTCATCTATTGCCCTTTCTCCATCTTCCTTCTTTAACCTTTGTATTAGGGAAAATGTCAACCATACCTAAATGTAGAAAAACTAGAATAACAGAGTCTATCTAGCTATCTCTATCTAGCTATCTCTATATCTCTATATATATGTTTATCTAGATCTCAGTATAAGTATCTATTTCTTTATATCTGTGTGTGTGTGTGTGTGTGTGTGTGTGTGTGTATATGTATATGTATATACATATTTTTTTTTAATTTTTTTTTTGTCAGTTGTGGGGCATGAACTCTGGGCTTGGTGCTGTCCCTCAGCTCTTCAGCTCAAGGCTAGTTCTCTACCACTTGCTCCACAGCACCACTTCCGGTTTTCTGGTGGTGAATTGGAGATAAGAGTCTTATGGATTTTCCTGCCCAGGCTGGCTTTGAACGTGATCCTCAGATCTCAGCTTCTTGAGTAGCTAGGTTTAAAGGCATGAGCCACTGGTGCTCGGCTTATGTATTTTTTTTTTTAAACTCAGAGCCTCAAGCTTGCTAATTAGGCACTCTACCACTTGAGGCATACCCATAGCCCTTTTGCTTTTGTTATTTTTCAAATATGGTCTTGCTTTTTGCCCAAGCCCTTCTGGACATTAATCTTCCTATTTATGTTTTCTGCTTGCACACATTTGGGATTCCAGAGGCTTAGAGAAACTGATGAAATAAACTGCCTCTTCTGGCCATTTTCTCACAAATTTCCTTGTCTAGCTAAACTTGGAACTTAATCTAATTTTACTATGAGTATATGTGTAATACCTACCTATTAATTCATAACATACTTCAAACACTGCATACATATTTATACAAATTTCGGGGGGGGGGTGGTCAACAACCTGTTCCACAAAAACCTGTAACTCCATCAAGGCTGAATTTCAAATCAAGGAAGAGCCACACTTTTTCCCTTTCCTCTAAAATCCAATAGCATTCTTTTGCTTAGAGCAATATTCTGCTTGAAAAGTACAATAGAAGTAGGCTGACATTTGGGCTTATGTATTTAGCTACCCTGATGCCGTGGCTGACATGACAATGAATGCTGTGTCTTGCATCTCATTATTCAACTCTACTCATCCAGGATTCATCTGTCATGTTACTTGGATACTTTATAAAAATCAGTTCTTTTTTTCCTAATAGCCATATGAATATTCTCTGACTGCAGGTGTAGAAGCCTTGTACTATGAACAATGATGACTGATGGGGAGAAATTACATAAAATATTTCTATTTATATAGGATTGGAGATACAGTTCAAGTGGTCAAGCACCTGCCTAGGAATCACAAGGCCCTGAATTCAAACTTTAGTACTCATGCCAACAACAACAAAAACAAAAAGTCTAGTTACAAAATATCTAGCCCATGTTTAGAGGGAGTTCAAGGGCCTTAAATATATTTTGATTTTTTATTTTATATAGCGTTTCATTATGTAGCTCAGGCTGGCCTTGAACTCTAAATTTTCATCCTCCTGAGTATGGGATTATAAGCAATCAATTTTTTTTTTTTCAGTCTGCTTGCAAAGAATCCCACTGTCAGTGGCATGCCCCTGTCATCCCATAGAACATGGGGAAACTTAAAGTAGGTGATCCAACTCTAGGTGCACACAGCAGGAAAAGACCAGGGCTGGAGACGTGGCTTGAGTAGTAGACTAACAGCCTACCAAGTTCAAATATCAGTATAGGCTCATGCTTGTAATCCTAGGCATTTTGAAGTTGAGATTTGAGGTTGGAAGCCAGTCCTGGGAGGAAGTCCATGAGACTCATCTCTGATTAACTACCAGGAAATCAGAGTTGGGGCTGTGGCTCAAAGTGGTAGAGCATTAGCCTTGAGTAGAAGAGCTCAGGGACAGCGCCCAGGCCCCAAGCTCAAGCCCCACTACTGATCCCCACCGCCCCCCCCCCCCCCCCAAAAAAAGAAGAAAGCCGAGCGATGGTGGCTCACGCCTGTAATCCTAGGTACTCAAGAGGCTGAGATCTGAGAATCATGGTTCAAAGACAGCTTGGGCAGGAAAGTCCATGAGACTCTTATCTCCAATAAACCACTAGAAAACAGGAAGTGACAGTGGCTCAAATGGTAGAGTGCTTGCCTTGAGCTGAAGAGCGCAAGGACAGTGCTCAAGCCCAGAGTTCAAGCCCCATGACTGAAAAAAAAAAAGGAGGCGGGGAGGAGGAGGAAGAATTATTTTTTCTACGGTAAAGTTGCAAGGATTATTAAGCCTGGATTCAAATCCACATATATTGACTCAGTAACACGTCATGTCATTTACACAGTGCCAGTAATTCTGCCTTCTATTAGACTAATTGAAAATATGAAAGTATTTAAGACTTAGCTTGCTGTTACTTATTTAATTATAGTAGCAGAAGAAAAATTGTGCAAACCTCAGTTAGCAGTGATTGCCATCAGGAACAATGGAATAAATTTGAACTGTGTCCAAGTTCACAGGAAAATAGAATTTCCCTTAGTTACCGGTTACTGGTGGGATGACTCATGGTTAGTTATTCAGATTTTGTCCATGTTAGCCATGGGAGGGAAATCACCAATGACATGTAAAATGCGTCATTTGATCTAATGATGATTCTTAGGATATCCCCAGGATTTCTACCTGATTGCTCTTTGGTTATGTATGTGCTGGTACTGGGGCTTGAACTCAGGGCATGGGTTCTGTCTCTTAGCTTTTTTTTTTTTTTTTTTTTTTTTTTTTGGGTCCGGTTGTGGGGCCTGAACTCTGGGCGCTGTCCCTCAGCTCTTCAGCTCAAGGCTAGCACTCTACCACTTGAGCCATAGCGCCACTTCCGGCTTTTTTCCTTTTTGCTTATGTGGTGCTGAGGAATCGAACCCAGGGCTTCAGGCATGCAAGGCAAGCACTCTACCACTGAGCCATCTTCCCAGCCCCCTGTCTCTTACCTTTTTGCTGAAAGCTGGTGCCTTACCACTTGAACCATAGTTCTACTTCTGGTTCTTTTGGTGATTAATCAGAAATAAATGTCTGATAGCCTTTTCTGTGTGTTGGCTTCAAAGTGCAATCCTCAGATCTCCAGATCTTCAGATCATCAGATGTTTCAGACCCACCAAAACAAGATCTACCAAACTTCTTGTTTCTTCCATTCAGTGTTTGACCCTCTCTCTGTTACATAGTCCAACTGACCTGGAGCTCTCCATCGTCCTGCCTTAGCCTCCTTTAGGGCTGGAATTGCAGTTGTTTACCAGTAGTTTTACTCTCTCTCTCTCTCTCTCTCTTGCTCTCTCTCACTTTCTCTCTCCAATACTGAATTTTGACGTCAGGGTTTCTTGCTTGCTTGGCAACTACTATACCACTTGAGCCAGGAATCCAGACCTATTTTTTGTGCCAGTCTGGGGGCTTTTAACTCAGAGCCTTGGTGCTGTCCCTGAACTTTTTTGCTCAAAGATAGTGCTCTACTTGAGCCACAGCTCCACTTCCAGCTGTTTGGTGATGCATTTGAGATAAGAGTCTTGTAGACTTTCTTGCCTGGTCTGGCTTTGAACTGCAATCCTCAGATCTCAGGGGATGAACCACTGGCTCCCTGCTAGCCCTATTATTCATTCATTCATGTATTTATTTTTTTTCCAGTCCTGGGGCTTGAACTCAGGGCCTGGCACTGTCCCTGAGCTTCTTTTGCTCAAGGCTAGCACTTGAGCCACAGTGCTACCTACCGCTTTTCTGTTTATGTGATACTGAGAAATTGAACCCAGAGCTTTATGCATTCTAGGCAGGCATTATACCACTAAGCCACATTCCCAGCCCTAGCCCTTTTTTTTTTTTTTTTTAAATTCTTCATTGTTACTGTAAAGGTGATATACAGACAGGTTACAGTTATATAAGTCAGATAAAGAGTACATTTCTTTTTGAACAGTGTCACCTTTTCTTTCCCTGTTTTTCCTTCCTGTCCCCACACAGATAGGATACCTCAGAGCAGGATCCTGCCTCTCACACAGCTAGGGTTACCACCATGCTTTGCTTTCTTGGTAACTTTTTTATCCTCCTGATCTCTGCCTCCAGAATAGCATGGGATTATAGTATATCTCCACTTCCAGAATCTGTTTTCTTCAAGATCAAAGCTATTATCAGGTGTTGGGTTTGTGAGACTCTTTCCAGTTAATCACCAAAATGCCAGAGGTAGAGCTGTAGCTTAAGTGGTAGAACTCTAGCCTTGAGCAAAAAGCTAAAGAACAAGTCCCAGTACAGTACATGTCCCGCCACCCCCCCCCCAATAGAGCAAAATCACTAATCATGTCCTTTCTGCTATCCATATGGACAGCTTTCATAGTTTTCTTTCTTATTACTAAGGTACACAGAAATTCATGTGTACTTATTTAAAGTTAGTCATACTTAATACTGTTAAATTTAAGCACAGAACATTCTAGGAATTTTAAGTTTTCCTTTATTCATTTATACCTAGTTTTTTGGTTCTGTTTTGTTTCTTTATTAGAAAAGGACCAGGCTAAGGTCACTGGTACATATGGGTAATCTTCCTGGCATTTGAGAAGTGGAGATTGGAGGATCCTGAGTTCAAGGCTATCCTGGGTTATGTAGGTAGTCTCTGACTCCTAAAAGTCAACAACGACAATAAAAACCCAAAACGATCTTTTCCTCTTTTGAAATTAACATTAAATGAGAATAAATGATCATAAATTCTGTAGGGGAATTTGTTTTCTTGAAACCTGTGTTAAAATTCAAAGGGTAATATAAGCTGGCAAGCAACTGGTAAAACTTGTGTTGCAACTACATACCTAGAGCAAATGAAGGGGCTTATGTATTGTAGACTTTTTTTGTAGACTGAATTTCATTGAGTTGTTTACACTAGCCCTTCCAAGGAGGCATTAACTGCCTGCTTTATACCTGAGGACCCTGAGTTCCATGAAAAGTAAGGTGATAGGACCAAGGTCGTGTGAGCAACTGGACAGCCTAACAGGGGAGTGGTCTTACTTCCGTCTACAAGTAGGATCTATCTGTGCATACCCACATGAGCTTACCTATAGGCCAGATCTTGGCAGCCTCATAGCTCTATTGAGGACTTATACTAAAATATTTGAGCTATTAAATGATAGTCCAAGTTCTTGGTAAAGGAAACCTGTTGAGTGAGATTGGTTTTTCAGGGTGAAGAATTAAAAAGCATTCAGGGCTGAATGTCAGTGGCTATATATTAGTTAGTTAGGAGACTGAGATCTGAGGATGATGGTTCAAAGCCAGACCAGGCAGGAAAGTCTATGAGATTCTTTTTTTTCTTTTTCTTTTGCCAGTCCTGAGGTTTAAGCTCTGGGTCTGGGCTCCTTTTACTCAAGGCTAGCACTCTGCCTCTTGAGCCACAGTGCCACTTCTGGCTTTTTCTCTGATTAATTGGAGATAGGAGTCTCAAGGACTTTCCTGCCCAGGCTGGTTTGGAACTTCAATCCTCAGTTCTCAGCCTCCTGAGTAACTAGGATTACATACATGACCACCAGTACCCTGCCTGTCAATGAGATTCTTATCTCCAATTAACCACAAAGATCTGAAAGTAGAGCTATGGCTCAAGTGGTAGAGTCCCAGCCTTGAGAAAAGTAGCTAAGAGACAGCAAGTAGGCCCTGAATACTGGCACAGGAAAAGAAATAAATAATGCATTGGGATTTTCTTTTTGAGTGATTTTACTCCATCTACAAGTAGAATCTATCTTTGTGTAGTGCAATATGTACAGTTTTGGATAGTTCATGTTTGTATGATATACTAATCTAACATTTCTGTGTATTGATATATTTCTGTCTGTGCTATTTCTTCCCTTTATTTTAAAATGAAATGTTTACCTTTTTATTTCTTTTGTTGCTGTTGTTTGAGACAGTATCTTGTTATATACCCCAGGCTGATCTAGAACTTGCTATGTAACTCATACAGGTCTCAAATTCCCAATCCTCCTCCCTGTCCCTCCCAAGGGTTGGGTTTACAAGCATTTGTACCACTGCTGGCTCTGTTTCTCTTCTTGAAAAGTTTCCCTGTGATCTAACTGCAGTTTGTATTTGATTTTGTTTCGGGACCACCCAGAGAAGGAACTTCAATATTCTGTTTCCTTCCAAGGAAGAAAGGACGACAGGCATTCTGTGGGCACTTTGGAGAAGCTTCCTGGTTGGTTGTTGAAGCAGAGGGGATTTCCAGGGTGTGGAAGTGTACATGAACTCCCTGTACTGAAAGCAACATTTAAAAACAAACAAAAATGTGGTTAATAGCATTTTGGAGTTTGCAGATCCTGGTCCGGTTGTTTGTCTTTCTTATCATTTGGGAGCAAGATTTTGCAACTAAGAATTAGATATCTTTCCCCCTTTCTTGTAGCTTTTTTCTATTAAAAAATTGAAGGAAAATGTAATTAAAAGCTTACTGCTCTACTTAATTTTGAAACTGAGCTTATTGGAGTTAAATCTTTTTTCCCAAAGTGCAATCAAGACTTAAGAAACAATTTTTGCCAGGCACCAGTGTGTGGTTCATGCTTGTCTATAATCCTAGTTACTCAGGAGGCTGAGATTTGAGGATCATGGTTCAAAGCCAACCTGGGCAGGACAGTCTGAGAGGCTCTTATTTCCACTAAACTAACAAAAAACTGGAAGTAGAGCATAAGAGACTGAGGGACAGTGTCCAGGCTCTGAGTTCATACTCTAGGACCAGCACCAAAAAAAAAAAAAAAGGTATTTTAAAGTTGGGGATGTAGTTTAATTAGTGGTAGAGCACTTTCCTGACATGCTGAAAGTGCTGGGTTCTTTCTCCATGCTGCAAAAAGGAAACTAGAAGGAACCTTGATGTTGTTTACCATCTGAATGTATCCTGCAAATGTTGTATCTTAAAAATTTAATCACCAGTGATGTATCTCTCTAAATATCCAAGGAAGACTTTATCAAAAGAAAGTAGTATTTCTCAAAGACCTCATGAAAGATTGTTTGCATGTATCTTGCTGGGAGGAGCACTAATTGCCAATCAAGACAGGTCACACTTTTTAATACATACTGTCCAGGAAGAAGGAAAAATTGGTAGAAGGTAGGTGCCAGGAGGTTGTCTTCAACTATGATTTATACTCCATGATCTTTAAATGTACTTGTTTATTGCCGTGCTTGGTTTGGGGATGCCTGGATGGATTTTTGTTGCTTTGTTATAGTTGAATAAGTAAGAACGTAGACTTTCAAGGTTGAACTCCCAAGTGTCCCACTTGAGAGTTATATAGTCACCTTCTCTGAATTTCAGTCTCCTAATCACAATACCTATTCATACCACTGATAGAGGAATAAACATTTTTTGTTATGTTTTTCAGACAAAATTTTATTATTTAGCCCAAATCTGGGTGCTAGGATTACAGGCATGTACCTATTTTTCTTCCTTCCTTCCTTTGTTCTTCCCTTCCTCCTTCCTTCTCTCTCTTCCTTCCTTTTACTGGAGTCTGAACTCAGGGCTCCACACTTGCTAGGCCAGGTACTCTACCACTTGAGCCACATCCCCAACATAACATTTTATTTCCTCTCTACATAAAGCTCTCTAGAATGAAAGATGTTAGAGGGCAATTGAGCAATAATTTGCAAGTGTTTTGCCTGGCCCCTAAGTTTTTGGTATTTGTCAGGGCTCTGACTTCCTGGAGCTTCCTCCTTTTCTTACTCTGCCTACTTTCCCTGTACATTTCATCCAATCCTTTGGTTCTCTTGACCACATGTATACCAGACTCAGATCTATAGCTGCAGCCTCGCCCTCTACCAGGCCTCAAACTTTCTGCTGGACATCTTCCTTGGCAAACTAAAAGTGATAAATGATTTCAATCTTTGAGGTCTTTCTTTTTCTCCTTCCTTCCTTCCTTCCTTCTTCTTTCCTCTCCCCCCCCCCCCTTTCTTTCCTTTTTGTTGGTCATGGGGCTTGAACTCTGGGCCTGAGTGCCGTCCCTCAGCTCTTCAGCTCAAGGCTAGTGCTCTACCATATGAGCCACAGCGCCACTTCCTGTCTGGGCTGGCTTTGAACCATGATCCTTAGGTCTCAGCCTCCTGAATAGCTAGAATTACAGGCGTGAGCCACCAGTACCTGGCTGTTTTGCTTTGTTGAGTGATACTTTTTACGTAGAATTTAGCCTTTCCTCTAGTACTTTGATGACAGTATTTCAGTATCATCTCTCCTTTATTGGTATTGAGAAATTGCCTTTCCATCTGATTTTGTTCCATTGTAGATCATTTCTGTTTTTATTTCTCTTGGGTTTTTGTTTTTCTCTCTTACTATTTTACTATGACGTATCTAGGTGTGGGTGTATTTATTTTTCCTCTTTGAGATTCATTGTACTTCTGGAAACTGAGCTTTCATGTCTTGGATCAATTCTGAATAATTCTCAATAATTATATCTCCAAATGTTTAATTGTCCTGAAATTCTGACTAGACTTCTTATCAGATACTCTCACTTTCTTCTCTATCTCTATCATTCATATGTTTCATTTCTTTATACATTTGAGTTACATTCTGGGTAAATTCTTCAGATCTGTTGTAGATTATTACCTCTTCAGATCTGTCTATTTTCTCTCTCCATCAATTTATGGTTTCCCTCATTTTTTCACAAATCTATATGATAAAATTCATCCCTCATTAGTGTACTGCTTAATTGTCTCAAGTAAATTTATATACTTGGGTGGCCAGCATTGTAATAAGTCTGAAACCACTTCTCACCCAAAAAGTTTCATCAGATTACCTTGGGGTTCACCCTGCTGTTATTTTAGCCTTAAACACTAAACTACCTCTGTCTCTGGAGTTTGCCTTTTCTAAAACTGTTATACAACAAAGAACATAGACCATGCAGCCTTTTTTTAAAGTTTAATATGTTGTTTTTATAGTACATTAGACTTACATGAATTTTGAGCCCTTTTTTTTTTTTTTTGGCCGGCCGTGGGGCTTGAACTCTGGGCCTGGGCGCTGTCCCTCAGCTCTTCAGCTCAAGGCAAGCGCTCTACCACTTGAGCCACAGCGCCACTTCCGGTTTTCTGGTGGTTTATTGGAGATAGGAGTCTCACGGTCTCTCCTGCCCGGGCTGGCTTTGAACCGCGATCCTCAGATCTCAGCCTCCTGAGTAGGATTACAGGCGTGAGCCACCAGCGCCCGGCTTGAGCTTTTTTTTAAAACAAGTATCAATGGTTCCTTTTCATTGCCAAGTAGTATTCTAGGATATGAATATGCCAAATTTGTATTTACCAGTTGGTGAACATTTAGATTTTTTTCTCCATACATTCAATTCTTTCAGAATTTTAACTTTAGAACTTCTCTTTCAAATGTTACTCTTCCATTTTTATTACCTGTCATTTCTTATAGTTTTCATTTTTCTTTTATGTTTTAATTATTTAAAAAATTTTTATTTGTTATTTGTTTGTTTTGTTTTTGGAGACAGTGCTCACTTTGTAGTCCAGGCTGGTTTCAATCTCACTTCTTAAGTCCTGGGATTGTAAGCATTTTTCATGCTATCCAACATTATCAAATTAATATAATTATATTGCTTTTTAGGTTTTTCTATTATCCTTTATCCTGAGTTCTTTGGACTACAATCTTTCTTTTGTCTTAGAGAATTCTCACACATGGAGGATAGGATAGTGTCCTCTTGTGTTTTGTAGTTTTGACCTGGTAGATTCATTTTTATCAACTTATGTAGGGGTAGTAGCACTGGGGATTGACCTCAGAGCCTTGTGCTTGCTAGGAAGGTGCTCTACCACTTAACCATGCCTCCAGTTTTTGTGAATTTTATTTATTTATTTATTTTTAGTGCCATTACAGGGGCTTAAAATCAGGTCCTGGGCACTGTCCCTGAGCTTTTTTTTTGCTCAGTGCTAGTACTCTATCACTTGAGCTAGCTTTACTTTTAGCTTTTTGTTTGTTTATTATTATAAAGGAGATGTGCAGAGGGATTACAGTTACATAAGTTAGGTAATAAGTACATTTGTTTTGGACAATGTCACCTCTTCCCTTGCTTTCCTTTTTCCCTCCCATCTCCATCCACAAGTTGTATAGTTCATTTTCAACATAGTATCTAGTGAGTACTACTGCTGAGTTTGTTCACTCTTTGTCCATCCATTTCTGTGCCCTCCTTTAACCCTCCCAAAGACCAATAAATTAAAAAACAAGACAAAAAGAAAAGAAAAACAAAAACAAAGAAAAAGTCTCTTGTTTCTATTTCCTAGAGTTCATTTAGATTTCTGTTATTTTATTTTATTTTATTTTTTAATTTTTTTATTTTTTTTGTCAGTCGTGGGGCTTGAACTCTGGGCCTGGGCGCTGTCCCTCAGCTCTTCAGCTCAAGGCGAGCGCTCTACCACTTGAGCTACAGCGCCACTTCCGGTTTTCTGATGGTTTATTGGAGATAGGAGTCTCATGGTCTTTCTTGCCCGGGCTGGCTTTGAACCGCGATCCTCAGATCTCAGCCTCCTGAGTAGCTAGGATTACAGGCGTGAGCCACCAACTGTTATTTTATTTTATTTTATTTTATTTTATTTTATTTTATTTTATTTTTGGTTCCGGTCGTGGGGCCTGAACTCTGGGCTTGGGCGCTGTCCCTCAGCTCTTCAGCTCAAGGCTAGCGCTCTACCACTTGAGCCACAGTGCCACTTCCGGCTTTTTTTTTCTGCATATGTGGTGCTGAGGAATCGAACCCAGGGCCTTGAGCATGCAAAGCAAGTGCTCTACCACTGAGCCACCTTCCCAGCCCTTCATTTTCTTTTAATCTTTAGAAAATATTACCTAGTGCCTAAAACACATTGGATGCATATTGATCACTGATTTTTTTTTTAATTTAATTTTATTTTATTTGAGAACATACTGTACAGAGGGGCTACAATTACATGGGCAGGATAATGCATACATTTCTTACCAAGCATTGCAGCCTCCTCCTTTGTTTACCCTTCACCTCCCTTCCCAGCCTCCCCCCTCCCCCCACCCAATTATACCCCCCTCCCCCCCACACCGACATTGTAAAGCTGGTTTTGACATGACATTTTGTACTTCTCATTGTTGCAACAGGTCCACCTGATTGATCACTGATATTTATGCTGTAAAAATTTGAATATATAATATTGTGTGCCTATTTTTCCCTTAGTTGCTAATGTGGAACAGGACATAAGACAAATGAAATCAATGTTGAATTTGGCAAGATTTGTATAAAAGCTTAAGAATAAAAGTAAACCAGCCAGGTAACAGTGGCTCACACCTGTAATATTAGCTACTCAGGAGGCTAAGATCTAAGGATCATGATTTAAAACTAGTCCAAGCAGGAAAGTCTGAGAGACTCTTTTTTTTTTTTTTTTTTTGGGTCCGGTTGTGGGGCCTGAACTCTGGGCCTGGGCGCTGTCCCTCAGCTCTTCAGCTCAAGGCTAGCGCTCTACCACTTGAGCCACAGCGCCACTTCTGGCTTTTTTTTCTTTTTGCTTATGTGGTGCTGAGGAATCGAACCCAGGGCCCCATGCATGCAAGGCAACTGCTCTACCACTGAGCCACCTTCCCAGCCGCTGAGAGACTCTTTATCTCCAATCAAACACCAAAAATCTAAAAGAAGAGGTATGGCTCAAGTGGTAGAACACCAACCTTGAGTGAAAAAGTTAAAGGACAGTACCCAGAACCCTGAGTTCAAACTCTAGTATGGACACAAACAAATAAACAAAAAGAAACAAGTAAACTGTCATAAACATGGGCCATCATTCAAGTAACTGAAGAGTTTTTAATTTCTAAAAAAGTTTAGTATCTCTTTGAGTATTGCTTATTGTGAAAAATCACTTGTTTAACCTGTTTATTTTTGCACATAAGATAAGGGGAGTCATATATAGAAGAGACAGTTTTGCTCTGTAAGAGGTGAGGTTCATTCATAAATATGAAGTCAAGGCTGGGAATGTGGCTTAGTGGTAGAGTATGCATGAAGCCCTGGGTTCCATTCCTCAGTACCATATAAACAGAAAAAGCTGGAAGTGGTGCTGTGGCTTAGATGGTAGAGTGCTAGCCTTGAGCAAGAGCAGCTCAGGGACAGTGCCCAGGCCCTGAGTTCAAGCCCCAGGACTGGCAATAAATAAATAAATGAATAAATAAATATGAAGTCAGCTCTTTGAGGTTAGATGCTGGAGTCATCGCTGTTTGGAGCTCATTGGGTTTGTGTAAGTTACAAACCATGACATTTGAAAATTTTTATTTCTTTCTCTTCTGGCATTACTGGGTATGAATTTAAGGCTTTTTGCTTGAGTTATAACTTGAACTATGGCTTTACCCTTTTTGCTGTATTTTTTTTTTAATAGTACTAGTGATGGAACTTAGGCTTTGAGGTTGCTAGGCAAGCACTCTATAACTTGAACCATGCCTTTATCCTGCTCTAGTTATCATTGATATAGGGTTTCACTTTTTGCCTGGGCATGTCTAGATCACTATCCTCTTACTTGTACTGCCTGGTACAGATGAGCTAACAGACACCTACCACACCCAGCTTTTCTGGAGAGAGAGAGGGTTTCACAAACTTTTTTTGGCTAGACTGGCCTGGAATGACAGTCTTCCTTTTCTCACTGACAGGAAACTTAACTTTCCATGTAGCTAGGATTACAGATAGCTGCCAGCTTTTTGTTGCAACACACTTGACTTTTTAGTTCAAGCTAGCCTCAAACTTGTGACTCCTATATCCGCCTCTTGGATTACAGGCATGTCCTACTATGCCCAGCTCTAAATTTCTGCTTCTCGCTGCACATCTGCGGAATATTTTACTATTTATTTATTATTAGACAACAGTTACAAAACAACAAATATTGGTTCTGCTTCATTTTTTCTAATATAAAGTTGGATAACATAAAGAGTTTAAAACTTTTGTGTAACTGTTTTAGAATTATTTTTATATTTATCAACTCTTCATAGTAACAAGCAAACATTAGATCATTAAAATTTTTTAATTTACCAGAGAGGACAAGATTAATTTGTATATATTTTAACATGTATGGAAATGTAACAATGAAATCCCCCTCTGTGTAACTAATGTAAGCTAATAAAAATACTAAAAAAATTAAACCTACAATATAATTACATGATCTTTATAGATATTCTTTTTTTCTACATTTTTATTAATACCAATTAGTTGTAGAAGGGGATTTCATTTTTGACTAAATTATTTAGCCTATCTCCCTCGCCCCTTTCTTTTGCTCCCTCTTTGTTTATACTGGGGACTGAACTCAGGCCTCACACTTATTAGGCTGGTGCTATGTAATTATTTTTTCAGCTTCCAAATTACCTATTTGTCAGTCAGTCCTTAAACATCAGAACCCCTTAGCATTCAGTAAAAGCCACAGAAGTTGTTTGCTTTGCCTAGAAAGCTGTTCCCTGAGAGAACATGGTTTACTCCTGACCACATTTAGGACTTTACTCATATGTCACCAAAGATCTTTGTCTACCATATCTAAAGTAGAAGACCAAGGAGAATGGACTAATGTCTTATCTTGCTTGATTTTCCTTGAAGGCCCTGCCTTTTTTTTGGGGGGGGGGGGCGGTCTGGTCGTGGGGCCTGAACTCTGGGCCTGGGCGCTGCCCCTCAGCTCTTCAGCTCAAGGCTAGCGCTCTACCACTTGAGCCACAGCGCCACTTCTGGCTTTTTTTTCTTTTTGCTTATGTGGTGCTGAGGAATCGAACCCTGGGCCTCAGGCATGCAAGGCAAGCACTCTACCACTGAGCCACCTTCCCAGCCCGTCCTGCCATATTTTTAATGTTAAATGTTACCCATAGGCCTACTTATTTAAAGACTTGGTTCTTAGGGTATCACTGTAAGAAGATGAAGGAACCTTTAGGAGATGGAGCCTAGTGAAAGGACATTAAATGGGGTGTACACTCAAAGAGGATTGTGAGACTCTGAGCCTTTCTTCCTCTTTTGCTTCCTGGCCACAAGGTGAGTAGTTTGCTGTACCATGTGCTTCCCACCATCGCCATCCAGTACCCCAGAGGCCTAAGAGCAATAGATCTACCCAATTATGGCCTTGAACCTCTAAAACCATAAGCCAAAATAAATATTTTCTCTTTATAAACTAATTATCTCAGGTGTTTCATTATAGTAGCAGGAAGTTGAACAACAAAGAACTTTTGGTTACCGAAAAAGAAATATTTATTTGTAACCTTGCTTTTACTTTCCCCCTCCATTACTATATAAATGTCTTACAGGCAGGAGGTAGTTTTTCATTGTGTATTCCCAGAAATTAGAACATTGTCATTAAATAAGTGCTCAATACAAATTTGTTGGCTAGAGGCTGGGAAGGTAGCTCAGTGGTAGAGTGCTTGTCTTGCATGCATGAGGCCCTGGGTTCGATTCCTCAGCACCACATAAGCAGAAAAAGCCAGAAATGGCACCATGGCTCAAGTGGTAGAGTGCAAGCCTTGAGCTGAAGAGCTGAGGGACAGTGCCCAGGGCCAGAGTTCAGGCCCCACGACTGACCAAAAAAAAAAAATCTGCTGGCTGACCAAGTCACTGTATTGTAAACTTGTATCTAAAAGCAGAATCTGTTAGGTGCTGGTGGCACCTAGAAGATTGAGGTTCAAAGCCAGTCAGGACAGAAAAGTCCATGAAACTTCATCTCCAAAATAACCAGCAAAATCCCGGTCTAGAAGTATGGCTCAAATGGTAGAGCAATAACTATGAGCAAGAAAGTCAAGCAAATCATGAGGCCTTGAGTTCAAGCCACAGGTAGACATACACAAAAGAATCTAACCCTTATATATATTTCATTTGATGTTCTTTATGTTTTACTTTTTTAAGATTGGTTCTAGGATTTTCTGCAGATATCAAAAGCCACAGATGCTCAGTTCTCTTATATACAATTACATATTGCTTAACAACACGAGGATACTCTGAAAAATGCATCAAGTGATTTCTTCACTGTGCATACATTATAGGACACATATGAACTAAGATTGCTGCAGTGACACTAGGCCATATGATCCTATGGTACTGCTGTGATATATATGGCCTATGAAACCTATTATTGATTGAAATATCAGTCTGCACACATGACTATATATTTAAGTCATCTGTAGATTACAAATAATACCTAATACAGTGTAAATGATAGTTAAAGAGCTGTTCAATTGTGTTGACTAGAGAATAGTAAAAAGTCGCTACACGTTCAGTTACAGACACAACTATTCTAGGCTTAACTGCTTAGTGTACAGATGACACAAGGTTCTGGGGAGACTCAGGCTCTATAAAATGACACAGGCACAATTGTGTTTTGGAACTTTCTGGAATTTTTTTTCCTGAATGTTTTCAGTCTTGCTGTGGTTTAATTTGTGGATACAGAATCCATAGGTATGGAGGACTAACTATATTTTAAAGTGCCAGGTTCTCAGGTTTTCCTGAAAAATGAAATCTACTAACCCTAATCTTTATTTTTGTGTAGCAATAAGGTACAGACTAAGCACTGGGATGCTTCCTCAGTAAGGCACTCACATACCCCTATTTGACATAGTTTGTACCTCTTCTCCTCTCAAATCATGAGTAATAAGGCTTCTACCATTTGCAATTTGCTATTTTGCCTGCTGTGTGTGTGTGTGTGTGTGTGTGTGTGTGTGTGTGTGTGTGTGTGTGTACGCGCACACCATCCAATTCTAAGGCTTGAACTCAGAGCTTGGGCACTGTCCATAAACTTTTGTTGTTGTTGTTGTTTTTGGTGCTCAAGGCTAGGGCTCTACCACTTGAGCAGCTCCATTTCTGGCTTTTTGGTAATTAATTAGAGATAAGATATGTCACAGACTTTGCTGCCTGGGCTAGCTTCAAAGCTTCAAATATCTCAGCCTTCTGAGTAGATAGGATTACACGCATGAGCTACTGGTACCTGGCTCTGTTGTATATTCTTATGTTTGTCTTTATTTTCCTTGCCTGGTTCCTAAAGTCATTTAGGGCAACAATCTTTGTAATTCATGTTTACAATTCCTTTGAAGCTATTTTTTTCAGATTTAAATTTATAAGCATAAAATGTATAAAGATGGTAGAAGTTGTGACATTTTGGAGTTGTAAAGCTTGTATTAACATACAAAAATGAAAAGTTAAGTCATGTGCTGGTGGTTCACACCAGTAATCCCAGCTAATCAGGAGGCTTAGATCTGAGGATCCAAGCCCAAAGCCAGCCTGGGAAGACCAATCCAATCTCTAGTTAGCTAGGAAAAAAATCTAGAACTGGAGGTTGGCATAAGTGATAAAACACTAGCTGTGAGAAAAGTAGCAGAGAGTTTAGGGCCTGGTTCTGGCACCAAAAAAGAAAGAAAAAAGAAAAAGTCCCTTGAAGTTCCTTAAAGGCCAGTGAATATATACAAAGACATAAACCCTAAATGCAAGGAGAACCTGGAAAAGTACTATCCAAGCCCTAAGAACAAACAACTGCCAACCCAGACTGGTATATCAATGAAGCATTCACATTTAACAGCAAAACAAAAATTTTTAATAATAAAGAAAAACTAAGTAAATTCATAACCAATAAACCAGCACTACAAAAAAAAATATTAAGAGGAGAAAAGAGTCTGAAGAAAACAAACAAGATCATGGAATCACATCAGATAGATATCAGTAGGAGACCAATTTAGTAAGCACAGGAGGAAAGGAAAGAAGAAAAACCTAGGAAAGCAAGAAAAATGACAGGAAACACAGTGCACCTCGCTATAATAACCATAAATATTAATAAACCCAATTCAGCAATCAAAATAAGAACTGCAGCTTGGATCAGAAAATAAGCTCCATCCATTTGTTATCATCAAGGGACCCATCTCATAGCCAAATATTAAAAACAAGCTCCAAGTAAAGGGATGGAGGAAGATTTTCTATGCAAATGCTCCCAGCAAGAAGGCAGGAGTTGCTATCTTGATATCTAACAAAATAAACTTTTCATTAAAATCAATACAAAAAGACAAGGTCACCACACATTAATACAGGGAACAGTCCAAGAAGAGGATATCACCATCATCAGTTTATACTCACCAAACATTGGAGCACCCAAATATGTTAAGCAAATACTCTCAGTCTTACAGAAAAAAATATATCCAAATACAGTAATACTAGGAGACTTTAATAGTCCATTTTGGTGAGACCAAAGTACAGGTCTACCAACCAGAGGATTAGCAAAGAAGCCTCTGAACTAAATGACACTATATCCCAAATGGACATAACAGACATCTACAGTTTTCCACCCAACAACAACAACAACTAGTACACATTCTTCTCAGCAGCCCATGGAACTTTCTCCAAAATAGATCAGATCATAGTTAATACAAAGAATTTAAGCAAATATAAGGATTGACATAATCCCTTGTATTTTATTCAACCATAGCGGAATCAAGATAGTTCTCAATAACAAAGCATACCATAGAAATTACTCAAATACATGGAGATTGAGCAGCACACGTCTGCACAACAGCTGGGTCACAGAAGAAATTAGAAAGTACCTATAATTTGGGGCTGGGAAGGTAGCTCAGTGGTAGAGCACTTGCCTTGCATGCATGAGGCCCTGGGTTCGATTCCTCAGCACCACATAAGCAAAAAGAAAAAAGCCGGAAGTGGCGCTGTGGCTCAAGTGGTAGAGTGCTAGCCTTGAGCTGAAGAGCTGAGGGACAGAGCCCAGGCCCAGAGTTCAGGCCCCACGACCGGACCAAAAAAAAAACAAAAACAAGGCAGGGAAGGGAAGTGAAGGGTAAACAAAGGAGGAGGCTGCAATGCTTGGTAAGAAATGTATGCATTATCCTGCCCATGTAATTGTAGCCCCTCTGTACAGTATGTTCTCAAATAAAATAAAATACAATTAAAAAAAACAAAAACAAAAAACAAAAAACAGAAAGTTCCTATAATTTCAATGAAAATGAATATACGTCACAAAAAAATCTATGGGACCTGGCAAAAGCAGTCCTGAGGGGCAAATTTATTGCTCTCAGTGCAAACATCAAGAAAACAGGTAGGTCAAATAAATAATCTCATGATGCAACTAAAACTGTTAGAAAAGCAAGAAAAAATTGAACCCAAAGTTACTAGATGGAGCAAGATAAACAAAATAAGAGCTGAAATGAACAACATAGAGACTAAGAAAATGATAAATAAAATTAATAAAACACAAAGCTGAAAAAATTAATAAATTGACAGACCTCTTGCAAAATTAACTAAAAAAAAGAAGGGACCCAAATCAATAAGATCAGGGATGCCACAGGAAAAATTACAACAAACATTCAAGACATACAAGCAATCAAAAAGAATTATTTCTGGAATCTGTACTCACCAAGGAAGTAGAAGTGGATACATTTTTAGAGAAATACAAATTGCCCATACTGAACCAAGAAGATATATATAAATCAATTAGATAAGCCCATAACATACAATCAGAAATCTTCCAATGAGGAAAAGCCCAGATCCAGATGGATTTACTATGGAATTCTATAAAACCTTTAAAGAAGAACTAATACCCATACTCCTTAAGCTTTCTGTAAAATAGAAGCAGAGGGAGCAATCCCAAACTCATTCTATAAAACCACTATCACACTCATCCCCAAACCAGGCAAAGATGCACAAAAAAAGAGAACTATAGACCAATCTCTTTGATGAACACAGATGGCAAAGCTTCTCAAAACAATTTTAGCCAACAGAATCCAGAAACATATTTTAAAAAATCATTCATTATGATCAAGTAGGCTTCATCCCAGAGATGTAGGGCTGGTTTAACATATGTAAAACAATAAGTGTTATTCATCACATTAACAGAGTCAAGGTCAAGAACCACATGATTATCTCCATTGATGCAGAAAAGGCTTTTGACAAAATACAACATCCATTCATGTTAAAACCTGGAGAAAATAGGAGTAGAAGGAACATTATTTTAAACAATAAAAGCCATTTATGATAGACCAACAGCCAATATCATTCTTAATGGGGAAGAACTACAACCAATTCCTCTAAAATCAGGAACAAGGCAAGGATGCCCACTCCACTCCTCTTCAATAAAGTTCTGGAATCCTTAGCCAGAGCAATAAAGCGAGAAAAAGACATTAAAGGGATCCACATAGGGAAGGAAGACATTAAACTATCCCTGTTTGCAGATGACATCTTTTTTTGTTGTTGTTGTTTCACACCTGTGACTAATGTATTTCTTTGATTTTTTCCCCTTTTTTTTTATTGCGAAAATACTGTACAGAGGGGTTACAATTAGATGGGCAAGGTAATGAGTACGTTTCTTTTTTCTTTTTTTCTTTTTTTTGTCAGTTTTGGGACCTGAACTCTGGGCTTGGGCATGGTCCCTCAACTCTTCAGCTGTAGACCAGCGCTCTACCACTTGAGCCCCAGCCCCACTTCCGGCTTTTTCTGCTTATGTGGTGCTGAGGAATCGAACCCAGGGCCTCATGCATGCATGGCAAGCACTCTACCCCTGAGCCACCTTCCCAGCCCCATGAGTATGTTTCTTATCAAGCATTGTTGCCTCCTCCTTTGTTTCCCCTTCCCAACCCCCAGGCGCCCCCCCCCCCCCACTGCCAAAGTTGTAAAGTTTGTTTTTCAACATAGCATCTTGTACATCTCATGTTGCAATGGGTCCACCTGTATCTCTATTTAAACAATTTGTTTTTTCCCCTCCCCTCCACAAATTATACCAACATAAAATATAGTGAAAACAGAGGTTATACTGTGGGGGAGGGACACACAAAGCAACAAAAAAAGTCATCTTATAAATATGTTAAAAACAATCACAAGAAAGAAAAAAAACATTTGAATCCTTATCTTGGGGGTTCAGTTCGCCTAACATCAACTTATCTGACCGTTTCTGCTTGTCTTAGACATATACTAATAATTGCAAATAAGGGAAACCATGGGACCTATGTTTCTTTGGGCCTGGCTTACTTTACTTAATATAATTTTTTCCAAGTCTTTCCATTTCCTAACAAATGAGGCAATGTCATTCTTTCTGATGGAGGCATAGAAGATGACATGTTCTTATACCTAAACAACCCCAAAAACTCTACTCCCAAACTCCTAGAACTTATAAACCACTTCGGCAAAGTAGCAGGATACAAAATTAACCCACATGGGGCTGGGAAGGTGGCTCAGTGGTAGAGTGCTTGCCTTGCATGCATGAGGCCCTGGGTTTGATTCCTCAGCACCACATAAGACAAAAGCTGGAAGTGGCGCTATGGCTCAAATGGTATAGCGCTAGCCTTGAGCTGAAGAGCTGAGGGACAGTGCCCAGGCCCAGAGTTCAGGCACCATGACTGGCAAAAAAAAAAAAAAAAAAAAACTTAACCCACAAAACTCAGTTGCCTTTCTGTACACCAACAATGTACAAGCAGAAAGGGAAATTGGGAAACACCCTATTCACAATAACCTCAAAAAAAAAAAAAAAAGCAACTAGGAATTAACCTAACTGAAGATGTAAAGGACCTAGTTAGTGAAAATTGAAGAAAAATCTAAAGAAAGAAATCAAAGAAGATACCAGGAAATGGAAGGACCGCCCATGTTCATGGATAGGTAGGATCAATATTGTGAAAATGGCCATACTGCTAGAAATGATATACAAGTTCAATGTAATTCCCATCAAAATCCCAATGATGTTCAAGACAACAATCCAAAAATTCATAGGGAATAATAAAAGACATGGAATGGCCAAAGCAATTCTAGGCAAAAGAAATAACACAGGAGGTATCACAATACCAAATTTCAAGTTCTACAATTGAGCCATAATAACAAAAATAGCTTGGTATTGGCACAGAAACAGACCTGAAGACCAATGGAATAGATTAGGAGATCCAGAAATAAACTCACATAGTCAGCCAAAGGAGCCAAAGACATACAGTGGAAGAATCATAGCCTCTTCAACTATTGGTGCTGGGAAAACTGGGTGGCCACATGCAGAAAACTAAAAGTGGACCTCAGCCTGTCACCATGCATTAACATCAACCTAAAATGGATTAAAGACCTCAACGTTAAACCTGAAACTCTGAAACTACTGCAAGGCATCGTAGGAGAGATTCTAGAACTTACAGGCACAGGCAGGAATTTCCTGAAGAGAGTCACAAGGTGACAACAAATTGGAGAGAGATTCGACAAATAGGACTACCGAACTAGAAAGACAGCCAACCAATTGGGAAAAGATATTTACCAGCAATATATCAGTCAAAGACCTTATTCTATTATATACAGGGAACTCAAGAAACTAGTCCCTCCCAAATCTAACAAACCAATCATTAAATGGGCAATGGAACTGAAGAGAGATTTCTCAGATGAGATAAAAATGGCAAAGAAACACATGAGGAAATGTTCATCATCCCTGGCTGTAAAGGAAATGCAAATGAAAACAACCCTGAGATAGCACCTTACCCCAGTCAGAATGGCCCACATCCTAAATTCAGCCAATGACAAATGCTGGTGGGGATGCAGAGAAAGAGGAACCCTATTGCACTGCTGGTGGGAATGTACCCTAATACAACCACTCTGGAATGCAATCTGGAGATACCTCAGAAAACTAAATATAGACCTCCCTTATGACCTAGCCATACCACTCCTAGGCATCTACCCTGAGCAACAGGACCCAGATTGCAAGGACACCTGCACCTCCATGTTCTTTGCTGCACTGTTCACAATAGCCAAGATATGGAAACAACCAAGGTGCCCCACTACAGATGAATGGATCCAAAATTTGTGGTACCTTATATAGGTACCAATGGAATGTTACGCAGCCATTAGAAAGAACAAAATAATGGCATTTGCAGGGAAAGGAATAGAACTAGAACAAATCATGTTAGGTGAGGTAAGCCAAGATCAGAGAGAAAAACAGCACTTGATCTCCCTGATATGCAGATGTTAAACTCCAAATGGAAGGACATATGACAAAGTAAACAGGACTCACGAAGCAAAAGCGCTTTTCCTAATATGTCATATCATCCCTAGATGACCCCATGTCCTTGACCCCATATATGGTATATACATGTGCACATCTGAGGGAAGATAGGAGGAGGGCACTGAATCAGAGGAAAACAGGAGAAAATATAGTAGAGGGGCCCATCAGCTGCACTGGACATTGATGAAAGTGAACTAAGCAACTCAAGGACAGCAATGGGAGGGAGGGACTGAGAGAGAAGGGGGAACAGCTTACACTAAGCAATAGGAAAGAAATATGCATATCACCGGATTTGGAAAAAATAGCTGTAGTGTCAAAGTTTGTAGAGACCATAATCTTTATAGACTATGATAATGACAATGTGCCTTGTGAAGGTTAAAATGTATGTGTGTGACTTTTAAGTATCACTATCCCACAGTACTGTGAATTTTGTGAAATTTATGTAATCAATCTCAATAAAGAAGAAAAAAAAGGACAGCACACATCATTTGTCATTAGGCAAGTACAAATCAAAACTACAACAAAGAGCCAAGCAGTTCACAAGTTCCAGGCCAGCTTGGCCTACATACAAACAAACCAAAAACGGCAATGAAACGCTGTATCATAGCCATAAGCATGACTAATAAAAAACATGTTGGCAAGATGTAGAAAAATTGGAGTGCTTATACAATACAGTTGCAAAAATAAAAATGGTACAGCTACTTTGGCAGCTTCTTAAAAAGTTAAATATAGACTTAACATATGACCTGACAGATCTATCCCTAGGTATTCTAGAAGAGATGGAAATGTATATCCATGTGAAACTTGTAGTATACAATATTCAAAGCAGCATTATTTATAATAGCCAAAAAGTGGAAGCAACCCAAATATCCACCATATGATCCACAAATCTCAGTCTCCTGAGTAGTTAGGATTACAGGCATGAGCCACCAGCAACCAGCGAAACTGATTTTGAGAGAGAGAGAGAGAGAGAGACAGAGAGAGAGAGAGAGAGAGAGAGGGAGGGAGGGAGGGGGGGAGAAACTGTTAATAGCCAATAAGCCCATGATTTAAAAAATGGGTACATTTTCATACTTAGGTCACTGGCCAATATGCAATTGAATACAATCCTGGCAGTAGGTTTAGAAAGACAGAGTTGTTCTGTTTGCAGACTTTCTTTCTTTCTTTCTTTTCTTTTTCTTTTTTTGCAGACTTACTTTCTATGAATACAGTTGCCCTGTCCTATGCGTGTTCACTTAGCAGTTTTTTTCTGTGTCATGCCTTGTCTGCCTGGTCTTACCAGTGTTTTTTCTTTCTTTCTTTCTTCCTTTTTTTTTCTTTCTTTTTTTTTTTTTTTTTTTGTGGGTCCAATTGTGGGGCCTGAACTCTGGGCCTGGGCGCTGTCCCTCAGCTCTTCAGCTCAAGGCTAGCGCCCTACCATTTGAGCCACAGCACCACTTCCGGCTTTTTTTTTTCTGCTTATGTGGTGCTGAGGAATTGAACCCAGGGCCTCAGGCATGCAAGGCAAGCACTCTACCACTGAGCCACCTTCCCAGCCCCTCTACCAGTCTTTTTTGAGTTAGTGACATAAATATATTTATTTTGAAAAGTGAAGGTTTAGGGGAGGGAGGGTGCTCTGGAAACATTATGGAGAACCTCTAATCCATAGTTTACTTGGTAAGTGGAACTTCAGTAATGGAATTTGAGAGTAGCCTGATAGCCTGTTTTTTTTTTTTTTTTTTTTTTCCGTCTCTCTTACAAAGAAGACATGGAGTAGGAGAATGAGCTTCAGATGGGGATTTTATTACATTTCCCGTCAATTGTCCACTTTTTAAACAAACCATTGCAAGTAGACTATTTTGCATTCTGTGTTTTTAAGGGATTTCCAAGTGCTATTAACATTGTAGAATATCAGGACTAGAAGGGGATTTTCGTATTATCTTGTTGAACTTTTGATTTTTCACATGTCCATTTTGCCAGTGAAGTGGATCTTGGCCAATATCACCTCTTCCGTGCTTCTCTTACATTTTTCCCATCCTACCCAAATGGAACTTTTAAAAAACATTTTGTAATATATATATGTTTGAGGGCTGGCAATGTGGCTTGGTGGTAGAGTGCTTGCCTAACATACATGAAGCCCTGGGTTTTATTCATCAGTATCACATAAACAGAAAAGGCCAGAAGTGGCTCAAGTGGTAGAGCACTAGCCTTGAGCAAAAGAAGTGCAGGGACAGTGTCCAGTCCCTGAGTTCAAACCTCAGGATTGGCAAAAAATAAAAAAATAAATATATATTTGAGCAGAGAAATTTTTAAACTTTTGTTGAGTGGAAGGGAAGGAATTGGAAAGGAATGGGAATTACAAAGATAGAAAAGCTAATGAAATCAGGCAAGAAATGAAAGTAGATGTAGATAACAGTGATTTTTTTTTTTTTTTTTTTTTTTGGTCCAGTCGTGGGCCTGAACTCTGGGCCTGGGCGCTGTCCCTCAGCTCTTCAGCTCAAGGCTAGCGCTCTACCACTTGAGCCACAGCGCCACTTCCGGCTTTTTTCTTTTTGCTTATGCTGAGGAATCGAACCCAGGTCCTCATGCATGCAAGGCAAGCGCTCTACCACCTTCCCAGCCCAACAGTGATTATTTTTAAAAGGAAACATTTTGTATTAATATTTTCCTTTGTATTTATTTGTTCATGTGTTTTTGAGACAGAGTCTTGTAATGTAGCCTGAGTTGGCTTCAAAATCTCCTCATCATCCCAGTCACTAGGATGATGGTCATATACTACCACACCTGACTTTTGCTTCAAATCATTTTTGTTAAGATCTAATACACATGATAAAATTAGTAGTGAGTTCTGACAAATGTATGCAATTGTTATACTTCCATAAGTGAAATATACATTTATTGATTAAAAGTTCCTTGTGTTCATTAGTCTTTCTCTTTCTCAACTACCTGTAGCCATTCATTCATCTACTTTCTCCTGGCAAATATAGTTTTGCCATTTCTGGATTTTCATATAAATGGAAACATACAGTGTGTGTGTATATATATATATATATATATATATATATATATATATATATATATATATATATATATATATATGTATATGTAGCCATTCGGCTTATTTTTTTCACTTAACATAATACATCTAAAATTTATTCTTTTTTTTGGGGGGGAGTCCAGTCGTGGGGCCTGAACTCTGGGCCTGGGCGCTGTCCCTCAGCTCTTCAACTCAAGGCTAGCGCTCTACCACTTGAGCCATAGCGCCATCTCTGGCTTTTATTGCTTATGTGGTGCTGAGGAATCGAACCCAGGGCCTCAGGCATGCAAGGCAAGCGCTCTACCACTGAGCCACCTTCCCAGCCCCTAAAATTTATTCTTATGGCGTGTAACTTGTGCGTGGTTTTATGTTTTGTATTTTTTTTGAGATGTTGTTTTGCCATATTACTTAGGTCGGTCTTGAACTCATGAGCTCAAGTAATCCTCCTGCCTCAGCCTTTCAAATAGCTGAAAACCACAGGTGTGTGCTACCATGTACAGCTTGAGATTCATCCATGTTGTTGTGTGCATCCCTAGTTTTTCTTTTTGTTTGTTATTTTTGGAGTTTGAACTCAGGGCCTCAAGTTTGGGAGGCAGGTATTCTACCTTGAGCCACACCTCTAGTACCTGTTTCTTTTGACTGTACAATAATCCATTGTCTGAGTTTACCAGTTTTTTTTTGTTCATTTAGCAGTTTATTTGGGCAGTTAGTCATCAGACCACTGTTCACATTCACATAAAAGTCCGTGTAGGTGTGAGTTTTCATTTCATTGCTTAGATATGAGATTGCTCAGAGATTATGCAAGTATATGTGTAAAATTACCAAATTGTAAATTTGATAATTTCTAAAAACATTTCTAAAGTTTTTGTACAATTCTGTATTCCTACTAGAAGTGTTTGGTAGTTCTCTTTGCTCTACATACTTACTTTGGTCAGATGATTTCAATAGTCTAGTGTATGTACAATGGTATCTCACTGGAAATTTTTTTTTGTTGGTCATGGGGCTTGAACTCTGGGCCTGGGCGCTGTCCCTCAGCTCTTCCAGCTCAAGGCTAGCACTCTACCACTTGAGCCACAGTGCCACTTCCGGTTTTCTGGTGGTTTATTGGAGATAAGAGTTTCACAGACTTTCTTGCCCGGGCTGGCTTTGAACCATGATCCTTAGATCTCAGCCTCCTGAGTAGCTAGGATTACAGGCGTGAGCCACCAGTGCACGGATTCACTGGAAATTTTTCCTCATGACTTGGCACAAAGGGAATTCTTCTCTTTTGTAATATTAATATAATAATATTAGCTAATCCAATTTTTTTCTTGTCCCAATAGGCTTTTAACTCCCCTCAGGAATGGGAAACATTTTTTTATGCTAATAGCCATTTCGGTATTTATGACATAATTCAAGGTCCATATAAAATTATCAGTACAAGCAGATGGCCAGGGGAGGCTGAGGTGAAGCAGGTACATCTGCCCCATATGTACCAAACAAATTTGTGTTCATGTACCAATTGATTCATAGACCTTACACTGTTGGCTAGATCCAAGTCAGGATTACACAGTAGATTTAGTTGTACTGTTCCTTTAGTCTCTTTTAGTCTCCAGTAACAAAAATCTCAGTCTTTACCAGGTATGGTGGTGCATGCCTATAATTCCAGTACTCTAGAGGTTGAGGCAGTAATTCCAGAGGTTGAGGCAAGAGGATTACAAGCTTGAGGCCAGCCTGGGCCATTTAGCAAGCCCTTGTCTCAAAACAAAAATAAAAATTCCAGTTGTCTTTGTCTTTCTTGGATCTGAAAGTGTGTGTGTGTGTGTGTGTGTGTGTGTGTGTGTGTGTGTGTGTGTGTGTGTGTGTGTGTGTGTGTGTGTGTGTGTGTGTGTGTGTGTGTGTGTGTGTGTGTGTGTGTGTGTGTGTGTGTTAGTATTTGAGCTTAAACTTGGGGCCTGAGCATTGTCCTTTAGCTTTATCACTCATGGCTGGTGCTCTACTACTGGCTTTGTGGTAGTTAATTGGAGATGAGTCTCCTTCCTGGTTGGCTTCAAAATGTGATCCTTAGATCCTCAGCATCCTAAGTAGCGAGGGTACATGTGTGAGCCACCAATGTCCAGTGTCAACTTTCCTTTAAAAAATATATAGGCATATTGTTGTTTGTAGAGTTTCTCAATTTAAGTATACTTGCTATTTCCTTGTAAAATTCTCTATATTTTTGGCAAGGATATCATAAAAATTACGTTGTATCTTTTTGGGGGCTTATCTTTTTGGGGACCTTTATATAAAGAAGCTTGTTAAGCCAACTATTCGTAATGAGTCTATGTGCTGCCTAAGAATTTGTTCTTCAGTGCTAAGAATGGAACCTAAGTCCTCATGTATGCTTTACAAATGCTCTACTGCAGAGCTACCTCTCCAAACTTTGCCCAAGAAATACCAACCTGGTATTCTAAGGAATTAAAAATAAAAGAATTTCTTTTCTTCCAAAATCTTCAGTTTGGGTTTTTAGGTTTAGGTTTAAGACTCATTAAAATAATAATTTTTTGAGAAAGCTTATGCTGGTCATCCTAATTATGGAGGAGACAGAGATTTGGAGGATTATGCTTTGAGATCAGTAGGACAAAAAGTTTGCAAGATATCATCTCAATTAATAAAAAGTGGGTATGGTAGCATATACCTGTTATCCTAGCTACTCAGAAAGCATAAATAGGAGGATCATAGTCTAGGCCAACCTAAGCATAAATGCAAGACTGAATTCATAAAATAACAGCATATACTTTTCCTAAAAATAAAGGATAGCAAATATGTCTAGAGGCATGGCTCAAATGGTAGAATGCCTGCTTATTTTTTTTTTGGGCGGGGGGTCCAGTCGTGGGGCCTGAACTCTGGGCTGGGCGCTGTCCCTCAGCTCTTCAGCTCAAGGCTAGCGCTCTACCACTTGAGCCACAGCGCCACTTCCGGCTTTTTTCTTTTTACTTATGTGGTGCTGAGGAATCAAACCCAGGGCCTCTGGCATGCAAGGCAAGCGCTCTACCACTGCGCCACCTTCCCAGCCCCAGAATGCCTGCTTAGTAAGTACAAGTCCTTGAGTTCAAGCCTCAATTCTGACAAAATAATAATAATAATAATAATAATAATTTTGTGAAATAGTGATTGAATTTTTTTCATCATTTTGCTTTGTTATATTATTTGCTTCTTTTAATTCTGCTTCTTAATTCTACTGTCTTTTTTGTTGTTGGTGTTGGTTGTGGGGTTTGAACTCTGGCCCTGGGCACTGTCCCTGAGCTCTTCAGCTCAAGGCTAGTGCTCTATCACTTGAGCCACTGCGCCACTTCTGATTTTCTGGAGGTTAATTGGAGATAAGAGTCTCATGGGCTTTCCTGCCCAGGCTGGCTTTGAATCTCAATCATCAGATCTCAGCCTCCTGAGTAGCTAGGATTATAGATGTGAGCTACTGGCGCCTGGCATCTACTGTCTTTTAAGTTGAACTTGCTCTTGCTAAGGTTCAAACACAGAGTATTGCTTGCTTATACCAGGCCACTGTCTCACGAAGCTACATCCCCATATCTTATCTCTTTTTTTATTTTGAGACAACGTAGTAGTTTCGTCTGGGCTCACAGTGTAGTCCTGGCACTCACTGTAGCTCACATTGGTCTCAAATTTGATATCTCCTGCTTCAGTCTCCCACGTAATGGAATTGCAAATATACAGTGCCCATACCCAGCACTTTTTCTTGACTTTTAAAAAATAATGATATTGGGCTGGGAGTGTGGCTTAGTGGTAGAGTGCTTGCCTAGCATACATGAAGCCCTGGGTTTGATTCCTCAGTACCACATAAACAGAAAAATCTAGAAGTGGTGCTGTTGTTCAAATGGTATAGTGCTAGCCTTGAGCAAAAGAAGCTCAGGAACAGTGCTCAGGCCCTGAGTCCCAGACTGGCAAAATAATAATAATAATAATAAAGTGATGATGATGATGTTAAGATGGAGTTTCATTAATTATTTTGCCAGAGCTGGCCTTGAACCACAATCCTCTTGATCTTTGCCTCCTTAATAGCTGAGATTGTAGGGATGAGCTATTTGCCTGGTTCTTCTTTTTGTAGCTTTCTGAAGCATAAACTTAGATCATGTTTATAGGCATTTCTTCTTTTTTGTGCAGACATTAAAAGGTGCATTGTCTTTTATTTCCTGTACTCTGCAGTCACAGAGCCTTACTTTTGCATCAGGTCTTTGTTTATTCAGGCACTCATAAGAGGGAGCCCATGTTCATGTGAAGTGGATGTCATTCCACTTTTTGAGGTAGCATCAATTTCCAGACATACTTCAAAATCAAGCCTTTCAAATGTCATGTTCCTTCCATCTTGTGCCTGCTTTTGGTCATTCTTTAGTATATTTAAATACACAGGTTTTTGTTTGTTTGTTTTGTCCATCGTGGGGCTTGAACTCTAGGCCTGGGCACTGTCCCTGAGTTCTTCAGCTTAAGGCTAGTGCTCTGCCATTTGAGCCACAGTGCCACTTCCAGCCTTTTCTGTTTATATGGTGCTGAGGAATTGAACCCAGGGCCTCATGCATGGGAGGCAAGCACTGTACTGCTGAGCCACCTTCCCAGCCTCAATACACAGATTTTTGTTTGTTTGTTTTTGTTTTTTATTGGTCATGGGGCTTGAACTCTGGGTTTTGATGTTGTTTCTGAGCTCTTCAGCTCAAGACCAGTGCCTACCAGTTGAGCCACAGCACTACTTCTAGTTTTCCAGTGGTTAATTGGAGGTAAGAGTCTCATGGACTTTCCTGCCCAGGCTGGCTTTGAACTGCGATCCCTAGATCTCAGCCTCCTGAGTAGGTAGGATTATAGGCATGAGCCACTGGCGCCCGGCTAAATACACAGTTTTTAAATACAGAATTTTTGTTATTCCTGTAATCCAGCATAAACTATTCCATCATTGCCAGAAGCAAGTACTGTCCTCTTGTTTTTCCTCTACACTCATCTCATTTGACAGTTAATATCACTTATTTATTTTGATTATTTGTGTGTCCTCCCATTAAGGTTCACTAAAGTAGGGGATTCTTGTCTTTTTAGTGGTAAAGTGCTAATCATATAGTAGGTGCTCAAAAAATTTTTGTTGAGCCAAGTGCTGGTGGCTAGGCAGGTGCTGTACCACTTGAGCCACATCCCCATCCCTTTCAGCTTAGTAAATTTTCAGATAGGATCTAGTATTTTTGCCAAGGTGAGCCTGGAATAAGATCCTCTTATCTAAACCTCCCTCATAGCTGGGGCTACAGGCACTTACTACCTTGGTCAGTACTGTATTTTAATTATTTTGAGAGGGTCTCTCTATTATTTATTTATTTACTTATTTATTTATTTTGCCAGTTGTCGGGCCTGAACTCTGGGCTTGGGCGCTGTCCCTCAGCTCTTCAGCTCAAGGTTAGCGCTCTACCACTTGAGCCATAGCGCCATCTCTGGCTTTTTCTGCTTATGTGGTGCTGAGGAATCAACCGAGGCCTCATGCATGTGAGGCAAGCACTCTACCACTGAGCCACCTTCCCAGCCTGGTCTTTCTAGTACACCCAACTCAAACTCATTATGTTGTTCAGGCTAGCTTCAAACTCTCAATCCTCCTACCTGAGCTTCCTGAGCCCACAGCTGAGAAGCATCATATTTGTGTTTTTATTATCAAGTCACCTTTTACAATAATATTCTTAATGTCTTGTTAATATTTTATCTGTCTTTTTTAGGAACTAAAAAGATTTCAGGAATTTATAAATTCCTGTCCTCCTTTTGATATTGTCATTGATGGCCTCAATGTTGGCAAAATGTACACTAAAGCTCGTGACTCTCAAGTTGTAAGTATAACCTTTATTTTGTTATTCTCCATGTCAAGAAACACTTGTATCTGTTTGTGGTCTTCCTTGTGGCTCTTAGCTGTACCATCTTTCCTTCCTCTAAAATTAAGCTCAGTCATCTAAGATCTACCATTTTTATCTCTGGCCAGATGAGTAGTTTGTAAAGCCTGTGAGTAAGAAGTTAAGAAATTTAAAAGAAAGATTGTAACAAAAGACTGGATCTTCCCTTTTTAAAAAATCTCTATTGTCTCACATAAGCTTGTGCTCTCTCTTTGGTATTTGGTATTACTCTATTTCTCTAGTTGAAAGTGATCAATATATCCAAATATATTATCAAAAGCTATTAGTCACTTGTTACTTTTTTTTTTTTTTTGGTGATGTTAGAGATTGAATCCAGAGCTATTCTCACTTGTTAGGCAAGTGCTGTACCATTTTAAGGCTTCCAGCCTTAAAAGTTGCCACCTATTGGAGAAAAGGTTACCTTTCTTAATATTAGATTTAGTCTAGATCCAATACATAAGTTTTAATTGATTAAGAATTGGGGGCTGGGAAGGTGGCTCAGTGGTAGAGCGCTTGCCTTGCATGCATGAGGCCCTGGGTTCGATTCCTCAGCAGCACATAAGCAAAAAAAGAAAAAAGCCAGAAGTGGCGCTGTGGCTCAAGTGGTAGAGTGCTAGCCTTGAGCTGAAGAGCTGAGGGACAGCGCCCAGGCCCAGAGTTCAGGCCCCATGACCAGACCCAAAAAAAAAAAAAAAAAAAAAAAAAAGAAACCATGCCTCATACCTATAATCCTAGCTACTTGATGCTTAAATTAAGTGCTTTACAGTTTGAGGCTTATACAGGCAAAAAAGTATGAAAGACCACATCTCAGACAATAGTTGGGCACAGTGGAATGCTCCTGTCATCCTAACTATGGGGGAAGCTAAGATCAGAAGGATCATGGTTCCAGGAAAGTCCAGACAGAAAGTTTCTCAAGCCTGTATCTCAGTAGAAGAAGCTAGGCATTATGGAATGCACCTGACATCCCATGTATAGTAGAAAGTGAACAATACCATTGTGGTTCAGGCACACACCCAGGGAAGAAGCAAGGGCCTATCTCAAAAATGACAATAAAAGGGCTGGAGGCATGGCTCATTGGTTAAGTGCTAGCCTAGCAAGAAGTTCAAACCATAAAAGGCTCTGAACTCAAACCATAAAAGTAAAAGTACCACCATTAAAGAAGAAAAGGGGGAAAAAAAGCCATTTGTGAGAGGCCCAAAGTAGGATCATTGTGATGTGAAGCTAGCCCCTGGGAAAAAAAATGCAAGATCCTTCATGAAAGAAGGGAAGGAAGGAAGGACAGAAAGAAGGAAGGAAAGAAAGAAAGAAGGGAAAAAAGTAAGAAAAAAGAAAGAGAAAGGAAGGAAGAAGAAAGAAAAAGAAAAGAAGGAATTGAAACCAGGGCTATAAAAACTTAGTATATAAGCTGGGCACCAGTTGCTCATGCCTGTAATCCTAGCTACTCAGGAGGTTGAGATAGGATTGCGGTGTGAAGACAGCCCAGGCGGAAAAGTTTGTAAGACACTCTTTTCTCCAATAAAGTACTAAAAAAGGGAAAAGTGAAACTGTGGCCTTAAGTGGTATAGCACTAACCTTGAGAAGAAAAAAAAACTACTCAGGGACAGCACCCAGGCCCTGAGTTCAAGCCCCAAGACCAGCCAAAAAACAAACAAACAAAAAAAAGTTGCTGTGGCTCAAGTGATAGAGTGCTTGCCTTGAGCTGAAGAGCTGAGAGACAGCGCCTAGGCCCAGAGTTCAAGACCCACAACTGAGGACAAGAACAAAACAAAACTATAAAGCTGGGCACCAATGGCTCACACCTCTAGTCCTAGCTACTGAGGAGGCTGAGATCTGAGGCTCACAGTTCAAAGCCAGCCCAGGCAGGAAAGTCCATGAGACTCATCTCTAATAAACCACCAGAAAACAGGAAGTGGCACTGTGGCTCAAGTGGTAGAGTGCTGCCTTAAGATGAAGAGCTCAGGGACAGCGTCAGGCCCAGAGTTCAAACCCCATGACCAACAATAACAACAACAAAAACAAAACAAGCAATTAGTGTTTAATGTATAAGGTTTGGAAAAACAGAATAGAAAATACTATATAATCCTGCCATTCAGCAGTAATCACTTTCAGTATTTTCTTTTTTCCCACTATTTTTCCATTTTTTAAAAATCTATTTGAACTCTAGCTATGTGAAAGTACATTTCCAGTTACAGCTGAAGTAAAGTGATATGTGCTAGCATTTGAGATGGGAAGGATCTTAGAGGCATATATAATAATCCAGAGCCCTGGTAGGAACTAGAGACAAGCTAGATGTTGTTCTAAGAAAATAATAATCTGTAAAAATATTCATAACATGACAGAAGACTAATTTTCCAACAGTATCAAGAAAGCCTGGGAGTAAGAAGTTAAGAAATTTAAAAGAAAGATTGTAACAAAAGACTGGCTCTTCCCTTTTTAAAAAAATCCCTATTATCTCACCTAGGCTTGTGCTATAGTTGAAAGTGATCAATATATCCCAATATACTATCAAAAGATATTAGTTACTCGTTACTTTTTTTTTTTTTTTTTTTTTTTGGTGATGCTAGAGATTGAATTCAGAGCTATTCTCACTTGTTAGGCAAGTGCTGTACCATTTTAAGGCTGCCAGCCTTAAAAGTTGTAACCTATTGGAGAAAAGGTTGCCTTTCTTAATATTAGATTTAGTCTAGGTCCAATATACAAATTATAATTAAGAATTGAAACCATGCCTCATACCTATAACCTGTAAGCCTGTAAGAAAATACACCATGGGGGTTGGGAAGGTGGCTCAGTGGTAGAGCGCTTGCCTTGCATGCATGAGGCTCTGGGTTCGATTCCTCAGTACCACATAAGCAGAAAAAAAAAAAAGCCGGAAGTGGCACTGTGGCTTAAGTGGTAGAGCACTTGCCTTGAGCTGAAGAGCTGAGGGACAGTGCCCAGGCCCAGAGTTCAGGCTCCACGACCAGACTCAGAAAAAAGAAAGAAAGAAAGAAAATACACCATGTAGTAAAAAAGTAGTTTTTCTTCATTTATAATTATAGACGTGCAAATTAAAATATTTACCTTCCTAATTGACTGAGATTGAAAAGATTTTCAGAGGAAGAGGAAGGATGGGAGCCTCCCAAGTAGCTAGGATTTATAGGTGTGAGCTAGCAACACCTGGTACCATATATTAGTTTGATGGATGATTTAGTGATAACTTTTAATTTCTGAAGTGTTGAAATTCTACTTGTAAGAACTGACATATTTGTTTATACTAGTACACAAAATTAATATGCACATGCAGTAATTATTACATCGGTACGCAGAACAATCTGAACAACCTTAATATCTATTAGTACAAAACTTCATATGTATTGAAACATCCATGTAAATTAATCATATCTAACTCCATGTGCTGCTAGCCAAAATCAAAAGTGACAGAGCAACATGCCTAATGTCATTATATTTGTATTAAACAGAAAGGGCTACCTTTATATAGATAAATGTTAGGTAAGTTTGTTTATGGCTAGAAAATTTCTAGAGACTTATGTACTCATGCATATACACACACACACACACACACACACACGTATTTCACAGTAGTTACTTTTGGGAGGTATAGAACAAAAGAATGATATGGCTTCTATTTTTTTAAATTTTCTTTTACAGTAGGCATTATGTTCTATATTTAAAATCAGGAAAGGAGGGGCTAGGAAGGTGGCTCAGTGGTAGAGCGCTTGCCTTGCATGCATGAGGCCCTGGGTTCGATTCCTCAGCACCACATAAGCAAAAAGAAAAAAAACCGGAAGTGGCTCTGTGGCTCAAGTGGTAGAGCGCTAGCCTTAAGCTGAAGAGCTGAGGGACAGCACCCAGGCCTAGAGTTCAGGCCCCACGACTGGACCCCCCAAAAAAAAATCAGGAAAGGAAAATAAAGGCATTTTTGGTTAAGTATTCTAAGATTCTAAAATATGTATATTTCTCTTGAGTCATGGATATGTGTGTGTGCATGTTACCTGGGGAGTTGAACTTGGGACTTGGTAGGTGCTCTACCATTTAAATCATGCCTGCAGCCCTTTTTGACTTTAGTTATTTTTCAGATGGAGTTTCATTTTTTGTCTTTGAAAATACTTATTCCAGGGTCTGGCACATGCTTTTTAGCACCTTAAAAAGCATACCTATGTGAGTGTATTTATTGCCCTTGGTTGTAATGTCATAAAAACTTAAAAGCATGGTCATTATTTGGAATGTACTTAATTTCCTAGTTTAAATATATGACAATCACAATTCTCTTAGTTTTATCAGTCTTCATCTTCATACTTTTTTAACTGATGCCCAGAATTTTAATTTATATCACTAAGTAAATGGCTAACTTCTCTGTAAAGTAATTTAAGAAATTAAATGGAGAGTCTAGAAAAAATTAAGAATTGTTTCTAATATTAGTCAGAATAAGCTAGGTTATGCTGCAGTAATGACTCAAAATTTAAGTATCTTTTTTTTTTTTTGTTGGTCATGGGGCTTGAACTCTGGGCCTGGACGCTGTCCCTCAGCTCTTCAGCTCAAGGCGAGCGCTCTACCACTTGAGCTACAGCGCCACTTCCGGTTTTCTAGTGGTTTATTGGAGATAGGAGTCTCACGGTCTTTCCTGCCCAGGCTGGCTTTGAACCACGATTCTCAGATCTCAGCCTCCTGAGTAGCTAGGATTACAGGCGTGAGCCACCGGCGCCCGGCAAAATTTAAGTATCTTAAAACAACAAAGCCTCAGGTGTTAGCACATACCTGTAATCCCAGCACTTGGGAGGCTAAGGCAAGAAGAACATGAATTTGAGGCCAGCTTGGGATCCAAAACAAGTTCTAGATTACTTTTAGTAAGACCTTGTCTCAAAAAAAGCACCACCACCCACAACAAAATTTATTTTGTGTTTTCCTACATGGTTGTTTGTGTTACTATCTTCTTATTTTAGCACCTAGAATAAATGGAATGGTGCAGATCACTGTGGCCAGGGGGCAGGGAAAGTGAAAAGGAATATACAGCCTTGTAAAGCTCTACTCTGAGGTGATACCTATCCCTTCTTTACTAGTAGCTTATGCAAATTACCTAGGTACCTGAATCCAGTATGACTGAGAAAGCAATCTTACAAGGTTCTCAAAAGAAAAATGAGCATTTTTCCAAAGTCTGTCACACATCTGAGATGGTGATACCTTGCTTGTTATCATTGTTAAGTCTATCTAGCCCAGGAGCTAAAAGTGAGTTTCACCATGGCAGTATAAACTGTCTTTGCCTGGATTTTTATATTACATTATATTTTAGTAATTGATTGTTGTTTATTTTCGAGATCAAGGTCCTTTACTGTAGTTTTGTGTAGAAATGTGTGTGGGGGGGTCCCCTGAAGTGGGAGCAGAGGGAAGAGTTAGAGCCTTGCAACTTGCTAGTCAGGTGCTCTACTACTTGAGCCAAGCCCACAGCCCTTTCTGCTTTAGTTTTATTTCACTTTTTTTTTCTTTTTTCTTTTTTTTTTTTTTTTTGCCAGTCCTGGGGCCTGGGCCTGGGCCTGGGCTCTGTCCCTGAGTTTCTTAAGTATTCAGAATTGGCATCTGACCAGTAAATGCACTAAATATCAGGCAGATGTGCGCATTGTTGGGCCTGTGTCATTTCTGTGAAAGTAAGCAAATAGTGAATAATGCAGTTTGAAGGCTGATGGAGGCAAAGAGCCTTAAAAAAAAAGTATATTCCTTGGGTTGGAGAATGTCTTTAGTTTTATTTCACATAGGGCCCTGAGTTTTAGCCTAGGACAACCTGGCTTGCGATCTCCTATTTACACCTCACATCCCTAAGAGGATAGGGATCATCTCACATCAACATGCCAGCTTAGTGGTTGAAATGGACTCTGCTTAACTTTTTCCTAGATTGGCCTCCAACTGTGATCGTCCCAATCTCTACCTTCTGAGAATTTGGGATTACAGGTGTGCACCACCATGCCTGGCATGAGCTTATACTTATGTTTTTTTCTTTTTCCTAGGATGATCAGGGAGGGAATTCTACAAGTCTCTGTCACTCATACTTTGCTCATATTTTCACAACTTGGATTTTCTTTTCAATTACCAAATCAGTAATAATAGGATATATGAAACTGCTTTGAAGGGACAGGGACAGCATACCAACTTTTCACTTAGAAAAGAGAAGTATATAAAGTAGAAAGCTTCTTATGCTGCATTTTCTTTCATTGTCTCCCCCCATCCACATGCTTCCATGGTTCATTCCTTATACTTTTGTTCCTATTCCTTTTGTAGTCTATATTTTGGATAACCAGTGTTCATTTGAACCTCCTCTAATAGACTGTGGGGGAGGAAGAGTACATCATTTTACTTAATCTTGCTGGCTGTTCAAAATGCCGCTCCTAAAAATAAAGTTTTAAAAAAATGCTGTTCCTTTTTTTTTTTGTAGCTGGGAATTGGTTAAAATGGCATCAGCAGAATGAAAACTTGTAATGTAATTTGAAAGAATTATGGCCAGACATCTGCACTGAATGCTTTCTTTCTTATAGTGTACTTGGGGCATTGAATAGAAAGTAGTTGGGTGGAAACTGCAAAATTGTTTTGATTGCCATCTTGTAGTTGGTTTTTACTATGGTGAAAGAAAAGTGGAGGCTAGAGGATTAGCTATTGATGGTCATTTACTAGAGCATTTGCTTGGCAGAGTTCTCATTCTCTTTTTTTTTTTCCCTGCCACTCAAAGTCATTTTATTTCTCTCTGTCCATTTACGTGGCCTCTTGTAAATGTTTCAATACATAAAGTACCTGAGACACAATGAACTGTGGCTAGTATATGTGAATGTGTATACAATCATGGGCATATTGTTTTAGCCCAGTCTGTAGAAATGTTGAGAAGTTGGTCACCAATAGTGCTTGAAATTCTCTTTCAGTAATATGATAGTAACAAGGAAACTCATAAATACCTTATCATTTTAAGAAGAACAAATATTAAATGTTGGCCATGGAATTTCTGTTTTGCCTCCTTTTAAATATTCTTCCCCATAAGTGTTTCTAAACACTATCTCTTAAGATGTAGTAGCACCATTGCAAAGCTGGATGTATGCTCATGCATACACAGTATAAACAAAGCCCTAGGTTTGATTCCCAGCACCCCCCCCCAAATGAGTAAATAAAAGAATACTAAAAATAAAATAGCTGTCTGGGTGTTGTGGTACAAACATAAACCTGTAACCCTAGCACTCTGGAGAATGAGGTAGGAGAATCATGAGTTCAAGACCAGCCTGGCTGTACAGTGAGAACCTTGCCTTAAGGGGAAAAAAATCCACAGGGTAGTACCATAAAATAAATGAAAGTGAAGTACACTGTATTTATTATGGTAGACTTTCTGCAGTTTGGGACCAATAAAACATAGCCAAAAAGTTTAAAAGCCATAAAGGCCTGAAAAAAGTAAAAAAAATCAATGCTAAAAACCCTATAATGATAATAATAGTGTTAATAATAATAATAATAATAATAATATAATGATAGTATCAACTGGCTATTGAGTATCTCCTATGTGCCATGCTCTTTACATTTATTTTACACTTGAGTCCTATGAGGCAGGGGTACCAGTGGCTTATGCCTGTAATCCTAACAACTCTGGAAGTTGAGATCTGAGGATTACAGTTTGAAGCCACCCCAGGAAGGAAAGTTCATGAGATACTTAGCTCCCATTAACCACCAAAAAATGCTGAAAGTGGAACTGTGGCTCAAGTGGTGGAGTGCTAGCCTTGAGCAAGAAAGATCAGGGATACCAACAAGCCCTGAGTTCAAGCTTTAGGACTGGAATACACACAGAAAAGTCCTGGGAGGTAGACAATTCCTCCATTTTACAAATGGGAAATTGTCTCAGTTTGTCTAAAGTCACAGGCTGAAAAGTAAGAGAGAGCTGCTCAACTTCACCACTTACTGGAGGCTTCTTCAGGCTTTTGCTTAGAACCTATCTACTCTTTCAGACAGCTCTCCAGGCCCCAGCAGTCTGTGGCAGCAGTCCAGTGTGTATGCATGAAGGACATAAACATGGTATATACACATACACATCTGAAGGAAGTTGGGGGGAAGGCACAGAATCAGTGGAAAACAGATGAAAATGTGCCAGTAGCAAAGCCCATCAGCTGCACTGGACACTGATGAAAGTGAACCAAACAACTCATGGGCAGAGATGGGAGGGAGGAAATCAGAGAAAATGAGGGAACTGATGATACCAACCAAAGAAAAGAAATGTACTTATCACCTGATGTTTATAATGGTAACTCCACTGTATATCTCTCTAAGACAACAATAAAGTAATTTACAAAAAAAAAAAAAAAGTGGGAGGACAAGTTTTCTGCTAGCAACAATTGAACTTTTGATGGGGAAAAGAGATTGCCCAAGTTGAAAGAGAACAGCTGTTATAAGAAGATAGAAAGTAAGCCAGGTGCTGGGTGGCTCACACCTGTAATCCTTGCTACTCAGGAGCAGACATCTGGAAAGTAAGACACAAATCAGCCTGAGCAGGAAAGTCTGTCAGCAAAAGGCTAGACTACAAACATGGTTCAAGTGGTAAAGCATCAAGCAAGTTTAAAATGCAGTACTAGCAAAAAGAAAAAGAGCTGAGCACCAGGCTCAGACCTGTAATCCTAGCTACTCAGGATGCTGAGATCTGAGGATCACAGTTCAAAGCCAGCCTGGGAAAGAAAGTCCATGAGATTCTTATCTCCAGTTAACCATCAGAAAACCAGAAATGGCACTGTGGCTCAAGTGGTTGAGCACTTGCCTTGAGCTGAAGAGCTCAGGGACAGCACCCAGGCACAGAGTTCAAGCCCCACAACAGACAAAAAAAAAAAAAAAGAAAAAGAAAAAGAAAGTAGATTATAGTAGCTCATGTTCAAAATAATAAAAGCCTAACAATCTTTATCCCATTTTAGAGGTGGACAAATTATATTTTTGTTGAAAACTTGTAATTGTAAACTCTGATTATATTCTACTTTAGAATGAAGGTAGATTATAATGCATTCTAGAAAAGTTTTTCCTACAATATGATTTTAAGTTTTATTATTTATTCAGAAATGCATTTACCTGAAATTTAAATATAAACATGTTCGTATGAATGAAGTATCCTCAGAGTTTATTTTGTTATATAAAAGATGTTATTAGGGCTGAGGATGTGGCTCAGTGGTAGAGTGCTTACCCAGCATGCATGAAGCCCTGGTTTTGATTCCTCAGTACCATAAAAAGAGAAAAAGCCAGAAGTGGTGCTGTGCTAGCCTTAAGCAAAAGAAGCTCAGGGACAGTGCCCAGGCCCTGATTTCAAACCCCAGAACTGGCCAAAAAAAAAAAAAAAAAGATGCTATTAGCCAGGTTCAGAGGCTCATGCCTATAATCTTATCTACTGTGGAGGTTGAGGTCTGAGGATCAAAGCCAGCCCGGGCAGAAAGTTCCTGAAACTTTTTTTTTTTTTTTTTTTGCCAGTCTGTGCCTTGGTGCTGTCCTTGATACATTTTGTACTTAAGGCTAGTGCTATCACTTGAGCTACAGTGCCACTTCTGACTTTTTCTGAGTAGTTTATAGTGCCACTCTGACTTTTTCTGAGTAGTTTATAGGAGATAAGAGTCCCAAAGACTTTCCTACCTGGGCAGAAAAGTGTGTGATCCTCAGATCTCAGCCTACTGAATAGCTAGAATTACAGGCATGAGCCACTGCTGTCCGGCTTCCATGAGACTCTTATTTCCAGTAAAAATTCAAAAAAGTCAGAAGTGGAGCTGTGGGTCAAGTGGTATGGAGTTAGCCTTGAGCAAAAAAAAAAATAAGGGACAGCACTCAGACCCTGAATTCAAACCCCAAGACTGGTACACATAAAAAAAGATTTATGATTTGTTTGTTTTGAGTCAGAGTTGCTGTGTTGCTGAGCCTGGCATAAAACTTACCTGTTGCTCTGGCTGGCTTCTAGCTCATGATCCTTCTGGATGGAGTACTGGGATTGATTACAAGTGTGCACCACCATGCCCAGCAGGTATCATTCTTATTTTACATTTAGAAAACATTAGCCAAGCACTGTCTTATTTTGTAAGTGGTAACATCAATTTAGCTTTATGGAATCAGTTTGATATTGTACTCAAAACATACACAGATATAGCAATTTTTCTTCTAGAAATCTATTCTGCAGAAAAATTTGCACAAATATATAAATATGCACAAAATATACATAAAATTTCATTGCATCTTTGTAATAGCAAAAATTGGGAATCGTAGAAGCCAGTTGAATACTGGAGGTAAATTTACATTACTGAAAGATACCTATAGTATATGAAAAAGACAAAATGAAACAAAATATAAGATGGGCATGGTGGCACACGCCTATTCATCCCAGTTCTTGAGTGGGAAGATTCAAAGTACAAGGCCAGCATGAGCAACTCTACTTAGGCTCTGTCCCAAAATAAAATGAAAAGTGCTGTGGGTAGAGTTCAGTGGTAGAGTGCTTGCCTCACTTGAGCAGAGTCCCGAATTCAATTCCTATTTTTGAAGAAAAAAAAAAAAAGAAAACAAAATTTACAAGATGATCCCATTTTGTTTAAAATATATTACAAAAATTACTATACATGTGAGTGTTTAGCAAGACAATCTGGTAATAAAAATTTTGTACTCACTAGTATTGGGAAAATGAACTTCACTTTTTCTTTTATAAGTATTTATTACTCTTCTTTCTTTCTTTCTTTCTTTTTTTTTTTTTTTGGGTCCGGTTGTGGGGCCTGAACTCTGGGCCTGGGCGCTGTCCCTCAGCTCTTCAGTTCAAGGCTAGCACTCTACCACTTGAGCCACAGCGCCACTTCCGGCTTTTTTTTTCTGCTTATGTGGTGCTGAGGAATCGAACCCAGGGCCTCATGCATGCAAGGGAAGCGCTCTACCACTAGCCACCTTCCCAGCCCTTATTACTCTTCTTTCTTAAAAAAAAAATCTCCCACTATTTAAAGAATAAATTAAAATCTTTAAAGAAGAAATTTAAAGAAGAAAAGAAACTAAAGAAATTAAAGCTTTGAATGGTACAAACTTTAACACAGGTGTTTCTACCATATAGGAGAATGTTGATTGTCAAACTTGAACAGTATCAGAGCACTTAGAGGGCTTGTGAAAAGTAAGTACTGGTCCTGCATGCAGTTCCTAATGAGGAAAGTTAGGTTGGGGTTAAGAATTTGCTTTTTTTTTTTTTTTTCTGGTCCTGGGGCTTGAGGTGGAACTCAACACTTGGGCATTGTCCCTGAGCCACTTTTGGCTTTTTTGAATAGTTTATTGGAGATGAGAGTTTCACGGGGACTTTTCTTCGAATCATGATTCTCAGGTCTCAGCCTCCTGAGTACAGCTAGGATTACAGGCATGGGCCACTGGTGCTTGGCTGAATTTGCATTTTTAATAAGACCCTGAGAAGGCTGCTGCTGCTGGATCTGTGAACACATTTTCGGAATCACTGTTACACAGAATGGTTTTTGAGAAGTGCATTCCTACTGCTTTACAAAAACAAGTAATTATAGAAGTCAAATGAGTTCTTTAAATTATTCTTCGAGTGGAAAATCTTTTGTTGTATGTGTGTATGTGTGTGTATGTGTGCGTGCGTGCGTGTGCGTGTGCGTGTGTGTGTGTGTGTGTGTGTGTGTGTGTACCTCCTCTGAGAGCTGGTGAGTGAACCCAGTGCCTTGTGTTTGCTAAGCAAGCACTCTACAACTCAGCTACAGACCCACGCCTGTTTTGTAATAATTGATGGTTATGAAGTACATACTTGCCTTCACTTAAATAATGGTGCTAGCCTGCTTAACTCAAACCTTGAGCTAACCACAAAGCCTAGCAAGAGAGAAATGAAATAGTTCCACCTTCAAGCCAAGTGCTGAAGACACATGAAACCGCCCATATTCTATGGATCCAGTCAGGCCCAGTTATCACCTGTACAAAACAGCAAATAACAAACCTTCAGCAACAGTTCCCCCACATCTACATTTCTAATTATTCTTGTAATTTCTCAGCATAACAATTTTTTAATGGCATGGTTAAAGCTGGAAGAACTATCACAAAGAATGACAGGCAAGAGCTGGGAAGATGGCTCAGTGGTAGAGTGTTTTCCTCGCATGCACAAGGCCCTGGGTTCGATTCCTCAGCACCACATAAATAGAAAAAGCCAGAAGTGGCACTGTGGCTAAGTGGTAGAGCACTAACCTTGAGCTGAACTGCTGAGGGACAGTGTCCAGAATTCAAACCCCACGACCGACAAAAAAAATAAAAAAGAATGATAGGCAAATGACTGAGACCCAGCCGAGGTCTCAACTCATCTTCTTTTCTTTTCTTTTTTTTTTGGGTCCAGTCGTGGGGCCTGAACTCTGGGCCTGGGCGCTGCCCCTCAGCTCTTCAGCTCAAGGCAAGCGCTCTACCACTGAGCCACCTTCCCAGCCCCTCAACTCATCTTAAATCTGGGACTCAGTTTGCTCTGATTTAGCCAAGCCACATTATAGTACCAGATGATAATTTAAATGACACCAAGCTTTGTTTATGGAAGACATCTGGCACGGCTGGGCTTGGCTATTGCTCAGTGAAAACAAACAAAAGCAAATCCAGTTTTAATGGATTTACACACATGAAAAACCTTCTCCAGGACAACTGTACTTTTCAGCACCTCGTCAGCAATCTAGAGCAATCCAGATTCTACACAACAGGATTTTTCTATAACTGCCCTACTTAAACGCCATAGCCGCTGGCTTTGTAGTGCTCTTGTGCAAATGTGGTACTGAGGAACTAAATGTTTTAATTAAATTTACATTTGAACACATGTAATTCTGATAACTATCATACTGGACAATGTAGATTGAATTTGAGTCTTTGTCCTTTTACTACACCTGGGTCCATGGCATCTACCATTCATGTGGTAGGGAGAATCTTGCACTGGTGTTAGACAGGAAGTGACTAGAAATCTATTTTTCATTTTCAAACTATCTATATGAAACTCATTTTAGGGAACTGGATATTGGTTCTAAGAGTTATACACTTCTGTTTTCAAAAGAGAAGTTATATTTCCATGATCAACAGTTTATGTTATTAAAGAGTTTTATTAACATTATAATTATTTAAATTAGCTGAAGTATTACTTTCAAAGAAACAAATGAAGGAGCCCAAGGAGAAAGTGTTAATTGGGATAAACCCGAGACTAAAAATAATTGAATAGACTACCAAAAGCAATGAAATTACATTTTTCTCCCTACAGAATCTGAAATAACAGCTAAATAAATCACTTTTAATGGATTCATGGGATTAGAATCTTAAGAAAGTAAGTCATGTAAATGATAAATTTGAATTGTATATCTTTTTTTTTTTTGGTCGGTCGTGGGGCTTGAACTCTGGGCTTGGGCGCTGTCCCTCAGCTCTTCAGCTCAAGGCGAGCGCTCTACCACTTGAGCTACAGCGCCACTTCCGGTTTTCTGGTGGTTTATTGGAGATAGGAGTCTCATGGTCTCTCCTGCCCGGGCTGGCTTTGAACCTCGATCCTCAGATCTCAGCCTCCTGAGTAGCTAGGATTACAGGCGTGAGCCACCAGCGCCCGGCTTGAATTGTATATCTTAAAATAGCTGATTTGGCAGCATTATTTAAATTCTATTTTATTAAGGTTGAAGAAGTTTTGTTGTTTTGTTTATTTGTAGTTTGTTTGTTTGTATTTGCTGGAGATGAACCCTGGGCCCTTTCATATGCTAGACAAACACCCTACTATTGAGCTACAGCCCTAGCCCAAGAGGATTTTTGAATCTATAAGCTCACTGTCTGGGAAAAATGCATATCAAATTGTAAGTCCTTACTTTGAAAATTATATCTGGCTAGTTAAAGGTGATATAACTAATTTGAGGAAATAAATGGGTATTAGTGGACACCAGTCCAGTATTCACTGAGGAACATGAGTGGTTCTTGTTTTGTTTTGCTTTTTTTCTTTCTCATATTTATCTTCATAACTCAGGGAAGTCAGATTGCTCTGGGCCAAACTTGGTCAATCTGACTACTTCTCTTCATCTTGTGCCATTCTTTCTACTCCTACTTGACACAGTAAGACTTCTGTTTCTGTCATGTGACACAGTTATGATAGTCTGTCTATACTACTTAGAATAGTTCTCTTTCTTTCTTTCTTTCCTTCCTTCCTTCCTTCCTTCCTTCCTTCCTTCCTTCCTTCCCTTCTTCCCTCCCCTTCTTCCCTCCCCTCTTTCTTTCTCTCATTCTCTTTTTCTCTTTCTCTTTTTTCTCAATCTTTTTCTTTCCTTTTTCTTTCTTTTTCTCTGTCTCTCTTTCCCTCCTTCCTTCCTTCCTACCTTCCTTCTTCTCTCCCTCCCTCCCTCCCTCCCTTCTTCCCTCCCTCTCTCTCTCTCTCTCTCATTCTTTCTTTCTTTCTTTTTCTTTCTTTCTCTCTCTCTTTCTTTCCCCTTTCTTTTCTTTTCTTTTCCTTTCTTTTCTTGTGTTGGTCCTAGGTCCTGAACTTAGTGCGTGGGCACTGTCCTTAAGCTTCTTTAATCAAGACTAACACTTGAGCCATTTCTGGCTTCTTTGGTAGTTAATTGAAGCTAGAATTCTCATGGCTTCCCTTCCTGGGCTGGCTTTCAGCTCTGATCCTCAGATCTCAGCCTCCTGAGTAGCTAAGATTACAGGCGTGAGCCACTGTTGCCCAACTAGAATTGTTATTTTGTTGTTGGTTGTGGGGCTTGAACTCTGGGCCTGGGCGCTGTCCCTGAGCTCTTCAGCTCAAGGCTAGTGTGCTACCACTTGAGCCAAGTACCACTTCCAGTTTTCTGGTGGTTAATTGGGTATGAGTCTCATAGACTTTCCTGCCTGAGCTGGCTTTGAACTGTGATCTCAGCCTCCTGAGTTGCTGGATTACAGGAGTGAGCCACCGGTGCCCAGCTAGAATTATTCTTTATTTTGTCGGTCGTGGGGCCTGAACTCTGAGCCTGGGGGCTGTCCCTCAGCTCTTCAGCTGTAGACTAGTGTTCTACCACTTGAACCTCAGCTCCACTTCCGACTTTCTCTGCTTATGTGGTGCTGAGGAATCGAACCCGGGACTTCATGCATGCAAGGCAAGCACTCTACCACTGAGCCACCTTCCCAGCCCCTAGAAATATTCTTTTATGTACCAGCTGCTATTGAAGTAAATGATAAACTATCAGCTGAGTTTCTAGTGACATGATCAAGGGCATTGAGTTGAAAATTGAATGAAGCCATGCAGTTAGTTAGTTTTGTTGTTGTTGTTGTTGGGTAAGTGTTGGAGGGTGATAATGGGGTTGAACTAAGGGCCTTATGGAAACCAGGCAAGCACTCTACCATTTGAATCATGCCTCCAGCTCCTTTTTCCTTAGTTATTTTTTCAAATAGGGTCTCAATGTCTGCCTGGGCCAGTTTCGACCAAAGTCCATCTACTTAGGCTTCCTATATAGCTGGAATGATAGGTGAGTACCCCCAGACCAAAATTTTTTATTGGCTGAGATGGCATCTTACAAGCTTTTTGCAGTCTCCTGATCTCAGCTTCCCAAGAAGCTAGGATTACAGACATGAACTGTACCTGACTAGTTAATTTCTATAATGAGTTTGACTTTATATTCCTTTCTTTCCAAATGTCTCTGAAAGCCACACTTTGCATAATATTTGAATTGAAACTTCCTGGATTATATTAGTCAAATGATCAGGTGTCTTAGAATAGCCTTGTTAAGAATATAGTTGCCAAGCTCCTGTACCTGTTACCTCTGGTAAAATCTTAATGGCAAGTTAATTCCTTGTCTTAATGTTTCTGTGTGCTAAATATTTGGGGTGTGGTAAAATTGTCTTTGTGAATCATTATTGTGTATATCTTGCTTCTATGACAATATTTTGAAACACCTTCCTTAGGAATGTGATAATTAGAAGCTACCTATGAAAATGTAATCCCATGTTAGCTATTATATATATATATATATATTATATTATATATCTGTTATGTCAGTAAGGTAAATAATGATTCCAAAGTAAGTGGTAAATTTACCTAAGCTTTTCTTAAAAAATGATGTAACTTTCATGTGTGTTTGATTTGCAGCAATTCAGACTTTTTTTCTGGATAGATGGTTATAGATAGAGATAGATGGGTATATTATAATAATATACACAATACAGAAAATAAAACAAATTTAAAAGAAAATAAGGTTAAAATAAGAAGAAGGCCCAAAGGGAAAAGAGCTAAGGGAAACAAAAGGTTTGAGATATGTATATGTGATCTCTTTTATTGTTTTTTGTTTGTTTTGTTTTTTGAGATGGTCATGGGGTTTGAATTCAGGACCTAGACTCTCAGCTTCTTTGTTCAAGGACAGTGTTTTACCACTTGAGCCACAGCTCAACTTCTAGCTTTTTAGTGTTTAATTGATAGTCTTCTGAACTTTCTTGTCTGACCTGGCTTTGAACAGATCTCAGCCTCCTGAGTAGCTTGGATTACAGGCATGAGCCACCAGCCCTCAGTCTCTAGGTGTTTTCTTAACATGGCTGTAAATTCTGTCAACAAACTTGAAGATGCAACATGATCACTTAAGACCAAGGTCTTCATACTTTTTTTGCGGGGGGGGGGGGGGGGGTCCGGTCGTAAGGCCTGAACTCTGGGCCTGGGCGCTGTCCCTCAGCTCTTCAGCTCAAGGCTAGCACTCTACCACTTGAGCCACAGCACCACTTCCAGCTTTTTTTCTTTTTGCTTATGTGGTGCTGAGGAATCAAACCCAGGGCCTCATGCATGCAAGGCAAGCACTCTACCACTGAGCCACCTTCCCAGCCCATACTTTTATCTGCCTATATGTTATTCCTAAGCATCCCATACCCCCATCTTATTTTCTTTTTTCTTTCTTTTTTCAAATTGTTATATAAAGGTGATGTACAGAAGGATTGCAGTTACATAAGTCAGGTAAAGAGTACATTTCTTTTGGGATACTGTCATCCCTTCCCTTGCTCTCCCAGGTTTTCCCTCCAATACCTATCCATAAGTTGTATAGTTTATTTTCAACAGTGTCCAGTGAGTACCATTGCTGTGTTTGTTCACCCTTTGTCTCTCCATTTTTGTGCCTCTTATTACACTCCAAAACACTCTTGTTCATTTTTATAAATATTATTTTGTATGATAAGATGCATATAGGCGTTGTGTCTTTCTGTTCTTCCATATTCCCATTTTAAACATCTCTGTTTACTTAAAGAGGTTTTCAAAGGAGGTGGCTTGGGGACAAGGAAACAAAAAAGAGATCAGAACTTTGGAGAGTAGAGAAGTTCAAAGCCATCCAATTCTGCTATATTTTCCAGTGAACTATTTTAATCAGAAGATTTTGTAAGATTAAACAGGAACAAATTGTTCAGGGAAAGTACTATTATTCCTCATATTGAAATCCAAAGGATTTCTCCTGTGGACCTTCAAGGGGCAGGGCTAGTTGAGTGGACTGTGTAAGAATTGGCAGAAAAGGAGTCAGAAGAATGTTGTATGAGCATGGAGGAGGCCTCTGAAGGTATCACTGGTAACTCAGCATCACAAATGCCATGAAATTGGTAAGTAGACTTGGTAATAAGATATATGTCCTTTAGACCCTTTGGGAAAATGAATACATTTATTTTTTTTCACTTCAGATCTATTGTAATCCATAGCAAACTAGACCTTGTTTTAAAAACTTGTAACTATTATTTTATTGCAGTTTTTTAAGTCTAGTTAAAAATACAGTGTATCAGCTGGGTGCTGGTGGTTCATCCTAACTACTCAAGAGGCTGAGATCTGGGGATCATGGTTCAAAGCCAGCCAGGGCAGAAAAGTTTTTGAGACTCTTATCTCCAATAAACTACTCAGAAAAAGCCAGAACTGGCACTGTGGTTCAAGTGGTAGAGCACTAGCATTGAGGACAGAGAGGCTCAGGGACAGCATCCAAGCCTGAGTTTAAGCCTCAGGATTGCCTTCCTCCTCCCCTCAAGCCCCCCAAAACATATATGTATGTATGTATAGTGTATCTCTATTATCTCTGCTGTTTAGTAATCACTTTAAAGAGATATTTGTATGAATCTCAATATCAGAGTTGTCTTTGATGTTACATAATGAATGTTTGTACTATGTAAAATTCATCTTGAAATGTAATCCCCAGTGCAGCAGTATCAAGAGATGGCAGCTTCAGAAAATGAAAGCCTTGATAGCTCTGCTGTCATGAGATTAGCATACTTATAACAGGGCTTGAGGAAATGAGTTTTAGCTTCTTTCCTCTTTTGTCTCTTCTATAAAGTGAGGACACAGCATTGCAAAGTACATCTTGGGAAAGGATTGGGGCTCTCAGCAGATACTGAACCTACTGTTATCTTAATCTTGAAATTCCCAGCCTCCAGACTAGAATTACCCAGTCCAGTAAATTACCCAGTTTGAGGTATCTGGATATAGAAGCACAAGTAGACTGAAACAGAACTCTTTTTTTTTTTTTTTTCTTTGTCGGTTGTGGGGCCTGAACTCTGGGCCTGGGCACTGTCCCTCAGCTCTTCAGTTCAAGACTAGCACTCTACCACTTGAGCCATAGCACCACTTGTGGCTTTTTCTGCTTATGTGGTGCTGAGGAATCGAACCCAGGGCCTCATACATGCAAGGCAAGCACTGAGCCACCTTCCCAGTCCCCTCCTCCCCCTGCTTTTTTTTTAATATAGGTCTTATATTGCTTATCATTCACAATTTTACAAATATTTGTACTAGAATTTATTAATTGTACAAGGGTAGCATTTCATTGTAACATTCCCATACATGCATACAATGTGCTTTAATCAAAATCACCCCCTCCATCTCTCTCACTCCCAGTACTATTTCTTAAACCTAAAAAAGAAGCTTGTAAAAGCTTGTAAACTTAACCTGATATTTAATTTTTAATTTTTTTCTGAACCATAAATACTTAGAATACTTACAGTGTTTATATCTATGAAGTTATAGGGTTAATCTAAATATAAACTTTCCAGTTATCTTTTCCCAGAGAAAGATCTACACATTATTATGTGATGCGATATTAGAAAATGTTGAAAATGTTATCTACTTAGAAATAATAATAAGTATTTTTATTGAGTTTACACTTGTAAGTTAAATTGAAACAGCAGTTTCTCTTCAAATGAACCAAAATAACCCTGCAAAAACATGATTTAAGAGTATTAGTCTTGCCGGGCGCCGGTGGCTCACGCCTGTAATCCTAGCTACTCAGGAGGCTGAGATCTGAGAATCGCGGTTCAAAGCCAGCCCGGGCAGGAAAGACCGTGAGACTCCTATCTCCAATAAACCACTAGAAAACCGGAAGTGGCGCTGTAGCTCAAGTGGTAGAGCGCTCGCCTTGAGCTGAAGAGCTGAGGGACAGCGCCCAAGCCCAGAGTTCAAGCCCCATGACCGACAAAAAAAAAAAAAAAAAAAAAAAAAAGAACAACTCCACTATTAAAAAAAAAATTAAAAAAAAAAAAAAAAAGAGTATTAGTCTTTTACCAAAATAAGAACTTGAAGATGAAAATCCCCAAACTAGCAGTCCTATGGTTTGATATATATATGTATATGTATATATATTATACATACATACATACATATATATATATATGCATGCCAAATGCTTATTTTCCAGTATTTTGTTTTAGCAATTTTATTTCAGTGTCCATCACATGGTTATCACTGTGACACTGATCAGTTAAAAACAACTCATTTGGATTTTTATTATTTATTTTTTTGTCTTTTCTTTTTTGGTACTAGGGATCTAACCCAGGATGTTGCACTTGCTAGGCAAGTGTTTTGCCACTGAGCTACATCCCAGAACCCCCTCAAAAAGAAATTCTTATTCTTTTTTTTGGTAGGCCATGGGGCCTGAACTTTAGGCCTGGGCACTGTTCCTCAGCTCTTCAGCTCAAAACTAGCCCTCTACCACTTGAGCCACAGTGCCACTTCTGGCTTTTTCTGCTTATGTAGTGCTGAGGAATCAAACCCAGGGCCTCATACATTCAAAGTAAGCACTCTACCACTGAGCCACCTTCCCAGCCCCTAAATTCTTATTCTTTTACTTCTGATTAAGCCCTAGCTTTAGTGAGCCACTTTCTGAAAGGATCCCAGGCAATACACATTGGCATACACTAAAAAAAAAAAAAAAAAAAAAAGAATGACATATAAAACAGGTCCTGTCAAGGGTAGGGGGAAGAGAATGGGTGAAAAGGGTGAGGGGGGTGAATATGGACAAAATATTCCACATGCATGTGGGAAAATGGAACAATGAGCTGATTCTGATTGAGGTTACATTGTATGCATATGTATGCATATGTGCACCTGTCAAAATGAGATCTCTTCATACAACCAATTGGTTGTGATAAAAAATGCAAAAAATAATTAGATAAACTCTATATCTCTGAAGAAAAAATGTTACTCCTTTTTTAATTATTGGGGGCAATCAAAGGAAATGATTGTGTTTTTGTCTACTTTTACTCTGTTTTCAAAATCAAGCAATATTCATTTCTGTCATTTAATGTCACAGTTTTACCAGTCACCTTGTGATTTTTTTTTTTTTCCCCAAGAAATAATCTTGTAGGTAGGTTGCCTGTTTTGGAGATCAGTGTGTTAATTTTGTTTTTCCCTTTCTGTTTCCCTTAAGAAAGGTATAGGACAGCGCCCAGGCCCAGAGTTCAGGCCCACAACTGGACACCCTTCGCCCCCCCCACCAAAAAAGAAAGGTATAGGAACTACATCGTATAGATAGTCAGTCACTCCTAATATTGTCTCAAATAATAAAAAGTGGTTACTACCCAGCTAATAACACTAGCATACTAACAAAAAGGAGGGTTGTATACAATGTTGGCTTTCAATATTATGTATTTGTGTATTCTTAGTTTTTGTAAAACTGAGCTTTTGAAACTATAATATGGAAATAGTAAGGCTTTATTTTTAGAGAACAGAAATGCAAAGAAAAGACGTTACCCTTTCTGGGTTTGAAATGCTTGAGAACTAGAGAACTTTTTTTCTGTACTCAGATTTGTGATTATTTGACATTAGTTTTGTTAGCTATACCTGTGTTCCCACTGGTTGAGTTGAACTAAATGGCACTTCTTCCCAAGTGTCTCACCTAATTGCAGTGACCACTTTTATATTTGGACAAGTGCAAATCCCATTGCTTGGGATTCTTTGACAGTTGCTTCAAATGTATAAGAATTATCTTTAAGATTATAAACACGTTGTAGGCAGAAGCTGCTTTTTATGTGATTTGCATATAAAGGTGGTCTTTTTACTGGGGAAAGGATGGAGGTTATGTTTCCCATTGCTGGTCCAGGGATTTAAACTCGGGGCCTGGGCACTGTTCCTGAGCCTCTCTGTGCTCAAAGTTAGCATTCCACCACTTGAGTCTGAGTGCCACTTCTGGCTTTTTCTGTGTATGTGGCACTGAGGAATCAAACCCAGGGCTTCCTGCATGTTAGGCAAGCACTCTACCATTAAGCCACATTGCCAGCCTTGCTTTCCCCTCTTAATCTTTGCTTTCTCTTTCTTTCTTGTTTTTGTTGTTGTTGTTTGCCAGTATGGGTATTTGACATCTCCACTTCCAAGTTTATGCTGTTAATTGGAGATAAGAATCTCTCAGATTTTTCTTCCCAGGTTAGCTTCATACCTTGATCTTCAGATCTCAGCCTCTGGAGTAGCTAGGATGTGAGCATCCAGTGTCCAGCATTCTATCTATCTATCTATCTATCTATCTATCTATCTATCTATCTATCTATCTATCTATCTATCTATCATCTATCTATCTATCTAATCTGTCTGTCTATTTTTTTTTTTTTTTGGTTGGTCATGGGGCTTGAACTCTAGGCCTGGGTGCCTTGAGCTGAAAAGCTCTACCACTTGAGCCACAGTTCACTTCTGGTTTTCTGGTGGTTTATTGGAGATAAGAGTCTCATGGACTTTGCTGCCCTGACTGGCTTTGAACTGTGATCCTCAGACCTCAACCTCCTGAGTAGCTAGGATTACAGGAGTGAGCCCCCGGCGTCTGGTGCATCTTCTATTTTTGTAGTGAAGGATAAGGAACCCAGGGCCTTACAGGTACTAGGCAAATGCCCTACCACCATTGAGCTGGACTCCAGCCCTCCACCACGGGAATTTTTTATTTTGCACTCCCAGCCTTATGCCATAAAATTACTTATCCTCATGTCCTTCCTCTCCCCTTTAACTTATCAAAACAAGTTCTTAAGATCTGCCATTCAAGGAAAGTCCATTCCAGATTTTCCTGGGTATATGGCATGGTCTAAAAATGGAAGTGCATGGGCTGGGAAGGTGGCTTAATGGTAGAGTGCTTGCCTTGCATGCATGAGGCCCTGGGTTCGATTCCTCAGCACCACATAAGCAAAAAGAAAAAAAGCTGGAAGTGGCACTGTGGCTCAAGTGGTAGAGTGCTAGCCTTGAGCTAAAGAGCTGAGGGACAGCGCCCAGGCCCAGAGTTCAGGCCCTATGACCGGACCAAAAAATAAAAAATAAAATAAAAATGGAAGTGCAGGTAGAGCTACTAAACTGTACATCTCTCTTTTTTTTTAATCTTCAAGTAGTTGTACAAAGAAGTTCCCATTCTACAAAACAGTGTATGAGTACAAAATGTCTGACAACATTGTTACCCATCCCTTCTCTCATTTTTTTTTCTTTAATTGAGATTAGGGCATTACATAGATTTCACATATTTCACAGTATTGTGGAAGAGTGATACTGAGAGTCACAAACACATTTATTTTCACAAGGTAAATTGTCATGATCATGTTCTATACAGTTTGTGAATTCTATGAGCTTTGACAATACAAGTTACTTTTTCCGCATCAGGTGATATTTACATTTCTTTCCTTTTGCTTAGTGTGGGCTGTTCCCACTTATTCTGTTCCTCCTCCTGGCTTCCCTCTGTTGTGTGCATATATCTACCATTTATATGGTCTAGAACATGGAGTCATTTAGCAATGATATGACAAAATGGGTGGCTGTTCTTTGTTTCTTGAGTCCTGTTACTTTGCCATATCTTCTTGTATTTTGGCTTTAGCATCCACATATCAGGGACACCAGGTGCCATTTGTTTCTTTGTTCTTGGCTTACTTCGCTCAAAATAATCTGCACTAGTTCCATCCCTGCAAATGCCATTATTTTGTCCTTTTTAATGTCTGCATAATATTCCATTATATATAGGTACCACAATTTTTGGATCCACTCATCAATAGTGGGGCATCTGGGTTGTTTCCAACTCTTGGCTATTGTGAACAGTGCTGCAATAAACATGGAGGTGCATGTGTCTTTGTATACTGGTTCCTGTTGCTCAGCGTAGATGCCTAGGAGTGGTATGGCTGGGTCATAGGGGAGATTTATATTTAGCTCTCTGAGGTATCTCTAGATTGTTTTCCACAATGCAGTAGGGTTCCTCTTTCTCCGCATCCTCTCCAGCATTTGTCGTTGGCTGACTTTAGAATATGGGCCATTCTGACTGGGGTAAGGTGGTATCTCAGGGTTGTTTTCATTTGCATTTCCTTTACAGCCAGGGATGATGAACATTTCCTCATGTGTTTCTTTGCCTTTTTTTGGGGGGGGGGGGTCTGGTCATGGGGCCTGAACTCTGGGCCTGGGCGCTGTCCCTCAGCTCTTCAGCTCAAGGCTAGCACTCTACCACTTGAGCCACAGTGCCACTTCCGGCTTTTTTCTTGTTTATGTGGTGCTGAGGAATCGAACCCAGGGCCTCATGCATGCAAGGCAAGCGCTCTACCACTGAGCCACCTTCCCAGCCCTCTTTGCCATTTTTATCTCTTCTGAGAAGTCTCTCTTTAGTTCCCTTGCCCATTTCATGATAGGTTTGTTAGATTTGTTAGGGGTTAGTTTCTTGAGTTCCCTGTATATAATGGATATTAGACCCTTGTCTGATATTTTGCTGGTAAATATTTTTTTTCCCAATTAGTTGGCAGTCTTTTTGATTTGGTTGCTATTTCTTTGTCTGTGCAGAAACTTTTTAAGATAGTCCCATTTGTTGAGTCTCTCTCTAATTTGTTGTGACCCTGGAACTCTGTTCAGGAAGTTCCTGCCTGTGCCTATAAGTTCAAGTGTCTCTCCTACTCTGTCCTGCAGTAGTTTCAGAGTATCAGGTTTGATGTTAAGGTCTTTAATCCATTTTGAGTTGATGTTACTGCATGGTGATAGGCTAGGGTCTACTTTAAGTTTTCTGCATGTGGCCACCCAGTTTTCCCAGCACCAATAGTTGAAGAGCTTATGTCTTTGGCTCCTTTGTCAAATATCAGATGACTGTACATATGCAGCTTTATTTCTGGGTCCTCTAGTCTGTTCCATTGGTCTTTGGGTCTCTTTCTGTACCAGTACTAAGCTGTCTTTGTTATTATGGCTCTATAGTAGAGCTTGAAATTTGATATGGTGATCCCTCCTGCGTTCTTTTTCCTAGAATTGCTTTGGCTATTCTAGGTCTTTCGTTGTTCCATATGAACTTTTGGACTGTTTTCTCTATTTCACTAAAGTATGTCATTGGGATTTTAATGGGAATTGCATTGAATGTGTATATCAATTTTGGCAGTATAGCCATTTTCACTATGTTAATTCTGCCTAACCAGGAACATGGGAGATCTTTCCATTTCCTGGTATCCTCTATGATTCCTTTTTTTAGGCTTTTATATTTTTCATGAAATAGATCCTTTACATCTTTGGTTAGGTTAATTCCTAGATTTTTTAGGTTATTGTGAATGGGGTTGTTTCCTTCATTTCCCTTTCTGCTTGTACATTGTTGGTGTACAGAAAGGTGACTGAGTTTTTGGGTTAATTTTGTATCCCGCTGCTTTGCCGAAGTGGTTTATAAGCTCTAAGAGTTTGGGGATGGTGCCTTTGGGATCGTTAAGGTATAAAATCATGTCATCTGCAAAAAGATAGTTTAACTTTTTCCTCCCCTATGCAGATATCTTTAATGTCTTTTTCCTGCCTTATTGCTCTGGCTAAGGATTCCAGAACTATACTAAATAGAAGTGGAGAGAGTGGGCATCCTTGCCTTGTTCCTGTTTTTAGAGGAATTGGTTGTAGTTTTTCCCCATTAAGTATGATATTGGCTGTTGGTCTGTCATATAAGGCTTTTATTGTTTTAAGGAATGTTCCTTCTATTCCAATTTTTTCCAGAGCTTTTAACATGAATGAATGTTGTGTTTTATCAAAAGCCTTTTCCGAGTCAATGGAGATAATCATGTAGTTCTTGACCTTGGATCTGTTGATGTGATGGATTACATTTATTGATTTACATATGTTAAACCATCCCTGCATCTCTGTGATGAAGCATACTTGGTCATAATGTATGATTTTTTTTGATATGTTTCTGGATTCTGTTGGCTAGAATTTTATTGAGGAGCTTTGCATCTGTGTTCATCAGAGATTGGTCTGTAGTTCTCTTTTTTGGTTGGATCTTTGCCTAGTTTGAGGATAAGTGTGATATTGGCTTCATAGAATGAGTTTGGGATTACTCCCTCTGCTTCTACTTCTCTGAAGAGTTTAAGGAGTATGGGTATTAGTTCCATTTAAAGGTCTTATAGAATTCTGTAGTGAATCCATCTGGCCCTGGGCTTTTCCTTGTTGGAAGATTTCTGATTGCTTCCTCTATCTTATTGTAGGTTATTGGTGTATTTAATTGATTTATTTCTTCTTAGTTCAGTTTGGGAAATTTGTATTTCTCTACGAATTCATCCATTTCTGCTAGGTTTTCCTTCCTTTGTGAGTATAAAGTCTGGAAATATTTATAATTGTTTGGATATTTTGGATGTTTGCTATAATTTTTCCTGTGGCATCTTTGATCTTATTGATTTGGGTCTCCTCTCTTCTTTTTTAAATTAATCTTGCCAATGGTCCATCAGTTTTATTGATTTTTTTTAAAAAAACAGCTTTTTGTTTTATTACTTTTATTTATAGTTTTCTTAGTCTCTATCTCATTAATTTCGGCTCTTATTTTGGTTATCTTGCTCTGTCTCGGGACTTTAGGTTCAACTTTTTCTCTGTTTTCTTGATGTGTGCACTGAGAGCAATAAACCTGCCCCTCAGGAATGCTTTCGCTGTGTCCCATAAGTTTCTTTGTGATGTGTCTTCATTTTCATTGAATTGTAGGAACTATTTAATTTCTTCTTATTTCTTCTGTGACCCATGTGTTGCTCAGCAGTGTGCTGTTTAATTTCCATGTGTTTGAGTTTTTCCTACTGTATGCCTTGTTATTGAGAACTAGTTTGATTTTACTATGATCAGATAAAATACAGGGGATTATGTCGATCCTCTTGTATTTGCTTAAATTCTTTGTATGAACTAAGATATGATCTATTTTAGAAAAGTTCCATGGGCTGCTGAGAAGAATGTGTATTGGGTTGTTGTTGGGTGAAAAACTCGGTATATGTCAGTTAAGTCTGTTTGAGATATGACATTATTTAATTCAGAGACTTGTTTGCCAATTCTTTGGTGGACCTGTCCTTTGGTGAGAGTGAAGTATTAAAGTCTCCTAGTATTATTGTATTTGGGTCCATCATTTCCTGTAAATCTGAGAGTATTTGCTTAATGTATTTGGGTGCACTGATGTTTGGGGTATATAGATTGACAATGGTGATGTCCTCTTCTTGGATTGTTCCCTGTATTATTATTATATGGTGACCTTCTTTGTCTTCTCATAGTGATTTTAGTGTAAAGTTTATTTTTATCAGATATCATAATGGCAACTCCTGCCTTCTTGCTGGGGGCATTTGCATGGTAGATCTTTCTCCATCCCTTCACTTGGAATTTGCTTTTATCTTTGGCTGTGAGGTGGGTCTCTTGAAGACAGCAAATTGAATGATCTTGTTTTCTGATCCAATCTGCAGTTCTTTTTCTTTTGATTGGTCAATTGAGTCCATTAATATTTATGGTTATTATAAAGAGGTATATTGTATTTCCTGTCATTTTATACTTTCCTAAGTTTTTTTTTTCTTTCCTTTCCTCCTGTATTTACTAAGTTGGTCTCCTAGTGATATCTGTCTGGTCTGGATCCCTGTTCTTGAATGTTTTCTTTGGATTGTATTTCCGCTCTTAATATTCTTTGTAATTCTGGCTCATTGTTTATGAATTCACTTAATTTTTCTTTCTATTAAAAATTTTAGTTTCTCCCTCGAATGTGAATGCTAGCTTTGTTGGATATACCAGTTTGGGCTGGCAGTTGTTGGTTCTCAGGGCTCGGATGGTACTTACTTTCCCAGGCTTTCCTCGCATCCCAGGCTTTCCACACATGTCTCTGTGGAGAGATCTGCAGTGATTCTAATTTTTTCCCCATTGTAGTAGCTCCTTCTTTGCTTTTGCTGCATGCAAGATTGCTTCTTTATTGTTAAAATCTAGCATCTTAACTATAATGTGCCTTGCAGTGTTCCTCCTGAGATCTTGCTTGTTAGGTGTTCTGTAGGCCTCTGTTATAGAGGTAAAATTTTCTCTTTTAAGACTGGGGAAGGGACTGGGAAGGTGGCTCAGTGGTAGAGTGCTTGCCTTGCATGCATGAGGCCCTGGGTTCGATTCCTCAGCATCACATAAACAGAAAAAGTTGGAAGTGGCACTGTGGCTCAAGTGGTAGAGCGCCAACCTTAAGCTGAATATCTGAGGGACAGTGCCCAGGCCCAGAGTTCAGGCCCCATGACTGACAAAAAAAAAAAAAAAAGACTAGGGAAGGCCAGGGGCTGGTGGCTCACACCTGTAATCCTAGCTGAGATCTGAGGATCCCGGTTCAAAGCCAGCCCAGGCAGGAAAGACTGTGTGACTCTTATCTCCAATAAACCACCAGAAAAACCAGAAGTGGTATTGTGGCTCAATTGGTAGAGCGCTCGCCTTGAGCTGAAGAGCTGAGGGACAGTGCCCAGGCCCTGAGTTCAAGCCCCATGACCGACCAAAAAAAAAAAAAAAAAAAAAGACTGGGGAAGTTTTCAGTGATGATCTTATTGAATAAGTGTTGCATTTCTTTATTCTGGTCTTCCTCCCCTTTGTCCACCCCAATTATACGAAGGTTAAATTTCTTGGCACTGTCTGCTTGTTGTTAGGCTTCCCTTTGGCATGTTTGAGTGTTTTTTCCGTATCTGTAACTTCTTTTTTTTTTTTTTCCAGTGCCTGCATTTTGTCTTCAGTATCTAATATTCTATTTTCCACTTCATTTATTCTATTAACTGTGGCTTCTTTGCATGGAGGAAATTGAATTTTGCATGAAGGAAATTGAGCCATTTATAATTTCTATGTCATTCCTTACAGTACTAATCTTTTAGCCAGGTGTGTACTGTATGTATTTTTGTGTGTATTTCTTATTTGAAGGCATGGGTGTCTTTTGATAGTTCATGCCTTTGTTCTTTAAATTTCTGATCTATTTCTCATTTTAATTCTTGAGTCATTGCCTCTATCATCTCTTGGATGTAGCATTTGTCTTCCATTTCTTTTTTGCTTCCACTGGCGTTCTCCCCTGTGTGGTTGCTGGCCTTTGAGCCTGGTTTACTGTCTTGGCTGTTGATGAGTTTTGTAATTTTTCACTGTGATTTTTGCATGTGGATTCAGGGATTGTTGGAGACGAATTCCAGGCCCTGATTGTTTTGGTCACTAGGTGGCTACCTTTGCTTGGTTCTGAATTTGTTCCTTGATCCATTGATGTAGCTTGCTCTCTGGGCTGGGCTGGTTGAGAGTATTTTTTTTACCTGGTCAGAGGTTCTGTTGTGGGAGGAGCTGCTTTCCAGCCGCTGGTAGGGCTTACTCCTGTTTGTGGTAGGCAGACACACTCCTCCATTTGCTGGTGTGTGCACTCAGATCCTGACCAGTTAGGGGCAGGCAGTTAAGATTGCGAGGGTTCCTGCTTATCCTGGTACTGGTTGGGATCTGTCCATTGGTGCTGTGGCAGATCACTGTTTTTGTGTGCTGTAGGTTGCTGTTGAACACCGTGTTTCCCGTTCATTGAGATGATCGTGGGCTGTGCTGGGTGATGGTGCAGGCTGGGTCTTTACCACTGTTTATGCTGTCCCGTTTGGTGCTGCGGGTCTGGGGTTCCTCTCGGCTACCTCCCCGCGCTGGTGCGGGCCAGCGCAGGGAGGCCCAGGGTCGCGCTGTGAGTCTGGGGTCCTTGGCTACCGCTGCTGCCACCTCAGCCGCCACTGCTGTTCTGGACTGGGTTGCTTACATGGGCGAGGGTGGGTGCAGAGTGGTGCTGTGTGGCGCTGGGAGCCTGGGGTTGTTTGCTGCTGCCACTGCTGTGGCCACTGCCCTGGGCTGGGCTGGGCTGTTCCCGCAGGCCGGTGCAGGTGCACAGAGATTGGAGTCATTCTCTGCCTCCTGGGGGCTGTTCCCGCAGGCCTATATGGAGAGGCAGTGTGCTGCCTGCCTGGGGTGGTTTGTCACTGCCGCCACCACTGGCTGCCGCTCAGGGCTGGACTGGGCTGTTCATGCCTGCCTGGCTGAGGTTGCTGCACCATGAGGGGGGTCTTCAAGCGGGTTCTGCATCCGAGTTTTCTGTGTGTATTCTCCGGGTCAGCACTGGCTCTTGGGAGTCTTCCCGGAGCCTTGAGATGCTTGCTGCCCTGTGTCCCTGGTGGGTCCCGAGCCGGGCTGCCCGAGCTGCCCAGCACAGAGCCCCACCGGCAGCAAGGGGTGGGGGAAGGGGCTTCTACTTTACCGTCTTTGTGTAGGTTCTGGAGTTTTTCCTTTTTGTTTTTTTCACTTCCGGTATCTCTCGGAGTAATCGCCTTTTTGTTGTCGGTCTTTTGAAGAACTCTGTTTGGTTGGAGAGAGCTACGGTGTTTCCCTCCTGTTCTGTTGCCGTCGTCAAACTGTACATCTCTTAGCTCCAGTAAGGGGCAATTCTCCCTTCTCTTTATTGCCCCACCTACACTCCTTGGCAAAGAAAGCTTCCATTCTTGCTACTGTTTGGAAATCAGGATGTTCTAATATTTCAGAGTAGAAAGAGTTTCTTTGCAATCGTGCCATTAGAAATAAAATAGATCTATTGTGTTCCTCATGTTATTTTATTTTTTATTTTTTGTCCGTCACAGGACTTGAACTCTGGGCCTGGGTGCTGCCCCTCAGCTCTTCAGCTCAAGGCTGGCACTCTACTGCTTGAGTCATAGCTCCACTTCCGGTTTTCTGGTGGTTAATTGGAGATAAGAGTGTCATGGACTTTTCCTGCACAGGCTGGCTTTGACCCATGATCCTCAGATTTCACCCTCCTAAGTAGCTAGGATTACAGGCATAAGCCACTGGCGCCTGGCTTCTCAGGTTATTTTTTAAATTAATTGAAAATTAATTTTATTGAAACAGTTCAGATTATTTTATTATTATTTTGGAGGTAATAAGGTTTGAACTCAGGGCCTTGTATTTGCTAGGCAAATGTTCTAACACTTAATCCACACCCCTGCCCTCTGCATAAGATAGTCAAATGCTCTTGACACTTTCTTAGGATTAATCTGCAAGAACTACAAAATTGTATGTTAATATAAGTGTAAAGCTTTACTTAACTTGATTTGATCATACTACTAATAACATCCAGATTTTGATCCAAAAATTATTTTGATAGAATCAGTCCATTGTTATAGCTATGAAGTAATAACAACAGACACTTCTGTTTTGAAAATAAATCATGAGCTGGGCATGGTGGGGCACACCTGTAGCACAGGAAAGGCTGATACACAAGGGTCACAATTTCAAGACTAGCCCGGGCTACATAGTGAAATCCTATCTCAAGGATTATTTCTTTGTTGGTTTATTAAATCTGAATACTAAATATGTATAGCTTACATTGTGAACTTTGTATGTCACAAATGGCATCATTATCTCTTTTTATCTGGTAACCACAAAAAAACTTCCTGCACAGGAACAGCTTATATTTTAGGCAGTATTCTGCTTACTTACCTTCTTTTTCTTTTTCATTTAAAAAAAATTTTGCTTTTAGCCTTTGTTAAAGTTGCTAGTCATGTCAAGTAGTAATGTTATTGGAACATAATGTTGGGAGATTTGTGAAAGAAGTAAGGAAGAGTGTTTTTTTTTTCTTTTTCTGCTGAAAAAAGGAAATAGGTCAATGAGACCACAAGCCCAAATGTTCAGTTTTCTGTGTTCAAGTTGAAGGTGCACATCAAGACTCTCACCTCCCTAGTCATGAGATATTTCTTAAGAATACTGTTCACTTTTTTAAACACATCAAGTACTTTTTGAAGTAGTTCTTTTTCTTTTTTTTTGTTGGTCATGGGGCCAGAACTTTGGGCCTGGGCGCTGTCCCGCAGCTCTTGAGCTCAAGGCTAGTGCTCTACCATTTGAGCCACAGCGCCACTTCTGGCTTTTTCTGGTTATGCGGTACTTAGTAATCGAACCCATGGCCTCATGCATGTGAGGCAAGCACTCTACCACAGAGCCACCTTCCCAGCCCCTTGAGGTAGTTCTTTTTAAAGCTCTATTCTGGTTCAGTCAAAAGTATGTAGCTTAATAGTAAAACCTTTGCATAGTATGCTCAAGGCACTAGGTTCAAAACCCAGCCCTTCAAAAAAATAAAATAAAAGTAGTGTATAACTCAAGTAGTAGAGCTTCTGCCTAGCAAGTGTAAGGCCCTGAAGTGAAACAGCCTAAATAAATAAATAGTAGCTCTATCCTCTACTGTACAATAGAAAACAATACGATCAACATGTGAACTGTGCTAATAGCTCTGTATAGAAACTACAGGTAACCTTTATTTTTAGATTTTTTAAAAAAGATTTTCTTGTAGTTCAAATTAGTATTTCTGTTCAGTTGTTCAGAAATATTAGGATTTTGTGGTATTTCCAATTAAATTGCTTTGTTTTTTTAGTTGGAGAAGGTTGAGACAAGGTTTCTTGATGTAGTCCAAGATAGCTTCAAACCCATAAGCCCTGTTGGCATATGTATGATTCTCCCCACCTATCCCCCCTGTTTTTCCTTTCTGTTAACAGACTTTGAACTCTAGGCCTCACTCTTGCTTATTTTGCTTGCTCAGCCATAGTCTACTACTTGACCCATCCCTCCAGCCCAACTCTGCTGGTTATTTTGAAGATAAAGAATTGAGAACGTTTCTACCCAAGCTGGTGTCAAATCTATCTTCCCAGTCTCAGCCTTCTGACTAGCTAGGATTACAAGTAGAGCCATGTACCTAACCATGTAAAATTGTTAATAAATGATAGTTAAAAGGAAAAAATGGAGGGAGGGGGGAGGCTGGGAAGGGAGGTGAAGGGTAAACAAAGGAGGAGGCTGCAATGCTTGGTAAGAAATGTATGCATTATCCTGCCCATGTAATTGTAGCCCCTCTGTACAGTATGTTCTCAAATAAAATTAAATTAAATTAAAAAAAAAAAGGAAAAAATGGAGTGGACATGGTGGTGCATGCCTATAATCCTAGCTTCTGAGAGGCTAAAGCAGGAAGGTCATGAGTTTGGAGACCAGTCTAGACTACTGTGTTAACAAAACAATAGAATGTTTACATAAACCAAAAATTCTCCAGAGTACTGCATATCTATTTCATTTACTCCTAACAATGGTTTATATAGGTATTATTTTTATTTTACAAATATAAAAACTGAGGATTAGAAAAATCATGAAATGTCTCTGTAGTGCATTCATCGTTAATAATGTCAGAACTGGGATCCACACCCAGGTTTTCTGATGTCAGAGCCTAAACTAAAAAGTTTATTATTTTCTTTCTGTCTTTTTTTTTTTTTTTTTTGGTCTATTGTGGGGCCTGAACTCTGGGCTTGGCCCACTGTCCCTCAGCTCTTCATTTCAAGGCTAGTGCTCTACCACTTGAGCCACAGCACTACTTCCAGCTTTTTCTGCTTATGTGGTACTGAGGAATCGAACCCAGGGCCTCATGCATGCAAGGCAAGCACTCTACCACTGAGCCACCTTCCCAGCCCCTTATTTTTTTTCTTGATGGACCTTGTCAATTTTCCACTCACATCTGCACATAGAGAAAGGCACCTTCAGAAATTAAGGGAAAGTTACTGGTGATTTTCATTTATTGTTTTTAATTAGATGTTAACATGGTTTTGAAATAGCAAATATTCACAGTCTTCCAGCCTGTTCAAACCTGTGCTATAGCTTCAGCTAAAGCAACTTTAGGTTGGGTAAGTCCTTCTCACCTGCAGTGATGAGATTGCTAGGTCTGCTACCAAGGAAGGTCTTCTGTAACCCTGCCCCACACATCCTCACCAAGTCCTCAGGTCTGGGCACTTGGCTTCTCCCTATATGTGCTCTAAGAAGCTTGATATCATCTCTCTAAGTTGTCTTAAGCTTCTTGATAGTAGAGACTGTTCTTTGTTCTAGGAATCTCAACACCTGGCACAGTGTTGGCTATATAGTGGGTACACAAAAGCTGTTGAATGAGTGGTTGGTTGGAAATGTGTTTTCACACTTAAAAGGGTTTTATTCTATTTTTTTGCTGGTCTTGGGTCTTGAAATTGGGGCTTGGGTGCTGTCCCTGAGCTTTTTTTGACCAAAGCTAGTATTCTATCACTTTGAGCAACAGTGTCACTTCAGGTTTTCTGATATTGGAGATAAAAGTCTCATGGACTTTCCTGCCTGGGCTGGCTTTGAACTGTGATCCTCAGATCTCAACCTACTGAGTAGCTAGGATTATTGGCCTGGGTCACCAGTGCCTGGATTGCTAGCATAACCTCTCTCTGTTTCTCTTTGTATTTCTATTATAAAATAAGGAACACATTAACCATAATAAAAGATGAAAAATTGATTATATAATTTTCTGTATTCTGATTATGGGAGTGAGTAAAGCACATAAAATGACATATACACATTCTCATAAATAGAAAAAATGATTTGATGCTGTGAATTAAATATTTACTTTGATTAAAAATAAATACCTATAAAGTGTAAATCCAGTTACAAAAGACATCTATATACTCTCTTTCTATATTAGCAAAATATTTAATTATGAACAATGAAGATACTTTGTTTGATTCTCTGTTTTGAATATATTTATTCCAGAAAATGGATAGAAAAAATCAGGTAAGACATGTCTTACTTCAAATATATCTTGATTGGTTTGGGTTTTGTTTTTGTTTTTGGTACTGATATTGGGGTTTGAACTCAGGACCTGGGCATGGTTATTTACCTTTATCACTGAAGGCTATCACAGTACCACTTGAGCTACAGCTCTACTTCTGGTGGTTAGTTGAAACTAAGGGTCTCACAAGCTGGGATGGCTTCCAACCAAGATTCTCAATCTCAGTCTCCTGAGTAGCTAGGATTAAGAGCATTGGCTCCTGGTTCTAGTTTTTGTTTTATGTTGTTGTTGTTTTGTTTTTGTCTGTCATGGGGCTTGAACTCTAAGCCTGGGTGCTGGCCTTCAGCCCCTCAGATCAAGGATAGCGCTCTGAGTCACAGAGCCACTTCCAGTTTTCTGAGTGGTTTATTGGAGATAAGAGTCTCACGGCCTTTCCTGCCAAGACTGGCTTTGGACGGTGATCCTCAGATCTCAGCCTCTTGAGTAGCTAGGATTACAGGCATGAGCCACCATGCCTGGCCTAGTTTTGTTTTTAATGTTGGGAAAATCTTACCTCCTGGGTCAGTCAGCCTTTTAAGTGCTGAGATTACAGACATGTGCTACTACATGGCTCAGTCAAAAGAAGATTTTTTTTTTAAAATTCTGAAAATACCATACAGAGGGGTTACAATTACATGAGCAAAGTAATGAGTGCATTTCTTATCAAGCATTGTTGCCTCCTCCTTTGTTTCTCCTTCATCCCTTCCCATCTCCCCCAGACACACCCCCTCTACGCCAAAGAGGTATAGTTCATTTTCGACATAAGATCTTGTACATCTCATTGGTGCAATGGGTCCACCTGTATCCCTATTTAAACAATTTTTTTCCCTTCCCCTCCACAAATTATACCAACATCAAATACAGTGAAAACAAGTGTTATACCGTGGGGAAGGGACATACAAAGCAACAAAGAAATATCTTATAAATATGTTAGACACAATAGCAAGAAAGAAAAAATATTCGAGTCCTTAACTTGGGGTTCATTTTGCTTAACATTAAAAGAATGATTTTTCTTTACAGATGAATCAAATAAGTAATTATCAGCAAGAAAAAAAACACACATCTCTAGTACATCTACTCTGTACATTCTTGAAACTGTTATCAGTGATAGTTGTGAGTCTTAATCAGCCCATAGAAGGCTAGAGTGGGAGGGCTAGAGGAGAGCTTAAGTGGTAGAGTGCTATCAAGTGCAAAGTTCTAAATTCAAAACCCAATACCACAAACAGAGAAAAAGGGGTCAAAATCAGCTCTTAGTCAAGGAAGACAACTCTGGTGGCAAGAAGAACGAGTGTTCTGACAGTGGCTGAATTTTACAGGAAGACACCCTTGTTGATCAGTATCAAGTATCTTAACAATCAACACATGTGACTAACTAGAAATGCTTAAAATGATAATTGAGAAATCAATTTAGATTGCTGGAATACCAAGATATGCCTGCTCAGCTTCTGCAAAAGAAAAAGAAAAGAAAGAAAAAAAATAGTACTTTCCAGTTTTCTTTGGGAAATTAAGTCATGGTATGACTCATGTTGTAGGATGCTTCCACTGCATTATCATAGACTCAAGTGCCATGGGGAAATGGTGGATAGTTTTTAGTGGGTAACACTATAAAGCTTATTTCAATGAGATTCTTTTTTTTTTTTTTTTTTTTTTTGGTAGGTCATAGGGCTTGAACTCTGGGCCTGAGCACTGTCCCTCAGCTCTTCAGCTCAAGGCTAGCGCTCTACCTCTTGAGCCACAGCGCCACTTCCTAAAGCTTATTTCAAAAGTTGTTTTCAGCCAGGTGCCAGTGGCTCATGCCTGTAATGCCTAGCTACTCAGGAGGCTGAGATCTGAGGATCGTGGTTCAAAGCCAGCCCAGGCAGGAACGTCTATGAGACTCATCGCCAATAAACCACTAAGAAAACCGGAAGTGGTGCTATGGCTCAAGTAGTAGAGAGCTCACCTTGAGCTGAAGAGCTGAGGGACAGCGCCCAGACCCAGTGTCCAAGCCCCACGGCTGACCAAAAAAAAAAAAAGTTGTTTCCATACTGTTTTGTCTTTGCAGGTTGTTTTTTAAATTTTCTAATTGCTCTTATTAAATTGTTGTACAAAGTGGTTACAAGTCCATAAATCAGGTTATGATGCTTCTTAGTATCAGCCTTCCTTTATTCTCCCCTATTTTCCCCCTCTTGTTCCTACCTACAAGTTACATGGTTCATTTTTTTTACGTAGTGTATATTGACTGCATTTGTTTAACCCTTCCTCCCCTCTTTCCTGTGCTACTCCTTCACTAGACCCCCCCAAAACATGTTTCAACTTCCTGGTATTTGTTTCAATAAACAGTACTTTAATTGCTCAAAAGTGTTATGCCATTGGATTCCCCTGCTAAGTATACTCTCCTTTAGTCAGCTTGTGTGTAAATGCATTGAGCTCTGTATATGTTATTATGCTCAGTTGTATTTTAGATCTAGCTTCTACCTATGGAGGAAACATTTGCTGTTTGTTTTTTTGAGTCCAGTTTACCTAACTTGATTTGTTCTAGGTCCATCCATTTCCCTTCTTAGGACTTTTTGTTTTGTTTTGTTTTGTTTGTTTAGGGTGGAGGGGTGTTTTAAGACAAAATATTGTTAGGTAACCTAGACTGGCCTGGAACTCTGGAACCTCCTGTCTCAGCCTCCCAAGAGCTGAGATTATAAACATGTGCTACCACATGGCTCAGAAAATATCTTTCAAAAGAATGAATGAGCTAGGCACTGGTAGCTCATGCCTATAATCTTAGCTACTCAGGAAGCTGAGATCTGAGGATCACAGTTCAAAGCCAGCCCAGGCAGGAAAGTCTGTGACACCTCCAATTAACCACCAGAAAATGAAGTGGTGCTGTGCCTCAAGTAGTAGAGTGTGAGCCTTGAGCTGAAGACCGGAGGGAAAGTGCCCAGGCCCAGAGTTCAAGCCCACAACCGACAATAATAATAATAATAATTCTTTTCTATAAATTAATCAATGTACAAGTAACTGACAGCTAGGAAAAATTACATCACCAGTATATCTATCTGCTCAGTACAGTTTTGAGACTATTAACAGTGATGATGATAAAAGACATATTATTCCGTGTGCATCACTTACCAGAATATTCATTGTTTCTTTCTGTTGGCCATCCTTCAAATAAGAGGGGAAAAGTGTTCTTTCCAACAGCTGTATGGAAGTCTTGTTACTCAGATGTAGGAGTAGAGTGATAAAAACAAAAATATCAGAGTTTATATACATTTAGAAGAGGATTATGTATTCTTTCTTTCCCTCCCTCCTTCCCTCCTTCCCTCCTTTCCTCCTTTCCTCCTTTCCTCCTTCCCTCTCTCCCTCCTTGCCTGCCTGCCTTCCTTCCTTCCTTCCTTCCTTCCTTCCTTCCTTCCTTCCTTCCTTCCTTCCTTCCTTGCCTTCCTTCGTTCCTTTCCTTCCTTTCCTTTTTTCTTTCTCTCTCCCTTCCTCCCACTATCTTCTCCCCTCTTTCCTTTTTCTTTCCTTCATTTGTGCTAGTCCTGGGGCTTGAATTCAGTGTCTGGGCACTGTCCCTGAGCTTGTTTTGATCAAGGCTACTGCTCCACCACTTGAGCCACAGCTCCACTTTTAGCTTTGTGGTAGCTTATTGAAGATAAAGAGTCTCACAGAAACTAAGTGCTGATGGCTCACACCTGTAATCCTAGCTACTCTGGAAGCTAAGATCTGAGGATTGAGATTTGAAGCCAGCCCAGGGGAAAAAGTCTGAGACTCTTTATTATCTCTAACTGCCAAAACTGGGAGGGGTGGGGGGAAGGGAAAAGATCAGAAGTAGAGCTGTGGCTCAAGTGGTAGAATGCTTGCTCTGAGCAAATAGCTCAGGGACCAGTGCCCAGGCCCTGAGTTTAAGCCCCAAAACCAGCATGATCAATAAACAAACAAACAAATGAGTAAGCTGTCACAGACTTTCCTGCCCAGGCTGGCTTCAAACCTCAATCCTCAAATCTCAGCTTCCTGAGTAGCTAGAAGTACAGGCAAGAGCCACTGGTGCTTGGGTGTACTGTTTCTTTTTATGGAATTGCAGAACTTTATTCCATAATAATGTCCTGATACATTAGGTCAATTATATGGTCACAGATTTTTCTTAGAAGCCCTAAACAAATATTGAGTCTACTCTTGGTTAAAAACTTTTGTTTTCTAGAATGAAATAAATGATTTTATTCCAATCACTTGTTACTTTAAACAACAACAGCAATAACAACTTACATTTGACCAGGTATCTGAGAATCATGGTTCAAAGCCAGGCCAGCCAGGAAAGTCCTTAAGACTTATCTCCAATTAACCAGCAACAAAACAAAAACACAAAAGTAGAGGTACGGTTCAAGTGGTATAGTGCTAGCCTTGAGCAAAAAAGCCAAGTGAGCTGTACACTGAGGGCTCATGCATGTAATCCTAGCTACTCAGGAATCTGAGATCAGAGGGTCCAGATTTGAAGCCAGCCCAAGTAGGAAAGTTCATGAGATTCTTATCTCTAATTAACCACCTAAAAAAACAGAAGTGGAGCTATGGCTTAAGTGGTAGAGTGCTAGCCTTGAGCAACAAAGCTTAGGATAATGCACAGGCCCTGAGTTCAAGTCCCACCACTGGCATGTGTGTGCATGTGAGTGCACACACACATGCACACATGAGTTCAAAGAATGTAATGACAGAATGCAAAGACAGAATTTGGTGCTGGTGTTTTATACCTGTAATAGCTGCTCAGGGGGCTGAGATCTGAGGATCACAGTTTGTAGCCAGACTGGGCAGAAAAGCCTGAATTAGTTACCAAAAAAAGCTGGAAGTGGAGCTGTGGCTCAAGTGGTAGAGCCCTAACTTTGAGCACAAAAGCTCAGGGACAGCACCCAGGTCCTAAGTTCAAGCCCCAGAACTGGCACACACAAAAAAAAAGATAGGGAAATTAAGCTTTAGTTAAGATCCAAGATCTTTTCTAGCTCTGTTGCTTCATAATTTTCCTTTTTGAATTCCATTTTCCTTATTTATAAAATGAGACACTCAGACTCAGTAATGGGTAAAGATTCTTACAGCTGGGGCTGGGAAGGTGGCTCAGTGGTAGAGCGCTTGCCTTGCATGCCTGAGGCCCTGGGTTCGATTCCTCAGCACCACATAAGCAAAAGAAAAAAGCCAGAAGTGGTGCTGTGGCTCAGGTGGTAGAGCGCTAGCCTTGAGCTGAAGAGCTGAGGGACAGCGCCAGGCCTAGAGTACAGGCCCCACGACCGGACCCCCCCACCCCCCCAAAAAAAAGATTCTTACAGCTCTAAAAAGTTAAATGATTCAAGCAAACTCTTTGTAAAAGTGCCTTCCTTCCTTCCTTCCTTCCTTCCTTCCTTCCTTCCTTCCTTCCTTCCTTCCTTCCTTCCTTCCTTCCTTCCTTCCTTCCTTCCTTCCTTTCTTCCTTCCTTCTTTTCTTTCTCTCCTTCCCCTCCCTTCTTATTTTCTTCTTGTATCTTTTTTAAGCTTTTTAAATGATAAAGTAGTATGTGCTAATTTAAAAAGTAAACTTTCAAAGAAGAAAATAAAAAAAGTAATCTCACCAAATATAGCCACTTCTAATATTTTAGTGAGCTTCTGCTTTTTTTTTTTTTTTTCTTAAGTTCAGGGCCTCACACTGGCTCAGCTGGCACTCTACTACCTCCCCAGCCCAGCATTTTGTTGGTTAGTTTGGAAATGGAGTCTAGCAACTTCTCTGCCTGGGCTTGCCTTGAACCATGATCTTAAGAATATTAGCCCCCCCCCCTTTTTTTTTGTCTGCTGTGGGGCCTGAACTCGGCCTGGGCGCTGTTCCTCAGCTCTTCAGCTCAAGGCTAGCGCTCTACCACTTGAGCCACAGTGCCACTTCCAGCTTTTTCTGCTTATGTGGTGCTGAGGAATCGAACCCAAGGCCTCATGAATGCAAAGCAAGCACTCTACCACTGAGCCACCTTCCCAGCCCAGAATATTGGCCTCTTGAGTAATTGGGTTTACAAGTGTCAGCTACCGAAGACCAGCCTTTTTTTTCTGTTATTTGGAGATGAAGTCTGTTTTTCTGGCTGGTGTCCAAGTTGTGAATTTAAGCAATACTCCTACCTGAGCCTCTCATATAGCTGGAACTACAGACATTTGCCAACACACATGAATTTTTTTCCACTCCTGCCTTTTTTTAAAAATAGTCTCATTTTCTTTCCATAATGTTGAGACAGCATATAGCAAAACACACATAGTTTTTGGCTTTGTTTTATTTTGTCTGGTGAAAATGAAATATTTTTGAAACCATGTATTTTGGAGGTTTTGTTTGTTTTCTAGAGGCTTGAACTCAGGGCCTGGGTACTGTCACTGAGCTTTTTTACTCAAGGCTGGCCCTATACCACTTGAGCTACAGATCTACTTCTGACTTCGTGGTAGTTAATTGGAGATAAGAGTCTCATGGACTTTCCTGCCTAGGCTGGCTTAGAATCATTATCCTCAGATCTCAGCCTTCTGAGTAGCTAGGATAACAGGTGTGAGCCACTAGTACCTATCGAAGAGTTCCCTTAAAGGGGAAAAAATCAACAGGAAGAGAAACTGTAGAAAATATACACATGGAGACTGAACAATACACTTTTGAATGATTAGTGAGTCATCAAAGAAATAAAAGGGGTAATCAAAAAATTCCTAATCCAAAGTCACAAAGAATTTTCCCCTAAGAATTTCATGGTTTACCATTTTGATCCATCTGAGTTGATTTTTATGTGTATCATGAAGTATGAAGTCTTAACTTCATTCCTAATGTATAGATTTCCAGTTGTCCTGATACTAAGAACTTTGTAACATCATTAGTTAATTTATAAGCCTATCCTGTGTGCTTACTTACTTATTTTATCACAATACATCTCCTCTTTTTATTGCTTAAGAGTAAAGGTGTTCGTTTCTGGAAACAGTTTCTGGAAACATTGCAGAAAAACTTTCCTAAGTTGTAGCATTCCACAGGGACTCTGTTGTTCTGTTCTGTTTTGTTTCCAGTAGGCAGGAAATGACCTGCAAAGAGATTAGTAGATTTAGAAGGTTTTACCAGCCTACCTGCCTAAGTTTTTCCCTTGCCTTCATGTTTGCAGATTGCCTTCTGTGTCTATGTCTCTCCTCTCCCTTACAAGGGCATGGATGTAGTACCCACTTAAGTCTTCTAGAATGATCTCAACTAGGAGGTTTCTCACTTGTCAACATATGAAAATAAGGTCACATTCATAGGTTTCAAGAATTAGGAATGTCACCATTTTGAACTTTACCATTCATTTGCTCCCTCTAACCCAATTTATTGCTGGTTCCACTTTATAATATCCTTGACAAAGTTGATGAGTGTGCATTTATGGCATACATTTATGTCTACATATCCTGTTTATTAATGATTTTTCCTTACATCGAGCCAAAACCTATTCTGGAATAACCATTTAACAAGAGGCCCCTGGTTTCTCTTGCACAGCGTTAGGGGATTAGCAAGACTGGTGTCATCACTCTCAGTTGAAGGAGAATAGCACATGCGCTACATCTCCACCACTTTTAATAGAATAATCTAGGAGGAATGAGGTCCTTTCCAGCATGAGTTCCACCATCCATACAATCCCGGGCCCAGTGAATTTTTGGCTGTGCAGCATTCTTACACAATTCCTGGTTTAGAGCAATGGCTCCCATAGGAGAGGCATGTCATGCTCTTGTGAGCCAGTTATGATACAAAGGCAGTGAATCTCCCTCAGGAGTGTTTGGAGCAGACAAGGATTGAGGAACAGCAGTTTCAACTTCTTCCATTTATCTATTCAAATAGATGGGGAGTAGTTATATTTCAGAATCTATTCTTTTCCAAGATACATGATGATGATGTAGTTCTACAAAAGTGTTTCAATTCCATAAGTCAGGTTATGAGTGCAATAGCAAGATACTTTTTTGACATTATTGGAGTTTGGACCCAGGGCCTAACATTTGCTAGACAAGCACGCTACCACTTGAACCACACCTCCAGTCCTCAACACTGTCAATTATTTAATTTTTTATTTTACAGTGCTGATTGAACTCAAACTTGTATAAACTGGGTCACCATTCTATCACTAAGTTATATCCCAAATATATATATATATATATATATATATATATATATATATATATATATATATATATATATATATATACACATATACATATCCCAGCCTTAAACTTTTATTTGTTGTTCCTGTTTTGCAACAGATTGTTACTGTGTAGCCTCAAACCTGTGAAGCTCTGCCTCAGGATCTCAGGTGCTAGGATTATAGATGTGCACTACCCAGTCTAGCTTCTAAGCACTTAATTTTTTTCTTTTTTTTTATTGTAAAGATACTATACAGAGGGTTACAGTTAAATGAGTGAGGTAATGAATACACTTCCTACTGAACATTGTTACCCCTCCATTGTTTTCCCCCTGCCATCCCTTCCCTCCCTACTTTCCCCGAGGTCTATAACATATAACGGTGTTCACATGTTATACACCATACATGTGATCAGCAGCATGGGTATATTTAGTAGTGGTTCAACCAGATGAGTGGGAGTTCTTTGTTTCTTAAGTCCTGTTAGTTTTGTCATATCACCTGACATTTTGGATTTAGCATCCACTTATCAGGGAGACCATGTACCATTTGTCTCTTTGCTCTTGGCTTACCTCGCTCAACATGATTCCTTCTAGCTCCATCCATTTCCCTGTAAATGCCATTATTTTGTCATTTCTAATGGCTGCATAATATTCCATTGTGTATAGATACCACAATTTTTGGATCCATTCATCTGTGGTGGGGCATCTGGGTTGTTTCCATATCCTAGCTATTGTGAACAGTGCTGCAATAAACATGGAGGTACACATGTCCTTGTATATTGGTTCCTGTTGTTCAGGGTAGATGCCTAGAAGTGGTATGACTGGGTCGTAAGGGAGGTCAGTCTTTAGCTTTCTAAGGACCCTCCAGACTGCTTTCCAAAGTGGTTGTATAAGTGTACATTCCCACCAGCAGTGTAATAGGGTTCCTCTTTCTCCACATCCCCTCCAGCATTTGTCGTTGGCTGATTTGTGGATGTGGGACATTCTGACTGGGGTAAGGTGGTATCTCAGGGTTGTCTTTATTTGCATTTTCTTCACCACCAGGGATGATGAACATTTCCTCATGTGTTTCTTTGCCATTTTTATTTCTTCATTTGAGAAGTCCCTCTTTAGTTCCCTTGCCCATTTAGTAATTGGTTTGTTGGGTTTGGGAGGGATTAGTTTCTTGAGTTCCCTGTATATACAGGATGTTAACCCCTTGTCTGATAAATTGCTGGTAAATATTTTTTCCCAATTAGTTGGTTGTCTTTCTAGCTTGGTTGCGATAGCTTTATCTGTGCAGAAGCTTTTTATTTTAAGGTAGTCCCATTTGTCGAGTCTCTCTCCAACTTGTTGTGACCCTGGGACTCTATTCAGGAAGTTCCTTCCTGTGCCTATTAGTTCAAGTGTCTCTCCTACTCTGTCCTGCAGTAGTTTCAGAGATTCAGGTTTAATGTTAAGGTCTTTAATCCATTTTGAGTTGATGTTGGTGCATGGTGATAGGCTGGAGTCCACTTTTAGTTTTCTGCATGTGGCCGCCCAGTTTTCCCAGCACCAGCGGTTGAAGAGGCTGTGTTTCTTCCATTGTATGTCTTTGGCTCCTTTGTCGAATATCAGCTGGCTGTAGGCCTGTGGATTTATTTCTGGATCTTCTATTCTGTTCCATTGGTCTTCGGGTCTGTTTTTGTGCCAGTACCATGCTGTCTTTGTTATTATAGCTCTGTAGTAGAGTTTGAAGTTCGGCATGGATAGCCCTCCCATATTGTCTTTATCCCCTAGAATTGTTTTGGCTATTCTAGCTCTTTCGTTGTTCTATATGAATTTTTGGACTGTTTTCTGTATTTCAGTGATGTACGTCATTGGGATTTTAATAGGAATTGCATTGAATTTTTATATTAGTTTTGGAAGTATTACCATCTTTACTATATTAAGTCGGCCTATCCAAGATAAGCACTTAATTTTAATGATTTTTCTGTGCCATTACATCCATTCCATTCATTCTGCCAAGTATTTTTGAGGATCAGATATGTGCCAGGCACTAGTTAGGTATTAGAACAATGCATGGATGAGCAATATACGATGTCATATAAGATGTAATCTTATATGTAAACAACTAAATTGCAAAACAATTAGCTTAAGAATAGGGTTATCAATCAAAGCTTAAGAATAGGGTTCTGCTGGGTGCCAGTGGCTCAGGCCTGTAACCCTAGCTACTCAGGACTCTGAGATCTGAGGATTGCAGTTTGAAGGCAGCCTAAGCAGGATAATGTTTTTTGGTGTTTTTTTGTTTTGTTTTTGTCGGTTGTGGGACTTGAACTCAGGGCCTGGTACTGTCTGTCAATCTCTTTGTGCTCAAGGCTAGTGCTCTACCACTTGAGCTACAACACCACTTCCATTTTATTTTTGAGTGGTTAATTGGAGATAATTTCAAGGGACTTTTCTGCCCAGTCTAACTTTGAACCACGATCCTCAGATGTCAGCCTCCTGAGTAGCTAGGATTACAAGCAAGAGCCACTGGCACCTGCCTAGTAGGAAACTCGTATCTCCAATTAACCACCAAAAAGCTAGAAGTGGAGCTATGGTTCAAGTGGTAGAGTGCTAGCCTTGAGTAAAAAGCTAAGGGACAATGCCCAGGCTGTGAGTTCAAGACCCAGCACAACACACACACACACACACACACACACACACACACACACACACACACACACACACACACACACACACACTATTTCCTTCCTCTTTAAAAATCACAATCAGGCTGGGAATGTGGCTTAGTGGTAGAGTGCTTGCCTACCATACATGAAGCCCTGGGTTCAATTCCTCATACCACATAGACAGAAAAAGCCAAAGTGGTGCTGTGGCTCAAGTGTTAGAGTGCTATCCTTGAGCAAAAGAAACTCAGGGACAGTGCCCAGGCTGTAGTTCAAGCCCCAGGACTGGCAAAAAGAAAAAAAATCAATCAACAATCATATATTTTTATCTCCATACTACCATTCTCTATTCTTTAGAGTAATGGTTACATGATTATTCATGCAAGATTTTTGTTGTCATTGTTTCTTAGAGTTCAGTTTATCCTAAGTGTGGATAAATGAAACTCACTTGAAGCAACTTTGGACACTTTACTTGTCCTGTATTACATATTTCTAGTGAGTCTTTTCTTCAGCATTTCCAACTCAACTATACCTTGAACATTTATTTTTATTTGTTATTTCTTATTATGACATTAACTTCTCCAAACACAAAAAGAAGGACTTTTTATTCATAACTTAAGAAAAAGAATAACTAGTCAGTAGGTCTAAACACATGAATAACAGATCAATATGGCAGAGTCAGAGTTCCTCATCAAAATCAAAGGCCAGAGACATTCAGGGGGGGGAAGGAACCATGTTCATCAAAAAACAGCTGGAAGGTTTAGAGATGTTATCCAATAAGAATCCAGACCAAAATTTCAGTCTTTGTAAAGTGTAACCTCAAAAACTGGCCTATATCTAACAGGACTACTGATTTGGTTTATGAAACTCAGAGCAAAACTCAATAAACAAAAATACTCAAAACCAACAAAAAGCTTATCAGTAATTACCTTAGGAGGGAATTGATATAAATATTGGCATAACTACTCAGATCCACCAGTGGGACCAGTAGCTCTGTCTACCCAATTTCTAAAAGTCACCTACATCTGGGCATCTGTAGTCCAATGTAATAGCTACTCAGGAGGCTAAGATATAAGGATTAAAGCCAGCTCAGGTAGGAAATGACTCTTATCTCCAATTAACCTGCAAAAAGCTGGAATTAGAGGTATAGCTCAAGTGGCAGAGTGCCAACTTTAAGCAAAAAAGGTAAGGGACATCATACAGACCCTGAGTTCAAGCCCCAGTTTACTCTCTCTCTCTCTCTCTCTCTCTCTCTCTCTCTCTCTCCCTCTCTCTCTCTCTCTCTCTCTCTCTCTCTCTCTCTCTCTCTCTCTCTCTCTCTCTCTCATACACACACACACACACACACACACACACACATACACACACACACACACACATATACACACACACACACACACAGAGTCACCTGGCACTCCTAACCCATGTTAATACTTGTTAATATGCCCCAGTTTGAGGATTTTTCACAGACCACTCTACTGTCTTCAGACTAGCCTGTATGGCTTTTATTAGACTCTTAGATACTCCTTCTCCATTTAGTACTATAATTAATGTTCTTTTTCCAAGCTGAGGTTCTATTTCTTTAGTCTGTTCACCTGGAGGTGTAGAACTTTTCCAGAAATCTGATCTACAAGAGAGAGAGAAAAAAAGAGGGATCCAAGGGGAAGAAAAAAATGTGCCTTGAGTAGAGCAGTGACTTTCCTGATATTATAGTGAATTACTCTGTATTTATCCTTTAATAAATATATCTATATTCATCTTTCTTTAGTTTATTTCCTTCTTTTTCCTCACCACAATCATTTGTATTATTTTGGTTTTGTTTCCAGGCCTTACCTTCCACCTATCTGGTTTTGAACTTGGCTTGAATTATACCTATTCTACCTTTAACATTTTGAAATTTACTCTCCTAGGGTCTAGGGCCCTCCTATGCTTGCTAACATACTCACCTATTTATAGTGCTCTCTCCTGACTATATCACTTACTGTTTCCTCTTCATTAGTCATCATAGTCCCAAATAGCACTTTTCTTCGGTGTTCTAAGAAGTGAAATTGTCAATATGGTATCAATTTATCAAGTGTTTGTTCATTTACCAGAATGAAACCTTTCTCCAATGATAGGTGAGGCAATGTGTCTTTACTGCTGTTGCTGTGACTATATCTGTTTTGTAATCTGTATTGGGAGATTATAATGGTACATCAACTGCAGTCATGCCTTTAGAATAGAGTGTTGCTTTCCATTGTCAGAGTTTCAGGACACCTATATAAACCTTCCAAGTTTACTTCTCCCATTATCTATGTTGTACAGATTGTCATAAGAAATGAAGCCTGTAACTTGCTTTCCATCTACTTGACCTTTTGATGATACATTACTGGAAGACTGCTACTTCTATTATTTAGTTATCACTGCAGAACCTCTCTGAGACTTATGTCTGTTTTTAGGTAATATTATAAGACTTCAAACTCTCCAATCATTAGCTTAAATATTTACTCTCATAAAAATAGGAGATGACACCATTCTCTTTTCCCATCTTTTTTCTTAATGACATGGCAGACTAGAGGGATGTGAAAACTATTAAGGAACCCAAGCAAGTGTACTATTTCCTGAGTACCTAGCTTTAACTAGCAATGTAGGGGCAGAATTAGAAATCAGAGAACTGAGACAAGGTCAGAAAAAAAAGACAGGGGAGGGACTATTTGAAAATTGAAAAAATAATTACATTCTGTCTTGTGTCAGTCACTGGAGTCACATTTTTTTCTTAAATCAGAGAAATATCTCAGCTATCAAGGAACAATTTCATTTGATTTTCATATAGAGCTTACTATGGAATATATGTCCAGAATGTTTTATAAATGATAACTTACCTAATTCTCATGACAAGCAAATCTACCAGGTAGGAATTACTCCTAGTTCCTATTTTACTGAGACTTGGAGAGATTAAGTAACATTCCTAAGGTTATACAGTAGACAATTGAAATTTGTTTGTTGTTGTTGTTGTTTTGGATTTTTTTGTTTGTTTTAGCAAGAAGTTGAGTAAAACTGAAGTAAAGTAGGAAGCAAAAGAGTAGTGGTTCCTGCTCCCCATACAGGAAATGGGAACTAATGACTCAAAAAAGTTCTAGCTTTTCTTCCTTGAGCTACCATGTGGTCTAGCAACTCATCATCTTTACACAATGGTTTTAGGTGGTAAGATAGGTGAGGTCTACCCAAAACATAGATAACCTTCAGGACTTGATAGCCTTTTGACCAACACATCTTTCATTCCCCACCATAGTGGAGACTAACTTAACAACCACTAAAAGGGGGGTCTGCTGGGAGGGGGACGTATGCTTTTTCAGTTTACTTTCTAGTTTTAACTTTTGAGTCTGGTGCCTTTGATATGTTCGTTGAGACAACTGAAATTTGAATTCAAGAAATCTAACTTGAAGCCAGGCACCAGTGGCTCTTGACTGTAATCTTAGCTACTTAGCAAGCTGAGATCTAAGGATCATGGTTCAAAGCCACCCTGGGCAGAAAAGAGACTTTATCTCCAATGAACTACTCAAAAAATGGAAGTAGAGATGTGGCTCCAAGTGGTCGAGTGCTAGCCTTAAGCAAAAAGAGCTCAGGACAGGGCCCAGTCTAGTTCAAGCCTATACCTCCCACGCCTCCCCCCTTACCCCCCCCTACCCCTCCCCACCCCTGGCCAAAAAAAAACAATCTAATTTGAAAGCCTAGTGTTGATGCCTCATGCCTGGCCTGGAATCTTAGCTACTTTGGAAGCCGAGATCTGAGGATCCTTGTTTGAAGTGGCCAGGAAAGTACTTAAGACTCTTACCAACAATTAAACCAAAAAAAAGCTGGAAGTTGAGGTGTGGCTTAAATGATAGAGCACCAACTTTCAACAATAAAGCTAAAGTACCCAGAGTTCAAGCCCCAGAGCAAGAGTAGTGTTGGGGAGTTGTTAGCTCTGATAAGTCAATCCAAAGCTTTAGCAAGCTGTAACAGTAGATTGTGACTATACTACTAGTGACTTAATAACACCATTTATTATTCACAAAAACTTGGTTGTCAGATTCTAACTTTCTTATTTCTAAACATAATTTCAAAACACTGTCTGGGTTTTCTTGTTATTTTGGGGGTTTTGTTCAACAAAAGCTGGACTTCATGGTGAGACTGTCTTCAAAAAGCAAAGACTGTAAAGACATTACCTATACATATATATATAGTATGCTTAGACTTTTTCCTTTCAGTTACTCCCTAGCACATGTTCCACCATGCCTTGACTCATACATGTCTGTAGGTGGCAGTACTAGTATTAGAAGTAAATTCATACAAACCATTCCAGAATGACTAGTAGTTGGGTACTTAATATAATGTTCTTTCTTTGTTAATTTTTCTCATTCAATGGGCTTCTTAAAAAGTCATAAAGTTTCTTTTTTAATCGTTAAATTTCTATTCCGTTTTCTGCCGCTGTTTCCTTATCTACCTACCTGTCAATTTTCTTCCAGAAATCACATTATTTTTCTCCTGAGAGGGCACTAATTAGAAACTAGATGATTACACATAAGATGAGATCTGTGTAAAGTGTGTACGTATTTTCTTTCAGAAAGGTTGTGTGCCAGAAGGCATTGCTGTAAGTTCTTCTGGTCATGGAAAACAATGTCACGTGTTTTAAATACTCCATTGCAAATCTACAGTACCAGGGTCAATCAAGTATAGAGGCATAGAGGGAAAGTGGCTCATTTAAAAATATGAAAAACACCAGGCACCGGTGGCTCATGCCTGTAATCCTAGCTACTCAGGAGGCTGAGATTTGAAGATCACGGTTCAAAGCCAGCCTGGACAGTAAAGTTTATGATAAACTGCCAGAAAACCGTAAATGCCACTGTGGCTCAAGTGTCAGGGACAGCGTCTAGACCCCAGAGTTCAAGCCCCACAACTGAGACAACAAAAATATGAAAAGCTATTTTGTTCAGCCTTAAAAATGAGGATTTTGCTGTGGGACTTACTTGTGCACATGCTAGGCATGTGGCCAAGCAGGTATTCTGCATTGCACTAATGAAGGAATATGGTATCTATTCTCAGACAGCCTTTTCCCAAGTTAGCAAAGTAGGTAATTACTGTGAGAACATTGGAAAAATACAAGAAGAGCATGGATGTAGCAGATGTTATCAGTAAGTTACAACACACTGTCCTTTCTAGTCTACGTGCCTTAAACTTTTTTGACAACATTTGAGGAAGTTGCTATTGTTCAAAGAAGTTATACTGAAGGAATCTGTTTTCTGACCATGTCATAGTAGGACAAGTGCTGAAGAACCTATGTACAAGTGGCATAAAGTATTTTACCAGTTGGGTAAAAAAGGGGAAAGAATCATGCATATACATGCATATGCATGCAGTCATCTATTGCTGTCTCTCCAGAAATCTGCCTGTGAAATAGATGATGTTAGTTGCCTCTGGGATGGGGAGCTAGGTAGCTAGATATAGATTGGAAAAGAAACTTTTCATTGAGTACCCTCTGGTGTCTTTTTTTTTTTTATTGTGAAAATACCGTACACCCTCTGGTGTCTTTTGGAATGTGAATTATGAGAATTTATTACCTACCCCAAGACATAACTTTCTTTCCTTGGCACATTACTGTATTCCACCTGAGGCAAATATATACCAGTTGCCTTTTACTTATTGGGTTTTTAAATTGCACATCCATATTGGATAGAAGAAAAAGATTGCTAAGGATCATTAAGGTCTGTAACAATCTTTGTTTTGATTATAGGGAACTTCCCACTTTTTGTTTTCATGCCTCTCAACTGGTAGAGCCTGTTCAGCCTCTAGCCATTCTGAATGGGAGTGGTTCCTCCCAGAGAAACCAACTACAGATTTTTTCATAAGTACATCAAAGAGCTATGTGGTTTTGTATTTTATTTTAATGGTTTTGTCATTTTCATAGAAATTACATATGAAAGGTGACAAATAATCCATGAAGAAAACAGATTGTGAACAGAAAAAAATCTATAGTTTGCACTGCTCAGAATTTCAAGCAAATTAGAGTTCTTTACCATTGGAAGAGCCAGAAGAAAACATATACAGCCAGGTGCTGATGTCTTGTGCCTGTAATCCTAGCTACTGAGGAGGTTGCAATCTGAGGATCAGGGTTTGAGGCCAGCCAGAGCAGACAAATCTGAGACTTTTATCTCTCTTTCACACACAAAAAGCAACCCAGAAAAAGCCAGAAATGGAGGTATGGCTCAAGTGGTTAAAACACCAGCCATGAGTGAAAAAAGTTGATCAAAGAGTTCAAGCTCTAGTACTGATAAAAGAGGAGGAAGGGGAAGAAAAAGAGGTCTTGTAAGGATAGGATAGAGGATTGATTTTTACCACCTGGTGAATAGAATGAAAGTCAAATATATACAAAGAATTGAATGAGTTACCAACTCAATACACACACACACACACACACACACACACACACACACACACACACACACACACACACACACACACACACACACACACACACAGTGAGATACAAAATAACCATCAGTGTACATTAATTGGTTGGTTAATCTTTATAAACTCTGCCAAACATGGTAGTATATACCTAGCTCCTTAGGAAGTTCAGGAACAAGGATCAAAAGTTGAAGGCCATACAGGTGCCAGTGGCTCATACCTGTAATCCTAGCAAGACCTTTTCTCCCAAAACAAAGTAAAAAATAAGGAGCTGGCGTGTTGCTTTATGATAAAATGTTTGCCTAGCTTGTACAAGGTTCTCAGTTTAATCCCTAGAACCACCAAAAAACAAAAATGAAGTTTTTTGAACTGTATTTCTATTGAACAGTATGGTAGCTTGTAAGTTTGAGAATTATTTCTGTAATGTTTATCTCATTTAATCATAGGGAATTTATCTGAGGAGTGAAAGGTTCACATTATAAAAATCAGATCTTCTGAAGTCTGCCTTCTTATATGGAATGGCTATGTTAATAATGCTCCTGTCATTTTTATGCAGTCCTAGAAGTCAAATCCAGGCTACATGCATCCTAGATAGAGCTCCATCTTCAGCCATGTTATTTTTGTTTTTGTAAATTATGTTTATTATCTTTAAGTATTTGTACAATCAGTTTTTATAAGTATAGTCATATTGATATCACACCTTTCATCATCTCCCACATCTGCCCCAACCCAACCCCTCTCAGTGTTGATGCTTTTGATAGAGAAAAAGTAATTGGTCTGGGAACCAGTATCTCTCACACCTGTAATCCTAGCTACTTAGGAGACTGAGACCTGGTTCAAAGCTAGTCCTTTAAAATACTTCTCTAGGGACTGGGAATGTGATTTAGTGGTAGTGCTTGCCTAGCATGCATGAAGCCCTGGGTTTGATTTCTCAGTAACACATAAACAGAAAAAGTCGGAAGTGGCATTGTGGCTCAAGTGGTAGAGTGCTAGCCTGGAGCAAAAGAAGCTCGGGGACAGTGCCCAGGCCCTGAGTTCAAGCCTCAGGACTGGCAAAAACAAACAAAAAAATCCCTCTCTAGTTAGCTAGAAAATGCTGCGCTACCTTCTGCCAATGTAACTCAAGTGGTAGGACACCAGCTGGGAGCAAACAAGTTGAGCAAAAGTGTAAAGCCTTGAGGCTGGGAAGGTGGCTCAGTGGTAGAGTTGCTTGCCTCACATGTATGCGGCCCTGGGTTTGATTCCTCAGCACCACATAATCAGAAAAAGCCAGAAGTGGTGCTGTGGCTCAAGTGGTAGAGCCCTAGCCTTGAGCTGAAGAGCTGAGGGACAGCGCCCAGGCCCAGAGTTCAAGCTTCACAATCGGCCATAAAAAAAAGTGTAAAGCCCCATGTTTAAGCCATGATACTGACAGAAAAATCACCCAATTATGTCAGTATTCTTTTTTTTCATCAGTTGTGGGGCTTGAACTCTGGACTTGGGCACTGTCCCTGTGCTCTTCAGCTCAAGGCGAGCACTCTATTGCTTGAGCCACAGCAGCTTTTCTGGTTTTCTAGTGGCTTATTGGAGATAAGAGTCTCACAGACTTTCCTGCCCGGGCTGGCTTTGAACTGTGATCCACAGATCTCAGCCTCCTGAGTAGCTAGGATTGCAGGCATGAGCCACCAGAGCCTGGCTTATGTCAACATTCTTTGATATAGCCTGCCAACTCTGAATAAAATCTCCATGTACGCTAATATGTTATTTCCACCCTTGTGTCACATAATTTTCACAGTAAGACCATGCCATAGACCAAAACCAGATGAAACACTCCAAAATAGTTCTGTATTCTTTTTGTGTAGGTGTGCTGGTCTTGAGGCTTGAACTCAGGACCTAGGCCCTATCCCTGAACTTTTGTGCTCAGGGATACCACTCTATCACTTGAACTACAGCTGCACTTACAGATAAGAGTCTCACAGACTTTTTTGCCCATGCTAGATTTGAACTGCGATCCTTTTACATAGCCAGGGTTATAGGTGTGAGCCATTGATGCCAGACTGGATTTTTCTTTTTTGGCCAGTTGTAGGTCTGTGAACTCAGGCCCTGGGTGCTGTGCCTGAACCATTTTGTGTTCAAGGATAGCACTCTACCACTTGAGCCACAGTGCCATTTCTGATTTTCTGGCAGCTAATTGGAGATAAGAGTCTCATAGACTTTCCTGTCCAGGCTGGCTTTGAACCATGATTCTCAGATCTCAGCCTCCTGAGTAGCTAGGATTACAGACTGGATTTTTTTTTTGACTCCCTTAATCTCTAACAATTGTCTAGAGTCCTGGTCTAACATATATGTTAGAGTGCATCTTGATTGATATCGTCCTTCTGATATCTCTCTTCTGAGCATTCAAATTCAATTTGGGGCTGAGGCAGCATGGCTAAGGTACACTTGCCTCACAAGTACAAGGCCCTGAATTCAAACCCCAGTACTGGAAAAAAAAAAAAAAGTCAAATTCAGGTGTTTGGTGTTTGTTTGTTTTTTTTAGTTTGGTAACCTTTACTTTATTTTAAAATTTTATTAGTGCATATTAATTGTGCCAAGGTGATACATTGTGATATTTCCATACATAATGTTTGTTGATCAAATTTCTTCTCTGTTCTTCTTTTCCCGCTTCTCCATTTTTTTCCATTTCTCCATTTTTAAACAATTTTTAATGGGTTTATTCTATTTTCATAAATGTATATAAAATACTTCAACCATTTTTACCATACCCTGACACACACATACTCTACTCAAATTCAGTTTTGTCTTTACCCGCAATTATTGAACTTGCCTTCTCATTTAGCAAATACTAATTGGTCATCTTAAGCTTCAGGCCCTGTATTTAGTATCAGGAATACAACAATGAATGAAGCAGAAAATTGCCTACCTTACTGGAGTTTTTGTTATTTGTAATCGAGAGCTACTATTATGCATTGCATAAGTCCACAGGGTACCACTCATGATGGAGGCTGAGTGAATATTGTCCTAGACTTTTGTAGTGCACAGCTTGTTCATCTGTATGCAGTAGTCATGTTTACTGTGCTTAATTTGACGAAACTCATCTCCTATAATGAAAACAGCAGCTTCCATATTCCAATAATTGCCAAAGTCCAATCCCTTTTTTTAATGAAAAGTATATCCAGGCATAGTGACATACATCTGTAATTCCAGTTCTTATCAGCTGAGCCAAGTAGATGAAGAGATCAAGGCCAACCTAAAAAGAAAAGAAAAGAAGGAAAATGCATGCAGTTCTTTCCCATAGAGTGAAAGATTTTGTGCAGAAATCAGTCTTTGTCTGTCCTTATATTACCTGTGCTCAGCCATTCTAAAACACTTTTCTTTACCTTCAGCAGGTTTAAAAGGTGTTTTCCTTGACAGGAGTGTAGGTGCCAGACCAAGAGTTCAATCCCCAGTATTAAAAGAAAGGGAATGGGGGGAAGATTTTTTTTCCCTATGCCTTTGAGTACTTATATGAACTTTTTTCTTTTTCTTTTCCCTTCTTTTTTTTTTTTTTTTTTTTTTTTTGTTCGTCATGGGGCTTGACCTCTAGGCCTGGACACTGTCCCTCAGCTCTTCAGCTCAAGGCTAGTGCTCTACCACATGAGCCACAGCACCACTTCTGGCTTTTTCTGTTTACGTGGTGCTGAGGAATCAAACCCAGGGCCTCATGCATCCAGGGCAGGCACTCTACCACTGAGCTAGCTCATAGGAATATTTGTCTTTTCCATTTTTTCTTATTTTTTTCTTTGCAGAGGGAAAAACAATTTTTCAAGTTCTTTTTCTCTTACAGTAATCAAAGAAATATGTTTACCCTCTAAATTTTACATTGGTTCCTCCACCTTGATCTGTGGTTAGGAGTGGGCAGTTGTTAAACATTTATGCTGTATTGAGTGTGTGTGTGTGTGTGTACGTGTGTGTATGTATGTGTGCGCGCTCGCGCGTGTGCATGTACACATGCATGCTTGTGTGCGTGCATACTGTGTGCATGCATACTGCATGCATGCATCATTCCTGGGGCTTGAACTAAGGACATGGACACTGAGGTTCTTTTGCTCAAGGATAGCTCTACCACTTGAGCCATAACTCCACTTTTAGCTTTTTGGTGGTTAATTGAAGATAAGAGTCTCATAGACGTTCCTGTCCGGTCTGTCTTTGAAGTTCAATCCTTACATATAAGATTCCTGAGCAGCTAGCATTACATATGTGAGCCATGAGCACCCAGCTTTAGGGAATATTTTCTACCCCCAAATTCCCTAGCTGTGTATTTCACATTTATTAACAATTAAGCCCAAGCATAACTTGGATTCAGACCTGCTTTGTTTGCAAAGCAGTATTTTTCCAAATGCTTTGTTTCCTAAACCTTTACTGAAATGTCCCACAACATTGGGTATCAACTCCACCATCTTTCTACCATGCCTTGACTTTGCACTTTGATTGTTTCCTTGTCCAGCCTGTTAAAACTTTATCTCTTAAGCAGGTTCTGGTGGTTCACACCTGTAATCCTAGCTACTCAAGAGGCTGGGATCTGAGGATCACCTATTCAAAGCTAGCCTGGGTGGAAAGTCCATGAGACTTTTATTTCCAATTAATCAACAAAAACTGCAAGTGGATCTATGGTTCAAGTGGTAGAGTGCTAGACTTGAGCAAAAAATTTAGGGACAGTACCCAGGCCTTGAGTTCAAGACCCAGGACTTGCACCAGAAAAGAAATGACAATTTAATCTTTCTGGTGAATCTTATCTTATACTCCACTGAATCACCTCTGGTTGTTTTTTGTTTATTTGTTTGAGACAGAATCTTGCTGTTCAGCCCAGGCTGGCCTCAAACACACAGTGCCCCTACCCTTATCCCCCCAAGTGCTGGGTTTATAGATCTGTGTCACTATGTTCAATTCCAACAGTTCATATTTTTGACCAGGGAGATATATGAATATATTAAAATATGTATTTTGCTAACTGGTATCCGGTTTATTTGTTAAATATCTCTCCTTTCCAATTTTGCCTTTTTAACCTTCTTAACCTTTAAATTAAATATAACATTGTTTATTAATTAAAGCAAATAAAACTCTAAACATACAGCACACATAGCTATTTAGCTCAAATGTTAATGTATTTTATTGTTCTATGTGTTTTATGTGAAGGACTAGAAACTAAAACATTGAATTCTATTAAAGCCAGGCATTAACACCTTACAAATGAAGAAACTTGGTTGTAACTAAATAACTACTCTGAGATCATAAATTCAAGTAACAGCTGGGTACCTATGGCTCATGCCTGCAATCCTAGCTACTCAGGAGGCTGAGATCTAAGAATCATGGTGTGAAGCCAACCCTGGCAGAAAAGTCCCCATGAGACTTATCTTCAATAAACCCCTCAAAAACAGAAAGTGGTGCTATTGCTCAAATGGTAGCCTTGAGCACAAAGAGACTCAGGGACAGCCCCCAGCCCTGAGTTCAAGCCCTACAACCCACAAAAATTAATCAGTCAATCAATCACGTAACAGATCCAGAATTCAATTGCCACTTGAATCCAAATCTGCGATCACTGAACTACACTAGCATGCCCTGTGTTATTCAGGTGGAATTCCCAAACCCACATAGTCTTCTCCTCACCAGGTAATTATCTGATTTATTTATACCTGTAGATTTGGACAGGCTATTGGTACCAGGAATTAGGGTTTGGCAATGAGTATGAATAAGAAAATGACCAAAGAAAGCAATATTATAGGAAGAGAGTAACCTGGCAATAGTTCTGGAGAAATTGAATATTAAAAGACAAAGCAGCTAGTCACTTGTGGCTCAAGCCTATTATCCTAGCCACTCAGGAGGCAGAGATCTGAGGATTGTGGTTTGAAGCCAGCTGGCAGGAAAGTCTGTGAGACTCACCTCCAATAAAAACTACTCAGAAAAGGCTGGAAGTGGCACAGGAAAGTCTGTGAGTCTCCTAGCGTCAATTACTGTAACTACCAAAAAGCAAGAAATGGAACTGTGGCTCAAGTGGTAGAGTGCTATCCTTGAGCCACAAAAAACCCCTCAGGAACAATGCCTTGGAACTGAGTTCAAACCCCAGTACTAGTGCGCACACACACACACTCTCACACACACACACACACACACACACACACACACACACACACACACACACACACACACACAAGGTGGGGGGGGGAGAAAATGAGGGAGAGGGAGAGACACCAAGGCCTAATGGTATCTTGAACTAAAGAGATAAAAATAAAATCTAATAAAGAACTTCGTGCAGTATTGGTTGCCTGTAGTCCCATACCAACCAGTATGAAGGGGTCATATGTGCCCAGGAGTTCTGGGCTGCAGTGCGCTCTGTCAATTATGTGTCTAGATTTGGCATCAATATGTGACTTCCTAGAAGAGGAGTATTGCCTGGTTACTGAAGGAGGGTGAATACCCAGTTCTGAAATGAATGAAGTTAAAACTCCCATGCTGGCTGGGAATGTGGCTTAGTGGTAGAGTGTTTGCCTAGCATGCATGAAGCCCCGAGTTCCATTCCTCAGTACCACATAAACAGAAAAGGCCAGAAGTGGTGCTGTGGCTTAAGTGGTAGAGTGCTAGCCTTGAGCAAAAGAAGCTCAGGGACAGTGCCCAGGCCCTAAGTTCAAGTCCCAGGACTGCCCCCCCCCCCCCACACACAAATAAGAGCATGTATTTAAAGTTGAAGGATTAAATAAAGGGCTTTTAAAGAAATGTGTCAACAAAGGAGGAGGCTGCAATGCTTGGTAAGAAATGTACGCATTATCCTGCTCATGTAATTGTAACTCCTCTGTACAGTATGTTCACAAATAAAATAAAATTAAACTAAAAAAAAAAAAAAAGAAATGTGTCAACTTGTAAGTTTCAGGAAAAGTTAGGTTTTCCTGAAGACTGCCTAAGTCTCTTAAAATCCTAGCCTTTTAAGGGAGTACATCACATATGTATATAAATGAGCCACATAGTCTTTATTCATAGGCTACCAATAACAATGGGTAAACTTTTACAACTTACAAAATCCTTTCATAAAAATTGTCTGATTTGATCCTCACATAGCCCTAATGACTAAGTTAAATTTTTTTCCTTCTGTATATGGGAAATTAACTTATTCTTTTTTATTCTTTTTCTATTTCCCCAGAATCAAACTTTTTTTTTTCACAAGCCAGTGATCAAATCTCTGGAATCTCTTTATCCGTTAGTATTTGAATACCAGCTTGGCAGCATGTTAGAAACAAGAGTTGATTGAGTTGGGCAGTGAACATGTGAAGGCTGGTCTCCTGACCCATTACAGGTGCATGATTCATTCTTGATTTGCCATATCATGTATTGCGTTGCCAATGAGCACAGTATGTAGTCATTTAAACCATACCAGTGTTACGCTGATTCAGTGTTATGTCATTGAGACATGAGCTATTGTACCCCATCTAAAGAAAGCCAGCAGAGCTGGGCACAATGGCTCAGGCCTGTAATCCTGGCTACTTGAGAGATAAGGACAAAGGGATTGTAGTTCAAGGCCATGAGCATAAAGTTCATGAAACTCCATTTCAACCAATAGCTGGGCAAGGCAGCATACAACTAAGTGGGGAGCACAATAGCTGGGCTCAGTGGATAGGTCTGTCATCCCCAAATAGGAAGTACAAACAGGAGAATAACAGTCCACGATGAGCTGTCTCAAAAATAAACAACATAAAAGGGGCTGATGGAGTCACTTAAGTGGTAAAGTACCTGCCTAGCAAGGTCCTGAGTTCAAACTCCAGTACCACTAAAAGAAAAGAAAACATTCAATTCCTTCTCTGACTTCCATAGAAAAACTGAGCCCTAAGTTTTTGAAACAGAGGGCTTGATAGAAATGTAATGACATTTGAGTTGATGAATCATGTATCATTTCACTGCTACCAAATTTGTACCTCAAACCACTTCATTTCAGTCTATACACACAGACAGCCTCATTTTAACAACTTTTAAAAAATACTGTGGCTACTATTTCCTGTGTGGTGGTCAACTTTTACACCATTTTTTCTGTTTTAAGATTTACCCAGGTGGATTTTTTTCTTTGTTTATTCCCATCTATAGCAACCTATCCGGATCTGTACGTGCATGTAGGCACTGCTTTTTCTGTCTTGTTTTTTTTTGTTGTTGTTGTTATTTTTGTTTTGTTTTTTGGTGCTAGAGATTGAACCTGAGGTTTATGCATGACAGGCAAGAACTCTGCCATTTAAGCTATACTCACAACCATTTCTAAGGTAACCAATGGTATCTTAAGACAACAAACAATTTAGGGACACCTGTGGTACCACCCACCTTCTTTCCAAGATACCACTTTCCTATGCTGTTAGCTTTACTGGTGTTGAAGGAAAATTTAGTTCAAGGAAATACCCTTGATCTAGCATATAAAATTAGACTGGAGCCCCTTGTTCTACATTTTGTTTTCCTCTGGGTTTTTTTTTTTTTTTTTTTTGGTCATGGGGCTTGAACTCTGGGCCTGGGCGCTGTCCCTCAGCTCTTCAGCTCAAGCTGAGCGCTCTACCACTTGAGCCACAGCACCACTTCCTTGTTTTACATTTTTAAATATATTAGAAGCCATAGTTTTCTGGCTATCAGGTAATTCTTTTTTCTTTTTTTTTTTTTAATTTTGCTGGTCCTAGAGCTTGAACTCAGGGCCTGGGCATTGTACTTGAGCCTTTCTGTGCTCAAAGCTAGTGCTCTACCACTTGAGCCACAGCAATACTTCAGCTTTTTCTGTTTATGTGGTGCTGAGGAATCAAACCCAGGGCTTCATGCATGCTAGGCAAGCACTCTATCATTAAGTCACATTCCCAGCACCATAAGTCTATGAGACTCTTTTTTTTTTCTTGTCCATTGTGGGGCTTGAACTCTGGACCTGGGTTCTATCCCTGCGTTCTTTAGCTCAAGATAAGTGCTCTACCACTTGAGCCACAGCACCACTTCTGGTTTTCTCGAGGTTAACTGGAGATAAGGAGTCTCATAGACTTTCTTTCCCAGGCTGGCTTTGAACCTTGATCCTCAGATCTCAGCCTCCTGAATAGCAAGGATTACAGGTGTGAGCCACTGGTACCTGGCTACACTTCTAATAATTTTGAATTTTTTTTCTTTTGTTGGTTGTGGAGCTTGAACTTAGAGCCTGGGCACTGTCCTTGAGCCTCTTTGTGCTCAAGGCTAGCACACTACCACTTGAGCCACAGAGCCAATTCTCAGGTAATTCTTTTGTTGTTGTTGTTGATTGTGGGGCCTGAACTCTGGGCCTGGGCGCTGTCCCTCAGCTCTTCAGTTCAAGGCTAGGGCTCTACCACTTGAGCCACAGTGCCACTTCAGTCTTTTTCTGCTGAGGAATCAAACCCAGGGCCTCATGCATGCAAGTCAAGCACTCTACCACTGAGCCATCTTTCCAGCCCCTCAGGTAATTCTTAAAAGTTAACATCTTTGTGGGGGGTGGGGAGGGGTGAGCAGGAGGAGTGTAGTCGTGGAGATGAGAGAGCAGGGATGGTAGGGGAAAAACAAAGGGGGAAGCAACAATGCTTGATAAGAAATGTACTTATTACCTTGCTCATGTAATTGTAACACCCCTGTATGGTATTTTTACAAAAATAAAAATAAAAAACCTTTAAAAAAAGTTAACATCGGGGCTGGGAAGGTGGCTCAGTGGTAGAGCGCTTGCCTTGCATGCATGAGGCCCTGGGTTTGATTCTTCAGCACCACATAAGCAAAAAGAAAAAAGCCAGAATTGGTGCTGTGGCTGAAATGGTAGAGCGCTAGCCTTGAGCTGAAGAGCTGAGGGAAAGTTCCCAAGCCCAGAGTTCAGGCCTTAAAAGTCTCATCCCCATGCTATGTATCTATTTACACAGTAGATTATAAAATCCCGCAGAATGTTTATTTTTACATAAGATTTTAGAAATTTTAGGACCACTTTTAACTATTTTTCATTTTCTCCTCCAACAGTATCGGCAAGTATAGTTGTTTTAGAGGTGGAATGCAGCCTCATGTCTTTTCCTTCTTTTTTGTTAATTCTTTACTGAGAAGAATCTTTAGGAAAGGGTTGACATCAAAGAGATTTAGGTCAAAATTCTAGATGTTGCTGGATTATTTTGGGCAAATAACTTCAAGTATTTCCATTGGCAAGCCAAAAATCACTATTTTCCTTTTCCTCTTCCCTCAGATTTTTTTTTGTATGCTCTAATATGGTTTGCTGATATCAGTCTTCATCCAGTTGAACAAGCCTGTAGTCACAGGGATTTCCCCATCCTTGATTAAGCCAAGAAACTCTTGATATTGCCTCCTACACTAATCCCTTTAGTTTTGCTTAATCTGACATGGTAACCAGTAGCCAGGGTGATTATGTACCTGAAACATGGCTAACCAAATTGTGATGTGCTGTTAATTGTGAAAAATGACAGATTTCAAAGATAAGGTCATGTTTTGTTTTGTTTTGTTACTAAGGATTCACCTAGGGCCTCTCCCATACTAGGCAAGCGCTCTATCACTTCAGCACTCTTATCCCCAGGCCTTTTGTTTGTAATTGTTTTTTGAGACAGGATCTTGCAAACTTTCCTAGGGAGATTCTCCTATCATCACCTCCCAAGAAAACTGGGATCTCAAGCATGTACAACCATACCCTGCTTTAAAGACAATATTTTTAAAGATAGAAAATACTGAAGTGGCGCTGTAGCTCAAGTGGTAGAGTGCTCGCCTTGAGCTGAAGAGCTGAGGGACAGCGCCCAGACCCAGAGTTCAAGCCCCACGACCGACAAAAAAGAAAAAAAAAAAAAAAGAATCTTAAAGATAGAAAATACCTTAATAATTTCATGTTGATTTTTTTTAATGTTAGGGATCAAAGCCAGGGCCTTAACTATGATAGACAAATGTTCTACTACTGTCACTACAATGAAATAGCTTGATACAGTGGGTTAAACAAAACATATTAACAGCAGGGTGCCAGTGGCTCATACCTGTAATCCTAGCTACTTAGTAGGCTGAGATCTGAAGATCATGGTTGAAAGGCAGCCTGGGCAGTAAAGTCTGTGAGTCTCTTATCTCCAATTAAATCACAGAAAAAGCCAGAAGTGGTGCTGTGGCTCAAGTGATAGAGTGCTAGCCTTAAGCAAAAGCAGCTCAGGGATAGTACCCTTGCCCAGTGTTCAAGGCCCAGGACTTAAAAGTAATAATAATAATAATATTCACAAGTTTACTTGCCCAATATATAGTTATACATTATATTTCTCTTAACATATTACATTTGTCTTAGCTCTAGTCTATTGTGTTCTACCTTGGACCCTTTCGTGTCTTAATGTTGCTGAGGTCTGATAATTTACTTCCCTGTATCTGAACCCCAGTGGAAAGGTTCTTTCCACAATGGACATCTGAAAGTGTCACTTCCATGAGGCATCCCATAAGATCCTGTGTGCAAGAATGTTCATTACTTAGCCTCTGTCTGCTTCTCAGCTTTGCCTCTCACTTCCCCTCAGCTCCTGCTCCCCCTGCCCTGCTCTGTAATTTTATTAATCCTAAAATCCTGTTTCCCATCATGTTTTCGTTCTTTTACTCATCTAGAGTGTTCTTCCTCTATCTGACTTGAAAGTTCTGGTTTAGCTTTCAGAACTTTCCAGAAACTTGTTTCTACCCTTACACTAGCTCTCCAGGTACCTGTTCTTTACTGCCACAGGGCTCTGTACAACTTGAGGACAGGAACCATGACCCATTCTCCCTATATCCGCCTTTGTTTCAGATATAACAGAGTAAGTACTGCATTGAGTTAACCTTTGTCTGTTTTTTTTTTGTCAGTCGTGGGGCCTGAACTCTGGGCCTGGGCGCTGTCCCTCAGCTCTTCAGCTGTAGACTAGCGCTCTATCACTTGAGCCTTAGCCCCACTTCCAGCGTTTTCTGCTTATGTGGTGCTGAGGAATTGAGCTGAGGGCCTCATGCATGCAAGGCAAGCACTCTACCACTGAACCACCTTCCCAGCCCCGCTTTGTCTTTTTTTGTATTCTATTATAATCCTGTAGATTATAGTGATTTGTTTATATGTCTCTCTCTATTCTGGAATAAACTGAAAAAAAACTTCAATCTTAATTGATTGAAATATCTAAATAAACTAGCTCCTCTAGAAGCATCTGTTATTTATGGAGACCATATACAGATTGCTCCTTTTAACCTAATAAGGGGCTGAGCTGCTCCACATATGTTCTCCTGACTTTCAGAGATCTTTAACATGCCCTTCAGAGGGTTAATGCAGTTCCAAGAGACCCTTTACTGTCTTAATTCTTTGGGGTTACTCTTGTGCTATTTTAGTGTTATTTTAGGTGTTATTTTTCTTCTTTTACAAAAGGATCATACATGTTTATGTATGGCTCTACCACTGAGCCACCTTCCCAGCCCTTTGGGAATATCTTCTAACAGCTAGATTAGGGCCATGAATTGCGGCTGTCTTCCTAGCTACATAGACTTATTTGACATTGCAGTGACCATATTAGCAAATGAAGATTAATTAGACTTTGCCAATGAACCACGTAGACATCCAGGCACATAGAACAAAGAAAAGTTTGTTGCCGGGCCTGCAAGACTCCTTCTCACAAGGGAGGAATCTCACAAGGGAGGTATGAGAAGAAGCACGGCTATTGTCTGGGGTGACCTATATATCCTAGGGGGTTTAGGAGGAGCTGGAAGGGACTAGGAGGTGGAGATCCTGGTGTGGACATGTAGGCCAGGGGCTTCATCATGGCGGACTAGGATTTATGGCTGCTGTCCAAATAGTAGATAAGGGTCCTGCAACTGCTCAGACCTGAAGGTCACTCTAAGGGACTCTTGTTGCCTTCTGCCCCAGAGAAGTGCCATCCCAAGGTAAAGGGGGTTAAAAGTTGATTATTTACTGCCTTTACTGCATGGACCTAGTGCTGCCTAAGAAGGGAGCATGCTAAGCTGTGGAGAAGGGAAGGTGTGGACTAGCCTATAGGAAGGGACTCAATTTACTAACAGAACACTTGTCATACTATCTGTAGAGTACCCCTAAAGCAAGAGGAAAAGCACTCCTTTCCTCATAGGTTGAAGGTTATTACTCTGAGGGACATACAAAATGTCTTTGCAATCTTATTTATCTTGAAAATTAGTATATCTTGTATCCAAAGACACCATAGCATGTCTGCATTTTTTGTTTTGTTTCTTGTTTTTTGTTGTTGTTATTAAAAACAGGAGGTTCTTCCAAAAATATAAAGCCTGAAGTCAAATTGTCCCTTCAAGAAAATATACCTGTGGCTTCAAGTATCTATACCATATTGTCAAGTACTGCTCATATTTACTGCAGTAAAGAAATATGGTGTTAGGCTTTCTAGAAGTACCTGGGATTTCTTGCAGCTCACAAAGGATGATTTAGTAGGTCATACTGGTACATACTTGCAATCCCAGAACTCAGAGGATGAGGTGGGAGGACCATGAGTTCAAAGTCAGTCTGAGCTCCATAGTGAGACCTTGTCTCAAAATAAAAAAGGAGGAATGGGACACCAGTGGCTCACACACTTATAATCCTAGATACTCAGGAGTCTGAGATCTGAGGATTAAAGTTCAAAGCCAGCCCAGGCAGACAAATTCTTGAGAATCTTGCTTGTAGTTAACTAGCAAAATACCAGAAGTAGAGGTGCAACTCAAGTGGTAGTCAGCCACAAACAAGAAAGCCAACGGTGGGGGAGGGGCATTAAGGGGACAAGAAAGGAGAAATGTGATAAAAAGAAAGAGAAGGAATGATAGTAGTAATAATAAAAATAATGAACCACTTGCTGCTAGACTACCACGGTCATAGCTATAAAATATGAGTAGAAGGAGCTTTGAAGAGTTAGAATTGAGGTGATATGGTACGAGTGTTGTACCAGTTATGAGACGAGATTGAGATTAGAATTAACTCAGTTTGAAACCCAGCTCTGCTATTTACTGTCCTATGACATTGAGTCAGTTGCCTGACTTTGCTGAATCTCATGTTTCTCCATATGCAAAAGGGGAATATTGAAGGTGGTAATGTACTGAATTTGTAGGATGTCTGTGAGAATTCAATGATGGTGTGTATACAAACAATGGCATTAAAAGTACTTTTGACACATCATAATTGCCCAAGAACTCATAAAGGAGGAAAAATAGACAACTTTTTGCTTTACATTATTTGGGGGAGGAGGTAGTTCCTGAGGTTTGAATTTAGGACTTGGGTGCTGTCTTTAGCCTTTTCATTCAAGTATGGCTCTCTATTGAGCTTCTAACTTTTTCATAGTGAATTGGAGATTAAGAGTCTCATAGACTTTCCTGGCTGGGCTGTCTTTGAACCTTGATCCTTAGATCTCAGCCTCTTGAACAGCTAGGATTACAGGCATGAGCCACCAGAGCCCAGCTACTTTACATTATTTTTTAATCTACATATCTTTTTAACATATCTCTAAACAGCCCTTCTACTCATCTTATTCATGTGTCTGCCTGAATTGGAGAAGTCACATGGACACACTGGTCTCATTTGTGTTCTGATTCCTCCCCTCACACCTCTCCTTCAAATTACATCCCCATAATTGCTTCCTGTCCGTTCAGTTTGTGTCCCCATTTCTGCTAAGAAAAGTAGAAGTGAAGAAGATATGAAGGTTTGGGGATTTCTAAGCACTGTTCTTAAGTCCTCATTGTTATGTTATATTAACTCTACTTACATGAATATAATATTTGGCAGATTTTTTCTCTAGGAAACACTAAGGAATTTCCCTCATTCCAGACTTACATATTTTAACTTTTTAAAGGATAGGGATTTTTGTGATCTTCATGAATATTACACAATTATAAGACTTGACTGAACAGACGCCTTCTGTTCTTTTTTTTTTTTTTTTTTTTTTTTGGTCCTCTATATTTTGCATGTGGGAAATTTTTGGCTCTTCATTTGCCTCCAGGGCATATTGCTGACCGTCAATTAAACCTCCTAGGTTTAACCTAGGAGTTTGCTCTTTTGTAAATCAACAGTGGTAAAAATGATGAGTACAATTTACACTCTGTGGGGTGTGTGTTAGGGGTATAAAATACATCATGTTGTCAGGTGCCAGTGGCTCATGCCTATAATCCTAGCTACTCAGGAGGCTAGATCTGGGGTTCAAAGCCAGCCTGGGGAAGAAAAGTTCCTGTGAGACTCTTTATTTCCAATTAACCGCTCAAAAACTGGAAGAGGTGCTGGGCTCAAACTGGTAGAGTGCTAGCCTTGAGCAAAAAGAGCTCAGAGAGTGCCCAGGCCCTAAGTTTGAACCCTGCAAATGAAGCCCCACCAATGACCAAAAGAAAAAACAAAGCATCCATGTATAAAGAAGACTGTATGTATGAAGATATTCCTGTGTGTCCCCAGTCTCAGGTTTTTCCTTCCCCCTCCTAGCCTGTTTCCCTACTTTCTACCCCAAGGTACCTAATTGTGACCTTGTAATTGGAAATAAAGAGTCTTGGACTTCCCTGCCCAGGCTGGCTTTGAACTGGGATCCTCAGATCTCAGCCTCCTGAGTAGCTAGGATTACAAGCATGAGTCACCAATGTCTGGCTCAGATCTTTTAAAATATTACAGACAGGATTGTTCCAGAGAACAAAGTCAGTAACCATACTGTACATTTTTGTGAGGCTTTGTAGCAAGGCAAAAGCTATATGAATTGGCACAGTGCAATTTGGAAAGGCTACACAAATTTTCAGACTTTGAGAGCTCCTAACTTTCATTTTTCCTTTTCTAACCATTAAATGATGTTCTATGACCCAGGAAGTATTCACATACTTCCCATAGTGAGCAGATTATTCCTTATATTTGGACTGGATCCAGAACCCTAGGGAAAACTTCTAATAAGCCTTTAGAGGGTGGAAATTTGATTGATTGATTGATTGATTGATTGATTGATTGCTGGTCCTGGGCTTGAACTCAGTGCCTAGACACTGTTCTGAGCTTCTTTTTGCTCAAGGCTAGCACTCTACCGCTTGAGCCACAGCACCACTTCTAGCTTTTTCTGTTTATGTGGTACTGAGAAATTGAACTCAGGGCTTCGTGCATGCGAGGCAAGCAGTCTACCGCTAAGCTACATTCCCAGCCCTGAGGGTGGAACTTCAAATGCATCAAAATAAGTTAAATTTCTCTGAAATTAGTTTTAAATATTCAAAGTACCTATCCTTTCCTGCCTCAGATGATAAAGGAAAGACAGAGACACCTTACCCTAAAATTAGAAAGACCAAAAAATGTATATTAATTTTCAAAGAAAAGTTACCCTATCAGTCAAGAGCCAAAATTTCTTCCTTCTAGACAGCTGTGACTACAGGGGAAATCCACCCAGGCCAACAATTTAATAGTTGTGTGTTTCAGTTTGTGTTTGTTTTGTTTTGTTGCTTTTTTGTTTTTTTAAGGGCTGGATAACTGCGTGGGTGCTAGAGGCATCAGAGCAGACTGGTAGACAGGAAATGCATCCCACACTCCACAGCATGTTCCCAAAGTAGGAGTGGCATTTCTCTTCCTTGGTAGAATTGTTTCATTGACTAAAGCCACGATGAGATAATTGAAATCTCCCTAAAATACCCAAGACTGACAAACGCAGGATATAAGATGTGATAGATCTAACATAAACCAGTGGGATCATGACATCACAATGAAGTAATCAAAATGGTGTGTGTGTGTTCTCAAGCCATAGCCATTCAAAGAAGGGTCTGGAGTGAGTCAGTCACCAAGCAGTTTCACATCTTTATACACAAAGAGATGGAGGTGGGACTTACCACAGCTTCAGCCTATCCTCTGGAACCACTCCACCAGACTTACAAAGCATTTGCCTGCAGTGCTTACTGCTGTCCTGCCATTCTACCAGTGGTGGCTTCTATCTCCCTTCTCACTCCAGCTTCTGTTTCTTCACCAAAATACTTCCTTTTCTCATCTCCCAGTTCTCCTATTTTTATCCAGTGTTGTACTGTCTCTTATATGGCATTTAGTGCTTTATATGGTATTTAGAGTAATTCCAACAAGACACTTACTGATCTCCCTTTCAGTAAATTGTGATTATTCTCCCTAGAAGCAGCAACACCTGTCAAAGGTAGAATGGAGACTGAGATAACCAGCTGAGCAGCTGGTGAATGAACATATGAATATTTGAAACCAAAAGCCTCAGGATAGAATATTCTCTACTCCATTGTTGTAGTTTTCAGAGATGCATAGAAAAATGATGAGTGGTGTTGTATGGTAAATCATTCCAGAAGCCACATTTTAAAATATAGAATATTGGAGTCTTTATTATACAGTTACCAGGCTGCAAGCTGCCAGTTGTTACAAAGGCCTGCAGCACGCAAATACACATAACCCAGCTAGGAAACATGCTAAAGAGGAAAGAAATAACAAAAACAATACTAACAAGCCAATTCAGCTCCAATGGAGAGCTGAATGGGGACTCCATGATGACTGGAGACAAGCCAGGAGGCAGGACACAGGACACAATTACAGAGACGCACGTGGCATGGAGTCCAGCAGCTGTGCTGGTCTGAGCTTAAAACAGGTCAGCGCAGGGGGCAGATCCTCAGGAAATTCCCAGTCCCAGGCACTAGACTGACAGGTTCAGTAACCTATCAGCCAAGTGTCTGCCCCTATCTCCAGGGGTCCAGGCACGCCCATTACCTGGGAGGCAGGTGAGGGGGGGTATCTCCTTGTTCCTCCTTGTTCCATGAAGACAAGATGCCAGACCCTACCATCCACCATATGGCTAATATTGCGCTGACCAGACCTGGCCTCCTTACTTCAATAGAACAGTCACTTAAGAAACTTAGTCACTGGAGCTGTGGCTCAAGTGGTAGAGCTCAGGATGGCCTTGAGAGAAAAAGCTCAGGAACAGCGCCTAAGCCCTGAGTTCAAAGTTCAAGTCTCAGTACAACACACACACACACACACACACACACACACACACACACACACACCTCTCTCTCTCTCTCTCTCTCTCTCTCTCTCTCTCTGATTTAAAAAAATGTCATTAAGCCAGGCACTGGTGGCTCATGCCTGGAATCCTAACTACATGGGAAGCTGACACCTGAGGATTGCAGAAAAATTGAGATTTCTTCTCTCAAACCAGCTAAAATCTGCAAGTGGAGGTATGACTCAAGTGATAGAGCACCAGCTTTGAGCAAAAAAAAAGTCAAGGGAGAGCTGGAGAGTTCAAGCCTCAGTACTTGCGCGCGCGCGCACGCGCACACACACACACACACACACACACAAAAGAGAGGAAGGGAGGGAAGAAGGAAGGAGGGGGGGAAGGAAGGAAGGGAAGAAAAACATAGTCATCCTCTCTGGGATAAGGGACAAGGATTCTCTTCCCAAAACATAGTTCAAGAGAAGAGCTGGGGATGTAGCTCAGTGGGAGGAGCACTTGTTTTGCACATGCAAGGGTCATGGCTGAACCCCTAGCACTGCAGGAAAACAAAAAATTTATTTTCAAGGTAGGAATGGTCCCTCATCCTTACAATACCAGCATTCAGGAGTCTGAAGCAGGAGGATCTTGAGGATTTTTGTTATTTTGCTGTTGTTATTTTGTCGGCCATGGGCTTGAACTCAGGGCCTGGGCACTGTCCCTGAATTTATTTCACTCAAAACTAGCACTCTACTACTTTGAGCCACAACATTACCTTGGTTTTCTGGTAGTTAATTGGAAATAAGAGTCTTGCGCTTTCCTGCCCAGGCTGGTTTCAAACTGTGATCCTTAGATCTCTGTGTCATGAGTAGCTAGATTACAGGTATGAGCCACTGGCACCAGGCTGAGGGTCTTGAGTTTGAAGTCTGCTTAGGCTGTATAGCAGGACCTTGTTGAGAGGGGGAGAAGTGAAAAGAGAATGATAAGTGTAAGTGAACCTGTGGAGGGAAGTAGTCTAGATACAAGTAGTAAACTTCATTGTACTAGTGCAAGTTATAACTTCCCTTGCTTTTTCTCCTATAAACCTAGAGAGCATGTACTAATGTTTGTCTTTGTCCTGGAACAATGTCAAGCAGAGTTCTTCATTGTCTGTTCCTGAAGTGCTTTTGTATTCCCTTAATTATCAGAATTAATAATTGCACATAAAGGTATCTATTTCCAGCCTATGTCAGTGGCTCATGCCTGTAGTTCTAGCCATTCAGAAGGCTGAGATCTAAGGATTGAAGTTCAAAGCGAGCCCAGGCAGGAAAGTCTGTGAAACTCTTATCTCCAATTAACTACTCAGAAAAAGCCAGAAATGGTGCTGTGGCCCAAATGTTATAGTACTAGCCTTGAGCACAGACAGCCCAGGCTCTGAGTTCAAGCCCCAGAACTGCCCCCCGCCCCAAAAGGCTCCTCCTTTCATAGAATCTGCCTTGGTACCATCATTTAGTGGTCCAGATGTGTTTTGATTTGTACTATCCTGTTTCCCACATCTAGTCAAGGACTAAGTCTGCTCAGTGCCATTTTATTGAATCTCAGAGGTCTTTCTCTACAACATTACTACCAGTTTTCTCATCTCTTGCTCCCATTACTGCCAAGTCTTCCAATGATCTCCTTACTCTAGTCCAGCATTGTTGCAGTCCATCATTCTGTTCTCTCTAAAAGTGAAGTCACCCCCCTGTTACAAATCCTTTTGGTTTTCCCCCATTGTTCTCAGGCAAGAAAAGACTTAGCACAGCTTACAAGAATCCCTCCACCTGACCTCTGCTTTCATTTCCAGCCTTATTTCTAGTGCTGTCATCCTTCCATAACTCTGCCTGAGCCACATTTAGCACCTTGTACTTCCCAGAACTCAGTATCCTAATAGAGTCCCCACTTTCACATGTGCTGCTCCTTGTCCTTGGAATAATTCATCTGAAAATAAAGCTCTGTGGTCATTGCCTCTCTGGAGATGTCCCTGACCACCCTCCTCACCCATAATCTGAAGCCCTTCCTTTGTGCTCCTTCTTAGCTCTTACTGCATTGTTATAGTCAGAGTAACTGAACTGAGCACCTGTAGCTCATACCTGTAATCCTAGCTAGCCAAAAGGCTGAGCTGAAGATCATTGTTTAAAGCCATCTGAGGCAGTAAAGTCCATAAGACTTTTAATTCCAGTTAACCACCAAAAACCCTGAAGTAGAGCTATGGCTGAAGTGGCAGAGCATCAGCCCTGAGAGAAAAAGCTAAGGGATAACACCCAGGCTCTGAGTTTAAGCCCCAGTATCAGCTCAAAAATTAATTAATTAATAAAACTGAACCCTTACATCTGTATCCCTTGCAGTCCTGGTTAATGACGTATAGAGAAAGTTCTCAATGATTAATGTTAAGGAGTGAACTGGCCTTTTCCCTTTATCAAGACTGTGATTTTAAATACAGAGATTTTTAAATGGAGAGAGAGAGAGAGAGAGAGAGAGAGAGAGAGAGAGAGAGAGAGAGAGAGAGAGAGAGGAGAGAGAAAGAGGCAGGCAAAGGAAAGGAAAGAAAGAAAGGAAAGAAAGACAAAGAAGGAAAGAAAGAGAAAGGAAAAATAGAAAGAAAGGAAGGAAGAAAAGAAGAAAGAAAAAGAAAGGAAAAAAACAGACTTCAGTCACAATCCCTGTATCCAGCTGCCAACTTACAGAAAACAGGATTGAAGGCTATGTTCCATGAAGTCATCAAAAACCTAAGTGTGAGAAATAACAGCCATGTTTCTTTTAAAGACAAAAAATTCTAGACAATTTTAAAAGTTATCAAGCAATTGCAATGTAAGGGGAGCTTTTTTAAATCCTAATGTTTAAAAACTTAGAACTCAGAATTATGAGCATTGTATATTAAATGTTAAGGAATTAAGCTTTTAGATGTGATGATGGTATTGGGCTTATGTTTTTAATTTTTAATTTTTGTTATTGTAAAGGTGAGGTATAGAGGTGTTACAGTTATATGAAGTCAGGTGATGGGTACATGTGCCCATGTTTTTAAGAGTTATATGTTTAGGGGTTGGGAAGGTGGCTCAGTGGTAGATTGCTTGCCTTGCATGCATGAGGCCCTGGGTTTGATTCTTCAGTACCACATAAACAGAAAAAGCCAGAAGTGTCCCTGTGGCTCAAGTGATAGGGTGCTAGCCTTGAGCTGAAGAGCTGAGGGACAGCATCCAGGCCCAGAGTTTAGGCCCCACAACCAACAACAACAAAAAAAGAGCTATATGTTTAAAAATGCATTGACATATTCACAAATGAGGGTATGTGATGTCTGTGATTTATTTCTAAATCATCTATAAGGATGCAGCCCTTCAACCTTGTACCTTCAGTATTAAGCCAAAATAAACCTCTTTTCTTGATTAAAAAATAACCATAGTCATAATAGTAATAAATAATCTGAGGAGGAAGTCTGAAGATAATTTTGTTTCTAAATTTCTATGATCAAACTTTTTTATTGTAAAAACATAAAATAAGACATCATATCCCTGTGCAGCCCACGCTGACCTTGAAATCAAGATCTTCCTTCCTCAGCCTCCTCAGTGTTGGGATTCCAGGTGTGCCCTATCATACCCAGTGCAAACTTTAACTATACAATTAGTTTAATGACATTAAATAATTCACATTGTTGTAATAACCCTGCCACCATCTCTATCCAGAGCTTTCTTATCATCTAGGATGTATTTTTTAATTTTTTCTGTTATTATAAAGGTGATTACAGAGGGGTTACAGTTACATTAAACATAAGCTTATAATCTTGTTTTTTCTTAAGATAGCTTATAAGATATATTCTTATATATGAGGTACATTGACTCTAGTTATCTTGCTCAAGAACTAGAATAGATTTCTTTTTCTATAGACATAAGATTTCAAAGGCTTTAGAGTTTTGAAGACCTTCAGAATACATAGGTCCAGGAAGTACCAAGCCTGTAAAGGGGGAGCTGAAAAGTTGTAAAACTGGGAAAAGGGAATTAAATTTGCTATTTTGATCCTGAAAGATCAAAGGTCTCATCCTCGCTGGCTTCTTCTACTACAACAGCTTTATATGTCCTGAACATGCCTGCACAGTTATTTCTAACACATGTAATCCTACCAATTATATTTTTACCCTAAACTCACAAACTACTTCTCAGCAATTTTATGTCAAAAGTTATAGGTGAGTTTCTTGCTTTTAAATTTTTTATCTTTTTTTTATAAGAAATAAATCAAATTGCAGTAGAAACCAAACCAGAGTATCTTTTAATACTTTTTTTTTTTTTGAGAATTATCCTTTCCACATCTCAAGAACCGTGGTAAAACAGTAGGGAATATAGAAAATAAAAATCCCAAATCAAGAGTCATGAGTTTCATTTAGTTAGCATATCATTTGTTCATGTTTCTTTTCTTCTTGTTGTTGTTGTCTTTTTTTTTTTTTTCCTTGAACTCAGCACCTGGGCACTGACTGTCCCTGAGCTTCTTTTGCTCAAGGTTAGCACTCTACCACTTGAGCCACAGCATCACTTCTGGCTTTTTCTGTTTATATGGTACTGAGGAATCAAGCCAAGGGTCTCATGCATGCTAAGCAAGCACTCATCACTAAGCCACATTTCCAGCCCTTGCTCATGTTTCTTACTGTGTAGAACTGACAGAAATCCAACTCTCAGAAATTCAACTTTTTATGATTGATGCATTTAGATCCTTTATATTTCATGTAGTTATTGATGTAAAGTTTACACCTGCCATTTTACTTTTTGTTTTCTGTCTGTTGACTGTAGTTTTTCTGTTTTATTTTTTCTGCCCTCCTGCAGACTATTTGAACCTTGTTTTAGGTTTCCACTTATACTTCTCCTTAGTGGGTTTCTTTTTCTTTTAGTCCATAGTGAATAGTGCATACTTTTTCTGTGTAGCATTTTTAGTTGTCATTCTAGGTGTGAATCTGTGTTATAGCTACTGGTGTCATTATTTTAACAAGCTTTCTGATGAGACTGCCTTGCTTTGGCCAGAGAGAACAGATGTTTGCCCTGCTTTTCTTTTTTTTTTGGCGGGGTGGGGTCCGGTCGTGGGGCCTGAACTCTGGGCCTGGATGCTGTCCCTCAGCTCTTCAGCTCAAGGCCAGTGCTCTACCACTTCCGGCTTTTTTCTTTTTGCTTATGTGGTGCTGAGGAATCGAACACAGGGCCTCATGCATGCAAGGCAAGCGCTCTACCACTGAGCCACCTTCCCAGCCCCTTGCCCTGCTTTTCTTTTTTTTTTCTTTTTTTTTTTGGGGGGGGGGATCCAGTCATGGGGCCTGAACTCTTGGCCTGGGTGCTGTCCCTCAGCTCTTCAGCTCAAGGCTAACACTCTACCACTTGAGCCACAGCACCACTTCCGGCTTTTTTCTTTTTGCTTATGTGGTGCTGAGGAATCGAACCCAGGGCCTCATGCACGCAAGGCAAGCGCTCTACCACTGAGCCACCTTCCCAGCCCCCTCTGCTTTTCTTGTTTGCATACAGCTGCATTTCCTGATTAACAACTTCTTCAGCTCTAAGGCTAAGACATATAGGAGCCCACCCCTATGTCATTCAAAATCCTTAGCCAGCTTTCCTTTTCTTCTTACATCCGGAGGTTTTAGTTATACTAAAACAATGAAGAAACATATCTCTACTCTGTTCTCCCTCTCAGTTGTTTGTTTCTGAGACAGAGTCTTATTTTGTAGAACTTAGGACTTCTTAGTTGTTTTTGGTTTTCTTTCTTCTCTCCTCCCTCTTTCCTCCTTCCTCTCTTCTACCTCTCTCTCTCTCTCTCTCTCTCTCTCTCTCTCTCTCTCTCTCTCTCTCTCTCTCTCTCTCTCTCTCTCTCCATTATCCCCCACCCACCACCTCCCCCCAATACTGGCTATTGAATCCAAGTCCTTGCTTGGAAATTGTCTCTCTGTCTTGGAATTTATTCTAGAGGAACCTTTTTTTTTAAGGGGGTGGGGGGGCACGGGGAGAGCTGGTCATGGGGCTTGAGCTCTGGGCCTGGGCGCTGAACCTGATCTCCTCAGCTCAAGGCAAGTGCTCTACCACTTGAACCACAGTGCTACTTCCAGTTTTCTGGTGGTTAATTGGAAATGAGTCTCATGGACTTTCCAGCCCAGGCTGGCTTTGAACCACGATCCTCAGATCTCAGCCTCATGAGTAGCTAGGATTACAGGCGTGAGCCATTAGTGCCCCGCATGGAAGTTAAGCTTTTATAGCTGGATTGTCAAAGTGTTTCAGGAAACAGTACCTTTATTCTTCCCACCCACTCATCTTTACTATGTCTTCTATCTATTCTTTTTAGAGCTACTATTAATAGAAGCCTCTCAGCCACAAGATGGTGCTCCAGCGTAGTTCAAGATAGGGTTTTTCTGCCTTTTCTTGGACTCTCAGCCTTTAACTTAATAATTAGTCACCTCTGAGCCAGGATATAACTTCAAAGACCCATTTGGTTTTTTTTTTTCAATTATGTCTTCTTAGCTGCATGGAAACTTAAGAAATCAATATCAAAAGCGGGGATGGTGGTTCCATTTCTGGGGTGTGTGTGTGTGTGTGTGTGTGTGTGTGTGTGTGTGTGTGTGTGTGTGTGTGTGTGTGTGTGTGTGTGTGTGTGTGTGTGTGTGTGTGTGTGTGTGTGTGTGTGTGTGTGTGTGTGTGTGTGTGTGTTGGGGGGTCTGGGGGGGGCAGGTATGTTCCTATGGATCCATCTACGGGTTCCTGAGTCTATGCAAGCACACTCAATGAGCTGACATACCCAGACTTCTTTTAAAAAATTGTCCAGATGCCGGGCGCTGGTGGCTCACGCCTGTAATCCTAGCTACTCAGGAGGCTGAGATCTGAGGATCGCAGTTCAAACCAGCCCGGGCAGGACAGACCGTGAGACTCCTATCTCCAATAAACCACCAGAAAACCAGAAGTGGCGCTGTAGCTCAAGTGGTAGAGCGCTTGCCTTGAGCTGAAGAGCTGAGGGACAGCACCCAGGCCCAGAGTTCAAGCCCCAGGACTGACCAAAAAAAAAAAATTGTCCAGGCTAGGTGGTCTGGAACTTGCTTGAGATTTTTCGCTTGACCTAAAGATCTTGGTGTATGTTTTGTGTCTTACAGCTATTGAATGTAGTTTCTCAACTAGCTAAGCAGAATCTTCAACTACTGGTCCTGGGCCGGAAACACATGCTAACACGTCATGCCCGATGGAGAAAAGATGAAATGGAAATGATACGAAAGCAAGCCAGCTGTTTCTTTGCTGATAATATGTGAGTATTAGATATAACAAGTGAATTTACACTAAGCTCCATCATTTGCTTGTTAGTTACCTATTTTACCATTTTACAAAGTGCATTCATATCTGTCAACCTGATTTTTTTTAATCTAAGGAAGCTTACAAAAATTAAATTTCTATAACAGAATAAAGTTAAGTAGAAGAAATCAGGATAAAGGAATGAGAGGAAAGTAAGTCAGGAGTGAGATTAGTATACCTAATACATATCGGAAGAGTCATTTAGCCAAATACTTGGTTATGAACACCTTCTCTATTCTTTGTGAAAGAATGATGCTTAAGACAAAGGCCCTGTCTTTTTAGGACTAAAGAAACAGGTAAGCCGGGCGCTGGTGGCTCACGCCTGTAATCCTAGCTACTCAGGAGGCTGAGATCTGAGGATCGCGGTTCAAAGCCAGCCTGGGCAGGAGAGACCGTGAGACTCCTATCTCCAATAAACCACCAGAAAACCGGAAGTGGCGCTGTAGCTCAAGTGGTAGAGCGCTCGCCTTGAGCTGAAGAGCTGAGGGACAGCGCCCAGGCCCAGAGTTCAAGCCCCATGACCGACAAAAAAAAAAAAAAAAGAAATAGGTAATCAAGTCAGCCAGTATTCATCCAATGAGTATAAGAAGGCATAGTGGGTAGGAAAGGATTAGGTAGGTATTAGGTCAAAAGGTATGGCTGAGAGCACGGTGGGGCCAGTGGTTCATGCCTATAATCCTAGCTACTCAGGAGGCTGAAGTCTGAGGATCATGGTTCAAAGCCAGCCTGGGCAGGAAAGTCCCTGTGAGACTCTTAGTTCCAATTAACGTCTCAAAAACCAGAAGTGGCGCCGTGGCTCAAGTGGTAGAGCGCTACCCTTGATCTGAAAAGCTCAGGGACAGTGCCCAGGCCCAGAGTCCAAACCCCATGGCCAACAAAAGAAAATAAAAAAAGTGGAGTGGGCAGGAAAGACTTTGTCTGAGGGAGCAGATGTGATTTAAAAAAAAAAAAAAAAAAGGAATGAATCATTTGAGAAAGGGGAGGGAGAGTGGGAATACATCCCAGAGAGAGGGAACAGAAGCCCTGGGTTCAAAAGCCCTGGGTCAGGAATTTACTTGACATTTATGAGGAAGGCAAGAGGGCCAGTGTGGATCAGGTAGATAATAGAAAGTAAAAATGTTGGGAGTTGGGGGCATTGTTGTTGTTTTGTATGCAGGCTTTAAGTAAGGGCCTTGAGCCTTCTTCAGCCTTTTTGCTCATGGATGGCTATCTACCACTAAGCCATGACTCTACTCCAGCATTTTGTTATTTAATGGAGACAAGTCTCTTGAATCTGTCTACCCATGCTGGCTCCCAAACTGTAGTCCTCAGAGCTCAGTCTTCTGAGTAGCTAGGATTATAGGTTTGAGGCACAGGTACACCCAATGAAAATGACAAGTTTTGAGATCAAAGAGAAGACAGACCACATCACAGAGGACTTCATTGCTTCTGGTAGGTAAGCAAGAACATTGGATTTTGTTCTAAATATAGAGAGCTACAGTTTCCAGTGTCTGCAGAGACAAATTGCAGGCTCTTGGTCTTTTCAAAGAAAGGATTTTGAGGAAACACAGGAGATTTTAACAGAGAGACATTTATTGAGGCAAAAACAAATAGAAAAGCAAAAGTAAGATGGTAGGCCATGTGCTAGGTGCTGATGGCTCCTGTCTGTAATCCTGCCTACTTTGGAGACTGAGATCTAAGGATCAAGGTTCAAAGCCAGTCCAGGCAAGAAAGTCTGTGAGAGTCTTTTCTCTAATTAACTAGCCAGAAGTGAAGCTATGGCTCAATTGGAACTGTAGGAAAATGCCCAAGCCCTGAGTTCAAGGACCAATATTTACATGTGCATGCACGCATGTGTACACGTGCACACACACACACACACACACACACACACACACACACACACACACGATAACTTAAGCTGGATGTGGAGTGGTACTTGCCTGTAATCAGAGCACTTGGGAGGCTAAATCAAGAGGATAGAGAATTCAAGGTCAGCCTGGGCTCTTGTCAGAAGAAGAGGAAGGAGGAAGGGGGGAGGAGGGAGGGGGAGGAGGAGGAGGAGGAAGAATCAAGTGTGATTACTTCATAGTACTTATTCGTTTCTCCTTTTGGGGGGGGGGGGAACAGGGTAGTCCAAAGCATCTGTTATTTAATGAAGGTAAAATGGCTCTCAATGCATGCAGCAAGAGGCTACTTTCATTCAGATCCCAAGCCAGATCTCTTTTTTTTTAGCTGGAAAAAGTATTAGCAACACAGGTCCACATTAGGAGTGCAGGCTTAGCTCACATCATAGCCCCGCCACTACCCATCTGTGTTTCCCTTCTCTATGATTGCATCTTTTCATATATAATCTGGTGGGCTTGCTTTTTAGATTGAGTTAATACTTATAAATAACACATGTAAAACATAGCACTAAGTACGTAGAAAGCACATGTTGGTACTACCATCATCATTTTTCTTACTTGGAAGAATTAGATAAATGCAGTATTACAACCAAGCCTCTTGAAAATTAATCTCATGGCTTGGTTTAGAGTTTTTACATCAAGCTCAAGTTCCAAACTGAGAAAGATTGATTTCTTGATCTTCTGCATCTCTGCATTTAAATATTAAAAGTTTAAACATTAACTCTATTTTCCACTAATATACCAAACAAGCCTTTTCAAAGAGAGAACAGCAGAGTGGAGCCCCATATAAGTATCACCTAGATGCAACAATTATGATTTTGCTAATCTTGTTCTATAACTTCCTATGTTTTCAAATTTTACCTGAGATAGTTCAGTGTAAGGTGAACTTCAAATAAGGTCCTGTTTGGGTCATTTGATCAAGGCATAAGGTACTTGTATCAGAGATTGCAGTCCCGAGCCAAGGTAGTTAACTGCTGTTTCTATAGCACATCTAGGAAATGGTAAGTGCTAAGAAAGTCTTCTAGAGTGTCCGAGTTACTGACCTTTCTTTTTTTTGAGGGGGGGGGGGGGTCCGGTCGTGGGGCCTGAACTCTGGGCCTGGGCACTGTCCTTCAGCTCTTCAGCTCAAGGCTAGCGCTCCACCACTTGAGCCACAGCGCCACTTCCGGCTTTTTTCTTTTTGCTTATGTGGTGCTGAGGAATCGAACCTCATGCATGCAAGGCAAGCGCTCTACCACTGAGCCACCTTCCCAGCCCATTTACTGACCTTTCTGAAAGCAGGACTTGCTTTCAGGTGACTTTCCTGGTGACTTCCCACAAGCCGCTTGGGGCTACAGTTTCAGACTTGAAGACAAAATTAAAAAGTGTTACCCTGCCCTCCGTTTTGGAAGTTCTGGCGGTTTCTTGAATTTGGATGAGGAAAGGGGGAATAAACTACTCTGGTAAATGAAGCTAACAGGAAAAAGGCCCACAGACAACCAGCTTTTTTAAATTTTTAATTGTTATTAAAGAATGTATAAAAGGGTTACATTGTGTAAGTCAGTTTATGAGTACAATGCTTCTTGGCCAGTGTCACCCCTTCCTTATTCCACCCCCCTTTCCCCGCACCACCACCTCCACCCATCCCTAGGCAACTAGTTTTTAAATGTGTAGAGAATTGTTGGAATTCTTTGTTCTAGTAGAATTGCCTAGTTGGACTTTTAGAGCATTCCTTGCCCTCAGTTTTCCAGTTGGTTCTACACAGTGTTGTTATAGTTCAGGACTTCCAGGTGCTTTCTCTATGAAATGATGTCTGTTAAGAATTCAGAGCAGGGCTGGGAAGGTGGCTCAGTGGTAGAGCGCTTGCCTTGCATGCATGAGGCCCTGGGTTCGATTCCTCAGCACCACATAAGCAAAAAAGAAAAAAGCTGGAAGTGGCGCTGTGGCTCAAGTGGTAGAGCGCTAGCCTTAAGCTGAAGAGCTGAGGGACAGCGCCCAGGCCCAGAGTTCAGGCCCCACAACCGAATAAAAAAAAAAAAAAGAATTCAGAGCAGAGCGGGGCGCCGGTGGCGCATGCCTGTAATCCTAGCTACTTAGGAGGCTGAGATCTGAGGATCGTGGTTCAAAACCAGCACAGGCAGGAAAGTCCATGATACTCTTATCTCCAATAAACCACTAGAAAACCGGAAGTGGCACTGTGGCTCAAGCGCTCCTCGCCTTGAACTGAAGAGCTGAGGGACAGCGCCCAAGCCCAGAGTTCAAGCCCCATGACTGACCCCCCCCCCAAAAAAAAGAATTCAGAGCAGTTCATTGTTTCTTCTTCCCTCTCCCCTACTTCCCTCTCTCCCTCCCTTTCTCTCTCCTTTCTTCTTTCCTTCTTTCCTTTGCTCGCTCAACCTCTTTTGTTTAGTATGTGTAACTTGAAGCTAATTTGTACTACTAGATATCTGACGGGAGCCACAGATACAGAATCTGTATTGTTCTTACTGAAACATAGCATGGAATTAACATTAAACTTAAATAAAACAAACCTAAATGAAAAATGCCAAAAAAAAAAAAAAAAGAATTCAGAGGAAATGGAGTCTCTCTGCAGTAATAATTAAAGCCTGTTCTGCTCTGCTGAGGTCTCTACCGTCCCACCTTTCATCCACTTGATCTTTCCTAAGACTAATGACTCCGTTTCCTAACATCAGCACTAGAAAAACAGGCAACACCAAACAAAATACAAGATAAAATTTAACACAAAACTTTTGTCAACAATAAATAAAATTTAACAGGAAAAGGGGATGGGGCTGAGAATATGGCTTAGTGGTAGAGTGCTTGCCTAGCATGCATGAAGCCCTGGGTTCAATATCTTAGTACCACATAAACAGAAAAAGCCAGAAGTAGAGGTGGCTCAAGTTGTAGAGTGCTAGCCTTAAGCAAAAAGAAGCTCAGGGCCGGGCGCTGGTGGCTCACGCCTGTAATCCTAGCTACTCAGGAGGCTGAGATCTGAGGATCGCGGTTCAAAGCCAGCCCGGGCAGGAGAGACCGTGAGACTCCTATCTCCAATAAACCACCAGAAAACCGGCGCTGTAGCTCAAGTGGTAGAGTGCTCGCCTTGAGCTGAAGAGCTGAGGGACAGCGCCCAGGCCCAGAGTTCAAGCCCCACGGCCGACAAAAAAAAAAAAAAAAAAAAAAAAAAAGAAGCTCAGGGACAGTGCCCAAGCCTGAGCTCAAGCCCCAGGACTGGCAAAAAGAAAAAAAAAAGAATTCTGAGGCCTGATACTGGTGGCTCATGCCTATAATCCTAGCTACCCAGGAGCTTGAGAACTAAGGATTGATATTTGGACCCAGCTCTGGCAGACAAATCCATGAGATTGTTATTTCCAATTAACCAGCAAAATAGAAAAGAAAAGCCAGAAATGGAGGTATGTGTGGCTCAATTAGTAGATCCCCAGCCTTGAGTGAAAAAGCTAAGCCAGACTGAGAGGCCTTGGGTTCAAGCCCTAGATGCCAGTACAGAAAAAAAAAGAAAGGAAGAAAGGAAGGAAAGAAGGAGGGAAAGAAGGAAGAAAGGAAGGAAAGAAAGAAAGAAAGAAAGAAAGAAAGAAAGAAAGAAAGAAAGAAAGAAAGAAGAAAGAAAGAAAGAAAGAAGAAAGAAAGAAATCCAACAAAAGTGGGAGGAATAAACAGGTTTTAAAAATATACACTATCTTTTTTTTTTTTTTAAGCTGGGCCTGGGCCTGGGCTCTGTCCCTGAGCCTCTCTGTATTCAAGGCTAGTGCTCTACCACTTGAGTGCTCTACCACTTGAGACATAGTACCACTTCCAGCTTTTTCTGCTTATATGGTACTGAGGAATCATAACCAGGGCTTCATGCATGCCAAGCAAACACTCTAACCATTAAGCCACATTCCCAGCCCACACTACCTTCTTTTGTGTATGTTTGATTGTGTCTTTCTTATGCCCTGTTCAGCTCAGAGGATGATCCATTCCTCCTATATGCCACACTGAACTCGGGGAATCACTGCAAGTTTATCACAAACGACCTGATGCGGGACCACAAGGCCTGTCTTCCTGATGTCAAGACCCAACACCTGTTCTTTAAGTGGCAACAGGGACATCAGCTGGCAATTATAAATAGGTTTCCAGGATCAAAAATAACCTTTCAGGTATGGTATCTATTCTCTATGTAATGTTAAGAACCAAGTACATAGTATGAATGTGGTATAACTTTTAAAAGTTGTTCTCACTAGGAAAAAGGATAAGTTAGTGAAGTAACTCAGGTTAATTATTAAGCTTGGGTCATTCCATAATGTAGACATATTTCAAACCATATTCACAATGAATATATATAAATAATTTGTTTTTGTTCTTTTTTTTTTTTTTTTTTTTTTTTTTTTGGTCCAGTCGTGGGGCCTGAACTCTGTGGGCCTGGGCGCTGTCCCTCAGCTCTTCAGCTCAAGGCTAGCGCTCTACCACTTGAGCCACAGTGCCACTTCCGGCTTTTTTCTTTTTTCTTATGTGGTGCTGAGGAATTGAACCCAGGGCCTCAGGCATGCAAGGCAAGCACTCTACCACTGAGCCACCTTCCCAGCCCCTGTTTTTGTTCATTTTTAAAATGAATAAGGGGCTAGGACTCAGTGGTAGAGTACTTGTCTATCATACATGAAGCCCTGGGTTCAATTCCTCAGTACCACATAAGCAAAAAAAGCTGGAAGTTGTGCAGTGGCTCACGTGGTAGAATGTTATCCTTGAACAAAAGAAGTTCAGGGACAATGCTTAGGCACTGAGTTCAAGCCCCGTGACTAGCAAAATAAAAATAAGGGATTCAATCAGCAAAACTAACACTGTATTATAAGAAATGGTACAGGACAGGGCTGGGAAGGTGGCTCAGTGGTAGAGCGCTTGCCTTGTATGCATGAGCCCCTGGTTCGATTCCTCAGCACCACATAAGCAAAAAGAAAAAAGTTATAAGTGATGCTGTGGCTCAAGTGGTAGAGCGCTAGCCTTGAGCTGAAGAGCTGAGGGACAGTGCCCAGGCCCAGAGTTCAGGTCCACGACCGGACCCCAAAAAAAAAAGAAATGGTACAGGACAGATGACATGGTTGAAAGTGGGCCAGGCTCCAATGAAATAAGATTAGCCATGAGTTGTTAATAGCTGAAGCTAGGTGATGGGCACATGGCAGTTCTTATGGTGTTTTTCTTCTTTCATATATTTGAAAATTTTCTCACAAACAAATGAATGAAGGCAACAAAAAGATTCTTTTTGGAAGTCAAGTGGTGGTTGCTTATGCCTGTAATCATAGCTATTCAGGAGGCTGAGACCTGAAGGATCACAATTCAGTCAGCCTAGGCAGAAAAATTCCAATTAACCAGCAAACGAGTGATCCTCTTAAGAAAACCTACTGGTGGTTCACACCTATATTTCTAGCTACTTGGGAGGCTAAAAATGTGATGCTGTCATCCCAACAATGATAGAAACAACAAAAAAAGAAGAAACGAACACCAAAAACCTAAAATAAGCATATCAAGGCAGATCCAGGTACACACCTGGAGAAGAAGCAAGACCTCATCTTAAAAATAACCATTACAGCTGGGTGCCCGGTGGCTCATGCCTGTAATCCCAGCTACTCAGGAGGCTGAGATCTGAGGATCGAGGTTCAAAGCCAACCCAGGCAGGAAAGTCCCTGAGACTTTATCTCCAATTAACCACTGAAAAACAGGAAGTGGTGCTGTGGCTCCAGTGGTAGAGCATTTGCCTTGAGCTGAAGTGCTCAGGGACAGTGCTCAGGGACAATACTCAGGGCCAGAGTTCAAGTTCCATGACTGACCAAAAAAAAAAAAAAAAATTACAAAACAGGACTAGGTAGTACCTACATTGCTAGCATGAGGCCTGAAGTTCAAACACTAGTACAAAGGAAGGAAGGAATTTTCAATACCAATTTTCAGTATTAGCTGCTCTTTGAAAATCTACTTTTAAATAGAACAGAGGCTACCTTTCAAAGAAATTGAGAAGTTGTTGGAAAATGGGGAAATAGCTAGGATACCTTGTATTGTTATTCTCAATGTTTGGTTCTCTTTTTTATTCAACAGCGTATTCTCAGATATGACACAGTTGTGCAAACAACTGGAGACTCGTGGCACATACCTTATGATGAAGACCTGGTGGAAAGATATTCCTATGAAGTGCCAACCAAATGGCTTTGCCTGCAGCGAAAGACTTAAAAGACTTACTTACCACAGCCTTTGTGTTTGGGTACCCTCTTGGTTGGTAGCAGAGCTCATAAATTGAATCTTGTTTAGGATATTATCTCTGTCCTGAAGATAAGAAGGTTTTATTGACACTGTTTGTTCCAGGCAACATTCATTTATTATTATTATTATTATTATGTAGTTGCATAAAGAGTTACATTTCCATAAGTAAGGTTATGAATACAGGAATACAGTGCATCTTGATTAATATCGTTCTCCATTTCTCTCTCCCAATATTACCCTAAAGTTAACAAATTGATAGATTTTTTTTTTTTTTTGCTGGTCTTAGGGCTTGAACTCAGGGCCTGGGTGCTGTCCCTGAGCTTCTTTGTGCCCAAGCTAGCTCTCTACCACTTGAGCCACAGAGCCATTTCTTTTTTTCAGTAGTTTATTGAAGGTAAAAGTCTTACAGATTTTTCCACCTAGGCTGGCTTCGAATTGCAATCCTCAGATCTCAGCCTCCTGAGTGTCTAGGGTTACAGGCATGAGCTTAACAAATTGATTTTTTTAATTAAATGAGAGAAAATATTTTGTTATATGAGCTGTATTGTTTTACTTTAACATTTGTTCTTGGAGAATTGAGGGATCTACAGGAGAATGAAGCCTGCATTTCTCCTTCAGAGCCAGCTATTTCTCATTGGTGTCATTTGGTGTCTATTTTGCTACTTCTTACTTTACTTTCCAGGCCTAACAATTGTTTCTTCTTCATTTTAAAACTTAAATTATAAACCCTTTCCAAATTAATTCAACATTTTGTTAGGGTTTTGTTCTTTTTTTTTTTTGGGGGGGTCCGGTTGTGGGGCCTGAACTCTGGGCCTGGGTGCTGTCCCTCAGCTCTTCAGCTCAAGGCTAGCGCTCTACCACTTGAGCCACAGCGCCACTTCCGGCTTTTTTTTTTTTTGCTTATATGGTGCTGAGGAATCAAACCCAGGGCCTCAGGCTTGCAAGGCAAGCGCTCTACCACTGAGCCACCTTCCCAGCCCTAGGGTTTTGTTCTTGTTTTTTGTTTTTTTCTGTTAAAGAGACAAGGTCAGTTTTCCAGGGTGCAGGTAGTTTATGCCTATAATCCTTGCTACTCAGAAGGCTGAAATCTAAGGATCATGGTTTAAAGCCAGCCTAGGCAGACAAATCCACAGGACTTATCTCCAATTAACCAGAAAAAAGCAGAACTGGAGGCATGGCTTAGCTGGTGAGGTGTCAGCCATGTGCGAAAAAGCTGAGCATATGTACTGAGCGAGCACAGTACTGGCACAAAAAAGAAGAGAGACAGAGTCTCACTAAGTTGCCCAGACTGGCCATGAAAATCTGGGCTCAAGTGCTCCTTCTATGTCAGCTTGCAAGTAACGGGGACTACAGGCACATACACTTTGCCTAGTTTATGACTGCTATTAATTTCATCAGTCAGTATAAGAGAGTTCTAAAGTATACAGTTTTTCAGTAATCAAGTTTAACTTAGTTTAATAATGTCATTAAATTTTAATAGTTGCCTCTCTGTTTTATTCTCCAATTAGCTACGTTATTTTTCATGGCCCTTGATCTCAACTGAAAATTTTCATGTATATTCTTTATGACACTTCTTTCTTTACCCATATGTAGTATATTATTTAATATTTTAAGAATAGGAACAATTAATCATTCTGGTTTTATCATTTAAAAATTTGTTGTTGTTGTTGTTGTTGTTGGTCGTGGGGCTTGAACTCTGGGCCTGGGCGCTGTTCCTCAGCTCTTCAGCTCAAAGCTGAAGCAACACAAAGCCACAGCAACACTTCTGGTTTTCTGGTGGTTATTTGGAGATAAGAGTCTCATGGACTTTCCTGCCTGGGCTGGCTTTGAAGCACGATCCTCACATCTCAGCCTCCTGAGTAGCTAGGATTATAGGCATGAGCCCCCAGCACCTGGCTCATTTTTAAATTTTAAGTGGTTGTACAAAAGGGTTTTATTCCATGTCAGATTGAGTAACTACCTTGTTTTATGTTTTGGGGGGTTTTGGGGGGAGGAGGTTTTGTGTGTGTATGTGTGCTGGTCCTGGGGCTTAACCTCAGCGCCTGAGTGCTGTCCCTGACCTTTTTTACTCAAGACTAGCACTCTACCATTTGAGCCATGGCTGCCCTTCCAGCTCTTTTGGTAATTTAGTGAAGATAAGAGTCTCACAGAGAGCTGGGATGTAGCTCAGTGGCAAAGTGCTTGCCTAGCAATTGCAACATCCTGGGTTGTACCAAAAAAAAAAAAAAAGACAAACATCAACAACAACAACAACAACAAAGAGCAGGGTGGGAAGGAGAACAGATGAAAATGAGAGAGGAGATAACACTGTTCGAAAAAGAAATGTACTCATAACCTTACCTATCTAACTGTAACCTCTCTGTATATTACCTTTATAATAAAAAAAATATACGATTTTTTAAAAAAAGAGTCTCACAGAGTTTTCTGCCTTTGGTTTTGTTTTGTTTTGCTTTTTCCAGTCCTGGGGCTTGAACTCAGGGCCTGGGCACTGTCCCTGAGCTTCTTTTGTTCAAGGCTAGCACTCTACCACTTGAGCCACAACACAATTTTGGCTTTTTCTATTTATGTGGTACTGAGGAATCAAACTCAGGGCTTTATGCATGCTAGACAAGCACTCTACCACTGAGCCACATTCCCAGCCTAGTGCCATTGTTTTTTAAATTAGTGGTTTTTATCAGTGGTTGCCTGAGAGAAGGGAGTTAAGAACTTTCTTCAGATGATAGAGTTCTATATATTGATCTAGGTAATGATAACAGGTACATGTGTGTGTGTGTGTGTGTGTGTGTGTGTGTATTGTTGTAATTCATCACACTAAACACTTAAAATGGATTCATTTAAGAACATACACACACACACACATACACACACACCTCTCAAAAATTTATACTTTCATAAAAAAGTGACTTGCCAAGCTTGGTGTCTCAAGCCTATAATACTGGCTATTTGAGAACTGGAGACTAGGGATCAAGATTCCAGGCTTAGGTAGGCACTGGTGGCTCATGCTTATAATTCTAACTACTCAGGAGACTGAGATGTGAGGATTGCAATTGAAAGCCAGCCAGAGCAAGAAAATCTGTGAGACTTTTTTGGGGGGAAGGGGGTGGTCATGGGGCTTGAACTTAGGGCCTGGGTGCTGCTGTCCCCCAGCTCTTTCACTCAAGATTAGTGCTCTGGTTTTCTATTGGTTAACTGGAGATAAGACTCCTGGGGACTTTTCTGAACAGGCTGGCTTCAAACTGTGATCCTCAAATCTCAGCCTTCTGAGCAGCTAGGATTACAGATTTGAGCTACCACCACCCGGCTGTGAGACTCCTGCCTCCACTTAATTGCTGTGAGTCTGCCCTGCCTGGTGGATACTTTTAGTCAGTTGTGAAGCCTTTGAAAGGGCATTAACTCTGACTCTTGAAACAAAGGAGGGGATTTACTTAGAAAGGGGATATACTATCCAGGTTCTGGTGGCTAGCTACTCAGAAAGCTGAGATTTGAGGCTCACAGTTCAAAGCCAGCTGGGGCAGAAAAGTCCATGAAACCTTTTTTTTTTTTTTGGTCAGTTGTAGAGCTGAACTCTGGGTCTGGGTGCTGTCCCTCAGCTCTTCAGCTCAAGGCTAGCACTCTACCACTTTAGCCACAGTGCCACTTCCGGCTTTTTCTGTATACATGGTACTAAGGAATTGAACCCAGGGCCTCATGCATTTGAGGCAAGCACTCTACCACTAAACCACCTTCCCAGCCTTCCATGAAACTCTTACCCCCAATTAACCCCCGGAAACCAGGAGTGACCCTGTGGCTCAAAGTGGTAGAGTGCTAGCCTTGAGTGAAAAAGCTCAGGGACAGCGCCCAGGCCCTGAGCTCAATTCCCAGATCAACAAAAAAAGATTTTGTTTTTCCTTCTAGCGTATTGAATTTAGGTTATCTTTTCCTCCTTCTATTTACAGACCCAATGAAAAGAAAATCTCAATGGAGTTTTATCAGTACTCCACTGGGAATACTTCATCTGAGGTGTTTTATTCTTCATATTAAATAGATGTTTTACCTTAAGTTTGCACTTAAATGTAGTTACTGCTTCCTTAGATATGTAGGTTTTTCACTTATTTTTAACTGCCCTAAGGTTCTAGTAAGTGTCTAACTGTGTACATTAGACCTCTTCTATAATAACTTCTTGTTTGTTTGTTTGTCTATTGAGACTCATGTCTTGGATCTGCCCATGTTGCCCAGGCTGGTCTGGAGCTCCTGTGCTTAAGTGATCTGCCTACCTCACTCCCTCCTAGTTGGAACTATAAGATGGGTACATGGCACCACATTGAGCTCCTGCTAGCTTCATTACAAAGCAGGAATGGAAACCAAAGGTATTTTATGTAGGTGCCTGAATTCTGGTGTATCTTAGGGAATCTTACCTTCATTTAGTGAAAATAAAAATTTGGGCAATGACTGAGGCAAAGCTAAATGGAGTCTAGAGCTGGTATTTTGTCAGTTATTCATCTGTTTGGAGTTGGAAGACTTAAAAATGTGTAAGGGAGATCTCATGAAAATGAACTGGAAGATGGGAGCATAGTCCACTGGGATGGAATGGTGGTATTCAGATTTTGGCCTTTTTTCAAGATTGAAATAGAAGCAGATCAAATTCTCAGCCCAGAGTAGAGCCTCCTGTAGCCCCTAAAGAGAGAGCAGGGTTGCCAAAGACACAAGAGTCCAAGTAAAATTTGAAATTCAGATATTTTTGGGGGGTCCAGTCCTGGGGCCTGAACTCTGGGCCTGGGCCCTGTCCCTCAGCTCTTCAGCTCAAGGCTAGCACTCTAGCACTTGAGCCACAATGCCACTTCCGGCTTTCTTTCTTTTTTTTTTTTTCCGCTTACGTGGTGCTGAGGAATCGAACCCAGGGCCTCAAGCATGCCAGGCAAGTGCTGTATCACTGAACCACCTTCCCAGCCCCAGAATTTCAGGTATTTTTAAAGTAGAACCATACCCAAGTGTTTCAGGAACATACTTTTTTAAATATTGGCAAGTTAAGACATATTTCACTGTATTTCTATTTCTGCATGCAAAGTGGGGATAGCATGATAGGATGAGGAATAATGAGAAATGGAGTATTTGTACAGCCTGGCAGGAGGTAGGAGGGAAGCAGACGAGGAAAGGAAGTAAATGAAGTACCTTGATAGTGGGAAGAAATGCACAAAGATCAACTTCTCCTTGCCCTGTCCCAGCCAATGACAAATCTGCTTAAGACTCTTCAGAGATCCACTGAGAGATCTACTTAGAAGCCATAGAAAATAATGGAATAAAAGAAAACACAAGAGGTAAGAACACAGATGAGTAAATGTGATCCTGAAAAATGATCCTTTCTCTCATCATCTCCATTTAATGCTGTTTGAAGATTTCTTGAAGCTCCCATTTGTTCTTTGTTGGCAGTATTTGATCTGATAAGCACTTCCTAGAGATTCTAGAATACTTCATACACAACTTGGATTCAACTGGGAATGGAAATAAACAGGAAGACAGTTAATCTGGCCATTCATTGATGGTAGCCAGAAATAGTTTTGCTATCAGAGGTCACTTAAAAGTACACTCTTATCTAATAGATTGAGTTATTATGATAGCCATGATAATTTGTTAGAAATATTAACTTGGAGAAGTTTTTTTGATCACTGACAAAAAAAAAAAATTGGTAGGGAGTCTTCCAACCACATTGAAATGCCTACCCCAGTTATCTCTTTGGTGCTATTTTAAATCTAGCCCAAGAAAAATACTAAGAAATCACTGGTAGGAGCTTTAATTTCTAGTGTTGAAGAAATAGATTTGTTTTCAAGAGAACATCAGATTGCCTCATCTCTTTCAATTATTATCAAATTCAGTCCACATTTAAATATTTCAAATATATTAAAGGAGATCTTTTATGTTTCTATGATGTCATCAGAATGGAATGTCAGCGTCCTGATAGGTACCTATGGAACTCTTTAATAATTCTGTCTGCTTGGCCATTCTGGGGTAGAATAGAGTCCTAGGCTGGGAGAAAGGGGTGGAAATTCTACCTCTATGAAACAGATCCCTCTGGCAGTGGCTATGGCAAGTCGCCAGAAAAGTAAGTCCCTTACCCACCCAGACCTATTGCCTAAGACATAATGTATTACTGGTTCTTTGGAAGTAAATCACTCTTGAATTTTCTTCCTTTTTTCCAGTAACCTTGCCTTGAAACAAAGTTTTTCTTTCCTTTTTTTTTTTTTTTTTTTTTTGTACTAAGAAATGAACTCAGGGCCTTGTATATAGTGGGCAGGATATCTACTACCTGAGCCACATTCCCAGCCCTTCATTATTATTTGAATAAGGTCTCATGTACATATTTGAATAGGGTCCAGTCTGGACCTTAATTGGCCTCTCTGTACTTCCTATGGAACTAGGATAACAGATATTCATTCCTGTGACCAGCTGTGGATTGAGATAGGGGCCTCAAATTTATGGATTTGAACCTAGATCCTATTGTTCTGAACTTTCCAGGTGGCTAAGATTGCAGGTATGAGTCAACAGCATATGGTAAGGTTTTCTTTCTTTGCTCTGTTCCATAGCTCAAACAGTCTGATATATTAAAGTTTTTATAAAATTATTTCTGTTTTATTATTGAGTAGTTACACAAAGTTCTATAAGCTATTAAGTTTTCATATATTATATGATCATTTTTCTGAATATATATACCCTTTGTGTGTGTGTATATGTGTGTGTGTGTGTGTGTGTGTGTGTGTGTGTGTGTGTGTTTATGCTAGTACTGGGATTCAAGGCACACTCCCTTAGCATCATTACTCAAGGCTGGCACTCTACCACTTAAGCCACACGTCCACTTCTGGCTTTTTGGTGGTTAATTATAGATAAGTCTCATGGACTTTCCTGCCCAGACTGGCTTTGAGCCATGATCCTCAGATCTCAGCTTCCTGAGTAGATAGAATTATAGTCATTAGCCACTGCACTAGGCTCAGACATGCCCCTTAAAAAATCATTTTCATAAAGTCTTTTGTAACATGTTTTAATTAAGTATTTTGGAATATGGTCTTACTATGTATCCTCAGTCTCCCAAGTGGAGAACATTATAGGCAAGCACAACCAGCCTAATACCTTTTTCTTAACCTGACAGAAAATGTAAAGTTTTCATTGTTCTTACAAGAGTCCTATCACTTATTCCTTGTACTATTATATAACCATAATAATGTAAATTCATAAAGAGTCAACTAGTTTAGACCAGGGCACTACTGTATAATATAAAATACTAATCTCATGAAATGCTGTATACTCAACCTTCAACTCAAGGTTTGCTTGTCTCCAGGAGGAAATTCTTGCTCCAGGAAACTGTCTTCCTGATAAGAGCTTTTGGCTCAAATTAAGGGTCATGTCCTTTAGCAACTTAGTCCCTCCTGGCAGCCGTGGTCAGATTCTTCATGAAATGAGTTGTTTCTAAGTCAGGTCCTCTAATCTTCAGATCCAAAAGAAATAAACTCTAGTCAAACCATGTTTTTGGAGAGAACACAGATAACATTTTACTTTGTAAAACAAATCATGTGGTTCCCTTTGTTTTTCTACACAAAGTTTATGGGAGGAAATATATAGAACAACTTGTACTTTAAAATGTCAATAGAACATCTTTTTCTCTTACTGCCAGTATTACCACAAATTTCAGCTCCATGAATATTCTAGTGTCATTGTTTCTTAACTTGTATGTGTGTGTGTGTGAGGAGAGATGGGGGGAGGGGAGAGGGTAGGGGGATTTCCTGGGGCTTGAATTCAGGGCCTGGGCACTGTCCCTGAGCTTTTGTGCTTAAGGCTAGCACTCTACTGGTTGAGCTACAGCTCCATTTCCAGCTTTTTGCTGGTTAATTGAAAATGAGAATCTGATCCATCTTTCATCCTACCGCTAAGAGTAAAGGAATCCAGGTGGTTCATCTATCTCACAGAGCAGCTAGCCCAGATTCTTTCCCATAGCAGAGGCTCAGTAAATGTTGAAGTACTTTGGAGAAGTCTCTTGAAAATCTCTTCCTTATTTTTACCTCTTATGCTCACTTCTCCTTTCAGTAAATTCCCCTCTTGGTCCTTGGTGTTTTGTGTGTGTGCTGGCTCACCCAGTATTACAGTCTGTGGCATTTGATCCCTCATTGATCCTTAAGAAACAATTTCTTTGTCAGACACTGGTAGCTCTGCCTGAATTCCTAGCCACTTAGGAGGCTGAGATCTGAGGAATGTGGTTCAAAGTCAGCTTAGGCAGGAAAGTCCGTGAGAATCTTATCTTCAGTTAACCACTAGAAAACTGGAAGTGGAGCTATAGCTGAAACTGGTAGAGATCTAGCCTTGAGCAGAAAAACTCAAGAATAGCACCCAGGCTGAGTTCAAGCCTCATGACCAGAAAATAATAATAATAATAGTAATAAAAATAATAATAATTTCTCAATATCATGCCCCATAGTCATTTTTATTTAACAACTTTCTCCCATCTTATCTTAAATGAATTAGAAATTTATTAGGCATCCACTGTATACATGGCACTGTGGTAACTGCAATAAGACTTGCTGTGTAGAGTTGTAGCCTTTTGAATATTTTAATGTTCAAATTTGCTGTTTCTGATGGCTTTTTGAAACTTGACTTGTTTTACCACTATGGATGAAATGCATTTGGAGTAAATCTTGGAGCTCAGGTCTATCAAGTAATTTTAAAACAAGTAGAAAATGGGCTGGGATGTAGCTCAGTGACAAAGCACTTGCCTAGCAAGTGTAATGTCCTAGATTCGATCCTCAGTACCAAAAAAGAAAAGACAAGGGCTGGGAAGGTGGCTCAGTGGTAGAGCACTTACCTTACATGCAGGAGGCCCTGAGTTCGATTCCTCAGCACCACATAAGCAAAAAGAAAAAAAGCTGGAAGTGGTGCTCTGGCTCAAGTGGTAGAGCGCTAGCCTTGAGCTGAAGAGCTGAGGGACAGCGCGCAGGCCCAGGGTTCAGGCCCCACGTTGGGACCCCCCCCTGCAAAAAAAAAAAAAGACAAAAAAAATACAGTTAAAGCAAACAAAAAAATAAGTAGAAGATAAAACTGGAACATTCCCTTGGTTTCCCATCAACAACTGGAATCTTTTTTTTTTTTTTGGTCTGGTCATGGGGCCTGAACTCTGGGCCTGGGCGCTGTCCCTCAGCTCTTCAGCTCAAGGCTAGCGTTCTACCACTTGAGCCACAGCGCCACTTCTGGCTTTTTTCTTTTTGCTTATGTGGTGCTGAGGAATGGAATCCAGGGCCTCAGGCATGCAAGGTAAGCACTCTACCACTCAGCCACCTTCCCAGCCCAACAACTAGATTCTTTAAGAACTAGTTCCTAAGTTAATGAAAGAAAATACTGGTTAAAAATAATCATAAACCAGCTGGGTGCTGAGACTCTTATCTTCAATAAACTACTGAAAGAAACCAGAAGTGGCACTGTGGCTCAAGTGGTAGAGCATTCACCTTGACAAAAGAAACTCAGAGACAATGTCCAGGCCTAGAGTTCAAGCCCCAGGACTGGCAAAAAGAAAAGAAGGAAGGAAGGAAGGAAGGAAGCAAGCAAGCAAGCAAGAAAGAAAGAAAGGAAGGAAGGAAGGAAGGAAGGAAAGAAGGAAGGAAGGAAGGAAGGAAGGAAAGAAGGAAGGAAGGAAGGAAATTATCATAAATTTAGCCAGGCACCAGTGGCTCATCCTGTAATCCTGGCCACTTGGAAGGCTGAGAATGGGGGCTATTTGGAAAGTAGCCAGGACAGAAAAATTCAAGACTCCTTCTTAACCCATGTTTTGGGCGTGTTTGTCACACATCTTTTCAGACTACATCCAAGGAAGGCTGAGCTTAGGAGGAACTTGGTGCCAGGCCAGCTGAGGCAGCAGAATATACTAGATTGCATCTCAATGAAAAGGAAGCGTACAATGGTTTATGCCTATGAGCCCAGCACCAATGGGAAGCTTGACTTTTCAGGCAGATTGCAAATTAGGCACATCTGGGTGGAAAGTGAGACCCTATCCTAAAAATATCTAGTGGAAAATTAAACAAGACTGGAAGTGTGGCTCAGCAGTATCCACGAGGTACTAGGTGCAAACCTCTAGTATTGCCAAAAGAAATTTTTTTTACAACTTTACTTTCATTGTTTCTCTCCCTCCAATTACCCCAAGAGGACTTGTTCTACTGAGCATCCAAGATGATTTAATTTTGTGGTAAGAAATTAAGAATTAGAGGAAGCCAATGAGGAAACCTCAAGAAAGAGGAAGTGTATCTAGGCTGAAGGGAAGGCTGTTGAGTCTTACTTCCTTTCTGTTCTTGACTCTCCTGGTGCCTGGCCAGTTCTGTACCTACCTTTCCCCACACTTGATCAAGGAGCATGGTGGAGAGGAGCAGAGGGAATAAAATCCACATAAGATTTATAAAAATCTGGTACTGGTGGCTCATGCCTATAATCCTAACTATTCATAAGACTGAGACCTGAGGGTCAACAATTCAAAGCCATCCCAGGCAGGAAAGTACCTGAGACATTTATGTTACTTTATTGAGTTAGTAAGCAAGCAAGCAAGCAGACAAGTAGAAAAGCAGGGGCACACTCTAAGCAGTGTGGGAGACACACCCCATAAGATTCTCCAATTAACTACTGGGGAGAAAAAGTAAAGCTGGAAGTGGAGATGTGGCTCAAGCGGCAGGTCACTACCCTGGAGCAAAAAAAAAAAGTTCAAGGACAGTTCCCAAGCCCTGAGTTCAAGCTGCTGGACCAGCATGAAAAGAGAAAATCATAAAGATCCTGAGATACAGGAAAGCACCATGCTTGTGATGTTTGCAAGTTCCATTTCCCTGTCCACGTTCCTGGATGAGAATGTGTATGTGGACAAGGTGTAGGTAAGAATTGGCTACTTTCCAAATTAAGAAGCCAGAGTTTCACTTCTGAAAAATAACATGTACATACAGCACAAGTCTATGCAGAACTTGCTTTCATTTTTTACTAGAAATAGATCAAAGCAAAATAGTCAACAATCCAGCTCTTATTCACCAGTATTTTCTCCTTTGACAAAGAGAAACTAAGTTCAGCCTGGCATGGTGCCTCATGCTTATAATCCTAGCTACTCACTGGGCTGTCTGTGGCAAAGCTCAAATTCAAATCTAGTTCTGCTTCTACTCAGAGCAAAACCTATGTTCAAAGTTCAGAACCTCATCTTCCTTCCCCATCTTACTTTTCACTGAAATATTGCTGTCCTTTGGAGTTCTACAGGGCTTCCAGTGTAGTTGGAATTCTTCCAGGGCTTCAGGGGAGGTTGTGTATTAAAAACCACCATGGGGCTGGGAATGTGGCATAGTGGTAGATTGCTTGCCTAGCATACATGAAGCCCTGGGTTTGATTCCTCAGTACCACATACACAGAAAAGGCCGGAAGTGGTACTGTGGCTCAAGGGGTAGAGTACCAGCTAGCGTTGAGCAAAAGAAGCTCAGGGACAGTGCCTAGGCCCTGAGTTCAAGCCCCAGCATTGGCACCAAAAAAGAAAGAGAAAGAAAGGAGGAAAGAAAGAAGAAAGAGAGTAGAGAAAGAGAAAAAAAAAAGCTTTAACTTGCCTTTTCAAAGCTAAAGGCAGCCTTTATCAGTTTGGTGGCCTAGCTGAAAGAATCCAGACATAGAATGGGTAGAGGAGAAAGGATATAAATATTTTTGTGACGTGTATGTCGATACAGACTATATTCCACCCAGCATGGTACTGGAAGGAGAGATACAGAAATTATGGGCTGGAGAGTATTATTTTGATCTGGTCAGGTAGGGATTTGAAAGGCTCATAAATAGAAGAAAAATAAAGTTGCCTGTGTAAGTCACAGAAATCACACCCCAGCCTATATTGTGACCCTCCTTTACTTGTAAACAATAGAATTAGAGTACAGAGAGATAACTTTTTTTCTCCTTCTAGTCTGACTCCTAGGTAGCCAAGCACAAGTATTAAACTGTAGAAAAGAATTGCAGGACTGAGATTAATCTGAAAAAAGATTCTGTAAAAGAAAGGAAGGAAGAGCTGGGTGCTGGTGGCTCACACCTGTAATCCTAGCTACTCAGGAGGCTGAGATCTGAGGATCATGGTTCAAAGCCAGCTCTGGCAGGAAAGTCCTTGAAACTCTTATCTCCAATAAACCACCAGAAAACCGGAAGTGGCGCTGTAGCTCAAGTGGTAGAGCACTATACTTGAGCTGAAGAGCTGAGGGACAGGGCTCAGGCCCAGAGTTCAAGCCCCACGACCGACCCAAAAAAAAAAAAAAAGGAAGGAAAGAAGGAAGGAGGGAAGGGAGGGAAGGGAGTGGGGAAGGAGGGAAAGAAGGAAGGAAGGAATATGGTTAGGTTGCTAGCCAGAAGTCAGGAGAGACCTACTTCCCTCTCACACTTCAGCCATCCCTCACTGTGTCATGGCCATAGACTGTCTTTTGGGTCCCTTTAATGTCAGGAAATTACAACTCTTCTAAGATACTGTATCACCAGTGTTTCTGGTCAATTCACAGGTAAACACCTGTGAATTTCTATACCTGCTAATAACCTGGAAATACAGGTCTTGGGTTTTTTTTTTTTCTCATTATTATTGTTCTCTGGTCCATTGAAACTGCCAGCAGAACATCTTAAAAGATAAATTCTTATCTTGCCCTTAAAACACCATGTGATTTAGCATGTCTGAAGTCACTGAAAAGCTATTCTAAGACTTTTTACCCTTTGCCTTGTGGGTAACCCCTACCTTCCACTTTCTTACACAGATACATCACAAGGGAGAGTGTGGGCTTTGCCAACTAGAGGCCCCCCCCTCCCCCCCGGGAGATTTTCCAAGACTCACAAGATGTCAAGTCATCTCTGAAAGTTTTCAAAAACCCAGAAAGTCATTTCAAAAAAGTTTAACTCAGTGTCCCCATACAGAGGAAGATCAAACTTTCCGCTCTGACATAGCAGGTCTGCCCCACACACTTGTGCTAAAGCTGCAGGAGTGCTGGAGAGTACTGGTGCCCAGACTTCAGTGAAAGCTCCCCAACCAAGGGGAAGTCCGCCTGGCTGAGGATTCAGCCGCTGTCCAGGCTTCCAGGGGATTTCCCCGGCTGATGGAATCAGCAAAGGTTTGTCTTTCCCAAAGATATCCCAGAGGGATTTATTTGCCTGTGTGGAAAAATCTCAATCTTGGATTTCTCATTTAGTCACAAATCTTTACAAATGAAGCAAAACAAACATAACAGGCCTAAGTAGTAAGAATGTATATCCTATGAGTGAGCTAATGCTTACTTCATAGTAGGCTGTTTGGCTTGAGTATAAACTGTTGAGTAAGACAATCTGCGTAAGATGCGGCTATAACCCCTCAAGCATACTGAGATTTAAGTCTGGCTTTCAACATATATTTATATGGAAAATGAAGTTGATTCCTTCCCGGAAGTTTACTTTAGTATTTTTTTTCTTTTTATTTAAATTTTATTGTAAAAGTGATACAGAGGAATTACCCTTACATAAGTCAGGTAATGAGTACATTTCTTTTTGAACAGTGTCACTCCCTCCGTTTTATCCCAGTTTTCCTCTTTCCAACCCTTACCCTCAAGCTGCACAGTTCATTTCCGACATAGTGTCTAGTGAGTATCACTGCTGAATTGGTTCACCCTTTGTCCTACCATTTCTGTGCTTCCCTTCCCCTCCCCAATCAGATAATCTCATATACAAGACAAGGGGTACAGAAATCAAAAACAGTGACAACAGGAAATAAACAAAGAAAAAATAACTGAAAATAGTACAATAAAAAACCTCTTGTTTCCATTTCTTGGAGTTTCTTTCAATAGCATCATTTTATATGATGATATATACATAGCTATTGGGACCTTGTGATCCTTGCCTAAGAACATCATCCATTGTTCTCAGTGGGTGAATGTTTAAGAGTCCTGTTTAATTAATCATGTCAAAGTATATTTGTCTTTTACTACAATGGTCTTTTCTCAAAGGCAGCAAGAGCTTAATTCTTAAACTCACCTGGGGAGCAAGAGGAAATACCAGCAATCAATCTTGCTTGGGTAATAAAGCTCCCCAAAGCATTGTAGCCATCTCTTTTCAGCATTACAACTACCCCAATATTATATATAGCCTGCCCAAGTTTGCACCTGGCATAGCATAACTCCATGTGGTAGGAAAGTTCTGCTTCTAACTTCCAACTCCCAGAAACAGAGCTGCTTTTTGTTAAGGACTGACCATGCTTCTAGGACTTTGCTAGAGCAGCTCTGCCATCAACCCTGTTTGCCAGTGAGGATTTCTTGCGTATTAAAAGGTACATATCATTCAAAATCCTATAGTGCTTTCACAGTTTTAAATACAGCCTCCTCAGGAGATGATTTTGGGAAATATCCTCACAGCCCTACAGGCTAGGGGAAAGGAAACAACTTATGGTCGAGTCTTGTCTACTTGGGAAGCAAAGGATTATAGTTATGAAAATATTTCTCCCTTTTTCCCTTTCTAAGCTTTTCAGTTCAATTCAATAGTTCATTTATTGAACTATGATGAACCAAGTCACCCATGAAGGGTAGTAATACAGAGATGGCAAACACCCGGCCTCTGCCCCACTGTTCTTTGATGAAGTCCAGACATACTCAATTTTTTCTTCTTTTTTTTTTGTCATGAGGCTTGAACTCAGGGCCTGGCACTGTCCCTAAGCTGTTTTGTTCAAGGCTAACGCTCTACCACTTTGAGCCACAGCACCACTTCTTTTTCTGGTGGTTAATTTTTTGGAGATAATTCTCAGACTTTCCTGACCAGGCTGACTTTGAACCATGATCCTCAGATCTCAGCCTCCTGAGTAGCTAGGATTTATAGGCATGAGCCACCAGTGTCTGGCACAACTCAATTTTTAAGTCAATTAATATAACTGGAGACGGCACTATGGCTCAAAGTGGTAGAGCACTAGCCTTGAGCACAAAAGTTCAAGGATAGTGCCCAGTCCCTGAGTTCAAGCCTCAGGACTGGCTCAAAAAATTATATAATTGCCGGTGCCTGTGGCTCACGATCTGAGGATCATAGTTCAAAGCCAGCCCAGACAGGAAACTCCATGAGACTCTTATCTCCAATTAACCATCAGAAAGCCAGAAGTGGCTCTGAGGCTCAGGTGGTAGAGTGCTTGCCTTGAGCTGAAGAGCTGAGGGACAGTGCCCAGGCCTAGAGTTCAAGCCCCACGACTGAACCAAAAAAAAAAAAATCATCGTATAACTGCCAATAATTTACCTACAAAAGTGGTGTAGTTCTGTGGTAGAGTGCTTACCAAAGTCCTAGGTTCAATCCCCAGTTCTATGGGGGCAGGAGAAAAAAAGCGCCATACTCTGGTCCAGGCTTAAAAAAAAAATTTCAAATTATATGTGCTGAACATATCATATAGATATAGACAGGCAGATTTGCACACCTTGTAAAATGGGAATTAGTGGTCCTTACATGAGAGAGGAGTACAGGGGAACTTGGGGCGTGACCAGTCAGTGTTGCTCAGAGGAGTGCTTGTGGAGTACGGAAGTTGAAGAAACAAGCCAATTTGTTAACAGCTTCCAATATCAATCTAAATACCAGAATTTGTTCAGAATATTGTGGGGGGAGATCAAAGGAAATCCAGACAGAAAACAAGCCAATGAGATGTTGCTCTAAATAGAAATGATATCAAGAGTTGTGAATGGATCAAGATTTACTTCCAAAGACGTGACCGGCAGGAGACCTAAATTTGGGAGCTATTGGAATACAGCAGGTTGTTGAAGCAAAGGGACTATGTAAGTTTATTCTCCTGAAGTCCAGAGAACCTTTTATTCATGACTATTCAGGCAAGCCATACAGATTACAGTGTACCAACCCTCATCAACCAGACAGAAGTACTTAAAAGGTCCAGAGTTGATCCTGGTAGTAGAAACTTGAACCAGAAGAGACAGCTCTTATCAGTACACTTGGGAATTGAAGCTGGAAAGTACCCTGTGTTGCAGAGATGTTCTTGGCATTTTCTTAGCTGTTTTAGTTTTGTATTTTTGTTTGGAGGTTAATAAAATAGAACTTTAGGGCTGGGAAGGTGGCTCGGTGGTAGAGTGCTTGCCTCCCATGCATGAGGCCCTGGGTTCAATTCCTTAGCACCACATAAACAGAAAAAGCTGGAAGTGGCACTGTGACTCATGTCACAGTGACATGAGCTCTGGGACAGTGCCCAGGCAGAGTTCAAGTCCCATGACTGACCCCTCCCCCCCAAAAAAAGCTCAGGGACAGTGCCCAGACCCTTAAGAAAAAAGCATTTTTAACAAGAAATTTATTTTTTTTAACTTGAGAAATTGGGAATTGGGGGTTCTTCTATGGAATCGTAAAATATATTTTTTTAATTTATTTTTTGCCAGTCATGAGGACTGAACTCTGCCTGGGTGCTGTCCCTCAGTTCTTCAGCTCAAGGCTAGTGCTCTACCACATGAGTCACAGCACCACTTCAGGTTTTTTCTGCATATGTGGTGCTGAGGAATGGAACCCAGGGTCTCATACATGCAAGGCAAGCACTCTACCACTGAGTTGCCTTCCCAGCCCTTAAACTCAGATTTTTTTTTTTTTAGAGAGAGCAAGAAAAGTTACTAGTAAAGCAAGTGAAAGATAGTACATGACCCAGACATGAGTGCAGGCATATCTGATAACAGATACAATGAGTGTTTTAACATGACAGGTATTTACAGTTTAAATAGTTAAGATTCACTCAAAATTCATCTTAGAATAAGTGATTCCATTGTTATGTTACCTGGTAAATTTCATCATCCTTTTTCTTGGAGGAAGAGGATGCCAGTCTTGGGGCTTGAAGTCAGGACCTGAATGCTGTCCTTGATCTTTTTTGCTCAGCTAAACTCCCATTTCAGTTATTAAAGAAACATTGAAGTACAAATCTTGGTGTGGTGCACAAACCATTTTTACATGCGTGTATCCAGGGAGGCTAACAACCATGTTTTTCATTGAATAGAAATATACCTTGGGGAAAAGCAAAAATAGACACGACTGTATTTGAAAACCCACTTGTTTTCCTAGAGCTACCTTGCCTATTAGAAATTATTCTCATTAAATTCATCCAACACTAACCTGCTATAAGCTCTTATCCCATCGGATCTCACGGGTTATGATGAATCAAAGCTGCTTAACCTCAAGATTTCCCTATTACCAATATTTCAGCCTCAATTTCAAGTTTAGAACAAAAAAAAGAAACACCACGTTGCTGTACAGAGGAAGCTACTGCCAGACATAAAGCAATTCTTGTTGTTGAAAATCGGCAGGTCCTTTAAGCTCTCCCAGCGCCTGGAGTGCGCCGTGGCTGCACCGGCCTCCGCGGGTCGGAGGGAAGGTTTGGACACAGCAGCCAGCAGCACGCAGGTGGGACAGGATGAACTGACCCGAGGCGCCAAGACGAACGACAGACGTGCTGATTACACCGTCCTCTTAGCTCACCCACACAGGCAAGTCATTACCGAGTCCCCGAGGAGCTTTTTCCGTTCTTGCTTTAATCAAGTTATTCTCCACAAGAAAGACCTAAAAACGCCTGGACGCAAATTTCACCTCCTGCATGCAAAACACAGCAGAAGCACGCCGGACGCATGCGTACTGCCAAGAGCCTCGGCCTTCAGTGCCCCGCCCCCTACAGGGGGCGGAACCTTACGACTCTCTTCTCTTGACCACCACCGCGAGGTCTGTTAACTTCGGCGAAACGAGAACGGAAGCAGCCCAGCGGGTGCCCCGGAAGCACTCTCCGCAGCAACTTCCGGGAGAGGTTTGTAAGCCTGGTGCGGGAGCTTCGGGCGGTAAGACAGTTTCAAGTAGCGGCGGACCAATATGTCCCGTGGTTCCAGCGCCGGTTTTGACCGCCACATTACCATTTTTTCGCCCGAGGGCCGGCTCTACCAAGTAGGTGAGTGAACCGGGTCTGCTTGCGGTCCTTCCGAACTGCTCAGTCATGCTTCGGCCTGGAGCAGGCAGAGGTGGCGCGAGTCCGAGCTCAGGCTGAAGCCGGGCGGGAGTGAGCAGCGAGGAGGGCCGAGGCGCGGGTGCAGGCCCGGGGGTGCCCTCACCCCCCGTGGGAAGCGGGCGTCGGGGGCTTGGAGGCGGAGACGAGAACCGGGCAGGCTTCGGGGCGAGCGCCGCCCCGCCAGGACACAATGAAGAGTTGGCGAAGGCAGGACCATAATGCCTGCCCCTGCTTCCTGCGGCCGCTTCAGAAAGCTGTGCAGCCCCCGAGTCGTCGTCGTCTCCTCGAAACTCTCCCAGTAAAATGCCGCCTTCCTGATTTCCTTTGTGGGTAATGTGGAGTTAACTTGCCCTCTTGGCAGATTTGTAGCGGCATCCCGATAGCGGTGTGCCAGACACTGCTGGGTCCAGTACAAAAGATAAAATGTCACCCCTCCCCTCCGGAGGCGCCACAGCTTAAAGGAAACCATGAATGTGGAACCAGTAGAATAAAAAAAAAAAATGATAAACGAAGAAACCAGCTACAAGTATATACAGAGTTCAGGACATCTTTGGAAGACTGATAGAATCAGTGGCTCCAGGGGCTGGGAAGGTGGCTCAGTGGTAAAGCGCTTGTCTTGCATGCCTGAGGCCCTGGGTTCGATTCCTCAGCACCACATAAGAAAAAAGAAAAAAAGCCGGAAGTGGCGCTGTGGCTCAAGTGGTAGAGTGCTAGCCTTGAGCTGAAGAGCTGAGGGACAGCGCCCAGGCCCAGAGTTCAGGCCCCACGACCTGACCAAAAAAAAAAAGAATCAGTGGCTCCAAATTCAAGAACAGTTCTTGAAAATCAAAGAATTGACCCATGTGTGAGATTCTGTCCACTTATAAATTTTAATAGTGTTAAAGGTAACTTGGGTCACACTACATGAAGTGTATAATGTGACAAGGGAAGACATCTTATTGAGTAATTCAGTACTTTCAATTCACCTCAATTGAAAATTGTAATCATAGATGATAGACAATCATTGCCTTCTCAAGGATTTTTAGGTTTTAGTGTTTTATTCGTGAGTTTTAAATAATTTCACATTTTGGACAACTGCTTTGAGTGTGTTGTGGCTTGTAATTTGTGAACAGAAAGGGCCACACTTAGACCTCTCTCTTGCCTCTATATTTTTTCTTGAGAAGTGGCTAGAAGGCACAGTCTTTAATGCTGCTTATTTGGTGAGGAATAAGACTGAATATAGTGTCATTTTAGTCAGGTTGGCAAGAAAATACATCAAAACCAGTTTAATATCTAAACAATGATTTTAATCTATTCCTGGAAGTAACACACTTTTTTGAACATTAAGAAAATGAAAGTGCAATTAGTATGAGTAAGCAGTATAGTTTTAGCCCTGGAGCCAGACCTGGATTCAGAGCCCTACTCTGCTGCATGCTAGCTGGCCTGGCCCAGTATGTAAGCTTTGCCTTAGTTTCTGTTTGTACAATTGGGCTAATAATAATTTCTTCTTACATGATGGTTTTGGAGATTAAATGATGCATTATATGTGCAGTTTTTAGTGTGTGCCTGTCACATACTTAGTGCTCAGAGAATGTTATCAGATTCCTGTTTGGTTCTTTGTTTAGTCTATTATATTAGTAGCTTTGCAGATGTGGAATATTTTTATTTTGGGGGGGTGTCTATCCATTGTTCTCATTGAAGTATAACATACTCATAATATTACAAATAGTGTTTACTAGTTTGTAAACTTTGGAATTATCTGAACAGTTTGTAAGGTGCAGGGTGTTAACTTTGACAGATGAAGAATAATATAACAAAAGTAGTGTAAGGCAAAGCTCCAGTGGTAGAGCACTGCTTAGCAGGCACAAGGCCCTGAGTACAAACCACCAAAAAGAAAAAAATTCTTATTAAAAAAACAAGGGACACTCTCTGTTCTATTCTAGCTCTCTCTGTTCGTTTCTAGCTCTCTGCTCTCTCTGCTCTTTTCTAGCTCTTTTCTCTCTCTCCTCTCTCTCTTTACTCTCTCTTTCCCAGCCACGTGGAGTGCCAACCTTGCCTGGTCCCAGCAGGTCTACCCCTTACCTGAATACCACGTGAGTGCTACTGTTCTTACCCCTCTCTCTGCTCTTTTCTAGCTCTTTCCTCTCTCTTTCCTCTCTTCCCAGCTCTCTCTCATTCCCAGGCCTTTCCCAGCCATGTAGAGTGCCACCCTTGCCTGGTCCCAGCAGGTCTAATGAATAAACCTACCCCTTACCTGAATACCACGTGCATGCTGGTGCAGTTCTTACTCGGCTACCTCTTTTTAAAAACCTAACATAAAAAAGTATTAAAAAAACAAGGGACAGTGGTGATGGAAGTAAAGATTAATGGGAAAATAATACCAGGTACCAGTGTCTTGTGCCTGTAATTCTAGCTACTCTGGAGCTAAGTTCTGATTGAGGTTCAAATCAAGCCCTGGCAAGAAAATCCATCAGACTCATTTCCAATTAACCATCCAAAAGCTGGTTATGGAGCTGTGGCTCAAGTGGTAAAGCACCAGCCTTGAGAGACAAAAACTGAAGGATAGTGTCCAGGCCCTGAGTTCAAGTTCTAGTACCAGCACCAAAAAAAAGGTGGGGGGTAAGAATATTACTCCTTGGTTTCCATAGTTGGGACTCAAATGTAGAGAACTGGGGCATAGCTCAGTGGTAAAAAGTCTTGCCTAGCATGCTTGAAGCCCGCCTGTGTTAGAGTCCAAGCACTAAAATAAATATACAAAACCTAAAGTTGATAAGTAAAAGTATAAATTTAAAGTTTCAATGCTAACCATAATTATAAACAAAATGTGTAATTATAAATGACAACATTGACAGTATTACCAAGATGTAGGAGAAAGACTTAAAAACCAACCATGTGCCGAAAATTGTAGAGCATCTCCTCTTTTTTTAGATCTTTTTATATTTTTTTATTAGCATCAGTTGTGCAAGGGGGTTTCATTTTGACATATCTGAATATACATACTTTACCTTGAACAGCCCTATCACTCTCTCTCATTCCCACTTTCCAGAACAATATCAACAAGCCTCATTGGTTCCATTTTCATAAATGTACATGAAGTATTTTAATGAATATTCACTTGCTGTCACCTTCCCTCCCATGAGAACCCCCACCCCAGAAAGGACCTATTTGACAGTACTGATTGGTTTTGTGTGCGTCGAGAGTTTGACCTCTGGTTCTGAATGCTGCTGCTCTAAGCTAGGGCTGTACCACTTGAGTCACAGCTCTACTTCCAGCTTTTTGGTGATTAATTGGAGATAAGAGTCTCATGGACTTACCTACCTGGGCAGACTTCGAACCATAATCATCTGATCTCAGCTTCCAAGTAGCTAGGATTTCAGGCATGAGCTACCAGTTCCCAGCAGTACTGGGATTGTGGTTCAAAGCCAGCCCAGGCAGGAAAGTCTATGATACACTTACCTTCAATTAACTACCCACCCCACCCCCCCAAAAAAAAACAAGCCTGGAAATACAGCTGTGCTTCAAAGGTAGAGTGTTAACCTTGAGCAAAAAAAAGCTCAAGGATAACACCTAGGCTGTGAGTTCTAGTCCCAGAACCAGCATGCACACACATTTAAAAAAAAAAATTGGGCTGGGAAGTTGGCTCAGTGGTAGAGTGCTTGCCTTGTATGCATGAGGCCCTGCGTTTGATTCCTCAGCACCACATAAGCAGAAAAGACTGGAAGTGGTGCTGTGGCTCAAGTGGTAGAGCATTCGCCTTGAGCTGAAGAGCTGAGGGACAGCGCCCAGGCCCAGAGTTCAAGCCAAGGACTGGCAAAAAAAAAAAAAAAGCTCCTATTAAAGGAAATTTATTTTATAAGCACTATCTTCCTTAACTACTAATCACTTGTGACATTCTGAGTAGATGAGGCTAGGTAGGCCTCAGAGCCAGTGTCTAGAGAAATAACTTGAAGACATTTTTTTTTTTTTTGTAGTACTGGAGTTTGAATTTAGGGCCAGGTCTCCAGCCCTGCTTTTTGCTAGTTATTTTGGAGACAGTTATTATCAAGATGGGATAGCCTTGAATCACTGTCCTCCAGATCCCAGACTCTTAAATGGCTAGCATATCAGTGTGAGCCACTTAACACCCAGCTGAAGACAAAATTTTGAAATATTCTATTACATGTCAACTGTAATAATTACTGGACTTTCAAGTAATCTATATTTTCTACATTTCTGCACCATTTTTTTTCCTGGTCCTAGGGCTTTAAATCAAGGGCCTGGGCATTGTCCCGTAGCTTTTCTGGCTCAAGGTTAGTGCTTTATCACTTGAGCCACAGCTCTACTTCTAGGGTGTGTGTGTGTGTGTGTGTGTGTGTGTGTGTGTGTGTGTGTGTGTGTGTGTGTGTGTGTGTGTGTGTGTGTGTGTGTGTGTGTGTGTGTGTGTGTGTGTGTGTGTGTGTGTGTGTGTGTGTGTGTACGTGTGTGTACGTGTGTGTGTGTGTGTGTGTGTGTACGTGTGTGTGTGTACGTGTGTGTGCACTTAATTGGAGCTAAGATTGTCATAGACATTCCTGCATGGGCTGGTTTTGAACTGCAATCCTCACACCTCAGCCTCCTGAGTAGCTTGGATTCAGGGTTTTGCTAACATTATTTTTATTGCTTTTTTCTAATTATAAAATCTGTATTACCCGGGCTGATAAGGTGGCTCAGTGGTAGAGTGCTTGCCTTGCATGCATGAGACCCTGCATCCAATTCCTCAGCACCGCATAAGCAGAAAATGCTGGAAGTGGTGCTGTGGCTCACTCAAGTGGTTGAGCACTCGCCTTGAGCTGAAGAGCTGAGGGAAAGTGCCCAGGCCCAGAGTTCAGGTCCCATGACTGACCAAAAAAAAAATCTGTGTTACCCAGGCACCAGTGGCTCATACCTGTAAGTGCTAGCTACTCTAGGGTAAGATATGAAGATCACAGTTTGAGGCCAGCTTGGGCAGGAAAGTTTATGAGACTATCTCCAGTTAACCAGCAAAAAGCTGCAAGTAGAGCTGTGGCTCAAATGTGAGAGTTCAAGCCTTGAGTGAAAAAACAACATCCAAGCCCTGAGTTCAAGCCCTGCTTACTGGCACAGAATTGTTTGTTTATGGTTTTTTTTCCAGGGAGGAGGGGGCGTGTTTATTTTGTTTTTGCAGTGCTAGGAATTAAACTCGGTCCTCCTATACTGTAGGCAAGTGCTTTACCAGTGAGCTGCATCCTTAGCCTTAACATGTTTTTGTGCTATTATTTTGACTCCAGTGTTTTAGCTGATGAGATGGATTACAGCAGCTAGAAATCCACAAGCTGAAGTTTGTTATAGAAAACTAATGAAATGTTTGTTGAATGTAGCATGAAGCTTGGAAAAGGGCATGATTCAGAAAACTCAACTTGGTATATAAAAATATAAGTGAAGGGCTGGGAATGTGGTTTAGTGGTAGAGTGCTTGCCTAGCATGCATGAACCCCTGGGATCGATTCCTCAGTGCCATATACACAGAAAAAGCCAGAAGTGGCGCTGTGGCTTAAGTGATAGAATGCTAGCCTTGAGCAAAAAGAAGCTCAGAGACAGTGCCCAGGACTGGCAAAAAGAAAAAGAAAAATCAATGAAAATAACGTAGCAGTAGTTAAACCCACATGTGGTCAAATTAGTTTCTGACCAAAGGTTAACAGAATGTTAAGTGTAGAGCTATGTAAGAGCAGCTAAAATGAAAGTGGAAAGAAAATGGAGTTGGTTTAACTGTGGTTTATTATCATGTGTATTATTCTGACTATATGTTGAGAAGCATTCCATATTAGTTTATATAGTTTAGCTTTATTTTAATTTTTTTTTTTTTTTGTCAGTCATGGGGCTTGAACTCAGGACCTGGACACTATCCCTAAGCTTTTTTGCTCAAGGCTAGCAGTCTGCCTCTTTGAGTCACAGCTCTACTTCCAATTTTCTGGTAGTTAACTGGAGATGTCTCATGGGGACTTTTCTGCCCAGGCTGGCTTTGAACAATAATCCTTAGATTTCAGCTTCCTGAGTAGCTAGGATTATAGGCATGAACCACTGATACCTTATTCTGTTTTTGTTTGTTTGTTTGTTTGTTTTTAATTAGCATATGTTAGTTATTAGGGGAACTTTCATTGTTACAGCTCCACACTTGACCTTAATTTAATGACTTTGTTTGTGTGAATCTCAATGAATTATTTCACCTTTTTAAAAAACCTATTTTGAAAAAACAAACTTCTGTTTTCTAGAATATGCTTTCAAGGCTATTAACCAGGGTGGCCTTACATCAGTAGCTGTCAGAGGGAAAGACTGTGCAGTAATTGTCACACAGAAGAAAGTACCAGTAAGTAATACTGCCCAAATACTTATTACATTATATATTGCAAGTGTTTTTCATGAAATTGCATAGAGGTATATTGTTTCTTACATATGTTAATATTAAGCATTTATGTGCAGTTTAGCTGAGTAGACTGAAGTGGCATATTAAACTTTGTGGAATGATTATAACAAAGCACAGTGGGATTTCTAAGGCTTTTATCTTCTGGGACTTTGACACAAGTTTGGTAAGCCCACAGATAACATCTAAAAACAGCCTTCTGCCATCTTTTTAAATTTTTTAAATTAACTTTTAGCTAAAATGAATGGTGGTACTATTTGTCTAGTAAGTTCTATTATGTAATTGTTTCTTTCAGACTGTAGAGAACTGTAGCCTTTTTTTAAATAAAAAATTACCTTGATTTATTTTGTTCATTAGGACAAATTATTGGATTCAAGCACAGTGACTCATTTGTTCAAGATAACTGAAAACATTGGTTGTGTAATGACTGGAATGACAGGTAATCAGCTACATGTCTACTTGGATATATAGGCCTTCCTTCAAATTATTTTAAATTTCATGTTAATTTTAAGCTCCCTTTAGTGCTGATTTTCAGGTGGTATGTGTAGCTTATCAGCATTGGGAGTGGATGTTTTGGGGGATGAGGTCTCACTGTGTAGTCCAGTCTTGGCATTCAGTCTCCTAAGTGCTGGGATTACAGATGTTCCTACCATGCCTATCTGTGAGCTATTTTGAAAACATGAGTATAATGGAATCACATCTTTATGCTCTTGTTAGGAAAACTAGACTGAGGCCTCCCTTATAGATACTGGATATGGTTAGTAGTTTAAGGGGAACTTAAGTTATTGTATCTTTTTTTTTTTTTTATCATACAGCTGATTTACAGAAGGATTACAGTTACATGGGTTTTTATTTTTTGAACTTGAAGAAATGTTCAAGCCTAAAACACAAAGACCAAGATACTCTTTCTCCTTAGACCTTGTTTTCTTTCTTTCTTTTTTGTTATTTGTTTGTTTTGGGTAGGGTTATTAGATGCTTATAGAAACTACTTTAACTGCTGATGAAAAGCTCAGCATAAAAGGGCAGTGTGGTAAGCCGGGCGCTGGTGGCTCACGCCTGTAATCCTAGCTACTCAGGAGGCTGAGATCTGAGGATCGCGGTTCAAAGCCAGCCCGGGCAGGAGAGACCGTGAGACTCCTATCTCCAATAAACCACCAGAAAACCGGAAGTGGCGCTGTAGCTCAAGTGGTAGAACGCTCGCCTTGAGCTAAAGAGCTGAGGGACAGCGCCCAGGCCCAGAGTTCAAGCCCCATGACCGACAAAAAAAAAAAAAAAAAAAAAGGGCAGTGTGGTATATAGAGCTCCGTGTTTTAAAAATTTTTTCTTGTCTTAGCATGTACTTGTTCATGATGGAGATATAAAGTTCATTATTTTCTTCTTCCAAAGAGGTAAGCCTTTTATTTTGTTTTTGTTTGGTTTTGGTTTTTGCTTTTGCTATAAGCTGACAGCAGGTCCCAGGTACAGAGGGCACGCTACGAAGCAGCTAATTGGAAATACAAGTATGGCTATGAGATTCCTGTGGACATGCTATGTAAAAGGATTGCTGATATTTCTCAAGTCTACACACAGAATGCTGAAATGAGGCCACTTGGTTGTTGTAAGTATGCTTAGAAAGTTTACAAATAATTGATGTTACAATTCTTAAAGAATATGGTTTGGAAATAATGTAGAGAAAGAAAATCATTGTAATAAATCAGATTTGATATCAGATTAGATATCAAATTAGATATCAGATTAGTATTTTAGGCATTAAGCTTGAAGTACTATTAGATTTTATTTTCCTGATTTTTAAAATATTTACTTTGGGGAGGGGAGGGTCGGTCGTGGGGCTTGAACTCTGGGCTTGGGCGCTATCCCTCAGCTCTTAAGCTTGAGCCACAGCTCCACTTCTGGTTTTCTAGTGGTTTATTGGAGATAAGAGTCTCATGGACTTTCCTGCCTGGGCTGGCTTTGAACCATGCTCCTCAGATCTCAGCCTCCTGAGTTAGGATTAAGGTGTGAGCCACCGGCGCCCAGCTAAAATATTTACTTTTATTTTATTTCCAGTCTTGGGGCCTGGAGCTGTCCCTGAGCTGCTTTGTGTTTGAGGCTTGTGCTCTACTGCTTGAGCCACATTGCCACTTCCGGCTTTTTTCTGAGTAGTTTATTGAAGATAAGAGTCTCACAGGCTTTCTTGCCCACGCTAGGTCCAAACCATGATCTTCAGATCTCAGCCTCCTGAGTAGCTAAGATTATAGATGTGAGCCACCCATGTCTGCCTTATTTTTATTGTCAATAGTTATACAAAGCAGTTTCAATTCCACAAGTCAGATTATGAGTACACTGTATATTGATCATGGTTACCCTGACTATTTTTTAGCATCTTGAGAATTTTTCTATTTAGGCTGGCTTTGAACCTGAGTCTTTCTGCTCCCAAGTTTCCCAGGTACCTGGGATTACAGGCATGAACCACCCACACCTGGCTATTCTTTTTTTTTTAATAAAAATATTTCTATTTGGAGTCAGATACTAGTGGCTCAAGCCTGTATTCCTAGCTACTCAGTAGGCTGAGGGTTGGGATTCAAAAGTCCAAGAGACTGTCTCTAACTAGTAAAAGTGGTAAACTATAGGCATGGCTCTAGTGAGCAAGCAAGCTGAATAAGAGTTTGTGTTCAAGCTCTGGAACCCTCAATAACAATAATAATGTGAGACAGGTCTTACTGTGTAGCACAGCGTGGTCTTGAACTCAGTCTTCTTCACTTAGTACCCAAGTGCTAAAATTACAGGTATGTACCATCATGCCTGGCAGTTCTTAATTTTTTTTTTTTAGTGCTGGTTCTGGGGCCTAAGTGCTGTCTCTCAGTTTTTTTTTGCCCAAGACTAGCCCTGTGCCATTTGAGCCATAGCTCCACTTCTGGCTTTTTACTGGTTAGTGATAAGAACGTCATGGACTTTCCTGCCTGGGCTGGCTTTGAACCACGATCCTCAAATCTCAGCTTCCTAAGTAGCTAGGATTACAGGCATGAGCCACTAGCATCGGGCCTCTCTTTTTTTTTTTTCCTGGTTGGTCCTGGGGTTTGAATCTCAGGGGTTGGGTGCTTTCCTTGAATTTGTTTTGCTCAAAGCTAGTGCTCTACCACTTGGCGCCACAGTGACACTTCTGTTTTTCTGATGGTTAATTGGAAATAAGAGTCTCACAATCTTTTCTGCCTGGGCTGGCTTCCTCAGATCTCAGCTTCCTGAGTAACTAGGATTACAGGCATGAGCCACCAGCACTCAGCTGCATGTATAATCTTTACTACTTGAAGAGCTTCACTTATGTAGCCTGCCAGTTGCTCATGCATTATCATAAACCAGTCCCTTCTTCCATGTCTCACAAATACCTCAAAACTCAAAATCGTGACTTTTCCTACATTCATCTTCAGCTTTTTTTTTCTAGACTCACCCCACCTTCACCTTCCTTGGTCATCTGATTAGTTACCAAGTTTTACCTCCAAATATCAGTTCCTTGCTCTCCTGTTACTTTTTCATTTTCATTGTCTTTCCTGCCTACCTAATTTATCCATCTTTTCCCTTTTCTTACGCTTTATAATTCTTTCTATATTGTTTCATGAATTATTATAAAACTGAATTTTAATTGTTGATTCTTCATAAACTGATTCCTAATCAGCTTTGGAGGTAAATTCCAGACTCCCTAAAGTGATAGGCAGTATAAGGAGTAAACTCCTTATACTCTTCCTCCCTCACCTGAAGTTCCTTGATGCACTCTGCTAGTTCATGTCTTAGTGACTTTATGGAAGTACAAAGTATTTGATCTATCAAACCCTGCTCATCTAGCCAGGCCCTAGAGTAAAGCAGTAGAGATACTTTGCATATCTCAAATATAAAATATAGAATGAAAGCAAGCAAAACAGGTATCTACATTAATAAAGCATGTCAGTAAAATAAACTTTAAAATTCCTCATTAGTAGATGTTAGATGAGTAAACAGCTTAATACTGTATCTTGGGGGGGAGGGTGTAAGACACTATATAAAAAGGTTCAAATCTAGAGTATAAAACAGAAATAATCTAGCCGGGCGCCGGTGGCTCACGCCTGTAATCCTAGCTACTCAAGAGCTGAGATCTGAGGATCTCAGTTCAAAGCCAGCCTGGGCAGGAAAGACCGTGAGACTCCTATCTCCAATAAACCACTAGAAAACCGGAAGTGGCACTGTGGTTCAAGTTGGTAGAGCACTTGCCTTGAGCTGAAGAGCTGAGGGACTATACCCAGGCCCAGAGTTCGAGACCCATGACCAACAAAAAAAAAGAAATAATCATATATACAATAGTGTATCAGTAGAAACAAAGATAAGACAGTTGTAAACATTTTCAGAATGTGTTCCATCTGTTGTTATTTCCCTGGGACCTTAATAAATATTTAAATTTTAAAAAGGAGAAGGAAGATAACAAAAAGTACAATAGACCCTTGAGACCTATGGTTCTAAGGAGACTACCACTGAAAAGCCATAAATACTTAAGATGCATAGTATTCCGTGCTCTACTGTGGATGCTTGATTCAGTTTTCTCATACCACCACCCAGCTTCTGCTAAAGACATGCCACCTTTAACAGATCTCATATTGTTACTTCACCACTTCAGTTAAGCCCATTTGTGCCACTTTTGATTTGAGCAGCTTACTGTAACTTTTATCTTGCTTTGAAGGAATTCATTTTCTTTTTGGGGGGAGGCAGCGATTGCATGGCGATTTTAAAATAACTGACAATGATGTGGGAATGAGAGCTTCTTCACACAACTAAGCTATGTAATGCTGTGTGGGAATTAAATTTTTGCTTTTGAAATTTATTTTTTGGTAGTACTGAGATTTGAACTGAGAGCTTCTCTCTTGCGAGGTAGACACTTTACCACTGAGCCACAACTTGTGTGTGATGTGCTTGGCCTAAATCATATGTAATAAATCAATGAATAAGGCAGCAGGTTTACTTTATCCTTTGATCTAATAAGAACAACTGAGTTCAAGTTAATGTGTCACTTTAGTCAGCCCCACAGTTCCTCATACCTATAATCTTAGGAAGAATAGATTAGAAGATCACAGTTCAGAGCCAGTTTGGGCAGACAAATTCAAGAGACTATTATCGCCAATTAACTAGCAAAAGGAATGTGAAGGTGTGGCTCAAATGGTAGAGCACCAAAAGGGAGCTGAAAATCTGAGCAAAAGCTCTAAGCCCTGAGTTCAAGCCCTGGTACTGGCATAAAAAAAAAAGGTGGGGGCTGGGAATGTGACTTCGTGATAGAGTGCTTGCTTAGTGTGCATGAAGCACTGAGTTTGATTCCTCAGTACCACATAAACAGAAAAAACTGGAAGTGGCACCGTGGCTCAACTGGTAGATTGCTAGCACTGAGCACAGAGAGGCTCAGGGACAGAGCCCAAGCCCTGAGTTCAACCCCAGGACTGGTAAAAAGAAAGAAAGAAGATGGGACACGCCAACAACTGGACATTACAGACCATTTAATATGCTATTATTTTTTGTTTGCAAAAAAGAATTACGAAAACATCTTCCTAATATATTTGTCCAAGTAATACCACAAATGATTGTGGTTCAAATAAACAAGTTTTGCCAGGTGCCCGTGGCTCACGCCTTTATCCTAGCTACTCAGGAAGCTGAGATCTGAGGATCACGGTTCAAAGCCAGCCTGGGCAGGAAAGTCCATGAGACTCTTTTATCTACAATTAGCTACCAGAAAACCCGAAGTGGCGCTGTGGCTCAGGTGGTACAGCACTCTCCTTGAGTTGAAGAGTTCAGAGACAGTGCCCAGGCCCAGAGTTCAAGTCCCCCAACCGACAAAAACCAAACAAGTTTTGGATGGTAGCAATGACTAGAAAAAAATATAAATTACATTTGTAATATTCAAATAATGTCATAGAAATATATAACATCTTTTTCTGAAAGACAAATGTATCTATTGAGATAAACATATTTGGTCAATTTTTTTTTCCTTTTTTTTTTTTGGTTGGTTGTGGGTCTTGAACTCAAGGCCTGGGTGCTATCCCTGAGCTTTTTTGCGCAAGGCTAGTGTTCTACACTTTGAGCCACCCCCCACTTCCGGTTTTATGGTAGTTAATTGGAGAAAAAGGTCTTATGGAATTTCCTGCCAGGGCTGGCTTTGAACCGTGGTTCTCAGATCTCAGCCTCCTGAGTAGCTAGTATTACAGGCTCATGAGGTACCAGCGCTGGCATTTTGTCACTTTTCTTAAAACACATAATGGCCAACATATAATGATTATATCTATGTGATACTACAAGGAACAGGAAAATTTGTTGTATCAAGGTATAAGATATTTAATTAGTCTTTCTTTCTAGGTATGATTTTGATTGGTATAGATGAAGAACAAGGCCCTCAGGTGTACAAGTGTGACCCTGCAGGTTATTACTGTGGGTTTAAAGCTACTGCAGCAGGAGTTAAACAAACGGAGTCAACCAGCTTTCTTGAAAAAAAAGTGAAGAAGAAATTTGACTGGACATTTGAACAGACTGTTGAAGTAAGTTAGCCAAAAGGGTTTTCTATCTGCTTTTTAATTTTTCATTTATTTATTTAGATTCTCTGTAGATCATTGAGGTTCTGTGCATTATTGGTAGTCTAAAGGCTATTCTTGAGTTGTATTACAAGACCCAAGTTTGTCACCTCAGTAGTAAAATTGATGTCATTCTACTGACACAAGAAAATGAAGACTATTTTTATTCACTTAATTCCTATGTTAGTTTATGGTGTATTTGAAATGGCTTTGTAACAGAACACATAATAAAATTGAAAATTGAAAATAAGGAATAAAAATAAGAATCATAACCAGGCCCAAAGACTTGTGTGGGTGTTATAACTGAGAGACAAAAGTGAAATACTTAAGGCCCAGTTATATTGCTTTTATGATTTTCAAGTAGCCACACAGCAAATTCTAGCTATAGCAAATTGTCCCAATGAATGAATATGCCCACAAAGACATAGCATGGTGGTTCATATCTATATCTAGCTATTTAGGAGGTAGAAATTGAGAGGATCGTAGTTCAAGGCCAGCTTGGGCAAAAAGTTACCCAGACCCCATATTAATCAGTAAGATGAAAGTAATACATGCCTGTCATCTCAACAGAACATGGGAAGTAGAAATAGGAAGATAGCAATCCAGGTTGGCCTGGGCAAAAAAGTGATGCCCTATCAGCCAAATAACAGCAAAATGGTTTAGGGGGTGGCTTAAAGAATACCTTCCTGGTAAGCTTCAGGCCTTGAGTTCAAATCCATTTCTACAAAATCATGGAAAAATCTCACACAATGACTTGGCAGAAAACTATAGATATATAGATATATCTGGGATACAAAAGTCTACTAAAGGAGTCTTAAGGGAATTATTCATGTTGGTGTTTTAGGTTTTGTTGTATGGTTTTTATGATATTGGGACTTGAAATTAAATTCAAAACAGGAGTAGGATGTATATAGCTCTATGATTAGTACTTGCCTAGGTTAATGAGGTCCTGGGTTCAATTGCCAGCACCAAGAAAAAAATAACTTAAAAAAAAAAAACAGGTTTAAGAATCTGGGATTAAAACCTTTCTAAACACACACATGTAATTCCAGTACTGGGAAACTGAGACAGGAGGATTATAAATTGGAGACGTGTGTGTGTGTGTGTGTGTGTGTGTGTGTGTGTGTGTGTGTGTGTGTGTGTGTGTGTGTGTGTGTGTGTGTGTGTGTGTGTGTGTGTGTGTTAAAAAATTGGTATATAAGTAGCAAAAAAATTGCTACTTAATATTTTTGTATTTGATTGGCAGTTTATCTTATATTAAGAAGAGATGTAAAGCTAGTTCTATAAAAGACAGAGGCTGTGGGGCTTGGGAATGTGGCTTAGTAGTAGAGTGCTTGCCTAGCATGCATGAAGCCCTGTGTTCAATTTCTCAGTACCACATAAACAGAAAAGGCCAAAAGTGGTACTGTGGTTCATGTGGTAGAGTGCTAGCCTTGAGCAAAAGAAGCACAGGGACAGTGACTAGGTCCTGAGTTCAAGCTCCATGACTGGCCAAAAAAAAAAAAAAAAAGAAAGTTTGTTTAATTGAAAGATGTATTAATTTAATAATGACATGAATGAATCACATCAGGTATAAGCTTTTTTGGGGGAGCTGGGGGTGCCAATAACTGGGGCTTGAATTCAGGACCTGGGCACTGCCCCTGAGCTCTTTTTTGCTCAACACTCAATCATTTTGACCCACAGCTTCACTTCTCTTTTTATTTAATATGATTTTTTAATATATATATTTTTTTATTGTAAAGATATTGTAGAGCGGCTTGGGCTGGGAAGGTGGCTCAGTAGTAGAGCGCTTGCCTTGCATGCCTGAGGCCCTGGGTTCGATTCCTCAGCACCACATAAGAAAAAAGAAAAAAAAAGCCCGAAGTGGCGCTCTGGCTCAAGTGGTAGAATGTTAGCCTTGAGCTGAAGAGCTGAGGGACAGCGCCCAGGCCCAGAGTTCAGGCCCCATGACCGGACCTCCCCTCCCCCCCCCCAAAAAAAAGGTATTGTAGAGCGGGGTTACAGTTACATGAGTAAGGTAAGGTAAGGAGTACATTTCCTATCAAGCTCACTTCCCATTTTTGATTAATTAGAGCTAAGAGTCTTATGGAGTCTGCTCAAGTTGGCTTTGAATTGTGATCCTCAGATCTCAGCTTCCTGAGTAGCTAGGATTATAGACATATGCCACTGGTGCCCAGCATACTCTTTTAATTTATGGCTTGGATTAATAAAAACAAATTTACTGTCAGTTGGTGACACATTAGAGTTAAGCAAGTTGTTAGTAATATGTGGCTGTAGAACTACATCGTTGAAATATGGGGCAGAAATATAGCTTGTGGTGAACATGTTCTATTTTAATAAAGTTGAGAAAACCATAGAATCTCTAAAAATGTAATTTGATGTTGATACTTTCTTTTCAGACTGCAATTACATGTTTGTCTACTGTCCTATCCATTGACTTCAAACCTTCAGAGATAGAGGTTGGAGTGGTTACAGTTGAAAATCCTAAATTCAGGTGAGTTATAAACTTCAGACTAGAAAGGTGAAGGTAGCAGCAAAAAAAAAAAAAAAAAAAAACATTAAAGGGCTGGAATGAATATAGCTCAAGTGTGCTTTAGTACTATGCTTAAGGCCCTAGGTTTCATCCCAGCCCAAAATATTATTGGAGTCTCTAAGACAGATAACTTTTCCTTTTTTTTTTTCTGTGATTTTATATCTATCACCAGAGGGGTGATACAAAATAATTTTTTTTTTTTTTTTGGTCGGTCGTGGAGCTTGAACTCTGGGCTTGGGCACTGTCCCTGAGCTCTTCAGCTCAAGGCGAGCGCTCTACTGCTTGAGCCACAGTGCCACTTCCAAAAGGTTTCCTAGTGGTTTTTTGGAGATAAGAGTCTCATGGACTTTCCTGCCCAGGCTGGCTTTGAACCGCGATCCTCAGATCTCAGCCTCCTGAGTAGCTAGGATTACAGGCTTGAGCCACCGGCGCCCGGCCAAAAAAACTTTTTTTTTTGGACTTGGGCGCTGTCCTTGTGCTCTTCAGCTCAAGGTGAGTGCTCTACCGCTTGAGCCACAGCACCACTTCTGGTTTTCTAGTGGTTTATAGGAGATAAGAGTCTGACAGACTTTCCTGCCCATTCTGGCTTTGAACCATGATCCTCAGATCTCAGCCTCCTGAGTAGCTAGGATTACAGGCGTGAGCCACTGGTGCCTGGCTCAAAATAACCTTTTCATAGGAAATAAAATACTGAAACTTCATACTACAATGTATGCTAATCTTTTTTTAAATAAAAGGTAAATAAAGCTAGGTTTTTATCTCAGTGATAGAGCACTTGACTAGCATGTACAAGGCCCTGGGTTCAACAACAGAAATTGGATTCCAAAGAGATTTTTTTTTTAATTTTTTATTGTAAAGATACTATACAGAGGGTTACAGTTACATGAGCAAGGTAATGAGTACACTTCCTATTGAGCATTGTTACCCCCTCCATTGTTTTCCCCCATCATCCCTTCCCTCCCTACCTTCCCCGAGGTTCTTTTTTTTTTTTAATTGTGATTAAGTGATAACATAATTTCCCAAATTTCACAGTATTGTGGAATAATGATGCTCATTTAAAGTCACAAGTTCATTCTAACTTTCCTGGAGCAAATTGTCTATCACGGTCTATAACATATAACGGTGTTCACATGTTATACACCATACATGTGATCAGCAGCATGGGGATATTTAGTAGTGGTTCGACCAGATGAGTGGGAGTTGTTTCTTAAGTCCTGTTAATTTTGTCGTATCACCTATCATTTTGGATTTAGCATGTACCGTTTGTCTCTTCCAAAGAGATTTTTTATGGAGAGCTTTATTATTGGTTCAGCAGAGCTTTGAAAAGCAATATTAAATACTATTCATCAGAAGTCTTTGGAAACTGCACATTGTGACTTCAGCTAATGAGTTGCAGTTGCTGAATTGCCTACAAGTTCTTACCAAGTGACTAATCTACTATGCTCACCAGCTTGGGTGACTTAAATGCATGCTGGTTGCTAACATCAGCTCCTCCCTGGTAACCTATGTGGTGGTTTGCATACCATTTCTCAGGTTGCTATTATGGTTAGTAAAAAAAACAACAACACTGAAGTCTACAGGTGCTAGGAACTGCTGGGAGGCATTTTAACTATTCCATACATCTCTCAGGTCACTACTGTGAGGGATCCATGGTCATGATCATGTGGGCAGTTATTCATTGAGCTTAATACCAGATAGAGCTTTTCAGTAGTATTTTTTTCCTACTTGGTTCAATCACCTGAAAGCAAGTGGTATAAACATGAAAAAAAAATAGTAAGTTGTTCCATTTCCTCCATGGAAAGCAGAAAATATTTCTCTTTCTATTACTCCCTACTGTGTATATATGTGTGTTGTGTGTATTGATTTTGTGTGTCTTAATTTTATATTACTTTAAATTTTCCATAATAAAAGAATTGTAAAGTTTCCAACTGTTTTTTGCCTTCTAGGATTCTTACAGAAGCAGAAATTGATGCTCATCTTGTTGCTCTAGCAGAGAGAGACTAAACTTGTCATTAGTTTACCACATCCATATGCCAATTGCCTATGTGTTTGGTAACAGCAGACCACCATTATAGAGGCCCCTGGATTGAAAAAGGATCCTCTCCCACTCCTGCCACTTAATGTGGTTAGGACTCTGTATAAATAAAACCAGTGCTTTTGGAAAATAATTATATCCTCTCTCTTTTTTATTTTACTTCCTGTTTTAAGTATTAAGCCTTTAGCACATGTAGAGCATTTAAGTATTTTCATCTTCTATGTCATAACTTTAGTCTTTTTGTTAACTGATACACAAGTTTCCTTGGCTCAAAGAATTTAGCCCAAGCTGGTATTGGTGGCTTGTGCCTGTAATCCTAGCTACTCAGGAGACTTATCTCCAATGCCCACCAAAAAGCCGGAAGTGGAGCTGTGGCTTAAGTGATAGCCTTGAGTGAGAGAGCTCAGGAACATTGCCCAGGCCCTGAGTTTAAGCAAAAGAACAAACTTCAACCCCAAGCCAAACTATAGCAGTAGGATACAATTAATAAATAAATAGGAAACTACAGTGCTTTGAAATATGTCTGACTAAACTAACGTGAGACTTCACACAGGTCAATGTAGTTACTGATTGAATAAAATGCCAATACCTGAAGTCAGAGTTGTTAGCTTCTATAACTTCCAGGCCCACACACGAAGGCCATAATATGAACATGTGACCACCAGAAACTTCAACCACATCCTCTTCAGAGATGAGTCAGGATTAACAAAGCTTCCTATACCAGGCTCAATGCCTGTAATCCTAGCTACTAAGGAGGCTGAGATCTGAGGTTCAAAACCAACCTCAGGCAGGAAAGTCCGTGAGACTCTTATCTCCAATAAATAACCAGAAAACTGCAGTGGCACTGTGGCTCAAGTGATATAGCACTAGCCTTGAGGTGAAGAGCTCAGGGACAGCACCCAGGCCCAGAGTTCAAACCCCACGACCGGCAAAAAAATAAAGCAAGCTTCCTAACAGGGAAGCATGTTCTTCAGCTTAGCTGCTGCTCTGGGATTATCTTTCTAAATCCATTAGGCTCTATAGAAATGTCATCATTTGGAAAGTGAGGTCTGTTTAAGGGCTTGTGAGCTATGCCCACAAAGCCTGGCACAAGGAGAAACAAACAAAAAGAAACAAACAGGCAAAAAGAAGAATCAAGTAGCCAGGTACTGGTGGCTCACGTCTGTAATCCTACCTACTCAGGAGGCTGAGATCTGAAGATCACAGTTCAAAGTCAGCCCAGGCAGTAAGGTCCATAGCCTCCTACCTCCAGTTAGACACCAGAAAACCGGAAGTGGCTCTGTGGCTAAAGTGGTACTCACCTTGAGCTGAATAAAGAGTGCAGGGTCAGCACCCAGGCCCAGAGTTCAATTGAGCCCCATAACTGACAAAACATGACAAGTCATGAAAATTTTCTTGTCAAACTTGGGAAAATAGTTTACTTCAATTTTGAAATTTTTTAAATAATTTTTTTATTGAGAAGTGAGTATATATGAATTTCACAGTATTGTGGAATAGTGATACTTAGTTCAAGTCACAAACACATTTTAGCCTTCACAAGGCAAATCAATTTTGAAATTTAAATGATACCATATTTTTCTATCAAATTACTAAGATTTAAAAACAAGGAAGCCAGGTGCTGGTGGCTCATGCCTGTAATCGTACTCAGGAGGCTAAGATCTGAGGATCACAGTTCAAAGCCAGCCCATGCAGAAAAGTCTGAAACTTATCTCCAATAAACCACTAGAAAACCAGAAGTGGCACTGTGGCTCAAGCAGTACAACACTCGCCTTGAGCTGAAGAGCACAGGGACAGTGCTCAGGTCCAGGGCTCAAAAAATAAAATTTAAATTAAAAAAATATATATATGGTATTTGGTACAAGTATTCAATAACATGTTTTACAAAGGGACTGTTGTTAGGGTTACACCAAAGCTAGCTGCTACTGCTGAGATTATAAACTACTTGAGGGAATGTACACCAAAAAAAATTATTTGTAAAAATTTATGAATTTAGCTGGGACTGGTGGCTTACACCTTTAATCCTAGCTACTCAGGAGGCTAAAATCTTGAGGATTGCAGTTCAAAGCCAGTGTGGGCAGGAACATCCGTGAGAGTGACCTCCATTTAACCACCAGAAAACTGGAAGTGGTGTGGCTCAAGTGGTAGAGCGCTCACCCTGAGCTGAAGAGTTTAGGGACAGCGCCCAGGCCCTGAATTCAAGCCCCATGACTGGAAAAAAAAACAAAGATTTCTGAAAGCTGGACACCATTGGCTCACACCTGTAATCTTAACTCAGGAGGCTGAGATCTGAGGATTGTGGTTCAAAGCCAGCCTGGGCAGGAAAGCCTGTGAGACTCATCTTCAAAGCTACTCAGCCTTAAGAGGCACTGTATCTCAAGTGGTAAAGTGCTAGCCTTGAGTACAGCCTGAAGGACAATGCCCAGGCCCTGAGTTCAAATCCCAGAACTGGCAAAAAAAAAAAAAAAAGTAAAATTGAAGTATATTTTGTAATATGGAAAACAATTTTTTTGCTAGTTTTTGAGACAGCCAGTACAGGCTGTCCTGGAACTTTGAATTCCACTGCCTCAGTCTCCAGAATGCTAGGTCATAGGCACATGCCAACTCATGGGCTTTGCATATGTAATATATACGAAACAGGATACAAAACACAGTGGGTAGCTAAACACTTGCCTAGCATGCCATGAATCTCCTTCCCCATCCCCTCTCTCCACTACCCTACCTCAAGGGTGCTACATAAATTGGCTCTCCTGGCTCACACCTGTAATCCTAGCTACTCAGAAGCTAAGATCTGAGGTTCTAAACTAGACCAGGCCTTAAGCCTTAAATCCAATTAACCACCAAAAGCCAGAAGTGGAGGTGTGGCTTAGGTGGTAGAGCACTAGACCTGCATAAGAAAGCTGAAACAGCACCCAGGCCCTGAGCTCAAGCCCCAGTACCAGCACCAGCACCCTCCACCCCCTACCCCCAAAAAGCCAAAAGAAAAGGAATGGGTTGTTTTGTTCCAATTCTTAGGTGTTGCTGCATCTAACAGTACCATTACCTGGAAAGCAGCCTTGCTCTTTGCCAGTCAGAACTCCTTCAAGCCCTGTGTGAACCCCCTTGCTTTCTTTAGTTTCGACCCATAACAGAGCCAGGGAGCCCCGTTCTCTGCGCATGCGTAAAGCTTGGTCCCAGGGCATTTTCCCCCCCACTACACAAAGCGCGTGCGTGAGGAAGCGCACAGCCAGCGATGCTTCCGGGCGCTCTCATCAGCTCTACTCCCACGAATGAACCACCCGGTAGGAATGGTGTCACCTCCCACCCCAGGTTCCTAGAACCTAGCCTTGCCTGATCTCTTGAGGCAAGGTGACACTACCATTGCATTGCGTGCTGGTGCTTGGTTCTGACTCAAAGAAGAGCCGAGCGATCCTACCAAAGAAAAAGAAATCAAGAGTTCAGTATGGCTGAAATTCTCTGTAAATACCGTGTTTCCATGCCCACATCTTATGAGGGTAAACAGTGAAGACTTCTAAGCTGAAACGTGGTGGTTCCTGGCAGACTTTAACGTGAGAAGCACGAGGGGAATTTTAAAAAGTATCCGAGACAAGTTTCCATGCTGGGCCTGTCACAGAGCAGTCTCTCAGGATGCTGCTCTGGGCTCGGATGCTACTCGGAAAACCTCCCTTCACGTCTGATATTTGCTATTGCAAGAGCAGTTGTAATGGGGGTGAGGAGCTTAAGAGGCAGAGCACCTGTCTAGCAGGCATGAGGCCATTATTTCCAGACCCAGAACCTCACCCGACCCCCCCAAAAAAAGAAGAAAAAAAAAGGCAGTTATATTTAGGGCTCATCCCTGCTCTGCCACTTCAGCCAGTGGGCATTTTACCAGTGTGCTGAGGAATCTGCTGGGTCTTGGACAGTCACACTGTGCATAAGGCTTCTATCATCTAAGTCTTTGCTGACCTCTTCCGGGACTCCTCCAGCCACTGGAGGCAGTAAAACATGCAAATGCCTAACAATGATCAACCCATCTCAGAAGCACAGCTGCATAGCAACCCATGGTGGGATCCCCTTTCAAGAATTTCTGCAGCCCCCTGACCCTGAGAGGCCTCTCCGAGGTCCAAAAGGATACAAAGGAAATATAGGGAAATATGCCTTTGGAGCAAAGGCCCTTGTCCCCAGATGCCAAGTTGGGCTGCCTAAACTTTGATGAAGCTGTTGATGCTCCTTTTGAGCAGTAAGTTACCTCAAGAAAATTGTTTGAACTAGTGGCATCCTTCACCCAGAAACTTTTTGCATGAGGTGATCTCCTAACCTCAGAGTTAACCGGTTGTGTAGGTTTTACCAAATGCTTCAATGATTAAGCTTTTATTACTATCTGATTGAGGATAAAAAAAGGAGAAGCAGAAGAACAGGAAAGATTTGGTTTCCCTGGGCAGAGTAGGGATGATTTGGGGGGAGACCCAGCTAACAATCTCAGAGTGCTCAGCCTTGCTGGGGTTTTTCAGGGAGAGAGTCCAGCACCTCAGTCATGGACAAGATTTAGCTGTCTAGTGAATACCTTCCATCAGGAACATGTTTGCCTGGCACAGTATAACTGGGCCACACTGCTAAGGTAGCCCTGTGAAGACTGGCTGGTACTTGTTTCTGGGGAGGAAGGAACATTTTGAAGATAGTTAAGAGCTGGGTGCTAGTGGCTCAGGCCTATAATCCTAGCTACTCAGGAAGCTGTGATCTGAGGTTCAAGGTTCAAAGCCAGCCTAGGCAGGAAATTCCATGATACACTCTTATCATCAATTATCTACCAAAAATGCTGTAAATATATCAGTAGCTCAAATGGTAGAGTGGTAGCCCTGAACAACAACAAAAAAAAGCTCTGGGGAGAAAAGGCTCAGAGACAGTGCCTAGGCCATGAGTTCAGTCCCCATGGCTAGCACACACACACACACACACACACACACACACAGAGATGGCTATGTTGGCTTTTATTATTAAGTAGTTGTACATTGTACATTGTAGGGGTTACATTTTCATACATCAGATTATAAGTAGTACAATGCTTCTTGGTCAATTTCACCCCTTCCTTTGTTCTCCCCCTGCCCCGTCTCTACCCTCAAATTCCATAGTATATTGGCTTTTTAAGTCACAAGATCCAAATTTTGGATATGTCAGCTAGGGAACTTACTTCCTACTTCTTTCCCTGTGAAGACGTTTCTTGCTCCTCTATCACAGTTTGTGGCTCTTTCCTTGGAGAATGTCTGGCCTTTAGGGAAAGCCCTGTCCTGACTTGAACCTTGTCCGTCTGGAGGAGCACACAGATGGCATCAAGAAGCAAGCTTCTCCCATGAGCCAAAACCATCTCCTAGAGCTCTGAGGAGCAGCCTGAGCTCAGGGTTGTCTCCCATCCCCTTCGGTCCTAGAGCCTGCAGAGCTCTCAAGGATCCTTGTGGTCCTTGTTCATCTAAACCCTAACACAAGGCTCCTGACCTGCACCCAAACCCAGGAGGAGTGGAGCAGATGGAAAGACTTGAGTCAAGGGGAGCTGAAAAAGGAGGGGCCAAGATGGAGGAGCCCGTAGGGGCTGTGAAGAGCAGGGGAGAGAGTGGGAAACAAACTTCCGTGGTGCCACGTGAGGGAGCCTGGTGCTAGGCTCCTGGCCAAGGGTCCAGAGAACACTTCTGCTGACACCCGGATCCTTCTTATCTCTCTGGGGTACAGGGACTGGGAGGCTCCTGCCTTGGAGAGCCCTGACCAGTAAACACCTGAATCTCCAGAGCCTTGGAAATAGCCTGTGCCAGTACTTTCTCCATTTGTCCTAGGAGAAACAGGAAGAGTAGTCGCTGGGGGCTTTTCTGTGGACATCAAGCATGTCCTCCTGCTGGTGAGCTCCTTATCAACTAGATTGAATGAGCAACTCCCTATGGCCCTCCCCGGCACATAGTAGGTACCATGGATGTGCAGCTCCAAAGCCCCAGGATAATATTGTGTTATGTTAGCCAGCACTGGTTGAACTTTAGAGTATGAAACTGAGTTGTAATAGTTAATTTTGCATGTGTGTGTGTGTGTGTGTGTGTGCGCGCGTGCGTGCGTGCGTGTGTGCACTTGTGCCCTTATGACGGCTTGAACTCAGGACATGGTGGCTGTCCCTTAGTTTTTTCATTCAAGGCTGGTGCTTTACCACTTGAGCCATAGCTCTACTTCTGGCTTTTTGCTGGTTAATTGGAAATAAAGTTTCATAATAAACGTTAATTGGAAATAAACTTCCCTGCCTAGGCTGGCTTCAATCTGCAATCCTCAGATTTCGGCTTCCTGAGTAGCTAGGATGACAGGCATGAGCTACTGGTGCCTAGCAGTTGCTCCAATTTAAAATCTTGACATGCTTGTGGAATGCTGCTTGGTTTTAATTAATTGATTTAGTTAGTTTCTACTTGGTGCAGATACTGGGGCTTGAAGGAGGAATCTCAGGCTCTCACTTGGCTTTTTCGACTTAATACTGGTGCTGTACCACTTGAGCCACATCTCCACATGTACTTATTTGGCTGGTTAATTGGAGGTAAGAGTTTCTCTGATTTGTTTGCTTGGGCTGGTTTCAAACTTCAATTCTCACATCCCAGCCTCTGAATTGCTAGGATTACAAATGTGAGCTACCAGTGCCCAACAAGGCATGGCTTTTTGTTTTGCTTTGTTTTGTTTTCCAGATTCTCAGCCTATTTTAGTGGGTTGTTGGACCTTTACGTAAAGTCGGTCTGTCCTTTTTCATTTTCTTATTGCTTCTCCATCATTGCCAACCCACTCCCACACACCACAAGGCCCAATCCGAGTAGTTCTAGAGAGAGAAGTACAGAGTGGAAAGTTCAAGGCTGGGTCTCCATTCCCATCCCCATGGCTGTTGAACTGCTATTGCCCCAGCCCCTTAGCTGCCAGTCCTCATGGTGGGACCCTGCAGGTCAGGCCTGAGAAGAGTACAGTGCTGGCTGCTCCTGGCCTCAGTTGCAGCCTTAACTGCAGGAACACTATAGGAATTTTCCATCTTATTCTACAGCCTGGTTGGCAGATCTTTAGATCATCTTGCATTGGGCAAGCTCTCCTGTAGGTTAGAAAAGACAGCACAGGAGTGATCAGGTCTGTTCAGGGTCCTGACTCCCCATCTGCAGCCTACAAGGATGGAAGAAGAATTCAAGGCTTTGAATGTCCCTCAATCAAGAGCCCAGGTCCGGTGGACTTCACGTCTATATCTGCCCACACCTGTTTTCTCCTGGCCACCTGCTCTCCTGTTTCCTTTTGCTTTCCCTTAGGGCAACTTCCAGCTCTTCCAAAAATCTCCAGGAATGTGCTTGTTGACACAAAATAATGCATGTTCCTGGGCCTCTCAGGCAACTAGCACCTTCCTGAAAAGGCCTTAGCTTTGCATCAGAAGGAAGCTGCCTTAACCCAGTGAAAGGCCACACAAAACCTCCACATGCTGCAGTCTTTCCTGTAGAAGTGCCTTGTACACATTCAAGTTTGCATTCATCCAGGCAGGCACCAGTGGCTCACACCTATAAGCGTTAGCTACTCAGGAGGCTAAGATCTGAGATCCTGATTTGAAGCCAGCTCAGGCAGACAAATCCAAGAGACTCTTACCACCAATTAACCAGACAAAAGCCAGAAGGTATGGCTCCAGTGGTAACGCACCAACCTTGAACAAAAAAGCTAAGCATGCATGTGAAACCTTGAGGTTCAAGCCCCAGCATGCATGTGTGAGAGCACGCGCATGCACGCACATGTGCACACACACACACACACACACACACACACACACACTCACACACACCGTTTATATTCAAGTTCATAGTACCATTTATCTCCACTTACCTAAGTTCAACTTGCTCTGTGTAGAGCACAGGTAAAAATTCTCGGACAAACAGATCTGAAACCCAGGAAGAGGCGAAGGAGGAACCCTAGAAAGGCAGCTGATCTGCTGCGATGCTGTCAGTAGACTGGGCCTCGCTGTCTTAGTCCTTCAACAAGGAGCTTGTAACCAGCGACAGACCGGCTACCACGTCCTGCCTGCTGTACCTACGTGTCCTGGGCCACATGATATGAGGAGGGGGTAGGGAGCAAGGGCCCTGGAGATGGGCCACAGGGAGATGTCTTGTCAGAGCAGAATGTGTGTTGATAAAGAAATATGAAGCCCTATTGGATTGATGCTAAAACCCTCTTATGACTCTGTTAGAGTTCTTCCAGGCCTCACCTGGCTATCCCATGGCCTCCAAGTGAGGATCTGCTGCAAGGCTGTCTGTTCTCACAGTGCCCTTCCTGCCTGGCTGCCGCCGCCTCCAGTAACCAAGCTCAGATCACTCAGGAGAGGAATGCAGTACTCCTGCTCCTAAGGACAGGTGGTAGGAACCCACCCTGTCCATCTACTATGTGCCAGCCCTCAGGTAGGCGCTGAACATAAACACTATCTTCTTGACTCTCTCAATAGCAATCCTATGAGGTGATTGTTTTCTTGCCTGGCACCTGGGATTCTTGTGGCTCACAGAGGTTGGTGACTGCATCAAGGTCACCATTTGGTGTGGTGATTCAAAGCTAGATGGAGTTCAAGTTCAATGAGTGACCTTGAGTCTCATGTATATGCAATCTTCACCTTGTAGAATCAAATACAGTTGGTCCCGAGTCTTACCCATCTCCAAATTCCAAGTTTCAGAACTTTGGGGTCCTAGGCCCAGCACTGGTGACTTTATGCTTTAATCCTAGCTTTTCAGGAGGCTGAGATCTGAGGATCACAGCTCATAGCCCAGGCAGAAAGGTCTGTAAGACTCTTATATCCAGTTAACTACCAGAAGGACTGGAAGTGTAGCTGTAGAGCACTAGCAGTAGAGCGCTCAGTGGCAGAGCACTAGCCTTGAGCATAAAAGCTCAGGAACAGCATCCATGCCCTAAGTTCAAGACTACTGGTACACTCTCATGCACACACACACACACACACACACACACACACACACACAAATAAATACATAAATAAATAAGGTCCCAAAGGCTCCTTGGAGACCCTCGAAAGATATGAGCACTGGTATTCCGTTAGGCTCCCTGGATTGGCCTAGGTCTGCTTAGTGAGACTGGACCTCAACAGATGTTAATGATAGATCAGAGAGAGCTTTCCCATTTTTATATCATCAATTCCCCAAACAAGAATATAGACAGATAAGGTATATGTTCTTATAAGAAGTAAGTCAAACTGGGCATTGGTGGCTCATGCCTGTAGCTCACACTTGTAATCCTAGCTACTCAGGAAGATGAGATCTGAGGATCACAGTTCAAAGCCAGCCCAGGCAGGAAAGTCTGTGAAACTTCTATCTCCAATTAACCAGCCAAAACCAGAAGTGGGGGTATGGCTCAAGTGGTAGAGTACCAGCCTTGAGTAAAAATGCTAAGCAAGCATGTGAGGCCCTGAGTCCAAGCCCCAGTACTGGCACAAGCATGCACGTCCCCCTCTCCCTTCTCTCCCCCCCCCCCCCCCCCCGCCACACACAAGCAAGCCAAGTAACTTCCTTATTCACTTTAGGGCCCTTGGGTTTGGCCTATGGGCCTGTCTCCCACTAGGGGAAGGCAGTCCCTCCTAACATTTTCTCATGGCTACCATTGAGGGACACAAGACACAGGCAAGAGCTAGAATGAGACCAAGTAGGTGGGACAATTGTCGGGGCAAAATCAGAGATTCTGAGATAGACCATGTGGCAAGTCCTAGCACAGGCTTTGTTCTGCACAGCCTCAGAAAAGACCTGGTGACCTTACAAGCAGGGCCTTACCACCCATGCCCAGGGTGCAGAAGACAGCAGGGGAGAGGAGAAAGAGGAAAGAGAGACACCGAGACAGAGACAGAGATAGAGAGACAGAGACAGAGAGAGTAAGAAAGAGAAAAACTGTGTGTTTTGCTGGGGATTGAACCCAGAGCCTCAAACTCTCAGTGCATATGAAGCAAACACTGTACTGCAGAATTACAAGTGCAATTTTGCAACTAAGACTCTTAACTGAAAGCCACAAACTTGTGTGGTGAGGTCATTTGCCACCAAAAATTTGCATGCACCTCTGCTCCACCCTCTGTGCCCCTAGAGGGGAGTTACTGATAAGGAAAGCTTCCTTGACCTTCCTAACTTAGGCCTCTGCATTTCATTCCCACCTTCATCACCAGCCAGAGTGGCTCCAGGCCAGGACCTGCTGTCCCATCAGAATCTCCAGATGCGTCTTCAAATTGCACATACCTGGGGCCATCCTAGATATCCTCATGGCAAAGACCAAGGAATTTTCATGCTAAGAAGCTCCTAAGCCCAGGTAGCCCTCACAGACTGAGTTTGAGAACTGTTGCTTGCACAGTCAAGCCAGACTAGGCAACTCTGTCCAAAGCACCCATTTCCTCTTCCTTAGACAACGGCTTCATTCCCAGGTTCATAACTAGATCAGCAGCAGTGGCAACAGCAGCAATGCATCTCTGTGCCCTGGTGTTGCAGAAGAATAAGCCAGACTCCTCCCAGGAGGCCTCTCCAGAGTCCTCCTCCCCTTTGCCTTGGCTGTGCTCTGCCGTGCCCTTGCCCTGCAGCACTCTGGCTAGTTGACAGTTTGGGGAAACCCCAGAGAGAGACGCAGAAGCAGCTGCAGAGGTAGCAGGGAGGGGAAGGTTTCCCAGAGAGCTGGCATCTTCCCTTGAGTGTTGCCTGGACTCTTGCCCTGGCAGGATCCCTGGTGCCCTCCTCAGCTTGGCCTTCACCTTCCCTCCTTCCTGTGCCTGCTGCCCCGATCCCCGAGTCCAGTACATCTACTTTCTTCCAGTTCCTATGTCAGCCTTTGTTCCCTCCTCTGCACTCCGTGCCAAGCGGGGCTTCCCCACAGCAGCCTGACCATTTGAATTCATCTTTCAAAACCACTGTTCAAAATCCAACTCTATCTCAGACTGGAGGTGTGGCTGTGTTGGTAGAAGGCTAGCCAATGAGTGAAAATACCACATACCCAGGAATTGAGTACTCTTTCCCTCCCTCTGACTTCTAGGAGCATGCAGGCTTTGCCCCTGTGACAGCTGGAAAGGTGTGCAGGGAAGTTGGTGTCTGCTTTAGCTCTGAGGTCTGGAGATAGTTTAAAGTATATTTTTCCTTGCCCTGCATTGGGGGGGTGGGGGTGGTGAATTTTCTGAAAATCATCTCACAAGTATGTAGAGTAAAACAAGCTTAGTCACATCTGGAGCACTTGGAAGACGTGCATTGCTGTCTGCTTTAGCAGGTTATGTCTTCCTGATGCCTTTGCAATTTGCCATTATCTTGTGTTTGTTCCCTTGTCTCCTATCCTGCCTTTCCACCAGATTGCAGCTCATGAATGTGAGGACGTGGTACGTTTGCTTCCCTTCAGGGTCCTCAGAGGTGATGTCGGGAGGGCAGTGTCCCGAGATGTTTGCTGTGAATAGGGCTTTGAGACTCATTTTTGTCCATGTGAAGTCTGTGAAAAGCCTGCCGATGGCTCACACGTGTCATCCCAGCTCTTCTGGAGGCTGAGATCTAAGGATCACAGTTCAAAGCCAGCCCAGGCAGAAAAGTCTGAGAGAGCCTTATCTCCAATTAACCACCACCAGAAAACTGGAAGTGGTGCTGTGGCTCAAGTAGTAGAGTGCATGCTTGAGCTGAAGAACTCAGGGACAGCACCCAGACCCAGAGTTCAAGCCCTATGACTGACAAAAACAAAAAAACAAAACCCCGTAAAAAGACAAAAAGTAGCCAGGCACCGGTGGCTCGCACCTGTAATCCTAGCTACTAAGGAGGCTGAGATCTGAGGATCACGGTTCACAGTTCAAAGCCAGCCCAGGCAGGAAAGTCTGTGAGACTCTTATCTCCATAAACCACTAGAAAACTGGAAGTGGTGCTGTGGCTCAAGTGGTAGAGCACTTGCCTTGAGCTGAAGAGCGCAGGGACAGTGCCCAAGCCCAGAGTTCAAGCCCCACAACCGACAAAATAAATAAATAAATAAAACATTGGGCCAGGCGCTGGTGGCTCATGCCTGTAATGCTAGCTACTCAGGAGGCTAAGATCTAAAGATCATGGTTTGAAGCCAGCCTAGGCAGGGAAGTTCATGGGACTCTTATCTCCAATAAACCACTCAAAACCCAGAAGAGGCACTGTGGATCAAAGTGGTAGAGGGCTAGCTTTGAGCAAAAGAGCTCAAGGACTGTGCCAGGCCCTGAGTTCAAGCCCCACAACTGACAAAAACAAACAAGCAAACAACACCGGGCTGGGAATGTGGCTTAATGGCAGAGTGCTTGCTTACCATGCATGAGGCCCTGTTTGATGCCTCAGTACCACATAAACAATAAATAAACTTAAAAACAAAATAAGGGGCTGGGAAGGTGGCTCAGTGGTAGAGTGCTTGCTTTGCATGCATGAGGCTCTGGGTTTGATTCCTCAGCACCACATAAGCAGAAAAAGTCGAAGTGGTGCTGTGGCTCAGGTGGTAGAGCAGTAGCCTTGAGCTGAAAAACTGAGGGACAGCGCCCAGGCCCAGAGCTCAGGCCCCATGACGGACCAAAAAAAAAAAAAAAAAAAAAGAACAATAAAATAATAGCGTGAGATGGGGCTGGGAAGGTGGCTCAGTGGTAGAGTGCTTGCCTTGCATGCATGAGGCCCTGGGTTCGATTCCTCAGCACCACATAAACAGAAAAAGTCAGAAGTGGTGCTGTGGCTCAAGTGGTAGAGTGCTAGCCTTGAGCTGAAGAGCTCAAGAACAGTGCCCAGGCCCAAAGTTCAGGCCTCACAACTGACAATAATAATAATAATAATAATAGCGTGAGGAGTTATATAGGGACAAGTGTGAAATTCATTGCTCTACCCCACCTCTACCCCCAAACTACATTTTCCAGGACTAGGGATATAGCTCAGTGACAGAGTGCTTGCCTGGCTTGTATAAGATCCTAAGTTTGATCTCCAGCACTACAAAGAAAACAAAGCATAACAAAACAAATAAACAGGTAAATTACCCCCAGTCTGTATTTTTCAGATCAACTACAAACACCATACTATGGCCTAGACTTCCACAGGCACAGATCTCATTCCAGTTCTGTGCGACTCAAACACTCAGGCTGGACTCCAACTAGTGGTCCTGCCACCATGACAGAAGCTAGTCCACAAGTAGGGAAGAGTGTGGGAACACAGCCAGGGCAGAGATCAGGAGGCTGGCCTTCTATTAGTGTACTGCTGTTCACCCCCTAGGCTGAGAATTCATGTGAGGAGTCAGATGCAATGAACGATGCACTGGGCCATCCTGCACAACATCCAAGACATCCTTAGTGTCCTCTTTGTTCAGACCCATCATCAGGGGAGGAGCACCAGAGATGGCAGCTACTGCTTATTTTTGAAGAGCCGCCTTCCCTGATATCAGCCTGGCAGGCAGCATGCACTCCCTAGCCTGTGCAGGTCTTTGGTGTGGTTTGATGATGGCTACGATTATCCAGATGGACACAGCCCAGTGCGGGCTGGGTTAGCTCCAACTCATACCTCGGCTCACACCTGCATGTCTCCGCACAGCAGCCCTGACCCCAGGAAAGTCCCTGGGATTTGTAGGAAAAGGAAAAAGGCAAGCACGATACATTCTGTACCAGAGCCTTCTGTCCCTTTCTGGCTCTTCTGTAACCCAGCTGGGTGAACCTTGGACTTCGAACTCCCCTTAGCAGGACCCTGGACCAGGAAGGGGCCTGGACTTGCCCCTCCTCCTAGATTCTCAAAGTTACATTCCAGGTTGGAGCAGGACGGTCTGGCCCTGGCTCCTCTTCAGAGCTGACACAGGTTCACCCTGCCTGTTCTTAGTCCCTCTGTCCCCACCTCCTCACTGGTCTGCCACAGAAGGAGGTGGTGGGCAGGCAGGCGGGTGAACTCCGGGAAATTCCCAAGGCCAGGCTGCCAGCTGAATATAATTAGCCTCTCTGCTCCCACAGAGGCGATGCTGCTTGCCAAGGTCCCTGCCTTTCACCATTTGTTGGCAGCTCTTCCGAACAGCTGAGCCTCCAACCTCCCTTCACCGGGAGAAAAGCAAGAGCCGAGAAGAGGACAGTCAAAATGCAGAGCTCTGCCAGGCGTTGGTGGCTCACGCCTGCAATCTTAGCTACTCAGGAGGCTGAGATCTGAGAATCCTGGTTCAAAGCCACTCTGAGCAGGAAAGTCTAACTACTAAAAAGGTGGAAATGGTGCTGTGGATCAAAGTGGTAGAGCACAAGCTGTCTCCCTGAATCCCCCCTTAACCCTACAGGGCCTTGCCTGCCACCCTTCCTTACTGATTCCATGATCTAGTTGAAGCTCCATTTGCAAGGGCAGCTGCTGGCTGGGAGTTTCTGTAACCAAAGCTTCAGGGATGAATGGGGGTTGGCCACAGGGCTTCAGCTGTTCTAGATGATATGTTTCAAGTGGTTTTGCTTTTGAGGAACCTGCTAGCCAGTGCTCCATTGATCCATGTGTGTCACAAGACCTCCATTAGCCACAACCTCATTTCCCTTCCACTCCTTGCCTTCCACCTCCTTCTTTCCAGACCTGGGCTCCTGTGGCCAAGGTCAGCAGGGCAGACACTGGTAAGTGTATCTACTTTGCCCTAGAGTGATTCCCAGCTGTGCTGATACTCAGAGCCAGCCTGAGACATGAGACCTGACTTGAGAATTGGTCTCGCTCCCTCCTTCTCTCCTTCCTTCTCTTCCCCCCTCTTCTCTCTCTCTCTTTCTCACACCCATACATACATGCATGCATAAATGCATGTATGCACAACACACACATATACACAACACAGTTTGGGAAGCAGGTGTAATACCTGAATTGGACAAAGTTTTCTGATCCTGAGCTTCCTCCTGGGCCCATTTCCCCTCTGGATGCCAGAAGAGTTGCTGAATCCCTGCCTGCTCCTCCAAGTTCTCCCTTGGCTATTAGGCTTCCTTCCTTCTCTGTTTTTGTCCTTCTCAAAGACACTGTCACCCCATGATGAGATAAATCTTCCTTAAAACCTGGGTTGTGTCACATCATTCTCTTGTCCAAAACTCACTGGGACACTGGACTTTCTGATGAGGAAGATCCTAACTGTTCAGTCCTGTGTCAAAGCCTTTTACATGTGGCCCAAACTATTTCTAACTCCTCTCTTCATTGGCCAGTTTATCTTTCAAGTAGAACATTTAGCTGGGTTCTGGTGGCTCACACCTATAATCCTACCTACTCAGGAGGCTGAGATCCGAGGATCGCTGTTCAAAGCCAGCCCGGGCAGAAAAGTCTGTGAGACTCATGTCCAATAAACCACTAGAAAACTGGAAGTGAGGCTGTGGCTCCAGCAGTAGAGCTCGCCTTGAGCTGAAGAGCGCAGGGACAGCACCCAGGCCCAGAGTTCAAGCCCTGCAACCGAAAAAAAATAAATAAAATAATTTTCAAGATAACATGTACACCAGAGCAACTCATTAAAATGTATTATATGCTGCTTATGCTGTTGTTTAAAAATAGCAAAAGCATGCTGGATACTAGCTACTCAGGAGGCTGAGATCTGAGGATTGTGGTTCAAAACCAGCTTAACCAAGAGAGTCCTTGAGAATCATATCTTCAAATTCATCACCAAAATGTTGGAAGTAGAGTTGTGGCTTAAGTGGTAGAGCACAATCTTAGAGCAAAGGAGCAAAGGGATAGTGCCCAGGTCCTGGAATTCTAGCTGCCGCCTCCTCCCCCTCCTCCTCCTCTCCCTCGTCCCCCTCGTCCCCCTCGTCCCCCTCGTCCCCCTCCTCCTTCTCCTTCCCAGGCCTGGGGCTTGAACTCAGGGCCTGCGCATTGTCCCTGACCTTCTTTTGCTCAAAGCTAGCACTCTACCACTTGTGCCACAGCTCCACTTCCATTTTTTTCTGTTTATTTGGTACAGAGGAATCGAACCCAGTGCTTCATGAATGCTAAGCAAGCACTCTACCACTAAGCCACAGTCAGAGAGAAGAAGCATTTTTCTTGATACATATTCCTTTATTTTACTTTCTTAATTATATCAGACTGAATAGGATGGTCCTAGTATTTTTATGAAAAAATGCATGTACTTTTCAACACACTTATTATATTTAATTTTTCATAAAATTACAATAATCTTCAATGTTTTACTTTTGTATATCATTTTTTTAACATCAATTAATTGTACAAGGGGGAGTTATCTTGACATGTCCATACAATTATCTTGATCAGACACCCCCCACTCTCCATTTTCCCTTCCCCGAAATTCTATTTTATTTTATTTGTTTTTTAATTTTTTTTGTTGGTTGTGGGGCTTGAACTCTAGGCCTGGGTGCTGTCCTTGAATTCTTCAGCTCAAGGCAAGCGCTCTACCGCTTGAACCACCTTGCCACTTCCAGTTTTCTGGTGGTTAATTGGAGATAAGAGTCTCACAGACTTTCCTGCCTAGATTGGCTTCAAACCTAGATCCTCAGATTCCAGCCTCCTGACTAGCTAGGATTACAGGTGTAATCCTGGGTGTGAACGTGGTACCCAGCCCTGGCAATATTCTTAAATGGAAATTTACCCTTGTAAAATTACTTAGATGCCTGACGAGCTCAGACGAAATTCCACAAAAGACAGGAAGTTCTCAATTTTAATTTTTCACATTGCACTTTGTAAGTACTGTTTGGGATCCGATTTTCTAAAAGAGAACACTTAGCTGCTGGGAAGGGAATAGCATTGAGGGCTGGGCTGTGCTGTTCGCTGTGTGACCTTGGGCAAGGAGTGCCCCCCCCCCCCAGCTTTAGTCACCTCCTCTGTAAGACCAGGAAGACTCCACACAGGCTGTGGGTGAGGGGGAAGCTCAGTCCTGACATGTAGAGATGCTCAATGAATAGGTTAGTATAATGATATTCCCATGGCCTGCCGACCTGACCCCCGCTGCTGGCTTCCTCAGGCTGCCTTGCATAGGAATCTGGCCTTGGCAGAAGCCATAGAAAATGGAAGCGTTTGTCATCAGCACTGTTCTCAGCACTCTGCGTGGGTTAGAGAGTTTTGTTCTCATACCACCCTTCTCAGATATGTGTGTTTCTTATCCCCTTGTGATAGATCACCATGCTTAAGACACTCGGTAGGGGAGCTGGCTGCACACCCAGGCAGGCTGGCTCCTGGCTACATGGACGAGTACTCTTGACCTCTGGCTGCCTTTTGGTGTTAGTCAATGGACAGGCCATCCAGAGAGAGATCAAAGGGAGGGAAGAGAGGAAGTCTGTATTCATACCCCAGATGCCCTGGCTGTGAAGTTGCCCAGGCTGGCCTATGACCCTGGAAGGAAGGTCACAGCTTCTTTCCTAGACTCTAGTAAGTAATAGTAGTGTTTTTGTTGTGATCCTAGGCTGCTGCACAGCCCTGAGTTTATTCTCTACCCAGCTTTGTAAACCATCCCCATTTAACCAGGCCAAAACAAACCAGAGTAGAACAAAGCTCCAGTTGTCTTGGGTCTTATCAATTTACTTATCATGTTCTTAATTTTAGGGTTTGTTTTTTTTTTTTTTTTTTTAGATTTCAATGGGTACAAAGGGTGTACAGTAAAGTCTTGGAAGCAGAAGTGTAGCTAAGTGGTAGCACACCAGCCTTGAGAGAAATAAAAAGTCAAGTGAGAAAGCCAGGCACCGGTGGCTCATGCCTGTAATCCTAGCTACTAAGGAGGCTGAGAGCTGAGGATCACAGTTCAAAGCCAGCCCCGGCAGAAAAGTCTGTGAGACTTATCTTCAATTAATCACTAGAAAACTGGAAGTGGCGCTGTGGCTCAAGTGGTAGAGTACTTGCCTTGAGCTGAAGGGGTCGGGGATAGCACCCAAGCGTAGAGTTCAAGCTCCACGGCCAACAACAACAACAAAAAAAGCTAAGTGAGAACACAAGAATGAGTTCAAGCTCCAGTACCAACACACACTCACACACATACACACACACACCCACACACCAATAAAGCTTGAGCTGGACACTAGTAGCTCATGCCTGTATTCAGGCTTAGATATGAGGATCCCAGTTTGAAGCCAAATCCAAGAGACTATCACCTCCAGTTAACTAGCAAAAAAGCCAGAAGTAAAAGTGTAGCTCAAGTGGTAGAGCCCCAGCGTTGAATGAAAATGAAAATGCTAAGCAAGAGCAGAATTCAAGCCCCCAGCACACTCATACAGAGAGAGAGAGAAAGAAAGGAGGGGAGGGGAAGGGAGGGGAGGGTAGGGAAGGGAAGGGAAAGGAGAAATGGAAATGTGCTGGAGAGGGAGATTTTTTTGGGGGGGGGAGGTCCGGTCGTGGGGCCTGAACTCTGGGCCTGGGCGCTGTCCCCCAGCTCTTCAGCTCAAGGCTAGTGCTCTACCACTTGAGCCACAGCACCACTTCCGGCTTTTTTCTTTTTGCTTATGTGGTGTTGAGGAATCGAACCCAGGGCCTCAGGCATTCAAGGCAAGCGCTCTACCACTGAGCCACCTTCCTAGCCCCTGGAGAGGGAGATTTTTTGTTGTTGTTGTTGGTCATGGGGTCTGAACTCATCCCGGGCACTGTCCCTAAGCGATTCAGCTCAAAGCTAGCCCTCTACCATTTGAGCCACAGCACCACTTCCAGCTTTTTCTGCTTATGTGGTGCTGAGGAATCGAACCCAGGGCTTCATGCATGCAAGGTAAGCACTCTACCACTGAGCCACCTTCCCAGCCTGGAGAGGGTGATTTTATTCAAAGTGCACTGTGTGCATGTATGGAAATCTCACAATGAAATGCCCTCATGATACAAATGTATACTAATTCAAAAACAAGAAAAGAAGGGCTGGAGACTAGTTAGGGAGATTGGCCTTGCACAGGTTCCTCTTCCCTGGAGTCCAGATTGCTGTGTGTGATGAGGCCATTTATACAGGCCAGCCTCTTAGTCTGAAAAAACAAACACAAAACCAAACAGCAAAGCAGAGATGGAGGCTGAGTACCATGCACATGGGGAGAAGGACATCTCTCTCTTGAACTTCCCACCTTCCCTTCCTTCCTTCCTTCCTTCCTTCCTTCCTTCCTTCCTTCCTTCCTTCCTTCCTTCCTTCCTTTCCTTCTTTCCTTCCTTCCTTCCCTCCCTCTCTCCCTCCCTCCCTCCCTCCCTTCTTTCTTTCTTTCTTTCTTTCTTTCTTTCTTTCTTTCTTTCTTTCTTTCTTTCTTTCTTTCTTTCTCTCTCTCTCTCTCTCTCTCTCTCTTCTTTCTTTCTTTCTTTCTTTCTTTCTTTCTTTCTTTCTTTCTTTCTTTTTCTTTCTTTCTTTCTTGTCCTGGGGCTTGAACTCTGGGCCTTGGCACTGTCCCTGAGCTTCTGTTTGCTCAAGGCTACCACTCTACCACTTTGAGCCACACCACCACTGCCAGCTGTTTCTGTTTCTGTAGTACTGAGGAACTGACCCTGGAGCTGCACTCATGCTAAGCAAGCACTCTATACTCAGCCAAATTCCAAGTCCCCACCCCCATTTCTTGAGGGTCAGTGGAGGGGCACTCTGAATATATGAAGCCCCACTCTTCTACACCTGCTTGGAGAGACTAGCCTGATTCATTAAAACTAAAAGGCAGGGCTGGGCATGATAGCCAATAACCTGTAATCCCAGCTACTCAGGAGCCACAGGTAGGAAGCTCATTATGGGAAGCCAGTTCAGGCAAAAGCGAGAGACCCTATCTGGAAAACAAATTCAAAAAGTAAAATGCGGGGTGAAGCTCAAGTGGTAGAGTGTCTGCTTAGCCAGCACACATACTTCCCACAGAAAAAAGTCAATACTACCCAGCTTTAGTGCCCAAGATATGCAGGCCCACAAGCTGAGAGCCATAGAGGCCAGCAAGATGGGCCAGTCCCCACCTACCAAGGGCTTCCCAGGAAGGGGGCACCCTTAATCTGACTAACCACAGCTGCTCCCCGGGTGTTGTCAGCTGTCAGCGGAGGATCTGAGAAAAGTACAAGCAAGGAACAGCTAAAGAGGAGGAAAAATTCAGAAAGAAAAATAAAAATGTCTTCCAGTTCTCTGAGTTTCAGAATTTGAAGTACTTGGAGGGAGGTAAAAGACACAGGCCTAGATTTGGAAAAGCTGCTTAAAGAGAATTCCTGAGGTGTCTCTATCCCTGGGCTGGGGAGGAGGGCAGAGTTGTGGTGATCTGTACAGGGGTAGTGGTAGATTCCTGAGGACGGGGCCTCTGCCTATGCTTCCTGGGATAAGCTAGCTGAGGTAGCCAAGGGCTATATTGGACATGTCCAGGCAGCTGGGCCTCTGCATAGTCAAGAAAGAAGCCTGTGTGTTTGGGATGGCACCAGCCAGGGAGAGCAGCTGCAGAGAAGCCCTATACTGAAGAAGTGATAGTCTATCCCAGAAGTGGCCACACAGGGAAGCCCAGCAGATGTCAAGTGGAGAGCAGGCCTAGGATCAAATAAGCCCCACCCTACTGCCATGTAGTATCACTGCACCTAGGCAAAGGAGATCCCAGAAATGGGCCTAAGGGAAAGAGAATTGGCCAAATCCTCGACTTACTGAGATCAAATGTCTGCCATCTCTGGGGAATAGGAATTAAAAGAAGGAAAGGTTGATGTACAAAGATTAATCCTTACACACTTAATATATACTTTTAGTGCCAGTACTGGGGCTTGAAATCAAGGCCTACCACTGCTTAAGCCTGGCATTCTACCACTTGTGCCACACCGGAATTTCTGGCTTTCTGGTAGATCATTGGAAATAAGAGTCTCACAGAGGTTCCTCCCTAAGCTGGTTTTGAGCTTTGATCCTCAGGTCTCAACCTCCTGAGTGTATAGGATTAGAGGCATGAGCACCAATAATTTTTAATTTATTTTTTGTGCCAATATTTTAGCCTTGCACTCTTGCTGGACTTTTTTTACTTGGCACTCTACCACTTGAGCCACATATCTATTTCTGAACTTGACTAATGAATTGGCAAGAAGGTCTTATGAATTTGTCTGCATGGGCTGCCTTCTAACCCTAATCTTAAGATCTTAGCTTCCTGAGTAGCTAGGGTTAAAATTGTTACATTTACTAGGCATGAATGCAATCACTTGAGTCAGTCCCAGGTCTTTCTGTTTTTATTTTTCAGGTAGGACTTTATTATTTTTTGTTGTGAGTTGTTTTGTTGTTGGTCCTAGGGCTTGCACTCAGGGCCAGATGCTGTCCTTGAACTTTTCTGCTCAAGGCTAGTGTTCTACCTCTTGAGACACAGCTCTACTTACAGCTTTTTTTTTTTTTTTTTGTCGGTTGTGGGTCCTGAACTCTGGGTCTGGGCACTGTCCCTCAGCTCTTCAGCTCAAGGCTAGCACGCTACCACTTGAGCCATAGCACCATTTCCGGATTTTTCTGCTTCTATGGTGCTGAGGAATCAAACCCAGGGCCTCATGCATGCAAGGCAAGCACTCTACCACTGAGCCACCTACCCAGCCCGCTGGTCCATTTGGGATGGAGTGGATTGAGACATGGGGTAAGTTGCTTTTTTAGACTGCCACTAATTCTTGTACTAAACTAGACAAATGTTTTTTCCCCTTCTTCAGTTAACTCATGACTTTACAGCTATTTTTTTGGTAGTTAATTGGAGATAAGAGTCTTACATCTTACAGACTTTCCTGCCTTTTTTTTCTTTTTCCTTTTCTTTTTTTTTCCCCTGCTGGACCCAGAGCTTTAACTCTGGGCCTGGGCACTGTCCCTGAGTTTCTTTGTGCTCAAGGCTAGCTCTCTACCATTTGAGCCACAGCGCCACTTCCGGCTTTTTTCTTTTTGCTTATGTGGTGCTGAGGAATCGAACACAGGGCCTCAGGCATGCAAGGCAAGCACTCTACCACTGAGCCACCTTCCCAGCCCAAATTTTGTTTTGTTTTGTTTTGTTTTGGCAGTAGTGGGGTTTGAACTCTGGGCCTGGTGCTGTCCCTCAGCTCTTCAGCTCAAGGCAAGCGCTCTACCATTTGAGCCACAGTACCACTTCCTCTTCCGGCCTTTTCTGAATAGTTTAATGGAGGGGAGAGTCTCATGTACTTTCTCATGTACTTCGAACTGTGATCCTCAGATCTCAGTGTCCTGAGTAGCTAGGATTACAGATGTGAGTCACCAGTGCCCACTGACAGCTTTCTTGCTTTTTCCTAGAGCCCAGCCTCAGATGGTGATCTTATCTACAGCTTTCTGCATAACTGACATACAGGCACAGAAAACTATACCCAGCTTCATGACTGAGATAGCATCTCCCAAACTTTTTGCCCAGGCTGGCTTTGAACCTGCAGCCCTCCTTATTTCCTCCCAGGTGTCTGGGATTGCCGAGGCAGCCAACATGCACGGCCTGTATTTTATTTTACTTTTTTTTTTTTTTTGTCAGTTGTGGGGCTTGAACTCAGGGCCTGTGTGTTCCTTTTGCTCAAGGCTAGCACTCTACCACTTTGAACCATAGTTCCATTTCCAGTTTTCTGGTGGTTTATTGGAGATAAGAGTTTCACGGACTTCCCTGCCCAGGCTGGCTTTGAACCATAATCCTCAGATCTCAGCCTTCTGCATAGCTAGAATTACAGGCGTGAGCCACCAGCACCTGGCTTTTGTATTGAATTTTTAACATATTATAAGACAGAGATGCAGAGTCAGACAAGAAGGCTGGAATGTAAAATAGATTCTCTTTGGGAATGGGCACCAGCCAGAGATAAGAGAGCAAACAGTGAGAGCAAATATAGTTGAAGTATCTTATATGTGTATATGAAAATAAAACAACAAAACCTGATGAAATTGTTCCAAGAAGGGGGAGGAGAAAGAAGAGTGATAATAGAAGGGATGGATTTGACTGGAACACTTTGTATACACATACAGAAACACTACAATGAAATTCCTGTGTGCAACCAGTATTTGCTAATAATAAAAACCAAAAAGAGGGCTGGGAAGGTGGCTCAGTGGTAGAGCGCTTGCCTTGCATGCATGAGATCCTGGGTTCGATTCCTCAGCACCACATAAGCAAAAAGAAAAAAGCCAGAAGTGGCGCTGTGGCTCAAGTGGTAGAGCGCTAGTCTTGAGCTGAAGAGCTGAGGGACAGCGCCCAGGCCCAGAGTTCAGACCCCATGACCGGACCCAAAAAAAAAAAAAAAAAAAATGCTGGAAGTGCAGCTGTGGCTCAAGGTAGAGCACTAGCAGTGATTGAAAAAACTAAGGGACAGCACCCAGGCCCCGAGTTTAAGCCCCAGGACAAGCAAGGGAAAGAGAGAGAGAGAGGGAGAGAGAGAGAGAGAGAGAGAGAGAGAGAGAGAGAGAGAGAGAGAGAGAGAGAGAGAGAGAGAGAGAGGGAGGGAGAGAGAGAGAGAGAGAAGGTAAGGGAGGGAGGGAGGTAGATTTCTGTGTGTTTGTTGACATGAACAGACTTTTGAGAAACTTATTTTTTAAAGCAAGGTGTAAAACCATTGTAGATTCTCCCATTTGCAATTCTGTGTGTGTGTGTGTGTGTGTGTGTGTGTGTGTGTGTGTGTGTGTGCATACCAGAACTCAGGATCTCTTGCTCTTGCTTGGCTTTTCACTCAGGGCTGGCTTCGAAACATAGATCCTCAAATCTCAGCCTCTTGAATAGCTATGGATACAGTTGTGAGATACCAGCTTTCGTGGCAAATCAAGCAAGCCCAAATTTTAAGTTTAAACTTTTGTACCAGGAAAAAAAAAAATGTAGGAGCCAGGTGTGTGGGTGGGTCATGCCTGTAATCCTAGCTACTCAGGGGCTGAGATCTAAGAAAATCATAGTTCTAAACCAGTCCAGGCATGAAAGTCCATGAGACACTTATCTCCAATTAATCACAGAAAATGCCAGAAGTGGTACTGTGGCTTAAGTGGTAGAATGCAAAAGGAGCTAAGGGACAGCACCCAGGGGCCCAGAGTTCAAGCCTCCGAACTGGTGTGGGGGGGAAGGGGGAGAGCGGAAAAAAGAAAAAAGTAAAACGGTATCACTTATTCAGCCTTTAAATTTGCATGTGGCAGCAGTGATGATGGTAGACACCATGTTGAAAATAAACTATACAACTTATAGGTGGGAGTGGGAAGGAAAATCTGAGAGAGACTGAGGGAAGGGGTGACATTATCCAAAAAGAAATGTAGTCTTTACTTGGCTTATGTAACTGTAACCCCTCTGTAACATGCTTTTATAATAACAATAAAAAGTTTTTTTTTTAAGTGCGTGTGAGGGCAAGGAAGGAAGGGAGAGGTAGCAGGAGAACCCCTTTATCCTGAAAGATATAAGAAACCAAATAAGCCAGGCGCCAGTGGCTCACATCTGTAATCCTAGCTACTCAAGAGGCTGAGATTTGAGGATTGTGGTTCAAAGCTAGCCTGGACAGGAAAGTTCACGAGACTTTTATCCTCAATTAACCACCCGAAAACTGGAAGTGCTGCTGTGGCACTTCCAGTGGAAGAACACTAGCTTTGAGCAAAAATGCTCAGGGATGGGGGCTGGGAAGATGGCTCAGTGGTAGAGCGCTTGCCTTGCATGCATGAGGCCCTGGGTTCGATTCCTCAGCACCACATAAGCAAAAAGAAAAAAGCCAGAAGTGGCGCTGTGGCTCAAGTGGTAGAGTGCTAGCCTTGAGCTGAAGAGCTGAAGGACAGCGCCCAGACCCAGAGTTCAGGCCTCATGACCAGACCCCCCCAAAACAAAACAAAATTTGCTCAGGGACAGCGCCCAGGCCCTGAGTTCAAGCCCCATAACTGACAAAAAAGAAAGAAAGAAAGAAAGAAACCAAATATAGTCACTCTTGCTATATCAGGTTCACTTATTGCAGCTTTGCTGTATAAAAAAAAATTCTATAATCCAATTTTAATGTCATTCTAATTCTGCATCATGGAATTTTCGCTATATTGTGGGATTTTGCAGTATGTAAGTATTTATATGGAGCATATGAAATGGTTATAAGAATGTAAAAAAAGGGTTTGGGGGGCTGGGAAGGTGGCTCAGTGGTAGAGCGCTTGCCTTGCATGCTCAAGGCCCTGGGTTCGATTCCTCAGCACCACATAAGCAAAAAGAAAAAAGCCGGAAGTGGCACTGTGGCTCAAGTGGTAGAGCGCTAGCCTTGAGCTGAAGAGCTGAGGGACAGCGCCCAGGCCCAGAGTTCAGGCCCCACGACCGGACCAAAAAAAAAAGGTTTGGGGCTGGGAAGGTGGCTCAGTGGTAGAGCGCTTGCCTTGCAAGCCTGAGGCCCTGGGTTCCATTCCTCAGCATCACATAAGCAAAAAGAAAAAAAGCCGGAAGTGGCGCTGTGGCTCAAGTGGTAGAGCACTAGCCTTGAGCTGAAGAGCTGAGGGACAGCACCCAGGCCCAGAGTTCAGGCCCCACGACCAGACCCCAAAAAAAAAAAAAAAATGTAAAAAAGGTTAAAAAGAGGGTAGGAAAGGAGAAAGTTTATAGGAGAGTGGGAATGGTTTATAAAGCCTTAAAATATAGATGTATAAATAATTAAACATAATGCTGCTACTTCGTGGATTTTCATGTTTATCGGGGGTCTCTGGAATATAACTCCCCCAACAGGTGAGGGATCATTGCACATGCATTCAACTTCAACTTCAGGGATGCCCTTTGGACAGCACCTTGCAATGTGCTCAAAAACAAAACTTAACTTTTAGCACAATAATGTATTTTTTTCTGAGAATATATCTTAAGGAGAATATAAATCCAAAAAGAAAGGTACAAAAGTAAAGCAAATTCCACTTTTGCTGCTATCTTATTTAAATATTCAGAGCTAGAAACTGAGTCATTTGTGGAATATAAGGACTATTTAGGAGCTTGGACACATCCATAAGAAAGAAGTAAAAAGCTGGGTGCCAGTGGCTCACACCTGTAATCCTAGCTACTTAGGAGGTTGAGATCTGAGGATTGCTATTCAAAGCCAGACTCTTATTTCCAATGAACCACCAGAAAACCAGAAGTGGCACTATGGTTCAAAGTGGTAGAGTGCTAGCTAACCTTGAGTGAAAAAAACTCAGGGATAGCACCCAGGCCTTGAATTCAAGCCCCAAGACTGTTAAAAAAAAAAAAAGCCACACCAGGGAGTTGAAGGCAGGGCAGTTGGTAGAGCACCAGCCAATAAGTGAAAGTGTCAGGTACTGATTTCAAGTCCTGCTCTCACAGCACACCACTTACACTGTGCTGTAATTATGACTATATAAAGCTATGTACACACAGGCTGTGGCCTGGAGGACTAGGCACTTACACCATTTCCTGCCATCTCTCCTCCTCCAGGATCCTGCAGCAGTGAGCTAGACGCATCACCCAGTGCACTGTAGGGCACAGAAGGAGCTTAATTCATGTTGGAGACACAGATGTTCATTCTGTGAATGGTCTTGTGAAGCTCACATAAAAACAAATCTGGATTCAAACTTGAACTTTGACTTCAACTCAGCCTCCCCTGAGACTTAACCAAAACCTCTTCCACTCACACACCTGTTCCCGCTGTCCATTACTAACACATAGCCACCCACTTATCTGAAGTGAGGGATTTTAAAAGATCAAGCAACATGATAGCTACATAGGCAGCAAACAGTGAAGTAGGCCTGAAATTGAGCCAGGAGGGCCAATATGGGTTAAGTAGGGAGATCCTGTCTTAAAAAAAAATAACTCAAAAAAGACTTTTAAGGACAATACTTAGATCTATGCAGTGGTAGCCATGCACTTGGGCAGGTTTCCCATAGCCCCACTTCGGGAAAGGGGCAGAGCAAAATGCCTCTGTAAAATGTAGTGGAAAGTAGAAACAGAATTAGGATTAGAGCTAAGCACCAGCCACTGTGCAAGGCACTGCTGCCTTGGAAATAGGGGACAGGTCACAGAAGGACTTGTAAGTTAATGCTCTAGTAGACACATTAAGAAAAAAAAGGTGCTAGAAACTGGTGGTTCACGCCTGTAATCCTAACTACTCACAAAAAAAGTAAAATTAACTATAATGTATTTCATATTATTATTATTTTCAGTTGTAGGGCTTGAACTCAGGGCGTGGGCACTGTCCCTGAGCTCTTTTGCTCAAGGCTAGTGTTCTACTACTTTGAGCTATAGCACCACTTCTGGTTTTCTGGTGGTTAATTGAAGAGTCTCACCCATTTTCTGCCTCCAACAGGCTTTGAATTGGGATCCTCAGATCTCAGCCTCCAGAGTGGATAGGATTACAGGTGTGAGCCACCAGCACCTGGCTATTTCATTTTATTTTTGACACAGAGCCTCAGTAGATAGCTTCAGCTGGCTTCAAACTTGTGATCTTCTGGCCTCCAACTCCTGGATGCTGAGATTGCAGGGATATACCTCCACACCCAGCTTTTTAGTCTATTTTATTTAGTGAGAGCAAAACTCTGAAATATAATCTTGTAAACATATAATCCATAAATTTTTTTCTTTCTAAGATTTTAAATTACAAGTTATATTTTATACTTACAGCACATCTCATTTCGGAGCATGCACACTTCAAGTGCTCAGTGCTGTAAAGCAAGGCCTAGTAGCAAGGCCCTGAAGTCCTCCAGCCGAGGGGTAAAGGGAAGGAATAGCTCAAGTGTTCAATAACAGTTTGTAGACAGTGAGCAACGGTTCCCAAATTGAACATAACAGATCTAGAATTTTTGCTTATTTATTTATTTGGCACTAATACTGGGACTTGAACTCAGGGCATGGGGCCCTATATCTGAGATTTTTTTGCTCGAGACCACTGCTCTAACACTTGAGTCACAGTTCTGCTTCTAGGTTTTTTGCTGCTTAAGTGGAGATGAGTCTCATGGAATTTGCTGCCAAGGTTGGCTTTGAACCTTGATTCTTAGATCTCAGCGTCCTGAGTAGCTAGGATCACAAGCAGAAGCCTAGCTAAAACTTTTGTTTTGTTCCCTTCCTTTTTCCTTTTTTTCTTTTTTCCTTCTTCCTTCTTTTCCTTCCTTCCTCCTTCCCCTTCTTTTTCTCTCCTCTTTAAAAACAAAACACAAGGATACAAAGCACTTGGGATAAGGAGAGAATGATGGAAGAGGTAACATTGATCAAAACGCATTGTACTCATAAACTGACTCAGAAACCCTACTGTATATTTAAAGATAGGGCTGGGAAGGTGGCTCAGTGGTAGAGTGCTTGCCTTGCATGCCTGAGGCCCTGGGTTCCATTCCTCAGCACCACATAAGCAAAAAGAAAAAAGCCAGAAGTGGTGCTGTGGCTCAAGTGGTAGAGCGGTAGCCTTGAGCTGAAGAGCTGAAGGACAGCGCCCAGGCCCAGAGTTCAGGCCCCACGACCGGACCAAAAAAAAAACAACATAACTATTTAAAGATAATAATAAATAATTATTTTTAAAAGCAGGGCCCTGGTGGCTCATACTTTAATCCTAGCAGCTCAAGTGGATGAGATCTAGAATATTAAGTTTCAAAGCCACCCCAGGCAGAAAAGGTCAAATAACTAGCAAAAAACTGGGCTGGAGACATGACTCAAGTCATAGAGTACCAGCCATGAGCAAGAAAACCAAACCAATGGGGATACCCTGAATTCAAACCCCAGTACCAACAAATCAAATAGATCATTCTTTAAGAATTGAGACAACCTCTATCACCTTTAAAACAATAATAACAACAATTTTTTAAAAAAGAATTAAGACAAATGTCTACCTGCCAACATTCGCCCAGTCAGAGAATCTTGAGAATCCTCATTTTTCCTCCAGGTTTGCTGCAGGCCCAGATAGGAACAGCTAATTTCTCTGGGCCCCAGGACACATACAGACTGCCCCGGGCCCATGGTGAGAGGTAACCAAGGTAAGTTGTCTGGGCCCCATAGTGGTGGGGACAGATTCCATAGGCCCCACAATCCTTTTCTAGTAGTGTTTTCAGTGTTTGCCAAGACTCTCCAGATCTTTTCCTGCCTGAGGTTTCACTTTGCATGGGAAGTAAGCTGGTGACCAAAGCTATGCTTGACTAGAGAGTCCCTGCATTCATCTCTGGGCTTGAGGTTCATTTTGAGCCCTAATGTAGAGCATCTCCTAGAATTAATCACATAAATTATTGCAGAGAGAAGAGATTTTAAGAGGAAGAATTTTGAGATGAGAGGAACAGAGAATACAAAGAAAGACATCTTTTTAGGCATAAACTTACCAGAAGTTATTACTTCTTTATTTGCATTTCCTTTCCTTTATCAAAGTAACACACAAACACATACACACAGTTATGCAATGGTTTGTACAGTTGCTATGAGACCAAGAAAAGGCCTGTGTGTGAGTCGCTCCGGCTTGCCTTCCCGCACGGAGGGCCGTGGGAAGTACTGGGAAATTTCTCAGATGCTCCCAAGAATGTTGAGAGTTCTGAGTAATCACCTCTTTTTGGACTTCATGTGGGAAAATGTAGTGCCAATTTCCTTTTAGAGACAACGGTCTTTGAAAGTTGTTTTGCCATAAGAGTTTTCGTTGTTTATGGTAAAGTTTGTGGAAGGCCCAAGCGAGTGGGAAATCCTGGGGCAGGGACAAGAATGAATTGCCTGCCTGAAGTGCACAGTGAACTTGAATTCCCCTGCTAGAGATCAGCTCCATTGTTCATGTGATCAGCCTAATACATTGCTAATGTTCATATCATTAATTTGCTTTGTGAACTCAACCCTTGGTGTCTTCTCACTAACTCTCGGCATCTCAAAGGTAGAACCTCTGACACCAAGTGTCCAAGCCCACGCGGGCATCCTTCACTGAACCCTTCCATGCTGTAAGCCCTTTTCCCCATTCAAATCTCTCTCTCCAGGGTTACCTCCTCTCTGGGTGCCAGACCCCATCTGCTAAGTTGACCAGGAGGCAATTAGATTTCCGAAGAAGAAAAAAGCAAAAGGAGAACAAAGGAAAGAAAGTAAAAATGTGAGCCCACTTGAAGGTTCCCAGTCCCCCTGTCTGTGATAGAAAGTAGCTATGGTGTCACTACCACCCAACTCCCTGGAGCGATCAAGGAGGGGATTTCCAGGCAGGGGAGGGGTGGGAGAGCAGGTATGGATCTGCTCCCACACACACATTGTTGGGACAACCTGACCCCAGGACAGCCTGGCCCAGGGCAACTTGACCGGGGATTCACAAGTGACGGCTCCCTCCTCCCAGCCTGACCATGCTGCTTTGCCTGGGATCTTAGTGTCTGTCACCAAACTTAAAAAACAACCAAAAAACTTAAGGAACACAATAATAATCATAATAGAAAAACCTTGTAATTCCACAAAAAGCTCAGATACTTAGTGGCTGTAATCCATCAAAGGGGGTTTGAACTCTTTTCTTGGAAGGAGGCGCAGGCCAGGAGCAGGTGCTTCATGCCTGTAATCCTAGCTACCCAAGAGGCGGAGATATAAGTGAGAATCCAAGTGCAAAGCCAGCCAATGCAGACAAATCCAAGAGGCTCTTATCTCCAATTAACCAGCAAAAAAACTGGAAGTGGAGGTCTGGCTTAAGCATAGAGCCAAAAGGCCAAGCAAGAGCTCAAGGACCTGAGTTCAACACACACACACACACACACACACACACACACACACACACACACACACACACACACACACACACACACACACACACACACACACACACAGAGAGAGAGAGGCAGAGAAAGGGTGAGCCCCTGGCATCCATGAACCTCTTTGTTATAGCTGACCATTAGCTAGCTCACTCTGTCCAGGTAGCCTCTGGGGAGCACACAGCATCTTCTGCCCCCTGAGGAGCAAGACTATAGGGAAGGCCTACTTTCCCAGCTTGGGGCTGGGGAAGTGGCTCAGTGGTAGAGTGCTTGCCTTGCATGCATGAGGCCCTGGGTTCGATTCCCCAGCACCACATAAGCAGAAAAAGCCAGAAGTGGCGCTGTGGCTCAAGTGGTAGAGTGCTAACCTTGAGCTGAAGAGCTGAGGGACAGCGCCCAGGGCCTGAGTTCAGGCCCCAGGACCAAAAACAAAAACAAAAACAAAACGAAACTGGGGGCTTAAGGGTGTCCCACAACTGTCCACTTTTTCTGTTGTTCATCTAGTCATCTCTCAGACTTCTCTGGAAATTGCTAGAGGTTGGGGGACACAGAACTCACTCCCAGTCCTGGTTCCAGGTGAAGGGAAGGAGAGGCCAGTTTTCCTCCTGGAAGTGGAAAGCCCTCACTTTGAAATGCAATGACGGGTGTGGTTTAAGTGCAGGCTAAAGCTCCTGCCTAGCATACAGAAGCCCCTGAGTCCAACCCCAGTACTGCCAATGAAAGAAAAATCAGAGAGAGACAAGGAAAATGCCTACAGAGCAGTTTCACCCGTTTGCAAATGATCTTTGGTAAGCACTTGTGTGAGTCACAGCCTCAGTCCTCAGTGACACAGAGCATGTGACTTCCAATTGCCCAGAAGAATGACTGACACCTACCCGGGCCTCCCCACCCCCAAGGGGCTCTGTTAACCCAGAACCAGGAAGCCAAAGCTTATCTTTCTTTTTCTGTAAACGCTCAGTCAGCTGCTGAGTTTCAAGTTCCTGTCCATACATAGTGCTCCTGCCATACATGGACTGCAGGTAGCTCCTGAGTGGCTGCTGTTCTAATTATCTAAGCCAAGTACCTTTCTCCAAAAGGAGCAAATTCCCCTGGCAGATGTCCTGAAAGGGGGAAGATGGGGACATCAGGCCTAGCTCCAACCCCTGGAGGAGCACGGCTGACTTTGTAGTCTGACAGAAGGTCAGCCTCAGCCATGTCCCCAGCCACACCTCAGACCTGTTTCTGCCTCCTGATATATGCCCCCAGTCTCATGTAACCCACAACCAATCCATTCCTGGAGCAAAGCAGAATGGGAAGGCAGCAGGAAGCCACTCCTGCATCCATGGAGCCAGCTGGCTGATAGCTTGTGAGTATCAGGCTAAGGCCTGAGTCATGGCACTGTCATAGCCCTCAGTGGAGGACTGACCCACAGAGGAAATTACACAGCATTCTAGCCTATAGTGGAGGCAGGGGCTTTTCCAAGAGCATCAGTTGAGAAGGCTGACACCATCTCACCCACATTGGAATCCTAAGGCCTGGGGACCCCCTACTGACTTGAGGAGAAAGAACCTGGTGACTTCACCCCAATCCATCTGCGACAGAGATGCATGTTTAACCAAACCAGTTTTGACATGCACAGTTTCTGCAGCTACAGCCCCCAGTCCATCCACAGCCATCTGCTCAAAATCTCCACCAGGTCTAGGAGCTCACTGAGGTATACTATTCAGGTAGCTATGTGATTCTGGGCTCATTGGTCCATACCTATAGTCCCAAGTACTTGGAGATTAAGACAAGAGGCTGGCTTGAATCCAGAACTTTGGGACCAGCCTGGACACTACAGTGAGATCCCCAATTCTACAAAGGTAAAATGTGAAAAATTCAACACTATCTTTTAGGTTTTTTTTTTTCATCTGTAAAATAGGTCTTGAACACATAACTCACCAAGTTATGGAGGGAATTAAATAAAAGTATATACAAATGGTTGAATGTTGTGGTTCACAACCATAATCCTAGCTGTTTGGGAGATGGAAGCAGAAGGAGCAAGAGTTGGAGGCCAACCTAGGTCAAGTTAGAGTCTACCTCAGAAATAAAAACCAAAAGGGCAGGGGTATAAATCAAAGGATAGACTGCTTGCCTAGCAAGAGTCTTGGGTTCCATTCCCAGTATACAGAGAGAGAGACAGAGAGAGAGAGACAGACAGAGACAGAGAGACAGAGACAGAGAGAGAGACAGACAGACAGACAGAGACAGAGAGACAGAGACAGAGACAAAGACAGATAGAGTGTGCCAGGCACCAGTGGCTCTCTACACCTGTGATCCTGGCTTCTTAGGAAACTGAGATCTGAGGATTACAATTCAAAACCAGCCCAGGAAGGAAAGTCTGTGAAACTATTTCCAATTAATCAGGAAAAAAAATCCAGAAGTTGAGCTGTGGCTCAAATGGTAGAGTGCCAACTTTGAAGGGAAATAGCTAAGGGACAGTGCCCAGAACCTGAGTGCATGCTCTAGTACTGGCAGGAATGCACATATTCTCCTGTGGCCACACATACATCTATGCAACGGGTCTGCCGGGAACTGACACAGGGAAGATATGATGCTCATCCGAGTTCTTTCTTCTCAGCCTATCCTGATGCAAGATCCAGGTTGGCACACACCCCTAGGGTCAACCTGCAGTTTTCCCCTTCCCTCCCCAGATTTGTAGTCCCCTATCCTTCATGCAAATGTGTGGTGGGAGGAGGAGACTGCTCCACCACTGAACGCAATCCATGATTCACTTGGGCAGCCTAACTTGAAACACCCTGCTCAGAGGGCAGGCACCCAGAAGGATTCCCCAACACAGCTGGGTGCTGAGTGCAACAATGTTCATCCTGCAAGTGCCCTGTGCCAGCCTGTGTCAGGTCCTGCAAGGTCAACTGTGCTTGCATGGACATAATTTGCATGTCTGTTTCTGGTCACTCCGGAGTGCCTTTTATATGGTCCTTCTCCAGCTGGGGTGGGAGACAGAAGAGCTTGAGCTCTATTTTTATCTCCTCATCAGAGGGTGCTCTGTTCTCGGGGTCCCCTGTCTGCTCTCACTTTCTCCCACATCTGGCTTCGAGGAGAAACTATGGGTTTGTAAAGGGTACTGGCTGGGGACTGGGCTGTCTCCTAACCCTCTGGGCTGGATGGGGGTGGGACCTCTGTCACCTTGTCCCCAGCAGTTCAAGCATTTGCTGAACTTGCTGAAGCGAGTCTGGCATTGGAGGGCAGACCAAAACTCCAAATAGCTCAGGGGTGACACCGGGGCCCCTGCAGCCTTGTGGGTGATTTATGTTAACCCATGTACTCCCAACTCAGCAGTACTCAGTATAGTTTGGAATCAGGGTGCAGTAGGGGGGTTGGAGGTGTACATTGTGACTAGAGCTGTGGCTCAAGTGGTAGAGCACCGGCTTTGCGTGAGAGTGAACGACCTGACTTTAAGCCCCAGTACTGGCACAAAAACATAAACAGAAAAAAATGTGTCCAAGATCATGCAACTAGGAAATAGCTCCCACATGTGCTTTTCTTCAAATTCTTTTAGACTTCTGGCAGAAAATGAGATTGGAGTTCTATTTTCCAATTCACTTATTCTGGGTTTTTTTTTGGGGGGGGGGGTCTGGTCGTGGGGCCTGAACTCTGGGCCTGGGCGCTGTCCCTCAGCTCTTCAGCTCAAGGCTAGTGCTCTACCACTTGAGCCACAGCGCCACTTCTGGCTTCTTTCTTTTTGCTTATGTGGTGCTGAGGAATCGAACCCAGGGCCTCATGCATGCAAGGCAAGTGTTCTACCACTGAGCCACCTTCCCAGCCCCCAATTCACTTATTCTGCTACTTATGGATTCCACTGTGGATTGCATTGTGGAACTTGAACCTTTTACGGTTCCATAGTGTCCATTTCACCTTTTAATGCCATGTATAGTGTGTCTGTTTTCTCCGTATCTTTCTGGGAGTCTTGGATTTTCTTTGTCATTTCTTCTTTGTGCTCTTGAAGTTGTTTTTACATCTCCCCTTTTATTTTATTGACCAATTCTGTCATCTTTTTTTTGTTTGTTGGTTGGTTGGTGGTGGTGTTGGTCCTGAGGCCTGAACTCTGGGCCTGGGTGCTGTCCCTCAGCTCTTCAGCTCAAGGTTAGCACTCTACCACTTGAGCCACAGCAACACTTCCAGCTTTTTCTGCTTATGTGGTGCTGAGGAATCGAACCCAAGGCCTCTTGCATGCAAGGCAAGCACTCTACCACTGAGCCACCTTCCCAGCCCCTGTCATCATTTCTTTAATGGTTCTTTTGTATTCATCTCTTCTTCATTCTCACTTAAGTCCTTCCCTGGTTTGTTGTTGGCTATTGGGCTTAGTTTGTTGTCTTGAGTGCTCATGAATCTTGTCATTTTTTGGTTGTGATTTGGGCATTTGGGTTCAGAGATTGTCAGGGCCATCACCCTAGTTTGTCCTGTTTGCTTCTGACTAGTGGCAGCCCTTGCTTGGCTTCAACTAGTTTACACTGGGTAGCCTACTGTACTATGGGTCCCAGGGCCAGCAAAGGTGCTAAATAGAATTGCTAATAGAATTATTTTCACAAGTTGTTTCTCTGGATCTGGGTATAGCAGTGACTTGCTGCTGATTTCTGTCTCTGTCTGCTGGGCCGCTACAGTCACCTGGCCTGGCTGCTAAGCATTAGGCAACTCCCACTGCTCAGCTGCTCCCATTA